>NC_045788.1:157959-1613376 GCF_009873245.2 Balaenoptera musculus | reverse complement strand
CCCACAGCGGCTTCTCAGTGACACAGCCTGTAACTGCCTGTCCCTTCACCATCTCACTTCCCCACCTGCAGCTGCTGCTTCCTGAGATGCCCCATATACACTACATGCACTCAAAACCTTCTCTCAGTATCTGTTTCCGTGGGAACCCAACCTGAGACGCAAACATGACGCGTGTCATCTTTCATCAACTGCGCAGGACACGCTCCCTCACTCACTTCTTGATTCCTCAGTAACACCCGAGGAAGCAATCGGTGCTCGCTCCAGACACCTGTCAGGAAGTTATGACTCCTGCAGTGTCTCCATTGCTACCAGAAGTTCTTTTCCATGAAAGAATGGTTAAGGGATGATTTGCCTGGCCCCAGGCAGCAAGCAAAGCAAATGCCACCACGGCGTATAAAACATAACAACAACGGCAACGTCTATGCTATTAAATGCTCGAGAATGCGAGCCCCAATGCAGCAGGTCCTTTGTGATTCTGTCTGACCCTCTGACCACCGTGGCCTAAGCCCACCGCCATGAGCTCTCTGTCCCTCGTTCCTCAACACCGGAAGAAAATGTATAGCTCACGAATTTCTTCTACTGACACACCAGAAAAATTCTTTCACCTTTATTTTCTGGTTGTTTTCCCAAGAGACCGTACAACTGACTTTGCTTTTGTCGTTAAGCATCTGCTCGGAACCTGCTTTCCCCCCATCAGATCACGCACCATATGCCATTATCTGCTGGGATTGCACATTTTCTTGGTTGACAGTCACCGTAAACTTTCGTGTGTCTGGAACACATTCATCATAAACTAGAGACTTTATGCAAAATTGTGTTAACTCTGCAGTGCCGTGGAGTACAAGGATCTTCTCTGAACAGCGTGAATATTCAGGATTCACAGGGAATGTGAAGTCCCAGAGTAACACTGGTCATTGGAATCTCCAGATGTGGGACTATGCTTGAAATTTAGGAAGATCTGAAAGCACTAAAGAAGGATGCAGAGGGCAAACTGTACAAAATTTAGCTTTCATCATTACAAAGGACTCTGGTGGTATCCCCTCTAATATCAATAATATGCAAAATTTAAAGTAGCCAGTAGAACCTGGGGTCCATCCAAGCCAGCTGGGCAATTCCCTGACGTCTGCTCTCCAGAAATTTCACTGTTAATATCCCCATGGGTATAGCAGGTACTTTAATGCCTTTTTTTTTTACAACAGGGCGTTATTTTCAAATCCCAGGAATTCTTCAGTGTTCTTCATTGGGGAGTTGCAGAAACAATGAACATATGACTAATTTTGGGACTTCCCTGGCGGTCCAGTGGTTAGGTCTTGGTGCTTTCACTGCGGAAGCCCAGGTTCAAGCCCTGGTCAGGGAACCAAGATCCCGCAAGCCACGCAGCGTGGTCAGAAAAAAGAAGAAAAAAAAAAGAAGGAAAATATGGCTAATTTTGGTCCTGGACAAATTCAAAATCAGACACACGTGTATTGACATCAGACAGTTTCCCACTGGATATTTATTTATTTATTTATTTATTTATTTATTTATGGCTGTGTTGGGTCTTCATTGCTGTGTGTGGGCTTTCTCTAGGTGTGACGAACGGGGGCTACTCTTTATTGTGGTGCGCGGGCTTCTCGTTGAGGTGGCTTCTCTTGTTGCGGAGCACGGGCTCTAGGTGCACGGGCTCAGTAGTTGTGGCGCATGAGCTCAGTTGCTCCGTGGCATGTGGGATCTTCCCAGACCAGGGCTCGAACCCATGTCCCCTGCACTGGCAGGCGGATTCTCAACCATTGCGCCACCGGGGAAGCCCCTCCCATTGGATCTTGATCCTTTTTTCATGTTTGAGCATCACTTACACCAATCCAGTTCTTAATTTCATCCTTTCTCTTAGCTGATAATTCATCCACCATTCATTCCTCTTGTACTCTGGCCAGACACACCGCGTGGATCCCCCAGTCCTGAAAATGGTAACAGAAGAGCTGAGCGTGAGTTACCCTATCACTCAAGCACTCACAAGAAGCTAAGATACCACCAGGTAGGGCCAGCCTCCTGTGCGTGGATTTCCACTGGCTGGTTGGCCAAATGATCCTTTCCCAGGTGCTGCCCTGAAACAGTTTCACAAATCTGTCTCTAGAGTTTTCTCTAAAACCAGGGGCAGAATAAACACGAGAAACATATTGCAGTGTCCTCTAGTTCTCATCTGAACAAGGCAGTTCTTTTTATCCTGGACTTTTAACTGACATCAGCTGACTACATAGAGAACTCTTTCATTCATGCCTGTCTGCATTCCCTTTGAATCTGAGCCTTGTAGTATCTATGTTACTCGTACAAAGTTGTGACTTTTTTCATTTATTTAGTCTTCGCTTAATTTACTTTATGATCCCTGAGCCCTGGTAGACAAAACCTAGAAGAAAATGGGGTGGTGTCTAAGCAGAAAATTGATGACCTAGGGGTCTTCAGGTCCCCTTACTTGTATAAGTTACAGGAGCTCACATTTGGTATCTCTACCCAACCCTCAGTCCAGTGATGTCATGTTAGATGATTCTTGAACTTGGCCACGATCAGAGTATTTACACGGTGGAAATCAGCAAATACTGTGAATCAGGGCTTCTCCCCCACAGAGAGCCAGTTGTTAAATACTTACCAGCACACCACTGGGCAAAGGTCAGCTTATATTTGGCATAAGAAGACAAGATCTTACAAAAGCATTTGAAAAATTTTCAGAGGAATTGGAGCTGTTTCTGTAAATCAGTGGATCCCAGCCGTTTGAAACTCCGTATCTCCATTATATACTAAATATTTTAGAAAACATCCTATTCCATTCTGAAATGAATTTCATAGATGATACAATCTACCTGCACAAAACCTTTAAAAAAAGTCAGCATAATATCCCAATGATAATATAAAGGAAAAATGAAATGAAAGTTATTTATAATAGATGAATATATATTTTAATATATAAATGTTTGGTCATGTCTCCACTGGAAGACAAGATAAGGTAGCCTAATGTTCATACCTTTATTTAGAACCACAGAGAAAGCAGCAGCTACAACGCAGATGGATAGAGATGAGGTTTCAGTGAATCAGTGTAATGTTCTGAAACGATGAACAACTCTTAGTAAAGTTCTGCACAATGTAAAGTACACTCTTCCCTCAACCCACAAGGTAATTGCATCTTGAAAGGTCCAGTGCATATTTAAAACCGTGCAAAAAATAGTTTGTGTGTTTGTATAAGAAGGAATTTGTTTCTGGGTTCAGGTTATGTACCTGCGTGGATTACCTGCCTTCTAAAGTCACATGGGACATGGGTAGTGCTTCCTTGTACAGAACCACTGACATCTCTAGCACCACCCACTAAATGCCAGGAGTGCCCGCTGTCGAAGAGGCAACCACAATATCTCCTAAAGACTCACAAAGCAACCTAGGAATAGTACTGCCCTAGATAAGAACCAGTACTCTACATCAAGGCCAAGGAATGTCCTTCAGAGCCTGGCCTGTACCGCTTTGTCTTGATGAGCTACTATCAAAAAGGAGAATTGATTGGCTGAAAGGACGGTGATCCCTGGGCATCCGGAGAGGAGATGCCAAGCGACCCGAACTCTAAGCAAATCCAAAGGATGCAGGGACAGCTGGAGGGACAGCAGGGGACTCTGAGGAAGAGGGATAGTACAGGAAAGACTCCTTGCCAGCAGGGGCAGTGCAGCGGGAGGTTAGGAACTGGGTGAGGGCACTGTGGAAGCAGCTGACTTTGGGGAAATGGCCAACTGCAAATGGAATCACCATCCCGCTTAAACAATTGTCTGTCATCCAGGGATTGTGGGAGGTGTGAGGGACGGTCCTCACGGGGCATCACAGAGCTGGGCCCTCCTGGAAATGAGTCTGTAAGTTATCTAATCACTCTTGGCTTCTACTATTAACATTGTGGTCAAGGTGCTTCTTGATGGGAAATTGATAGCAAACTATTATCTAGAGGAAAATGGATATTTTATTTTTCTTTTGTCCTCTGTCCCTCATTCCCTTCTTTCTCCTGTGTTTAATTTCTTAGATATTTATTTAAAAAGATAAAAATTACATGCAGATAGGAAGGTATTTCTTTCCTTCAACGCTGTGATCCAACCTGTGACAAATCTGTACTATACACTATGTAAATGGCTAACAAGTCAATTGCAAACCAACTGAATGTACAAACCTTAGTGCTGGTGCTGAAATCTCTTCAGAATCATCATCATGATCTCAAAGTTTGTTTCAGAATTTAAAAGCATCAAGTGTCAGTCAGAACTGAAGATGAAACAGTAATGAATACTGAATTCTCATGCTTTAGGTATACTTCCTTTTTAGACTTTTTTGGTTCTCCGCTATTCTTACCGTACTGTTTCATTTAAATTTCCTACACACTAACTTTGTGTGATTGAAATAAAATAGCAGTATATACATATAAAAAAATTATATCCTGATATATTGAGGCTTTGGTGTTTCTTCATTAGATTTTGGTGTTAAATAAGAGACCTGATTATGTAGATGCTGACATGGGGTTTCATCAAGATGCTCTTTGTACTTAGAGTTAAATATTCAAGGCTGGTTCTGTAGTGACTCCCCGGCTCCCCGCCTCCCTTTCCCTCCCAGTGCTTGACATGCTTGTGGTGAGAGCACCTCACCTTCTCAAGACTGTTGACTGGAGTAGTTGTTCTCAAACTTTTTCAATCCAAGGACCAATTGAGAAGAGTTTAAAAAAAAAAAAAAAATCTGTCAGTCATCTGTCCCATCCACACTCTATTTTTAAGTAAACACTTTATTGAAATACACATAGAAGTAAAGTGGGAAAATCGTAAGGATACAGTTTGGAATTCTTTTACAACTGACCATACACATGTCGCCAGCACGCAGATCAAGAAACAGAGCACCAAAACCCCTTTCTACCTCCTCCTGGTCTCTGATCCTGACTCAAGGGTAACAGGTATCCTAACTCGTAACAGCATAGATTAATTAGGTCTGTTTTTGAACTTTATAAAAATAGAATCATGGAGTTGTACTTCTTTGCGTGTTTCTGGCTTCTTTCACTCAATATTATGATTGTGGCATTCATCCATGCCATTGCCTGTAGTTAAAGTTCATTCTCTCACATTGCCTAATAGTATGTAATGGTCGAATATGTCATATTTTATTTATTCCTTCTACTACTGATGGATGTTTGGTTAGTTTTCCGTTTGGGGCTATTATGATTAGTGCTGCTATGGCCATTTTTTACATGTCTTTTATATGAACATATGTATGCCTCTCTATTGGGTACATCCCCATCTCTATTGGATATATCCCCATCTCTATTGGGTACATACGTAGGATTGCAGTCCCCATGTACGAGAGGTTGAAGTATATCAGATTTCAGTAGATATTGGCAAATGGTTTTCCAAGATAGTTGTACAGATTTTGATTTCTATTGGCAAATGTATGAAAAGTCAGATTTCTCCACATCTTTGCACACCCTTTGTATCATTCCTTGTTTGATTGTGTTAATTTTAGCCGTGTTGGTAGGTATGTAGTGCTATTATTACATTGTGGTCTTAAATTTCATTCCCGGAAAACCAGTTGAGCACCTTTGCAACCAAGGCTGGTTGGTATTCAGCTGTCACATACTGACATGGCCAGCGTTTCTCCTCAAGGGTCGGTGCCTGTACTATACTGAGTGCTAAATATTTTATTAAATACTGTTTTCTAGGACAGCTCTATTGAGGTGTGATTGACATACATTAAACTGCACATATTTAAAGTGTAAAATTGGATAAGTTTTGACATATGTATACACCTGTGAAATCATCACCACAGTCAAAATAATATACATAGCAAAGGAAACCATTAATGAAAAGGCAATGAAAAGGCAACCTATGGAATGGGAGAAAATATTTGCAAGTCACAAATCTGATAAGGGGTTAATACCCAAAATATGTACAGAGTACATATAACCCAATAGCAAAAAAAAAAAAAAATCTGATTGATAAATGGGTGGAGGATCTGAATAAACATTTTTCCAAAGACGACATACACATAGACGGCCAACAGGTACATGAAAAGGTGCTCAACATCACTAATCATCAGAGAAATACAAATCAAAACCACGATGAGGTATCACCTCACACCTTTTAGAATAGCTGTCATTAAAAAGATAAGAAATAACAAGTGTTGGTGAGGATGAGGAGAAAAGGGAAGCCTTATGCACTGTTGGTGGGAATGTAAATTGGTGCAGCCGCTATGGAAAACAGTATAGAGGTTCCTCAGAAAATTAAAAATAGAACTACCACATGATCCAGAACTCCCACTTCTTAGTAATTATTCAAAGAAAATGAAAACACTGACTTGAAAAGATATCTGCATCCCCATGTTCAATGCAGAATTATTTACAATAGCTAAGAAATGAAAACAATCTAAGTGTCCATCAATGGATGAATTGGTTTTTTAAATGTGATATATATTTATTATTTAGCCATTAAACAAGAAGGAAATTCTGCCATTTGTGACAACATGAATGGACCTTGAGGGCATCATGCTAAGTGACACAAGTCAGACAGAAAAAAACAAATACCATGCAATCTCACTTATATGTGGAATCTAAAAAACAAAAACGAAAAAACTGAACTCATAGATACAGAGAACAGATTGGTGGTTTCCAGAGGTGGGGGCGGGGGGTGGCACTGAGGGGGTGAGGTGCAGGCAAAATGAGTGAAGGTCCTCAAAAGGTACAACCTTCCAGTTATAAAATAAATAAGTCCTGGGGATGTAATGTACAGCTTGGTGACAATAGCTGATAATACTGCATTGCACATTTGAGTTTCTAAGAGAGCAAAATTTAGAAGTTCTCACCACAAGAAAAAACGAATCTGTAACTATGTATGATGATGAATATTAACTAGACTTACTATGGTGATCATTTTGCCATATATACAAATATTGAAGCATTATGTCGTATCCCTGAAACTGATATAAAGTTGTATGTCAATTATATCTCAATAATAATAATAATAATAATAGTGAACATGCCTACCAGCACCCCCAGAAGTATTTCTCCATGTGCTTTTCTACTCTCGTCCTCTTGCCCCGACCTATGCCTCCAGACCTTGTCTTCGGGCAACCAGGGATCTGCTTCCTCTACTGTATATCAGTTTGCGTTTCCTAGAATATCCTTACATAAATGGAATCATACATTAAATACCAGTTTGCGTCTGTCTTCTTTCACTCAGCATACTTATTATGACGTTCATTTATGTCATGTCATGTATCGGTAGTTCATGCCTTTTCATTGCCAAGAGCTTTCCACTGTATGGATACACCAGAGTTCATCAATTCACCCGTTGGTGAAGAGTTGGATTATTTTCAATTTTTGGCTATTACAAATAAAGCTGCTATGAACATTCATGTTACTGAGTAAAAATACGCTTTAACGTCTCTTAAATTAAATGAGTAAATACCTAGGAGTAACGTGGCTAGATGATTTGAAAGGTACATGTTTAACTTTTCAAGAAATTTCCAAACTCTTTTCAGAGTGGTTGTACGGTCTTGCACTTCTAGCAGTAGCGTATGAGAGTTCCAGTTTCTCCACGGCCACAGCAACATTTGGTTTGGCAGGTTTGGGTTTGTTTTTTTTTAATTTTAGAGGTTTTTGTAGGTGTGTCATGGTAGCTCATTGTGGTTTTAATTTGCACTTCCCTAATAACTAGTGATGTTGTGCATCTTTTCATGTGTTTGTTTGCCAAGATATTTTGTCTTTGGTGACATTTCTGTTCAAATAATTTACCCACTAGGGGTGAGGATGGGGTGCTTGCTTTGTTATTATTGAATTTTGAAATTTCTTTACGTATTCTGGATACGTATTCATTTTCTTTTAGCAGAGTCTATCAAAGGAAAGAAGTTTTTAATTGTGATGAAATCTAAATTATCAGTTCATATTTTTATGTGTCATACTTTGGTGTCACATCTAAAAACAACCCATGCACAACCCAAGGTCACAAGATCTCCTATTTTATTTGTCTAAAAGTTTACAGCATTATGTTTTACATTTAGGCCCATGGCCCATGTTGAGTTAAGTTTTGTATATGCTGTGAACTGTGGATCATTGTTTTTTGTTCGTTTGCTTTTTGCAGTGGATATCTAATTGTTCCAGTGCTGTATTTTGGAGAGACTGTCCTTTCTCCTGGTCTGCGTATAGGTTCAACGTTTTATCAGTAAATTAAAAGCACAGGGCTAATGCCATAGATTTCACTTTTAAAATGATGTTTTTATTTATTTATTTTTTATTTTACATTGGACCACAGTTGAATAACAATGTTGTGTTAGTTTCACGTGTACAGCAAAGTGATTAACTTGTACACACACATGTATCTATTCTTTTTCAAATTCTTTTCCCATTTAGGTTATTACAGAATACTGAGCAGAGTTTCCTGTACTATACAGTAGTTCCTTGTTGGTTATCTATTTTATTTTTAACATCTTTATTGGAGTATAATTGCTTTACAATGGTGTGTTAGTTTCTGCTGTATAACAAAGTGAATCAGCTATACGTATACATATATCCCCATATCCCCTCCCTCTTGCGTCTCCCTCCCACCTGCCCTATCCCACCCCTCTACGTGGTCACAAAGCACCGAGCTGATCTCCCTGTGCTATGCGGCTGCTTCCCACTAGCTATCTATTTTACATTTGGTAGTATATGTAAGTCCATGCCACTCTCTCACTTCATCCCAGCTTACCCTTCCCCTACCCCGTGTCCTCAAGTCCATTATCTACGTCTGCATCTTTATTCCTGTCCTGCCCCTAGGTTCTTCAGAAACTTTTTTTTTTTTTTTAGATTCCATATATATGTGTTAGCATATGGTATTTGTTTTTCTCTTTCTGACTTACTTCACTCTGTATGACAGTCTCTAGGTCCATCCACCTCACTACAAATAACTCAATTTCGTTTCTTTGTATGGCTGAGTAATATTCCATTGTATATATGTGCCACATCTTCTTTATCCATTCATCTGTTGATAGATACTTAAGTTGCTTCCATGTCCTGGCTATTGTAAATAGAGCTGCAGTGAACACTGTGGTACATGACTCTTTTTCAATTATAGTTTTCTCAGGGTATATGCCCAGTAGTGGGATTGCTGGGTCATATGGTAGTTCTATTTCTAGTTTTTTAAGGAACCTCCATACTGTTCTCCATAGTGGCTGTATCAATGTACATTCCCACCAACAGTGCAAGAGGGTTCCCTTTTCTCCACACCCTCTCCAGCATTTATTGTTTCTAGATTTTTTGATGGTGGCCATTCTGACCGGCGTGAGATAATATCTCATTGTAGTTTTTTTTTTTTTTTTTAATTTATTTATTTATTTATTTATTTATTTATTTATTTATTTCTGGCTGTGTTGGGTCTTCGTTTCTGTGCGAGGTCTTTCTCTAGTTGCGGCAAGCGGGGGCCACTCTTCATTGCGCTGCGCGGGCCTCTCCCTGTCGCGGCCTCTCCTGTTGCGGAGCACAGGCTCCAGACGCGCAGGCTCAGTAGTTGTGGCTCACGGGCCTAGTTGCTCCGCGGCATGTGGGATCTTCCCAGACCAGGGCTCGAACCCGTGTCCCCTGCATTGGCAGGCAGATTCTCAACTACTGCGCCACCAGGGAAGCCCTCATTGTAGTTTTGATTTGCATTTCTCTAATGATT
This sequence comes from Balaenoptera musculus, assembly GCF_009873245.2. Taxonomy (NCBI): domain Eukaryota; kingdom Metazoa; phylum Chordata; class Mammalia; order Artiodactyla; family Balaenopteridae; genus Balaenoptera; species Balaenoptera musculus. The sequence goes on along the minus strand of NC_045788.1, from coordinate 1,603,711 downwards.
AATGATGTTGAGCATTCTTTCATGTGTTTGTTGGCAATCTGTATATCTTCTTTGGAGAAATGTCTGTTTAGGTCTTTTGCCCATTTTTGCATTGGGTTGTTTGTTTTTTTGGTATTGAGCTGCATAAGCTGCTTGTATATTTTGAAGATTAATCCTTTGTCAGTTGCTTCATTTGCAAATATTTTCTCCCATTCTGAGGGTTGTCTTTTCGTCTTGTTCATGGTTTCCTTTGCTGTGCAAAAGCTTTTATTTTTGTTTTTATTTCCATTTCTCTAGGAGGTGGGTCAAAAAGTATCTTGCTGTGATTTATGTCATAGAGTGTTCTGCCTATGTTTTCCTCTAAGTGTTTTATAGTGTTTGGCCTTACATTTAGGTCTTTAATCCATTTTGAGTTTATTTTTGTGTATGGTGTTAGGGAGTGTTCTAATTTCATTCTTTTACATGTAGCTGTCCAGTTTTCCCAGCACCACTTATTGAAGAGGCTGTCTTTTCTCCATTGTATATTCTTGCCTCCTTTATCAAAGATAAGGTGACCATATGTGCGTGGGTTTATCTTTGGGCTTTCTATCCTGTTCCATTGATCTATATTTCTGCTTTTGTGCCAGTACCATACTGTGTTGATTACTGTAGCTTTGTAGTATAGTCTGAAGTCCAGGAGCCTGATTCCTCCAGCTCTGTTTTTCTTTCTCAACATTGCTTTGGCTATTTGGGGTCTTTTGTGTTTCCATACAAATGGGTAGTATAGTCATTTTCCCAATGTTGATTCTTCCAATCCAAGGACATGGTATATCTCTCCCTCTGTTTGTATCACCTTTAATTTCTTTCATCAGTGTCTTATAGTTTTCTACATACAGGTCTTTTGTCTCCTTAAGTAGGTTTATTTCTAGGTATTTTATTCTTTTTGTTGCAGTGGTAAATGGGAGTGTTTCCTTAATTTCTCTTTCAGATTGTTCATCATTAGTGTATAGGAATGCAAGAGATTTCTGTGCATTAATTTTGTATCCTGCTACTCTACCAAATTCATTGATTAGCTCTAGTAGTTTTCTGATAGCATCTTTAGGATTCTCTAGGTATGATATCATGTCATCTGCAAACAGTGACAGTTTTACTTTTTCTTTTCTGATTTGGATTCCTTTTATTTCTTTTTCTTCTCTGATTGCTGTCGCTAAAACTTCAAAACTATGATGAATAATAGTGGTGAGAGTGGGCACCCTTGCTTGTTCCTGATCTTCGAGGAAATGGTTTCAGTTTTCACCATGGAGAACAATGTTGGCTGTGGGTTTGTCATATATGGCCTTTATTATGTTGAGGTAGGTTCCCTCTATGCCTACTTTCTGGAGAGTTTTTATCATAAATGGGTGTTGAATTTTGTTGACAGCTTTTTCTGCGTTTATTGAGATTATCATATGGTTTTTATCCTTCAATTTGTTAATATGGTGTATCACATTGATTGGTTTTCATTTATTGAAGAATCCTTGCCTTCCTGGGATAAACCCCACTTGATCATGGTGTATGATCCTTTTAATGTGCTGTTGGATTCTGTTTGCTTGCACTTTGTTGAGGATGTTTGCATCTATGTTCATCAGTGATATTGGTCTGTAGTTTTCTTTTTTTGTGACATCTTTGTCTGGTTTTGGTATCAGGGTGATGGTGGCCTTGTAGAATGAGTTTGGGAGTGTTCCTCCCTCTGCTATATTTTGGAAGAGTTTGAGAAGGATAGGTGTTAGCTCTTTTCTAAATGTTTGATAGAATTCACCTGTGAAGAATGTGGTCCTGGGCTTTTGTTTGTTGGAAGATTTTTAATCACAGTTTCAATTTCAGTGCTTGTGATTGGTCTGTTTATATTTTCTGTTTCTTCCTGGTTCAGTCTTTGAAGGTTGTGCTTTTCTAAGCACTTGTCCATTTCTTCCAGGTTGTCCATTTTATTAGCATATAGTTGCTTGTAGTAATCACTCATGATCCTTTGTATTTCTGCAGTGTCAGTTGTTACTTCTCCTTTTTCATTTATGATTCTGTTGAATCTGAGTCTTCTCTCTTTTTTTCTTGATGAGTCTGGCTAATGGTTAATCAATTTTGTTTATCTTCTCAAAGAACCAGCTTTTAGTTTTATTGATCTTTGCAAATGTTTCCTTCATTTCTTTTTCATTTCTTTCTGATCTCATCTTTATGATTTCATTCCTTCTGCTAACTTTGGGTTTTTTTTGTTGCTCTTTCCCTTTAAGTGTAAGGTTAGGTTGTTTATTTGAGATTTTTCTTGAGGTAGGATTGTATTGCTATAAAGTTCCCTCTTAGAACTGCTTTTGCCACATCCCATAGGTTTTGGGTCATCGTGTTTTCATTGTCATTTGTTTCTACGTATTTTTTTATTTCCTCTTTGATTTCTTCAGTGATCTCTTGGTTATTTAGTAGCGTATTGTTTAGTGTTGTGGTCAGAAAAGATACTTGATACAATTTCAATTTTCTTAAATTTACCAAGGCTTGATTTGCAACCCAAGATATGATCTATCCTGGGGCGGTGGAGAAGGCAAGATGGTGGTGCCCATGGAGGTGGCCGTGTGTACGAACTCAGCGGCCCAGCTTTGGAGCTTCGTCATGTGAGCACTTGAGAAGAAAGTGTATTCTGCCATGTGTTGGCTATTGTAAACAGTGCTGCAATGAACACTGGGGTGCATGTATCCTTTCAAGCCATGTTTTTCTCCAGATATATGCCCAGGAGTGGGATTGCTGGCTCATATGGTAGTTCTATTTTTAGTTTTTTAAGGAACCTCCATACTGTACTCCATATCATATTGTACTCTGTATCAATTTATATTCTCACCAATAGTGTAGGAGGGTTCCCTTTTCTCCACACCCTCTCCAGCATTTATTGTTTGTAGATTTTTTGATGATGGCCATTGTGACTGGTGTGAAGTGATATCTCATTGTAGTGTTGCTTCTTTTAATAATTAGTCCTAATTTTTTTTACTTACAGTGAGGCCATTCAAATTGCCTTGAGACAGTAGATCATAGTTTCTGCCTCTTTAAAATTTCTGCCAAGTTGTACACAGCAGTATCTTCCAAGAAGTGCTTTTTTTCATTCATTCAACAAATATTTATTGAAGGATTACCGTGTTGTCATGTACCATTCTTATTACTGGGGTCATTACAGTGAACTGGATAGAGTGGCTGCCCTCAAGGAGATTACTTTCTATTATAGTAGACATACAATAAAGAATAAATGTATGCCAGGTAGTAATAACGTCCATAAATTTTAAAATGTAGTGTCAAGGAACAGACAGTGATGGGGATGACCTAGAGCCCTATTTTAAATAGGATCATTAGTGCCTCAGTTAAGGCAATATATTCACGAAGATCTGAAGAAAGGGATAGAATAAGTCTTGTTGATATCCAAGCAAAGTGTATCCAGGCAGAGCAAAAATAAACTCAAAGATACTGAAGTAGTGTATTTGGCATGCTTAAAAAATAGCTGCAGAGGGTCCTGGGGGTATTTGAATTGAGAATTTTAGATCTTGAAGAAACCCTGGATATTACCCAGTTCCAGGATTGCTGGTAGATTTCATCTTCAAAGTCAATTCAAATGAATTGGTGGTGAATGCCTACAGCAGAAGTCAGTAAGTCTTTTCTATCAAGGTCCAGATCATAAATACTTTCAGCTTTGTGGGACTACTGTTTCTGTTGCAGTCACTCAGCTCTGTCATTGGCTGAAAGCAGCCACAGTAATATGTAAACAAATGTGAGTGTGCTGTGCTCCAATACAACTTTATTTTACTGGTGGGCTGGATTTGGCCCTTGAAGTCTGCCAGCATCTGGGCTAGTATGGTGTTGGGCAGTCTTACCTGCATCTCTCAGAGGGACTCATTAGTGATTCTGTCGTGGGCTCACATGGGGCACCTCAGCCGTGTATTTGCCACTGTGAGTCAAACTGCCTCCTTGTGTTACCCATTAGACCAGACAAGTTCTCACAAGCTGTTAGTGGAAAGTTAGCTCTCTGGTCTCCTAATTCAGTTTTGTTACACTAGCCTGCCTTCACCCCTCCAGATTTGCCATCAATTACTTTACCTACATGACAGTTATAGGGCTTTGAGGGATGTGGGTGCAGCCCCCATGGCTAGAGCCCACCTAAGCCTGAATGGAAGACTTTCCTAGGAAGTGGCCAGTGATTTTCAAAGTTAGAAGTAAGGGTTTCTGCAGAGCTTTGTCGTATTGTGTCTTTGCCACACAGAAAAACAAGTGAAAGACTGAAGCTGCAACATGGGTGGGAGTGGACGTCCTCTGTGTCCCCTGCCACTGGCCTGTCCTCGGCAAGAAAGGAGAGCAGACCCTGGTCCAAGTAGAAAAGAAAAGCAGATCTTTAACGTAGGGGAGACCTCACAGGAGGGATACCAAGATAATCATTTTTCTTATTTATAGTTTTAAACATGTCAAAGGAGATTTGAGTAATTAGAATATAGACTGAACTTGATTTCAAAAGAGACCCGAACTATGATGGCATAAATAAGATAGAAGTTAATTTCCCTCGTGTGATTGTCTAGAGATAAGTGGTCTAGGCTGGCTGGGTAGCTGTGCTCCATGTGGACATCCAGGGATTCAGGGTCCCTCCATCGCAAGGCTTTGCCATCCCTGGGCGGCTGCCCTCTTCCCTATGGTCTGGGCTGGGTCCCACGGCATTTTAGCTGGCAGGAAAGGGAGAAGATAGACAGTGGCAGGTGGGAGAGTACTTTTTCAGGACGTGACATGGAACTTGCACACAGCACGTTTTGCTGATGAGAGCATGATCACGTAGCCACACCTGGCTGCACAGGAGGCTGGGAAACACCCTCTCTATCTGGGGAGCCATGTGCTTAGCTAAAAATCTATTAATGTGGATTTTTAAAGGGAACTGTGAATTAAGAGGGAGGCTGGAGTTAGCAGTTCGCCACAGAATTTATACAAGGAGGTGAAAAAATTCTCTGTCTATTTTTACCTAATATATAAATAGTAATGCCTAACATTACATAATACTTTAGAGATTTAGAAAAATCTTTCTCATACATTATTTCATTTAATTTTTCAACATTATCTTCCCTTGAAGTAAACACTATGATTGGAAGTAGATATTATCTTCATTTATGTGAAGACTTACTTCATTTATGTGAAGTAAGGCTCAGAAGGAGTGTGACAGACATAGAGAACAGACTTGTGGTTGCCGAGGGGGAGGGGGCTGGGGGAGGGAAGGACTGGGAGGATGGGATTAGCAGATGCAAACTATTACATATAGAATAGATAAATAACACGGTCCTACTGTATAGCACAGGGAACTATATTCAGTATCCTATAATAAACCATATGGAAAAGAATATTTAAAGAAAGAATGTATGTATATGCATAACTGAATAATTTTGCTGTACAGCAGAAATTAACACAACATTGTAGGTACTTCGCTGGTGGTCCAGTGGTTAAGACTCCGAGCTCCCAATGCAAGGGGCCCAGGTTCGATCCCTGGTCAGGGAACTAGATCCCGCATGTCACAACTAAGAGCCTGCATGCCACAACTAAAAGATTCCACGTGCTGCAGCGAAGATCTCGCACACGGCAACGAAGATCCCACATGCCGCAACTAAGACTGCAGCTATTATTTAGCGCAGCGAAGTAAATAAATAAACACACACACACACACACACACAAATACAACATTGTAAAGCAACTCTACTTGAATTAAAAATTTTTCTAATTAAAAACTTTTAAAAAAAGGAGTGTGAGATTACCAAAGCCATACGGCGGCTACATACAGAGCCCAAACCTCACTCCAGGCTCAGAGCTTTACCATTTGCACTCCTAGAAACTTAACACCTAATCCTCTAAAGGCCTGTGACTTGGTGTTTACCAAGTAGAATGTCCCATCTGATCAGAGGGTCTGACAAAGTCCCTGATTACCCCAATCCTAGAAATTTTCATTACGTAGCCTCCGGCGTGAAGCCCTAGAATTGCCATGCTTTGGGAATCACCGCAGTGATCTTACATTTTATTATTGTATTTTGCTTAAACAGAGAGGGGAGATAGTTCATATTATTTCTGTCTATTCTTTCCCTTTTTGCATTCCCATGCTTATCTGTTAAATTTTGGAACTCTTGCCTTCTGAAAAATCCCAGCTAATTTCTTTTGAAGCACCTCTAACTCAAAACCAAAATCACACAATGATAAAAATGTCAAAAACTAATTTTGGACGCCACCATATAGCCTCTCACACAGAAGTTTTCAAAGCCCTTGGTTGAGGGGGTGGCTTTATACCCTATAGTTTGAAAGGAGAGAAAAAATGGTTTTTTCATAAAAAATATTTGTTTTTTCATATTGTGTGTGTGTATAATGTACATATATACTTATTGTTTCTCCAGCAGAAATTTCTCGGAGATTTCTAGGTGGCTGTATCCTACCCTCGATTCCCACCCAATCGCATTGAGCTTTTTATTTGCCTTTTTCTCCGTCAGACACCAGGATGAATTTAAACTCCAGTCCCTGGCCAATGGCCTCTCCGATGTGTTTGCTCTGTTTTACATTCCCTTTCCCTGTAGAATCAGATGGAAATTCCTTTGGGGCCTTTGAGTCAGAAACTATTGTGTTGCTAATCAAACTTGGCTTCATTAGCATTTCAAATCCTGCGATGTTCTCAGCGATCAGCGTCAGGTCTGAGGGCTCCCCACCCATGACCTGATTTGCCAGACCTGTTTAACGGAAATCAGCAGTGGCCAGTGCCTTTGACCTTATTTCTCCCAGCACACGTCACCGAGAAATCCTTTTCAAGGATTCTAGAGAAAAGACGCATGTACAATCTGAGAAGCTTTACTTGTATCCCTCTCCCTACTCTAGATATTGCTGCCAAAAAGCCACACTCCCTTCATCACCTCCGGTAGTTGGATCCTGGGTGGATGATGGGTAGATGGGTAAGTAGATGGGTAGATGGACCACGTGGTGGGTGTATAACTAGAAGGGTAGATGGATTGGTAGATGGGTAACGGACAGGTGGGTGGATGGGTGAAGTAGAAGATTGAGTAGGTGGAGAGGACGGATAGACGGATGCATGGATGAATGGATGGGAAGAGAAGATAGATAAATCATGCCAGTCTTCCATTTTGTGCAATATCCTTGCCATTTAATTGTCCATAATTGGCCTTACGTTCCTGAGGCTAAATACCACTTCGCAGAAATCAGCATGCCATGTGAGCTACTTTCTGCCTTCCACAAGGAGCGTCAGGGTGGGACTTGTCAAATATTTCATTGCCATTCTGACTCAGTGTCTGCTTTGTAAAATAAAAGACACCATCCTTTTTTAAAATATAATATATGTAATAGTGCTTCAGCACTGTGGAACTTAAACCAGGCACCTATAGCAAAATCTCCTGGAGAACTTGCCCTAATTGCGTATGCCTGGACCTCACAGCCTGAACTGTACATCCTGGTTGAAAATTACTGCCCTGACAGAAGTGTCTCTGTACCTTGTACCAGAGGTAGTTGAGTAGTGTTGGAGCTCTGTGTTCCTGATGTCACTTTCTCCTTACAGACATTCCACTAACATTTTTTAAAGTACGTATTATATCTCAGGCAGTGCTCTAAGTGCTTTTTACTTGTATTACCTCGTTCGATCTTTACCACAATCCTTTAAGGTAGGAACCATTAATATCTGCATTTTACAGGTGAGGGAATTGAGGCAGGTAGGGGTTAAGTAACACAGGACCAGGGTCACACAGCTGGTAAGAGGTGAAGCTGGAGTTGAAACTCAGTCCATGTCCAGACTCCACGACCCCACCCACCAGGCTACATTGCCTCTCCGATCACTCAGCTCACCTTTTAAGAACCCTGGTCCAATAGAACTTTCTGCAATGACGAAAATGTTCTATATCTGTGCTGTCCTGTTGACATGATAGCCACTAGCCACATGTGGCTTTTAAGCACTTGAAATGTGGCCAACATGACTGAGCAACTAAGTTTTTAATTGTATGGAATTTTAACTAATTTAAACAGCACGGTTTAAGAACCACCTAATAGCCTCTGGTCATACAGATGATCTAAAAAAATTAAGTGCTGAACTAGGCTTCAGGAAGACATCTCAGCTATAGCCATTATCCTTAATTAATACTATTAACGTGAAATAATTACAAAGCACTCTTAGAATCCTTTGTGCTTCTTTCCACCCCTAAAAGAGTCTCACGATTCTTCTAAGCGCTCTGCCAGCTGGGTGGCACATCTACCCTTAGCTCATTGGAAGATGTATTGAGATGAGACAGAGCAAATAATTCAGGCAGACTAATACAGACGGGTTGTAGCATGGTGGTGCATTGGCATTTATTCTCAGGAGTCACTGTGACATGTTCCATCTCCCAAATACTTGCCATCCTATGTTAGGGGAAGTGGGAGTTGATGGAAATAACTGACTTTAAAGCTGGGTTCGGGGACTTCCCTGGCGGTCCAGTGGTTACAACTCTGCGTTTCCACTAAAGGGGGCGCGGGTTCCATCCCTGGTCAGGGAACTAGGATCCCGCATGCCGCCCGGCGTTCAGTGGTGGGAAAAAGGAAAAAAAACGGAAGTACGGGGGCATCTGTGCTCATTTCAAGGAGAGATGCCATCCCACACTCCTTACACAAGGAAATGAAGAAAATGAGTAGGAAAGTGGGAAAAGATAAGCCAAGAGAGAAATAAAGATGGCTCTGGATGAAGTAATGTAAGAAAAGAGCCATATTATTTTGTGTGTGGTATACAAGTTGGAATTGGGTGAAGCTTTTAAACGGGAAGGAAAATTAAAGTGTTAAGGAAACCCAAATGTATATGGCTAGGTTTTATAGCATAGAGACAAGGCAATGTAGAATTTGGTGAAATCATTATATATTGGCTTAGAACAGTGGTGGAAAAACTGCAGCCCTGGGTTAACCCAATCCACTGCTGGTTTTTGTAAATAAAATTTTATTAAGTACACACATGTCCATTCATTTACGTGTGGTCTACAGCTCCTTTATATTACAGCAGCAGAGCTGAGCAGTCGCAACAGAAACTGTATAGCCTGCAAAGCCTAGAACATTTCCTATGGCCCTACACAGAAAAAAGCTTACTGACCTCCATTTTAGAACAAAAGGAGAATATACGTTAGCATAACTATTTTGGAGTACTATTTTGTGTGGCCATCAGATTTAAAATGCACATCATCTTTGACCTGGCAACACTGCTACACTGGTACACATACCCACAGGGTTTCTTAAAACACTGGAAAACTGAAAACAACCTAAATGTCCACTAGCTGAGCACTGTTAAATGAATTACAGTGCATTTGTGCAAAGGAATACTGTTCAGTTGTTGATGTTGCTTACTTGAAGTGTAGTTGATTTACAATATTATATTAGTTTCAGGTTTACAGCATAGTGATTCAGCATTTTTATAGATTATACTCCATTAAAAGTTATTACAAAATAATGGCTATATATCCCTTTCCTGTACGATATATCCTTGTTGCTCATCTATTTTATACATAGTAGTTTGTATCACTTAATCTCCTACCCCTTGCTTGCCCCTCACCCCTTCCCTCTCCCCTCTGGTAAACACTGGTTTGTTCTCTATATGTGTGAATCGATTTCTGTTTTGTCATATTGATTCATTTGTTTTATTTTTTTAGATTGCACATATAAGTGATAATGTAATTTGTCTTTCTCTGTCTGACTTATTTCACTAAGCATAATACTCTCTAGGTCCACCCAAGTTGTTGCAAATGGCAGAATTAAATTATTTTTTATGGCTGAGTAATATTCCATTGTATATATGTACCACATCTTCTTTATCCATTCATCAGGTGATGGACACTTGGGTTGCTTCCATGTCTTGGCTATTGCAAATAATGCTGCTATGAACATTGGGGTGCATGTATCTTTTCAAATCAGTGTTTTCGTTTTTTCTGGGTATACACTATGGAGTGAAATTGCTGGATCATTCAGATTTCTCCTTTGCATTTTTTGAGGAAACTCCATACTGTTTTCCATACTGGCTGTACCAATTTACATTCCCACCAACAGTGTATGAAGGTCCCCTTCTCTCCACATCCTTGCCAACATTTCTTATTTGTTGTCTTTTTGATGATAGCCATTCTGAGAGGTGTGAGGTGATATTGTGATTTTGATTTGCATGTCTGTAATAATTGAGGACCTTTACATGTGCCCGTTTGCCATCTGTATGTCTTCTTTGGAAAAATATGTCTATTCAGGTCTTCCGCCCATTGTTTAATGGGTTGTGGGTGGGTTTTTTTGTTTTTTTTTACCATCTTTATTGGAGTATAATTGCTTTACAGAGGTGTGTTAGTTTCTGGTTTATAACAAAGTGAATCAGTTATACATATACATATGTTCCCATCTCTCTTCCCTCTTGCATCTCCCTCCCTCCCACCCTCCCTATCCCACCCCTCTAGGTGGTCACAAAGCACCGAGCTGATCTCCCTGTGCTATACAGCTGCTTCCCACTAGCTATCTATTTTACATTTGTTAGTGTATATATGTCCATGCCACTCTCTCACTTTGTCACAGCTTACCCTTCCCCCTCCCCATATCCTCAAGTCCATTCTCTAGTAGGTCTGTGTCTTTTATTCCTGTCTTGCCCCTAGGTTCTTCATGACCTTTTTTTTTTTCTTCTTAGATTTCATATATAGGTGTTAGCATACGGTATTTGTTTTTCTCTTTCTGACTTCACTCTGTATGACAGACCCTAGGTCCATCCATCTCACTACAAGTAACTCCATTTCGTTTCTTTTTATGGCTGAGTAATATTCCATTGTATATATGTGCCACATCTTCTTTATCCATTCATAAGTGTTGATGGACACTTAGGTTGCTTCCATGTCCTGGCTATTGTAAACAGAGCTACAGTGAACATTTTGGTACATGACTCTTTTTAAATTATGGTTTTCTCAGGGTATATACCCAGTAGTGGGATTGCTGGGTCGTATGGTAGTTCTATTTTTAGTTTTTTAAGGAACCTCCATACTGTTCCCCATAGTGGCTGTATCAATTTACATTCCCACCAGCAGTGCAAGAGGGTTCCCTTTTCTCCACACCCTCTCCAGCATTTATTGTTTCTAGATTTTTTGATGATGGCCATTCTGACTGGTGTGAGATGATATCTCATTGTAGTTTTGATTTGCATTTCTCTAATGATTAATGATGTTGAGCATTCTTTCATGTGTTTCTTGGCAATCTGTATATCTTCTTTGGAGAAATGTCTATTTAGGTCTTCTGCCCATTTTTGGATTGGGTTGTTTGTTTTTTTGATATTCAGCTGCATGAGCTGCTTGTAAATTTTGGAGATTAATCCTTTGGCAGTTGCTTCATTTGCAAATATTTTCTCCCATTCTGAGGGTTGTCTTTTGGTCTTGTTTATGGTTTCCTTTGCTGTGCAAAAGCTTTGAAGTTTCATTAGGTCCCATTTGTTTATTTTTGTTTTTATTTCCATTTCTCTAGGAGGTGGGTCAAAAAGGATCTTGCTGTGATTTATGTCATAGAGTGTTCTGCCTATGTTTTCCTCTAAGAGTTTGCTAGTGTCTGGCCTTACATTTAGGTCTTTAATCCATTTTGAGTTTATTTTTGTGTATGGTGTTAGGGAGTGTTCTAATTTCATACTTTCACATGTACCTGTCCAGTTTTCCCAGCACCACTTATTGAAGAGGCTGTCTTTTCTCCACTGTATATGCTTGCCTCCTTTATCAAAGATAAGGTGACCATGGGTGTGTGGGTTTATCTCTGGGCTTTCTATCCTGTTCCATTGATCTATATTTCTGTTTTTGTGCCACTACCAAACTGTCTTGATTACTGTAGCTTTGTAATATAGTCTGAAGTCAGGGAGCCTGATCCCTCCAGCTCCATTTTTCGTTCTCAAGATTGCTTTGGCTATTTGGGGTCTTTTGTGTTTCCATACAAATTGTGAAATTTTTTGTTCTAGTTCTGTAAAAAATGCCAGTGGTAGTTTGATAGGGATTGCATTGAATCTGTAGATTGCTTTGGGTAGTAGAGTCATTTTCACAATGTTGATTCTTCCATTCCAAGAACATGGTATATCTCTCCATCTATTTGTATCATCTTTAATTTGTTTCACCAGTGCCTTATAATTTTCTGCATACAGGTCTTTTGTCTCCTTAGGTAGGTTTATTCCTAGATATTTTATTCTTTTTGTTGCAATGGTAAATGGGAGTGTTTTCTTAATTTCACTTTCAGATTTTTCATCATTAGTGTATAGGAATGCAAGAGATTTCTGTGCATTAATTTTGTATCCTGCTACTTTACCAGATTCATTGATTAGCTCTAGTAGTTTTCTGTTAGCATCTTTAGGATTCCCTATGTATGGTATCATGTCATCTGCAAACAGTGACAGCTTTACTTCTTCTTTTCCAATTTGGATTCCTTTTATTTCTTTTTCTTCTCTGATTGCTGTGGCTAACACTTCCAAAACTATGTTGAATAATAGTGGTGAGAGTGGGCAACCTTGTCTTGTTCCTGATCTTAGTGGAAATGGTTTCAGTTTTTCACCATTGAGGACAATGTTGGCTGTGGGTTTGTCATATATGGCCTTTATTATGCTGAGGTAGGTTCTGTCTATGCCTACTTTCTGAACAGTTTTTATCATAAATGGGTGTTGAATTTTGTCGAAAGCTTTCTCTGCATCAACTGAGATAATCATATGGTTTTTCTCCTTCAATTTGTTAATATGATGTATCACATTGATTGATTTGCGTATATTGAAGAATCCTTGCATTCCTGGAATAAACCCCAGTTGATCATGGTGTATGACCCTTTTAATGTGCTGTTGGATTCTGTTTGCTTGTATTTTGTGGAGGATTTTTGCATCTATGTTCATCAGTGATATTGGCCTGTAGTTTTCTTTCTTTGTGACATCTTTGTCTGATTTTGGTATCAGGGTGATGGTGGCCTCATAGAATGAGTTTTGGAATGTTCCTCCCTGTGCTATATTTTGGAAGAGTTTGAGAAGGATAGGTGTTACCTCTTCTCTAAATGTTTGATAGAATTTGCCTGTGAAGCCACCTGGTCCTGGGCTTTTGTTTGTTGGAAGATTTTTAATCACAGTTTCAATTTCAGTGCTTGTGATTGGTCTGTTCATATTTTCTATTTCTTCCTGGTTCAGTCTCAGCAGGTTGTGCATTTCTAAGAATTTGTCCATATCTTCCAGATTGTCCATTTTATTGGCATAGGGTTGCTTGTAGTAATCTCTCATGATCGTTTGTATTTCTGCAGTGTCAGTTGTTACTTCTCCTTTTTCATTTCTAATTCTATTGATTTGAGTCTTCTCCCTTTTTTTCTTGATGAGTCTGTCTAATGGTTTATCAATTTTGTTTATCTTCTCAAAGAACCAGCTTTTAGTTTTATTGATCTTTGCTATAATTTCCTTCATTTCTTTTTCATTTATTTCTGATCTGATCTTTATGGTTTCTTTCCTTCTGCTAACTTTGGGGTTTTTTTGTTCTTATTTCTCCAATTGCTTTAGGTGTAAGGTTAGGTTGTTTATTTGAGATGTTTCCTGTTTCTTAAGGTAGGATTGTATTGCTATAAACTTCCCTCTTAGAACTGCTTTTGCTGCATCCCATAGGTTTTGGGTCATCGTGTCTCCGTTGTCATTTGTTTCTAGGTATTTTTTGATTTCCTCTTTGATTTCTTCAGTGATCACTTGGTTATTAAGTAGTGTATTGTTTAGCCTCCATGTGTTTGTATTTTTTACAGATCTTTTCCTGTAATTGATATCTAGTCTCATAGCGTTGTGGTCGGAAAAGATACTTGATACGACTTCAATTTTCTTAAATTTACCAAGGCTTGATTTGTGACCCAAGATATGATCTATCCTGGAGAATGTTCCATGAGCACTTGAGAAGAAAGTGTATTCTCTTGTTTTTGGATGGAATGTCCTATTAATATCAATTAAGTCCATCTTGTTTAATGTATCATTTAAAGCTTGTGTTTCCTTATTTATTTTCATTTTGGATGATCTGTCCTTTGGTGAAAGTGGGGTGTTAAAGTCCCCTACTATGATTGTGTTACTGTTGATTTCCCCTTTTATGGCTGTTAGTATTTGCCTGATGTATTGAGGTGCTCCTATGTTGGGTGCATAAATATTTACAATTGTTATATCTTCTTCTTGGATTGATCCCTTGATCATTATGTAGTGTCCTTCTTTGTCTCTTGTAATAGTCTTTATTTTAAAGTCTATTTTGTCTGATATGAGAATTGCTACTCCAGCTTTCTTTTGATTTCCATTTGCATGGAATATCTTTTTCCATCCCCTCACTTTCAGTCTGTATGTATCACTAGGTCTGAAGTGGGTCTCGTAGACAGCATATATACGGGTCTTGTTTTTGTATCCATTCAGCCAGTCTGCGTCTTTTGGTGGGAGCATTTAATCCATTTACATTTAAGGTAATTATCCATATGTATGTTCCGATTCCCATTTTCTTAATTGTTTTGGGTTTGTTATTGTAGGTGTTTTCCTTCTCTTGTGTTTCTTGCCTAGAGAAGTTCCTTTAGCATTTGTTGTAAAGCTGGTTTGGTGGTGCTGAACTCTCTCAGCTTTTGCTTGTCTGTAAAGGTTTTAATTTCTCCATCAAATCTGAATGAGATCCTTGCTGGGTAGAGTGATCTTGGTCGTAGGTTTTTCTCCTTCATCACTTTAAATATGTCCTGCCACTCCCTTCTGGCTTGCAGAGTTTCTGCTGAAAGATCAGCTGTTAACCTTATGGGGATTCCCTTGTGTGTTATTTGTTGTTTTTCCCTTGCTGCTTTTAATATGTTTTCTTTATATTTAATTTTTGACAGTTTGATTAATATGTGTCTTGGTGTGTTTCTCCTTGGATTTATCCTGTATGGGACTCTCTGTGCTTCCAGGACTTGATTAACTATTTCCTTTCCCATATTAGGGAAGTTTTCAACTATAATCTCTTCAAGTATTTTCTCAGTCCCTTTCTTTTTCTCTTCTCTTCTGGGACCCCTATTAATTCGAATGTTGGTGCGTTTAATGTTGTCCCAGAGGTCTCTGAGACTGTCCTTAATTCTTTTCATTCTTTTTTCTTTATTCTGTTCTGCAGTAGTATTTCCACTATTTTATCTTCCAGGTCACTTATCCGTTCTTCTGCCTCAGTTATTCTGCTATTGAGCCCTTCTAGAGAATTTTTAATTTCATTTATTGTGTTGTTCATCATTGTTTGTTTGGTCTTTAGTTCTTCTAGGTCCTTGTTAAATGTTTCTTGTATTTTCTCTATTCTATTTCCAAGATTTTGGATCATCTTTACTGTCATTTCTCTGAATTCTTTTTCAGGTAGACTGCCTATTTCCGCTTCATTTGTTAGGTCTGGTGGGTTTTTGCCTTGCTCCTTCATCTGCTTTGTGTTTTTCTGTCTTCTCATTTTGCTTAACTTACTGTGTTTGGGGTCTCCTTTTCACAGGCTGCAGGTTCGTAGTTCCCGTTGTTTTTGGTGTCTGTCCCCAGTGGCTAAGGTTGGTTCAGTGGGTTGTGTAGGCTTCCTGGTGGAGGGGACTAGTGCCTGTGTTCTGGTGGATGAGGCTGGATCTTGTCTTTCTGGTGGGCAGGTCCACGTTTGGTGGTGTGTTTTGGGGTGTCTGTGGCCTTATTATGATTTTAGGCAGCCTCTCTGCTAATGGATGGGGCTGTGTTCCTGTCTTGCTAGTTGTTTGGCATAGGGTGTGCAGCATTGTAGCTTGCTGGTCATTGAGTGGAGCTGGATCTTGGCGTTGAGATGGAGATCTCTGGGAGATTTTCGCTGTTTGGTATTACATGGAGCTGGGAGGTCTCTTGTGGACCAGTGTCCTGAAGTTGGCTCTCCCACCTCAGAGGCACAGCCCTGATGCCTGGCTGGAGTAGCAAGAGCCTGTCATCCACACGGCTCAGAATAAAAGGGAGAAAAAAATAGAAAGAAAGAAAGAAAGAGGGTAAAATAAAATAAAGTTATTAAAATAAAAAATATTTATTAAGAAAAAAGTTTTTTTAAAGTAAAAAAAAAAAAAACGGACAGACAGAACCCTAGGACAAATGGTGAAAGCAAAGCTATACAGACAGTATCACCTACAGAAGCATACACATACACACTCGCAATAAGAGAAAAAGGGGAAAAAATAATATATCTTTGCTCCCAAAGTCCACCTCCTCAATTTGGGATGTTTCGTTGTCTATTCAGGTATTCAGCAGATGCAGGTACATGAAGTTGTTTGTGGAGCTTTAATCTGCTGCTTCTGAGGCTGCTGGGAGAGATTTCCCTTTCTCTTCTTTGTTCGTACAGCTCCCAGGGTTCAGCTTTGGATTTGGATCCGCCTCTGCGTGTAGGTCGCCTGAGGGCGTCTGTTCCCCGCCCAGACAGGACGGGGTTAAAGGAGCAGCTGCTTCGGGGGCTCTGGCTCACTCAGGCCGGGGGGAGGGAGGGGTACAGAGGAGGCGGGGCGAGCCTGCGGCGTCAGAGACGTCGTGACGTTGCAGCAGCCCGAGGCGCGCAGTGCGTTCTCCTTGGGAAGTTGTCCCTGGATCACGGGAGCCTGGCCGTGGCGGGCTGCACAGGCTCCCGGGAGGGGCGGTGTGGAGAGTGACCTGTGCTCGCACACAGGCTCCTTGGTGGCGGCAGCAGCAGCCTTAGCGGCTCATGCCCGTCTCTGGGGTCCGCGCTGACCGCCGCGGCTCGCGCCCGCCTCTGGGGTCCGCGCTGTTAGCCGCGGCTCGCGCCCGCCTCTGGGGTCCGCGCTGATAGCTGCGGCTCGCGCCCGTCTCTGGAGCTCGTTTAGGTGGCGCTCTGAATCCCCTCTCCTTGCGCACCGCGAAACAAAGAGGCAAGAAAAAGTCTCTTGCCTCTTCGGCAGTTCCAGACCTTTCCCGGACACCCTCCCGGCCAGCTGTGGTGCGCTAACCCCTTCAGGCTGTGTTCACGCTGCCAACCCCAGTCCTCTCCCTGCGATCCAACCGAAGCCCGAGCCTCCGCTCCCAGCCCCGCCCGCCCCGGCGGGGGAGCAGACAAGCCTCTCGGGCTGGTGAGTGCTGGTCAGCACCGAGCCTCCGTGCGGGAATCTCTCCGCTTTGCCCTCCGCACCCCTGTGGCTGCGCTCTCCTCCGCGGCTCCTAAGCTTCCCCCCTCCGCCACCGGCAGTCTCCGCCTGCGAAGGGGCTCCTAGTGCGTGGACACCTTTCTTCCTTCACGGCTCCCTCCCACTGGTGCAGGTCCCGTCCCTATTCTTTTGTCTCTGTTATTTCTTTTTTCTTTTGCCCTACCCAGGTACGTGGGGGAGTTTCTTGCCTTCCGGGAGGTCTGAGGTCTTCTGCCAGCGTTCAGTAGGTGTTCTATAGCAGCAGTTCCACATGTAGATGTATTTCTGATTTATCTGCGGGGAGGAAGGTGATCTCCGCATCTTACTCTTCCGCCATCTTTCTCCACTATCCTGTTTTTTTTTTTAATTGAGCTATTTATTGTTGTTTTTTAATGAGATAGTTCTGTATGTACTATTTATTACTAAATAGAAAAATGTCGTAGAACAGTATGCATTATTTGATTACATTTGTATAAAAGCAACAAACAATCCCCCCAGAAGATACAGGGATATATGCCCGGCACCTGGCACAGGGCTCGGCATTTGAGGAGTGAACACATGGAGAGTTTACACATTACTTTTTCACTTTTTAATCTCCTGGACTCTGATTGTTTATGAACATGCAGTACTTTTTAAAAAATCTAAATTAAAACAGGGAAAAAATAAACAAGAGGAAATAGCCACAGGTAGGCCTCCCCGGCTCCCACACACGAGCCGGTGCCAACAGGGGTGGCCGGGGGGCTGAGGACCCACTGGAGCCCGTTGCTGGCACTGCGGGGCTCGAGGGGGGGGGGGGGGGGTCGGGGGAGGCAGGAGTTTGGTCTCCAGGTGGGACCGGCAGGAACCCGGGGGCAGGAGCCACGCACAGCAAACGCAGGGAAGCACCCAGGAGGCCACTCGGGTCTGGAACGGGAGGGGGGCGGTGGCCCCGTCCTGGGGACATTGTCCGCAAGTAACGGGTGGGAAAACTTCGTCCAGGAAACTGGGAAAAGCAGGAAGCTACAGAAGAAGGAGCCAAGGGAAGGAAGGACGCAGCGGCCAGCCCTGGAGGTGGAGAGACGTTTCTGAGGAAGAACACGTGTTTCCTGGGCTCTGAGAAGCCCCGGCGTCTGCGGGGATGCGGGCTCACGTCTGGGATGCAGCTTGCTGCCTGTGGGCCTGAGAATCACGGACACCACCAGTCCCGGCCCAGGAGCCGGTGTTCAGACCGACAGGCCAGGGCGCTTTCTGCTGTGGATCAGTGTGAGGACCTCCGCAGCTCCCAGCGCGGGAAGCGGCTGAGCCAGGGGTGCAGAAGCCCCCGGACCAGCTCAGCACTTGCCCTGTGCCGCCGCACACCCCCGTCCGGGCTGCCCTGCCGAAACCCACGCTCCCTCAGTGCTGCCGGTTGCTTTTTCCGCAGAAGTGTGGCAAGAGGGGTTTACATGAGGCTAACGGTAAAAAAAAAAAAAAAAAAAAAAAAAAAAAAAAGTAAAAGTAAATAAATAAAAATAAACGAAAACAAAACCATGAAAGAGACAGGTGTGTCTTCTTAAAATACGATCCGTGTCCGCCGCTCTCCGCCCCACCTCCGTGTGGCCAGCACTTTGCGTGACTTGTGCCTGGGGTGGATGTCAGCGCCTGTGAGAATCTTTTTATTTAGACATCACGAGGCATGTGACCAGTTTTGAACACGGCCGGCTGTAGTGCTGGTGCACAGAGACGCCTGCTCTTTCTTCACCAAACTCTCCAGTTGAAACGTGTCTGCAGAGCATGATTCATGGTGTTTCTTTCTGGATTGTCCAGTGGGTAATTGCTGTACAGAAACCAGAGAAACAGATGTAGACCCTGAACCCTGGCTATAAATTTTTGTTTTATGATTATGGGTTTCAAATGTGCTGTGTCACACTGACAAATACACAGTTACTCTGAAACAAAATGAATTTGGGGCTCAAACTTTTGCTGTTTTGTTTGTTTGTGGTTGGAAATACTTTTGTTAGAGTTCCTTTTATCATTGATCAAGCATAAAGAAAACGGGCAATGACACATATCAGAATGTTATTTTATGCCTTACTAAGAGGATATTTGGGCAACGGTTCTTCCATATCGTTTAATTAATGTTTAAAATAGGTGTCGATAATTTAAACTTCATTATCCACAAATTAACTAGGCCATTTTTCACCTTCTACCTGTTCATTAATCTTTATGGTGCATGGATATGTATTAAGGAACTGGGGCTTATTTGTGTATCTTTCCCTTATCTTTTTTTAAGATGAAGAAGGTAGAAGAAGAATCAGGTTTTCAAGAAGTATAAGAATTAGATTTACTGACGAAGAAATAAGAAACGTGTGGCTAAATTTGGGGGCTGCTTTGTAAGTTAACACTTGGATTAAATAATAACCCTAATAGTTGCTATCCATGTAATCGATTCATGATGAGAAATGATGAACTGACTAGTGAATACTGTCGCACCGTAAAACACCCATAATGTTCCACTCACAAGGATTTAAGCCCTGATCCTTCATTTCAAGGCTCAAGTTTATTTCTCTACAGTTAAGAGAACTGTGTTCCTAGGTGAATAGAAATGTAAAATTTTCTTGTGCAAAGAAAGAAAACACCAATCTCTGAACCCCTACCACACAAAGAGACACACACACACACACACACACCTCTCTGTTATTGTTTTTGTGCCGTGACAGATTACTGAGGAAAGAAATTTGGGAGCCGTTGTCTCCCTTCCTAGATGAGGCTGATAACTCTAGCTTAAGAACTGAGAGTAAACAGAATTTGGGGGACCCCATCCGCATGTTCACTTCCTTGTGACCAGTGCACCCTACCCTTTGGAAAGATGCTGAGTGAGCAAGAAAGTGCCATGGGTAACCCGTACACACACACCTGGCCACGGTGCCATGTTTCTCATCTCTTAGTTCCTCCTGCTGTACTTTAAATACAGCTCCCTCCTCTCCGTCCTCAAAGAACTTTTCACCCACCTCCATGATCCTGTACAAAACGAGCCCAGTTTCCAAGGCACTCTAAGGACCTTAAATAAGCATTTGGAGCTATAAGTCCCATGGACCACGCAGCAATTGGCACACAATGTGGTGCTTTGTGTATCTTTACAACTATCTTAATGACAGAGTGTTAAATGTTTTGTAAATTCCTCTGCGCTCCTTGTTTAAAATGTGTGTTTTCTTTGTAGTTAAAGGATTTCTTATAATAAAGCTCTGTTACAAAATGATGACCATATAAAAGAGAGAGAGAGAATAACAAACACATAGTTTCAGCAAAAGCTTACCCCTTTATCGCCCTGGACTTTGCAATCGCAAGAACTGAGCTTGCTGGGCTGAAAATTGTTTGCCTACACCTTCCTGAAAGAATCTTTGACTTGGTAAGTGTGTGCCATGCATACTTTTCATGTTACACCATGAGTGCCACTTAGCAACTCTGCTAGCCGAGCAGCACGGGGCGAGTGCCCGACAGGCTTTTAGAAGGCTTGGATGCCAGGGCCCATTCCAGCCCATTCACAGAAAGGAGGCTGCAGTGCGCGCTTCCCTGCGAGAGGCAAGGAAGCCGTCCCCCCCTGCCCGCCCACTCGCCCTCCCTGCTTTGTGGGAGAATTATTAGTCAACGGTGGAGGGGCAGTGGAGGACTTAACGTGTTTTAATCCCTCCCCCGGAGCTTCCTTTCTTTGATGTACGTTGCATCCTTTAAGCAAGTGGTGCAAAATGGCTGCAGGGTGGATTGGCTCTCCCGTTCACAGCTTTCTGCCTGGGTTGATTTGTAAACTCTGCATCTGTCCTTCTCAGGGATGGCTGAAAAGCTTCAGTGTGAGAGGTACAAAAAATTAGTCCCTTTTCCTTAAAATTACTGTCTTCTAATAAATAGCCAAGTTTGAGCAGGGGCTAGTATGGGTGAAAAGTGGCCCTTGGAAATACAGAACTTTCACACTTAACCAGTTCTCAAAATCTGTGTGTGTTAGGTGGGGGTGGGGTGGGGTGGGAATGTGATGAGAGGGCTCATCCGCGCTCGTCCGCAACAGGAAAGTAATTTCCACGTTGGGCTGGGATTCCAGGGAGCTGGGTTCTAGCCATGATTCTGGCTGTGGGACCTCAAGCAGCTCTCAGCCTCCCTGGGCTTCTGTTTCCCCTGTTAAAAATAAGAGGATGAGTCACAGCTAACTGGTCTAGGGTGTGTGCCGAGTGCCATGCAAGCACTGTTTCTTTTTGTCCTCACAGCAATCCGTTGAGGTGGCCAGTAGCATGCTCCCATTTTTCAGATGAGGAAGCTGAGGCTCGGGGAGGTTAGGTACCTGTCCCAGATCCCATAGCTGCTCAGTGGGTTGGAATCTAGTTCAGTTTGACTTCCACATCCACACTGTTGACCACTGTGTTATATTATGAGGTCCTGCATATCTGTGTGATTGTCTGTGTGTGTCTGGGGCAGGAGGAACTACCGATAATTCTCGACTCCTTCGTAGGCTGCGTGTAGACTTGGGAGAATTTTAAGAAGTAAATGAATCCAGAAAGCTGGATTTTTTTTTTTTTTTTTTTTTTTCCCGAGCCAACGCAGTCCCTTCGGCCTGCAAGAGGGACAGACAGAAAAAGACTATCAAATGGAAAGTTTCTGGACCCCAGGCTTCCCCAGGGGCGGCTCTTCTCCGTGCTCCGGTTTACGGCTTGCTGTGCTTTTGCAGGAGTGGAAAAACACACACGTTACAAGGCATTTAACAGACAGACAGGCGCACGGAGGAATGTAAAGGCTGGGCCGGGGGCGGGCGAGGGGGGCGCGCGGCCGAGCGAAGCCCCGCGAACTGGGGCGCAAAGGGCGGGAGCTGGCGAGCGGCGTCCCGGCCCCGCGCGCTCCTCCCGGCGGCTCCGGACCGCGCGCGCTCCTCCTCCCTGTGGCTCCGGGCGCCCCGGGCCCCGCGCGCTCGGAGCGGAGACGCGGGGCGGGAGGTGCGCGCGCCCGGGCCGCGGGCCGCCCGCGCGGCGGGGCTGCTGGGAGTGCTCGGCTCTGTGAGAATCCTGGGAGCTGGTGATGTCAGACTCGCTGGGTCATTTGAAGGTTAGCAGCCCGGGAAGGGTTCACCGAAAGTTCACTCGCATATATTAGGCAATTCAATCTTTCATTCTGTGTGACAGAAGTAGTAGGAAGTGAGCTGTTCAGAGGCAGGAGGGTCTATTCTTTGCCAAAGGGGGGATCAGAGTCCCCGCGTGAGCCGCCTGAGGACGGGGATGCCGAGGACGCGCGCGAGCCGGGCAGGGCTGGTCTGGGCACCGTCCGGGTAGGATCCGCACCGCATTCCGAAGGCTTTTTGCAGGCGTCTGCCTAGAAGGAGAACTTGGGCTCTTTCTGGGAACCCCCCGCCCCGGCTGGATTGGCCGAGCAAGCCTGGAAAATGGTAAATGATCATTTGGATCAATTACAGGCTTTTAGCTGGCTTGTCTGTCATAATTCATGATTCGAGGCTGGGAAAAAGACCAACAGCCTACGTGCCAAAAAGGGGGCAGAGTTTGATGGAGTTGGGTGGACTTTTCTATGCCATTTGCCTCCACACCTAGAGGATAAGCACTTTTGCAGACATTCGGTGCAGGGGAGATCATGTTTGACTGTATGGATGTCCTGTCAGTGAGTCCTGGGCAAATCCTGGATTTCTACACTGCGAGCCCGTCTTCCTGCATGCTCCAGGAGAAAGCTCTCAAAGCATGCTTCAGTGGATTGACCCAAACCGAATGGCAGCATCGGCACACTGCGCAATGTAGGTTTATTTTTTCCCTTCTTCTACCAAGAAAAAAATATGAATTGTCTCGCTTGCATGCAATGAAGACATTGGAAACAAATTGCACTGGTAGCCAGACAAAGGATTTAATGATTTAATGCTGAAAGGGTGTGCTATGCTGGTGTGCATATTGATTCCCTCTGCTGAAAATTTCCTGTTAGGTGTTTTCTTCCCAAACAACCCCTGCCGACCCCTGCTTCTCTCCTTACCGACCCTACAGTCCCTTGAAAACAGTTTTAGAAAATGTGCGTGGAGGGGGGAAAAAGTAGAGTGACCACAGGACTTTGAAACATTCTTCAAGTGAGGCAATTTGACAACGTTTGTACAGTTTTTACTAAGATATGTGCAGAGGGGAATTTAACTTTGCTGTTCTTTGGATTAGCTACTAGTTATATGTATATCCCCCCCTTGTGTGTTTCAACGGTCCAAAGTAATTAAAATATGACATCTTCCTTGCAAGGAATTTAGCCTAATTAAGGTTGCTGCTGCTCCTGAAGTTCATAAACCACCAGTTAAAGCTGCCGCCGCCGCCAATGTTTTCCTTGCGGAGGAAAGGCAATATTTCTTAGCATTGACCCTGCTGCCACCTTTCCGAGTCACTTTGTTGCTCTAAGAAGTTGCTGTTTTGCTAGAAAACTACTGGCAATGAACACCCCTTGGGCTGAGCCATCCATTATTTCCATATCTTGCAATTCAGCCGGGAACCTGGACGTGGGTTAAAGGGAAGGAAACATAAGTGGGGTAGCCCAGTTTTTTTAAAAAATATTGACTATTTGGTTATCTGATTCTGAGAGGGTGCCGAGGCACGCACTGGTCAACAGTAGCCTGGCTGCAGGCTTGAGAAATGACCAGCAGTCCCAGAAAATCCCACCTTCGGTGGCTGTAGTGGGAGCCTGCTGGACGCATCGCTGCCCTGACGGTGATTTAGATAAATGGCTCAGCTATCTATCAAAATGTTTTTAGTACTTTATTTGACAATTCATTGGAGCATTAGCCTGAAAATGACATTTTAAATCTTTGTTTTCAAAGAGGTCAAAGTTTAACTGGAAGAAATTGAGTTTTCCTAAGAACGTGATGGCTTATCTAAAGAGGGAAGAAAAAGGAGAGAGAGGGGACAATGACAAGATTTAAATCACCCTCTTCTGAAACTTTTTCTTAAGAATAAAGACTTGCTTCAGGGGTCCAGGAAATCAACAGGTTTGTAGCTGAAAAGTCAATAACCATCTGATGCCAGCAGTCTAGCTGTCTGACTTAGTATTTCGTAGAGCCATAACCAGGATAAAAAGATCATTTTCAGAAGGCGTCCTCATTTTCAGCTGCTCCTCAAATGCTTTTTCTTTCCTGCTGCCTCTTTTTCTTTCTGGAGAGCTCAAAGAAACTGTTACAAAATAATTTTCCAACCCACTAACAGATCTTTTAGACCCTACCCCCCTCCTCTCTGTAGCAATTAAAACAGTATGAACGATTTCATTTGGAATCTCAGGGAACTAGGGCTCCCTCAAACTTCTTCTTGTGAGAGAAAGTTTTAATGAAACGTTTTTTAACAAAGGAAAAAAGAATGCTCAGGACCCTGGCGTCAAGCTATTAGACCTAGTAGAGGTTTTACAAGTAGACATTCTTCCTTTTGTAATTAACTCTCCAAAAGTGCCTATTAAGTTGCAGGAGTTTGGGGGGGAACTTTGTTTGTTCTTGAACAAGTTAAACAAGGGATTTGCCTTATCTGGGGAGAGGCTAGTGGTGAATGTGTCATTCACCTAGGGCCAGCCGATAAGCAAGAAGTGTTGATAACAGCAAAGTTCAGCTAATCAAAGAAGCTTGCATTAGACAAAGTAAATAAAGGCAAATGACAAAGGGATTTCAGAAATTTCAGTGTCTTATTTTTGTAAGCAGGGCAATTAGTGCTCACTGTGGTCAATTTCACAAGGGTTTGGCTCCCACCCCCGGACTCCAGGTTAAATGAATAGGGTGTAAATATCGCTTAGGCCCCTGCAGAGTCGCACAAACCGCTTTAGGACAGGTCAGTTTAGCTGTTCAAGTGGTTTAAGTTTTTAAGCATAAATAAAAGTTCTGACACAGCTCTGCCACGCGGTGTTTGGCTCAGGGTGGCACAGCCAGTTAGGGCTTTTGAAGTTAAAGCATATTAGGGCCCTGTTTGTATAAGTACAAACATAAAAACCGCAACCTTTTCCATTTTACTCAATGACTGTTTTGACAAGAAGCAGATCTGTTTGTGCTCTTAACACAGAGGAAGCAGTGGGCCAGAAGGGAAAAAATAGTACTAAATTCTAACCAAAACTATTTTCTGCTTTGAGATCCTACTTATTTTTTTATGGTGTGTGTGTGTGTCTGTGTGTGTGTGTAGTAGGAATTGGAGTAAACCCTTTGAATGTACAACACACCAGAAGCATTCTTTGAAAGGTGTTAGAATATTCTCTTTATTTTCCTTTTTAATTTTAAGGCAGAAAAATGATATGCCAACCAGCTGTCGGTTGGAGTAGGGCCTGTGAATTGCCTCTAAAAATTCGAAGTCAGGAGTAGCGAGTTACTAAGGGAACATGGTGTAAATAATATGATTTAAGACGGCCCCTGGAGGTGTCAGAGTCACTAAGTCTCTGTTCAGGTGCCTCGTGGATTACCTTGGGTTTAGGCTGCTCCAGATGTTTTCAGCATTAATTGCTCAGTGGGCATAAGATAAAGCCTAATATTTGTGGTCTAAATATAGTAGTTGCTTTCGGTGAAATCATGAGTGTGACAACTTCTTGGCCCTTTTCCCTGTCTTCTCCCTGCTCATAACACATCAAAAGAAAAAAGGAAAAACAGATTTTCTTTTCTAATGAGGAGAAATAATCTGTTTTTAAAAACAAACAGTATCGATGTTATGATTTAGGAAGGAAAGACGTCTCCTTTCCTAAGCGCTGGGACCTGAATTTTAAGTATTAAACAGTATCTAAATCCTCTCCTAGTGAGATATAAATTGGGGTCAAAGTGGCAAAATCAAAGATACCCTCTGAAAGAGAGACTAAATAAAGGCTGACAGCCACCGTATGAACTGAATGGGGTTTTGAATAAATATTTCAGTGAAAAGGCTCAATTGTTTTTCTAAAGTAGGACATAATTTTCTGCTTCTTGGCCACATGACAGTGGTAACTAACACCATCAGAAAGAAGAAAAGAAAAGGGAATTCTACTTAAATCTCAGGGAGTGCAGGATAGGGCCGTTTGAAAACAAGTGGAAGATTCACAAAGTTTTCCTTCCCCGTAGGAAAAAAGAATTACTAAAATTTTTTCAGTATCCAGGTAACTCGGCACTTTGGGTAGGGAAGCACTGATGTGCAACTTACAAGAAAAAATGCAGAAGTTTAAATTTTATCACCAGAAAAGGATAGACTCCCCAAAAAATAGATCAGAATGCTAGGAGAGGTAGTCATGTGTCCCTTAAGCTTAGGCTGTGGAATGGATGTGGAAACTCTTGGTAGCATTTGATTTCCCAGCCCAAATGCAAAGCCCTCGCATCGGAACTAGGCCTTTCTTCTCTTAGTAGATAAATGACCAGCAGCGCAATTTCTGATAGGTTCACTGACCTGAACCAGAAGTTTTCTTCTCATTTTTGGAAGCCTGGCTCTGACCATATATAACCAGTCGGTATTGTCACGAACTTTGCTTTAAAGCGCAAAAGAAAGTTCTTCTGGATATCAGGTGCTTATAATTTCCCTTCAACATGTTAAGCCCCAGAGATGGCTAAAAAAAGAAAGAAAACCTTACCGTTTTTCCTTTCTACATTCTTGTGAAATGTAACGCATAGATAATCTCAGAAGGGAAATACGTGATAAATGATGAAGATTATAAATTCTGCTGTCAAGGAATTTAGAATCTTTAAAATCGAAAAAAATTTTTTTAAAGGGTGGGAATTTTTTAACTAGAAAGTTCTCTCTGCGAGGAAGATGAAGATGTAAAACCAAGTTGCAAAATAGAAAACTCTTCGAGTCGAACAGGACTTACGAAACAGTGAATGCACTGTTCATTTTAGAACATCTTAAAAAGAATCTTCTATAGAGTTTGAGTTACATGTAAGTGCCAATAAATTTCTCCCTAAATGACATTTTTATATTTTAAATGTTCTAATATAAATTCAGTTAACTATCAATTAACTAGATTATTTCAGAAATGGGAGTTTTTTGATGAAGGTTTATCAGAAAAATCTGGGCTAAAAACCTTTCTAAAAGATATTAATGTAGAATCTTGCCTTTCAAATTACAGGGTAGTTATGGCAATCATACATCTCAGATTTTCTAGAATAACCCACTTTCAAATACACTGCCACAACTCCCACATAAGCCATTTAAATATGCCAGATATTTCAATATTATGACATCTCCTAGGGTTGCCCCTTGCACCCAGGAGTGGCACAGAAAGCCTTTGTTTGGACTTGATGGTCAGTATAACTGGAGCACTCACAGCTTAATTTTTCTGTTATGACTGAAGATCGCCTTTTGCTTCTGGGTCATTCTTCTGAACACGAATTCCTTTTGTGGCAAAATGTAGATCTGTAAATAGAAGGCGTCCCTTGCAATATGGATTTGAGTATTATGACCGTGGCTCTGATGCCAGCGTGTGTGTGTGTGTGTGTGTGTGTGTGTGTGTGTGTGTGTGTGTGTGTGTGTGTTGGGAGTGGGGGAGGGGTGGAATTATACGTTGAATCACTATGAACAAATCTGTATCAGTTCTTGGCCAGCTTCTTCGTAAAAAGTTGGAGTTGGAGGTGATGGAGAGAGGAGAGTTAACTCCAGTTTCAGATTTATCAGTATCCTGTCTGTAAGTGGCTTGGCCCAAGCACCTCTTGTTAAATTAAATAGGAGATGAGATAACCTGCCCATCTGTAAGATCTAATAACACAATCTAATCACTCAATATGTCGCCCTGAATGCTCCTCTTTTCCTTCCCGCCTCCTTGCTTCATCACTAAGAGGCATGATTCCCGTCCCATCCCAGCCCCTAAACCCCTTCCGATGAATAAAAAATAAAGTTGCAAAAGTTCTCTCCACCTAGGCAGCCGTAGAGGGTGAGCCTGCAAGTATTCTATTATTTATCTGGAGCTTTCAGAGCTTCTTAGATGGGAGTTCAGACAGGCAGTGGAACCGCTGACTTGCTTTTTCTCTGGCCTTGCAGGATGGGGAGCTGAAAGGGGGGCCATTCAGTAAGATAAGACTCCTGGTCCCCAGCACGATAAGGCAGGATAACAGGAACTGACGTCAGGAGGTGACCCAGCCTTGCTGAGCGTTTCCTCTCTCAGAGCACAGGCTCCCCGGCAGCTGATGAAGCGAACTGGGACGGGGGTGGGGGGGGTGGCGGGGGGAGCTGATTTTAACAAGGCTGATCGTGGGTGACAATGTCCCTCTTTCCCGAAAGGAAATTTCTCTAAGCGGAACAAAGACTGACTTGGGTGTGGTTTTAATACAAGCAGATTCTGGGATTATAATTGCAATTTTAGGTTGTCATGTACTAGATCTTTGTTTCGCAGCCGTCAACAGTTTCCCTCTGATGTCTCAGAAGACAGTCTATCCGGCAGTCAAATATCATCCCCCGTGAACCCTGTTGACTCTCCACACAGAACCAGATGGGCGGAATTCACATTGTCAGAGTTAATCCCTGGGACTCCTGTTTACTTTTCTAAACACGGCGTTCCCACCCCACTGGCATCATCTGACAGCAGGTGAAAGCCACTGCATTTGCCACCAGCCCTGAAACCGCCTGGCAGTTTTTCCTTTCCTCTTTCCTTCTTCCTTTTCTCTTAAACTCAGATGTAAAAAAATTTTTTTTTACTATTTCTTGCTTTTACAAGTGTCACCAATTTGAGGTCTGGAGAAGGAGAAATTCTAATGAAAGGGTCCTATTTTATTTTTTCAAGTTCATGGCTTCACAGTCTACTCTTAAAGATTGCTCTTTGTTTTGTTTTTTTTAAGTTTGAGTATTGAATAAGGAGTTATTCTCCTGATTCGACTCAGATATAGTGAAATGTTTGTTTTTGTTGTTGATATTGATCAATTACTGTTCGCCACGGATTAAATGTTATCAAATCAGGGAAAAAGAATAGCTAAATTCAAAATACTGTGGTAGAAATGATGCAGATAAGACCAGATAAGATGAGTGTATCAGCTAACCTGAAAACGAAGCTTTGGATCACATTTATCCTAATACTTCCCTAATTTTCAGAGCAAACAAAGACCTCAGTAATAAATACCTCTTCTCAAAAATATTAAGGCTTTGGGGGCTATGGTACCTTTGTCTTATCATCAGAGTTCATGATTATAAAAAGGCTGACGATCTGAAGGCTGTTTCAGCTTCAAAAGATTTTTTAGGGTCTGGCCTATTGGAAACCTTGGGGGTATAATTAACTAAAATGGAAATGGAGGCAAGCGAAATTTAGTTCCTGATGTTTTAATTTAGCTCAGTACTGCCATGTGTTGTTGAAGAGAATTCTTAAAGGCAAACATAATTATTTCATTATGGTCCTCAGAATGCTTTCATTGGCTTTAATGACAAGAAGCTGTGTAAAAAGGCATACATTTTAATTAGTCCTTTTTATATTTACATCAGATAAATAACAAATAATTGATGAAAAACAAGTCTTTGGGATGGATGATTTCACATAGTGCGATGGTTGCAGTTTAATGATGAGACATTTCTCTGTTGCTCTGCGTTTTAATTATCCAGACATTACAGTAGTGGTGGAGCTAAAATACCATTGTTGCCGTTTTATTACCAAAAATCACGATTAATGCCTGTGAATCGGAAGCGGGAAAAGGTAGCTAGAAGCGTATCTCAGAGGAAGTAAATTGCCAGTCCCATGAATTTTACTACGTTTGTTAGCATTCATTTTGATCACTTTTTATCTTTTACCCTTCATCTTTTTGGATTAAGACAGTCAGGCATTTCACATGCGTTTTTATGATCACATTTCCTAAATACCGTTCTTTCTGTCTTGCTGGCTGTGTTGAAGACTTGCCTGAAAGTACCTTGCCAAGTGTGTCCTGGAAACTCAGAGAGCCTTCTCCCACGTGATAGGCGCACTTTACCTTTGATCTTATATGAAAACCCATTTCACATGATTCATCTGTTTTGGTGTGCAGAACACTAATTGTTATTATTGATTTTAAATTCCGTGACCATTACAAGTAACCCGGATGACTGGCAGATAAAGGGTAATAATCCATGGAGTTCTGGAACTGTTTCATGTTTGTCTGGAGTACTTTATGTGATCAATATTAACTGCCCCATTGAAACTAACTGCTGTATCAAATAACAGTCAATCAAATGAATGTGCTTAGAGATTATTTATTGAAAGCTTTAATTGTTCACTGGGGCCCTGCTTATCAGAGGAAACAATAGGAACTAGAGACAGGATGAACGGGTTTGGATTCGCTGAGAAAGTCGGAGGATGCAGATGAAGGCCGTCTTTCTGCTTCCCGGGCCAGAGTTTCCAGAAACCCGTGCTGGGTTTCTAGCGGCACAAGTCCTAAATGGGCTTCCAGAGGTTATCCCGCCACCTGTACAAGGAGAGCGCTCTAGAGAGGTAGGGGTAGTGAGTTCCTTGCCCTCAGCCCAGAGGCGGTGGAGCTGTCACTCCGAGGGTTTTACGGCGGCCTCTCTGCCGGCTCACGCACATGCGTTACCCTGCGAGCATCTCTCCATCTGTGGTCCTCGCGCTGCCCATGGGCTGAGAAATAGCCTGCCTTGACACGGGATCGATGTCTACGGCCATGACGTGGGACGTTGCAGGATTTGTAATATAATAGCTAATGTAAACGAGGATTCTGCTCTGCCCTGAAAACACACACAGTTCCCCGAGTAGAGCTTCTCTGGTTTCAGCGTGACACTGCGGCTTGCATGCCTTCACTAACGGCGACCGTGTTTGTCGAGTTGGCATCTCTTTCCTCTGTGAAATGGTTCCTCTGACTGTGGCTCATCACCCGGGGGGACCATCCTTCCTGTTTGTCACAGTGGGACAGCACTGTGGTCCTGATGCAGTGGCGTCCATGTGGAACAAATAATTGGCTTTTACACCTGACCGTTGTCACCTTCCAGGTGGTCACGGTACACTTTGCCCAGAGATACTGTCAGGGGCCAGTACATTTCGATTGCTCACTGATGGATTCCATCTTGCAGAGTCCTGTTCAACAAATGGCTCTTGGATGTCTGCTGTGTGCCAGGCTCCCTGATGTGTTCAGGGGTTGGCGGGAGGTGGGGGGGATGGGACGGACACACCAAGATGAAGCCCATGTGGTCCCTGCTCTCTGGACTCACAATGTACGGGAGACACTTGTATACACATGTCACTGTGATGCAGCCCCCTGTAACACAAACACAATCTCCTCAGGACTTTGAACCTGAGTTTGATTACAGAAAGAACTAAAACCCACTGAGAACCAGAGCTGGTGCACAAGAGGAGGATCACGTAGGTTACGCATTTTTGTCATAAGGAGCAGGAAAGGAGTTTTTCTGGGGGTAGGCTGCAGAGGTACATTCTAAGTGCAGTTTACGATGCGGAGTTTTAAACTACGCAGTGGAATAAGTGCATACCTTCTGAACTTGCTTCTTGAAGACTCACATGGATGCTTCGAGTGTCTGTTAAATAATGTTCTTTGGGGGTTGGGTCTATTAGATTATATTTTTTTAAAAATCACTTAAAAAATTTTATTGGAGTATAGTTGATTTACAGTGTTGTGTTAGTTTCAGGTGTACAGCTAAGTGATTCAGTTATACATATACACATATCCATTCTTTTTCAGATTCTTTTCCCATATAGGTTATTACAGAATATTGAATAGAGTTCCGTGTGCTATACAGTAGGTCCTTGCTGGTTACCTATCTTATATAGTAGTGTGCATATGTTAATCCCAAGCTCCTAATTTATCCCTCCCCGCCACGTTTTCCCTTTGGTAACCATAAGTTTGTTTTTGAAATCCGTGAGTGTATTTCTGATTTGTAAATAAGTTCATTTATGTCATTTTTTAAAACTTAGATTCCACATACGAGTGATATCATATGGTATTTGTCTTCCTCTTTCTGACTTAACTTCACTTAGTATGATAATCTCTAGGTCCATCCATGTTGCTGCATTATTTCTTTTTTATGGCTGAGTAATATTCCATTGTATACATAGGTACCACATCTTCTTTATCCATTTGTTTGTTGATGGACATTTAGGTTGCTTCCACGTCTTGGCTGTTGTATCACTTCTTTCTTTATGATTGTTTTTGTGACATCTTGCTGTGTAACAAACTGCCCCCGAACTTTGTGGCCTAACAACTTATTATCTCATTGTTCTGTGGTTGGACTGGGTTCAGCTGGGCAGATCTGCTCCACGTGATGTCAGATGAGGCTGCAGCCCCCAGGGCTAAACTGGGCGGGAAGTCTGTCACTGCTGGCGCCCAGGGCTGGCAGTGCATGTTGGTTGGTGGCAGAGAGCTCAGCCGGGCTGTCACCCGAGGTAGCTGCATGTACCTTGTGCTTCTCTCTGCGTGGTGGCACTATTCTGAGGCGGGGGGGTGCGGAAGCTCCCAGGCCTCGGAAAGGCTGGGGCAGAGCTGGCGTGCGGTCAGTCACCGCCTGCTGTCGGGGGAGTGGCATGGGCCAGCTCGCCTTCAGTACAGCGACCTGTCCGTGGGGAGGGACCAAAGACACGCAGCCGTCTGCGGTCCACACGGCAGTCATCACAACCATGCCCTAGAACGCGAAAGAAATGATTGTCTTCTGATAATAGAGACCAACTTAAAGAGCTGTGGTGGGGTGTTTAGTTTGCTTTCTGGGCTGGTTAAATTTTTAACAAGATTCTACTCTAATGACTGTACCTACATCATCATCACAAGCAATCCTGTGAGGCAGGTACGATTTGCCTCTTTTCACGGCAGAGGACCTTGAGGCTCAGAGAAGGTGAGTTTGGCAGCAGTTTGACCCTGTCACCTGACAGCCCAGTGAAGACTTCCTGGAAGATATTTATGCCCCAGTAATACCAAGAAGGGACCATGGAGTGCTTTGGTTTTGGGAAAAGGTGGAAAAGAGAGAGAGAGGTGAAGAACTGTCCCACAGAATTTCCTCCGATGACATTATTTCCCTCATAGAAGCCACAGCCTTCTAAATTGTGGAAGAAACCAGGAGGCTGTTTACTCTTTTGTTTCCCATCCTGTTTGTTGTTCGTGTCTGCGCTGGCCTGGTCCCTCTACGGCTCGCAGGAGGCGGGGTCGGGATCAGCCTTGTGTTTGCTGAGGAATTGCAGGGAGGTGAGAGACGAGAAAGAAGGTTTTCTTGTTCTCCTGGTGCACTCAGAACTCTCGTCTGGAGATGGGCACCAGTGGTGGTACCTCCTAGTCAGCCAGCACTATTGCGTCTTCCATTACTGGAAAAACAGGAAGAAAAAAAAAAAAGTTTCCAGGAGACACTGAAAAATTGATATTTTGTTATTTGCCACGTAGTTTGTTTAGAGGGTCCCAAACCTATGAAAACTGACTGTTTAATGAAGTTTACGTGGATCAAGATGATGGTGACTAGCCTCTCACATGATGCTCTCAGTTCAGTGGTTTCAGACACAGTTTGCTCTTCATATCCACAGGTTCCACATCTGCAGATTTGACCAATCTCAGATGGAAAATATTCAGAAAAAAAAAAAAATTCCATAAAGTTCCAAAAAGCAAAACTTGAATTTGCTGCACAGCTGGCAACTATTTACACAGTATTTACATTGTATTTGCAGCTACTTACATAGCGCCTACATCGTATTAGGCATTGTAAGTCATCTAGAGATGATTTAACGTATATGGTGGATGTGTAGGTTATATGCAAATAGTACGCCATTTTATATAAGGGACTTGAGCATCCAGAGATTTTGTTGTCCATGGGGATCCTGAAACCAATGCCCCAAAGATACGAAGGGGTGACTGCTATTTTAAGTGCAATATATTGTTCTGTACCTGGGATTTTTACATACCGTGTTCTACCTGTTTCTTTTGTTTGAAATCTAGCTGTTGAATTATGGATTTTGAGGAGACAGATGGGCTAACTGAAGTGACTGTCTACGGGTCATGTAGTGGGTTCTAGGTGGAAGCTCCATGCGTTCCTATGTGTATAGCGTGGTACAGTGGAGCTGGCACTCCTCATGCGCTGCCTTTGCTGTTGCCTCAGTGGTTTTCATCTGTACCATTGGTCCATAACACTTACCCTGCAAGCTTACCATAGACTTAAATAAGAGAGTTTCTTTAAAGTACCTGAGACCTAATACTCAGTAAATAATTTTCCCCCAATACTTTGCTATGAAAAAATTTTTAAATGCAGGAAAGTTGAAAGAACTTTACAGGGAACCCTTGGATACTTACTACCATATTGACCATTAAAGTTACCAGGTTTGTTTTCTGTGTTTCTTCTCATTTCTCCTTTTTAGCGTGTGTTGTTTCATTTTGTTTTATTGATTGGGTTCCCTTACTAACCTGGGAAGTCTTCTGAGGTCAGATACGGTGTCCTTTACCTCTGTCTTCCCAATATGGTCGTATGGTATTAGTACAGCTAGAAAATAATTGGTCAGCACTCAGTTAATCATGGTTGAGTCAATGGATATAGGTGTTCAAGCACACCACCCCTTAAGGTCCCAGATACCGGCACTCTGTAGTAGAACTTTCTGCAAGGACGGGAACCATCTGTAATTCTGTGTTGTCCAGTACGGTGATGGCTGGTCATGTGGAGCTATTGAGCACCTGAAATGTGGCCAGTATGTCTGAGGAACTGAATTTTTTTTTCTATTTAATTCTAGTTCATTTAACTTTCAATAGTCACATGTGGCTCGTGACTACTGCATTGAACAACACAGCTCTATATACTCAGCTATTAATATTTTTTCAATATTTGTGCATTCTCTTTTATTTCCCTTTTCCTTTAGCCTCTATTATTCTCTCCTACTGCTGTTCAGGAGCTCTAATTATCTCTTTATGTAGACGGTAAATAGACTGCAGGAGAATGTAAACAGAATACTGGAGGGTAGTGATTTCAGTCATTGTTAAACTTGTTTTCCTTCTGGGTGGAACCCTTTTTCCTGGGGCTTGCCAAATACTTAGCACTTATTTTGCTAACACTTATTTTGCAGAGCTCAACCAGGATTTTCCCAGAATCCCAGTGGGCTGGACGTGAGGTCTGTTTCTTGCAGCAGTCCTATTGTGGGAGAATACAAATTCTAGTCCTGTGCTCCACACCTGCGTGGTTTTCAAATGGATATAGAGTATCTTCCAACCTTTCCCAGCTACTTTCAACTCTACTTAACACATTTTAAACTGCAGGGAGGCAGAGAGGAACGGACCACACTCTGTGGAAGCCTCAGTGTGTGTTCTAGAAAATGCCACGCTTTCTCTCCCCCGAGCACCTTTTGCTCGTATATGTGTGCTCTGGTTAGTAACCCCGTGCCGGGCGCACAGTAGGTGCTCAGGAGATATCTGAGTATAGTTCAGTGAACACGAACTTGAAATTCAGAACATCTCAAGTGGTCTCTGCTTTTGCTTATTTGCATATTTGGGGGGTCACTCAAAACACCTGAAGTAAACTGGAGGGAGTGGTTAGAACTTGGGAGGCCCACGTTGGCCATGATGGCAAGCCCTTACAAACGTGTCAGCTGAAAAATTGGCCTGAAAATATGAGAACGTGGTATTTCCTTGGGCTTCTGGCACTCGCTTTGATATCCTTGGAATAGAATCTCTGATGGTACTTCCCGTTCACATTGCCACTCCTCCCTTCCTTCTTTTTTTTGTCCATCCCTAGAAATGGGGTGAAGAAATTAAAGAGAAATAGGACCAAATTAACAATCAAGAGAAACTTTTTAAAAACATTTATTTTATTGAAGTATAGTTGATTTACAATGTTGTGTTAGTTTCTGGTGTACAGCAAAGTGACTCAGGTATACATATATATATTCTTTTTCATATTCTTTTCCATTATGGTGTATCACTGGATACTGAATATATAGTTCCCTGTGCTGTACAGTAGGACCTTGTTGTTTATCCATTCTCTATGTAATAGTTTGCATCTGCTAATCCCAAACTCCCAATCCTTCCCTCCCCCACCCCTCCTTGGCAACCACAAGTCTATTCAGTCAAAAGAAAGTAGTTGGGTTTTTTTTTTGGTTTTTTTTGTTTTTTGTTTTTTTGGCTGTGTTGGGTCTTCGTTTCTGTGCGAGGGCTTTCTCTAGTTGCGGCGAGCGGGGGCCACTCTTCATCACGGTGCGCGGGCCCCTCACTATCGCGGCCTCTCTCGTTGCCGAGCACAGGCTCCAGACGCGCAGGCTCAGTAGTTGTGGCTCACGGGCCTAGTTGCTCCGCGGCATGTGGGATCTTCCTGCTCGAACCCGTGTCCCCTGCATTGGCAGGCAGATTCTCAACCACTGCGCCACCAGGGAAGCCCCAAAAGAAAGTTTTGAACCAAGGTTTTTTTCCCTCCTGAATAGTTTCAAGTTGTGACTGATTTTTATTAAAATGAAACAACCGCCATCATCATAATTAATATTTATTAAGTGCATAAAATGAATTCGGTCACCTCATTGTCACAGCAGCCTGAAGAGAAAGGCACTGTTATTGCTCCATTTTACAGATGAGAATCCCCAGACACAGAGCAGTTCAGGCGCCCAGATCCGTGGAGTAGGAGAAAGCGGGTTGAAGTCCCCCTCTCAGCTTTGTGTGACGTGGGTTTCCTTCCTTCTGCTAACTCTGCAAAGTAAACTCCCATGTTCTTTGCAGGGAGGGGGAATGAGGAAGGTTGGAAGCCCCAGAACCCGCAGTATAATAAAAGGGTTTCCAAGTGAAAGCTGGAAACAATACATTTTTAACAAAATGGGCATTTACTCTAATTGCTGTGCCCCTACTGTTCAATTCCTTTTTATGTCCTAATTCATTAAATTATGTGCACACACAGGCTTATTATTTACAGATGTATGCACTTTAAACGGGCTCATGTGAAACAGATGTTTCTCGAAAGGTAACCGAGAGCTAGTGATCTAAACCCTCCTTTAGTGGGTATCAAGTGAGTATTCTGGCCCATTACTTGCAGGGTTGTTGCTATTATTTTGAATTGCAGTGTCCGGTATGGGGAGGAGAATTCAGTCCGTCCTCTGGAGGAACAAACAAAAACACAACGACCCAATAAGCAGACATCTGCGTCTCAAAATAAAAGAGGGCGTGTGCAGGTGACAGGCAGGTGGGCTCAGGTGGATATGAATGAGTTTTATAAGCAATTTAAAGAAAAAAAGACCCATTGCGTTATAGGACACTTTTTAATTTTTTAAGAGCCTTATTCTGTTATAATATATCTTAATCATCACAGTCTTTGAATTCATAGCTGAGCAACTATCATGCTCCTTTTTATCCAGAATTTCTTAGTTAATTTTTTTTTTTTTTTTTTTTTTTTTTTTTTTTTGGCCACGCTGCACGGCCTGCGGGATCTTAGTTCCCCGACCAGGGAACCCAGGGCCCCAGCAGTAGAGGGCCAAGTCCTAACCACTGGACTGCCAGGGAATTCCCTAGTTACTTATTTTTAGATGGAATTACTCCATTGCTCTTGTAACTGGCAGGAAAGCGTGCAGACCTTGGACCGTGAATGTGATGTCAAATTACTGTCTCCCAGGTTCTAAAAGAGTCAGGGTGGGCTCTTTCCACAGGTTCTTCATGGCTCCAGATAAATCATCTTCAATTAATGATAACTGTAGAATTAATTTCAGTTATGTATTGCTATGGAACAGAGCAACCCAAAACTTAGTGGCTTAAAACACAATTTATTATTCACTTTCAAGTTTCTGTCTCACCTGGGATCTTTCACGTGGGTGCAGTCAGATGGTTCCGGGGCTGAACTCCTCGTAGGGCCAGACGAGGCCGATGTTCACCGTGGCTCCTGCGTTCCATGTCCAGTTCCTCGGCTGAGGTTTCTGGAGCAGCTGGAGGCTGCGTGGACCTCTCTCTGTCCACGGCCTCCTCTTGTGACATGGGCTTCCTTACAGGATGGTGGTCCCTGAGCTCTTCACATGGCTTCCCCCAGAATGAGCATTCCAAGAGACCCAGATGGAAGCTGCAAGGCCTCTTAGGATCTAGTCCCGTGTGTAACGGTGTTATTTTTGCCACGTCCTTTTGATCAAAAAGCAATCCCAGTAGCAGCCCAGGTTGAAGGGGAAGGGCCTACACAATGGTGTGGCTCCCTGGAGGTGTGGGTCACTGGGCAAGCCATCTTTGGAAACCAGCTACATGCTAACTAGAAATACATGCGCACCTCTTTTTCGATACAAGGTAACATGGCCTCATCAATTCACAGTGCCATAAACTGGGTGGCATGTGTCAGCGAACGCATTTCAATACTTACTCAGAATGTCAGGGAGCAATAATCATCACCCCTCAAAGTCCACAGGGAGATTTCTTGTCTATGAATTGTCAGGAGTTCTCTAAACAACAACAACAAAAAAACTGGAGCAAAAAGATGGCTGAAATGATGTCATTTTGCACGTTGAGAGCTGGAAACCATCACAAGTGAAAAATAAAATGGGACATGAAATATTAAGTGGCATATCAGGTTTATTGCATATATGACCATGAGAGTGCTTTTTATTTTGTCTTATGGAGCTCTAAAAAAAATCCATGTAATGGATTAAAGGTATTAAAACTCCCATATTCTCCCTGGCTCTAGGCCAGGGAACAGGGCATGATAAATAATCCCAATAGACGGAATATGTAGGAAGGAATTTAAGAATGTATTTACGATAGACATATTGACCTCCCTAACTAATAAAAATGTGTACATGAGGTTAGTTTTGAGGGACATGTGCAGACCTTACACATTTATAGTGTATATAAATACTGTATACACTGTAGTGCTTAGCATTCTTAAACTATTTCCCTCATCTCTGTAACATATGGCTATCATATTCTGTCTTTACCCTAGAAGCAAAGAAGAGCATGGATTTTATAGTACATGTGCAGTTACTCTAAGAAGGAATAGTTTTAATTTCCTTTATCTTAAAGCAGGGGTCAGGAAATTGAGCCGTATCTGGTCTGCAGCCTGTTTTTGTAAATAAAGTTTTATTGGAACATGCCACGCCCACTCGTTTATGTCTTGTCTGTAGCTGCTCCCCCTACCGCAGCAGAGTTGAGTGGCTGTGACAGAGGCCAGATGGCTCACAAAGCCTAAAATATTTACTGTCTAGTCCTTTACAGAAAGAGTTTACTGATCTTGTCTTAAAACGTTAAAAAATCAGTAGGACGGCTTCAAATAGAAATGAGTGCTTTGTTTCTCGGTTATAATAATGTAGGTGGATTCAGGAGGCCAGTTCTGGATCAAGCTGTTTCCGAACTCTGTGACCTTGGCCAAGTCCTTTAACTTCTCTAAGCTTCAGTTTCCTCCTATAAATAATGGAGAGTAAAAATTGGATAATGATAATAATCCCTGCTCTTCTTCACACTTTTGCCCTGAGGGAGCAAGTGAGGGAATGCGACCAAAACACACCTGGAATCCTCCACCACCAGGTAATGTGTGCTGTTGGCAGATCTGCTGAACTGGCTGAAACTGTCATCATGTGTTTGATAATGCGTAGGATAACTATGCAAGGATTTCTATGCAGATTTCATTCTTTCACTCATTTTTCAACCAACATTTATTAAGCACCTGCTGTGTACTTTTACGCACTGAGTATTTAAAGGCAAGTCAGCCGAAGCCTTTGTGTGCTCGTGACATGCCCGGTCACGGCAGCCTCGGGCACCATCGGATCCCAGCCTCCAGCTGGGACCATCTTTACTGTCTGGTATTTTTAGCTGTCAGTTTGTGTGGGCGAAGAATGGTGTCTTCTAACTTCTTTTTAACCCAGCATTTAGCACGGTGTCTGGCCTTGCCAGGTGCTCAATAAATACATGTCAGCAGTTGGATGTTGCTGGCTGATAATCCTGGCCCCGTCCACCCGGCTCCCCATTGGTCCATGCAGAGGTTTGCGACTTTGGGTTCCAGCAGCTGTGGAAGGCTCCCAAAGGGGAGATCGCCGTGGGAAGCAGGAGTTTCAAGAAGCTGTTTCTGAGGGGTCTGTGCACATGGATTGGGGATGGGCCACGAGGAGAGGGCTGTGGTGGTCCTTTGGGTGATGCGCAGAGGCGGGGAGGGACGTGACAGCTGAGGGGGAGTGTGTGGGAGCAGAGCTGACACAAAGGGCTCTGCTCACATTCGCCGGTGGGGGAATCGTATCAGGAGGGACTAGTGTTTTGAGAGGGAAAATGGAAGCAAAGGTCAGCAAATCAAGACTTGAGACTGCTGCTTAGGAGGAAGATGGGAGGTGAATCGTGTCGAGATTCGTCAGCACAGGCACGGCCCCTGATCCTGTGATGGTGGCAACTCTGCTTGGGCCGCCTGTGCGACAGGCATTGGGCCCAGTGCTTCACAGTGATTCATCACTTAATGCTCACGACGATCCAGTGCCGGACAGGCTGTCTTTTTGTACAAGGCGAAATGGAGACTCAGAGACACTAAGTAACTCGCCCAGAGCCACACAGCTAGTAGGTAGGAGAGTTAGGATTTGAACCCAGGCAGGCAGGCCCCAGAGTTCACACTTCCAACCACATGCTTCAGCTTGTCTTTAAAGATGGGACGTTCCCTGAAGGAAGGAATATCCAAAAAGACCTGAGCCTTGGGGCCTGCTCACAGGTGGTAGAAATGTCTCTGAATTA
This sequence comes from Balaenoptera musculus, assembly GCF_009873245.2. NCBI lineage: Eukaryota > Metazoa > Chordata > Mammalia > Artiodactyla > Balaenopteridae > Balaenoptera > Balaenoptera musculus. Next base: position 1,563,156 of record NC_045788.1, on the reverse strand, counting down.
TTTTTTCAAGTTTTCCTTAGCAATTTCTTTTCTTAAATTTTTTATCTTTAAACAGCTTTATTGAGATTTAATTTATATATCATTCAGTTCACCCTTATAAAGTGTACAATTCAGTGGATTTTAGTATATTCACAGAGTTGTGCGACCACTACCACTATCTAATTTCAGAACACTTTCATCCCCCAAAATAGAAACTTGTAATGGTGAATTTTATGTATCAACTTGCCTGGGCCGCGGGGTGCCCGGATATTTGGTCAAACATTATCCTGAGTGTTTCTGTGAGGGTGTGTTACTTTGTTTTGTCTGTCTGTTTGTTTGTTATTTTATTGGAGTATAGTTGATTTACAGTGTTGTGTTTGTTTCAGGTGTACAGCAAAGTGAATCAGTTATTCATGTACATCTATCCACTCTTTTTTAGATTCTTTTCCCATTTAGGTTATTACAGAGTATTGAATATAGTTCCCTGTGCTATACAGTAGGCCCTTGTTGGTTATCTATTTTATATATAGTCATGTGGGTGTGTTCATCCCAATCTCCTGATTTATCCCTCCCACCAGCGTTTCAGCCTTTGGTAACCATCAGTTTGTTTAGCAATTTCTTTTTTAAGAACTAAAATGAAAGCACTTTGACACCGTCATTCTTCTCACATCAAGAAATAGTGAGAAATCACTGTTATGAAGGAAGAAAAAAAATCAGCCGTGTTAGAGCGTTTCTGTCTATAACCTGAACAATTCCATGTAGAAAATTAAGAATCCTTTAAACTAAAATATCCCCAGTGGGTCCTTTGGAGCTGGTGTGTGAAGCTCATCTCCAGACTAACACAGTCGTCATGTTAGTCCACTAGAAGGTTCTGTGGGGGTGCTTCTGGTTGCCCCCCATGCCCTGGTCCTCTTGGGAGGGAGTGATCCAGGTCTTCCTGAGGCGTCCCAACCCTGCAGACGGGGACAGAAGAGCCAGCGCACAGCTTCGGGTTGCGTTCTTGTGCCAGATACATTCTGGTTGAGGGAGTGTAAGTGGCCCACTGGTGAAAGCTGGAGAAGCGGCCCGGGGAGGGGGGCCCGAGCCCTCCTCTCGCCGCCCAGCAGAGCCCCGAAGCTGGCGGTGGGGCGGGCCACATGTGGCCTGAGTTACCCGCGCCTGACAGCGTGGAGTTACACGCCCTTGGACCGCCGCCAGAGGCCCTTGGAACCTGGTCTGAGCTGCTGCCACCCGGCCCGCTGGGGGCTGGTTTCTCGGCAGGGAAGGTGCGGGAGGGGTTCGTGGGCGCGGGGTGTGTGCCTCCTCATTCCTGTGTTTGCCTCTGGGGACTTTCCTACTTTATTGCTTTGACTGGAAAGAAGAAAGGGCATTCTTTCTGTCCCTTTAGCTTCTTTCCTTTTTAGTTTTCCAGTTTTACTTTTGCTCCTTATGCCAGGATGACTGCATGGGTCTGCTTGACGTGGTCTGTATCTTCTCAGACTTGCTGCCAGGGACTCTACCAGCCTATTGCCAAAGAAGTTGTGCAGGATCACAAGACAGGATGTCATCCCCGGGGTCACACCCATTCTCTTGAGCCCAAGACCACTTGCGTGCCAATTCCTGCTTATCTGCTCCCCTCTGGATGGCCTTGAGCCAGTTCCCTCACCAGCCTCTGCCTCCAGTTTCTTGCCTGGAAGTATTTTTTAGAGGTACTAAGACGAGCTCTCTCTCATAGGGCTGTTATGGGGGTCAAATGAATTAATATATGTCAAATGCTTAGAACAGAATGGGGGTGGCAGCTAGCCCACGGTAGATGCCCCGTGATTATCACTGTTAATACTGTTGTTGTATTCTTCTTTTTTTTTCAATTAATTAATTTATTTATTTTTGGCTGCGTTGGGTCTTCGTTGCTGCACGCGGGCTTTCTCTAGTTGCGGCGAGCGGGGCTTACTCTTCATTGCGGTGCGAGGTCTTCTCATTGCGGTAGCTTCTTTTGTTGCGGAGCACGGGCTCTGGGCACGCGGGCTCAGTAGTTGTGGCTCATGGGCTCTAGAGCTCAGGCTCAGTAGTTGTGGCGCATGGGCTTAGTTGCTCCGCAGCATGTGGGATCTTCCCAGACCAGGGCTCGAACCCGTGTCCCCTGCACTGGCAGGCAGATTCTTAACCACTGCACCACCACGGAAGTCCCTGTTGTATTGTTTTTCTTTGACTTTAAAGAATTTCCCATCATCTTCTAAGGCATTAGTCACATCAAGATATGGCTCGCCACCTGTTCCCAAATACTCAGACAATCCTCGAATAAAGAGTTGTGTCGTTTACAATGTGTAAACCCTGCAGTGTGGTACACACACTTGTCATCTCCATTTCTCAGGTTAGGAAACTGAGGCTCAGGAAGGGGAAGTGACCGTAGTAAGAGGCAGCATCAGGCACTGAGCTCCCGCCTCTGTCTCCCGTGCTCCAAGAAGTTGTTTTTTTTGTCCTAAAGTCTTCCCACAAGTAGTCTCCTTACCCTAGAGCAGGGTTTTTCAACCTCAGCACTATTTCTAATTTGGGCCAGACACTTGTTCATCGTTGTTGTCTGGGGAGGGGGAGGGAGCTGTCCTGTGCACTGTGGGATGTTTTCTGTTTGTTTTTGATTAATTTTTATTGATGTATAGTTGATTTACAGTGTTGTTAGTTTCAGGTGTACAGCAAAATGAATCAGTTTTACATACATATATATCTGTTCTTTACCATATTCTTTTCCATTATGGTTTATTACAGGATATTGAATATAGTTCCCTGTGCTATACAGGACAACCTTGTTTATTTTATATTATTTTGTTTTATTTTTTAATTTTTATTGGCGTATAGTTGATTTACAATGTGTGGTAGTTTCAGGTGTACAGCAAAATGATCAGTTATACATATAACCATTCTTTTTTTGTTTCCATTTTTAAAGTCTTTATTGAATTTGTTACAATATTGCTTCTGTTTTATGTCTTGGTTTTTTGGCCCGAGGCGAGGCATGTGGGATCTTAGCTCCCCGACCAGGGATCGAACCCACACCCCCTGCATGGGAAGGCGAAGTCTTAACCACTGGACCGCCAGGGAAGTCCCCATATATCCATTCTTTTTTAGATTCTTTTCCCATATAGGTCATTATAGAGTATTGAGTAGAGTTCCCTGTGCTATTCAGTAGGTCCTTATTAATTATCTGTTTTATATATAGTGGTGTGTATATGTCAATCCCAGTCTCCCAGTTTATCCCTCCAGGCCTTTCCCCCTCGGTAACCGTAAGTTTGTTTTCTACATCTGTGACTCTGTCTCTCTGTTTTGTAAATAGGTTCATTTGTACCATTTTTTTAGATTTCACATGCATATCATACAAAATTTCTCTTTCTCTGTCTAACTTACTTCACTCAGTATGACAATCTCTAGGTCCATCCATATTGCTGCAAATGGCAGAATTTCATTCTTTTTTATGGCTGAGTAGTACTGCATTGTATATATGTACCACATCTTCTTTATCCATTCATCTGTTGATGGACATTTAGGTTGCTTCCATGTCCTGTCTACTGCGAATAGTGCTGCAATGAACATTGGGGTACACTGTGGGATGTTTAGTAGCATCGTTGGCCTCTACCCACTAAATGCCAGTAGTCGCCCCCAGTTATGACAGCCAGAATCTCTCCAGACATTGCCAGATGTCTCTTGGGGGGCAAAATCAGTGTTGGTTAAGAGCCACCGTCCAAGATTAAGGAAGGTGGAAGGGAAATGTGGGAGGATGAGGGGGCCTGGGTTGACCATCACTTATGAAACATCGTGTGCCAGGCAAGTTGCAAACAATGTCTCTCGTTCACCAACAGGAATTCTAGGAGCGTCTGCATTGTCCTAGGAGACACTAGGGCTCAGAGAAGGAACAAAAACTCTATGGTCACTAACTTAGTAAGTGTCAGAAGAGGGATTCAAATCCAGGTCCATCTGGAGCAAAGCCCATGCCGTCCCATCACTTCCTCACACAGTTTTCTGCAGGTTCAGGGCATTTTAGTTCTTTTTAGGAACAAAGGAAACTCACACGATGAGGATTAAATTGGTTTCAGAGCTTTTTGAGGCCACTAGTGTGAGTGTCTACCTGTAAAATATCAACCAAATAAAACAAAAAACACTTCTTTGCAGCAAAGTATAACCGAGTAAGTAGAACATTACTTTGTTGCGAAAGAGGTTACATTCTGGTGTCTTTACCCGTGAACCTTCTCAGATCTCAGAAGCATGGCAAAAATTCCCATGTGACAAAGAGTAATTTCATCATCATCTTTTAAAAATATCCCACCCCAGTATCCCCCCTGTTTTCTGTAAGGGCTGGTACCAATGTGATTTTCAAATATATTTACAGTATGTAAGCAAAGAATTGTGTATCTCAGATGATAAACATTTTAGTGCTCCTGTTTTAATCCACTATGGGTGCAGGAAATTTGAACAGATAATAGAATGCCATTTGTTAGAGCAATAATTGCTTTTTAAGAATTATGGAAATCCTGATTGGAAGTGGAATATGGGACTGAATCATTTGGTGTGGAGATAAGCTCTTCAGGGACCTCGGTATTGCGATGTAATTAGCTTCATCTACACGCGACTCCTGAGGCGGGTTACGGCATTTGTTCAGTTAACGCCTTCCATTTCGGATGCCTCTCAGTTCACATCATTAATAAGTAGTTAGATGTGTCGGCCCGTTAAGTGATTTTAAGGGAGAATTTATTTGAACCTGTCATAAGCTATCTTAGTATGTCCTAGAAAATCGTGATCTAAAGCATCGTCTGTTACAAACGTCACCTAAAACAATCTATGACATAATTTTCGACCATGTTCCTTGGAGCAAGAAAGCATATTATAAAAATGAAATGTAGGTGTTGGACGTGTCATAGTCCCTTAGGAAAATATGACAGCACTTCCTATGGTAAAAGTCGGTCTCAGGAAGGATTTCTGCTGCTGGCCGAGAGCCCAGACAGGTGTAGCTGCAATACAGAGTGATTAGTGGGTCCTCAGCCTCCCTGTCTCTCTTTTTAAGGCCCAAACTATCTTGTCAAATTTAACCATGTCTTGAATCAAATCAGTGTTTGGAAAATTATAACCGTGAATTAAAAGAAAGGGAGGTACACAATCCTGCAGTTCTCAAATATGAGTAAATAGGCCCGACCGGACCACACCAGTGATTTACTTCCTAAGGAGGTGGAAGATGCGAAGTTAAAAAGCTGTGGGTTTGAGTGAAGTAAAAGTAATATCTATTCAGCCATTTAAATCTCTTTTGTAATAAAATAGACCACTAATAAGAGCCCGCTGTATAGCACAGGGAACTCCACTTCGCTGGTACAGTGGAAACTGACACAACATTGTAAAACAACGCCACCCCAGTTGATAAATCAATCAATCAATCAATCAATCAATCAATCAATCTCTTTCGTAAAGGCTGCGAGTAGTGTGTTGTTTAAATTTCCCGGTTCTAAGGTGCGGGGTTCCCCGGCCCTGCTGTCCTCTTCGGTTCTGGGGAAGAGTCAGTGAGCTCACGGTGTCAGTACTAAGCCTTTGGCGCAGTCCTGGGCACTTAGTAAGTGCTCAGTGAATGGTAGGTGCTGTTAGTTCAGCTCTTCCGGTGCAACTCTGACCCCTTCTGCCAACTAAAATCCACTGCCGAAATTCCGTGGGAGCGGACGCAGGCTTCTGGGGAGCGTAAACACCACGCAGCCTGGAGCTCTGAAGGTATTAAGTGCTCAACAAGGAGTGCATTTAATGAGGACCTGAGCAAAGGGGGAGCCGACAGAGTCAACGGTGCCAGATTGACTCAGCAGATTGGGGTTCCGGGGAGGTTAGGAGAGCAACAAGACATTTTTATGTCAAGGTGTTTCGAATGTTGCTAGTGTGCCTGGGAATTATCTGGGGATTTTGTTAAGATGCCTGTTGGGATTCGGCAGGCATTTCTGGGGTTGTGGAGGGTGGTGGAGGGGAGTGGGGGCCTGCGTTTGACCCGGTTCCCAGGTGGTGCTGATGGTGCGAGCCCGGGACCGCACTTTGGAAAGCAAGGCTTTCTTGAAGGACTTAAAAAGCAAAGTCTTCCCGGCCCTTCTTTTGTCCCCTGCCTGTCCTCAGCACCTGTTGCATGTGTGGTCAGAATAGCCGGGATTCTCATAACCCGGCCCCAGCCCTCGGCCAGGATCCCGGGTGACCCGGGCAAACACACACTCCTTCAGGGTCACGGGCAGGTTACTGAGTCAAGACTGCCAGAGCCCGCCACGCCGTTTTCCTCCCCTCCCCTCCCCCAGACCCGGGACTAATCTTGGAGCTTCTCAGTAATAACAAAGCCAGCAGCAGAGTGAGTCAAGACCATTTCAAAGCAGAGTTTTTCTTGTTTGGCAATTACCTAATTTCAAAATGCGATTCACAGATTTGCAAAATCCCCTGTGTGTGGAAACAAACCGCTTCTCCTGAAAGATGATTAAAAGCAAGATTTCCCCCCCCCCCCCCGCCCCAAACACACACACATTCACTGGAGGCGACTGGAAAATTAAATGAGCGGCAGTACGGAGGTCCCCCGTCCCACGCTCACGGTTGGAGGCATGTAAATGATATTTCAATAAAGGTCCACGTGCGCGCGCGCGCATGCGCACACGCCCGCAGCGGAGAATCTGGTTCTAATTACTTGTACTTTGGTTGAACTTTGGCGTTTCCTTTGACTTTCTCCCTAATGTATGAGAGCTGTGGGCCTTGCGATCCTGCAGTGAATCCACAGAAAAAGGGGGGAAAAAAATCCAGACCGGCTCTCCTCCGTGCCAACAAAAATGAAACCCAACTAAATGTTGTGACCAAATGCAACACTTTGCTAGTCTCCGTTAATTAGCTGAAATTACTCCCTCCCACCGGGTCCCGGAGCTCAGGGCTCAAAATTCCCCCGGGGCCGTGCAGGAAATGCCTTTTGCTTTACAACTCCTTTTTCTTTTAAGGCTCAGCTACCCAGAGAGTGCATTAAAATACTGTCTTAATCATCGAAAGTTCTGGTGAAAAGGCAGGGCTTTCATTATGCGGGATGCCTGCCTGCCCGCCTCGAAAATCCTGAAGTCTGTCAGCATGGCTTAGCCCGCCATAAATTAGTTCTCACAAAGAAAAACATAGTATACTGGGCCTTCTCTTAAAAATGTTATCTGCTACTTAATCTAACCTTTAGAAAAATGCCAAGCATGTTAGGAATTGTGAAGGGCGCTATTGTTAGAGGCTTTCCGTGTGTTTAAATGACACTCAGGTGTGTTGTAACAACAAGGACATTTATACTGTGTTTTCTCAGGTGAGTTAATTTGCAAGTGCCAAGTCGTCTTAACAGGCAACAGCATTATTATTATTGTTATTATTGTTATTTTGCTTTTATTTTGGGAGTGAATTAAACCCCCAGAGTTGTGGCAGTGTTTAAGAAGGCTGTGTCACTTGGGAGTGCCCATATTCTACTTTTGTGCGGCGTCTCGGTCGGTGGAGAGTTCGTTTGGTTTGTTTTTGTTTTGTCTGCAAACAGCCTCCGAGTTTATAGAGTCCTTCAGAGCAGTGCTTCTCAAAGTGCCAGCTGCGGCCCGGGCCACCGCCAGTACTCGAGGAGATAGGGCAGCCGTGAGAGCAAATGCTTAGAAACTTGTACAGAAATTTGGCAGAGGAATTTTACGTCTAAAAGGTCCTTTTTTTCCCTCCTTAAGTTGTACCTTGTGTTTTGAGCATCTTTTTCTTAATTCCTTTTTTCTGGAGATTCATTTTGTGTGTCTTTTTTTCCCCTAGGGATCTGTTGTTATTGATTTTATCGATCTATGAGGGAAAAAAAAAAAAAGAGGTCCTTTACCATAGATAGTCTGAAAACCACTAATTTAAAGCAAATGGCTTCCTCCCTAACCCCGGAATTCTGCTGCAGGTTGCTGGTCTGGACCACACTTTGAGGAGCATTAGCTTAAAGGCAAACAAGACCTGTAATGAATTTTTCGGCAAGGAAGGTGATTCTAGCTTTGGGTGCCCTAATGACAGCCACCTTTGAGTTGCGGGGTTGGAGAGGTTTAAAATATGGGCTGGAAGCTTCTGTCAGTGCAGGTTTTGGATCGCTGTCTCCTTTGGCCAGTGGGCAGCCCAGAGAAGCCCCCCTCAGCACTTCTGGTGCTGACTCTCCTCTGGGCAGGGACCCATGGAGCCAAACATCCATCTCGCCCGAGCAACAGAAGCTCCTGTCTTGGCCATCCCCTGACAAACGAGGCAGCGCATCCGGGTAGCAGTTTGGATGCCACCTTGGAGGCTGCTGCTTGTTGGGGATGCAGTCACTAAACAAAGCTCAATAAGACAACAAGTAAGCAAGGAAATAAATAAAAGCAGGAGGCAAAAAGCAGATCTGAATTAGTCCTCAAAGACTGCTTTTCCCTGAACTGAAATCACGGCAGGATGGCTGGAGTGCGGTTGTTTTCTTAAATGACACAAACCTCTTTTCCCCCCCTGGGAAGTCTACAAACTGCTTTTTTGGCCTGCCTGAGATCGCTGAATGAGCTAATACAGGACACGTTGTCTGCTGGGCCTGCAGGGTTTTTGAGCAAAAAATTCATCATTCCATAGACTGATTGTGCTTGCCTGGAAGAAGGCACAAAATGTTTGACGTCTCTCAAGGGCATTTGATGAATCTAACTCTCATTTAAAGGGACTAATAGATTATTGATTTAAGCAGGACGACAGCGAACAGATCAACAGCAGGCACGCTGTAGCTGTCTTAAATGCCAGAACTGACTCGTGAAGGGGGCCCTGGGCTATCCCCCCCGCCTTGTTTCCCACTGTCTTTGGGGCGGCAGTGACGGGGGGCACCAAAGGGCAAGAGGCACACTAATAAACTTGGCCGAAGTGTGTTTTTGCTACATTACCAAAAAGGCCAGAGGTTGCACTGAAGTTCAAATCTGCTTTTATACTGATGCCATATCCTGGTTGTAATCCTAGAACTTGCGTTGGCATGTTTGCTTAAAGCTAGCTTTGGCAATCTGACGGTACCACGGAGATTTTTCTTACTTGCTTTGCATTGTTCTCAGCGTCACGGGCCACACAGAGGAAATGAAGGACCACCAATGATCTATTTTGAGGGGATATTTGAATATATGTAGTCAAATAGTTAATGCTTTACCACCATTGGGAAAATTTTTCCAAAGATGATTATTTCTTGTCATATGTAAGTCTTTTCTATTTATGTTTGTCTGGGATGCACACGTGGCATTTGTAGGATTCACGTTACAAACCACAATAGACGGAATCAATTCATCCTTCAAAACACAGCCTGGTCACCTCCTCTGGGAAGCCTCCCTTGATTTCTCTGAGCTGAATAAGGCTTATAGCCCTCTCTGTCATATCATATCATATCCGTGTTTCCCAAACTGCTGCAATTTGGATTCACCTGGGAATACTTTTTTAAGAACACTGATGCCTGGCTCCCACTCCCAAGCATTCTGCCATAATAGGTCTAAGATACTATCTAAGCATTAGGATGTTTAAAAGCTCCCCAGGTAGTTCTAACATACAGCCAAGTTTGAGAACCAGTGTATTATATTATAATTGTTGGTTTACTCTCTATTAGGCCAAACTTGTCAAGGCTAAGGGATTATACCATGTACTGTCCATAGCGTGTAACACACACTTGGTATGTTATAGTCAGGGAATTAAATGTTTGAACACACCGGGCTTCCCTGGTGGCGCAGTGGTTAAGAATCCGCCTGCCAATGCAGGGGACACGGGTTCGAGCCCTGGTCCGGGAAGATCCCACATGCCGTGGAGCAACTAAGCCCGTGTGCCACAGCTACTGAGCCTGCGCTCTAGAGCCCGCGAGCCACAACTACTGAGCCCTCGTGCCACAACTACTGAAGCCCACGCACCTAGAGCCCGTGCTCCGCAACAAGAGAAGCCACCGCAATAAGAAGCCCGCGCACCACAACGAAGAGTAGCCCCTGCTCGCTGCAACTAGAGAAAGCCCGCACGCAGCAATGAAGACCCAACACAGCCAAAATAAATAAATAAATAAATAAGTTTATGGGAAAAAAAAAAGATTGAACACACCAACATCCATTGTACAAATATGGGAAAGCACTACCAGTGAAATAACCACAGCCTTAATAAAAGTCCAGAGCCCTCGCTATTGATTGCTTCCAAATAGAACATTTTCATCCGTACAGCTGTTGAGGGAAAGTTTTCTGATTCACTCCTTGGTTATAAGTGACTCTCATCTATAGAAAAAGGCTTTCGATTCTGAGGTCTCCCCGCTTCCATGTGCTTTGCCTGAGTTTCTCGGGGATTAGATTGCCTGCATTTCAGTTTCCTCTCTTTGGGAGGGGGAGAGGCTGGACCCCCTCAGTACATGGATTTGAAGCTGCATATTTATGGAAATTACCACCCACGTTTGAAATTCAGGGCATAGCTCTGACAGCTGAATCCAGACCTAACAGAATTCTATTTACAACCTTCCTAGACAAGCCAGATTAGCTGTTCTACACGAGCCAGTAGAACATGAAAATACACTCTCCCCACATTGCACACAATGCGGGATTGCTCCTCGTGGTGACAACACAGTTCGGTCCCTAGGGGGGAAGTAGAGGCACACAAATAAAACCAACCAGAAAGTTCTGGGAGGCGTTTAGGGGAGGACACTTATGTTGAAATTAGGAGCGTAAATTGACACAGCCTTTCTAGAACTCGCAACGTATTCTTAAATAGCCATAACTTTTGAACTAATAATTCCACTTCTGAGAACTTAGCCTAAGGAAATAGTCAGAGATGTGCTGAGATTAGCTACAAAGATATTCATCATAATGGAATGTTTTGCGGGAAAAATATTTATTGACAAGGAAACAAACTCATGACACAGTAAGTTAAACAAAGTCCCAAACAGACTCTACAGTATAATTCCACTTTTTAAGGTAAACAAACTGACCAAAGACATTTATACGCATAGTAAAATGTTTTGAAGGGTAGATGCCAAGATAACAGTAATTTTCTCTGAATGAAAGGATTGTGAGTAATTCTGCGTGTGTTTTCTTAGGTTTTTTTTTTTTTTTCAGGGCTCCAGAAGCATTTAATTTTTTAACGTCTCTGAAATCAGGCTGTGTCTCACAAGCACTGATGGGTCATAATTTAATTGGCAGTACTTTTTTGTCTTTCTTAATGATACATAGAATAACATGCATTTTATAATCTATGGTGACTCAGGATCAGTGACACCCAGTAATGACAATAGTAACAGCAGTAGCAGCATCTTAGATTTTTTTATTGCAATATAGTTGATGTACCATATCATATAAGTTACAGGTGACATTATAGTGCTTTACAATTTTTAAAGGTTATACTCCATTTATAGTTATTATAAAATACTGGCTCTATTCCCTGTGTTGTATCGTTGTAGTTTATTTTATATTGTTTTCTTAGATTTTTAACAAAGAGTGATGTATTATTTTGTACTGCTTTCTTGTCGATGCCATTATGACTCATTTGCTTTCAGTGAAGCTGATTGGTTTAGGGGGAGGCATGCTTTTGCTTTTGTAGCTTGATAGCTGATCTGATGAGCTCTCGTGACATCTTCGATGCCCACCTTCCTGTACCACCCTTGCCACAATTGTGCTGAGCTACCCAGTAAAGACAGCGCTAGATTTATCTACTAGACCTGCCTAACTCTAATGAATTCATTCCAAGATTCTTCTGAATTATGACAGTACTATAATTATAGTTGATTCTATTCCAAAGGGATACTTAATTAATTTTAAAGGAAGCCAATGAGTATGTGAAAGCCACTTGGTTTCTAATTTTACCATTTAACAACTTAGAAGGGCACTTAGGGCTTGGAATGAAGACAAGTAAGGAAAAGGGGAAAAGCTCATGTATTAATTCAACAAATATTTATTGATTACCCACCTACTATGTGCCAGCGCCTCTTCTAGGCCTGGAACAGAGTTGTAAACAATTCATCTAAGTTCCTTGGTTTTACAAGACCCATACTTGGGGGGGTAGCACAGGTAGAATATAAAATTGTACACAAACAGACTTTCTAAATTTAGACACTAGTTAGGGTATTATAGAAAATAAAATAAAATAAAATAAAATGAGATATAGTGACCAGGAGTGGGAAGGGGCCTTTTATTTAGAAAAGTCACCCGTGAGGAGGTGACGTTAGCTCTAAGATCTAGGAGAGAAAAGGGACTAGACGTGTTAAGGTCTGAGAACTTCCAGGTAGGGAGAATGGTCAGCACGATAGCCGTAAGTTGGTACGAGAGCTTGGCCTGTTCAAGAGATGGAACAGAAACCAAGCGTTTAGAAGTCAGTAAATGAGGAGAGTCATTGAATTCAGTGATGTTACTGAAGGCCCATATCATGAAGAGCCTTGCTGGGCACAGCAAGGCTGACTTTGCTCTCATCGGTGACTGTTGGAGCGTGTGAGGGCTCTCGGCAGGCAAGGGAGACAGAGTGATTTTAACTTTGGAGCAGTTATCTGACTGTGCGTGTGCAGAGGGGACCCTAGGCCGGAAGCGTGGGCACCGGGAGACCAGTGCAGAAGCTTCTGCAGTAGCTGAGGTGAGAGATGCTGCCGGGTTGCTGGGCTGGCCTGGCAGCAAGGTCTCAGACAAGGATGGATTAACTATATGTGTAAGGGGCAGAGCTGACTTGCTGAAAGTTAGGCTATCGGACAATCCAGTGGGTAGAGTAGCTAATCTGGGAGATGGTGAACAGTGGAACAACTGGAAATTTTATACTCTGGGAAATATACTGTGTATTGTAAAGTGATTGGAAGATTCTGGAACATTATTTGACCACTTTTCGCCCCTCCCTTCCCCACTTCCTCATCCTTTATGAGCAGTTTTGCCTGTAATAGGAACAGGGCCAGGTCTTGCTTTGACATTGAGCATAAATCTGGAGAGTAGGGATGGGAGAATACCTGGATCTTAAGTTCTGTAAATTCCTATTCCTCGTGGATTTTGGGTGGTTAAATAATGAGATGGGGGATCGCGTGTTTGTAAGTCTAGAATGAAGAGCAGCGTCAGGCTGTGCCATCACTAATGTAATGCAGTGCTTTTCAAACATTAACTGTACGTTCAGTCACCTGGGGGTTTGGTTAAGATGTAGATCTGGCTCCTTGGACCTGAGCTGGGGCCTGATACCGCGTTTTCTAACAAGCTCTGACGTGGCGCTGACACTCCTGGTCCAAGGAGGACTCAGTAGCAAAGGTCTCGCCGCCACTGCTGCTAGTGAAGCTCAGCTCTGGCCGCGTGCTGACGGCCCTTTCCGTGTCCTTGTTGAATGGCTGCTTTGGGCATTTTCTTCCTTTGTCCTAAGGAAAGTTCCTTTTGGTTAAGTGAGAGACAGGGTCAAGCAGGTCATTTCAGAGACTCTAACTGAGCTGGAAGCCAGGGGGAACAAGAGTCGAAAGAGCCCTGGGTGTGCAGTGAACATCTGACTTTGTGTCTTGGCTTTACCACTGCCCAGTTGGTCTTGGACAAGTCACTGCACTCCTTGAGTTTCTGTTTCTCTTGAAGGTAAGATGGTGATAAAATCATCTCCGTCACGGTGCCACGGTGCTCTGCAAATGAGAGAGACGTACGGGATTGCTTTGTAAACTGTCAATACCACGTTAGAGTCAGGATCGCCCTGCAGTGCCTACACTGGCAGCTCTTTTTGTGGGCCTATCCTTGCTATGTTATTGCTGAATTGGGGGCAGAGGCCTGTGAACTCACTGGTGAAAAAGCAATGAACTGAAACACGCTTTCTCTTTTTTTCTCCCCCTTCCCGTCTCCACCGTAGCGATTGAAACACAGAGCACCAGCTCCGAGGAACTGGTCCCGAGCCCTCCGTCTCCACTTCCTCCCCCTCGAGTGTACAAGCCCTGCTTTGTCTGCCAGGACAAGTCATCGGGGTACCACTATGGGGTCAGCGCCTGCGAGGGGTGTAAGGTGAGTGCCCAGCTCCAGGGCTGGGCTGCTTTGATGTCTTGTCACGTCACCTCCAGTCGGTGTGGTGCTCTGGGTTGTGTGTGATGGTTTCATTTCTTCCTCAGAGCTCACTAGTTAATTCAGAAACTTCTGCAAATGTCTGATGGGAGCCAAATGTTCTAGGGCCCTTACAATAACCCGTAACAGTTCTTTTCAGGTCGCGAGAGCCTTTGAAGGAGTCCTGAAAAGCATCCCCTATTTCTCTTTAGAACATGCCGTCTGGTGTCTTTGTAGTTTTATTTCATTTTTAAATATGACTGACAATCCCCTGAATCAACTTGCAGAGAATCCGAGGTTGAAATGGGGATTTATCTTCTGGCTGTTTCCTCAGCCCTGTGGCCTTTGAATTACAGTTTGATTTTCAGCCTGTGGGGACTTGCTACTGTGTGTGCCTGTGTCATAAATTCAGGGGAGCTGGATTTAAAATTCCAGCCTACAGAGTCACGGAGGCTGAACATGTGTCAGAGAGCCTATGTGGCTGCTTTGAATCAAGCTAGACAATCGTAATCGAGTCCAACAGGCTTAATTAAGTGAAAGAGCTTCTTATTTTTTTTAAAGAGAGAAAAGAAACAAAGAATGACTTCACAGGCAAATCCAACTCATCCACAGACAGTCTTTCAAAGGATCCGTGGCTGTCTTGAGCCAGCCCTTCCCTAGATACACGGCTTCTTTCTGTTCCCGCCGATGGCAGTTCAGGTGTGCTGTTTATGCATCAAAACTGCATGATGCATTGATCACTGCAGACACGTTGGAGCATTACAGCCTCCTTCCCCGCCCCCAGCTGCTCCAAGGCATTTTGTATTTAGCTGAGCAGAGTTAGTACTTAACTGCGTGCATGGGTCAGGAGCTAGTCTGTGACAAACCATCCTCAAAAGGAATGGCTTGAAACCACAGCCTTTTTATTTATTTATTTTTAACTTTTTAGTTTATATCGGAGTACAGCTGATTCACAACGTCGTGTTCGTTTCAGGTGTACAGCGAAGTGGTTCAGTTATACGTATACACGCATCTATTCTTTCTCAGATTCTTTTCCCATTTAGGTGGTTACATCATATTGAGCAGAGTTCCCTGTGCTGTACAGGAGGTCCTTGTTGTTGAAACCACAACTGTTAATTTGGCTTACAACTCATGGGCCGGTGCGCTCGGCCAGGTTCCTCTGGGGGTTTCGTGTGGTCCTAGCCGTGCTCCACACGGACCGGGTCCGCCGCAGGTTAGCTGGTGGGCTCTGCTTCTGAGGGTACTGCCGGTTGGTGGGGGACCTCTCATCCCGTCGGGCTGGCCCCAGTTATTTGCAGGCAGGGTTCCAAAAGAGAGAGTCGGGCTACACAAGTCCTCCGGAGGCTCGGAAGGGACACACTCGTGCTTCTGACACATTCCAAAGCAGGTCATAAGGCCAGTCCGTACTCAACAGGTAAGAACATAAACTCAACTTCTTAGCAGGAGGAGCTGCGAAGTCACAAGATAAGAGGCGGGAATACAGGGGGAGGACAGCTGGGGCCGTTTTTGCATTCGGTCTTGCTCACAGCACGTCTGATGGCCTGGGAACACAGAGTGGACCAGGACCTGGGACCCGGGACCCGGGACCCCAGCTGCCCCTCACACACAGCCTGGCACATCCTGGGTGCTGAAAGATACAGCTTGAAGAAATGCCTGAGTGTCAGCCCCTCAAAGAAATTATGCGAGGTTTCCTTCCTTTTCGAATCATTTGAATAAACGTGAATTTGTTTACAGGGTGAGGCCGGTTGGAGAAGTTCATTACAGCCTTAGGAATATCTCTTCCTCTGGGGGTGTGTTGGTTTGAAAGGAATGCCCCTTCTTCCAGTAGCCTCAGATATGGTGGTCAAGGAAGAGAACACGGCAACCAGTTGGCAGCTGGATAAAAAGCAAAGCGTCTGTGCATCTAATTACTGCTTTATTATTGGTAACCCCTCGCCGAACCTACTTAAATTTATCCCGAGATCTGGGAAGGTTTCAGCAGAATCCCGGTTCACTCCGTCCATTTGTTGTGCAATCTATAAATAAATCATTTTCTAGTGCTCATTTGGAAGTTAAATGAAACGACACTCCTTTATTTCAAAAAACTTTGTCATCTCATGACCAGAAACCTTAATGAGGGACGTTATAACTCAGTTTACCTGCTCCTTTTATGTCCTGGGAAAAGAAATTATCCAGCGTGTCTTCTCGTGCCAGATCCCAAGCCCTACCTACATATTAAGCAGTTTCACACTCTGTACAAACTGTTTTAATCACCTCTTAGTCAGCTAATTCCCTGACCTCTTGTTTTAATTTGGGATTCTGTCTCTTTTTAGGAAAAAACCCAACAAAAATAAAACCCAGAGCAGCACAAGCAACTTTGATGAACTTGGTAAAGCTGTTCAGGGTCCTATTGGGGTGTACCTTTTTAATAAAGAACTATAAGCCCAATAAGGTCAGATGAGCTTGCCAACCAGTTGTCCGACTAAAGGGTTTTTGAACTATGGGTGGGTCTCTGAAAATGTGGACTGCCTTTCCCCCTGGTTGCTGAGGAAGACTGGTCTGCATTTTGACTTGCTGGGAAAACGTGACGAAATTCATAGAACTGAAAAACATGAGAAAGCAAAAGTATAATGTGACAGCCAAAGGAAAAAATATATAACTTTAAAAAAAATTAAATATAACTTTTGTTATCATTTTAAAAATTACCAACACAATGCAGAATTTATTACATAAAAAATAGAACATTAAAATAACTATAGTTCTACCCTGGGAGAAAAACCCCTGTTAAACCTGTTTTTCTATTAGTATGTGCATATTGTTATTTTTGGTGTTTTTTTACAAGGATAGAATTTTATGTTGTATACTGGTTTTAACTTTCTTTTTAAATTTAATAATCTTTCATGACCAAAGTTTAAACAACTGCGTAGTTTTTATGGCTATGCCATTAATGTTGTGGTTTATGGTTATATCATAATATATTTCATGAATCCCCTGTTGCACAATTGAAGTGTTCTCAGTGTTTCTCTACTGTAAATAATGCTTTAATAAATAGCCTTTATGTTTATCTCTGATAATTTACTTAGGATAAATTAGTAGAAGTGGAATTTCTAAGTCAATGGCTGTACACTTTTAAGGCTTAAACAAATTTCCAAGATGCCCTCTAAAAGAGGTATATCAATGTAAGCTCTGTTAGTCTGTAAAGAGTTAGTATTATTGAAGACTATCTGTTAGAACTCTCTCCCCGTGTTAGTCTGTAAAGAGTTAGTCTGTAAAGAGTTAGTATTATTGAAGACTATCTGTTAGAACTCTGTCCCCGTGATTATGAGGTAACGAGTCAAGAAACAACTTCTCTTCGGGAATTCTGCCTATCTTTAGTTTTGTTGTTTATAATGGGCCCCAGGCATGATACCATTTTGGGCTACCAGCAGATACACCATGGGCCCCCAGTTGACCTATAAGGGCTGGCCCATCCTTTGGCTGGAGATCAAAGATCACTTCTCTGGGCTGGGAGCCCCTGCTGTAAAGTAGGATTCCCAAACAGAACCCAATTTACATCTTTAAAAAGGAGTATCCACAGTAGCTTCCGCCTGTCGTGACCAGAATGACCGTATTGACTATTGTTTGGGGAAGAGAACGTTCTGTCTCCCTAGGGACCAGGCGGCAGTATCGGCCTCAGAATTTAATGAGTGGGTTGTGGGCTACCTCTGGGAACGGCCAGTGGCTGCTGTGCTGACACAGCATCAACAGGGCATCATAACCACCAGCTGTACCATAGTGATGTCCTGTTAGGGGACTTCCAGCTGAACAGGACAAATGGCAAATTTTTATAGGGGACAAAGGGTACATAAAATGAACACGTGGTGTAGTTAGCCAAGAAGGTTTAATGATATAAAGTAATAAAGCTGATTTTCAGGTGTCTTGAAGAAACAGTCTCATTGCTCATAGCTAGAATTTATGCACAGTTTTGGCCTTTATCCTATTTACATTTCCATTTTTGTAGCTTTCAAAGAGTATGGAGTCTAGAGTGAGAATACCAGGATTTGAATCCTAGCTGGGCTACTTGCTAGTTTTGTGACCTTGGGCAAGCATCTTTCATTCTCTGTGTCTCTCTCTTTTCTCAATTGGAAAAATGGAGATAATAATACCGCCTACCATCCAATATTGTTGTGAGGATAAAATGAGTTACTATAGAGCATATACTTGGCACATAGTAAGTGGTATATCTGCTTAGTTATTGTTTGTACTGTCATGAACTTATTATAATTATTTTTGCACACAGTCATGTAACATTGGTTATAATCTCAGTATTCCTTCTTGTAATGTTCTTTCAGCAATTCCCTATTCCTTTGTACCCAAATCAACACTGCCTCTTTCCTTCAAGACTCAGGTTAAGACCCAGCCATTGCGTGGAACCTCCCCTGATTACCTAGTACAGGAGTTGTTACAAATTGATTCTGTAAAGAGCCAGACAGTAAATAGTTTAGGCTTCAAAGGCCATATGGTTTCTGTTACAGCTACTCAACTCTGCCATCGCTGCATGAAAGAAGCCATAGACAATATGTAAATGAATAGGCATGGCTATGTTCCAATAAAACTTTATTTATAAAAACAAGCAGTGGACCATGTTTGGCCCTTGGGCCTAGTTTCCTGACCTCTGCAGAAGTACATGGTGATATGTCCTGTTTTTAGTTTCTAAAACTCAGAAGCTGATGGCCCAAAGCATTCATGTCAGAGGTGGCGGCAGCTGTTTCTGGTGGACTGTGGGCCTAGGACGGCTGCTCCCCATCCCTGCCTGCCCGGGCTCCATGGCAACAGCTTCAGGACCACTCTCCCTATCAGTTGTTCCTCCACCTCTCATTCCTGCTCAGCTCCCACCTCCTTATCATCCAAAGCCAGAAATTAGCAATTTCCTTATAAGTGAGCTACTTCCAGAAACACCTGGCACCTTACTTTGGAGAGGTTTGTGGGATGTATTTTATGATCTTCCATATCAGTTAGCTTTTCCTGCCTAACAAAAAGCTCTAATGCTTGTTGGCTTAAAACAAACGACACTTATTATTTGTTACTTATTCTGCGCAGAGCTTCTTGTCTGGGCTGGCTTGGCTTGGGCCAGGCAGGCCTAGGATGGCCTCACACACATGACCGGGGCCTTGACAGGATGACTGGACCCTCTCTCCATGTTGCTGCTCCTCACCCGTGAACCTAGCCTGCGTTTGTTCACGTGGTGGTGGGCAGGTTCCCATCAGTAAGACAGGACAAGCACCAGTGTGCAAACCTCTGGTTGCCATCGCATTTGCTAATGTCCCACTGGCCCAGCGTGGTTAAGCCTGGATTCAGTGGGTAGAGAAGCGAACACCACCTCTTATGGGGAAAAGTGGCAGAGTCACCCTGCAGAAGGGTGAGGATGCCAGAGCTGACATTTGATGACATACCTTCTTGTATCATGCCCTGGTTTTGTGCAGAATTCTCTTCCAAAAACTATATTCCAGGGCCGCAGTGCTGGGCGCCAGAGATACAGCAGTGGACGTGACAGACAGGTTCCTTCTGGAACAAGGGCAGAAGACAGGCAAACAATTTAGAGTTGGAAGAAAATGAATAGGATGGTCTGGTAAAGAATAACGGAGGGGGACCTGATTTGATAGGGAGTCAGGTGAGAGCTCATGGCTGCGAAGGAGCCGGCTATGTAATGGGGTATTTTAGGTCAGAAACTGAACTTGGATTCTAGGGCCGTTTCTTCCCTTCTTTGTTGTGTCCATTAACTTCTCTGGGCTTCAACAAAGCTGTGAAACTAAAACAAATCCACAAGTTTGAACCCCGTCCTAAGCCAAATGCAAACACTACAACAGTGAACCCAGTAAGTGCACTGATTTCTTGTTAGGAATAGCTTGTGTGGCGTGGGAGTCCCTGGTGTTTACAAGTCTGGGGTGAGTAGGGGGGGAGGAAAAAACTGCTCCTGTTGGATGCCTTCTCTGTACCAGGCATGGGGACATTTTATACTCATATTTCATTTAATTCTCACCACAGCCCTCCAGGGGGTTAGGCTTTATGACCACCATTTTAAACATGAGAAAACTGAGGTTCAGAGAGGTTAAGGAACTTGGCCAAGGTCACACAGCTGGATTTCAATCCTAGTCTGTTTGGAAAATTCCTCACTGCTTCAGCCACACTGAAACAGTGGGTAGGAAGCGTGGTGTGTTGTGTGCCAGTTTGGGGGTTTCATGGGGCAACAAATGAAAAACAAAAACAGGTGGGAGCGTACTTCAAAAGAGAAACAACCCTATCGTCTTGATCATTTCATAAAAGAAATGACATTTTACATCAATAAGTAAAAGAAGGAAGAGCTTGCAAGGCAGTCTTTCCCAAGGAGGGACGGTTAACACACGGGCTCCACCCATGGGCACACTCCCAAATGGTGCTGAGTCCTTGTTCTCTCCGCTTTGCCCTTGGTGGGTGGAAACTTCCCATCTCTGAGCCAGCGCCCAGCCCACGTGGGGAGCCCATGAGACACAGAGGGATGCTTGATCGCGGTCACGCTGGTAGCCTGCTATTTAAAGCAGCCTTGAAGAGTGTAAACTCCACCAGCCCCCTCAATCCCTCAGGGCTCACTTCATCCATTTTCTTATCTGCCTTTGTTTTCCTTGCCTCTGAAGAAGGAGGCGCTCATCTCCAGGGCAGCATTCGGCCGCTGGGCTGGTTTGGGGTTTTTTTCCTGGCAGACAGCAAGTAGTATGCTCAGTACAAAGAGTTTTGCAATCAGGAAGATGGATGTCTGCACTTAATTTTAGAGCTCCTATTAAATACTATAAACGTGCTTGGTGATTTTATTTGACCGAGGCCATTTAAGATGACATTGTTTTTTTGTTTTTAATCAGCATCCATAAACATGAACATTATGCTCTGTTTGGAGACCATTCTGGGCTCTGCCCGCCCTTCACAGTTGCTTCTGCTTAGGGGTTTGCTGCAAGATCCAGTCCCAAGAACAATATAACACACGAAAGACAATAACAAAAACGGGACAATGTCTGCATGCTGTAGTAGCTAAAGCTGAATTATGAAGCCTGCCATCAAGTTCATGATTTCAGTCCTTGATCCAAAAAGAGTAGGTCCCCTCATAGGCCCAAAGAACTGTCCTCCTTTATAAAACTGGCCAACAATGGAGAACTTATTTATTCTCTCACTGATCAGACATTTACTAAACACCTTCAATGAGACAGGCTCTAGGTACAGAAATTAAAGGTTTTTATGTATTTTGTTCCCAGTGTTGTGTCCCAATGTTTAGAAAGTACATAGAACAGTGCCTGTTAAATAATAGGTACATAGTAGAAAATTTACTGAGTGAGAGGATGAGTGTACGTACGGGCAAGGAGAAAACAGTGCATGTGCCGTGTGTTGTGACACTGGAGGTTGCAGGGCGTGACGGGTGCAGAGAAGGAGACTCGAATCCCTCTGACACTTCCAGGGAAGGCTTTACAGAAGAGGTGGTTTTATGGATGTGTGAGCATTTTCCAGATGAGGCACGGGAGAGGAGCGTTCCAGGAAGAAATTAAAGACCAATCTGAAAACAAGGGAACTTGGGATAGTCCGTGAAGAATTGCACGGAAACGTGGAAACTTGTCCCTTCTCTTAAGGTTGGTTTTGCGCAGCCCTGTGTAGGCATCTGGGGATCAGTGGGCATGAAAGGTGCTCAGGAGGGCTCACTGCTGTGTTTCCTCAGAGCAGCCTTCTTTGGCACCCTCATTAGGTCCTTCTCTTTCACGTGTTCTGTTGTTCTCCTTTGTTGCACTTAACCCAGCTGTAATTAACTTACTTTTTAATTAATTTTTATTGCAGTATAGTTGATTTACAATGTTGTGTTAGTTTCTGCTGTTCAGCAAAGTGAATCAGTTATACATATACACGTATCTGCTCTTTTTTAGATTCTTTCCC
The DNA here is from genome assembly GCF_009873245.2 of Balaenoptera musculus. Taxonomy (NCBI): domain Eukaryota; kingdom Metazoa; phylum Chordata; class Mammalia; order Artiodactyla; family Balaenopteridae; genus Balaenoptera; species Balaenoptera musculus. The sequence goes on along the minus strand of NC_045788.1, from coordinate 1,541,305 downwards.
CATAGAGGCCATTACAGAATACTGAGTAGAGTTCCCTGTGCTGTACAGTAGGTCCTTGTTAGTTATCTATTTTATACATAGTAGTGTGTATATGTCAGTCCCAGTCTCCCAATTTACCCCTCCCCTCCCTTGCTCCTTGGTGACCGTAAGTAAGTTTGTTTTCTACATCTCTGACTCTGTTTGTTTTGTAAATAAGTTCACTTGTATCATTTTTTTTAGGTTCCACATATAATCGATATCATATGATATTTGTCTTTTTCTGTCTGACTTACTTCACTCAGTATGACAATCTCTGTGTCCATCCATATCACTGCAAATGGCATTATTTCGTTCTTTTTTATGGCTGAGTCGTGTGATTAACTTATTATTATGGAGCTGTTTGTTTGCTCCCAGCCTCCTCTGTCACACTGTAAACTGCAGGAAGACTGGGGCTGGTCTCTTGTCCGAGCTTTACTACCAATGCCTAGCGTAGTGCTCTGTGCATAGTAGGGCCTGAATAAGTGTTTTTAATCATAAATTAGATCTAATTCTATAGTAATTAATATAGTAATAAATGACATGTAATAAATCAGATTTAATTCTATGGTAATGCACATAGTGGTATAATCTTATATATTCTATCTAATTATGTAATGAATTGCATCTAAATATATAGGGTTTGTGATTATATATCCATGAACATTTTTATGAAATTTATAAACAGGACAAGGCCTTGGGTGGCCAAAATCCAGCTCATTTCCTTAGTAATTTCTGCTTTTCACCTCAAGGTTAGCCCTTCACTGCAAAAGATATGTTCTTTTTGATACCGTCTTTAAGCGAACTCTTAAGGATTAGCAACTGGATCGATATACTCAAAAATACTGTGGGCTGTTAGTGCTTTACAAAAAAATAAGAATCTCAACATCTAGAATCTACCTTCATATCCAGAAACATCAAGACAGCTGAAATGACAGTCTGGCTATTTCTAGATTTAGTTCCTACAGAAGGAGAAAACACTTCTGCTGCTGGACAAATGTTGTTCTAACTTGAGAAATCATTTTGGATTGAAAAAGCAGGAAAAATCTGTCTTTTTTTTCCTTCTGATGTAGGAATAAACAGGAAGTGGAGGGTGAATTCTGAATTCTCCTGCAGTCCTATATTTTTTTTCCCATGTTGGCTGAGTGAGAATAGTTTATTTAATTTGGTGGCTTTACGTGGTTTATAAATTTTTTAACAGTTACGAGTTCATAAATGCTTGTTTAAATTACTTCGCCTGCTTGTTGTTTAAAAATATCTAGAACACTCTCATTTGCTTTTTTTTTTTTTTTTTTAAACAAGCTTCAAGTCTGTAATTTTTGGTAAAGCTTTCTCCCTTTGTCATACGTTAGAGAAACAAGCTCCGATATTCAGAATTAACCTGTTGACTTGAAAATGGTTTACTCCCAATGATGTCCCGAGTGTATGTTTCAAGGAGTTTTGGTCAATGAAAATAATTAGCAAAAAATCAACAATGTTTCTGACTTAAAGCAAGAGTGGAGCCGCCAGGGTTTTGGGGGGGTGCGGAAATAAGTTCCTTTTACAAAATTCCTGGAGACCATCATCTAAAAATGAATTGTGACAATGTATTACAATTTCACCAAACAAAAACAAGAATGTATTTTTTGTCAGAGAAATAAAAGTATATGGTTTGGGGTTTCCTGAGAGTGATAGAAATTATGACAGAAAATCATTTCTGTTTAAATAGGTTTTACACCATCCTAGGTTATGATTTAGTTACTTTGGGGAGATGAGTGTCTCCGCCGTCTCCCTAATAAACCTTTTACTGGAGAGGTTAAATAGGGAGCTTTCAGTTCTATAGTTCCTTCTCCTGGTTGAAGTCTTGGAAAGAAGTCATGAGGAGTGGAATCACCTGGCAAGGGCACTCCTGTTTTGTTTTGTTTTTTAATTTAATTTTTATTTTATATTGGGGTATAGTTGATTTACAATGTTGTGTTAGTTTCAGGGGTACAGCAAAGTCATTCAGTTACACATATACAAGTATCTATTCTTTTTCAGATTCTTTTCCCATACAAATTATTACAGAGTACTGAGCAGAGTTCCCTGTGCTCTACAGCAGGTCCTTGCTGGTTATCTATACATCGTAGTGTGTGTATGTTAATCCCCAACTCCTATTTTATCCCCCCTCCGCCTTTCCCCTTTGGTGACAAGGGCAGGCGCCCCTGTCCTGCCAGCCCCCGTATTGCTCTTCCCGAGGGCAGGGCTGTGCATGCCCTGTCTGCCCTCTGTATGGATTCCTCTCTCCTCACCTGCAGACCTGGATAAAATTACAGAAACAGGAAAAATGCCTCACACTTACACCGCCTCTAAGTGTTTCTAAAGCACTTTCACTTTACGGAATTCAGTTCAGCTGAGCTTTGCTGCAGTTAGGAAAAAGCCCTCCAAAATGTGCCATGTTTGGGACAGAATTTCCTCGTCAGGTAACCGTTCAAGGCCTGCGTCCCCGGCTGGCCCCTCCTCTCTTGCTCACAGTGAGTCGGAAGGCAGCCTGCTCCCCGTGCTACAGTTCAGTGTCCACTAGGCCCTTAGCTGCATCTGATTCCCGCTGGCAGACTGGGAAGGAGAGTGCAGGGGAGGGGAAAGCCAGTCCTGGGGGCGGGGGGGCGGGCACAGAGAACTGTCAGGACCCGGGCTCAGGACCCGGGCGCAGCACCAAGCCAGCTGCAGGAGATGGAGTCTAGCCATGAGCCTGGGGACAGACCAGTGGTTAGCGATAGGACAGCCATAGTGAATTTAGTGGAGAGCGGAGCGTTCCTGCCTTAGGTGTTTTATTTGATCCTCATAAAACTTAGAGAAGTAGGTGGAAGAGGTTTTTTTAAACTTCCATTTCACAGGTGAGAAAAACGCACCCATCTACCATTCACGTCCTTGATTTGGAATCTGTTGCTGAGCCTGACACGGTTACTGTGGAAACCAGCGAGGGTACATTATACAATTGTTCCCGTAATTTCCCCTGAATCTCATCAAACTATCTTTTCAAAGCCTACGATCCTAAACATCTTCATTCCCTAGTATGTTCGGTTCTGACGTTTTGAGAGACCGGGACGGCCTTCCCCAGTAGAGGGAGGCCTTTATCAGGGGTTCGATGGTAGTGTCAGCCCACAAGGCAGAAATCACACGTAGCCAGAATGACCCCAGAAAACCCCTTCGGCAAGCAGACGGCTGGAGATGGACACACGGCTCCCATGAAGGCAGCAAAGCCACTTCTTCCTCCAGCTTTGGAAGATTGCTAGCCCTTCTGTGGAGCACCGTGTGAGACAGTTGTTTTCTGTTTTTGCGTTGTACCAAAAATATGCGTCCTTAAGCACAAGAGTTACACGAGCACAACACAACGCTCGCGGCACGGAAATCACACATTTCTCTAGAAACATTTCCTTGTTTCTGAGTTTCTTTCATCATAATAGTTTCCTTGGGATTGGAATTTCTCTTGTGCCTTTTATGAGCTGTCTTTTTTTTTTTTTTTGGTTCAGTATTTTTCCGCTTCAGAAAGGTGGCTAGATGTGTCCAATGGATAAGCAATGCCAGAATGGGGGAAAGTTGTGTTCTCTGGACCCTAGAACTCATCCCTGAAAAATATCTAGAAAGGGGGATAAAAATCTGCGTGCATCTATCTCCCGCCCGCACAATGCTCGCATTGTCTGGGGTGCAGGGGAAAGGCTGGGTTCTGGCAGCCCTGCCCCATTAGAGCCTTGTTCCTTGTTCCATATTGAAAAGATGACATTCCTTTGCTAGCAACGTCCTGCCCGGATTTCTGGCACCAGTTCTGTGGCCGGCACTGTCGCCTGGGGCATTTTTGTTTGGGTTGGTTTTGTTTTATTTCAAAAGCAGCAAAGAGCAGGCTGCATAAGTGTACAAGGTGGAACTGTTTTTATAGAGCTTGTCGTCAGACTTCTCAGTACAGTCAAGGTGGCCTGTCTGCCAGGGTGTCTGCTTCCTATTCACTAGTGTCAAAATGTGAGAAGGCACATACAGTAAATTTAACTTATTAGCTTGTTCTCAGGTGTTGCTGAGACAGCCCTTGGGTTTTAATGTGGGCCCCCTCCTCCCTCGCAGGATTTCATGTAATGCTCCATTTATAACAGAGATCAGTGGATTTGCAGAATAAATATTCCAATAAGGAAAAGCAAAATCTTCAGTGACCCTCTCAGTTCTGCTTCCATGGAGGCTTTTTCTGTGCCTGGGAAAAAAAGAAAAAGAAAAATCCTTTATACTGGCTGCAGCTCTGAACTGGAGCATGTAAAAATGTACTTCTCAGGGTCTGTGAGCCTTAAAATAATGAGCGATGGAAAAATGTGAGGTAGGTCAGTGAGGGGGAGAAAACTTCGGTTTTATAAAGGATTTTCATGGTTAAACAAATTTGGAGAAACTAGAATGATCAAACAACGTGAGTTCTCCTCTGTGCTTTTGAATCTGAAAATAGCAGCATTCTCAGTACACAACACCACCATTCATACGGGCTGGAAAGTCCCCAAATCATGAAAATTATCCTGATTAGTCAAACCCAGCAGGGATCATCTGACTGCTCCTTAGGGAAATGAGAATTTCAGCGTGGATCTCACTTCTGCATTTTGTACTCAAACTGTAGACCAGCTCTGCTGCATCTGGGGACTTTGGAGTGTGGGCACACTTTCAGCCAAGAAATACTTTTGAAGGCTGCTGCCCTTGTTTACATTGCTCCTCATTAACGTAAAGAATTAGTCTCAGAATAATAGAATTTTGAGGAGGGCATTTTTTTTTTTTTTTGATATTTATTGGTTTCCACAGGCATGTCCTGCTGTGTTAGATGCTCCTTCAACTGGTTGGTCCCCTAAGTTAGAAAATGCATAGACCCAGTACTCCATGAGATGTCTTTTGACGGCTTCTATTCCACTTGAACGCACAATGTATCATGTTTATGATCTCATCAAAAACACTATGCTAAAATGCTTGAATAGCCCTTAGTACATTTGTTGAATTGAACTGTGATAGAAAAACTGTGACAGTTATTAGTCCAATGCCGGAAATTATGGGAAGAGGGTATTAGAAATCGATTCCACTAATTCTGGTTATTTGCCCCAAAATGGAATCAAATGTAAAATTCCTCATCCATTTGTATTTTGGTCTTAAATTATTTCCTGCTTTAAGAGTTAGGTGGGAAATATGTTCTATTTAAATGAGTATTTGGTGCTAATTCTTGCCTGTTGACCAAAAATTTGAGCCTCGTGTATATATTATACATACAGATATAGAACTTATTTCTGTAAATATTTGTGGCAGGTAGGATTCTGCACAAAATTGTGAATTATATCAAAGCCTAAAAGGGTCTAATTGTCACCACTAGATATATTTGGTTTTAAACCCAAATAATGAAGTTATTTCTTTCACTACACCCACGTGTGGGATGTTTGCACAGGGTTAATATCATGGACCCGGTGGTTTAAGAAACCTAAAATAGTATTTTTTAATTAGTAAATCTAGATCAGCATTCCTTTACTCTTTGATTCTGTCCCATCCATCTTATTCTTTATGAGCCCTGGGCCACAGAAATAGTATTCCTGGGACTTCCCTGGCGGTCCAGTGGTTAGGACTCTGCGCTTCCACTGCAGGGGGCCCGGGTTTGACTCCTGGTTGGGGAACTAAGATCCTGTAAGCCACGTGGCACAGCCAGAAAAAAAGAAGAAAGAAAGAAAGAGTATTCCTGTTGTCTACAATGCACACTATTAGAAATAAGAGCATTGGAGGAGAGATGAGGATGGTGACCTCCGAGGAGCTCACCTGTGCCTCTGTTACATCCAGGTGGGTGGGCCATTGTCAGTTACTTTAGCCACGCCCCCGTAACACAGGTGGAAACTAAAGGAGAGTGATGTTTACGTATTTTAGCAACTTGTTTTATTTTACTTATTTATTTTTAAATATTTTTTAATTAATTTGGTTTTTTTTGGCTGTGTTGGGTCTTCATTGCTGCGTGCGGGCTTTCTCTAGTTGCAGCGAGCAGGGGCTACTCTTCGTTGTGGTGCGCGGGCTTCTCATTGCGGTGGCTTCTCTTGTTGCGGAGCACGGGCTCTAGGTGCGTGGGCTTCAGTAGTTGTGGCACGAGGGCTCAGTAGTTGTGGCTCACGGGCTCTAGAGCGCAGGCTCAGTAGTTGTGGCGCACGGGCTTAGTTTCTCCGTGGCATGTGGGATCTCCCCGGACCAGGGCTCGAACCCATGTCCCCTGCATTGGCAGGCAGATTCTTAACCACTGCGCCACCAGGGAAGCCCCTAGCAACTTATTTTAAAATATTAAAGCTGAAATTCCTACAAGGACATATAAAAATAATGTAAATAAAATAGAAAAAAATGATTTAGGTACATTTGTGAAACTTCCTGTCTTCGTAACGCTTGTTTCTTTTTCGTCAAGCCGCCTGGGAGCAGGAAGTGTTGTGGGTATATGTTGCTCTGAGGCCCTGCTGGGATGCAGGCCACCTGTCTTCTCCCATCATGCAGGTCCTCTGTCTTACGGCCCTACCGAATCCAGTGGAAGGAAATGCAGCCCTACTATGTGTCCAGGAGAAGGAGGGTGGGCAGCGTTGGTGGCATCGCTGGTGCTCACCCCTCGGCTTCGAGAACCGCCACCACCGTTTCTTTTCCGTAGTCGTGTGGTTCTCAGTGCGGTTGCCTCGTACATACGGTTGGTATGTCTGGCTGTGTTCCCATGCGGCGCAGGACGCATTCCCTGCCCATCCGTATCACACACTACGGGGCCCTTGAGAAGGGGTTTATGTAAAACCCCTTGGGTAAGAACACTCCATCTTGTCTGTGCCTTCGGTTTTTTTAATGCCATTCTTCTCTGCCAAAAATGTTTCCAAGTCCCTTAAGCACACTTCCCAGGATAGATTTAGGAACAAATTTACGTTGCACCCAAAGTTGCCTGTCTCTGGACTGAATTTGGTTATACCATATCTGTCATTTTATTTGTCAGTAATCTCCCCTGCCTCTCTGGGAAACTCCCCACATTGAAGGGCAGATGCTCTCCCTGTCTTTATTTGAGAGACCCCGTCCTGGACCTACCGCTGTCCCTTTCTGTGGAATCATCATGTCTTCAGTGTGGCCTGTTGAGTCTTGGTTGACTTGAAGCAATGGCAGCCATCCTGACATGCCAGGGTTCCTGTAGTGGAGCAGAACTCCCTCTGTAGCACTTACTACTATTTGAGATGATTTCATTAATTGCCCACTTATTCACTGGTCTCCTCTTCCATTACTGTATAAATACCCTGAGACAGGGACTTTGTAAGTCTTGTCCTCTTCTGTATTTGCAGTGCCTACGACAGAGCTTGGCATCATGCAGGCACTCTGTAGATGTTCGTTGAATGATTCCGTAATAAACAAAATTGGAAGCGAGAGAGAAAAACCAGCCAGGATTAGAGCACAGTTGTGCCCCGTGGTTGTGTTAGCCCCTGCCCTGTAATAACTTGGGCCGAAGGGGCACAGGGAGGAAGAGAGGTTTCGGGTAATGCTGACTGAGTGTGTCCTAGCAGGCAGGAGAGGAAGAGCGACGGTTTCAGGAGGCATCGTCACCCGTTGCGTTGCCATTTTCAGGAGGAGCGTTCTCCCGTGCGCACTCAGGACCACGCAGGGGTGTCCACCGCACTGTCCTGCTGTCTCTGCCTTGCCGCCATCTGCCACACTGCTCCTGGCCTGGAACAGATGATGTAAGAGCAACGCTTGGGCTCAGATTCCCCACCTCAGGAGATAGACGGTGTGTTCGTGTCTGCCGAGGGTGACTGTTTTCTCATCAATTATTAAGGTCACTTCTTAGCCTCGCGTTGAACTGGTTTTGAATTTCAAATATTGGTCGTTTCCCATTCGTCATATACACCAGTGAGATAACAGATGCCTTCCTTTCATTATGAAAAATCCTGTAATTACTAACAAGTCCGGGGCATACCACAGTGAGGATTTAGGAATACAGTATCTCCTTCCTTTATGTAACACAGTTATTGTGTAGGTAAGACAGAGAGGGGAGAATCCCTTCTTCCTTAGGGCTTAATTTCTAAAATAAGTGCATGCAGTAAAAATTGCAAAGGGTTAAAGTGACCCTTAATCATCCAAACAGTGTGTGCCAGTTACCAGTGCTGCACAGCAAACCGTCGCAAATGTTAGAGGCATAAAACGGCATTTCTTGTTTTGCTCACAGACTTTGTGGGTCAGGAACGTAGCCAGGACACGGTGGGGATGGCTTGTCTGACCTCCACTGAGAAGACAGCGTCTTCAGTGCCTGAGGTCTGGGAGCTGGAACCCTTTGAAGGCAGCTTCAGTTTTGCATCTGGTGGTTGGTGCTGCTTGTTGCCTAGGACCTCGGCCGGTGCTCTGGCCCAGAGCCCTGACGCGGAACTTCTCAGTGCGGCTTGCGCTTCCTCACAAGAAGGTGATCTCGGAGTAATCAGACGTATTGCATGGTGGCTCAGAGGTCCCGAAGACAAGGGGGAAGCCCAGCGGCCTTTTATTCCTACTCTTGGAAGTCCCAAGTGTCCCTTCTGTCAGATTCTGCTGGTCATAGCAGTCACAGGCCCACCCAGATTCAGCGGTGGCGGGTGGGGGGGGGGGACGTAATACCCTCCTCTCGTGGCGGTAGAGCCCAGGTCAGTTGAGAAGAGCATCTGGGATGGAGGTAACCCCTGTGACCGTCCTGGGGAAATCCAGCCTGCTGCAGCCTGGGGTCTGGTCTGAACCACAGTTAGATGGCTCTCCCTGCAGTTGAAGAAGCCAGGGGAAGTAGGTGGCTTGTTCTTAGGAGCCTGTTGTAGGAAAAGCGTGCATCTTTATGCACTGGGAAGACTCATGGCTGACTTTGAAGAGGGGGACCCCAGAGAGACTAGGGCCCCGTGGGTTCCATCACCAATCTTGCACTTCAGGGCATGCACCCCCAGAGCTCAACGGCGGGTTGGTGTTTGGCTACCACCCACCTTGAAGCTGCTGTGAGCGGGTTCTTACTTCACAGGTAACTAAGAAAAATGACGTACACTTAGGGTGTACATAATGTCTGTGTCGACAGAGAGGGGAAAAAAGTAATCCAGAAGGTGCAAGTGAGACCCAACTCTGCCAGCTTCCTAGAAACAGGCTGCCTGCTCACCGCCCTGCCCTCCCGGGCTGTGTCAAGTCGTACGATTATCATCTTATTGATTCTAGGCGACTGAATGAATTTTGCTTTTATAAATGTGGGCTCTAATGTGAGATGTTCTCGTCCCTGTGCTTCCCGAGCTCCCTGCCAAGAGAGTTATTTATTCCTCGCTGGGCGTGCTATGCCTGTGCGTGGTCCGGGTGCTGAACTCCCATTGACTTCGGCTGAAATTCTCTTGGCCTCAGTTTGGAAGTTGTCTCTGGGCCTTTAATTACACCCTCTGGCAAAGGAGAAGGAGCACTTGAAACATGCATAAATTCTGTACATATTTCCAAGGCTGGGCTGTTTAAAAAATGCTGTCTGTCTTTCTTCTTCTTTTTTTTTTTTTTTTTTTTCTCTTTGAACTTGGACATGAATTTTTGTAAAGTACAGCATGTCAAGGGAAGGGCAGTGAGAAAATATGCAGGGGTATTTACTTAAAAATTACTCAGCGTATCCATCATGATGTGTTCACCGGTTTTAGGGTGGTATACCGTATACTGAGATGAGAGGTGTTTTACTTTATTTTAAATGGCTGCTTTTAAAAATCTCAACTTTGCTGTGCATAGTCTTATGCAATCCATGCCCCTCTCTGACCAGAGTTTTTATTTTCCTTTTTTACATTTCGCGATAGATTAAATTTGTTCCTATTTCAAATTTAAACACAAAACTGTGAAATATGCTGCATTTTGTTTGAATCCTTATAAGTAACTGAGTACTCACAGTGACTTTTTAAAGTATCAGATGTCATGGGTTTTAAGGAGATCTGTAGAATGCTGAACTGTTTCTGATGGCTTTTAACTGTGAAGCAGAATTGTGAGAGCTTGGAAATCTGCAGGTCCCTTGCTTGGTTTCATGGGGTTACCACCTACCAAGCCTGAGCTATCTCTGTAGAGGAGGCTGGACTATCCCTGACCGCAGAATTCACAGGCCGTGTTAATTGCACTGTATGTTTCCACCCCTCCACTGCTGGACCTTTTAAAGAAGCCACATGGAAGTGACATAGACTGATCTGACTTCCTCTCCCTACCCCCTTCATGCATTACCAGCAGTGCAGCGACCAGGGAGCTGGTAAAGAACTTTAATGGCCCACATACTGACCATATTCCTGAATCGCAAATGGTTGAGTGTATTCTTTGGAAAAGAGAGATTTGTATACTTTACAGCAAGCTCAGTCTTGGTGAGATGGAATATTGCAGTCCTGTGGTTCCTGCATCCCCTCAGCCTGAGCTAGTGATTTCCTCTGGCCCGGGAGTCATATCACCCAATTTGCGGGTTCATCTTTTGTAGAAAAAGGAAAATAACATCTGAGTGTTAGGATTATTTGAGAAACATACACTGTCGTGTGTACCCAGTGTTCCTTTAGTGAGAAAAGCACTTACCTAGCACTTACCCTGTGCTGGACACATATTTTAACTCAGTTAACCCTCACCACGGCTCTATGAAGAAGCTATAACTGCTCACCTTTGCAGGTGAGACCCCAGTTTGCTTCACTTTCTCTTTTCCTCTGATTCTCCACCAGTGACACGAGCCAGGTTAGATTCAAATGGGAGTTGAGGTTACTGACTTGCATCTTGAATATTTTCTGATTCATTATTCCTTGAGAGGCAAGGATGCATTTTGGTCATGTTTCATATAATTGTAGAGGTAAAAGTCACTACATATTCCACTCTGTTTCATTGAGTTTAGGGTAAAAGGATGCCAGATCATTTTCTGCAAAAATTAACCCCATTAAGAAATTGTGTGTACTTTTTCTTGCTGGAGTTCGTTTTACTATTGGAGTTGAGAATTTGGATGCCTTATGGGGAGAGCCAGGCAAGGAGGTGAATGATGCAGGCTAATTTGGGACAATAGAGAGTGGTGGGGAGACAGCAGCTGTCTTCTCATTGATTGCTCCCCTGTATCAGTGGTGTTCGAGCTGTAGCATGGACCGGACGGCTTGTTAATCCATAGATCGCTGGGTCCTGCCCCCAGAGTCTCAGATTCAGGAGGTCTGGGTGGCCCTGAGAGTCTGCATTTCTAACACGCTCCTGGGTCATGCAGGGTGCTGGTCCAAGGACCACATTTTGAGAGTCACTGCCCTATGGGAACGTGGGACTAGCGTTGCCTGGTTTTCTAGTATTTCTAGTGAATCTCTCAATTCCTTGAGGATTGTGGCTTTTTCAAGGTCTTTGTGGTTCTGCTGACATTTCGCTACTGAAAAAAACGCTCAGACCAGACGAGGATTAGGCAAGAAAATATTAGGCAGAAACATCAAATCAATCTCTTTTGTAATTGAAATCTCCCACTTTTTAAATGTTGGCAACGAATTTAAAAGTTTTTAAACGACTGTGCTGGCCACCACTAAGCCAAAATAAACATATCTGTTGGCTCAATTCAGCGTACAGATGAGTAGTTTGCAACTTCTGCTTTAGATGCTAAGAAGATATAATGGATGAGAAAGAAAGAATTCAGTTTTTTGAATGTCTTCTCTGTAATTAAAAATATCAGGAAAAACTTTAGCAGAAGAAAAGAAAAGCTAGTCCAGAAACCTACTTTTATAACTGTCCTTTCCTTTTATAACTGGAAGGGGAAATCCGTAAGTTGTTAAAATTATCAGATAGTTCCCTTGGTTAGGTGGATGCAGCCTGTGAGCCATGGTCCCTGTTGAAGCCTATAGGCCAGGGACGGGCCTGGTTCCTGTGAAGGATCCTAGCGGGGCAATGTCGCTCTCATCCTCACCTCGTCGTACCTGTGGTACCTCTCAGGCTTTTTTCTGCATCTCTCCACCCACATCCAACTTACTTTCTTTCCTGGCCTCGCCTCACTTTTTGTTTCAGCTTCACTTGCACCTTTTACCACTTCCAGTTGCATTGTGAAATAATAATAATAGCAGCTATGGGTTCCCCTGGTGGCGCAGTGGTTAAGAATCCGCCTGCCAATGCAGGGGACACGGGTTCAATCCCTGGCCCGGGAGGATCCCACATGCCGCAGAGCAACTAAGCCCATGCGCCACAACTACTGAGCCTGTGCTCTAGAGCCCACAAGCTACAACTACTGAGCCTGTGCTCTAGAGCCCGCAAGCCACAACTACTGAAACCTGCATGCCTGGAGCCCATGGTCCGCAGCAAGAGAAGCCACCGCAATGAGAAGCCCGCACACCGCAACGAAGAGTAGCCCCCGCTCGCCGCAACTAGAGAAAGCCCGTACGCAGCAACGAAGACCCAGCACAGCCTAAATAAATAAATAAATTTATTTATTTTAAAATATATATATAATAATAATAACAGCTAATGTTTTTAAGCATTCATGCTGTTTTAGGCTCTTAACATATATTAGCTTATTCATTTTCCTAGCAACCCCATGAGACAGAAAACATTACTATCCCCATTGTAAGATAAGAAAACATGGCACAGAGGGGTTGTGACTTGTCCAAGATGTACCACACAGTTACTGTCAGGCAGAGATGGGACTTGAACCCAGGCCACTCAGCAACAAGACCCAAGCCCACAACCACTAGACTGACTCTACGCTAAGGCTCCGAAGCCCTCGCGCTCCCTGTAGGACTTGGTCCAATGGGGAGGCTGAGCCCTACAACTCACAGAATCATTTCCACTTGCCCTCTATCTCCACATGAACGTGTGGCTCATCAAACCTTTATCTCAATACAAGTACGATTATGCACGGCACGAGGCCAGGTTTACTGCTCTTTGAAATGTCTGGAGTTGCCTGATGGGCCTCCTGCAGGATTGACTAGATCAAAAGCTTTACTTGATACGGTCTTTTAATAATAATCATTTTGGTCAATCACAGAGCATGTGCTCAACCAAAAATCCCAGGCATCATTGTATTCAGGACTTATTGGGTGGGCCAAAAAGTGCCTTCGGTTTTTTAAGTAAGAATGAAAGACACATTTTTCATTTTCACCAAGAACTTTATTGAACAATGTATTCACCCTTTTGTTCCATTACCTTCTGCCATTTTTCAGGCAACTTCATAATTCCATCTTCCCAAAACTTTTTATCTTTTTGAGCAAAGAACTGTTCCAGGTGCCTTTTACAGTCTTCCGGGGAATTGAAATTTTTTCCATTAAGAGAATTTTGTAAAGACTGAAATTAATGGAAATCCGAAGGTGCAATGTCTGGTGAATATGGCGGATGAATCAGAACTTCCCAGCCAAGCTGTATCAGTTTTTGCCTGGTCATCAAAGAAACATGCGGTCTTGTGTTATCCTGATGGAAGATTTTGCGTTTTCTGTTCACTAATTTGGGACGCTTTTCATCGAGTGCTGCTTTCAGTTGGTCTAATTGGGAGCAGTACTTGTTGGAATTAATCGTTTGGTTTTCCGGAAGGAGATCATGGTAGAGGACTCCCTTCCATTCCCACCATATGCACAACGTCACTTTCTTTGGATGAAGCGGCCTTTGGTGTGGTTGGTGGTGGTTCATTTCACTTGCCCCAAGATCCCTTCCTTTCCACATTATTGTACAGTATCCACTTTTCATCGCCCGTCACAATTTGCTTTATTATTATTTTTTTAAATTAATTAATTAATTTTATTTTTGGCTGCGTTGGGTCTTCGTTGCTGTGCGCAGGCTTTCTCTGGTTTCAGCAAGCGGGGGCTACTCTTTGTTGTGATGCACAGGCTTCTCACCGTGGTGGCTTCTCTTGCTGTGGAGCACGGGCTCTAGGCGCATGGGCTTCAGTAGTTGTGGCACGTGGGCTCAGTAGTTGTGGTGCATGGGCTTAGTTGTTCCGCAGCATGTGGGATCTTCCCAGACCAGGGATCAAACCCATGTCGCTTGCATTAGCAGGTGAATTCTTAACCACTGTGCCACCAGGGAAGTCCCCACAATTTGTTTTAAATACGGAATGTTTTCATTATGTTTCAGTAGAGAATCGCATGTGGAAATATGGTCAAGAACATTTTTTTCACTTAACTTATGTGGAACCCAAGCATCAAAGCGATTAACACAACCAAGCGTGTGCAAATGATTTTCACCTCTTGATTTGGATATTTTGAGTATGTCGGCTACCTCCTGCGTGGTATGACATTGATTCTTCTCAATTAATGTCTCGATTTTATCGCTATTGATTTCAACTGGTCTGCCTGACCACGGAGCATCGTCCAGCAAGAAATCTCCAGCACGAAACTTCACAAACCACTTTTGACACATTCGATCAGTCACAGCACCTTTTCCATACACTGCATAAATCCTTCTGTGCATTTCAGTTGCGTTTTTCCTTTCTTGAAATAATAAAGCATAATATGCCAAAAAACTTGCTTTTTTCTTCCATCTTCAATATTAAAATGGCTACACAAAAATTCACCAATTTTGATAAGTTTTTTTAAAAATGCACGCCGATATGACAGCTGTCACATACAGTCTAACAAAATTGTTTTGAATGAAGTTAAAGACAACTAAGTGGTACTAGAGCCATCTTATGGAAAAAACTGAACGAACATTTTGGCCAACCCAATACTAGACAAGCGCCATCCGATAAGAATATGATCCTAGCCACAGTTCGAGCTAGATGTGTCACGTAAAGTGTCCTGGTAGCCACGTTTTCAAAAAGTAAAAAGAAGCAAGTTAATTTCAAGAATATATGCTATCTAACTCCGTATCCAAAATATTATCATTTCAAAAGAACCATCGAGAGACTTTACATTGTTTTTCATACTTAAGTCTCCCAAACTTGAAGTTACTTTAACACTTAGAACAATCTCAGTTTGGACCAGCCGCATTTCAAGTGCTTGGTAGCCACATGCAGCCAGTGGCTTCGGTGGTAGATAGGACAGCACTGGACCAAAGAGGTGTGGGAGCTACACACAAAGCCAGAAACCGTGTGAGAAAACCCTGAAACGCCAAGTGCAGATGGGGGAGGGGCACAAGGCAGAAAAGAGTCAAGAAAGCATCTGGATACAGTTATTTTAAAGAAGTGATTTTGAAGGAAGGTAATGGGAAACCTTCGGGAAATTTTACTAATTGGTGGAAAATCTAGTTGGGAAAGAAATATGCATATATATCCACTCTTTACTGATTTATTTAATGAAGTTCATTTTTATTTGAAGCTAGGGAAAAAATTGCACATACCACAGCTGAGGATGTCAGATCATAACGAGAAAGAACTTCGGAAGGAATTATTTGAGGACCAGAGTTATTCCATTTGAGTGACTTAGAGCTTCTTGACCTCTAGACCCCTCTCGGTTTTCTAGATCAGAGGAGCATAATAAATTTTTAAATCCTATTTCTTTCTTTTCTCCTAGCAAAAGAGTGTGGCTTCAGCTCTCATAGAGGTTCGGATGGTGCAAAGGAAGCATTGCCTTTCTGAGGCTTGTTTCGGCAGCATGGGAAAAAAAAACCCAAACCCAGAGATAAGGGCCAGGGAGACTGGAGGATGTGATTACAAGTAAAACTTCTCTGGATGCATCATGTCAGCAACACAAACTGTTTTCATTCTCCATGTTAGTTAATGGCTAATCTAGAGATTGTACTGCCATTTGCTGATAGAGCACAGTTTAAAATATTTTATCATTAATGTGACAGGGAGTTGGATAAAGAAAATGAAGCGTGATTATAAAATGCTAATTATCATTCTCAAGTGCATATTGGGCACTCACGAATACTTGCAGCATAATTTGCTTTATTTATTATTTCAGTTTGGTTATAAATGTTAATTCAATTGCAGATGGTATGTTGGCAATTTACAGAGCCATAAAGTTATTTGGAAATCCTAATATTTTCAACCAAAATGTTCTGTTAGTGATTGATGGGCTAAATTAAAAAGCCTCTGCTCTTTAGAGTTAAATACATTAATTGTCAAGTAGGCTGTAGGGATTTCCAGGTTCATGCTAGCTCCATTAACTCCTTCCAGGAGTAGAGGGCATGATTTGTAATTTAGGGTGGGAATTTTCTTTATGAGAAAGGACGGGAGGAAGGAGGTCTCTTTTGCCTACCACGCTCGTAATGTTTCTTCAAGGCTGAGATATTTTTCACGTCTACTTCATAGCACTAAAGACACATGCTTGAAGCCATATTTTCCCTGTACCACATCAGTGGTTTCAGAGACCCTGGTGTTAATAATTAGGTGGATTTGTGTGTGACTCTCTATTCGTGTGCGTCTGTGTGAGAGAGAGACAGAGATTGCATTTTCTCAGACCTCACTGATTACTTAAAAATAGACGTTACTTTTAGACCAGAGGTTGTCAAACTACAGGCCACAGGCTAAATCTGGTCCACTGCCTGTTTTGGTACAGCTGAGAGCTAAGAATAGCTTTTGCATTTGAAAAGCTTGAAAAAACTTGTAAAAGAATATTTTACGACACATGAAAATGATATGAAATTCAGATTCAGTATTCATGCATAAAGTTTTCTCGGAACGCAGCCGTGCTGGCTCATTTGTGAATTGTTTGTGCTGCTTTCAGTCAGCCATGGCTGGCGTGAGTTTTTGCAGCAGACACTATATGGTTCACAGGCTAAAAAGTTTACATCTGGCCCTTTACGGAAGGACTCTGCCAGCCCCTAGATTAGACTATCTAAGGGGTAGTTTCCAAAATAAAGCCTTAACCTTTTTTTTAAAAAAAAAACTCGGTTACAGAATTTATGGAACCATAAGACCTTTAGGGAGCAAATAGTTTCAAAACACAACTCTTCATTTTTGAAAGCTAGAGATTCTAAATACGAGCCCCAGTTTCCTTCTTTTGTCTTGATGTTGGTAATTAAAAGAAGTGACATTATATTACTAATGTAAATAATTTTGTGCTTTACATATACACAATATGCTCAAAACATTCTCTTTGCCCCCCAAATAAGGATAGAAGTAAAGATTGTTTTCTTTCATTACCAAATTAAAAACATAAACTAAGCCATGTTCCTGGATCATTCTATCTTTGTTAACAATTCAGGATGGTACATGGAAGCACAGTAATATCAGGAAATATGGTTCCCTTGTATTACTCGTTTGGGGAAATGTCATCCTTTACTAAGAAATACTGTGCTTAATTAATTCTTGCTCCTAGGAGGTCAACTTGGGGCACTCATTATGCCCTTAATTGATGGTATAAATCCTGAGAGCCCGGAGGAAAACACATTGCGTTGTGAGCGGTCTCTGGCCCTTCGGTGAGCATGCACCAGTGCCGGCCCATCTCGGAGAGCGACAGCTTCTAGTTTGATGGCTTCGGGTCTGGCTGCACTGATACTAGGTTGAAAGGCGAACGTGCAATAAGAAAAGAAATGCAATGACTTGTCCCGGTGTTTTGCATTACACGGGAGACAACCCACTTTCTGACTTGGAAAAATGTGTTCCTTTGAACTCGGGTTTTTCGTATTAAATTATAGTCATTATACGGCCCATCTGGAATCTCCTACCAGGCCAAAAAATCATCTTACAGACATTAGCAAAAGGAAGTTAAATGTGATTTTTTTTTAATTGTCTACTTTTCATTTCCATTTATTTTTTCCCTTGTATTGGAGAAACCAGATGGAAAGGAAGGCAGGAGCCTCTCCTCCTCCTGGTCCCTTTGGGGGCAGAGGTAGAACATTCCTGGTCTCTGCTCCCCTGGCACGCTGACTCGAGGTGATGACGGGCTGTCGAGATTCCAGGGATAACTGCTGGGAATGGGAAAGGCAAGAGCGCATTCTGAAGCTCCCACCGGATTGGAGCGGTGGGTTTGGAGGGTATGAACCGTGTGGGCCCGACTTTGGGCTTTCACCGAAGTGGTTCTGTTTGACAGTGTGGACACGAAACTCACCAGCGTCACACATGCTGCAGCTCATTTTTGCATCCTGCCGTGGACTTGGTTAGCTTTCTGGGAGTTGTCTTTTTGCTGGATATCGACTTAGTGCGAAAAGGACCCATGTCTGGGAGATGCTGGATCTCTTCATGTCTTTGTATCTTACCAAACCAGACCCGTCCCACAAAAGCCATGGACCTGAGCTCATACGGGGGCGACTCTCGGACGTGTGTTTCCTCGTTCAGACTCCCGGAAGTCTCAAACGTCGGCGCTGGAAGACGCGTAGAGATGATTTCAGATGTGTGAAGTGGAACCGCAAGCGTCGTTCAACAGTTTTCTCGGGTCCCTAAGTCAGTGAGAGGCAGAGTGGAAACTCCCCATAGCCTTCCTCCTGGTGCTTTTTCTCTCGGCCATCCCTCTGCTTCAGCAGAGGTCGTTTTGTTACCTACCGGGGTTCTTGGCCTCCTTAATCAATAGAAGTTGACTAGAGGCCAGAAAAGAAATTCAAGCAAGGCTTTATTGGGGCCCCTGCTGCAGCAGAGGGGAGCGAGAACAAGCAAGAACCCTTACAAGTAAGGTTCCCTTACTCACTCCCCGAGGGGGTCGAGCTGGTTCCTTATATGGGGTGAGGATACGGGCAGGTCCAGGGGTCGGGCCGGAGGGGTGGCTTAGGTGGTCTGCCCGCCCCTTTGGTGGTGCTGAGTGCAGGGGGCATGTGCAGTGCCCTGCTTTTGCTCCCAGCTCTTCAGAAGTGGCAGTTGGGTTTTTGGTCTTTTTGTATCTTGTTGTCCATAATTTGCCCCAACTGTGCATGCACACAGTTATTTTTAGTCCCTTATGGTTTCTTTGTATTTTGTTTCTCAAGGAGACGTTTGTCCAGGTGCAAGCACTGCAGCAGAGGGTCCCAGGTCCCGGCTGGTCTCAGTTTGGCAAACTGAGTCATTGCCCCCATGCAACCCTGCATCCATCCAGATGAGCAAATGTTTCCCGGAAGCCAGGTCAGGCACTGGATGGGGTGCTGAGGATACACAAGAGTTATAACAAGTCTTTGACTTAATAAACAACATCGGAATGGTTCTATAGTTATTATCTGTGGATTCGCCCAAACGAATTCCTGAGTTGCTGTGTTTGGAAGGGATATGTTAAATTCAGATAACGGTGAGACACTTTTTGACCACATACCGACGTATCCAGTACCCGTGGGCATTTCCTGATGATGGTCTTGGGGGTCGAAAGGGAGGAGAGGGATTAGGGCTCATTTTGAATGTCTAGTAATAAATCCTTGTGTCCTGTGTGCAATCTTATTTCGATCAGTTTCCAGTCACAGATTTGTAAGTTTATTATCTAAATATATTTTCGTTGCTCTAACTGTTTTCTTCAGGTTAGGACAAGGTCTCCAAGCATACCTAGCGATGATCTCATGTGATGCTTCTCATCTTAGGTCACACCTGAGATTTGGTGGAGGAGCTGGGGGAATGGGCGGGCCCCTTCTCACTCACATGCGATGGCTGCCTATGTGTGGTTGGTGACATGTCACTGGTTCCCTCAGCTGAGAGCTTCTTTAAGGAACCGGGCTCTGTCCTGCTCTCATTCATGTCTGACACAGTAATAGACACACATTACAGACGAAAAGAGCTACTCCAGGTTGCCCATCCTTAGCAGCATGTTAAAGGTGTGTCCACTAAGTGGGTTATCTTGGCTTTAAATGATAGACCTCATTGCCTCTCTGGTCCTCGGCGTGAGAGACGGTGTCACCTACCACTCTCCACTTTCAACCGAGCAGATGAGGTATCAGCACAATTAAAAGTGAAAAATAATCGGTCTGCTTTGCCGGTAGTGAATGCTTACAGAACACACACGGATACAATAGATTTTAAATAATTCACGTTTGGCACTTTTTTCCTCAATGTGTAAATGAGGACACCTAATGAGGAAGGGCGGCAGGACACTCTATCCTCCCCCCATTAAGATAACAAGATGAGGGGCCATGATTCAGGTCAGGATGTTTGTGGAACATCGTGCGGATAAAAATTAAGAGAGATGACGCTCTGAAATGCTTCGGGTAAGCAAACTTGTAAAAGCCACTTGGAAACCTGAAATTACAGATTAATTCAGAATCTCCTTCTGAGGGGCTCCTAAAAGTCCTCTCCGTTTTTCTGGCAGGATGAAAGCGCCACTTTTGTGCCGCTGCCTGGTGTTTTCACAAGGTCTGTTCTAATGCCCACCGAGGTGTAATGCTCAGTCCTAATGTGCCTCTCGAAGCTTTGGGTGAACCAAGCAAACTTCAGGTGATATTAAAACAAATAGGTGGACTTCCCTGGTGGTCCAGTGGTTAAGAATCTGCCTTCCAGTGCAAGGGATGTGGGTTTGATCCCTGGTCGGGGAACTAAGATCCCACATGCCGCGGGGCACTAAGCCGTGTGCCGCAACTACTGAGCCTGCGTGCCACAACTAGAGAAGCCTGCATGCCTCAGCAAAAAGATCCCACGTGCCACAACTAAGACCCGATGCAGCCAAATAAATAAAAATAAAATAAAGTAAAAAATTAAAAAATAAAACAAAAAGAAATAGGAATTACTATATAATGTCTTATCGTCTTGCCCCCATAGACATGTTAAACGTCAAATTACCAGGAACACGTGATTCACAGCAGCTTTTCCAGCCCTGAGGGGTGGCTGGTCCAGTCCTGAAGGACTTCTCCCATAGCTCTAACTCCCACTGCCCCACAAATCCCTGAAGTCTAGCGACAGTGCGGTCCCGCAGAAACAGAACTGCTAAACTGTTAACAAAAAGTCATTCAGTCCTTCGGTGGTTACAGGTCAGTTGGTCATGATTTATGGGGGCCTAGCTCTTTTTCCTACTCCTGCCTGTGTACATCTCTTAATTATTCATTTGAGAAAACTCTGGATAAAAATAGCAATCCTGAAAACGTGTGTGTTCCAGGGAAGAAGGCCAGCCGTGGCCAAGGGAATGCTCAGTCCTGTTTGATCTAAGGAAAATAATTCCCAAATTCCGTATAGAGGCAGCTGCTTAAGAGAGACTGGAGTTCTTTCAGATGAGTTCCAAATAAACACACCCTTCCAAGTTATCTTCTTTGTCCTCCTGGAAAAAATTGGAAGGGTAAATGAAATTCCACCGAATGATCATCCAAAGAGAGCCAAGTTGGGTGAAGCACCCCAGAGCTCCCAGGGACGCCTCGCTGGCGGGGAGCATGGGACCCAGCACCCATCCCCTGGGGCGGAGACCGTGCCACAAGCCCGTCCCAGGCAGCAGAGCGTTGGGAGGCCAAGCGGGAAGTAACCACTGAGCAGAAAAATGTCATTTTGATACAGGACATAGGAGAACATACAGCTTTCCGCTCAAGCTGTGTGTTTCTTCAGTCTAAAGCCAGCAATTTTGGAAAATGAAGCTAAGAGTTTAAACATAAGGGCTCTGTCAGGAAAAAATAAAATGTGTCCCCCTACATCCGTTAGCTGCCTTTAATTGAAAACTGGAGAACAGATGAACTAATTGGCAGCTACCTCTTTTCTGACCGGGACTGATTTTCCCCTTCTCCCCCGTGTAGTCAGAAGGCTGCCCTGCCCCTCCGTTTGTCAACTCAGGTCAGGGGTGAGACGGAAGAGCAGAGAAGTAACGCTTAAAAAGTGAATCGTGTGTGTTTTGCCGAATTCCCCTCATCAAATAGGCACAGAACGCACACAAGTTAGGGCTCCGAGAGCAGCCGCTTCAGAAGCATGCTGTTGTAACGCGGGGTGCTTGGGTGGGAGGTGAAATGTGCCGACGGCAGGCAAGTTCATGCCGTGTAAGAGACCTTTACCTCTTGCACTGGGGACCTGCCCAATTTCAGATCTTGGCACCGTGCTGACAAAATACTGCAACTTTAATTTTAAAGATCAAGAAAGAGGAGCTGGGGGTGAAATTTGAGCTGCTTTCTTACTAATTTGGAATAAGAAGGAAAGGAGGTTGGGATAAATCGTGAAGTTGGGATTGCTGTCTGAATTTATGATCCTGGAGTTTCACTGTTGAAAATATAACATCCTTTTTCCTTTTCCTTATGCTTAAAAAATTTTGATGGTGGTTATATTTATTGAATTTAAGTTTCCATGCTGATCTTTCTTTTCCTCCCTCTCCTTCTACATGGAATCGCCATATGATACATAAAAAGCAAAATAACTTGCACTGTGTTATTTTTTTATTGAAGTAGAGTTGATTTACAATGTTGTGCTAATTTCTGCCATACACCATAGTGACTCAGTTATACATATATATATATACACATTCTTTTTTATGTTCTTTTCCATTGTGGTTTATCCCAGGATATTGGGTATAGTTCCCTGTGCTCTACAGTAGGACCTTGTTTATCCATCCTTTACGTAACAGTTTGCATCTACGAACGCCAAACTCCCAGTGCATCCCTCCTCCACCTCCCCTTCTCCTTGGCAGCCACAAGTCTGTTCTCTCTGCCTGTGGGTCTGTTTCTTTTTCACAGATAAGTTCATTTGTGTGTCATATTTTAGATGCCACAGATAAGTGATATCATATGGTCTTTGCCTTTCTCTGTCTGACTTACTTTACCTAGTATGATAATCTCTGGTTGCATCCGTGTTGCTGCAAATGGCATTATTTCATTCTTTTTTTATGGCTGAGTAATATTCCATTGTATATATGTGCCACATCTTCTTTATGCATTCCTCTGTCGATGGGCATTTAGGTTGTTTCCGTGTCCTGGCTATTGTGAATAGATCTGCTATGAACATTGGGTACACCACATTATTTTTTAATTAGAAAAGTTGCTTATGCTCCATCACAAAGATAATTAAGATACTGCCTGCAAAGGATTCCTGTTTTGAGGAAGAAAGACATGAAGATCCATCACTGCAGTACTGTGGAGTGAGTGTTGCCGTAGGGTGTGCTGCTGTGTGGTAGGGGATTCATAGGTGCCTGACCCTCTCGGGGGCTGTATCATGAGCTAAAGGGCAAGGCAGGGAAAGGACTTTTGAGTCATAGGGAACAGTGTGAGTGAAGGCTTGGAGGAGAGAGAGGATGGTCTAGGTGTGGAGGCCTGGACAAGGGACACAGGCAACTTTGGGGGGCAGGCGGACTCCAGACTGTTTCATTGATGACCTCGGAGTTGAGAGGGTGGATTTGGGATAAGGTGTGTATCAGGCCTCAGCCTAGAGTCACCGTGGCTTTTCTATATAAGGACAGAATCCATTTTGAGAGCTGGAGCTTAAGCAGTATTTTCTCCCCACCCTGTTAGTGAGACCATTGCTCTATCAGAGCAGTGTCTGTGGTGAAGAGAAACAGAAGCCTACAGCCAATAAATGCCCGTTATTTTAACAGTTATCAGACTCTTGATGACTTACATGCGAAGGCCTGACCGACTTCCCTTCTCCTGCTTCCGCGTCCTCTATGATTTCTTCCTTTTCATGTCAGATTCAGGATATAACCACATACAAAATAAGTGAGAAAAATTCCAGTAGAAGATCCCTGAATGGCCTTGAAAATTAAATTAACTTGGAAAAAGTACAAGAAATTTTCGTCCAGCATCTGTTTTCTTTTCTAATTTAGGTCCCTCTTCGCATCATAGAACAATACCAGTACATTCTAATTATTGGCGTCTGTGAAGGGCCTGTGAATTAGGTGATACACAGAGTTGCTGTGAGATGTACATTCTCATCAGCCAGCATGTCATGAAGGAGCGAGTCCTGGCTTTGTCGATGGTGACATGTTGCATACCAAACTTCTAAAAGAGATTTCAAAAATCCATACTCCTCTGCAAAGAGTTTAAATATATTTGAGCATGTTTTGGCTCTGTCTCCTTCTGCTTACCTTTTCCCCCCTCTTCAGTACAGATGAAGATCTTGAATTTGAGTCCAGATGAGATTTAGAAATTAATGTGCAAAGCAGCTGGGGTCTGCTAACTCCCAGGCTGTAGCTGAGGAGCTATTTTGGTGCATTTTTCTCAGTGAAAGAATTGAGAATTAAAACACGTAAAATGCATTGGCTTCTTGCCCTGTTATATTTAGAGTAATCTTGATGATAAATCGGTAACTATGGGTTTCATGGTCGAAGGGCACAAAATAACTGACCCAAGTAATCTAGAAAACAGATGTCTTTGGTTGGTTTAATGTAAATTCTCAAGACCAGATTTAAAGAAAGCTATGTGGAGCCCAGTGAAATCGTCCATTTTAGAGGTTTTATTTCTCTCTTTCAGACTTTTTCTATCCTGTCTCAACTCCGATTCTTGAGAAGCGGGGAGGTGGTCCCCAAGATACTATATTTGTGATATTTATCCTGCTATACAGAAATTCTTTGGGTAACAGATTAACTGTTTGACCTCATATTCCTCACCTTCTTTCTACTTTACTCTTTATTTTGGTGGCTCCCAAGGGGGAGTGAGAGACATCTAGGACGCATATGGCTGAGCTTCTGGATTCCCTCCTGAGATTGCACCTAAATATATGTGCTATTTGGAAGGAAATTGTATCCAATTATGGAAAAGTTCTTGGTATTCTTCCTACTCCTCCCAGCGCCCTCCAAAGTCCCTTATCCAAGTGGGAAGTAAAGCCCCTTGTAGAACATCAAATACGTCCCGAATGGTTTTCCCTTCTGGCTCTTTCTGGAACCATCGAATTGCTCAAAACATCCCAAGGAGATCCTGGGGAGATGGAGACTAAGTGTGATGGTGGTGGACTTGCTTATTAATTCTGTCTGACCAGCAATCTTACAACTAGCCTTCAGGTCAGCCAGGGGAAAAGAGAGGCTACCTAAGACCTCCAGGTCCTCCCGGAGGAAGAGGGTTGGAAGCCTTTGCTGGAGGTGGCGTTCTGGAGCCGGAGCTGGCTGCTGCATTTGCAGGACCCGGTACAAAACGAAAACGCTCACCTCTTGTTCAGCGATGGTTCAGAATTTCAAGACAGCGACAGCAGGGCAGTAAACCTAGTACCCTTTTAGAACCGGGCTCTGTGCGACCACCCAGGCCACACGCTTGGGAAGCCAGCCCAGAGCAGACCCCTTCGCTTTTTGAAAAACAGCCAGTTTAACCGGTAGTGTTTACTTGCCTTGTGAAGCCCTCTCCTCCCAAATTTTGTTTGTGATTATTGGCCCCCAAACCTGATTGATCGGCTGCCTAGCAATCAGAATGGGGTTATAAGAATCAGTCAGAGCTATATGATAGCTGGGCACTTTCAAAAACTCTTTATTTTATCCAAGGTCATGTTTCGGAAATATAAAAAGCCAGTTTTTCACCTAAATTAAAAGACATTTGTACCAATTAATCTCTTCTTACTTGTTGGTTCCCAGTTTATATTACCTGGTGGCATTTCTTCCCCAGATCATGTTCCTCTAAAGTAAAGAACACTGTGCACTGAATGCAGTGGCCCCGTGCCCTTCCTGGGACGTGGAGGACTTTGGAGATTTAAACCTTGATCTCTGGTGTTGTGAGTTCAGGTTCACAGTTAAGAACACGGGCTGCCTTTGCCTTGGTATTCCCGGGGAGTTTTAATTAACTGGGGATTAGAAGGATTGAGAGCATTGGCCTCTGGGTCTAACAGGGGTTGAGCCCTCAGGGGTTCACCTGACAAAGTCCAGGAAAAGACCTTAATCACCCTCTTCTGGAAAGACTCGTTCCCACAGAGATGATATTTTTGCTAAATCTGTAGTCTTCGCCTTCTTTAGAGACGAACCATCTTTCTAGGCATCTCCCAAAATAAAGGCTCGCCTTTCTAACCTGGGCAAGAGTGAATGTGCTCAGGAAATTTCCAGTCGCAGGGAGTTGAAAGGAGAGAGTTAGGGCTGAAATGCCCGGTCAGGTGGAAGGACAGAAGGGACCCTTTCCCAGGGAGCAGGCGAGAGGCGCCGGGGAATAAGGGACCTTATAGAAGCCGAGGCTATCGGACCTCACCGCCCTCCACCTTCACCACTGTCACCCATTCATCTTTACTAAATTTCCAAACGTGGGACCTTCCCCTGGCGGGGATTTTTTTTTTTTTTTTTTTTTTAACAAAAAATAAACAACTCTAAGCCTCTACCCCTTGGGACAACTTGACTTTCTTGTTTGGAGTAGGAATCTTACGTTGTTTTCCTTTCGTGGCTCAGAGCGGCCCCCCCCAGCTCTACTGTCCAGTGTTCTCCATGTCACATGCGTGCCCACCCTCCTTGCTGGGGAGGAAACTCTCTGTTTGTCATCAAAATAGTGGGCTGTTTTTTTACTTTCTCCCTCCCTCTCACCATTGTCTTTCAGTGGGGTGAAAAGGTCTTCACTTTTCTCTTTCTCCCCCTAAATCTGGCTATTAATAACTTTTCAGACGTTGTCACGCATAGACTTCCACTCACTCTGGAGGGTGTTTTTTGTTTGTTTAAGGCAACGTGTTTCCTGGTCTGAAAGCCGTGTTTCCCAAAGTTGCTGTGATGGGATTATTCCACACTCACCTCCTCCTACTGGCACCATCTCTGCTTCTGGCTGGAAATGGGAATTGCAGCTCTGCGCTGGCCTGGCCAGGACCTCGCCGTGCCCGCCTGGCTGGCCCGGGGCATGCCTCCCTGGGGTGGCCACCTGCGTATTACTCTTTGATTGAGATGGGGTTGAGATATAGTCTCCTTGATGATCGAGGAAAAACGACTAAGTAACACTCCTCACTTTTCTCTCTCTTCTCTCACTCAGGAAGGAGAAATTACCCTTTTGAACTTTGCGTGGGATAGAAGTTAGCTCTGCAAAAGCCCAGTGCAAACAGATGTGCTTCCCACACTAGTTTTGGGGTGAATTTCTCCTGACCCGATGCTTTTTATGACAAATAAAGGGCCAAGTTGCCTTTTTTTAAAAAGGAAAAACGTTTTTACTTAGTGCCTTTCTTCAAAGGATCTTGATGGTTTCTGAACTTGTTCAGCCCGATGTAAATGGCTCTTAAGGCAGCAAAGCAACTTCCATCCAAAACACCATGGTGTGAATTCTCAGAAGCAACTTTGGAATTACACACGAGTCAGCCAATTGCACTGTCATTTCAGAAAACAAGGGTTCTTGGGCTCCATTCCTGCTCAGGCCTGAGGGCAGGCTCTGGGTCTTAGGGATCTGTGTTGATACCCAGAGTTCACTGTCTGCTTCAGTATGCATGCAATTAATGCATGATGAAATCAGTGATGCACAGCTTCCTGAACCATCTGGGCAGAGTATACCTCCGACCCTAGTCCTCTCCTGCACAGAAGAGCGAGTACTTTCCCAGCAAGCGCCTGGCGTGGCCTTCTTGATCTTCCCCCGTCTGCATGTCAGCCGCTGTCCCAGCTGTGTCTCACACACACATCCATCACTCACGACTCTACCGGCCTGGACCACTGGCCCTTCCCTGTCCTTCCTAACCCCAGCCTCTGCTCACCCATAATGCTCCTTGGGGGAAATTTTTTTTTTAATTTTATTGGAGTATAATTGATTTACAATGTTGTGTTTCAGATGTACAGCAAAGTGATTCAGTTATACATCTACATCTATCCATTCTTTTTCAGATTCTTTTCTCATATAGGTTATTACAGAGTATTGAGTAGAGTTCCCTGGGCTATACGGTAGGTCCTTGTTGGTTGTCTTGCTGTTCAAATCCTACCCCTTCGTTAGAGCTGGGATCAAGTGTTGACTCCTTTCTGACTCCTTTGAATACCTACGGCGTTTACTCAGTAAATAACTGCCGTGTGCCTACTGTGTGCCAGGCAGTGTACTGGGCCCTTTTTCACTTGCTGCTTCCACACTGCTGGGTTCACTCGACTTAATGCTCCTGGTAGATTGAGGAGGGGCAGGACCAGGCCTTATCAATCTTTCTACGCCCTGGAGAGCCCACCCCAGTTAATTGGCATTGAGTGAATGGATCAATATATGAATGAGTCTTTGGAATCATGAGGCTGTCTGCCCACAATAGCCCATGTTGTTCAGAGATTCAGAACAGTGTTCTGTCCTAGTTGGGAATCTTTATTTTAAACACAAAATGTATATTGGAAATTGTCCAGAAGAAAGCTTTGGAAAAAGAGGTTTTGCCAGTAACTAAAGCTGCCATTCATGGGGCCCTTGCTATGTGCTGGTCATTGTGCTGACACTTTATATGTGTTCCCTGATTGGGTGCACTGAGCGATCCTATGAAGTAGGTACTTTATTATCCCCATTTTACGGATGAGGAAACTGAGGCCTTAGTGTAACTTGCTCAATATCACATAGTTAAGTGGCCGAGTCAGTGTTTAAATCCACGTGTACCCGAGCTACAGCCTAATTCTTTTTTTTTTTAATAAGCAACAGACATTTATTTCTCACAGTTCAGGAGGCTGTGAAGTCCAAGATCAAGGCACTTGGCAGATTCAGAGTTTTGTGAAGGCCTGCTTCCTGGACATCTGTCTTTTCCCTTTACCTTCACATGGGGGAGGAAGGGCCAAGCTAGCTCTCTGGGGTCTCTTTTATAAGGGCTCCACCCTCATAGCCCAAGTGCTTCCCAAAGGCCCCACCTCCTCATACCATCACATTGGGCAATAGGCTTCAATGTAGGAATTTCGGGGGATACATTCAGTCTACAGCAGGGGAATTGCTCTGCATTGTAGGATATCTAACACCATCTCCAGCGTCTGTTCAGTATGTGCCAGCAGCATACAGTATGATGTAAATATCACCTAGGGGGCAAAATCAGAGCCCGAAACAGTGTATTCCTACCTTACCAATTAGGGAACCCTCCTACACTGTGGGTGGGTGTAAGTTGTACAGCCACTAAGGAGAACAGTATGAAGGTTCCTTAAAAAACTAAAAATAGAGCTACCATATGATCCAGCAATCCCACTCCTGGGCATATATCCAGAGAAAACCATAATTCAAAAAGATACATGCACCCCTATGTTCATAGCAGCACTATTTACAATAGCCAAGACATGGAAGCAACCAAAATGTCCATTGACAGATGAATGGACAAAGAAAATGTGGTACATATATACAGTGGAATAGTACTCAGCCATAAAAAAGAACAAAATAATGCCATTTGTAGCCACTTGGATGGACCTAGAGATTATCATACTAAGTGAAGTAAGTCAGACAGAGAAAGACAAATATCATGATATCATTTATATGTGGAATCTAAAAAAAGGATACAAATGAACTTATTTACAAAACAGAAATAGAGTCACAGATATAGAAAACAAACTTATGGTTACCAGTGGGGAAAGGGGTGGGAGAGATAAATTGGGAGACTGGGATTGACATATACACACTACTATATATAGAATAGATAACTAATAAGGACCTACTGTATAGCACAGGGAACTCTACTCAATACTCTGTAATAACCTATATGGGAAAAGAATCTAAAAAAGAGTGGATATATGTATATGTATAACTGATTCACTTTGCTGTACACCTGAAACTAACACAACATTGTAAATCAACTATACTCCAATAAAAATTAATTTAAAAAAATCTCAGCCCCACTCCATTTCTGTAAGGCAAGATATTATTTATAATTATACATAATACACAAACTACAGGCAATTTCTTTTTTTTTTTTTTTTTTTTTTCCGTGCGGCTTGAAGGATCTTGGTTCCCTGACCAGGGATCAGACCTGTGCCCGCTGCAGTGGAAGCACAGAGTCTTAACCACTGGGCCGCCAGGGAAGTCCCCAGGCAATTATTTTTCACAAACATATTTTTTTAAAATTAATTAATTAATTTATTTATTTATTTATGGCTGTGTTGGGTCTTCGTTTCTGTGCGAGGGCTTTCTCCAGTTGCGGCAAGTGGGGGCCACTCTTCATCGCGGTGCGCGGGCCTCTCACTATCGCGGCCTCTCCTGTTGCGGAGCACAGGCTCCAGACGTGCAGGCTCAGTGGTTATGGCTCACGGGCCTAGTCGCTCCGCGGCACGTGGGATCCTCCCAGATCAGGGCGCGAACCCGTGTCCCCTGCATTGGCAGGCAGATTCTCAACCACTGCGCCACCAGGGAAGCCCCCTTACAAACATATTTTAAAGCCTAATTCTTAACCACTAGCCCACTATCTGAACCAACCAAAAAATCACCCCCTTTGGGAGAGGGTGAAAGATATTATATGTGATGATATCTGAAAACTAGAAGGTGAAACAGGGCCCATGAATGGGAGAGAAAATGATGAGAATCGGAGCAATGATTTGAGAGTATGAGAGGAGAGAAGGAGGCCCAACTTAATGTCATATCAAAATATGAAGAAGGAGTGAGATGAGTCACTTTTCTCCATGTCCTGTTTAGATTTGGGACATCTGACTAGTCCATCAAGGGAATTACGAATGGTAAGTAGTTACGTATAGGAGGATATTTAGGTTTACAGAGACAGATACCGTTCCTTCTGATTGAGGATTGTTTCTGTCCCGTAGATAGTACGTTAGTTAGAACAATGGCACCTCATATCCCCAAGGGGAGACAAAAGAGTTCTGAGCAGGATGTGGGCATTCCATGGTTATTGCCGTGATGCGAAGCAAATGGCTTGCAAATGGCTCTAAAGCCTATGTAGACTTCTCCACCAAGTGAGTATTTTTTTTTCTCTTTGGTTGGACGCCAGTTCTTTGATAGCAAGAGTAGAAGAGCCTATGAGGTAAGAAAGGTTGAAAAACCCGTGGTTAGAAAACACTTGACCCAGTTTGTGATGCAGGTCTAGCTTCTTTTTTTTTTTTTTTTAATATTTATTTTTGGCTGTGTTCGGTCTTCGTTTCTGTGCGAGGGCTTTCTCTAGTTGCGGCAAGTGGGGGCCACTCTTCATCGCGGTGCGCGGGCCTCTCACTATCGCGGCCTCTCTTGTTGCAGAGCACAGGCTCCAGACGCGCAGGCTCAGTAGTTGTGGCTCACGGACCCAGTTGCTCTGCGGCACGTGGGATCTTCCCAGACCAGGGCTCGAACCCGTGTCCCCTGCATTAGCAGGCAGATTCCCAACCACTGCGCCACCAGGGAAGCCCCAGGTCTAGCTTCCTGATCTAGGTAATTAGAGCATTAATTGTGTCACTTGCTTTGACGATCTCAAACAATAAAAGTCACGCATAAGCTGCAGGAGCCATGATTAGACAGCAGAAGGCAGGTTTCACAAAGTTAGCAGTTAACCAACAAAAGTTAATTAACAGATTAACCAACACAAATCATGGCTAACCAACAGAAGTCCTGATTGACTGACCTGATTACAACTCAAATCAGTGGGTCTTCTACTAACCTCAGGGAAATCTGGATACTTCCTTCCCTAAGTACAGATAATATCATCCTCAGGGAATACATTATCATTGAGGAATGTTTTGTGGAATTAAGGTATGGTTCATCCAGGACTATCACTCTGGCTCTGTTCATAGCTGAGGATGCCCATTGTTCATTCGTTCAATCGACAGCTGTTTGTTGGATATCTGCCATGTGTCAGGTTCTGTCCCGGTCCTGGGGATATGCAGTTGATTTGTACCAATCCATTTGTAGTAGGTGCTGAAATATTGAACTATGTTCCTACCAGTTGTTGACTAACCATCGCCTTCAGTCTTTGTCTCCTTCCACCCAAGTCCACTGTGGCGAGTCCAGGGAAGACGCATGAAGTCACCGTGGAGTCCCCATCTTGTCCACCCTAGTTCTATGGAGCCGGCCCCCATGCCCCTCCTTGTCCCCTGTCGGGGAGGCTGGAATCCCAGCAAGAAAGATGTCACACTTGGTGGTGCTTCTGTGACACCCAGTGGTGGAAATCTCTGAAGCCCACAGGACTCCTGAGGCTGTGACTGCTGGCCACAGACTGGACTTCCCCCACGATGGCCATGTAACCTCCGAAGTACATGGTACTATTGATTAATATTTTAAATATCATACTCAGATAGGTGTGATGTAGAAGGAAAAGCAAAAGCCCAAGCTTATCTAGAAGAGGAAGCATTCATGTGTGCTTGGATCAGTCAGAGAAGGCTTCCTGGGTGAGGTGACATAACGTCTTCAAGACCTGATAGAAGTTTTCTGTGTTTACTGGGAAAAAGGATGTTTCTGGAAAGTGAAAGAGGAAACTCGTGGCACCAGCAACCCTAGACTTGGTGTCAGAAAACCGGGCCCTCAGACTTCCTGATGACCAGCAACCATGAGCCAGGATTGACGACACTCCAGCCTCCATCTGGTCACAGACACCTGCCCCAGGTCCCCACAGAGGTGCGGTGAGGTCTCCGTTCCAAGATAAAGGTGACACCGTCTGAAAGCCCTCTTGTTGGTGTCTTTTAAGCCCCAGGCTAGTCCCAACAAATCACAGTTGTTTTTGTTTCTTTCAATTTTTTTATTGAAGTAGAGTTGATTTACAATGTTGTGTGTTAATTTCTGCTGTACAGCAAAGTGACTCAGTTATACACATATATACATTCTTTTTCATATTCCTTTCCATGATGGTTTGTCCCAGGATATGGAATACAGCTCCCGGTGCTCTACAGTAGGACCTTGTTGTTTATCCAATCCGTACATAATAGCTTCCATCTGCTAATCCCCAGCCTCCCACTCCATCCCTCCCCCAACCCCCTCCCCCTTGGCAACCACCAGCCTGATCTCTGTGTCTGTGAGTCTGAAGAAATCGCAGTTGTCACCCCTACAGGTGGACGGTCTCTCCTTCCTTCATCTTCAGACCTCCTCCTTGGCCATTTTCTTTGCCCACAGAAGCCCCCTCATCCTCACTCTCAAGCCATCCCAACTTGTCACTCCCTGGTGCGAGGACACACTTGGAGTCCCAGAAAGGTACAGCTGGGAAGGGTCTTGGCAGTAAGCCTCCAGCCCCGCCCTCAGGAGGTAGTGCGTGAGTGTGCCTAGCCCCGAGGCTGTGACTCTCCAAGCCCGCCCCTCTCCTTCCCTTCCAGGACTCTCCCACCGCACCCTCCTGCCCCTTCTCTCCCGTGGGGCTGCTCCTCCAAAGAGGACCAAATCCTTCATCTGTACTTGCTCAGCTTTTCAGTCTTTCCTCCTGCAGATGTGACTCTACCCATCTCCTAGCTGCAAGAACTATCACACTTGCACTCGGTACTTTGCTTTGATGGAAACCTTTTTTTTTTTCCCACTTACAAAATTTTTTTAACTTAATTTTTATTTTATATTGGAGTTAGTTTCAGGTGTACAGCACAGTGATTCAGTTATACATATACATATATCCATTCTTTTTCAGATTCTGTTCCCATGTAGGTTATTATGGAATATTGAGTAGAGTTCCCTGTGCTCTACAGTAGGTCCTTGTTGTTTATCTATTTTATATACAGTAGTGTGTGTATGTTAATCCCAAACTCCCAATTTATCCCTCCCTCCCCTCTTTCCCCTTTGGTAACCAGAAGTTTATTTTCAAAGTCTGTGAGTCTGTTTTCTGTTTGAACTCAGTACTTCTAAAGCTCATTACATATAACAACTTTGGGATACAGTTTTGATTCCCAAATTACGAGGCTCCCAATTTTAGGTGGGACAGATTCATGGCTTTAAACCTCATTGAATCACATAGTGAGAAAGATGTTTATTTTCTCTGAATTCCTCAGGAGAAGCCTCAAGTCAGTGCTGATCTGCACCTAAGTCTTGCTCCTTTCCCTTTCAGCCAGGAGTGAGGTTTAGCAGAACCAGGATCCAGTGAGAGTGAAATCGCATCTGGTTATTGTTTTGTTCGACTTCATTTTATTTATTTTATGAATACCTTCTCATATTGACAGTTGGAGCTGGTATTCAAATTGAGCCAGAGGTTAAAGGTTTCCATTTTAAATAATGTTAAAAATAAAAGAAGAGGGCTTCCCTGGTGGTGCAGTGGTTGAGAATCTGCCTGCCAGTGTAGAGGACACGGGTTCGAGCCCTGGTCCGGGAAGATCCCACATGCCGCGGAGCAACTGGGCCCGTGAGCCACAACTACTGAGCCTGCGCGTCTGGAGCCTGTGCTCCGCAACAAGAGAGGCCGCGACAGTGAGAGGCCCGCGCACCGCGATGAAGAGTGGCCCCCGCTCGCCGCAACTAGAGACAGCCCTCGCGCAGAAACGAAGACCCGACACAGCCAAAAATAAATAAATTAATAAAAAAAAGAAATAGCATTAAAAAAATAATAATAAAATAAAAAAATAAATAAAAGAAGAGGGACTTCCCTGGCGGTCCAGTGGTTGGGACTTCACCTTCCATTGTAGGGGGTGCGGGTTCGATCCCTGGTCGGGGACCTAGGATCCCGCATGCCTCGGGGCCAAAAAACCAAAACATAAAACTGAAGCAATATCGTAACAAATTCAATAAAGACTTTAAAAAAATGGTCCACATCAAAACAAATCTTTAAATAAAAAATAAAGAAGAATCAACCTAAATAAAACATTAAGTAGATAAAATTTTGGTGACACGGGCTATGGTGCCGCACGCACGCACGCACGAGGTCCTCCAAGCAGTGGAAACGAGGTTTACAGAACGGTTCACAGTAGCTACTGCGGAGGAGGGGGGTTTGGACAATGCAAACCTCTCTTTGGCCTCAGAGGGCATTTCTGTTTACCCAGCCCATGAATAAAAATACCTCACAGCATACATTTTAGTCAGCAAGTATTCTACCCTGGTGGAAATGATTTACTGAAACTTAGACCTTCTCCTGAAATCCAGCCCAAACTCTGATTTGGAAAACCAAGAAGTCCTATTTAGTTTCTGCTGTCATTGTTCCTGAACCACGCTGACTGCATAATTAGTGACATATAAAGTTCTTAATTCTCTCTTCTTCTTTCATCTGGGTGTCAGGAGATTGGTTTCCGCTCCTTTGTGCTCACTCGCTAAGAATTTGCTGAACTGCTTATTCAGTTTGTAATAAGTGGAGGAGGTCACATTGGTCCATACCTCACTTGCTTCACACCTGCAAAAAGACCGGATCTTCCATGTGTCAGTGTTACTTGACGGGAGAGCAGTGAAGTTTCTGTCAATTGAGTTTGTACGTCTGGCAGCCAAGAGTGTCCTGTAGGTATTCTTTGCAGGAAAAAATATGTTTGAGGTGACCACAGTGCACAGATTCTCTTAGAGCTTCAGAGTGTTTATAACCTGTTATTTTAGATTCTGAGCATATCTGTAGCTCCAGAGGTACAAAAATAAACTACATTTTCTTGGAAAATGTGTGTGTCTGGGATGTGAGAGGAGTTGCAACCTTAAACAAGATTTCCAGGCGTTTACAGTCGAAGCATGCCAGTAAAAATATGTTTTTTTAGATGTCAAAATCCGAGGGTGCCCACGTAAATATCCTAAACAATGTGTGTTATGTGAGCTTTCTTTGCTAATGTGCTTTAGCTTTGAAGGTCTTTAGTTCTGGCTCCTGGGGTGTTAATGTACTACAGGGAAAGTTGAACTCAGATGGCAAATCTTGTTTGCTGTTCAAGGCAGTGATGGTGTGCCTCCCACACTCAAGAGAATTGTTACTAATGGAGGGAAAAGTCACATCACAATTGATAAGGTAAAACTCCTTGCTTGTAATACTCCTAGCAGCGTAGAGGTTTTTGTTGGGCGATTAGAAAAGACAGCAGGTTTACCCGTCACTCACTCTTCATTCATCTGTGTGTTAACAAGCACCACTTAATTTTCCGTTCTCTGCAAAGCTGTGTGGGGAGATGGGTAAGCAGAGAGGAGAAGCTGGGGGGAGACCCTGTGCTCGTGGAGCCTGAAGTCTGATTTGTTTCATCAGTGTTTCCAAAAAAATCAGGATAAATTGCTTCTTCGGTCAAAATATAACTTTCCAAAAGTTAAAAACCAATACTTATTCAAATATGCAGTAAGCACATGTTGAAGACTTATTTCACTCATTAATGAGGGAAACAGTCAGATGACAAAGCTGGTTCAAAGAAGGATATGAAAAAAATAGGTAGGGAGGGAGGGAGGCAGACAGACAGATAGGGTGATTGGAAAAAAGAATGCTGGAATAAGGTGGCAAAGTTAGACCCAACTGCTTAATGTCCTACAAGGCAATAAAACAATAATCTTTGGTTATATTTCAACCAGGCAGGAATCTTTGCACCTATATTAGGCACATATGATTTATAAGTTACCAGTCTTCTACAGTCTTTACAGTGTCAAGGTCCAGTCAATAATAAACAGTAAGTCAAAGGAAGTTACATTTCCCGAGACCGTTAGATGACTCGGTTAAGTTTGTCAGTCATTGCGGCATATGCATTGCCCGAGGGAACTTCCTGCAATGATGGAAATATTCTGTACATGTGCTGCCCAGTGTGGTAGCCCCTGCACATGTGTGGCTGTTGAGCACTTGAAGGGATTAATCTCCAGAATTTACAAGCAGCTCATGAAGGTCGATATCCAAAAAAAACCACAAAAAAACCACAAACAAACAACCCAATCAAAAAGTGGGCAGAAGACCTACATAGACATTTCTCCAAAGAAGACATACAGATGGCCAAAGAGGCGCATGAAAAGATGCTCGACATCACTAGTTATTAGAGAAATGCAAATCAAACTACAATGAGGTATCACCTCACATGGGTCAGAATGGCCATCATCAAAAAATCTACCAATAGTAAATGCTGCTGAGGGTGTGGAGAAAAGGGAACCCTCCTACACTGTTGGTGGGAATGTAAATTGGTGCAGCCACTATGGAGAACAGTATGGAGGTGCCTTAAAAAAAAAAAACACTAAAAATAGAGCTGCCATATGATCCAGCAGTCCCACTCCTGGGCGTATATCTGGAGAAAAACATGGTTTGAAAGGATACGTGCACCCCAATGTTCATTGCAGCACTGTTTACAGTAGCCAAGACATGGAAGCAACCTAAACGTCCATTCACAGGTGAATGGATAAAGACGATACGGTACATACATAAAGTGCAATATTAGCCTTTAAAAAGAACGAAATAATGCCATTTGCAGCAACATGGATGGACCTGGAGATTATCATACTAATTTTATTTAATTTTCATTAATTCTGATTTAAATAGCCACACGTGATTAGTAGCTACCGTACTGGACATCACAGCTCTCACATGCCATTAAATGAGCAGACAATCATTTTTCTGCCTCGTTTCCAATCTTGGATAATATTTTTCTAAACACTTCGCAAATTAAATCGTGTTCTGAATATTATCACGAGAGCTAAATATGTAAAAGCATTTGGAGAAGACTCCATTGGAAAGACCTAATTCTTTCACGAAGCATATAATTTCTTCTGCAAGTGGAATGCTTCTTCTATTGGCTTTCGTGACAGTGGATTCACCTGATATCATTCTGGCCAGCAAGGGAGCCACTTAGGAAGTTAAGCGTGTTTGGAGTGAACCCAGCTCTGCATTATGTTTTCCAAGTGAATTCGCTTGGTATTCATTTTCTTTTAGCAAGATAATAACGGTCAAGTCCAGTTTTGATTCAAAGGGGCTTTCTGGCTTGCAGCAAAGGGAGAGAACTGACTATTCATATTTCACAAGGATTTTAAGGCTTAAATAAGTTAACTTTTCTGCTGCCCTCACTTCATTACTCAGAACGAGCAGTCAATGCATTGATAAGGTTGGCTTTGATTTCTCACGAAGCTCAGTAGTTTTGCTTAATTTTCTCATCTTCTTGGTTGCTTGCAGGGGTTTTTCCGCAGAAGTATTCAGAAGAACATGATTTACACTTGTCACCGAGATAAGAACTGTGTTATTAATAAAGTCACCAGGAATCGATGCCAGTACTGTCGACTCCAGAAGTGCTTTGAAGTGGGAATGTCCAAAGAATGTAAGTGGAGTCTCAAAAAAATTTTTTCCTCTTTGCCTTATCTATAAATATGATTGCTCAGCCTCCAAAATCCAAGTCGTGGAGGACGTCAGCGTGTGGAATTCAGACATGACACAAATGATAGTTTGCCAAGGGTAGGTGTCAACAGAGATGACATGGAAATAGAATAACTGTGGGGATTTTCTGATACAATCTGAGTGGCAGTTGGTGAAAAGGCAGGAGCTGGGTGTCGTGGACAGCAGGCTTGTATTCCAGAGCGGTTACTAACCAGCTCTGTGTCTCTGAGCCACTGGTAACTGGTCCTAGAGCCACATGGAGACTCTGTTTCCCCATCTCGACAGTAGGAATAAAGAGCTTTGCCTGTGTTGATGAGAATAAAACGTGGCGAGAGGCATGTGGTGATAATGTACCCCATTTCAGAGGGTCCATCAACCGTGGTAATAATGTATCCTTTTTCAGAGGGGAGGGAGTGTAAAACTTTTGCCGTCGAAGAAACATTTAGAAACTTGGCACGTTGGCATTTTTCCAAACTCGATTCAGCCCCACCCCTCCAAACAATTATACGCTTAATTTAGAAGAGAACATTTGAATAGATTAAAAATGAGTGGTCCGTAATCATCTGCTTGTGGGGCTTTGAATTATACATGCAGAGTACATATACAGGCAGAGTACGTACAGCACCAAAAGATCACGAAGGGAACAAGAACGTGCCAGGCGCGTGGCCGGGCTCAGGCAGGTGTAAGGAAGACGCAGGAATGTGTGCCTGGTTGGGCGCTCAGTGGAATCACTGCCCACCTGCCCCCCCTGCGTCCCGACACTTGAGGATCTGAGTGGGGCACTGGGCGAGGGGCCCTGAGGGGCCCTGGAGATGCTAAGCCACACCCACTGACCCCTATGAGAGTGGGACGAAAAGCCACAATCCGACAGTGGGGTTTGAAGGCTTTATGTGGGTCAGAAGCTCTTGGGTTTTGGAGCTGGGACGTGTGGCCATGGGAGCGAGGCCCCTGGAGCCGGGCAGGGCTGCCCTGAGAGTGCGTAGCTGGCCGACAGTAG
Source organism: Balaenoptera musculus (assembly GCF_009873245.2). Taxonomy (NCBI): domain Eukaryota; kingdom Metazoa; phylum Chordata; class Mammalia; order Artiodactyla; family Balaenopteridae; genus Balaenoptera; species Balaenoptera musculus. Next base: position 1,502,732 of record NC_045788.1, on the reverse strand, counting down.
CTCTGCTGGGAGCTCTGACTTGGGATGTTTCTTGGTGGCCTGCCCAGTGTCTTTCCCGCCCCTCACCTTTCCGAGCTCTGCCCGGGGTTTACATAGGCTTTTCTACGTCTTGGGTTTCTACTCCTCAGGGAAGACATCAGGGTTGGATCCATTCATTTGCCTCAAGCCAATCAGTATAACCTGTCCCAGCCACAGTCATTGGTTCATGGCGAGCATGTAACCTAGGCTGGTCCAGTGAGAATGAGTTCAAGACTCACGCTCATGACCCATAAAAGGAAAAAAATGGTAAATCAGACTTCATCAAAATCAGAAAATGTCTGCTGTTCAAATGACACTGTGAAATTAATGACAAGCCAAGCCACAGACGAGGAGAAAATATTCACAAATCACGTATCTGCTAAGGACTTACATGTAGAATATGGAAAACCTCTGAAAATTCAATGATGAGAAAGGAAATAACCCAATTAAAAAAACAAAACTAAGCTAAAATTCAGAATTGCCAAGATTATGAAAGACAGACAGACTGACACATGACAGCTAAGTGCAAGGCATGGTCCTGATGGTCCTGCAGTGGAGGAAAGCTACCTATGAAGGGCATTATTGGGACAGTTACTGAAATTCGAGTATAGGTTGTCAATTAGAATATCACATTGAATCAACTTTGCATGTCCTGACTTTGACCATTGTGCTATTGTTGCATAAGAGAACATTCTTATTCTTGATATATGCCACTAACTCCCCATGGTCCAACAGGGCTGTGTGTGTGTGTGTGTATGTGTGTGTGTGTGTGTGTGTGTGTGTGTGGAGAGAGAGAGAGAGAGAGAATGAAAGAGAGGAAGAAAATGTGGCAGGATATTAAGACTTATGAATCTGAGTGAAGGGATACACAGTGAAGGAGTTCCTTGTACTATTCTTGCAACTTTTGAGCAAATTTGAAATTGTATCAAAATAAAATTACTAAAACAAAAGACTCATGCTTAGAATATTGGGGCAGAAGTGTCCTGCCTTCTGACGCATGTGAACAAGGAGATGCAAGTGTTCTCCAGCCCCAAGGGAGCTCAGCTCTAGGACAGAGCAGGCTCTGTGGATGGAAGAGTGGAAAGACAGACAGAACTCGGGCCCTGACTGGCATCCCTGGAACCTCTGCCTCCGGATGGTTTGCTTCTCTCTGCCAAGGACTCATGAAGGCAGTTGAGGCTGGGGTCTTATTCATAATTAAGGTCCCGATGAGCAAGCATGGGGTCACCAGACAGGGATGCATGCTGGGTATGCCGTGCCTTCTGGGAGGGTCACCTCCTCCAGGTGGTCCTGTTGCCCGCATCTCAGCCAGTTCCTTTGAGCCCCTCCAAACTTTAGAGCGACTGAATGACTTTTTCCTTCCAGATTGAGTTGGTGTAGTAAATTCTTGGTTATCAAAGTACTCATAGCTTTGGGACTTTGAAATGGTAAATATTCATGGTGTGTGAAAAAGCATGATACCTAACTGTATGATCTTAATTACATAAAAATGGATGCTTAGTTGTGTAAATACAGAAACGAGACCTAGAAGGACACATCAAATGGTAAACTGCTCTGGATTACGGATGACTTTGTTTTTTGCTTCTTGTGTTTTTTGGTTTCCTATTATGCACAGGTTAACTTTTAAGAAATAAATGTTATTTTAAAAACCTTTTTAAAAAAATCCATGAATGTGAAGCTTTGAAGCTAATCTTTACTTAGCTCAGGCCCCAAACCCTAGCACTAATGAGAAAAGCATGATATTGCCCTGAAATAGGCAAATTATTTATATGCGTAAGCGAGGCTCACAGGATGACCCCCTAACTCCCCATTTTTGGTCTGACATTCTGTATATGTGGATATTACACTGCAGTTCTGTGGGAGAATTTCAGTTCAGGCTAAAATTATAAATGAGTAAGCCAGATGTGGACCCAGGGTAAATCAGTACTTTTGCATTTATTTTGCGTGGGCTGGAGACCCATTTCCTGCTTACATTACTTAAAACCCATATCCTGCTTCTCCGTAAAAACTGGAAGCTTGGTTGCCAATTTAGAAAAATAATGTTTACACCCACAGGAGAACTCTAGTTTCAACCCTCAAGGAACTTATCACCTTAATTAGATTTAAAAATATAGAAATGGGAAGAAAATGGGATCATTATGCCAAAGTGAACAAAAATAAATATATTTTCTTCAGAAGGAAACTGAAGGGGAAGAAATATACACTTGGAGTATAGTGACTGAGAGTCTAATAGAAAATTTTAAAAGTTGAAACAGAAGGAAGCAGGAAAATATGAGAATCACTAATCAGTTATACCACAGTACCCACCACTGAAACAAACCCAGGAATAACAGAGACTCATAGGATGGTGGAGCTGAAAACGGATCTTAGAGACTGATTTTCACTCACCTCTCTCCTTTGACATACGAGTATACCAGGATGCAGAAAGATGAAACGCTTTTCCCAGCAAATCCGCAACTGGCTAAAGACAGAACCAAGCTTACAATTCAGGTCTGCCACCTCTGCTTGCCATGCTTCCTTTGCAGCACCAAGATTAGCAAGGTTTGCATTCCACTGGGGCCAGAGGTCATGTCACTTCACGAGTATGTATCAGAACCCTTTGGACGCAAGGGACAGAAAACCCAGCTCCAACCTGACATAAGCTAAAAAATCACCACATGTAACTGGATTACACGACTGGATCCAAAGGCTCACATTTGTTTTGGGGGCATTCTCATTGTTCCTCTTCATCTCTCATAGCTGTTTTTTTGGGGTTTTTTTTTTTTTTGCTGTGTTGGTTTTGTTTCTGGGAAGATTTTCCAAATGGCTAATAAAGTTGGCCAACCAATAGCCTGCCCGGCAGAAAGAGAGAGCCTCAGAACCTCTGTGAATGCAGGACTTTGGGGTGTTGGGGGCTGAATACGGTGATTGGCTAGTTTTGGATCGTGTGCCGAGCCCCGGACCCCACCCAAACCACAAGAGCCAAGGGTGTGGAAGAAGTGTTTCTCGGTGGGAAACCAGAAAGTCAGGAGGCAGAAACGACTTCATGTTCCCCACGAAATATCGTCTCACAGCGCTGTTCCCAGTACGTTCTTATTCTTTATGCTGCGGGGGAAAAGCAAGAAAGAAACCTGAGAATCATCCCATGGTAGCAGCTAACATAGACGCGGTGTTTTCTATGGGCCAGGCACTGCATTAACCTCTTGTAATACTTCATACCATTTGATCCTCATAACAACCCTGTAAGGTAGGTTAGTTATAATTCCTCTCTCCCTCCTTTCCAGCAAGATGTGGAAGCTGAGACACAGAGAGGTTAACTTACTCAAGGTAACACGGTTGGTAAGGCGCAGCCCTGGGATCTGGGCCCAGGGAGCAATATATACTGCATGCCGTAAAAAGCAGCCTTGAAAACTCTGGGTTTTATTGCCAGTGGTTAATAAAACAATAATTACACTCCTTGCTACATATTAGAGATGTACGCCCTGGAAAATCATGTGCAAATTTAATTTTCATAGATCAAATTTGGTTTTAAAAGTATAAGGGGATGTACTGGTAAAAGAAATCCTTTATTGTGTGTCCTGTCAGCAAAGCATGATTATTTCTTCATTTTTCTGTTCTATAAATGCTGGTGGGTATGCCTTATATTTTCCAAGGGCTTTGTACAGTAGGGGAACCTTTTTTGCGGAGGAGTAGCTCTTTGTCAGACCATGGGATTTGAAAGCGGTAACAGTAAGGGGAAAAAAATCGATTTTCAGCTGCATTCTAAAAGCAGTACAAAAATTTATGAAGAACTTGGGGAGGAAGCAAAGGAAGTAACACGACTCCCAAGTTGAGTGATGAGCTTCTGCTGGCGGGTGGGAGGCTTGTAACCGTGTCAGGCGAGGAAAGTGTGTAGCAAAGCCCTAAAGTATGAACAAGGAAAAAAGGATCAACAGTAAATGAAGACACAAAATTTGGGATTGTCAATGAGCTATGCAGACAAGCTTACGTCCGTGATGGGGAGGGAGCCGGTTGAGACCACGCTGCTTGGAGACCACAGGAGCTGAGCACACGCATTTGAGTCAGTTACGGAAATCCCAGCGATAGTTCAGGTCTTTCAGCCAGCGATCCTCAGACTTTTAAAAAAGGGTCAAATAGAAAATGTTTCGGCTTTGTGGGCCGTATGGTCTCTGTCTCAGTTGCTTAACTCTGCCACTGTAGCACAAACACAGCTATAATGGAATACATGGACGAAGAGGATCTGGCTGTGTCCCAGTACATCTTTATTTACAAAAGCAGGTGTAGGGCTGGGTTTGGACCGAGGCTTTCAGGGGCTCCCCCAGTGGTGACCTCACCCCCAGCTCGCCCCCGCCCACCGTCCCCTGCTTTCCTCCAACGGACCGTCACCCAGCTTCCAGCTGCCCTGGAGCCTGAGGACGCGCGAGCCTCACACCTGCACGCTCCGGCAAAGGCTGTGCCCCGGGGTTGGGTTTCCACTCGTTTGTTTGAGGAACTGCAGGAGCCTGCTGAGGTGCCACTTGCTCTTCGAAGCCGCCCCCGGACCCCACCCCACACTCGTGGCAGAGTTATGCACTCTTCCCCCTGCGCTCCCGCGGGGCTCTGGACATACGTCCAGGAACCACAAGCTTATAGCGCAAGGCTCCCTGGCTTGATTATAAACTCCTGAACGGCAAGCATCCTGTCTTCCTCACCTCGTAGGCCGAGAAGCTAGCACAATGCTTTCCTCAGCGAAGTTAGAGTGGCCAAGTGGTTTGTTTACTTATTTATTTATTTTTTATTGGAGAATGATTGATTTACAATGTTGTGTGAGTTTCCGGTGTACAGCAAAGTGACTCAGTTATACATATACACATGTCCACTCTTTTTAAGACTCTTTTCCCATATGGGCCATTACAGAGTGGAGTATTGGTTCCCTGTGCTCTACAGCAGATCCTTATTAGTTATCTATTTTATATATAGTAGTGTGTATGTGTCAGTCCCAGTCTCCCAACTTATCCCTCCCCCGACGCTTACCCCACCCCCACCCGGAACCATAAGTTTATTTTCTACATCTGTCACTCTATTTCTGTTACGTAAATAAGTTCATTTGTACCGTTTTTTAGATTCCACATATAAGGGATGGGTGGTATTTGTCTTTCTCTGTCTGACTGACTTCACTCAGTATGACAGTCTCTAGGTCCTTCCATGTCACTGCAAATGGCATTATTTCATTCTTTTTTATGGCTGAGTAATATTCCAGTGTATGTGTGTACCACATCTTCTTTATCCATTCATCTGTCGATGGACATTTAGGTTGCTTCCATGTCTTGGCTATTGTAAACTGTGCTGCAGTGAACATTGGGGTGCGTGTATATTTTCAAATTATAGTTTTGTCTGGGTATATGCCCAGTCGTGGGATTGCTGGATCATATGGTAACCCTATTTTCAGTTTTTTAAGGAACCTCCATAGTAGCTGCACCAATTTACATTCCCACCAACAGTGCAAGAGGGTTCCCTTTTCTCCACACCCTCTCCAGCATTTACTGTTTGTAGACTTTTTGATGGTGGCCATTCTGACCGGTGGGAGGTGATACCTCATTGTAGTTTTGATTTGTATTTCTCTAATACTTAGTGATGTGGCTGTATTAAGAGATGACCAAACCCAGCATCTCCCTAGCTTTACATCCTGAAAAGTTGTCAGTCACAGAGCCTTTCTGGGTATAGCTATTCAGCTGTCACTCACTCACTTCTCTGCTCCGGGCCCAGAACAAGTTATGCACTTTCTCTGGGGCTGTGTTTTCTACCTGGATGCGAGGAGCATTACTGGTGACTGACAGCCTGGGCGTGATGTGAAAATTGATGCTTTTCATCCTGTTTAGACAACAGTGTTTCGTCAGTCAGCTGCCTCTTGCCAGTTGCCTCTCCTGGAAGACGTCAGATCTTCTAGTGTGTTTGCTGGGGAGACCGTTGAGCTGAGCAGGCGTCCTGTGTGACTGTGCACGAAAGGCCCAGTGAAGGTGGAGAGGCTGAGACGGACAAGGGGTGGGATTGCGGCTCCCTTTTGCCAAACCTTGGTGATACCGACCAAGGTTCTTGGCCTCCTCAATCAGTAGAAATTGATCAGAGGCCAGACAAGAAATTCAGGCAAGGCTTTGTTGGGTCCCCTGCTGCAGCAGAGGGGACTGAGAACAAGCAACAGGTTCCCTTGCTCACTTGCCCCATGAGTGGGGGGCGAGCTGGTTCCTTATATGGGGTGAGGGGAGGGGTTTGGCCAGGGGTCGGGCCTGAGGGGTGCCCTAGGTGGTCTGCCCGCCCCTTTGGTGGTGCTGAGTGCAGGGGGCATGCGCAGTGCCCTGCTTTTGCTCCCGGCTCTTCAGAAGTGGCAGTTGGGTTTTTTGGGCTTTTTGTATCTTGTTGTCCATAATTTGCCCCAACTGGACATGCACACAGTTATTTTTAGTCCCTCATAGTTTCTTTGTATTTTGTTGCTGGAGCAGAGTTTGTCCAGGTGCAAGCACTGCAGCACAGACAGACAGGTCCCAGGTCCCAGCCTGTCTCACTGTCAGTGAGGTTGCTCACAGACAAAAGGCAGGGGTGCCGGGACAGGCTGGGCTTGGGGGAGGAGAGTGGGAGATGAGAACTAGCCTGAACCAAGACTCGTGAGCTGTGATGAAGGGGGAATTGTGGCCCCTGGCGCCTCTGACATGTGCCAGGTTCCGTGAGCCTCTGGCCTTCAGGTTGGGCGCCCTCCACCCGTGTCTGTAACAAAAGATGTTAGGGAAGGTACTGAGGCTGTCACCCCCTTCTATTTCTTCTTTCCTTTCTCAAAATCACTGGCTTTTAATTTACAAAGGACCCTCTTTACATTCTCTTTGAGCTTATATTTATATAGTCCATGCCTTTGAGGGGTAGGCAAAACACGTCTTTGATTTTGTGTGAGAATGCTGTTTGGTGTTTATTTCACAGCATTTTTTTTTTCCTATGACAGTTTCATAAGTGTTTTTGTAGAATAGAGCAATTGAATAATCTCTGAATTTAAGAGTCCCTAAGCACTCATTGACAACTTCTCATTTGGGGCACATTGAGCTTAAAAACAGCTTTTTATAAAGTCTCTAAATTCCGATTTATACTTTAGATGTGAATGTCCCCATGGGTGGGTTGGATGCCATAAATGTGCTTTGTACGGACACTTAGATACTTCCAGGAGAGGCTTTTGTTGTTCTCTGTTTCTCTCATTTCCCCTTTAGTGTTAAACTTGCATTAAAACAAACCTTTTGGATTAAAGGCACTTAACCTCAGTTAAAATCACTTTCCTTGGTGCACAAATTATATTGATGTGCTCGTTGGTTCTATGGCTGGATTTTACTGGCTTAATAACGAGGAGATTCATATTGTCGGTTGCCTTGTGTACTTGGAAAATTACATAAAAATCATCATCAGGTCACGTAATGTCTTTCTAATTTCAGTTTATTTCTTCATTTGTTCCCATGTCCTAGCCCGTTACTGTGTTTCTGAGGTTCACTGTGATCATTTTGCTCTGTTCAGCAGAGATGCAGCATTAACCCTGCCTTCTCCCCGCCGCACAGAAATCCCCAAAAAGCCCCTCCCCCTCAGCCCCGAATTAAATGAAAGACTAGAAACTTTATATTTTTATACCTAAAAACGTCATGGAAGCTGGAAAATAAAAATCTGCTGCCCCATTCCACTGACCACATGTTCATGTTTTCCCACATCTGTCCAAGAGATTAAAACAAACAAAAACAAAAAACCCCCACCAACAGCAGATTGCCTTTGGGCACCTGCAGGCGGTGATGTCCGCCGCGGGGCTTGCAGCCCCTTAGCACTCAGGCTGCAAAGGAAGTATTCAGATTCCTGCAGCTTTACGAACACATCATCTCCCCACAGCCTGGAAGGGGGACGCCGGGCACGTTCTCACCTTAGAAGAAGGAGACATTTCCATTACACAGCAGGACAGAGCAGAGGAAGGAGCAAAGGGCTTTGAAGGGAGCCTGAGCTGGGTTCGAATCCGGCCCTGCTCTCGAGCTGTCTCGTCTTGGGCAGGACGCGTGCTTTCGCTGCAGGGCCCGAGCTGAGCCCCAGCGTGAGCAGCCTTGCTGGCGGGTCTCGTGCCTCGGACCCTGCCTGGCACATGGTCGGTTCTACATAAAGGACACCTGTTCTCTCAGGTTCTTCCTCTGCTGCTGACACAGGCTCTGTTCTCTGCTGTCGCTGCCGCAGCTGGTTGTTATTTTAATAACTACCGCCTTGGTCCTCCTTCAGGAGGCAGGTGAAGGGCGGAGGCTCTGTTGGTATTGAATTGTTTATGATGATGCGGTTTAGATGTACGGCCCCGAATATTATGTCACAGCATTAAGAAGAAACCTTGCAGACATAGTTTCTAAAATAAATATCCGCCTTCCTTGGCTACTGTAAACTTCGAGGCAGGTGGCTCACCTGTCCGGAGATGCTGGGACGTGTAATCAGAGAACGGGACAGGATCCTGGCGTCATGGAACCCTACTCCATGGGGAAAGCTGAACTGGGGTGTTGGAAAGGATGCCTTCGTGCATCGTCAGCTCAAGGTGAGGCCTTGCGGTCTCTCGGGAGGTGCCGAACCCAAGCCAAATTGCCCCCCCGGGAAGGGCCCCTCCCTCCCAGCATCTTCCTTTTTTTGCCCACATGGCGCCTTCCATCTCTCTGCATTCTTTTCTTTAAGATTTTTTTGATGTGGACCATTTTTAAAGTCTTCACTGAATTTGTTACAATATTGCTTCTGTTTTATGTTTTGGGTTTTTGGCCGCCGAGAGGCATGTGGGATCTTAGCTCCCCGATCAGGGATCAAACCCTCACCCCCTGCATTGGAAGGCAAAGTCTTAACCACTGGACCGCCAGGGAAATCCCTCTCCAAATCCTCTGTTTGGGACTCTATGGCCTGCCTTTCCCCTGGATCCTTCATCTCCTTTCTCCCAACCAAGTCTCATCACCTTTCGGCGTCTACCCCGGCACTGCCTTTGCCGTCAGCCGTGTGGGTGATACGGGCACAAAGGGCTTTACCAACAGCAGGTCTCCCAAGACTTAGGTCATCCCATGTGCTGGGGGGGGGGGGCAGGAGCAGTGTTCGGATCCTCAGTGTGCTGAGATCCAGAGAGGCTGGTCCCTGCCTACGTCACGGTGCCGGCTTCAGCCCGTGGGTCCAGTTCCAGCCCCTGGGTCTCTTCAAGCTTCACTTCGCTTCTCTAACGGTACAGTTCTTACGTACGTTTAATGTTACAAAGTTTTCTGTATCTTCACCCATCTCTGTTCCCAAGGCAAGGCACATATTCTATTGTTTACATATATGATTTGATGTTATGTACTAGTTTAATACAGTATTTCCCCTAGTGTAAACTCTGCCCACAGTGATGTGAAACATAATTTAGGGAGTGCTGAATAATATCAAATCATACGGTGGTAAAGTTATTCCCTTTTCAGTCAATATTCATTCAGTCTTTTATTGCCAGGGAGAAAATCCGAGTTTGTTGCTGGTACACCCTTAATTAATACCTCATGAACCTTTGCTCCCCACTGTTTTTAACAAAGAGGACAGGCAACTGTCCCTAGTGAGAAGTTGTATTTATTTCAGAGGCGTGCAAACTTTCTTAAGTGTCCAGATAGGACATATTTTAGGCTCTGCAGGCCACTGGGTATTAGTTGCCCCGATTGCAGCATGGAAGTTTTATGAAGGAGCATGGCTTTGTTGCAGTAGAACTTTATTTAGTGAAACTTTATTTACAGACAGAGGCATTTGACCTGAAAATGCTGTCTGTGTTTTACTCTTACCTCCTATTTATGGCCAGTGCTACTAGTTTCCCCTTTGTAGTAGTAAAATCAAGTTCTCTAAAATTTGTCTAACCAAAAAATTAATTTAGGCAGAAATCATCAGAGGGTACTGGCCTGTGAGCATGTGAAAAACCGTGAAGGTAGGCGTGGACTGAAGTTGGACCCACGGTGGTTTTCTGTGTCAGCTGGTCAAGTGTTCTTGCACCTCGACAGGAACAGAACAGCATCTGGGCAGCCTTGGCCCCTGCAGAGCCCTGGCCTTGCTAGTTGGTCTGGATCCCCCTGACCTGCCTCTGTCCAGCCCTCTCCCCACCCCGAGCTGCCCCCCTAGTGGGGGGTATGGGCCCTGCTTTGCTTGCATCCTTGGGTTCGTCCTGTCCTGGTGCAAGGAGGGGTCGGTAACGGGTGGAGCCGTGCCGGTGGGATCTCAAGCATCCAGACCACCTGGAGCAGGAGTGGGAGAAGCCAGGGAGGCCTCCGGGGCGGTTTACTTGCATCCCTGCCTCTGAAGAGCAGCGTCGTGGCTGGAGAGCTGACCCGAGGGGCAGCTGGGGTTCAAGCCTCAGCCCAGCCCTTGCTTAGCTCTGTGCCATCTCGGGCAGGTTATCTCACGTCTCTGTGCCTGCGCTTCCCGGTCTGTAACACAGAGACAATCACAGTGCCTCCCTCAGATGGCTACCGTGAGGACAAATGGATTAATCTGTGGCCGGCACTGAAGACCTTCCTCAGCGAAGTGTTGGTCCTTGGTGCTCCCACCCTGCTACGATGATGACCCAGCCCGGCCTACGGAGAGCAGCCTGTGTCATCGTCAGTGTGGTCCTCAGTGTCTGTACGGCACAGCTGATGCTCCGCCCAACCCAGCGGTCCATTTATTCAAAGCAAGGGGCACCCTTCGGTGCGACATCTGTCCTTGCCGCTCAGAGCCAGCCCCACAAAGCGGAGCGCTGGCCCTGAGCCCGGTGATCCTGTGCCAGGAGCCACGGCCCTTCGCCACCTGCAGAATCAGCTCCACGTGAATCGGCGTGGGCGACACCGTACACACAGCCACTCAGCCTGCCCGCCCCATGCTGGCCTCTTGTCCTGCTCCCCAGAGACCCCCACGCGAGCTGCCTCGGGCGGTACTGTCCCCGCCTTCCTCCCCCTCTGTGCTAACCCACCTCCCTCCTAAGTGTGCCCGTACGCTCCTCCAACAGCAGGGGCAGACAGGGGACGTTCTCACCTCCCCACAGCGTGACATGCTGGCGGCACCTCTGCTGGGTGACTTTCAATGTCAAACTTGTTTTGAGTTCAGGAGGTAGGTGTGTGTGTGTGTGTGTTTGTGAGAGAGAGAGAGAGAGAGAGGGAAGGAAAGAGAGAACAACAGGTGTCCCTACACGGGCTGGGAGCATCCTGAGGACAGGCACAGAGTCTTATTCTTATTTGGGTCCTCAACTTAATGCCTTATATTTAATAGCTAGTTCTGGAATGGATTAGAAGCAAAGGGTACTTGAGAAGTAGAGATTCTGAATCAGGAACTTTGATCTTCCCAAGAGCTAGAGATTTGAATCAATATACAGATACACTGAGCCTGGTTTCCCTTTTTGTTTTGCCCCCTCCCCTAATTCGCACACCGTAAATACTAGCCTACTGGCCCTTTCATGACACGAAGTCTTGATATCGTATGTTCCGCGGTGGATGTAACCAGATAGAGCTTGTAAATAGGTCCTAACAGAGAAGATTTGCTTTCTCTCAGAACTGTACACACCTAGACACCATATTTAATCCACTCTATAATTTGTTAAGGTGCACTATAATTTTATGCACCGCTAAAAGGAAAATAGCGCTAATTAAACTAAGACACAGCAAAGATTGTAAGACAGGTGGCAATTTCAGAGAGAGAGAGAGAGAAAGAGAGGGAGAAACCAGATCTCAGCCCTGTAAGAAAAGGAAGCATCTCACATTCTAGGCTGGAAATATCCTATGTTTTCATCTGGAGCTATTTTTCATTCTGCTTTAAATAGACATTGATGGTAAAACCTCAGTGCCCAAAGACAATCCCCAGCACAGAGAGCTGGCTGAGTAAATATGCAAGTACTTCTAAAATAGCCAGCAGAGAGCCCTTTCTTTGGAAACAAATGTCTCTGTGAAAATAGCAACCCGAGATTCGCCCGCAGCCCCTGTGTTCTGGGTGATGAGCGTGGCCCTTTAAGTGTCCTCTCCCCGTGACAGCAATTCTCTGGAGGGTGGCCATCTAAATTGCTTCATAAATCCACGCACACAGTTCAGTCTGGAATTTGCTCTTCCTGGAGTGGGATTGAGCACTTCAACCAGTCTGCCATCGCAGAGTATTAACAATCACAGTTAGGTTATTTCTCCGTTTAATACTGGAAAACCAAGAGTTGCTTTGATCTGATTGACTGGATTGATAGAGACAGGTGTCTTTTTAGCGCCTGCACCAAGGAGAGAGTGCTCTGTTTCCTCAGAGAAGGGATGTCTTTGCCCCAGATTCACACTTGACTGTTCTAACACTTCACTTCACCAATATAATATACCTCCATGATTTAAAGAAAAATTCTGATCGTTTTATTTTCAAACTGATTTTAGGACGGAAATGTCCTGCTTTGACGTTGGAGGATGCAAGTCCCCCCCCCCCTTTTCTTGGCTTGTTTCTTTTGGAGGTGTTCAATAACATCGCCGGGTCAGACTCATAAACAGTATTTTGATTCAGCAACATAGTTTAAACCTTAAAATAGAACAGAGGAATTTCACTGGTGTTTCAAAATAGACACACTCAGGAGGCAGTCATGATACAGTGCTTCCAAAGGAAAAGATAAAAGTTGCTTCTAGGGCTTCCCTGGTGGCGTGGTGGTTAAGAATCTGCCTGCCAATGCAGGGGACACGGGTTCAAACCCTGGCCCGGGAAGATCCCACATGCCGCGGAGCAACTAAGCCCGTGTGGCACAACTACTGAGCCTGCGCTCTGGAGCCCATGAGCCATAACTACTGAGCCTGCGAGCCACAGCTGCTGAGCCCGCAAGCCACAACTACTGAAGCCCGTGCACCTACAGCCTGTGCTCCGCAACAAGAGAAGCCACCGCAATGAGAAGCCCGCGCGCTGCAACGAAGAGTAGCCCCTGCTCACTGCAACTAGAGGAAGCCCGCATGTGGCAACGAAGACCCAACGCAGCCAAAAATAAATAAATTAAATAAATAAATTTTTTTTTAAAACGTTGCTTCTAGTAAACGCTGTCAACTCCGGGATTTAATGAGGAGGGGCAGAGAATCAAGTGCAAAATGTAATGCTTGAAGGATTCCCACTTTGTGTCCTGGAAGTGGGGGGACAAAGTGCTGGAGCAACTTTGAATGGAAACTTGGCTGTGGCACCCTTGGACTTTGAGCTTCAGAGATGTGAAAATACGCAGCTTCGAGTGTACTCCTGCCCCCCAGGAAAGGGGCATCAGGCCCTCCTCCTGTCTCCTGGGCCTGAGCCAGCACTTGGAGATGGCCTTACCCATGTCCCCAGGTTGATGACGGGATCCGGGGCTACAGAACGCAAACCCCAGTGTGTTTTTGCAAGTAGTGCCTTTTTTGTGGCTCTGTGTTCCTGAATAATAGAATTTTATGTCCATCAAATTGAACAGTGGTGCTTTTACTCCACCAGGAAGGCTTGCACTCCAGTGTTCATTGCAGCACAGTTTACAATAGCCAAGACATAGAAGCAACTTAAATATCCATCGACAGATGAATGGATAAAGAAGATGTGGTACATATATACAATGGAATACTATTCAGCCATTCAAAATAATGAAATAATACCATTTGCAGCAACATGGATGGAGCTAGAGATTGTCATACTGAGTGAAGTAAGCTGGACAGAGAAAGACAAATATCATATATCACATATATGTGGAATGTAAAAAATGGCACAAATGAACTTATTTACATAACAGAAGTAGAGTGACAGATGTAGAAAATAAACTTAATGGTTACCGGGGGGTAAGAGTGGGAGAGGGATAAATTGGGAGATTGGGATTGACATATACACACTACTATATATAAAATAGATAACTAATAAGAACTTACGGTATAGCACAGGGAACTCTACTCAATACTCTGTAATGACCTATATGGGAAAAGAATCTAAAAAAAAGAGTGGATATATATATATACATGTAACTGAGTCACTTTGCTGTACACCTGAAACGAACACAACATTGTAAATCAACTATATTCCAATAGTAATAATAAAAAAAATAAAAAGGATTAACAATACCAAGAGTTGGCGAGATGTGAAGCAGCTGAACTGTCATACGGGGCTGGTGGAAGTAAAAGTCAAGCCAAAGTTTGGAAAACTGTTTGTCAGTATCTACTAATGGTAAACATACCGGTGTGACCCAGGGATCCCACTCCTGGGAAGAGCCGCAGGAGAAGTGAGTGCACAGCCTCCCAAAATACACATACGAATGTTCACAGCGGCTTCGTGCATGAGAGCCCCAAGCTGGAAACAGCCCACATTCCAGAATGTGTAAATAAATTGTGACCTATTCAAATAATGGAAGATGCATAGCAATAAAAAAAGGAACTAATGACTAGTAAATGAGACAGCATGGGTGAATCTCACGGACACAATTTTGAATCAAAGAACTCAGAATAAGAGAGAATATTCTGGATAATTCCATTTGGATAAAGATTTTAAATGAACAGAATTAATCCAGGTGCTAGAGATGACTGTGGTGGTTACCCCAGGACTCTTGTGGATGCTTGATGTCCTAAACATTGATTGGGTGTGTACATAGCTGTACGTGTATGTTTTACCTCCATCACAAAGAAAAAAAGACTGAAATGTGGAAGCAGGGTTGGAGAGGGCCCTGGACGGCCATCCTTCCTGTGCATAGAGACATTATCGCAGACGAGAAGCGTAACGTCCTCTTCTTAGAAGCAACCTACGTGTCCATCGACAGAGGAGTGGGTAAAGAAGATGTGGTATCAATACATATACACAATGGAATATTACTCAGCCATAAAAAGAATGAAATCATGCCATTTACAGCAACATGGATGAACCTAGAGACTATCATACTGAGTGAAGTAAGTCAGAGAAAGACAAATATCATACGATATCACTCAACGTGGAATCTAGTTTTGTAAAAATGACATAAATAAACTTACTTACAAAACAGAAACAGACTCACAGATTTCAAAAACAAACTTACGGTTACCAAAGGGGAAACGTGGTAGGGGAAGGGATAAATTAGGAATTTGGGATTAACATATGCACAGTAATAAATATAAAATAGATAACCAACAAGGACCTACTGTATAGCACAGGGAACTCTGCTCGATATTCTGTATTAACCTATATGGGGAAAGAATCTGAAAAAGAATGGATACATGTATATGTATAACTGAATCACTTATCTGTACACCTGAAACTAACACAACATTGTAAATCAACTCCAAGATGAAATAAAAAACAAGAAGGAGAAGAAGAATCCTCCGCCCTATAAGACACTAACGTTTCTTCAGGAGTTGTTTAGACCTCTCTGCCTTTGCCTTTTCCTCCGATTTGGGACCTTTTTCACTTGCAGCTCTGAACACTTCTGGAGCACCAGAGGTAGGATGTTATCCCGGATTTACTCTCAGCCCTCTGAGGATGGTTATGTAACACCTCTAATCTCATCAGCCCAACTAACCAGCTTTTCCCTTTGGTGCCACGCACTGCAAATTAATAGCCCATGGATCCATTTACAGCTTGTTGTGTTTTGGAAAACGATTTCAGCCATCAGATAATAAACAACTTAAGAAGAATTGTTATTTTTTTAATGTTAAATTATCAGTAGTGTCCAGTAAATTCCTCTCAGGAATGTAATGTAATCCAAATGTGATTTATGAACCAGTGTTGATTCTAGTTTAATAATTAGTTGCTATCGCTTTTTTCCGTAATAAAAAAAAATCAAAAGATGTCTTTTCATTTTGATTCATCCACTAAAGGCAAATGGGACTTTAAATGCGTAGGTGATCAGATTGACGTTGGTTTACAGGAGTTAACAAGAAGGTGTGGCTGGTAGAATAGACAACCAACAGGTATTTTTTACGGCCACCAGAGTAATTTCTCTGTGAGGCTGTTCACATTTAAAGAAAAAGTTCTGGATTTACAGAAAGCCCATCTTAATTTCCTTGTCCTTTTTATTATTTAAAAAAAAATTTTTAATATATATTAATGACAGAAGAGAAAATAGTAAAAATGGCAAATCCTGTCCTAATACCAGCTGGCAGAATATGAAGAATTAATTCAGCTTCTGAAATTTAAACATAAAGAGATAGACTTTGTCGTCTAGCATGTTGGCGTATTAAAAATTTGATTTAGGATATGGAATATCACATATCAAAACTAATGGAAGTTTTATGTCGCCCCAACCCTTTTTATAGAGATATACTTCTCTTTCAATGCCATCTTCAAAGAATGCAAGGGAGTTTACAAAAGTATTGTTAAAAAAAAAGATTACAACTCAACAGTGAAAACACAACGTAATTGAAAAAGAGGACAATGGATTTGAATAGACGTTTCACCAAAGAAGATACACAAATGGCCAATAAGCACACAAAATGACACTCAGTATGTTTATTAGTCATCCAGGAAATGCAAATCAAAATCAGTGAGTTACCACTTCACACCCACATCAAAACGATAAACAGTAACAAGTGCTGGCAAAGATATGCAGAAATTTGAACCTTTACACACGGCTGGTGAGACTGTAAAATGACGCAGCCACTTTGGAAAATAGTTTGGCAGTTCTCAAAAAGTTAAACGTAGAGTTACTGTGTCACCCATCATTTCTGTTCCAGATGTGTACTTGGGTAAAATGAAAACATGTGCCCCACAAAGACTTGACAGAAATGTTCATTGCAGCATCATTCATAAGAACCCAAAAGTGAAAACAACCCAAATGTCTGCCAATTGATGAAGAGACAAAAAAAATGTGGTCTCTCCATACAATGGAATGTTAATCAACCATAAAATGCAATGAAGTACTGACCCATGGTACAACATGGATGGCCCTTGGAAATATTATGCTAAGTGAAAGAAGCCAGACACAAAGGCTACATAATGTATGCATTCACCTAGGTAAAATGTCCAGAATAGGAAATCCATAGAGACAGGAGGAAAGAATAGATGTTTGTATAACTGAATCACTTGCTGTACATCTGAAACTATTATAACGTAACATTGTAAATCAACTATACTTGAATGTTAAAAAATTTTTTTAAATTAAAAATTGAAACAGAGAGACAGAAGGTATATGAGGAGTGGCCAGAGGCTGGAGCGACGGGGGAATGGGAAGTGGGTGCTAATGGGTTTCTTTTTAGGGTTGATGGTATTACAACTTTGTGGATATATCAAAAACCACTGAATCACACACTTTAAAAGGTCAGTTTTATAGTATGTGAATTATATATGAATTTTTTTAAATGAAAGGATTTTTTAAACGTTAGGCAGACTGACTTAAGGGAAAATAGGAGAAACCTTGGAGTCAGATTAGTGCAGTGAGGTGTGTGCAGCCTAGACAAGGGTTCTGGTGACCCTAGTTCTGGTGACACTAGTGCAGCAATAAAGGGATGCAGTCAGTGGCAGGGTCCTTGGCATCCACGGGATGAAAACAGCCTCATCGTTCAGCAGAATCTCAGGTTTTCCAGAGATTTTTTTACGGCCACTTTTTTACAAAAAGACTCCATCAGGGTCCTGGGAGGTGTCATTTAGGATGTCCTTGACATTTTTCGTTGTTCGTCCTTGGGACATCCCTCCATGTAGTTAAAGCTCATCTGTTTTCCAAATTGGAATCAAAAGGGCACAGAAGAGCAAGGCAGTCTTTATGACCCTAGACCCCAAAAGAAATAACTGGACACGAAACTGAAGGGAGCCTGATAAAGACTGTCACACAAAACACGAAGCAAGGGTCAGCTCCTCCCCTCATTCCCTGTCAGATTTTATCCTTTAAAACTCTCTCCTTCAAATCCTGCCTTTCTGGATGTCTCCTCAGTTTTGTTTGACTTCCCTTTCTCAGGCGAAAATCAACTATATTTTAGAATGTTTTCCTCTTTATTAAGGTTTAGTATACGTATCTTAATGGTACAGATCTTATGTACTATGTAATAAGTTTTGATAAAGGTAAACATCCTTCTAGCCACCTTCCGAGTCAAGATATTAGAAAGGGACTGTGTGAACCTTCTGGGGTTGGAATATTCCGTATCTTGATTTGGGTGCTGGTCACACTTAACGTAACTGTTCTGATGTCTGTCACCAGAGGTGAGTTTTGCCTGTCAAACTTCCTATGTGTGGAATCATACAGTCTGCACTCTTCGTGTCTGGTGTCCTTCATTCATCATTATGTTTGCAGGATTCTTCCATGTTGGTGCACGTGTTGGTTATTTGCTCCTTATTTTGCTGAGTATCCGGGATTCCATTTGCTAGATTGGCAGTTCTCACCTTAACGGGTATTTGGGTTGCTTCCAGTTTGGGGCTACTATGAATAAAACTGCCATGAGCATCCTTGTACATGCTTTGTGGGGGACATAGACACTTACTTCTGTTAGGTGAATACTCAAGAGTAGAATTAGTGGGTCATAAGGATACATGTGTTTAATTCTGTAAAAAAGTGGCCAGTTTTCCAAGGTGGTTTTACCTACAATTTCATACTCTATCAGCGATGTATTCTTACCAAACCTTGATATTTCAGTCTTTTTAATTTTAGACATCTACTGGGTATGAAGTGATATCTCATTGTGGTTTTAGTTTGCATTTTCATGATCACTAATGATATTACATTGCCTTTTAATTTAATAAAAGCTCAATCTGTTGTTGTTTTTTTACTTTTTAAAATTTATTTATTTATTATTCTTGGCTGCATTGGGTCTTCGTTGTGGTGCACGGGCTTCTCATTGTGGTGGCTTCTCTTGTGGAGCACGGGCTCTAGGCACGCGGGCTTCAGTAGTTGTGGCACGCGAGCTCAGTTGTTGTGGCTCGCAGGCTCTAGAGCACAGGCTCAGTACTTGTGGTGCATGGGCTTAGCTGCTCCGCGGCATGTGGGATCTTCCCAGACCAGGGCTTGAACCCGTGTCCCCTGCATTGGCAGGCGGATTCTTAACCACTGCGCCACCAGGGAAGTCCCAATCTGTTGTTAAGTTATAAAATATAAAACAAAATTATGCACATTTTGATCTCATATTTGTAAAAACAAAGTTTGGAAGATATTGCTCAAAATGTTAAAAGCTATTGTTATATTCTTGTTTGAACTTATCTGTATTTTTATTTTATTGTGTAACATCAGTGTACATTTGTTAGTCATGTGATAAGAAAAGAAGAAAAGCTTGTTTTTTAAATTCTTATTTTATATCAGAACATAATTGATTAACAATGTTGTGTTAGTTTCAGGTGTACAGCTAAGTGATTCAGTTATACATATACATGTATCTATTCTTTTTCAAATTATTTTCCCATTTCGGTTATTAACAAAATACTGAGCAGAGTTCCCTGTGCTATACCGTAGGTCCTTGTTAGTTATCTATTTTAGAAGAAAGGCTTTTCTTTGAAAAAAAAAGAAGAGGTTAATTCTTTGACCGAGGTAGAACTTCCGTTTTCCTAATTGTCTAATACTTCAGGCAAAGTAACATTGGATATTGACAATGCTTTAGGTGGAAATGGTTGAGAAGATAGATGCTAATAGAGTTTTGCATTTGTCTGTTTCCCCAAGGAGAAATAAATCCATTCCTGGACATTTAGACATCTTGATATCTAAGGATTACATCCGTATTTCTCTCAGTTTAATAGACCACAAACCTAGGGGTCAGCAAACTTAAGCCTGTGAGTTAAATCTGGCCTGCTGCCTGTTTTTATCAATAAAGTTTTATTGGAACACAGCCACATATATTCATTTACGTATCATCTACGGCTTCTTCCTTGCTGTAACAGCAGAGTTGAATAGTTGCGACGGAGACCATGTAGCCCATGAAGCCTAAAGTATATACTGTCCGGCCCTTTACGGAAGGAGTTTGCCAGCCCCTGCCATAATCCATTCACTCTTCCTACGTTTTCTATTTTAATTCAAACACTAGTCAAGAGAGTTTAGTTCCATGCCAAACATACGTGCAGTTTGTAACTGCACCTTCATTTCTATCCAATTTGTGTAAGCTACTCAGCGGTTATGTGCCTTAACAATCATGTCTTGATAATTCAATAAGGACCACATCTAATTTCAACTTCAGACTGAAAATTCATAAACAAATCCTCTGCCACCCCGAAAATCCTTTCATGTTAGGTGCAGGAAAGGAAAAATACAAGGGTTTTGTCCTGGATAGAAATGCAGCTGACTAGAAAGTTGTGTGATTTTTTTAAGCACACACAGATGAGAATGTTAGCATCCAACTGATAACTCTTCTGTATCTCAAAGAGAATTCTCCAAAAGAAGTAGTGACTGTGAATAATGAATGAGCTTGATTTTCTTGTCTAGAAATTGGCTCTGAAAGCAGTTCTAGAAGAAGAGAGAGAAAATGGTTGTGAGTAGTGGCTCCAAAGCCGGAACAGGTAGCATCCTGGGATTACTGTTCTTTGTCTGAATGGTCACATGTTGTATTAAACCTCATACATTGTAAAGAGTGAAATGCCTTAACATTTACATCAACTCAAGACAGACTTATTACCCTTCACCATTTATAAACCACCAAAGAGGAACTTAAAACAAATACAGGTCAATAAACTAGCGTGGTGTCCTGGACCATTTTAAAGATGCACCCAAGGCAGAAGAACACCACTGCATCTATTTTTGTATCTCGTAATATGAAGATATTCATTCCTGTCCTTTCCACGTCTAAGAGAGTTTGTGAGACCAAAATATCGGGAGTACGAAAAAGCTGTGAAAGTGCCTTGACAAATCAAAATGCTTGAGAAGCAGAAGATATAAGTGTGGTTAATTTTACTGGCCCAAGGCTGCAGAAGAACCTTTGTCTGGGACTCTCCGCATCAGGGGACAGGGCATTACTTTTCTCCTGGAATCCACATCTCCCACGACACCCCATCTGCACGACGCACAGCCCGCCTCCTGCGGAGAAATGACCTCTGTGTGTATTCCTGTCCCAGAAGAACTCCCCCGACCTACTTCGCTTGCAGACTTCGCTCCTCTGAAAGATACTACCATCTTCCTCAGAGTTTCCTCCTGGCATCGAATTATACAAACCCAGGGGTGCACCAAACCTGCCCTCACCTGCGGACTCGTCACCGAGCTCCGTGCGTCAGGGGTGGATCTGCACGTGAACTTTGCTGCTGCAGGGGCTTCATGGCTGCTTCTCCGCTATTCCTGGTGCCTCTGACAGCTTCGAGGGCGTCTGAGGGAAACAGTAAACAAGAAGTGAGAGCCACGGGGGCTTTGGTTCTGCTGGGCTGTAATTCACGAACGAATGGAGAAGAGAGCCACGCAGCAGGCCTGCCTCTGGGCTCCCTGGTCGAGCGTAATAGCCATCTGTTAACACACCCAGAATCCCATAGGTAAGACCTAGGGGCCGGCCGCGCTCCTCACTAGGTGGGAGACCTGCGCAACTCACCTGCCCTCTCTGGGTGTCACACATCCGCCAAACGCGGGCGCGGAAGCAGCGATTAGTAGCGTCCCTTCCAGGCATCCCACGAGCTGAGACAATAGGCTTGTAACATGCCTTTCATTAGAGTCAGCAAGACCTTGCCGTGGAAAATCATATTTGCTTCCAGGACGCAATTACAGTGAAGCCTCATTCGGACTGTGCTCTGCTCCTAATAAAGTAGACAGACGGTTGTTAAAGTGGTCTAACGACGTGCCGGGATTGACTTTTCTCTCTGCGTTTTCTTCATATGTCACCTTTCTGGGGGGGATCTCTGAACGTTCCTGTCATGGCGTGTTCTGAAAGCGTCTCATCATTGGAGAGATGGACTCCCTAGACACAAAGAGGTTAATTACCTTGTCTAAGAAAATACGCCATACAAAATACTTCAAGCAGAAGTGGTCCAGAGAAGGAGCTGTCCGCTTGGCGCGGGAAATGAGAGAAGTGAAGCTGTAATTGTGCCCTCCTCCATCTCTAGGGATCTAGCATGAATGTGTAGATTTAAAAATCCATGAGAAGATGTGTACTTGCTCCACCCCTCCCCGTCCCTAGACTGTAGGTGGGAGGGGAGAAACAGAGAGAACGGGGGCACACAAGCCCCCAGTGGGGACAGGGCGCCCGGCACACCTGTCAGTGGGTGACACTGCACACCCGTCCCTACACCCCACGTCCCAAGCAAAGCCCACTCCTCACTGACTTCCCATCCTTACACGTAAAGCGTTCTTCACTTCACTGTAAGGTTTTCTTTATAGTCCCGTGAATACAGGAGTTCCCGGGGAAAGGTGGCATTTTAAATCCCTTTTTGATACTTTTGAGGAAGTAAGTGTTGGCTCCCGTCACTTGGCAGAGGGAGGAGAGGAGAAGAAGGTGTGTGGGTGCCTTGGGGCAGGAGCGAAGGTGGAGAACGCTGGGAGGGTCTGGCCCGCATCAGCCGTGGCACAGAATTCCCATCTGGAAAGGCAGCCCTGGGGAAATGAGAGGTCTGCCGTCCTCCCAGAGTCCCCACCCCAGCGTTTTCGTTCCTCAGGCACCCCTGTCCTGCCCCTGTCACCCACGCCCATAGGGGACTCTGAGATGCGTCGGGTATTATGGGTTATGGCCCTAGATTCTGGGCTCCACCTCTGTCCGTAGAGCAGGGGACCCAAGCTGGTTGGTCTCCAAGTTCCCATCCAGGGCACGGCCCCAGTAAGCCCTGGGTTAGGAGCCCATGAACAGGTGATCAGAATCCGGTTCACATGTTCTACATTTTTATGGTGGTGTCTAGAAAGTTCTCATGTTCACCAGAGCTCATATTTAAGACAAGGAAATGTTTCAGTTGCTGACAGCTTTGCTTAAAAATCCAGTACGTAACACAGGGGTATCACAATAAACATGTACCTGAATGTATTGAGAACAGTTTCCAGTAGGTTCTGCAGACGTATCAGAAGCATTATCTCTTTACATATGAGAACTTGAGGGTATGTCTGCATAAGGGCATTGTTCTCTGTCCTTGTTTCTACTTGATTTCTTGATTTCTGGCCTCTTGCAGGATAAGTCCTTATACATAGGAAGACTTCTTTTCCCCAGATATAGAGTGGGGTAATCACTGTTTAAATGAAGTGTGGGGTAGGTTTTTTTGTAAAGTGAATGATCCTTTTATAACACAAGCAATCAACTTCAGGTGGTTGGATCTTGGCAAGTTTCATGTGAAACAGTAAGGGAGAGACCGAAAGCTCCTGTTTAATGACTCAGGAATATAAGATTTGTAGAACTGAAATGACTTGTCCAGTGTCAATGGCTAATCATGGTTGTGCCAGAATTAGAACCCGGGCGTCCTGATTCTGAGGGGAGGGCCCTTATTACCATAGCATCCTTCTCTTGGGAGAGCATTTTCCCCAGCTGAGCTGAACAAACTACAGATTAGGAGCTTCTAGAAGTCAGGGGCCATGTCTGCCCCATGCATAGTATGTAGTGCCCTCAAAAAATGCTTAACAAGTGCTTTTTGAAAATGATGAGAAAACAGCTTACCTATCACTTCCCTATTTGAATAGAGCATCAGCCCTCACTCACTTTCAGAATTAAAAGGGGGAAAGAATAACGCTAAAACTTCTGCAGTGATTTTTACAAACTCTTTTTCTTTTGTACAGGACCTATTAGTAACATGGCATAATTTTTAAAATGAGCCGTTTTTAGCAGTAGGAGTTAGGGGGAAGAAAATGTCTTATTCCCATTCCCATAAAATGTACAATTTGAAAACTGCCTCTTAAAGAGTTCTAGCATTCCATCCTACCGGCAGTGCCTAAGGCTGGTGCGCATTTAATTTTCTGTGGGGTTTTGCTGCTGTGCCCTCAATACAGAAGATGTCATTCGTTGCAGCTAGGAGGGAATGTGTTTAAAAAGTCAAGGGAAGTCGTTTGAGGCATCTGAGAAGGATCTTGCAGTCAGAGCTAAACAAATTGCCGCCTTTCCCTTCTCACACTGCGCGGCTAACGCGAACACTGCTTTCGGGCGAGTGTGAGGTGGGATGCTTGCCTGACTTTTCTGCTGGAGTCAGATGCACAACCAAAGCAGGGTGACCTACTTCTGTTACCACGGTACCCAGCATAAATGCTCATTTTAAACGAGCTCCTTGAAAAAGCAGGTTGCACAAAAGGTAAAGTGCATTCGTAGTTTTAAGGTCTCTTTAGTCAAGGTGTTGGCCCGAAAAAGAAGATCGAAGGATAATTTAATCAGAACCTTTTTCCTGTAGGAATTAGGGCTAGATTTGAAACGTACCAGCAGCCACGCTGTTTCCACCATCTTTTCCATCTTGGTTGGAATAAAGATGTCTCCTAAGGAATGTAGTACAAGCCTTTTTCATCTCATAAAAGTAAAGATTAAACCCACAGACTAACAGATACCTTCAAAAGAAGGCTTTTCTCTCTCTGTCTCTCTCTCTCCATTTTGAAAAGGTTTGCTTTTATGGCTCTGGGAATACAGTCGGAGATTATACTTGATGTGGAAGGTTTTTTAATTTTCAGTTTATATCACAACTTGATAAAGTGTTCTGACAAAGCGCTACAAAATTTTACACACATACTTGCAGTGTTAAATGGATGGGGGAACAAAGGAGGGAAAAAAAACCACTCAAAGATCTTTCTGTCGTGAGAAGAAAATTCCCAGGATGCTGGATTATCCTGTTCACCTTGGAGCAAAACGCCCAATATTCACTTGAAGGCAGAAACAAGATCAACACAGTTAAAGCCTCGTTTCATTTTGAGGTGAGAGGCAGAGGACAGAAAGGGCAGAGAGCGGGCGTGGAGGTGGAGAGAGGACGCAGATTGGATGCTAATTGCCACCAGGCCGCCCTGTCCCGCGTCCTCAGTAGCAAGCTCCTTGAGGTCGGGAATTCTACCTTCACTGCCTTCATAGGCCCCTCAGTAAGTACCGTTTCTGGTCCGTGCCTTCATGAGCTCACTCAATTATTCACGTATTTCCTGAATATTTACCATTTGGTCTTTCAACAACAAATATTTATTGCGTGCCTACCATCTGCCACATGGCGGCTTCAGGCACCGAGTGTCCACACTGAGGACAGTCCCTGACGTCATGGAGCGTTCTTTGGTGGAGGCGGGGAGACGGTAGACAGAAGTAAGTGATTAGCAGGTTGGCGGAATGTGCCGGGTGGGCCCCACTGCTCAGAACTGTGTTGCGTGATACTTATGGCTGCCGAGCACTTGAAATGTAAAGAAAGACGTAAAGCAGAGGGTTATGGGGCTGGCGGGGGTTGTTTGATAAAGGACGGTCAGGGAACGTCTGTGCGGCAAGAGGACGTTTGGGCAGGGATGTAAAGGAAGTAAGGAAGTGAGGCAGGTGGATGTCAGGGCAGGACCGTTCCAGGCAGAGGAGCAGCAGGTGCCAGGCTCTGTGCTACCCGCTGAGAGTTGAGTGGTAAACGAAACACAGTCATGATTCAAGCTCTTAGAGCTTTCAGTCTCCGGGTCAGGTAGACATGAAACTAGGTAGCCAAAAATGCATATATATCGTTGAAAATCAAGCTATGATAGAAAGTAAGTAGGAGAAGGGCCTTAGAATTGGCTGATGAGAGAAGACCTCAGTGGGGAGGCATGAAGTCTGAGAAGGAGCTGACCGTGCATATGGCGGGTGGGGCGGGTGATGGTACAGACTGTGGGAACAGCATGGGGGAAGGTCTCGAGGCTGGAATAAGTCTGTATTCTGGGAACCCAGACGACCGCTGGGGCTGGGCATAGCGATTAAGGGGAGGAGTGGTCCAACATGCCATCCGAGAGGAAGCCAGGGGCCAGATTGGCAGGCTCTTGTAGCCCACCTGAAGGAGTTTGATTTCGTTCTCAGTGTCCTGAGGCCCCACTGGTAAGGGACCAACGTAGAACGACATGGTCACATTTCTGGTTTTAAAATATCGACTGCTAGGTCTCCTGTGTGGGAACTGGGTGGGGAGGGGCTGGGAAGGAAAGTGAGGAGACTGGCTAAGCATGGGTGAGAGAGGATGATTTGGAATGAGATGGTGGCAGTGGAGATAAAAGTGAAAAATAAAATTTGAAAATAAAGAGAAGTGTGTGGATTTTGATAAATAAATTGGGTATAGAACCAACATGACAGCCCATAAAAGGCACATGGGGAATGTTAGATGAACTAGATGGGTGGAAGGATGGGTGGATGGATGGATGGCTGGATGGATGAGTAGGTGGGTGGAAGGATGGGGGGAGTGGATGGACGGACGGATGGATGGGTGGATGGATGGATGGATGGATGGATGGACGGACGGACGGATGGATGGATGGATGGATGGATGGATGGACGGATGGACGGATGGATGGATGGATAGGTGAGTGGGTGGAAGGATTGGGGGGTGGGTGGATGGATGGATGGTTAGGTGACTGGGTGGGTGGAAGGATCATTGGGGGTGGATGGATGGATGGATGGATAGGTGAGGGGGTGGATGGAAGCATGGAGGGGGGGATAGATGGATGGAATGCTAATTCTCTGGCCTTCAGTACAGTTCTGGCAGACCAATCTCAACCTTTAACAGGGTGATATCTAAGCTGGTTCCTAGAAATGTTCTCCTTCCTCAGGTGGGTCCCTAGTTTCCTGTGATTTCTCACTCATGCTTTTAGTGATGGAGTTCTGCTGGTGAAGGAATTGCATCATTTATCAATGATCTTATCAGAAAACCCTGTTTGTGGTTAAGCAGGCAACTGGTGGTGGTCCTGTGTGTGTACTAACCTGGGAGCAAGGTGTGGAGGCTTGCACGGGGCCAGGCAGCGTGCTGATGTTCTCATACGATACTTCGGTTAGTCCTCAGGACTGCCCTATGAGGGTGACACCACCCAGCCCCCTGTACAGACGGGTTTGGAACCTAAAGCTTAGAGGAGGCAGGTCACTTGCTTGAGGTCACAGCGGGTCAGTGGCAGGAATGATTTCCTCCCAGATGCAGATGTGCAGTTGAGAACGTCCAGGTCTGTTCCAACCAGCCAGCCCTCCAAATTCTGGGTCTCTGTGGTAAGGTAGTGGCCACAGTTTTGCACCTTAGCTCTAAACATTCACTATTCGAGCATCATTCCTCAGTGAGGCAAAGGCTCTGGAGATTCCCTGGGAGGCACCTGCCTGTGTAAACCCAGTGGTGGACCCTTGGCTGTGACTTGATTTCCTCCCAGGAAGACTAGCTGGGAAGACTTTGATTGAGAAGCACTGAAAACGGTAGTGAAAAATCAGTGTGTTTCAAATAAACCAGTTCCCTTTAGGATGGAGGTCAGCCGTGGGCTCCATTCCAACTCCAGGCTGTCTGTGGACTGGAGTTTCCTTAAGTACAACATGGAGCTAAGGCGACCTCAGGGGTGTGTAGTGAGAGGGTTAGCTTGTACAGGAAGCATTTGGTCCAGAACCTTGCAAGCGCAGGGTAGGTGGAACAAAGGACAACCCTGTTGCCAACCAGGATTCTTGGCCTCCTTAATCAATAGAAATTGATCAGAGGCCAGACAAGAAATTCAGGCAAGGCTTTATTGGGGCCCCTGCTGCAGCAGGGAGGAGTGAGAACAAGTAACAGGTTCCCTTGCTCACTCCCCAAGTTGGTGGGGAAGGTGAGCTGGTTCCTTATATGAGGTGAGGGGAGGGGAGGGTCCAGGGGTCGGGCCGGAGGTGTGGCTTAGGTGGTCTGCCCGCCCCTTTGGTGGTGCTGTGTGCAGGGGGCATGCACAGTGCCCTGCTTTTGCTCCCGGCTCTTCAGAAGTGGCAGTTGGGCTCTTTGGTCTTTTTGTATCTTGTTGTCCATAATTTGCCCCAGCTGTGCATGCACGCAGTTATTTTTAGTCCCTTATAGTTTCTTTGTATTCTGTAGCTGGAGGAGATGTTTGTCCAGGTGCAAGCACTGCAGCAGAGGGGCGCAGGTCCCAGGTCCCAGCCTGTCTCATTACCCTTATGTCTCAAGGCAAGGGGAGCTTTTCTGAAGGTAGCTAGATGTTCTTGGCATTCCTTGAACAAACCAAAATGTGATGATTGCTCCTTGAGGGAGTAAAAATTATACTGCAGGTCATTAGCTTGGCCTTCACAGAACTTCAGAGGAAAAACAACCGGTTCACTCCATAAACCTCAGGAGGAAAGCCTTTCCCCCCAGATTTCTCACTTTTGTTTCCTTCCCTCCGTCTTCCCCATTCAAAGCCTCGTGCGCACTGCCACAGCTGCAGCTCCAAGTCCCCTCACCAAGCCAGGCAGGAGGCCTGCAGAGGAGATGCCCATGGGCTGAGCCAGAAGCCTCAGGAAAATGCTTGCCAAACACTGACGTTTGGGGGCTTCCCTGGTGGCGCAGTGGTTGAGAATCCGCCTGCCAGTGCAGGGGACACGGGTTCGAGCCCTGGTCCGGGAAGATCCCACATGCCGTGGAGCAACTAGGCCCGTGCGCCACAACTACTGAGCCTGAGCTCTGGAGACCATGAGCCACAACTACTGAAGCCCACGCACCCAGAGCCCGTGCTCCGCAACAAGAGAAGCCACCGCAACGAGAAGCCCGTGCAGCAACGAAGACCCAATGCAGCCAAAAATAAATTAATTAATTAATTAATTTTTTAAAAAAAAGAATGAGCTGCTGGGCTTATTGCAAATTCTAAAAATTAAAAAAAAAAAAACAAACACTGATGTTTGACTAATCGGTCACGTCCGGGGCGTTGGCACCAGGAGAGAAGAAAGTAAAGAGGCTGGTGGATGTGGAGAAAGGAGGGGATGGGCCTGAGCGAGGCATGGAGGTCCTGGAGGAAGGGCCTGGCCGACGTGGGGCTCAGGGTGTTGGTCAGATTGCTTTGAACGGGTCCACTGACACCCCGAGGTCGAGGGGGCCGTGCCCGGGTCCCGGAGGCAGCTTGGGGTGGGGTGGGCACTGGACCCCAAGGCAGGCTCGTTCCAGCTAGTTTTGTCTGGAGAAGGGCTCGGGGAGGGGCGGGCTGGCTCCCTGCCCCACGGTTCCGCCCTGGCCACCCCAGTCCGTCAGACAGACCCGTCTCTCCCTGTCCTCCTCCTGTGAGCGCCCCTCACCTCTGGGCCTTCATCTCCCCCTGCTGGGGAGGCGGGGGTCCTGCCACGTAGAATAACCTAGCCCAACCCCTCCCAAAGGGAGCCAGCAACTCGTAGAAGGCAGGCTTTCTTCTTAAAATGGACACATGAAGACCCACCTCATTAGCAATGATCTAATCTCTTCACCGTAGAGTTTTCTGTCCTTCACGTTTGTCAGCCGCGTCGTTCTCTCGTATTTTCTCTTGGTCACCGTGGTCTTTCTGAAGCCAAAAAACAGGTCAGTCATGACTCTCCTGCTGAAAATGGTTCCACAGGATGATGAGATGAGAAGTAATTGGAATATTATTCACAGGAGGGGGACTGGCTGCAACACATTTAAAAATGAATTTAGCATTATTTGGTTAAGTGGCATCTGCTTAATCACAGGTTAAGGATATTGGGATATCTGAGACCCAGTAACAATTCTCTCTCTCTCTCTGTACGTTTGTAAATCCCTAGTGTGTGTATATATATATTTCCTACTACAAAAATGTGTGCAAGAATGTTCTTAGCAACGCTGTTCAAAATAGCAAAATGGGCGGGGAGGGATAAATTTAGAGTTTGGGGTTAACATACACACACTACTATATATAAAATACATAAACAACAAGGTCCTACTGTGTAGCACAGGGAATTACACTCAATATCTTGTAATAACCTATAAGGGAAGAGAATCTGAGGAAGATATGTATGTACGTGTGTGTGTATATCTATATAGATATAGATATAAAACTGAATCACTTTGCTGTACACCTGAAACTAACATGATATTGTCAATCAACTGTACGTCAATAGAAAATAATAGCAAAATGCTGGAAACAATTCAGATTTCAACAACGGTAGAACACATAAATAACAACAATAAAATTGTCTAGTTGAGAATACGGAGGCATCTCAGGTTTCATCCTCACGTAGGATTAAGTCACCAAAAATATGAACGTTTTCATTTATATACATTTCAAAACACGCAAGACAAAACAACCTTTTCTTTATGGATGGAAATGTGGTAAAATTTAAAAAGAAACCAAAGAAATGATAAACACACCATGTAGAGTAGGGTTATTTCTGAAGGATGAGGAGATGGGAACGGAACGGTTAGGGGCACCCGAGAGGCTCCCAGGGTGTCCTTGGGCGTCAGAAGTACGTGATGGAAATTTGGGGGGAAGAGGATGGAACTATTCTATATCTTGATCTTAGATGGTGTTTACATGACTACGCGTTTGTGTAAAAATGTGTCGTCATTCGTGTAAAAAAACGGTGAATTTTGGAGTATATAAATTATAACTCAATTGAAAAACCACTTGTTAAAAAAAGTGTACAGTAGGCACACAGGTGTGTTTATTATATTGTGATTTCTTCATACTTTATATGTAATTCGTTTCCTTTCCTAGCTACTCAGTCTACTGAAAAAAGCAGTTTTTTAAACCCCTCAGTGGTTTGCCATTCTCCTCGGGTGAGCGTCAGACCGTTCGTGGGATGACGGTGCTTCGTGCCCTGACCCCTGCCTGCCGCCCCTGTCCTGGGCTCATGGCCCCCACTGCCTGTCCTCCTCCTCCACATGCTGGCCTTGCTGAACTGTGGTCATCTGTGGGCTGCCCTGTATCACCCTGGGCTGGAAGCGGCCTACGTTCCAACACGTGGTCTGGTACTAATAGAAGTTCAGCAAAGATTTGTGCAGTTTTGTTGAGGTACAGGCATCCTCTTTGATTCTGTAGGAGGAAGAGTAATGGGGAGAAATGCACTGGGGATGAAGTTCCCTCAAAAAATGCCCTGGAGGCTCAATGTCTGAAATGGGTCTCGCTGGGCTCCAGTCAGGGTGCTTGGCAGGGCTTTCTCCTTCTGCAGTCTCTGCAAGAGAATACATTTCCCAGTCGTTTCCAACTCCTAGAGGCTGCCTGCATTCCTTGACTCCTGGCCCTTTTCTGTCTTCAAAACGAGCAGTGGTTGGTCGTGTCTTTCTCATATCGTCCCTGTGATTCTAGCTCTTCTGCCCCCTCTTCCTCATTTAAAGGACCCTGGTGATCACATTGGTCCACCTGGATAATCCAGGCTAGTCTCAGTGTTTGAAGGTCAGTTGATTAGCAGCCTGAATTCCCCCGTGTAATTTAACATATTCACACGTTCTGGGGATTAGCATGTAGACATTTTGGGGAGGTGGGTCAGGGGCATGATTCTTCCTACCACACGTGGCAAAGAACGAATAAAATTCTCCACTGCAGCTTAACAGAATGACAGCAAATGCTTCCTCCTGTGTTCAGGATCTCATCAGGTGGACTGTTGTCTTCGTTTGTGCACAGACCCTGACATGAGTCGCATGAGAAGCAGACCCTGATTTGAGTGCATACAGTTTTTTGGTTTTTTTTGGATAATCTCTGGAAATACCGGCGGGAAGTGGAGGGAGATAGGGAAGAGAAAAACAGCAATAAGAGCGTGTCATCAAGGTAGCTGCCCTGTGTGCCGGTGGATTCCATGCTGGGGACTAGAAAACATGAGCCTTGGAGTCCTCCCCCGACAAGTGTTAGTCTTCGGGTGAGGGTTGCCCTTGGGGGAACTCAATTCCCAGGACCTGTGTACGCACGCACTCCGGGGCCAAGGAAAGCTGTCATTCAGAGAGATGCAAGTGTTGGCAGTTGGAGGTTGGGTCAGAATACACTGGAAAAGTCAAGGCCAAGGGGGTACATATACATACACGGGGCACCAACAGTTGTCGGTTATAACTTGCGTTGGTTTCTGGAAATCTGAATGTAGTGAAGTCATGGTACTGAGTAACTAAACGGGGTCCTTTAATGATAGTTCAGGAACTTTCCAACGTGTTTTCTGAAGGATTCTACAGAGAAACCCCAAGGCTCCTTGCAGGAAAGTCCCCATCCATCCCTACTTCATCCAGACTCACTCAACTTTCTGTTTTCGATTTTGATAGATTTTTATAAGAAGAAGAAAAAGGTACAGACACAAAGAAAAAAAGAAAACCACTTTCTTGACCTACAAATTATAAAAATTGTATGTCAGGAATCTTCTGCCAGGTAGGAATTCGAGAGAGAGCAGAGGAGAGCTCAGTGTCCTTTCCCTCAGGGTCTTGCTGGAGGGACTGGAGCAAAATCTGGATTTAGTGTTGTTGGTAAAAATAATCTTCCCACCCAGGAAAATGTAGAAAGCTACATTGTTCGGGATCTTTGGACTTAAATTCGTTTCCACACAGGCTGGAAGGTAGGAGTGGGGAGGGGAGATTTTGAGCTGTTTTGTTTTAATGAAGTGTTTAAGGCTGAAATAATGGTTCTATATAGCTTTTGACATAATTTATTCTATTTTGTGTCAATTTGCCTGAAGAGTGTAATGCTGTTTGGGGGGAGAGCAGCAAAGGGCTCTCACCGAGTCATGGATTGTAATTTACATCTAGAAAGTCTACATATTCCATAATTTTGGTGTGCTATGAATTAATGGAGTAATATTGAATATCTCCAAACCCCTTATTATGGCTTCTCACTTGAAATATGTTTTCAATATACATTTATTCAGCAGTGCTTAAACATGGCAAGTCGTAAACACATGCTTTTTAAATCATGTGGCTTCATTTTCTTCCTGCTTAAATGTCAGATCAGATGGTTATTAACAGCAGAGGCAGGGGTGGGGTGGGTAACAAGGAGAGAGGAACTGTTCAAAAACAAGTAGTATTTTTTATTTTAAAAGAAATGTCTTGTATTTATGATACTGTTTCCCTAAAGTGAAAGAGGAGAGAGCACTTAGAGGCTTGTGGTAGTTTCTCTGGTGACAATTTATTTTATGTGTGTAGCACATTGCCTCCCAAGAGCAATGTGTGTTTGAAATCTGCCATATACTATGTGAATACACTTGACCAACTGATTTGGTTAGTAGATGCTCTTGGGCTAAGATCCAGGAAGAAGGGCTAAAGATCCAGCTCTCAGATAATTAAGAACACGCTCCAAATGGCTAGAGCCCTAAGAGGCTTCCTATAACTGTCTCCAAAGTGAGAATTTACCTTCATTCTTGGTGGCAAGTGGCCCAGGCACTGAGCCACAAGATGAGGGAATTCCTCCCAGGGAATGTGATGAAGTGTTTTGCAAAGAGAAGCTTTGCTCTCCAGGACACTTAAAGTTCACTCTCAAGGCCAGCCTCTCCATGTCTAGCGCTGAACCTGCCTGAGTCCTGTGCTTGCAATTTCAGCATGCTGACACCAGGTGGCAGGCAGTACTGAGGTCCTCCTGCCAGATTTCCTTTCATACACAGCCAGGGTTCCCTTCAGTGCAGCTAATGAGTTGACAGGTATTGAGGAATCAAAAGAGATTCTTTATGAAAGAATAATACTTGCTAAAAATGCTACAGAGGCTACCTCCACTTTTAAATCTAATGCATTCATTGCAAAGGCCATGTCAGTGTACACTAACAAAAAGCTCTATTTTTATAAATATTGACGTATTGAACATACTTATAATGTGGTTTTATAGGGGGGAACATTATTGTGTTTACATAAACATAATATGCTCTAGACCACAACTCAATAAGATGTATCAAGTTCTGGATACATAGTTGTTTTACTAACCTTGAATAAGAAATCCCCACAGTTAAAGTAAATAATATATTGGTATCAGGAAATAATGGAAAGATTATAATAGTAGTAAAGTAAATCTAAAAGATTAAGATAATGGGCCAAACTTAATGCCTAATGTGCTGCCTGGCTTGTGGCTTGTTATTTCACAAGAGGATAGAATAGTTTCTTATTTTACATCTTGTGCTTTTTGTTTTCCATGAGAAGTAGAAGGACATGGAGGGCTTCCCTGGTGGGGCAGTGGTTAAGAATCCACCTGCCAATGCAGGGGACACGGGTTCAAGCCCTGGTCCGGGAAGATCCCACATGCCACAGAGCAGCTAAGCCCGTGTGACACAACTACTGAAGCCTGCATGCCTAGAGCCCGTGCTCTGCAACAAGAGAAGCCACCACAATGAGAAGCCCTCACACTGCAATGAAGAGTAGCCCCCGCTTACCACAACTAGAGAAAGCCGGCACGCAGGAACGAAGACCCAACGCAGCTGAAAATAAATAAATAAATATAAATAAATTTATTTTTTTAAAAAAGGACATGGAATGCAGGGTAATGTTTGGATATGTTTTATTGGTGAGCAGAGGGAGGGGAGATTGCATTTTATATGCCAGCAAATAAAGCAAGTACTTCCTTTGCAAATGATATATCTAGGTTTCTCCTTTGTTGGTTTGATTCTGCTCACTCATTAGCAGAAATCATAAAATGATCTGATAGAAGGAGCAAAAAGTAACCCGTAGGACCCTGGTAGACAGTGCTAAATGAATAAGAACACCAGTTACAAAGTTTGAGTTAAAAGCAGGAACTGTCTAATTTGAAAGTTATTAAGTTATATAATTGGGAGCACGATTTAAAGAAATATGAACTCCTGGGCAAAATTAAATGCCTTACTTTCTAACACTTTACCTCTTCTGAATTGATCTCAAATTAAACCCTGGCTTCCTCTCTCATGGTGGTGACACTGACTCTGCCAAGTCCTCCGTGCTCTTCTGGGGCTTCTCAGAATTCCTCCATGGAATCAAACTTAAGTCCTTCCTCGTGTCTCCCGTGTATCCAAATTTAATACATGCTTTCACTGTGTGCCACCTGAAGAAACCCCCAGATTATGTTTCATTAACTCAGCTCTAACTTCTTACAGTATTAAGGGTTCAGTTTATCCTTTCATAACCCATCATCAAAAAGAAAGATTCAGTCCATGTGAGGTGGAAACCCAGCTTCACCATTTGCTGGCCGTGAAACCTTGAGCATTTGTAAAATTAGAGTACAATAATACCTACCTTGAAGGCCAAGAAGGATGGATGGGAATCTATGTGCAGCACTTAGGTTCTGTGTACCTGGTTCATTGTAAGTAGTCAACTCAATAAATGTTAGTTATTATCAATAGCACTGTTATTATTAATGGGTCTTCAGTTACCCTTTCTGAATCTGAGGAGTACTCAGGTTCTTAAACTTGGGTTTTTTTCTCTTTTTTTAACTAAAGTATAGTTGATTTACAGTGTTTCAGGTGTACAGCAAAGTGATTCATTTATATATATATTCGTTTCATTATAGGTTATTATAAGATATGGAATATAGTTCCCTGTGCTATACAGTAGGTCCTTGTTACTTATCTATTTTATATATAGTAGTGTGTATCTGTTAATCCCAAACTCCTAGTTTATCCTCCCCCTTTCACTTTTGGTAACCATAAGTTTGTTTTCAATGTCTGTAAGTCTATTTCTGTTTTGAAAATAAGTTCATTTGTATTATTTTTTGAGATTCCATTTACAAGTGATATATGGTATTTGTCTTTCTCTGAGTTACTTCACTTAGCATGATAATCTCTGTGTCCATCCATGTTGCTGCAAATGGCATTATTTCATTCTTTTTTATGGCTGAATAGTATTCCATTGTATATATGTACCACATCTTCTTTATCCATTCCTCTGTGGATAGACATTTAGGTTGCTTCCATGTCTTGGCTATTGTAAATAGTGCTGCAGTGAACATAGGGGTGCACGTATCTTTTTGAATTAGAGTTTTCTCTGGATATATGCCCAGGAGTGGGATTGCAGGATCATATGGTAACTCTATTTTTAGTTCTTTAAGGATTTTATACTTGTTTTTATACTATAAGTAAAAGCAGAGAAAGGTCCCTGCTTCACAGATCCTATGGGAACACCACACTTTCCCCTTCCACTCAGGGTCTGGTTGTCAGCACACAACCAGGGCCCTTAGCAGTGGCTTTCCTGGGCCCCCTTGGCACGATGTTTGCCGAGCACACCTGCTTGGATGCAGACTTTTTCTTGTCAGAGACCATATTTCTTTTCAAAGAAAATGTTATAAACAAACACGTTAACCGTGTTTCAGGTTTGTGTTTTGTTTTCTGTAAAGAGTCCTTGCGTGAAGAGGTCCCTGCTTCTGTCTCTGGGCGGGGCCTGGGGTGCCCAGTTAGTCCTGCAAAGACCCCTCCTTCAGGATGCAGCACCGTTCCTCCGAAGCCCAAGCCATCTTCCGAACGCTTGCCAAAAACATGGAAGAAACGGCCCAGCATCCAAGTGGCTCTGGAAGCTTCGGCTGATGGCAGAGAGGTCGCCATTGTCTGCTGTGAGGACGGCCTCTGGCTGTGACCTTGGGCAAATAAGCTCTCCACGCCTCTGCGTCCTTGTCTGTAAAGTGGGAGAATAGGAATTCCGACCTCAGTAGGTTTCTGTGCAAAAGAAATGAGTTATGTATAGAAGTCCTTAAAGAGTGCGGGGTGCCGGAGCAGCTGGCCAGCAGTGTCAGCCAAGGGAGAAGCCTCCTGAAAATGCTGGCAGGGACCCCAGGGCCCCGGGGCATGCACCCTCCCCACTCACGACACAAAACTGTCTTTTTCTCCTACCTGCTGTTTCCCCCAAGTGTTAGGGTTGCTGGGAGCACGAAAAAGCATCTCATCTCATTTTAGAGTGGTTGTGTCTTTGCTGCAGTCACACAGCTGGTCAGGACAAAAGCAGGCCAGCAGCTGAGGCTGCAGAATCCAGGTCTAGAGCTCCTGACACCTGCCCTGCGACATCCCCGGGGAATAGGGAATTCTAAAGTTTAAATGCCCAGGACGGTTTGGCGGGTCCATTCTCTTCCACCTGGGAGCTTCGGTGGAAGTTAGATGATGCCAATTCATTCCAACCACACGGCCGGTTTATAGCGAAGCCCACGACGGGGTAAAAGACAAAATGGAATTGAGACATTTGGAGGATGGAAAAATGTTCCAAGTCAAACCCTTCCTCACAAAGGCGAGTGCAAAACTAGTTAATAACATTTGTGATATCAAAACAAAAATAATCAAAGGTTTTTTATCTCTGGGCTCTGGCCCAGCGTATGGGGAATTTAGTTTGGTATAGCTAAACTGCAAAGAAAAATAAAATGCAGAAGTGTTGCTGTTCTGAACAAATGTGGCTGGGTATTTCGGGAAGAAATAGCATCTCCGAAACTGATTGGTGGATGAGGTGTAAGGGGTGAGGTTTGTGAGGTGATGGTGGGGAGTTACCATCCGAGTTTTATGAGCCGCTGGGAGGGAGGGGAAGAGCGTGACCGTGAAACAAGAACTTTAGAAGCCCTAGAAAAAGAAAGTTGGGGAGTTTTCCAGTGAAATTTTGGATTGAGAAAGAAAATAAACCCATGTTGTACTGAACAAGATGGCAGATCCAGTTCAGAAAATTGAGTAAGAGACTGCATTCCCAGAATCAAGAGAAAAACTCCCCAAGGGCTTCCCCAGGGAGCCCCCGGAGGGAAGCGCTGACTCAGGACCCTCTGCAGCCCGCTGGGGAGGGGCTGCTGCCATTGGAGGTTGGAGGGGTGGCCTGGAACGAAGTCAGGAAGAGACCCCAAACCCTCAGGGGCAGGGGGAGTGGAGTGTGCGGCTTGGCCCTAGTGGAAAGGAGAGAGGCCTGTTAACAGAAGAGCGGCTGAAAGCAAGAAGCATCTGGAAAGGCTATCGAGTGCTTTAAACTCATGCCAAGCTAATTGAGTAATGGGACTGTATGTTCTTGTAAATTATTTCAACTGTGTGTAGTTCTTCCCCTGAGATCGGCTTCCCCTGCAGGTCAAGTTTGGTCGTGTGCTTGCAGAGGCTCTGAGTGGGCTGGAACTCTGTGTGTGTGTGCGCACGTGTGCATGTGTGTGTGGGGGGGGTGTGCGCGTGTGCATGTGTGTGGGGGGGGGTGTGAGCACACACGTGGGTTATTGATCACAGTCTGCATTCCCAGTACTATGCATGGACTGATCCGATGTTCACAGCTTATTCCTTTACGTGGCAGATGTTATAACCCCGTATTGCAGATGTAGACACAAGGCTCCTTTGGGCTGTTTGGCTGTAGCGCTGTTCGTTCCTAACCTCATGCTACCATGTCATGTAGATGCTCATGAATGAGAGGACTGTGGGCCAGTGTGTGTTTCTGAGCTCCTTTTTTTTTTTTTTTTTTTTTTTTAGCTATAACTCCCCATCCTCTGCATTTATTTATTTATTTGGCCGCAGGGCACGCAGGATCTTAGTTCCCCGACCAGGGATCAAACCCGTGCCCCTTTCTGTTGAAGCTCAGAGTCTTAACTCCTGGGCTGCCAGGGAAGTCCCTGTTTCTGAGCTCTTTTATCAAGAGGGCCTCTTCTGTTGGCCCAGGCTTGAACGGTGATGTCATTTGACTTACGAACCCCTTCTTGAAAGCCTAGAACAGACCCTTCCAGCTCACGAAGTGGGGATGAAAGTCATAACCACGATCAGAAGGGACCCTCTTGCAGTTCTTCGAGCCGGACTTGCCCCCAACCCTGGTCTCCCACCCCTTCGCTCTCACGGACGGCTCCCGAGATTGCAACCCGCCAGTTCTGTTTCTGCATGAAAGTCAGAGAATCTAGGTCAGTTTATCCAAGTAGAAAGTGTTGTTTTATTGAGTTAACTCTGTGCAAACTGCTGCCTCAATGCTTTATAGAAACAAAGTCCCTTGTGTCTGGGGCATGTTCTCAGGCAGTTTTCAGGGGCCTCCAGGTAATCGCTTAGATTGAAAATCAACAACGAAAACCCTTCTTTTTTTTATAAATGGTGGTTCCTGGTAGAAAGTGTCTGTCTTTTTGACTGTTTTGTCAGACACTAAATGAATCCAGCCTCTTTGATTGTGAAAGGACTTGAAGTGAGATTGCAGTGCCACTGCATCAACGTCCAGGAAAGCTGGAGTGTGCCTGACAGAAAGGGGGGTCCCAGACCCCCTTCGTGATTGCAGAATTTCCTTATTATTCCCATCATCTGGCCCAGTAAAGATCATCAAACCCAAACTGATTATCAAGAGAGAAAGGGATCCATTTGGTTGCTAAACACCATTATCTTCTTTTTTTTTTTTTTTTTAATTTTAGGGAAGTCTCTTTTATTTATTTATTTATTTATATATATATTTTTTAATTTTTGGCTGTGTTGGGTCTTTGTTTCTGTGCGAGGGCTTCCTCCAGTTGCAGCAAGTGGGGGCCACTCCTCATCGCGGTGCGCAGGCCTCTCACTATCGCGGCCTCTCTTGTTGCGGAGCACAGGCTCCAGACGCGCAGGCTCAGCAGTTGTGGCTCACGGGCCCAGTCGCTCCGCGGCATGTGGGATCTTCCCAGACCAGGGCTCGAACCCGCGTCCCCTGCATTAGCAGGCAGACTCTCAACCACTGCGCCACCAGGGAAGCCCCACACCATTATCTTCTCATCAAGGTTTTAGATGTGTTATCACTGTGATGTTTTCACATTAATGCTGCTTTAGAATAATACTTTTTTAACATTTTAGAGTTACTCAAAGTCTGGTCTGTGGACCAGAGCTGGCCGATGAACTGTTACCAGATGGGAAAGGTAGGTATGGACAGAAGTGAGGAACAGCCTGTAAAGCACAGGGAACTAGATTCAATATCCTGGGATAAACCATAATGAAAAAGAATATGAAAAGGAATGTATATATATATATATATATACATATATATATATTATATATATATATATATACATATATATATATTATATATATATATATAACTGAATCACTTTGCTATACAGCAGAGATTAACACAACCTTGTAAATCAACTATACTTCAATAAAATTAAAAAGTGAGGAACAGACATTGAGAAACTCTGAGCAATTTGACACTGCTGTAACATCCAAGCAGTGTTTCATTTTTCTAGTGATTCATCTGTATTGTATCTTATACAAGTATTTGTCTATTATGGATTAGAAGTGGACAAAACAAACAAAAATCCTGGTCCCTTCCCACAGACAGGTTGGGAAAAACTGTTGTTACAGCATCCATCATCCCATGTCATGCTGTCCCCAGTTTTGTGAGGGGCACAGGGATTACGTGCTAAGCCCCATTTTACAGGTAGATACACCCAGGCTCGGAGAGGTGAAGACATCTGGCCTGTCACCTGTGTCTCCATCTAGTGCTTCTTACCTGAAGCCAGCCGTTTCGTAAGATACCACTCTGCTGATCACAGAGCAAGCTCAGCTGCAGATATTCTTGCCTAAGGTTTTTCTCTTAAGGAAGGATCTCTGTGGACAATCAACCTTGAATGATCTATGAACAGATGCCCTTTGACAACATCTGAGTTCTCCTAATTCAGAAAACCATAGAGACCCCAACAGATGGGCCAGTTCCCTGTGTTTTCCAAAGCAATTGAAGGATCATAGCTGCACAGAAGCTTAAGGTTTGGAAGAGACCCCAGGGGGCCGTGTAGCCCTTGGCATTGACCTGCCCAGTGGGCAGCCCGTCTACCGTGGGAGGGATGCATCGTGGCGGACAGCATTCTGTTTGGGGGTCAGCAGCGACCGTCAGAAAGTCCTTCTTCATGTCAGGCCCACCTCTCCCTCGCTAAGTCTTACCTGTTGGCCTCAGGTCTACCTCTTCATCATACTAAGTCCCAGGATTTGGTCATAGGCACTGTGCCACTTCTGAATCTTCTTCCTGGTGTGGTCTGGCTTCCGTACCCCACCCTCAATCTTCCTGTCCTGCTCACCTCCACTCTCTGCATTCTTTAGTCAGTGGCCCCCCAAAATGATCCTGGCACTCCAAAAGTGGTCTGTCCAGGATATAGGAAAATGACCATCTCCCTCAGTCCACACACTGTATTTCTTATCATGCCAACTAAGACCGTGTTACTGATTTTGTGGCCGTATCTCATCGCTTTCTCGTACTAGATAAAAATGCTACGTCTCTTTAATGTGAACACCTTCATTTGGGAAGTTGTTCTATATATTGACCCACTAATTTATTCATCGATTGATTCCTTCTTTCACCCACCATCCAACCAAGCGTCCATCCAGCCAACCAGGGGAATTCTGTCCTAGCTGCTTCAGGATTTTAATCCTGTCATTTATTTCAGAAGAAATCATACTCAGTGGAAGGAAAGCGGTTTAGGCCTTTTCATCATCCCAGTTAATTTGCTCTGGAGGTTCAGTGTCTGGGCACCAGCTCTCCGGTCCACACCTCAGGGTGAGGTTAGCCAGTTAACCAGGTCCCAGCTAGCTGGGGACTGGAGAATCGGAGGATATCAGCGAGCTCCCCAGCTGGACGCTTCGTTGGTTTTAGCTGCGTCCCTAATCCTCCTTCCCTGTAAGAAGTGTTGATGAAGGAGGTCTCTTTGCTGTGACCTTTGTGCCATCGGTTTCCATACCGTGCAGATGGCACATCTGATTATCCCCACATCCCAGCCTCTGACGGCGTGGCCACTGCGTCCTAGGACCACAGCAGACATCATATGAGGGTAGCCTCAGAGGGCCGGGATGGAAGTGGAGTGGGGGACAGTCATTCACGTGATCAGTTCACATGTGATGATAAACACGTCTGCACGTCTGCAATTAAGAGCAGTAGTAATAGAAAAGATTAAAGAGAGAAGAAAGAAATCACCCCTCCTCATGTTGGCTGGAGTTGAGTTACTCGTGGAACCCACCTCCTCTGGGGATGCCTGACTTACTCACGACCCACTCACTTCCGGACGCCTCGCATCCTGGCCTCTCCCCCAACCACCCTACAGACAGAAGAGAAACCGCTTCTTCCAAGTTGATGAATGACCTGATTCAGAGGTCAGCAGACTGCAGCCAGTGGGCCAAATCCAGCGGGTCACCTGGATTTATACATTAAGTTTTATTGGAACAGCTGCACCCATTTGTTTCTGCTGATGGTCTGTGGCTGTTTTCCCAAATCAACCACAGACTTGAGTCATTGTGACAGAGACTAGGTGGCCCCAAACCCTGAAATATTTACCCTCTGGTTCTTTACAGGAATCAGTTTGCTGACCCTGCCCTGTGTTAATAAATCCATGGATCCGGGCCCCGCTGGTCCTGAGTCCCTGCCCGTGCTCCTCACCTCCCGGCCGCTTCCAGCTCTCACGACCACCCTTCGTGGCGATGTCTTCCCTCACCCCGTGCAGCGAACCCTCACCGTCCTCTCCTGCTCTCTCTGGCCACGCTTCCAGCTTCCACGCTGACCCCGCTGCAGCTGGAAACATGCACAGCGGCGTAGGTTTCCATCTCTTGGGTCACGGCTTTCCCCCCGGTGCCTGGAACAGTGCCTGGCACATGTGTGGTGGATGCATGAGCGCGTCTAGCTCTGTCTAGAGGCACATTCGACCAGAGCTCACCTTGCGGAAAAGTCCCATCTGGACCTCGCAGGTGAACAGGTGGATCCCAGAGGCAGTCACGGAGGAAGGCTTAGCTTGGAATCACCAACATGTCCCCTTACACGGCCGAGACCCTGGAACTTCAGGGAGTTGCTTTCCATTTCATTGGCCCCAAATCTGAGCCCTTATTCTTACTATGGCCGTGATGCTTCTGTAAATCTCCTCTACTCATCTAATTTGGCCCAGTCTCCTGGACCACACAAAGGACAGTAGCTGAGACCCTGGTAAGGGTGACAGGAAGAGTGTGGAACAAACAAGGAGGCCACAGAATGGTTGCCTGGCCCCTTCCTCCACAGACGCCTGGGCCCCTCTTTGTCCAGCGCCGGGTACCAGAGCGGGGCTCTGCCGTGCGCTTGGGGGAAGGTGGCAGTTTCTCCTCCAGTCTTTTCGTTTCTGACTTAGCTCGTGTTTGTCAAATAAATTATCATCTGAAGAAGGAAGGAAGAAAGAAAGGAAGAGAGGAAGGGAGGGAGGGAAAAAGAAAGAAGTATAACTTGAGCCTTTTACCATCGAGGTCAGGGCTGGCAAGGAGGTTTTACTTTCTATGCTAAGGCTGATCAGTAGGCAGTGGCTGCTGGGATCTGCTTGCATCACTGGGTTGAGAAGGATTCTGAGGCCGTATTCAGGTTCAGTTCAGTGAGAAAGAGAGCCATAATCCATTAGCGACATCGGCCGTGGGCGTGAGAGAAGAGGGTTGTGGCTCGCAGGCCGTGTTTTCCATCTCACTTTTAGACTATTAAAGCAATGGCTACAAAGCCTTTTTCAGACTCTTTACGTGGACGGGACATTGGGCTGCCTGCTCGCTGCGACCATCTTCCTTTTTGTAGCGTCGCCAAAGCCTGCTGCCTTCTCCTTTAAGCTACCAGGATTTGGTCTTTAATCCGTGGAACAAAGCGTTTTGCCACAGGAACTGAGGGTGTTTATAATGGCCAAAGATATACGTGGTCTTCGACTACTGACTGGTAATCTTTAATCATTAAGCTACATTCATCGAACACACAGGCGTAAAATGCCAGAACAAGGGGTTTTGTGTTGGGGCCAAAGAAATAGAAGACGTTTCTCTAAGAGAGTCTTAGCTGGTACAGGGTGAAACTTCCACGCTTCCGAGCTAGACACTCGCTTTTGACATGGGCTGGACCCAGATACGCACCTGTGAAGTCAAAGCAGGGCTTTTCTTTTATGATGATGGTGATGGTTAGGCTGCACCGCGCAGCTTCTGGGATCTTAGTTCCCTGACCAGGGATCAAACGTGGGCCGTCGGCAGTGAGAGTGGGCGTGTCCTAACCACTGGACCACCAGGGAAGTCCCAAAGCAGGGCTTTTCTGATGGTACCCGATGCCTCTCTGCAAGGTAGCACGTAAGGAACCTTTCATCCACATTCAGCCAGATTCATTCGTTTATCCATTCCACGGGCATTTGTTGGCTGCCTGCTGTGTGCCACACAACTTCCTAGGCACTGGGCATCCAGACAGAAACCCCTGCCCTCAGAGAGATGGCATTCTAGTGGCAGGAGACAGACAATGCATAGATAAATAAAGTCTATGCTAAGTAAATTAGTGAGAAATGCTAGTGAGGAAAATCAAAGAGGCACAGGAAAAAGGGAACCTCAAGCAGGCAGTGGGGTTTGGAGTGTTTGCTGTTTTAGGTGGCGTATGGGGGGAGAGTAACAGCCCGTGGATAGCTGTAGAAAGGGCATCCCAGGTGTGAGAACCTGCAAGTGCAAAG
Organism: Balaenoptera musculus; assembly: GCF_009873245.2. NCBI lineage: Eukaryota > Metazoa > Chordata > Mammalia > Artiodactyla > Balaenopteridae > Balaenoptera > Balaenoptera musculus. The sequence continues at coordinate 1,458,871 of NC_045788.1, read as the reverse complement.
GCCCCGTTGTGGTCAGGGACCAGCAAAGAGGCCAGTGCATCTGGAACAGGGTGAGTCACAGGGACAGGGAGGAGACGGGTCAGAGACGTAACAGGAGGACAGAGAGGACACAGATGCTGCTGAAATCATCACATTTCTGTTCCTGAGCCGAGAAAAAATATTTATAATCTTGGAAATTTTGACCATCCGTCCGTTGACTGGAAACTTAATCTTCAGAGAGACAACAAATGTCACCATCGATGGAGAGAATAGTGATGGCTGTTCTGGATGAGCAGGTGCCTGCATTCCGTGAGCGTGGGGTTTGAGATGACACGTTAGCAATAACAGGAGTTTTCTTTATAATTCTTTTTCTCTCCCATGTTCTGTTTGCATTTAGACCAGCTAAGAATGGCTCTCCTGTTTTTCCCTAACTCTTTCACCTTGACTATTTCCCCAGTTTTCTTTTTTCCTCCCCAGAATTTTCTGCAGGTATCCATCAGTCAGGGTTGTTTGGTTACAAGAAACCGACTTGGCCAACTTAAGCAAAGAGGAATTAATTAGAAAGCTACTGGGGGCCCCCAGAATAGACTGGAGGCTGGAGAACCAGGTTGGGAAAAGATCCAGAACCGAGGGACCCTGGGAGGCTGGAAGGAGGCCTCCTTGTGGACCATTTGCCCAGAAAGCCACCATTAGAAAGACCGAACCCTGGCCAGAGAACTAGATCCCACATGCATGCCACAACTGAGGAGCCCACCTGCCGCAACTAAGACCCGACACAACCAAATTAATTAATTAATTAGTTAATTAATTAAAAATGTCTTTAAAAATAGGTATAAAAAATTAATTCACACCCATAGGCAGGAACATTATGCCGCCATTGAAAGCAGTGTTTTCACAATGCAGGGAAATATCCACACTGTTAAATATAAATGAAAAACAAGATTAGAAAATTTGGATATTCTATGATCTATAATAAAATATATATATATATATAAATGCATGAAAAGGAGCAGAGAAAAATAAAATATTAACAGGGCTTGTTTCTGGGACATGGGTTAATTATAATTTGTATTTTCTTCTTTGCAGAGTTCATTATTTTCCAAATTCTGTGCAGTGAGCCTATGTGGCTTTTTTTTTAAAGATACTCTTTTTTTTTTTTTCTTTCAGAAGAAAGTAGCTTAAAAAAAAGAAAGAATGTAGCTTTTTCTCTTTATTAAGATTCTCATATTTTGTGGACACTCTGGGAAACCAGTTGACCAATACCTAATTTAGCAGCTGTCTTCACCGAAAACCAGTCGTTACCTGGAAGATTAAGGAAGTTAGTTCCTCTAGTGCCTTAGGCTCCTGTTCACACGCAGAGATGTTTAGTTGAAAACCAAAGAGCTCTCCCCGCCCCCCCTCCCCTCCCCCTCCTCCCCTCCCCCTCCCCCCTCTACCCCCTCCTGGTAAATTGCATAAGTGCGTACCTAGAATTTGGGAAGCGGAGGAAGTTAGTTGCCTGACTTGTTTGATGTGATCATCCCCAAACTGCTGCTTCAGTGATTATACATTTCGGGCCGTGTCTCCAAGGGGCTGCTACCTTGCCGGAGCATTGCCAAATGCCGTTCTTTATGGCCTCTCTCTGCAATATTTAGATTTTTGTCCTAAACTGAACAGCAGCCTGTGGCAGAATCTGCGGTTGTCATAGCTGTATTCAATTCACCTGAACTGCTGGTTTCAAGAACTAGGGTCTGAGAGTTTAGGGAATTCTTCTAATTCTCTGTACATCTCCCAACGGACGTGCCTGCACACTTTCCTCTTAAGGAGGAACGCAGGGATGGCTCGCCTAAACACCAAGGGAGCCTTCCTTTGTCTGCTTAGTCCCCGTCACCTCTAAAGATGCCCCAAGAGGCTTGGCCTCTGCTAGGGCCAGCCCTCTTCCCTGCCACGGTTTCCTCTTGTGTCCTCTCCTGAAGCAGATGCTGCAGGAGAACTGGGTTAAGGGGGGTTTAACACCCTGTGATTGGAATGCACGATTCTCCGCAGGCCCAGCCAGTGATCAGATGCTCACACGGCCTCACCCTCAGCCTCCTGGGCCTGTGCACATTTGGCGTCGTTCCGAGTAGCTGGTGAAGATGCGGAAGCAGTGCGGCCCTGGGGTCAGGGCTTTCTTATTGGACAGGTGCCCCTCCACCCCCTCACTGCCAGCACAGCTCCAACACAGGTATCTGTGAGCCCACCTACCAGGGGCAGTGCCTGTCACCCCTGCCCAGCACTCAGCCCCCCTTCCAGAACCTTCATCAGCAACAAAGACTTGTCCCAGGCCCTGGATGCCCCGGCACTGTTCTGGGTGCTGGTGATTGCATGTGAAGGATTCCTAAAATCCCTGCCCTCCAGGAGTTTACATTCTTTGGGGAGAGAAAGATAATTAAAAAGACAAATAAGGAGACCGAACTGGGACGGGGACTAGGACTGCTGGAGATCGGGGCTGCAGTTCTTGATGAAGTAGTCAGGGCAGGCTTCGTGAGAACGTGATGTTTCAATAAAGCCTGGAAGGAGGTGAGGGAGAGAGCAGCCAGGGTATCTGGAGGAGGGGGTCCAGGTGGAGGGAACAGCTCGTGCAAAGGCCCTGGGGTGGGGGCATTCCCCAGTGTGTTTGAGGGCCAAGAAGGAAGCCAGTTGTCAAGAGGGGCCTAAATAGGGACTTTCCTGGCAGTCCAGTGGTTAAGACTCCGTGTTTCCAATGCAGGGGGTGCAGGTTCAATCCCTGGTCAGGGAACTAAGATCCCACATGCCACACAGCATGGCCAAGAAATAAAGAAATTTTAAAAAAAAGAAAAAGAAAAAGTGAAAAAAAAAAAGAGGGGCGTAAACAAGCAGGCATGACAGGAGATGGAATCAGAGAGGCCCAGGGGCTTTGTCCAGACTTCTGCTCTCACTCCAAGTTTGATAGGAGGCTGTCAAGTGTTCGGGCAGAAAGGGGACATACTTGGGTTTTAATAGGTCCAACATGGTTGTTATGTTCAGACTATACTATCGGGGGTCAGGGCAGAAGCAGAGAGAGCTCAGGAGGCCACAGAAGGGAACCAGGTGAGAGACGGTAGCGCTCTGACCGGTGGGAGCGGTGAGGCGGTGCTGGTGGTGATGGGAGTTTGCAGTAATCAGTTGAGAAGTAGCTGCAGGAATTAGAAGAAGATCACCATGTCAGTAACATGCTCTGAGAGTCGCCTTACAGTCCGAGAACCTTCTTAGTGTTAGAGAAAAGCTACTTTCCTTTGAAAAGAAAAAACAGAACAACTACATTTTAAAAAATAATGGAAGCAACAGTAGCTCATTGCAGATGATTTGGGAAGGACTGAAATTTATAAAGAAGATCTAAATCACAATGAATCTCATGTCCCAGATATAAGTCCTATGAATATTTTGATTTATTTTATTCTGCTCTTTTTTCAATATGTGTGTATTCCAGTTTTTCTGACTTTCTTTTTTTAGTTAAGTTTACCATCGTGAATATTTTACCATGTCATTAAATAGTCTTTGAAGAGATGCTTTTTGATAGCAGTGTGATGTCCTTCCCTACGGGTATGAATTAATTTTTAGAGCCATTTGCTTATTGGAAGATGCAACTTGCTGTGTGCAGCCTCGGTGGTTCGTGGCTTCCTGAACTTCACCCCCGAATCACTTGAGCTTCCCTGCCGCGTCCCGGGCAGCGTTGATACCCGAAGACCTCCTCCCAGGCAGAGCCCGCCCCTGGGAGCTTCCACGGTGTGGAGAGCAGGGCAGGTGCCCTTTTCTGCTGCGAGGTGGGGAGGCGGTCAGAGGCAGAGAAGGCCCAGAAGGGCTTCTGCCCCGAAGACGCACTAAGACAGGTCCCTCCTCCTGGGAAAACAAGAAGGAGACGTGGGGAGAAAACCGAGGGTCACTGCCCAGCCACCTGCTCGGGAAACCCAGGGCCCGGGAGCAGAGGGGCCCCCACCCCTGAGGATTTAGGGAGTGATGGATGTCAAGTTCTGCGTTATGGCAAACGCTCAATAAATGTCATCTTCGCCCTTCCCCTACCATTGCCAGGAAAATACCAATATTCCGTAAAGTCAGTATTCACGTGTGCCGTTCTCGGGGGCCAAGCTGAGATAGTGGACAGTCATTCCAGAGTACGGAATGTCGGGTCAGCTCAGGATGTTCCCCTTAGATGTCACCTCAGTAACCCTCCTCCTCACCTTGTACCATGTGAATGTCCTCAAGAGAGAAAGAGCCCCCAGCCGGCCAGTCTCCTGGCGACCTCAGTTGGAATTCAGTAATTGTCGATTGATGGACCCATGTGTTAAGAGATGGGTGGATGGAAGAAAGGAAAGAAAGAAGGACTGGGGGGGAGGGTGGAAGCAAGGGTAAATTAACAGTTGTACCTTTTTTTTTTCTTTCTTTCTCTGAAAAGATGTGAGCAGAATCATGTTTTTTACATAAGCCAGAATCTTTTCCTCTTTTTTCTCAGGTGAAATAAAAACCCAATATGGAGATTCCTAATTTCCGTTGGAAGAAAGTAAAGAGCCACGTGTGATCTAAGTAGCATATTTTATCTGTCTGAGCCGAAGATGGGTGATTTTCTAGCTTGAGTGACATATATCTGTGCCCCGCCCCTGGAAATACGTTGTCCTTGCTGCGATTCATTTAGCTTTCTTTTAAGTGGACTCTGGTTTGTGGGCAGTGGATGAAGTAATTGGAGTGAGTGCTTCTCCCAAGAGACAGAATCAATCAGCGTCGTAGAAGATGGTGACATTTTAGAAAGAAACTCTGAGGAAAATGTCATGCTTAAAAAATTAGATTTAAACACACTGACTCCAGATTGATTTTTATTACACTCAGATGGATACCCTGATTGATTATCAGTCTTACAAATGTTTAGCACAGCTCTCACTTCTCTGATAATCAGAATAATCTAATTTTCAATGTCATTTAATGTACTGTATTCAAGGTTATAATAGATCATATTTCTAATAAAACCCAGCAATTATGGAATGAATAATAGAGGAAGACTGGCATTCAGATTCCCTGAATTATAAGCAGCACCGAGAGAAAGTCTTAGGCACACCCATTCCTTTATTTTTTATTTTTTGATTTAATAGGAAAACATTTTTTTATTGTAAATGGGATCTTTTTTAAAAATTCATTTTTATTGGAGTATAGTTGATTTTACAATGTTGTATTAGTTTCAGGTGTACAGCAAAGTGATTCAGTTATACATACACATCTGTCCACTCTTTTTTAGATTCTTTTCCCATATAGAGTATTACAGAATATTGAGTAGAGTTCCCTGTGCTATACAGTAGGTCCTTGTTGGTTTTCTATTTTATATATAGTAGTGTGTATATGTCAATCCCAATCTCCCAGTTTATCCCTCCCCCCCTTTCCCCCTTGGTAACCATAAGTTTGTTTTCTACATCTGTGAAGCCCATTCCTTTAAATGTGAGGTACACTCTGAATCACGGACTGCATTATATAGGTTATTTTTTTCCTGCCCATGATCTGAATGGAACTTCACCAGACTTGGCTGGAAAAAAAAAGAAAAAAGAAAATTCTTGGGAGGAAACAGCAAGATTTGAATCCTTCTAATATATATTATTAGTGTACCTGGAGAAAAGTGACAGGTAGCCAGGTTATTTATTGAGTTTCCCTAGTAATTGCTGCTTTCTCTCCATTTTTGATATACACCCCCTGGAGAAATACCATATTTTAGTTCTAAATATTTTTCCAATATCCACTGAAGCAGCAGCTGACATTATGGATGTTTCAGGGTGAGCCACAGGGTATCTATAATTTGGAGGAGGTTTGACTCTGTATTTAGAGCCTAATACTTACCTGACTGTGTTTCCTTTGGTTTCTTTCTTTCTTTTTTTGTTTTTTTTTTAAGGCCTACTCACTTCTTTAGGAATAAGCTGTGCTCTTTATATTTGTGCCTTCTAACCAACTACAGTCACGCTGGCATCTGGGTAGGGGATGGCGGGTCCCTCTGCTACAGCTTGAGGTTTGGTCAGATGGTCTGGCGTGTGTGACGCGCTGTCACACCTGGCCGCCCAACAAGCAGTGGCACCTCTGGGGTCTCCCCTTTCATGCGGGGCTCTCTGTGAGGGGTCCCAGGTAGGGCAGGGGAGGCCACAGGAGCTGTCAGGCTTCAAGAAGTTTAAACTGAAGGGAGAGGCCTTAGACAGAAGGCTCCCCGCCTAAAACTGGTCCTGGAGGTGAACCTGGCAGAATGAGAACTTCAGAAGGGCTGAGGCTTCCTGCAGATCCTCAGTAGAGCAAATGACGGGCGGGTCCAGATGAGATGTCCTCCACAGAGGTGAGGCGTCCTGAGGCAGAGCCATGAGGACGCAGTGCCGTGAGGTCGCAGTGGGAGGATGGCTGGGCAGACAGCGCGGAGGGGCGAAGGCCACAGGCGCGCCTTCCTCCTGAGGTCTTGGGCGAATCAGATCCCGGAAGACCACCAGAGCTTTCTGTGTTTGTGGCCGGTCAGAGCACATCTTGGAACGTGATTGTTTTTTGTTCTGCGCACCTCATTTTCAGAGGGAAGTCATATAGAACAGAACATTATCCAAAGCCGGTTGAGAGGGATGATGTGGAATCCAGCTGTCCCACTATGAGATATGACGGAACACGCCGGAAATTCAGAGGGTGGAGAAATTCAGCCGTAGGGAGAAGATAATTGCTCTGAACTGTGTGAGGGGCCATGAGCAAAAAAGAAAGTCACAAAGTGTGGTACCGTTAATCGAGCGCTGAACCTTTTCATAGCCTCTGTTAGATGAGTACCATTCCTTACTGGTCATGGTAACTGACACTGAGAGAGGCCAGGGAAATTGCCCGAATTTACGCAACTCCTGAGCCAGAGTTGAGATGTAACCCAGCTCTCCCCCAGCGCTTGTGACCTATGCCATAAGCAACAGCTCCAGAGACTGATTCTGGGTGATCAGTAAGGTCCCTTTGCAGCTGTAAACCTCCTAGGTCTCCATTCAGGACACATGTTCAAAGTCATTTCCTGATATTTGGAAATATTCCAGGCATAGGGAGGGGGTCCTCTCTCACAGTACCCAGAATAAGGTGGGGTTAGTCTGGGAACACTTGCTGCTTAAATCAGGTGGTTTGAGAGACCAAGGGCCCCTTTGCAGTTAAGGTCGTTGGCAGTAAAAGCTGTCTACACGGTTGAAAATGGCTGGCTTACCATCCTGCACTTTCCTGGAGCCTCAGGAAAGGGAGTGAGAGTATGTGCATATGTTGTGTGTGTGTGTGTGTCTGTCTGTCTGTCTGTGTGTCTGTCTTAGGGGCTTGAGGCGGTCATGGCCTGAAAAATTAACGAGAAAAATCATCATCGAAGGCTTTAGGGACAGGGTCTTAGCAGGGTACTGAGGATGAAAGGAGAGACCTTCAGTGATGTGCCGTAGTGAGGACCTAAGGTTCCCTGAGCGCTTCACTGAATGTTTTACCCAGCGAGAGAGAATGAGTCAGGAGACCTCTGTGGAAACAGACAGCCTGTTTTAGCTCTAACAGTGCTATTTCTACTTTACTTTTTATTGTATTATAGTGTATTTGCCTACCTTTCGCAGATGAGCCATTGTCTGCAAAACATCGTTCACAGAAAGGATGCAGGCAGACGGAGCTACCTTGGCAGGTACACAGGATGAGGGAGAGAGAAGCACAGGTCCACCTCTGTCACTGGGAGAGGGCCCCTGGATGGGTGGTGGGTCCAGTTGCTGAGCTGGCAGCACCAAAGGGAAGGAGCCGTGTAAGGGCAGCTGGAGGGGCCCCTCTTAGGAGAGGATCAGTGTGAGGGGTCGAGAGGTGTCTAGTGGGCAGTGAGGTGTGCACGTCTGATGCTTAGGGGAAGTCAGGGCCAGAGGTGGGAACTTGAGCCTCCTGAATGTATGTACTTGGTGGTGGAGGGCTTGGGCCCGAATCTCAGGAGACATGAAGAGTCAGAAGAAGGCTAGGGTTGCTCCCAGGAGTAGGGAGTCCTTTAAATGGGCTGCCAGAGAGACCTCGTGGGGATCCCAGGATGCAGCTGCCTCAAGTTCCAACAGGCCCTCCATCTCCTCATTGTAAATCTGGGAGTCGGCGGTAGTTCTCAGGGAAGAGAAGCCCCGTCCCCATTCACCAGCATTTCTCTTTTTGAAGTTAGTTAGCTCAAGGCACTTTTTAATACCGCGTTTCATAATTGTTGCTATTTTTTTTAAGTCCGGACACATCCTAAGAAAGTGCCATAACTTACTGACCTTTCCCTGTTTTCAAATAAAGTGGCTACCAGCGAGAGCCCTGGGATAAGAGGGTCAAGCTGACAGTCATAGGTGACCAAGGGGCCCTGTGCAGTTAAGGTGCCTGGTAGCAAAAAGTCCACGTGATTAAAAATGGCAGCTCCCGGAGCAGCACAATCATTGTGCAATTTCCTGAATTCAGTCAAAAGATGACGGGGTAAGTGGGGGAACAGGCCGGGCAGGGGATCCGGTGGAATTAATAAGAGGAATATGACTTTAGAGTCCAGCATTCCTTTCCAGCTTAGGGTCCGGCCCACCTCATCTGTGTGCAAAGTTATGCCACATGTGTCTCAAGACAGTGGAAATGTCTGGGGTCGGGGCGTGGCTTAGGTGGGAGGGCTGCCGGCCCCTGCTGGCAGGGGCCTGGTCGTCAGCGGAAGGGAGGAGGGGACATCCTCGTCTCGGTGGCTGGTTTGGGCTGGTTAGGCCAGGGTGACCTCCCCGCTCATGTTCTGGACGCTTCCAGGGCGGCTGGCTCTGCTTTGAGTACAGGAGGGTCACCGTCTCGCTCAGTGTGGTCCAGCTAACAGGTTTTCAGGTCCCTCCTCACCCTTGACTTCTCTCCCTACTAAAATCTGCGAGAAGGAGACAGAACCTCGCCCCTCTAAACTGAAGCAAGGGTGTGAGAAAAAGTTATGGAAAAAAAGGAGCTGGAAATACTTACAGATGGAAGAATGCAACTCCCTTTTTGACACCTTCCAAAGAAGCAGCGGGGAATGCAATGACTTTGGAGAAACTTGGAACACGTATGTATTAAGGAAGAATAAGGACTTCGGAAGGAGAACCCCTCTTTCCCCCCGCCCCCCAAAGTCATCTGCGGTGTTGCTTCATCAGATTCCAGAGCAGCGAATACACCACGTTGATCACGTCTCGTGTGTCCGTGCTCCTTCTTCCGACAAACGTCTGCGTCCAGAGGCCTTTGCAGCACCGCCTGTTGAATGCACTTCTAGGCATGGTCGTTGGCTGTCACTACACCCCGGTGGGTTTCCAGGCCAAGCTTCGTTAAGATGTCTTGTGAGAAACGGAACTCCCATCACATCCCTGCAACACCTCAGAACACCACGACCTCGAGTCCCTGAGTCTTTCTGCCCCCAGGATCTTTGCTCACGCTTCCCCAAAGCCTGGAATGTTCTCCTGGTTCACTGCTATCCGCTCAGATGTTCCTTCCCCTGCGAGGATTTTCCCTGGCCGCCCTCCCACTCCTCCCTGTGCTCCACTCTCCCCCGCTGCTCTCGGGGTGACGACCCTTTATTCTGTGTGCGCTCTAGGAGACCCTCTAGCTCTCCACCAGGGTCTGGACGGACTGCAGGCCACGGTCAGGGGCGGGGGTGGAGGAGTCCCCAGAAGAACATCTGTTGGAGGGGGCAGGGCTTTGGTGCTGGGCAGGAAAAACAATTGACGTCCACTCTGTTGCCTGATCACTGAAATAAAAGGGAAGAACAAACACAGGAGAGTGGGTGTTAAGTCATTCCTTTTCTGTTAAAAATACTTTCTTCCTGGGAATTCCCTGGCGGTCCAGTGGTTAGGACCTGGCGCTTTCACTGCCGAGGGCCCGGGTTCAATCCCTGGTTGGGGAACTAGGATCCCGCAAGCCGTGCAGCGTGGCCAAAAAAAACCAAAAAACCAACCCAAAAATACCTTCTTCCCTAATTTGGATTTACTCTACAAACAACTTCTTACAGATCAAGGACATTTTTTAGAGTACAAGTCTGCAGACTACAGCCCGTGGGCCAAGTCCCGACACAGCCTGTTTTGGTGAAGTTCTATTGGAACACAGCCATGCCCTTCCGTGCACAGAGCCTCTTTTGCCCCGTGATGGCACAGTGGTGGCCACAGAGACTGTTGAGTCCTGCAAAATCTACGATATTTACTGTCTGGCATTTTGCGAGTGAGTCAGCACATAGCTCATCTAGCGTGTGTCTTTAATTTAGGAGAAGCTCTTTTGCCCCAATATATGCGATCCTTTCTGCCCCCAGTTCTTTTTTAAATTTATTTATTTATTTTTGGCTGTGTTGAGTCTTCGTTTCTGTGCGAGGGCTTCCCCTAGTTGCGGCAAGCGGGGGCCACTCTTCATCGCGGTGTGCGGGCCTCTCACTATCGCGGCCTCTCTTGTTGCGGAGCACAGGCTCCAGACGCACAGGCTCAGTAGTTGTGGCTCACGGGCCTAGTTGCTCCGTGGCATGTGGGATCTTCCCAGACCAGGGCTCGAACCCGTGTCCCCTGCATTGGCAGGCAGACTCCTAACCACAGCGCCACCAGGGAAGCCCTGCCCCCAGTTCTTTAGAGGACCTGCTCCATCACCGCTTCCAGCTCCCTCCCCAAGATCCCCCCATCGCGGAGACCTTGCCGTATCCCCGGTGCCCGGCCTGCTCCTCTCCCCTGCGTGCCCTTGCTCGTAATGCCGTCATTATCCGATGGGACACTGTACGTGGATTCGGTCATTGTCCACCTTTCCCGAGAAGAAAAGAAACTCCCAGAAGCCGGGGACATCGCTTCACACACTGTTACCTCCCCAGCACCTAGAGCAGTGCCCGCGACAGAATGGGAGCTCAGGACGTGCTCTAAAGTTCAAGATCACCTTTAGGGTTGCTCGCAGGCAGCCGCAACTTCCCTGCACGTCCTCTGATGTTTCTTGGACGTCTGAGTTGGGACCCTGCACCGCTTTCTCTTCCAGGCCCTGCTTTCCTCTCCCCGGAAAGCATTCTCGGATGGCTTTTTTATGAAAAGGAGAGGAAAGCACGCTGTTGGGTGTGGGTTTAGTGGAGAGAGAAGGGAGGGCAGAGGAGCAGAGTGGGGCGGCAGGAACAGCATGTGTTACTTGTTGCGGTTTTTTGGTTTTTTGGTTTTTTTTCTGATTGCTTAGCTGAAGCTTCCCGGGGATAGAAACTCAGTTCTCTGTTTGCGTCAAACATCGAGCATGTGGGTCTGAGCCGTGCCGGGAATGGTGACGGTGCCTTGCTTTCTTTTCCAGATGAGGCTCTGCAGAAATAAGTACCTGGGAATTAAAGTGTTGTAGGCCAGGAGGAGGATTTTTGTGAACTCAGTAGGATGTCAGCAATCCTTCCCAGACGAAGACAATTTGGGCTGATCTGTTTGTATTGAGATACTGTTCACTCGGGGAGGGTGAAGTTGGCCACGATTCCGGCCACCGCTTCACGCGCTGAGGTGGACGAGGTGGGCAGGGGGGGTTAGTTCTGCTGTTTCATTTTTCACATTTTCTTTTAATCACACGTGTGGCCTGCGAGTCACCCCTTGATGGCATTCAGGGAAGCCAAGGCCAAGGAGAAAAATTCCTTAATTATAGTCCTCGTTGCATTCTTGTTATTAACACTAATCTTTTCTTTAAAGGAAACCGTTTCGAGAATTCTTTGATGAGCGGCTTGTGGTTTGGAGCTAGAACTGGGTTTGAGTTCTGGCAGCTACGTGGCATTTAGCCTCTGTTTCCTCCTTTGCAGCTTGGGGACTCATAGTATCTCCATCCAGTTAGGGTGAGAGACAATGCATGTCTAGCACTTGACACAGCCCGGGGAAGACACCCTCCCTCCCCGAAGGGATGGGGCTGGCCGTGACCGTGATAGTTCCTGTTAAAGAGAAGAGACCAGCTCACAGGCCGCGGTCCCGATTTGGGAAGCTGGTCTGTGACCGGAAGATTTGGAGTTTAAATTTTCACGCTGGCTTGGAATTTCTCCCACCTTTGCATTTCGAAGCCAAGGGCAAGGAGCAGTGGATATTTTCTCACTGAGCATTTCTGATACCCGGGGTCGTCCGGTCGTGATTCGGGCGCGTTCCGGGAAGGCGTGCAGGGTGGGGTCTGTCAGTGTGGGGCGCCATCGGGGTCTGCAGTACACGTGTGGAGTCAGTTCCCCGCTGTGTGCTTTGGCCCCCTCACCGTGGTCTTGCGCCCTCACCCGACTGTCCCGTGGACTCGGGGACTCAGGTTCCCTGTGGCATCCCCGGTACCTGGATCAGGGCCTGACACCCAGAGCTGGTGGTCACGGCTCAGGAACTGCCAGTAGCAGGAGTCCGGATGTGTCGAGTTCCAGGTTGCTGCGTCTGCTTCAGATTCAGCTGATTCCTACAGTCAGGAACGGGAAGAAACAAGCCCAGAGGGGTCAGGGGCTCGCCATCACCTCCCACGGCCACCGTTCCCATCAGCAGACTTTCCCTGAGACCCTGTCTCCAGACAGTCACGTCTCCTGAGCCGGGACCCAGAGAGCCAGCTGCCCGCTGCACACACTGGGCCGTGCCCTGGGGGGCACAGGCCCTCCCCCATCATGCAACTTGGCCCTGCCCGCTGCCTGGCGCCCAGGACCCTTCACATGGGCCCACCCCATGGCCCCTCTTCTCTCGCTGGGAGCTCCCAGCAACCACATGAGTGATGTCTCCACCCAATCATTTCTTCACCATGGACAGAGCTGCCCTTCTAAAAGGCAGCTCTGGTCCTGTTGCTGCCACTGCGCCCCCGGTGAACCTAAACCCCAAGTCTCCTTGGCAAGGTTCGCCGGCCACAGGAGCTGCGGTCCAGCCTGAGCCTGGAACTCAGCCCCGGCCCTATTCTCTGCAGAACTTCAAAGCTGCCCTGTTGCTTCCACCCAGGGTTTCAAACCTGCCCTGTCTTCTGCCGGGAAAGCCCTCCCACCTCCCCACCTGTGGTCACCTAAACCCTCGTCCTGCTCCTGTTCTGGGTCTCCACGTAGACAGTGCCTACGTGAGTGTGTTAACCTTCCGGGGAGCCCTTGACAAGTGACAGTTGCAGACTCTCTGGGAAATCCATGCAGCCTTTTTCTGTTTGTAAACATGGGTGGTTTCCCGGATGTCTCTAACAGGTCTGATTCTAGAAAGACAAGTTTTCAAGGGCCTGGACCCAAGTTTATTTCCTGGGTTGGTGTTTGAAGGGCTTTCCCTGGCCGCCTCTTAACCCTCCCCGCCCTCTGGCCTGGCTTCCATCCTATATTGCTCTGCTGTAAATGTTCTCTTGAAAGTCACCACTTTCTCAGTCGCCGGACCGTGAACTTTGCTCCCTCTCCGTTCTTTCTGACTCTCGGCTCCACTGGACACTCGACCAGGCTTCTGCTGCGTCTCCGAATCCTTGTCTCCGTCGGTCGCTGTGATTCTGAATCACCCCAGCTTTCCTGCTCTCTGGCCCTCTGCTCTATCACAGCCCCCTCCTCCCCTTCCCACCAGCTACAGGCCACACCCAGAGAGCAGTTCCGCCTCCGCTTTTCCTCTCCTCTGTCACCCTCCCCTGCTCATCCTGGCTCCTGACCCCGACGGTCATCGGGGAGGTTCTGATTCCTGAGCCTCTGCGGCCTCTGGGATGGCTGCCTGATTCCTCACTCACCTCCCCTTAAGCCAAGCTCATCATTTTCCTGCCCAGTGCTTGATTCCCTGTTCCATCCCAGCTACCTTAATTCTCTCCTCTTTGCCGTACTGTCGTCATCCGGATGCCACGGTGAAAATCTCCCCGTGACCTCTATGAGTCTCCTTCTCCCCATCCTCCAGCCATTACCAGGTCCTGCGATTTCCCTCCCGGTGCCCCCCTGCACATCCCACCTTCTTTCTCTTTCCATGTATCAATCCAGTCTTTCCTCCCCACCTGTCCCCTGTCTCCACTTTTCCCTCTAGTCACACCAGCCGCCCTGCTCTCCTACAGACACGAGGTGGTCATTCCTGGAAGGATGTCCTCATGCTGCCCACATTAAGAAGGTTCTTCCCACCCTTTAAAGGCCATCGCAGAGCTAACTTCCTCGCGCGGCTGTGTCGTGTCCAGCCCTGAGGCCTCGGTCCACACCGTACTCTTCATCTGGATTGTCTCCCTAACCCTCCAAGGCCTGTCCGTATGGACTGTTTGTTGAGCATCCCTTCGGGAGGCTCTGTGCTCTGGACGCCTGGGTGACTGAGCCTCACACACACTCCTGGGGGGCGCGCAGCTCCAGAACCTTCCCTGGAGGGGTTGTCATGACGCCCACACGCTGAGTCGTCAGCTCCTGCATCTGTGGGACTAAGTACCGTCTTAAAACCTACTCCTTAGATTTTGTATTCCTGTTGTTTAAACACCTCTCTTCTGGCATCTAGCTCACTGAATGATGGTTTTTGTTCAGGTGACTCTATCTTTTACTAGAATGTGAGTCTTTTGAAATGATACCCTTTCACTCTTGTTTCTTGAACATCTATCACAGTGTCAGGTACAGTGTAAGTACTCAATAGCTATTTGAACAGATAGAGAAATAAATGAATGGATGGGTGGACAGATAAATAGATGGACAGATGGATGAATGGACAGATAAATTGATGAAATAATGGACAAATGGATGGATAGGCCAATGGACAGATCAATGGAGGAAAGATGGGACATACGGATGGATGGAGGGAAGGGTGGACAGATGGATGGATGTAGGAAAAAACCTGCCATTAAGACTGAAGCGGTTATCCTCACACCCATTATAACAATTCCTTTAAAAATAACCTTGAGAGCTAAGCCAGCCTTTAAGACATTAACAGTAAGTTTAAATTTATCCATCATTATTAGGAAAGGAGGTTATGGTTAATTGACTAATCATATCCAATAGTGGGCTAGCATACATCTTATACACGGACCGCTGATTCTCTAAAAGTTAAAATTAATAGAATGCATTTAGAACAAAAGCAATACTGAACAATGCACTTCCTTTGTGATTCTGAAAACCCTTAGAAACCTTAGTGTTTGCAGGACCCCAGTGAGAATCACTGAGGGGTGTACAGGCTGGCATAAACCGTTCAAAGGCCTTAAAGTCTGAGTTCTTCATTTAAACTAATCTGTAAAATCAACACCCACACGCTCACATGTAGACCATTTCTGTAATGATTTGGATTTCTAAAATGTATTTGACAATATGCAGGAGCTTCTGTACATTAATATCCTAAATACGGTATTTGGCCAACATCGGGCAGACGCGCAGACCATTTGTCTGTCTCTCAGACAAGATTCATCGAGTGTGGCAAGCATCATCTAAAAAGTTGGATCCCAAGGAAGCGAACATGGTCACGTCTGTTTGCTAAGCCAACTTCACGTGGAAAGTCCTGCCATAAGAATGAACCCACTGAAGGTTTAACAACTGTCCGGTTTACCTCTCTCCATTTTCCCCTAATCGCTAGTGATGAAGCCCCAGGTGGATCACTGATCTTGCCGTTGGTAAAAATTCTTTCTTCTCCCTCATTTTCTCCCTCCTTCCTCTACTTCTTTCCTTCTTTACTTTATTCCTGTCTACTTATCCTGCTGTCTTAGCATTTCACATTTCAAAGCAGTCCAGGTACAGCAAACCCTTAGAATCTACATTACCTATCATGTGCATTTTATTTATTGAGGGAGAAACCATGCTTTATTTGACTCAGAATCTTCAGTAGCTACAGGACTCAATAAATGTTTGGTGAATAAGCAAATCGGTGTAGGACTCCCACTGGTTTCGTACCATTACACTGTGTTGCATTTATTTACATGTCTAAATATATATTACGAATCCTGTGTATTATGGAAAAATTCATTTCTCCATTTTTCAGATGGGAAACTGAGGCTCAGGAACATTAAGAGACCGCCCTGAGTTTGCACAGTTAGTAAATGATGGGCTGAAATTTGGGCCTTTGGAATTTTACCCCAATGTCATCCCACTTTTCCAGGGTACCTTTCATGTTATTTAAGACCCGTGGGGAACAAGGGTCTTCATTAATTCCATACTTTATGTGTGTTGTCAACAGCCAAGCCATGGAAACAACCTAAGTATCAATCAACAGAGGAATGGATAAAGAAGATGTGGTACATATATACAATGGACTATTACTCAGCCATAAAAAAGAATGAAATAATGCCATTTGCAGCAACATGGATGGACCTAGAGATTATCATACTAAGTGAAGCAAGTCAGAAAGACAAAGACAAATACCATATGACATATGTGGAATCTAAAATGTGATACAACTGAACCTATCTATGAAATGGAAACAGAATCATGGACACAGAACAGACCTGTGGTTGTCAAGGCGGAGGGGGCAGTGGAGGAGGGATAGATTGGGAGCTTGGGATTAGCAGATGCAAACTATTATATATAGGATGGATAAACAACAAGGTCCTGCTGTACAGCACAGGGAACTATATTCAGTATCCTGGGATAAACCATAGTGGAAAAGAATATTTAAAAAAAGAAAAAAATATATATATATATATATAACTGAATCACTTTGCTGTATAGCAGTAACTAACACAACATTGAAAATCAACTATACTTCAATTAAAAAATACATAAATGATTTGTTTAAAAAAAGAAATTACAATCTTGTAAAGTTTTAGTGCAGTATCAAGAATATCCACAATTATTTGCTAAGTCTATTAAAATACACCTCCCTTTTCTTTCATATATTCCATGAAAAGAACATATTACAAGAGACTAAATGCAGAGGCAGATACGAAAACCTAGCTGACTTCTAGTAAACTAGAAATTAGGGAGAAAAAAAAATTATGTGTGTTGTAACAGATGTGGGCAGGATTTTGAACCTTGAATTGAAGGAATGACAAATTGTTTTCTTTTTTGCCTTAATTACCAAATAAACGCAACCACTGATTCGGATATATCATGCGTGAAAGAGCACGTGGGCGTGTGCTACTGCTGTGTAACCCATCCTTTACACAGACTGTATCTGTTAGCTATCACTGTGTAACAAACCACCCCAAAGCTCAGTGGCTTGAAACAGTAAGCATTTATTATTGCTCACAAAACCATGGATCAGCAGGGTGGAACTTCTGGGCTCACTGGGCCCTCTCATAAGTCTGTGGTCAGCTGCAGCATGGGTGGCCGTACTGCCCATCTTGCCTGAGTGCTCTCCCAGGTTCAGGGCTAGGCCGGCTCTAGGTTGATCTAGGAACGTCTTGGCTGGGCTGCTGGTCTCTCCTCCTCCAGCAGGCTAGCCCGGGCTTGTTCCCACAGAGGGGTGATGCTCTAAGAGGGACCAGCACAGGATTTCTCTGGGCCTAGGCTGGCACAACGTGACTACCACTGGTTTCTGTTGGTGAGAGTGCATCACAGGCCAGCCCAGATACAGGGGTTGGGGAGCAGTCTCCACCTTCGGACGGAGGAGCTGGGGCATCACAGTGCAGAGGGTGTCCACAGGTGGAGCACTGGGGCATCATTTTTTTTTAGCATCTTTATTGGAGTGTAATTGCTTGACAATGGTGTGTTAGTTTCTGCTTTATAACAAAGTGAATCAGCTCTACATATACATATATCCCCATATCTCCTCCCTCTTGTGTCTCCCTCGCACCCTCCCTGTCCCACCCCTCTAGGTGGGCACAAAGCACAGAGCTGATCTCCCTGTGCTATGCGGCTGCTTCCCACTAGCTATCTATTTTACGTTTGGTAGTGTATATATGTCCATGCCACTCTCTCACTTCATCCCAGCTTACCCTTCCCCCTCCCCGTGTCCTCAAGTCCATTCTCTACATCTGCATTTTTATTTCTGTCCTGCCCCTAGGTTCTTCAGAAACTTTTTTTTTTTTTGGATTCCATATATATGTGTTAGCACATGGTATTTGGTTTTCTCTTTCTGACTTACTTCACTCTGTATGACAGACTCTAGGTCCATCCACCTCACTACAAATAACTCAATTTCGGTCATTTTTCAGGCTGAGTAATATTCCATTGTATATATGTGCCACATCTTCTTTATCCATTCATCTGTCGATGGACACTTAGGTTGCTTCCATGTCCTGGCTATTGTAAATAGAGCTGCAGTGAACATTGTGGTACATGACTCTTTTTAAATTATGGTTTTCTCAGGGTATATGCCCAGTAGTGGGATTGCTGGGTCATATGGTAGTTCTATTTTTAGTTTTTTAAGGAACCTCCATACTGTTCTCCATAGTGGCTGTATCAATTTACATTCCCACCAACAGTGCAAGAGGGTTCCCTTTTCTCCACACCCTCTTCACACTGGGGCATCTTTAGGTGAGCAGCCCTTCCTGGCACTGCACTCCTGCTGCCCGGTTCTGAGGGCTTGTCAAGGGGTCCTGCGCCCCAAGGGGAATCACTGAGGCCGTGTCTCAGAACTTTCTCTAAGCTAAGTGCCTCATTTCTATTTTTTTAATTAATTAATTAATTTATTTATTTATTTATTTATTTTTGGCTGTGTTGGGTCTTCTTTGCTGCGTGCAGGCTTTCTCTAGTTGTGGCGAGTGGGGGCTACTCTTCGTTGCGGTGCATGGGCTTCTCATTGCGGTGGCTTCTCTTGTTGCAGAGCAGGGGCTCTAGGCGTGTGGGCTTCAGTAGTTGTGGCCTGTGGGCTCAGTAGTTGTGGCTCACAGGCTCTAGAGCGTAGGCTCAGTAGTTGTGGCACACGGGCTTAGTTGCTCAGCGGCATGTGGGATCTTCCCGGACCAGGGCTCGAACCTGTGTCCCCTGCATTGGCAGGTTGATTCTTAACTACTGCGCCACCAGGGAAGTCCCCTCATTTCTATTTTAAGAAATGTTTTACAATGGAAAATAGGAAGATGTCAACGAGAACTGCAATTCATTTTCTGAAAATTAATTGGGTTTAGAGGACCATAGGAGTGAAAACTTTGGCTGCTAGAATTGATCTTTTCTTTTTCATTGGAGTATAGTTGATTTACAGTGTTGTGTTAGTTTCTGCTCTACAGCAAAGTGAATCCGTTATACATATACATATATCCACTCTTTTTAAGATTCTATTCCCATATAGGTCATTACATAGTATTGAGTAGAGTTCCCTGTGCTATACAGTAGGTGCTTATTACTTATCTATTTTATATATAGTAGTGTGTATATGTCAATCCCAGTCTCCCAATTTATCCCTCCCCCTCCCTTATCCCCTGGTAACCATAAGTTTGTTTTCTACATCTGTGACTCTGTTTCTGTTTTGTAAATAAGTTCATTTGTACCCTTTTTTTAGATTGCACGTATAAGCGATATCCTATGATATTTTTCTTTCTGTGTGTAACTTACTTAGTATGACAATCTGTAGGTCCATCCATGTTGCTGCAAATGGCATTATTTCATTCTTTTTTATGGCTGAGTACTATTCCATTGTATATATGTACCACATCTTCTTTATCCATTCATCTGTGGATAGACATTTAGGTTGCTTCCATGTCCTGGCTATTGTAAATAGTGCTGCAGTGAACATTGGGGTGCATGTATTTTTTTCAGTTATGGTTTTCTCTGGGTATATGCCCCTGAGTGGGATTGCTGGATCATATGGTAGTTCTATTTTTAGTTTTTAAAGGAACCTCCGTACTGTTCTCCATAGTGGCTGCACCAATTTACATTCCCACCAACAGTGTAGGAGGGTTCCCTTTTCTCCACACCCTCTGCAGCATTTATTGTGCGTAGATTTTTTTGATGATGGCCATTCTGACCCATGTGAGGTGATACCTCGTTGTAGTTTTGATTTGCATTTCTGTAATAATTAGTGATGTTGAGCATCTTTTCATGTGCTTTTTGGCCATTTGTATGTCTTCTTTGGAGAAATGTCTATTCAGATCTTCCACCCATTTTTTAATTGGGTTATTTGTTTTGTTTTGTTTTGTTTTTGATATTGAGCTGCATGAGCTGTTAGTATATTTTTATATTTTGGAGATTAATCCCTTGTCGGTTGCTTCATTTGCAAATATTTTCTCCCATTCTGAGGGTTGTCTTTTTATTTTATTTATGGTTTCCTTTGCTGTGCAAAAGCTTTTAAGTTTAATTAGATCCCATTTGTTTATTTTTGTTTTTATTTTCATTACTCTAGGAAATGGGTCAAAAAAGATCTTGCTGCAATTTATGTCAAAGAGTGTTCTGCCTATGTTTTTCTCTTAGAGTTTTATAGTATCCGGCCTTTCATTTAGGTCTTTAATCTATTTTGAGTTTGTTTTTGTGTATGGTGTTAGGGAGTGTTCTAATTTCATTCTTTTACATGTAGCTGTCCAGTTTTCCCAGCACCACTTATTGAAGGGGCTGTCTTTTCTCCATTGTATATCTTTGCCTCCTTTATCAAAGATAAGGTGACCATAGGTGCTTGGGTTTATCTCTGGGCTTTCTATCCTGTTCCATTGATCTACATTTCTGTTTTTGTGCCAGTACCATACTGTCTTGATTACTGTAGCTTTGTAGTATAGTCTGAAGTCCTGGAGTCTGATTCTTCCAGCTCCGTTTTTCTTTCTCAAGATTGCTTTGGCTCTTCGGGGTCTTTTGTGTTTCCATACAAATCTTGATGGGGATTGTTGTTTAAGATATGACAGCCTGTAACTTGCTGTGAAGAATGTGTGTGACACAGAGCAGGATACAGGCTCATCTGAAACAGTCTGCTGGGAAACTTCTTTTTGTTATTTGGAGCCCCCCGCCCCACCTCACCATCAGATACTGCTTTGAATGAAGTCTTTGTCTTCATGAAAAAAATCTAAAGGGTTATACCAACACCTCTGCTCAGTCATGTCACTCTGGATACATGGCCCTTATTTTAAGGCTCTAGATTCCTGACTCAGACTGGCTGCAGTTTTACCAAGTCAAAAAGACCCGCTAAACAGCCTCTCCAACACACAAGGGCAGGTTGAGCGCTGCAGAGCGAACTTCAGCTCATATAATAAAGCATGTCCTGCCCATGAAAATGGTTTATGGCAGTGGGGACTGAACTGTCCTTTTCTAAGCTGGCAGTTTTTACAGATGAGGTGAGTTGATCATGCAGTGGGTGTGAGTTTACTCCTGATTAAAAAGCAAATGGGGGACTTCCCTGGTGGCACAGTGGTTAAGGCTCCGCACTCCTGATGTAGAGAGCCCGGGTTCGATCCCTGGTCAGGGAACTAGATCCTACATGCATGCTGCAACTAAGGAGTTGGTGAGCCACAACTGAGGAGCCTGCCAGCTGCAACTAAGAAGCACACCTGCTGCAACCAAGACCCGGCACAACCAAATAAATAAAATAAATACTAAAACAAAAAGGCAAAGGACCACAGCCTCAGTGTCTTCAGTTTCCATTTTTTAGCATCTAGTTTTATAGCATCAGTAAAGTCCTTCATCTCAGCCCTGATCATGCTGGATGACTCTGCCACAGACAGAGCCAGGGAAACAGCACCTCCAGTGGACAGATTTCATGAGAGCCATCCTTTGCCAGGGCCCCTTGCCGCCAGAGGCAATGAGCAGAGAAGGACCACGGGTGGTGGAGGAAGGCATCCCAGAGGCCACCTGCACTTTCTCTACTGCTCATGACCAAGCGCTTACTTTTATGCATTAGGCAGGAGTGTTTGTCTCCAGAGTTAAACTTAGGATATTTCCTATAGTTCATCCAAGACTCTTCTCCAAATGAAAGGATTTGCCCCTTATAGCAGAGCCTCTAAACTCCAAGTCTCCCTGCAAGAATGCCCACCGCCCTGGGCCTGCTGAAGATAAATGCAGCTGCACCAGGCTGCCCCCGCCAGGCCCGACAGAGGAGGAAAGTGGGATTATGAGACAGAAGGAACGCAGTTCCCTCGAGAGGAGATCACATCTCCATAAGTAAAAGCAGCCAGTGAGAGGAAAGTGTGTTTAAAATCATTTGGAAAGTTTTGTTAGTAGGATATACCACTTTAACTAAAAGAAGTATTTGGCCTTTGTACATTCTGATATTTGGGGATTTTCTGTAAGTGCTTGGAATAACTTGAAGAAGCTGAGCTAGGCTGGTCGATCCTAGTTAAACTCTCAGCATGCTGTGTCCAGACTATTACCCCCAAGACTTGCATATTTAATATTCTCTAAAAATTCTAAGTATGCTCCCTTGCTCGGTCACCACAAGTGCCATGCCGTTCCTTACACTTTGCGTTTGTGCTGGGCCCACATCACCCTCTGAAATCCCTGCACATAGGCTCCCACGTGGCAGACTAGAGCGGTCCCTGGAGGATGCTATTTTGACCTCCATTTCAAAACCCCAAAATCAAGGTCCAAGCACAGGGGCTGAATTCATTTAACAGACTCTCATGGGTGCCCTCAGCCTGGTCCAGAAGGTGTGTTTCTTGGTAGCAGTGGAGAAAACTTAGCTGCAGCCTCACTCACTAACCTCCTTTCTCTGTGTATTTGTTCACATTTCTATGAGCGCCTCCATGGCTATTGCTGAATCAGGAGAAAGACGCAGTCTCCACTGCGCAGGGGATTCTGACATTAGGGCTATTTCACTCACCCCAACCCACGCAAGGTCACAGTGGGACCTGCTCTGTTAATTGCTTGAGTCCCAACCGCAAATCCTGAAATTATGGGAAAGTATTTCTCTACTAGTTACAGATCCACCTGCCTTCAAGTTCACGTATATAATTAGTTCAGAAAATGATGTTTAAACTAAGATGAAACTACATCTGTATGTTAGTTAGAGACCCTCCTCTACTCACGGCAAGCAGATAGCTCTCATCACCGACTGTGGTCCATTATTCTTACAGTTAGTAAGGAGGTAAAGAGTCAAGTTGAAGGAATTCCAGACTTTAATATTCAAACAAGAATAAATAGACCATTATGCTTCCTTTGCTAGACTGACTATAGAGAATTTTAATGGACAAAATCACTGTTGATTGTATTTTCCTTTCTTTTTTTTTTTTTTGATGTGAATTTCTAGTGAAGTGTTGTTTCATCTCTTCCTGAATCCAAGTGAAGTTTCTGACTTCCGCATGTTTCCTGCATTACATTTTTATTGTGTGCATAGGAATCAATATTCCAGATACGTGCACAAGCGCACACATTGAAATGAACATGACTTCATTTATTTTCATGATTAGACATTCAAAAAAAGTACTTGGGTGTCTGCTTTCATATTCATAGGTCGAGATCCGTACATCAGAGGTATTTGTATAAGTGACACTTTTATTACGTTCATTTCATTTGCAATATGATAGTGGATCATAAATATGTTACTTTTATGCCACCAAATCTGATTTGTGGCACTTAGCCCTCACAAGGAGAATACCTGATATCTTCTGAAGCACCTTTCATCCAAGAAGCGCTTTGCAGACACGGGGCCGGGCTCTACCAGGTGTGTCCATCACACTCGTGAGCCTTTGCACGCCCCCCGCTTTATCGGCTGCACTGTTGGGGCCGAGAGTGGCCATGAGTCCCTTGCAGGCCCGGAGCTGACGATGAGACCTTTAATTTCTGGAAGAAAGAGGCTCAGGTGAGCTCTGCGTTGCTGCACCCAGGCCCTGATGGCCGACAGAGCTCCACATCCGCCACACGCTCACCCTTCACCACAGGCCAGACAATGTATCAAGCCCTGGGGACGCAGACACAAGTAAAATATGGCCCTTGCCTTCCTGACGCTCACAGACTAGGAGGGGAGGGCTGTGTGGAAGAGTAATTGCCCCCCTACCCCGTGATGGGGCGCTGATGCAGAGGTGACAGTAGGTGCCCTCCTCCTGTCTCACCCCGGCCCTCCCAGGGATGCACCGTGCCTGAAAGCAGTTGTCAAACCCCCAGGCACGTCGCAGGACTGGGCATGTGCCAGCCAGTTGCAATCGGGGTGAAAGAAGAGACCACCCCTCACACATCGCAGGCGGCCTTCAGGGCTGAGCACCTCCCACCCCAGACTTGCAGAGAAGAGCATCGCGGGCTCCCCGCCTACCAGCCCATCCCTCCATCCCTCCCCCATCCCCCCCTCCCCTTTCTCCAGCATCAGTTCCCGATCCTGGACCACCCGCCGCCCCCTACACACACACACGTGCACACACACGTGCACACACGCAGTGCTCCTGCAGCCTCCTTCACAACACTCACCACGTCGTGGCGTCACATATGAGTGCGACAGACACGGCTGAGGGCCCCGGAGCCAGGTTTTCTGAGCTCAAAGTTCATGCCACATCACTTACAGGAGGGGGCAGGTTACTTACTTTTCTGTGCCTCAGTTTTCTCATGTGCAAAATGGGCATAATTATGATACTTCCCTGTCAGGCGGCTGTGAGCGTTGAATGACCTAATATGAATAAATGGCTTCACCGAGCGCCCAGAGCTGCTGGGGAAGCTGTATTAGCCTTTTCAGTCTTATCATAATTAACACTTTAGGGACTTCCCTGGAGGTCCAGTGGTTAGGACACAGAGCTTTCACTGCCGTGGCATGGGTTCAATCCCTGGTTGGGAAAGTAAGATCCAGCAGGCCGTGCGGCGTGGCCAAAACAAAACAAAGAACCCACAAAAAACAAAAAACAAAAAACCACTCTAGTACTAGAGTCTCAGGACCTGTAGTAATAGTGAGGCCAACAGTCCTATCACTGTCACTACTATCACATGATTCATGTCTGTCTCCCACCGTGAGTGAGCCCCGAGGCAGCAGGAGCCGGCTGTGTGGTCTCCACTCCATCCCCACGGCACATGGCGCAGAGTAGAGGCTCACAGAACATTTGGTGAATGAATGAACGGACAAAGCAATGGTGCACCTGCTCACGTGGTGCCGCTACCAGCCGCCTTCTCTGAAAGCATCAATGCCACTTACAGCCACGGACCCACAGCGCTGCCCACAGGTCCAGCCATGTCCACGTGGAGGGGCTTCCATCCTCCTTCCTGTGTGACTAGCGCACAGAAGCTTCACAGGAGACTCACCCTTCCCACCCAGCCCACCGTCCATCGAGGAGAGAGGCTGTGAGAGGGGCCGGCAACTCCGGGGTGGGGAGCGGTCAGATCCCCGGGCCCTGCAGCAACTGTGGGTGGCCCCCTGCCCCGCACTGGAGCCCTGCCCGGGGGCGAGCTCCTGCCCCGCCCTGGCAGCTGCGGACACGAGTCCCCCGAGACAGGACGGAGACGCCTCCCCAGCCCTGCACCGCTTCCTCCCTGGCACAGGGAGGGCCCTGTGATGGTCTCCTCTCTGACCTGGATGCCGCAGCCCAGCAGGCAGGCAGCAGAGCTACTACCCAGGAGCTTGGCCTGGCCTCACCGTCTCAGCTCCAGGCTCATCCCTTCCCTTCCTTTGCCATGCTGAGGAGTACAGTGATCAAGCCTCCATGTGCCAGGGTCCCATCCCGGCTCCATCCTTTCTGTTTGTGTGACCTTGGGCAGGTTCTTAACCATTTTGTGACTCAGTGTTCTCATCTGTACAATGGGGATAATGGTACCTACCCCGTAGGTTCTTCATGAGGGTCAAATGAGTTTATTTATTAAAAAGCACTTAGAATAGTGACGGGATATAGAAGGCATCCCTTATTCTGGAGGTTCTGGCAGCCGTCCGCCCGCCTGGCCCAGATACCACATCTGTGCTCCACAGCACTTCAAAACCATTGAGCAAAGCAAAAAGCTGAAGCCAATGTTTAGAGAATCCATCCATCAACTTAGGAGCCTCTACATAATTGGGGTGTTATCGCCCACGGGGTGGCTGCAATTTGCAGTTGCCGAGGAGTCTGTGCTAGTCCCGGGAATCCTCTGGTGATGGAGACAGTTGGGGGCTGGGGACTTTGCTTTGGGGGGGCGGGAGCCGTCTGGAAGGGAGCATGAGGTTACGCGCTAGTCCTCTGGCAACCAGTCAGCCGCTGAGAGTGCCCCAAGCTTGGGCCCCGGAGCACAACAGATGGAGCCCTGGCTTTGCAAATGAGGAGTGCCCCCGACCCGGTGCCCTGCGGCGCTCACCGAGGCCCCCTTCCCACCTCACCTCTGCCTTCTGCCTGGGTGCAGATGCTCAGTGGTGGCAGCTCACGGAACATAACCCTCTAGAGCTGCGGTTGCTCCTCTGAGTTCCATTTTCCCGGGGGCCGTGGGTGGGCCGGGCGGCAGTGCGTGATGCTTAGGCGCGCTGGGGACGGACTGCAGGTGCTGTGTGTGCCCCTGTCTTTGCTTTTGTGTGTCTTCCACTGAAATCTTGACGGCTTTCAAACAGGGTGACCTTGGGCCTCGGGTTTCTAGAGTGTAGACATGGAATTGTAATGCCCACCACTTGTGGTTCACTGTGGAATTTAGTGAGCAAGAAGCCTTCAGTTACGTGACGGGGGGGCTGGCCCTCGCTGAGAGGTCGGCGAGCCGCGTTGCTGCCGCGGGGGAGTCAAGCGGTCTGGGTGCCATCATGCTCAAAGCAGGTCCAAGTGTTGGTGTGGCCTCCCCCTGGGGCTTTGGGTTTTTGTGGTGGTTCTTGTTGTTTTAAGATACAATTCACATAGCATAATATGAATCCCTTTAAAGTATACAGTCCAGTGGTTTGCAATATATTCACACGGTTGTACGGCCATTGCCGCTGTCTAGTTCTGGAATATTTTCATCTCCCCAGAAGGAACCCTGGGCCCAACTGCAGTCGCTTTCCGTCCCCTCACTCCCACCCCAGCCTTTGGCAACCACCGACCTGCTTTCTGTCTATGAAGTAGCTCATCGTGAACATCTCATAAGAATAGAACCATACAATACGTGGCCTTCTGTGACTTGCTTTTTGCACTGACATCATGTTGTCAAGGTTCATCCATGTTGTAACATGTATCTGAATTCCATTCCTTTTTGTGGCCAGTAATATTCCACTGTCTGGATAGACCAGTTTTGTTCCTCTGTTCATCAGTGGATGGGCACGTGGGCTGTTTCCACTTCTGGGCTGTTCGGAATCACGCTGCTCTGAACGTTGGTGTGCAGGTTTGCATGGATCGTACGTTTAAGTTTGTGAGGACCTGCCAAACTGTTCTCCTCGGGGCTCTGTTTCAGAAGGACCATCTTGCTCAGACAGGACTTTAGTGTTAGCTGAAGGAGAGGGTTCTCAGCAGGGCCAGGAGCAGGCAGGGGGGCTGGCAACCTGCCCTCAGAGCCACGGTGCTCACAAGGCCTCGGGGCGCGGCCTCCCCGTCGAACGCAGATGCCCACTGCCTTGGGCTTGTCTCCCCTGTGCTGACCGTGTTCTCTGCGTTCTCCCCACTTTATTTTTTTTTATTTATCTTACTGAAGTGTAGTTGATTTACACTGTTGTTACTTTCTGCTGTACAGCAAAGTGATCCATATATATATATATATATATTCTTTTTTTTTTTTTTTTTAATTTGGACCGCTGCCTGTCCGGGGCTGGGGTGCGGCCCGGAGGCCCCGGCATCTCTCTCTCCGACCGCAGCTCCTCCCCGGGCTGGGGCGCCACGCGGGCCGGGCAGGCGGAGAGCGGGGCGCGGAAGTGTGGGGTCCCGACGCGACCCCCAGGGCCCGGGGACGAGAGAAGGTTAACCAAACCCTCCGCGTCCCTGCTGCCCTATATATTCTTTTTTATATTCTTTTCCATTATGGTTTATCACAGGATATTGAATATAGTTCCCTGTGCTATACAGTAGGACCTTGCTGTTTATCCATTCTCTATATAATTGCCTCTGCTAATCCCAAACTCCCAGTCCTTCCCTCCCCTAACCCCCTCTTCCTTGGCAACCACCAGTCTGTTCTCTATGTCCATGAGTCCACTTCCGTTTTGTAGATAGGTTCATTTGTGTCATATTTTAGATTCCACATATAAGTGATATCATATGGTATTTGTCTTTCTCTGACTTACTTCACTCAGTATGATAATCTCTAAGTCCATCCATGTTGCTGCAAATGGCATTATTTCATTCTTTTTATGGCTGAGTAATATTCCATTGTATATATGTACCACATCTTCTTTATCCGTTCCTCTGTGGATGGACATTTAGGTTGCTTCCATGTCTTGGCTATTGTAAATAGTGCTGCTGTGAACATAGGGGTGCATGTATCTTTTCAAACTAGTTTTCTCTGAATATATTCCCAGGAGTAGGATTGCTGGATCATATGGCAACACTATTTTTAGTTTTTTGAGGACCCTCCATCCTGTTTTCCATGGTGGCTGTACGACTTTACATTCCCGCCAACAGCGTTAGAGGGTTCCCTTTTCTCCACACCCTCTCCAGCATTTGTTATTTGTAGACTTTTTGATGATGTGTAAGTCTGATTAGGTTCCATTTGTTTATTTTTGCTTTTATTTCTATTGCCTTGGAAGACTGAACTAAGAAAACATTGGCATGGTTTATGTCAGAGAATATTTTGCCTATGTTTTCTTCTAGGAGTTTTATGATGTCCTGTCTTATGTTTAAGTCTTTAAGCCATTTTTTATTTTTTGCAATATATGTTTTATTTATTTATTTTTGGCTGTGTTGGGTCTTCGTTGCTACGTGCAGGCTTTCTCTAGTTGCGGCGAGCGGGGGCTACTCTTCATTGCAGTCCGCAGGCTTCTCATTGCAGTGGCTTCTCTTGTTATGGAGCACGGGCTCTAGGCGCACAGGCTTCAGTAGTTGTGGTGCACGGGCTTAGTTGCTCTGCGGCATGTGGGATCTTCCTGGACCGGGGCTCGAATCCATGTCCCCTGCATTGGTACCCAGATTCTTAACCACTGTGCCACCAAGGAAGTCCCCGTTAAGCCATTTTGAGTTTATTTTCGTGTATGGTGTGAGGGTGTCTTCTAACTTCATTGATTTACATGCGGCTGTCCAACCTTCCCAGCACCACTTGCTGAAGAGACTGTCTTTTCTCCACTGTACATTAGTGCCTCCTTTGTTGAAGATTAATTGTCCATAGGTGTGTGGGTTTATTTCTGGGCTGTCTGTTCTGTTCCATTGATCCATATATCTGTTTTTGTGCCAATACCACACTGTTTTGATTAATGTAACTTTGTAGTATTGTCTGAAGTCTGGGAGGGTTATGCCTCCTGCTTTGTTCTTTTTCCTCAGGACTGTGTTGGTGATTCTGGGTCTTCTGTGGTTCCATATAAATTTTAGGATTATTCTAGTTCTGTGAAAAAGGTCATGGGTAATTTGATAGGGATCACATTAAATCTGTAGATTGCTTTGGGTGGTATGGCCATTTTAACAATATTAATTCTTCCAATCCAAGAGCATGGGATATATTTCCATTTCTTTGAATCATCTTCAATTTCCTTTATTAATGTTTTATAGTTCTCAGCATATAAGTCTTTCACCACCTTGGTCAGGTTTATTCCTAAGTATTTTTTTTTAATTTTTTGGATGTGATTTCAAAAGGGATTTTTTTTTTTTTTTTTACTTTTGCATTCTCCTTGCTTTAAACCATGCTGCCCTCACCTGTGTCCTGCACCTGCGGGAGTAGTTTGGGCACACAGCTAGCCTTCCTGTGAGGCTGAGATACCTCAAGCTGTCTTTATGCACTCGTCCTAGTCCTGGAAATGTTCTGAGCCAAAGAACAGTGTCATTTCCGAGTCCTGGAGAAGAAAATCACCTGCACAGGTTTTCTTGTCACATGCGTCCACTTGGTTACAAACAAGCGAGTGGACGTGAGGAAGGGTCGTGCCAGCTGTGTAGTCATGGGCACATCCCTTAGCCTCTCTGAGGCTTCGTTTCTTTGTCTGTAAAATGGGTTTAAAATTGCCTACCTGGGAAGGGGATGAATTGCACTGTAGACACGGCTCCCAGTACGATGCTGAAGATACTCAGAAATACCCTCCCCACTGCAGGTGTGAGGCGCTTATACGGACCACGGGGTTTTTCAGTACCACTCACCCCCCTCCCTTTTCCCTCCCTCCCCATCTCTTTCCTTTCACCTTTTCTCCTCTCCCTGCGCCTGTGCCTTGCTTTTACTCTGCCCTCAGCTCCTGCCCCAGGCGGCCTTGTGGTCCTCACGGTGTGGACCCAGACCCAGGAACCTGCCAGCTCTCAGATCGCCCGGGGCTCTCAGGAAGGACCAGGCTGAATCCTCTTAGAGCGGATCAGATCATGCCCTGGGTCATTTGCAGCACAGACTCCCAGTTCAGGGTGGTGGCAGACACAGCAGGCAGTGCCCAGCCTGGCAACCCTGGGTCCCCGGGCAGTGTGGGTTGCAAAACCTAGTTTTATCTGTCAGCCTCTCTGGGTCCCAGGTTCCTTCCCCAGGAGACCCTTGCCAGAGCCAGAGCTCTGAGTGCCCCTCGAATCTGGGTCATCTGAGAGGCTGTGCTGTGGGACGACCACCCAGCACAGAGGCCAAGACCATGCCCATGAGGTCCGGGGCCAGACAAGGTGTGGGGATGAGGGCTGCGGGCAGATAAAGGATGAACGAATGGCAGCTTTCCAGGCTGAGGGCTCATGATGCACTGATTATTACTCTTTAAAACTATAAGTAATAAAAGACTGTACGACTAATACAGAAAGTTTAGGAAGCAGAAAAACATGAAGGGACAACACCCCAACTCCCATCCCCTTGGAGATGAATTTCGTCGAAAGTGCCAGTTAAGGGAATTCCCTGGCAGTCCAGTGATTAGGACTCTGTGCTCTCGCTGCTGAGGGCCCAGGTTCGCTCCCTGGTGGGGGAACTAAGATCCCACAAGCTGTGGCCAAAAAAAAAAAAAAAAAAAAAAAGGTGCCAGTTAATTCAGAAAACTGAAAAGCAAAAAAATGAACCAAAAGGCCCAGCTAGGAATCCCTGTCTCCATTCTGGGACGTGTCTCCCAGGAAAAAGGGGTTTCCCTGGAGCGCCTTTCAGGCCATCCCCTCTGGAACTGCGGGGCACCTGCCCGGAAAAATTCTTCCAGGAACGAGTCCAGATAGAAAGTTCCCTCCGAACAAACAGGCTCTAGGCCCTCTGGGTGAGCTGAGCTCTCCTTAGGAGCCGGCTGGCGGCTGCAGCGCAAACAAGTCCCCCGGCAGCCACCCCCTTGCCTCGGGAGATGTGCTGGTCGGACCTCCTCCCCCCGACCCCCATCCCTTCCCAGGCAGCATCGGGTAGCGCAGCCCTGGCCACGAGTGACCCTGGTCTGTCTACTCTCTCGTCTGCAGCGGTCAGGAATGACAGAAACAAGAAAAAGAAGGAGCCTTCGAAGCAGGAATGCACGGAGAGCTACGAAATGACGGCCGAGCTGGACGATCTCACGGAGAAGATCCGGAAAGCCCACCAGGAAACCTTCCCCTCGCTCTGCCAGCTGGGCAAGTACACCACGGTGAGAGGCCCCGCCTACCCCGCCCCGCAGCGCACGCGCACTCGCACTCGCGCGCGCACGCAGACGCACGTGCGCACGCTCCCTTCCTGGAGCCTGGCGTGCCGGGGCCGAGGAAGGAGACAGCGTGGCCGGTCCTCTGAACCGGGGTCGCAGCCGCCGCTGAGTAGGGGGGGCGTTTCCTCCCGCTCGGTCAGGACGCGCAGGTTGGGCACGTGCGAGGCTCCGGGCCAGGGTGAGTGAGACGTGGCTGCTCCTCGCGGGGACCCACAGCCGCGGGAAGGGGCCGAGGAGGGCCAGGGAGGCGGCCGGGAGTCCCGGCGGCGGACACCGGTGCAGAGCCCAGCGGGGACGGAGGGCCGGGCTGAGCCTTTCACGGTCCCCGCTCCAGCTGGAAGAGCCCGCCCGGGGGACTGGGGCCTCCCCCGCCCAGGGTCTGGCTCCACAGAAGGTCTGGGGGGAGTGCTGGGAAAGCGAAGGGGGACCGACCTGGGAGGTCCCCCTCTGCTCGCTGTGCTCCCCTGGGAGTGGCCTCGCTGAGGGAGAAGTGAAGAGAAGGGGATGGGGGGCAGGTGGGGTCAGAAGGCGGGAGGCCTTGTCGGCTGGTCTGGATGTGCTGGTGGAGATGTCTTTAGGTACTTGAATTTTTTAGTGGCTTTTGCATGTGTTTTGTGCGCCGACGTGTATTCCCAGCACGTGGCACGTAATAGGCGCTCAATAATACTTGTCGACTGAATGCGTGAGTGCCACTAGAATGTTGTTCTGGCCTCTTCAGTGGCTCACGTTGCCCGCCTAAGATGCTGGTAGACGCGCTTTTTAAAAATCCAAGTATTGCAGCGTTTGCTGGTTTGATTGACTGAGACGTGCTAGAAAAAGAATAGTAGGGAAGGTCATGGGGATAAAAAGGTGAAATGATGATGCGGGCGGGGGCGAAGAACAGCAAGTGGGGCACCGAGGCTGCACGGTGGGTGGCAGCGCTTCTAAAGAGCTGGCGCTGGGCTTAGCCGCAAGTCCCCTGGCTGAGCTGCCCAGAGAAGAACCTAGAGCTTGCTCCCCAGTCCTCCGCCAGCTTACAAAGCACCTGGCAGCTATTAAAGTGCAGGTTCTGATTCAGCAGGTGTGGGCGGGCGTTGCTCACAGGCTCCCAGGTGCTGCTGGTCTGCAGACCACACTCTGAGTAGCAAAGGCCACGAGCGTACTTCGAATAGCAAGGCCCAGGACCATTTTCTGGGCCCCCAGGCCCTGGTGTCAGGGACAGGGAGAGACGCTGGCCAGTCTGCGAAGCTGCTGACCTGGCCTGCTGTTGACTCAGCGGACGAGTCCCCCTTGCGCACAGGGGCACCATCCAGCCCAGAGCAGACACAGGACGGGGCAGCATCGGGAGCCTTGGGGTCGGCCTGCGAGGGAAGGCAGGCTCGGAGACCTGGGTGGCGGGTGATGCTGTGAGTCAGGAGCAGGGGTGCTAGGAATGAAGGTGGTTTAAATCCTGCTCTGCCGCCAACCAGCCGTGCGACGTGTGCACGTTACTTCACTTCCCTCGGCCTTGTTTTTGAATCTCAGTCTGAAGTGGTGGAGAGAAGTAGACAGTTTGTGATCAGGTGTGTTTATTGTTGTTACGGTCATCATTATTACAGCCAGTACTCACTGAGCGTTTCCTCCATACCAGGGGCCGTGCTAAGTACTCTCGCTGTGTGAATTCTTTTGACTCCTTACGGAGGCAACGCGAGGCGGGTGCAGCGCCCCGTATGACAGAGGAATAAGTCACTTTCCCCACGCCCCGTAGCCAGCGGGTATCCTTGGACGTGGGCAGTCTGACTCCGGGGCAGCTCTTCTAACCCCACATGGCACACTGTGTCTCAGGAGGGTGGGTGACAAGGCAGGGTGGAGACCGGGGACACCAGGCGTCTAGCTAGGAGGACGGGGCTGTTACCCAGGGATAAATCAACTTTCCCTCCAGAAGACAGAGTAAAAGAGAACAGTCCCAGCAGGGAGGGCTTCCTGGAGATGGAAACTTGTAAGCCAGGTCCCGCGGTGAGAGACAACCCGTGGGGTCATTTGCTGCCCCCCTGGGGCCCTGACCCTCTTCCCCGGGTTGGGGTGTCAGGGTGGCCTCGTCCGTGCCCCAGACTCTGCCTCACCTGGTCACCAGGTGAAGTGGCCACCACTCTGGTCCGGAGGAGGGCAGGGCAAACACAAGTACACACGCCCTGGTGCGACCTGGGACCAAAGTGCCCCCTTGGGACCGTCGTCCCTCTGCGGGTCAGCACAGCCAGGGACTTTGGTTGGCCTCTCTGGGCCCTTCCCCACCTTCCCTCCCCCAGGCCACCTGGCGGAATCCGAGAGCCTCTCCTTTTGGATTCTCTTTGTGCCCGAGGTCTGATTTCACCTGCTTCCAGGCCAGTGGGGCCGCTGCCCTGCCTCTGTCAGGGCCCTGCCGGCATCCCGCATCCCTGTGGCTCATTCTGCAACCCCACGACGCTGCCTCGAGGCTTTTTGCGCCTGTGGGGCAGCGTGGTTCACAGGGGGGCGGAGTCGACACTCCTGGGAGCAGCCCCGGCCCGACGGCTCCCAAAGCTCCCCAACAAGGTGGAGCCCCGGTGCCCCCGGCCCTCCCCCACTCCTCTCCCAGTGCTTCCCAGGATCTCTGCCCACATAAGCTGCTCGCGTTGGAATGCTAGTCTCAGCGTCTGCTCCCAGCCCCAGGCGGGGCTTCACCGAGAGCCACCAGCGCCCCTTCCCTGCCCCCTCGGTCCCCAGTGAGGGCCCTGAGTCCTAAGCGCTAGGCAGGGACTTTGT
This sequence comes from Balaenoptera musculus, assembly GCF_009873245.2. Classification (NCBI taxonomy): domain Eukaryota; kingdom Metazoa; phylum Chordata; class Mammalia; order Artiodactyla; family Balaenopteridae; genus Balaenoptera; species Balaenoptera musculus. The sequence continues at coordinate 1,424,966 of NC_045788.1, read as the reverse complement.
GCGCCTCTTTGGATCCAGCAGGGAAAGTGGCCGCACACGTGCCATCTCCGGGGGACGACCCCTGACCACGGGGCGGCCTGGCGCCCTGCAGGCGCTGCTCCTCCCTCCAGCCCTTCTCTCTGTGCACAGATCAAGCTCTGTTTTTATCGTAAGCAACTTGCAGTCCTTTCGGGAAGTAGGCGCAGGTGTAAATAAAGAGCAGCAGCCGTGACGCATCCTTTGCAGGCCCTTGGCCATGGGGCGAGCGCTTTCCATAAGGGGCTTGCCGACGGGCAGCTGCTTCCACTGCGAGGGGACTTCGGTGCCTTTGCCCGGCTGGCATCCCTGTCAGGTGGCTTTGGAATAAGTGGGCAGGGAGCAGTTAGAAAGGCAGCTAGCTGCCCGCCTACGGATCCTTGAAGGAGTAGCTGCTTTTTCTTCCTGATGAGGGTCGATTTGGGACCCTGGTCAGGACCCAGGAAGCCAGCACCCACCCTCCGCGCCTGGGCCTGGGGGGGGACAGGGTGCTTGCTCACCTGCAGGCTCAGCGCCGGGCTCCTTGGCGCTTCTGACCAGTGAGCTTCCTGAAAAGCAAGGGGCCGGGGGGGGACTCTGGGGACCAGGGTGGGCTGCGGATGATGCGCTCTCAAAGAGTACACAGCCCAGCCCTGGGGGTGTTTGCTCTGCTTCCGCAGCGACCGCGACCCTGGCATCCAGGCGTTAGGGCTTCCAGGCCCGGGTTCAGATCTTGCCTGTGCTGCTTGGGAGCTCCGTGACCTTGGAGTCCTCGTCGGAGCCCCGCTCCTCATCTGTGTAACGGGAGTCGGAGCCGTGACTCCCTCGTGGGGCTGCCGGGGAGGGTGGATGAGGGAAACATCCAGCGCGCCTTGTACTGTTTCTGCCCCAGAGACATACGGAACGCACAGGTCCCCTCCTCCTGACTCTGTATCAACGCTGTGTCATTTTTTGGAGCCACATGCCCGGTCGTGGCAGCGTAAGTGTGGCTGGGACAGCAAGGCAGTCTCCCGGGGGCACGGCCCCGCCTGGGCTGTCTGCTCCCGCTTCCCGCCGTGTGCGGCTGTTCACCCCCTCGCAGGCCCTGCGGGACCCGGGCTGCCCTCCGAGGGCTCGGGAGGTGGGGCTGTGGAGACATGAGGAGCCCTTACTCCACCAGGAGAAGGACCGCCCACGGGATCAGGAAGCCACCCCGAATCTAGCATGTGGAGCGCTGGACACCACCTTGCAGCTGGGGCCCCCAGGCCACACCCCGCCCTCCACCAAGGCCCCTGCATTCGGAGACCACCCGGCTGTCCGGAGGGGCCCCTCCGGCTCCTGTCCCGGCCCAGGCATCTTAGGCGGGGTGGGGAGGGGTCCAGGAGCACCCCTGCAACATTAGCTGCAGGGAAGTCCTGCACCGTCTCCCTCGCTTCTAGCCAGACGTCCGGGAAACACTTGGGGGCCCTCAGAGCCCCGCCCCCTGCCCCGTCCCTGTCTCTCCCCCTCAGTGGCAGGACGGTTGCCACATGGTTAGAAGCGTCCGGGTCTCAGTCCCACGTGGCGTGTGCGTTGGGGCCTCTGTGTGTCGTCCTCCTGCGGATGGAACTGCCCAGCTGGTAGTTGGCGTGTGTCTGTGGACCGCGGATGCCGGCCCGCGCGTCACGTCCTCTTCCTGGCGATGCCGAGCATCTTTCAGCCTCTGGGGTTTCTCGCCAGGGGACAGGCTTCCGCAGACACAGTTCAGGCCGTGCGGTGCCCCGTGCAGTGGGCCCAGGGCTGCAGCACGAGCTGCCTCTGCGCTGGCCGGTGGGCAGTGACGCAGCTGCCAGGTGAGGGCATCCTGAGAACTAGAGGGAGTTCACCATAAAGCTTAGAACAGGGTCTGGCTCCCGGTGAGCCCCACAGGAGGGCTTGTTCCATGAGAAGCATGCCCAGTGGAGAAGTGGGCCGTGGACGCCGGGAGCATTCTCAGGTGGAGCTTGAAAGGACATCAGCTTCTCAGGACGGCCGGGGGGCAGAGACTCCGGACCCGGGCCCCCGGGTGTTCCAGCCACCCCGGGAACCTTAGCTCCTCGTTCCCTTTAAGACTTTCTGTGTTTCCTCCTCGGCTGAGAAGGAGGACAAGCAGCCCTGGCTGAAGCACTGTAGTGCCTGCAGCTGCCGCAGACGGGCGGAAAGAGACCGCGATTCCACCTCCATTTGTGGGCCTCGCTCTGGAAGTACCGCCAGTCAGAGAAGCCGCAGAGACGCGCACGGCGGCGGGAAGGGGTCCGTTCGCTTGACCAAGATGGCCCTTTAGCTGGATCTCGTGGTGGGGTTGGGCTTCGCCGCTGCTCGGGGGGCCGGGGGGCCCTGGGGGCAGAGGCAGCGGCCGCCTCTGCCCCTCTGCTGTGGTTCCGCTGCCCTGAGCTGCCGGCGAGGCCCCTCCCAGCCCGGGCCTCTCCCTTTCTCCCCCTCCCCTGGTTTCGGGATCGGCCCCCACCCAGCGCCCCCCTAACCGCCTCCACTCCCCGCAGACGGGCCGAGCTGTGCGCTGTCTGCGCTGGAGGATAGCGTATAAGCCATTTTAAAGCTCATGCCGTGTGAGTCCAGCAACCGGAACGATAAGACGCCAGGTTATTCTGTGTCTTCTCAGCTGCCTCTTCCCTTCAGTTTGCATGGTGGTGGGTTAGATTCACATGCCGTTGAGACGGCTGTGCGTTACTTTTAACAGGAGGATGGCGGGCCCGGTGCGTGATGACGTCTCCTCGTACGAGGCTGGCGGAGGCTCCGTTCCCACGTGCTGGGCCGGGCAGCGGGTGGGCGCTGTGGTGAGATGACTTCCTGCTGTCCGCTCACTTCTGTGCCCCTCCCCTCCCGCGTCGTCTTCCCACAAACCAGGCGAGCCGACGATTACGTGCAATTACAGACCCAGTGGCCGCACGCTTGGCCTCAAGCTCCTCCGGGTGCGCCGTGTCCCCAGGTCCTTGGGGACGGATGGGGGGAAGTGACGGGCGGGACGCTGGCCCTTCCCGCAGGAGCGCCACGAGGGCGGCCAGCCTCCACCTGTGTTAGGGCCTCTGTGCCACCCCGTATGCAAACTTCCCTTTCCAGCTTCCCCGCCGACCTTAACAACACAGCTCATTTTACAGACTCCGTGGGTGTGTCCCCGGGTGTCAGGGGCCCAAGCGCCAGCCTCGACCTTGCCAGTTGCTGCACGTCCGGCCCCCCCGGGGCCGCCGGAGGCCGCGGCCCAGGGCAGCCTCGTCCTCGTGTGGTGGTGGCCCTGAGACATCCTACACGAGCATAGACTCATGGAAGCCTCATTCACTCACTCATTCACTCAACAAACGTTTTGAGCCCCTGCTGTGTACCGGCCGCCGTTCTGGACACTGAGGACGTGGCAGCGACAGTGAGGCAGGAAGTAAACGAGAGTGTGCGTCGGGGGCTGAGGCCTGGGACCGCAGAGCAGGTGTAGAGTCCACAGAGCAGTCGGGCCGGGGCTCAAGTTTGCCCGGCCGGGAAGGAATGAGGGGTGTGTCTGCGGGCAGGGCAGGCCGAGGGGAGGGGCGCGCCCGCTCGTCCGGGACAGCAGGGCCTGTGGAGCCGGGGGAGACGCGAGGGAGCGGGCCGGCCTTGCAGGCCGTGGGGAGGACTTTGCCTTTCCGTCTGAGTGAGGTGAGAGATCGCTGCAGATTTTGAGCAGCACAGTGACTTGCTCTGACTTGTGTTTTTAAAGGATCCCTTTATTCCTCTGGTAAAGGAACAGACCGTGAGGAGGTCAGGGTAGAGTGAGGGAGACCCGTGAGGAGCTAATCCAGGCGGGAGGCGATGGTGGCCGTGGAGGTGGCCCCCTTCTCTACGTCGTGACAGCTCTTTGGTGGAGAACGTGAAGCTCTCACACCTAAAGCATCTCAAGCTGTAACTGAACGTTAGTTAGAATTCTTCCTGTTGCAGGTGATAGAAACCAAACTCAAACCGACTCAGACTAAAAACTAAAATCCTGGTGTGGGTCAGGCGTGGCTGGATCCAGCATCTCCGGAAGAGCCTCTCCTCCCACGGTTCGTCTCGGCTTTCCTCAGTCGGGTAGAGCCACTAGTCCAGCAGGGTTACACAGCGGTGGCTCCTCCGCCTACCGTTTACTTCATTTACTAGTGGGAGTGATTGCCGAAGAGAGATTCCCACATCTCTTACTCGATTATCCAGCGGTACAGGGATAAGATTTTGAGCATTTTAAAAAAATGACGCTAAGCTGAAAGGTCAACTCTCCCCCACCTTCCGGAGGCTCCCTGTGAAGAGTGAATTGTCCTCACGTTTGATGGGAAACGTGTTCGGTTCTCTGCCTTCCACTCGGCTTCCCACAACTACCCCTGACGGTGTTTTCTCTCCCTCGTAGAATTCCAGTGCCGACCATCGAGTCCGACTGGACCTGGGCCTCTGGGACAAATTCAGTGAACTGGCTACCAAGTGCATTATTAAGATCGTGGAGTTTGCTAAACGTCTGCCCGGCTTCACCGGCTTGACCATCGCAGACCAAATCACCCTGCTGAAGGCGGCCTGTTTGGACATCCTGGTACGTGGCCTGAGCCCGCCGTCGGGGTGGGCAGGGAGGAGGGGTTGAGGCACTCCGGGTCCCTAGCCTCTCCTGCTGCTGCCCGATGGCCAGAGGCTTCCCCGGAGCTGGACAGAAGCTTCGTATTCTCTCCCCAGTGTGGGCGCCCCTCTGCGTGGCCTGGGAAAGGGCCCCAAAGCCCTTCAGTGCCACACTGTGGCTCCAGGGCCCTGGAGGGGTGAGGCCCGTCCCAGCCCGGCCTCTGCAGGCCTCGGCCCCAGTGCCGGTGTCATCGGGCGGCTGGGCTGGTTTCCCCGGGCGAGGAAGCATTAGAGGTGGCAGGGGTGTGTCCCGCCTGGGAAAGTGTGTGCTGAGCCTCTGGAGGAGGTGGGGGGCAGCCCCCACGGATGGGTCAGAACGTAGTAGGGAAGGTAAGATGAGCTTTTGAGGTGCTTTAAAAGCGTAGGTTTTTCTTTTTATTACGTCTTTCATAGCTTTGGGTATAAACAGTTCTGCAAAGCAAATACAGGAACTGTAATTAGAGACACGCACGCACGCCTGCCACCGTCCCTCTCGGGAGGAGAGGGGGCTCAGGATGGGGCAGTTGCGCAGGAAGCGCGAATGTTTGTGTGTCTTTTCCCTGGGAGCCAGGTCTTAGGAGGAGTGGTAACGGCAACTCTGTAACGTACAGGGGCCGGGGGCCCCGAGAGTATCCGTGATACTTTTCTTCTCATGAAATCAGAGGGTCTTGGATGGACCTAGGAACATTCAGAAAACATGAAACATCAGAGCAGCATTAATCTGTCACATACTGGGACTGCCCTGGCGGTCCAGTGGTTAGGACTCTATGCTTCCACTGCGGGGGGGCACGGGTTCCATCCCTGCTTGGGGAGCTAACATCCTGCAAGCCACACGGCCAAAAAAACCCAAAAAACCAAAATGTGTCACGTACCCACACGCTGTCGAGTTTGCAAACCTCAGCTCATCTGAGCCGCACGTGACAGGGTTGGCTGGGGGTGGAGACTCAGCCCGTTTTACAGGAGGAGCTGCAGACCAGGTGAGTCACCTGAGTGCTGGGCCGCACGCCAGTGGCACGAGAGGCATTGCAGCTCTGAGGCCCTAGAAGCACAAGCAGGGGCTGGGCCTGGGGACAGAGCCCGCCCGGCCCCCAGCGTAAGGGGCAGCTTGCCCGTGGGTCACGATGTAGGGATGAGTTCTGGGAGCAGTGAACGACGGGGCGCCGGTGTGTCCTCACGAGTGCCGAGCGCGAGTTTCACCTGAGCCGCTGGACGCTGCCACGTGGCAGCACCGCGACCGTGGGGTCCTGACCCTGTGCCGCACGGCCACCGCGGGGCCTGGGACCTCCCGACGCTCTGGCTGTGGCCTGTGCCTGCTTCTTGGTCCTCCTTTTGTCTGGTTGCCAGGTGGCGGCCGTTCGTGACTCCCTCCCCTGCGGCCCTTCGGGAGAGGACGGCTGAGAGGACGCTGCGAGGGCCTCGGGTGGGGAGGGCCGTGTTGCCGCAGCGGCAGCGGCGCAGGGATCGGGGCCCCGCTCGGGCCCCAGCAGCCGTCTCCCCGCGTCTCTCGCTGACTCGGAACCCGGCAGCTCTCCTCCCTTCACCCTCGGGGGACTTGGGAAGGACAGGAGCCACTTTCCGTGACCCCTCCTGGCCTCAGTGTACCCGTGTGTACGATAGGAATGCGAGTCAACCAGGGGAGGCCCTTCTGCGGGCTCACGCGGCCCTGGTGGAGCGTGGATCAGGTGGGGGGCTCGGCAGTGAAAGCAGGGACGGGGTCGGCAGGGCATGCAGGGCGGAGTCCGGGCTCTGGGCCGGGAGTCGGGAGACCTTTCCACTGCTCCCACTGGCCTCTCAGGGTGCAGTGTGGGGTCGGCGTGCAGAGGGGAGAAGCCCTAGCGGGGGCAGGGCAGGATCTCCAGTCAGATGAGTCAGGCAGAAGGAACACTTATTTGGCCCCAGACAAGTTCACGTCCAAAAATTTGTAGCAAAGGCACAAGATGCTGAAAAATGCACAACGTCAAAGAGCATCTCTTGAGTGAGGATATCAACTGGCTGACGGTAGAGGTGGCTTCTCAGCGAAGCCACGGGCGTGTGGCGGGAGTGGGCCCGTGAGGTGCAAGGGTGGGCGCACACGGGCTGCAGCTGTGCTCAGCTCCTAGGAAGGAAGGTCCCGGGTCACCAGGCCTGGCCGCGTGCGGCCCCCGTGGCCACCAGCGCCTGTGCTGTGTCTCCTGCAGGACAGGCCGAGGAGGCCTGGGCGGGGGCGGGTCTGGTTGACAGTCCCAAGGGGTCCGCCCGCCCTCCCCTCCGCCATCCACCCGCGCCTCGCTCCTGGCCACGCAGCGGTGACTGTCCTGCCGGGCTTCCAGCACCATCTGTGGCTCTGGGGCCCCGCCAGGGAGGGCTGTTCCTGCGTGAACCTGTCCCCCCAGGGACTCGGTGGAGACAGGACCCTGGTCTGAGAGGGGCCAGCTCTGCTCTCGGAGGCCCAGCTGCCTGTGCTGTTGCAGGATCCAGGGTCCCTGTGAGAAAAGCCACAGCCTGCCGGCCTCGGGGTACTGAGCGGTCCCTGCGAGGTGGGCGTGCTGGGACCGGACTCCCGGGCTCACACCCCGGCTCTGCCCCTCCGAGCAGCCCCGCTGAAGTGGGTGTGACGGTAGCTCCTCCCCAGTAAGGGACAGCGGATGGGGTTAGTGCACGGGAAGCACTTGGCTCAGTACCTGGCACTTAGGAAGAGCTCCTTTACCGTAGCCGCCATCCTCCTCCTCGCCACCATCGTCGCCGCTAAGCCCAGAGCGTCTCTGTGCACGTTCATGGACATGTGTGTCTGCACGTGTAGGTGTGTACACAGATGCCCACACGCCGCTGTCTGGGGCTGTGCTGGAGTGCAGCCGGTCTGCGTGCTGTGGTGGTAAAGGAAGTACGTGGTTTCAGACTTTGTGTTTAATAATACGAAATATCTCCTTGATGATTCTTGATGTTGTTAAAACAGTAGGTTGGATCTGTTAGGTTAACTAAAATATATTACTAAAATTTTTTTTTGATGTTTTATTTTATATTGGAGTATAGTTGATTTACCATGTGTTAGTTTCAGGTGTACAGTTATACATACATATCTATCCACTCTTTCTCAGATTCTTTTCCCATATAGGTCATTACAGAATATTGAGTAGAATTCCCTGTGCTATACAGTAGGTCCTTGTTGATTATCTATTTTATATATAGTAGTGTGTATATGTTACTACCAAACTCCTACTAATTTATCCTTTCCCCCACCTTTCCCCTTTGGTAACCATAAGTTTGTTTTCGAAGTCTGTGAGTCTTGTTTCTGTTCTGTAAATAGGTTCATTTGTATCATTTTTTTTAGATTCCACATATAAGTGATATCATATGATACTTGTCTTTTTCTGTGTGACTTGCTTCATTTAGTAAGTATAGTCTATAATCTCTAGGTGCATCATGTTGCTGCAAATGGCATTATTTCATTCCTTTTTCTGCTGAGTAATATTCCACTGTATGTATGTACCACATCTTCTTTATCCATTCATCTGTCGATGGACATTTAGGTTGTTTCCATGTCCTGGCTATTGTAAATAGTGCTGCTATGAACATAGGGGCGCATGCATCTTTTTAAACGGTAGTTTTCTGAGGATATACACCTAGGAGTGGGGTTGCTGGGTCATATGGTAGTTCTATTTTTAGTTTTTTAAGGAACCTCCATACTGTTCTCCATAGTGACTGTATCAGTTTACATTCCCACCAACAGTGCAAGAGGGTTCCCTTTTCTCCACACCCTCTGCAGCATTTATTGTTTGTAGACTTTTTGATGATGGCCATTCTGACCGGTGTGAGGTGGTATCTCATTGTAATTTGATTTGCATTTCTCTAATAATTAGTGATGTTGAGCATCTTTTCATGTGCTTTTTGGCCATCTGTATGTCTTTTTGAAGAAATGTCTATTTAGGTTTTCTCATTTTTTTATTCTGTTGTTTTTTTGATATTGAGCTGCCTGCGCTGTTTGTATATTTTGCAGATTAACCCCTTGTCGGTCACTTTGATTGCAAATATTTTCTCCCATTCTGTGGGAGAAAATGGTTTTTTTGTTTTGTTTATGGTTTCCTTTGCTGTGCAAAAGCTTCTAAATTTAGTTAGGTCCCATTTGTTTATTTTTATTTTTATTTTCATTACACTAGGAAGTGGATCCAAAAAGATATTGCTGTGATTTATGTCCAAGCGTGCTCTTCCTATGTTTTCCTCTAAGAGTTTTATAGTATCTGGTCTTACATTTAGGTCTTTAATCCATTTTGAGTTTATTTTTGTGTATGGTGTTGGGGAGTGTTCTAATTTCATTCTTTGACATGTAGCTGTTCAGTTTTCCCAGCACCGCTTATTGAAGAGACTGTCTTTTCTCCATCATATAATCTTGCCTCCTTTGTCATAGATTAATTGACCATAGGAGCATGGGTTGATTTCTGTGCTTTCTATCTTGTTCCATTGATCTATATTTCTGTTTTTGTGCCAGTACCATATTGTCTTGATTACTGTAGCTTTGTAGTATAGTCTGAGGACAGGGAGCCTGATTCTTCCAGCTCCATTTTTCTTTCTCAGGATTGCTTTGGCCATTCGGGGTCTTATGTGTTTCCATACAAATTTTAAGATTTTTTTGTTGTTGTAGTTCTGTGAAACATGCCATTGGTAATTTAATAGGGATTGGGTTGAATCTGTAGATTGCCTTGGGTAGTATATTCATTTTGACAATATTGATTCTTCCAATCCAAGAACATGGTGTATCTTTCCATCTGTTTGTGTCATCTTCAATTTTGTTCATCTGTGTCTTATAGTTTTCAGGGTACAGGTCTTTTGCCTTCTTAGGTAGGTTTATTCCTAGATATTTTATTCTTTTTTATTGCAACAATAAGTGGAATTGTTTCCTTAATTTCTCTTTCTGATCTTCCGTTCTTAAGAAATGGCAAGAGATTTCTGTGTATTAATTTTGTATCCTGCAACCTTACCAGATTCATTGATGAGCTCTAGGAGTTTTCTGGTAACCTCTTTAGGATTTTTTATGTGTAGTATCATGTCATCTGCAAACAGTGACAGTTTAACTTTCTTTTGCAATGTGGATTCCTTTTATTTCTTTTTCTTCTCTGATAGTCGTGGCTAGGACTTCCAAAACTGTGTTGAATAAAAGTGGCGAGAGTGGACAGCCTTGTCTTGTTCCTGATCTTAGAGGAAGTGCTTTCAACTTTTCACCATTGAGAGTGATGTTTGCTGTGGTTTTGTCATATATGGCCTTTATTATGTTGAGGTAGGTTCCCTCTCTGCCCACTTTCTGCAGAGTTTTTGTCATAAATGGGTGTTGAATTTTGTCAAAAGCTTTTTCTGCATCTGTTAAGATGATCGTATGGATTTTACTCTTGTTTGTTAGTATGGTGTATCACACTGATTGATTTGCAGATATTGAAGAATCCTTGCATCCTTGGGATAAATCCCACTTGATCATGGTGTATGGTTTGCTGGTATTTTGTTGAGGATTTTTGCATCTATGTTTATCAGTGATTCTGGCCTGTAATTTTTTTCTTTTGGTGGTATCTTTGTCTGGTTTTGGTATCAGGGTGATGGTGGCCTCATAGAATGAGTTGGGGAGTGTTCCTTCCTCTGCAATTTTTTGGAACAGTTTCAGAAGGGTAGGTGTTAACTCTGCTCTGAATGTTTAGTAGAATTCACTTGTGCAGCCGTCTGGTCCTGGACTTCTGTTTGTTGGGAGTTTTTTAATCACAGTTTCAATTTCAGTACTTTTGATTGGTCTGTTCATATTTCCTATTTCTTCCTGGTTCAGTCTTGGGAGATTGAACCTTTCTAAGAATTTGTCCATTTCTTCCAGGTTGCCCACTTTATTGGCATACAGTCGGCTTGCAGTAGTCTCTTATGATCGTTTGTATTTCTGTGGTGTCCATTGTAACTTCTCCTTTCTCATTTCTAATTTTATTGATTTGAACCCTCTCCCTTTTTGATGAGACTGGCTAAAGGTTTATCAGTTTTGTTTATCTTTTCAGATAACCAGCTTTTAGCTTCATTGATCTTTTCTGTTGTTTTCTTCGTCTCTATTTCATTTATTTCTGCTCTGATCTTTATGATTTCTTTCCATCTACTAACTTAGGGTTTTGTTTGTTCTTTATTTGCTCTAATTGCTTTAGGTGTAGGGTTAAGTTTTTATTTGAAATTTTTCTTATTTCCTGAGGTAAGATTGTATAGCTATAAAATTCCCTCTTAGAACTGCTTTTGTTGCATCCCATAGGTTTTGGATTGTTATGCTTTTGTTTTCATTTGTCTCTAGATATTTTTGATTTTCTCTTTCATTTCTTCAGTGATCCATTGGTTGTTTAATAGCATATTGTTTAGTCTCCATGTGTTTGTGTTTTTTACAGTTTTTTTTCTTGGAGTTGATTTCTAATCTCATAGCTCTGTGCTCGGAAAAGATGCTTTATACAATTTCAGTTATCTTAAATTCACCGAGGCTTGCTTTGTGGCCCAGCATGTGGTCAGTCCTGGAGAATGTTCCATGTGCACATGAGAAAAATGTGTATTCTGCTTTTGGATGAAATGCTCTCTAAATATCAATTAAGTCCATCTGGTCTAATGTGTCACTTAAGGCCTGTGTTTCCTTATTGCTTTTCTGTCTAGATGATCTGTCCATTGCTGAAACTGGGGTGTTACGGTCTCCCACTATTATTGTGTTACTGTCAGTTTCTCCCTTTATGGCTGTTAGCTTTATATATTGAGGTGCTCTTAATGTTTGGTGCATATATATTTACAATTGTTATATCGTCTTCTTGGATTGATCCCTTGATCATTACGTAGTGTCTTTTTTTGTCTCTTGTAATATTCTTTTTTTTATATAAATTTATTTTATTGATTTATTTTTGGCTGCGTTGGGTCTTCGTTGTTGCGCGCAGGCTTTCTCTAGTTGTGGCGAGCGGGGGCTACTCTTCATTGCGGTGCTCAGGCTTCTCATTGCGGTGGCTTCTCTTGTTGCAGAGCACAGGCTCTAGGCGCACGGGCTTCAGTAGTTGCAGCAGGTGGGTTAGTAGTTGTGGCTCACGGGCTCTATAGTACAGGCTCAGTAGTTGTGGCGCACGGGCTTAGTTGCTCCGTGGCATGTGGGATCTTCCCAGACCAGGGCTCGAACCCATGTCCCCTGCATCGCCAGGTGGACTCTTAACCACTGCGCCACCAGGGAAGTCCCTCTCATAACAGTCTTTATTTTAAAGTCTGTTTTATCTGATATGAGTATAGCTACTCCAGCTTTCTTTTGATTTCCATTCTCATGGAATACCTTTTTCCATTCCCTCGCTTTCAGTCTGTATGTGTCCCTAGATCTGAAGTGGGCCTTTGTAGACAGTATATATATGGGTCTTGTTTTTGTAACCATTCAGCCAATCTGTGTCTTCTGGTTGGAGCATTTAATCCGTTTATGTTTAAGGTAATTAACAATATGTATGTTCTTTTTGCTACTTTGTTACTTGTTTTGGATTTGTTTTTGTATGTCTTTTTTTCTTCCCTTCCTCTTTGTTCTCTTGTGATTTGATGACTAACTTTAGTGTTGTGTTTGGATTCCTTTTTCTTTTTTGTGTGTGTATCTGTTGTAGATTTTCGGTTTGCAGTTACCATGAGGTTTTAATGTAGTGTCTATATATAAACAAGATTGTTTTAAGTTGCTGGTCTTTTCATTTCAGTGCATTTCCAATATCCTGCATTTGTGCTCTTCTCTTCTCACGATTGCTGGTTTTGATATCATATTTGTGTGTGGATGATTTCCTACCTTTACTGTATGTTTGCCTTTACACAGATGAGCTTTTCCATTCCTAATTTTCTTGTTTCTAGTTGTGGTCTTTTCCGCCTAGAGAAGTTCTTTCAGCATTTGTTGCAGTGCTGGTCTGGTGGTGCTGAGTTCTCTTAGCTTTTGCCTGTCTGTAAAGCTTTTGATTTCTCCATCAAATCTGAATGAGAGCCTTGCTGGGTAAAGTATTCTTGATTGTAGGTTTTTCCCTTTCATCACTTTAAATATATCATGCCCCTCCGCCCCCCTTGTGGCCTGCACAGTTTCTGCTGGAAAGTCAGGTGATAACCTTATGGGGATTCCCTTGTATGTTATTTGTTGCTTTTCCCTTGTTGCTTTTAATATTTTCTCTTTGTCTTTAATTTTTGTCAGTTTGATTAGTATGTGTCTCGGTGTGTTGCTCCTTGGGTTTATCCTGCCTGGGACTCTCTGTGCTTCCTGGACTTGAGTGGGTGCTTCCTTTCTCGTGTTAGGGAAGTTTTCAGGTATTACCTCTTAAATATTTTTTCAGGCCCTTCTCTCTCTTTTCTCCTTCTGAGACCCCTATAATGTGAATGTTGGCACATTTAAAGTTGTCCCAGAGGTCACTTAGACTGTCCTCATTTCTTTTCATTCTTTATTCTGTTCCACGGCAGTGATTTCCACTATTCTGTTTTCCAGGTCACTTATTCATTCTTCTGCCTCAGTCATTCTGCTATTGGTTCATCTTAGTGTATTTTTCATTTTGGTATTGTACTGTTCATCTCTGTTTGTTTTTTAAATTTTCTGGTTCTTTGTAAACATTTCTTGTATCTCACCAGTCTGTGTCTCCATTTTTGTTCTGAGATCTTAGATCATCTTTTCCATCATTACTCTGAATTCTTTTTCAGGAAGATTAACTGTCTGTACCTCACTTAGTTGTTCTTCTGGGGTTTTATCTTGTTCTCTCGTCTGGGACATATTCCTCTGCCGTCTCATTGTGTCTAACTTTCTGTGTTTGTTCTCCGTTTCTCAGGCTGCAGGATAGTAGCTCCTCCTGCTTCTAGTGTCTGCCCCCTGGTGGGTAAGGTTGGTCCAGGGGCTTGTGCAGGCTTCCTGGTGGGAGGGACTGGTGCCTGCACTCTGGCGGGTGGGGCTGGGTCTTGTCCCTCCGGTGGGCAGGGCCGTGTCAAGGGGCATGTCTAGAGGCGTCAGTGGGCTCAGGGTGACTTTAGGCAGCCTGTCTGCTGATGGGTGGGGCTGTGTTCCTGTGCTGCTGGTTGTCTGGCCTGAGGCGTCCCAGCACTGGACCTGCAGGCTGTTGGGTGGGGCCAGGTCTCTGCCAAAATGGCGGCCTCCAGGAGCGCTCACGCTGATGAATAGTCCCAGTACCTCTGTCACCAGTGTCCTTTTCCCCACACTGAGCCACACCCGACCCCCTCCTCCTCAAGAGACCCCTCCAAGACCTGCAGGTCGGTCTGATCCAGGCTCTTACGGAGGCACTGCTTTGCCCTGGGTCCTAGTGCACGTGAAGCCTTGTGTGCGCCCTCCAAGAGTGGAGTCACTGTTTCCCCCAGTCCTGTGGAACTCCTGCACTCAAGCCCCACTGGCCTTGAAAGCCAGATGCTCTGGGGCTCCTCCTCCTCATGCTGGACGCCCAGGCTGGGGAGCCTGACATGGGGCTCAGAACCCTCACTCCTCTGGGAGAACCTCTGCGAAATAATTATTTTCCAGTTTGTGTGTCGCCCCCCCCCCAACAGTTATGGGAGTTGATTATATCGTGAAAGTGCCCCTCCTACTGTCTCGTTGTGGTTTCTTCTGTCTCTGGGTGTAGAATATCTTTTTTTGGTAGTTTCCAGTCTGTTTGGTCAATGGGTTTGTAACTGGTTGTTCAGCAGTTAGTTGTGATTTTGGAGTTTTCATGAGAGGAGGTGAGCTCAGATCCTTCTACTCCACCATCTTGTCTCCAGCCAACTCTTAAATAACTGCTCAGGCACAGGGGCCAGGCGGGGAGCCGCAGGGCCAAGCCAGCGGCCAGGAACCTGGGCTTTAGCAATGTATTTATTGTTAAATTTAAGTCAGCATACTTCCCGTAACATGTAAGCAGTGGCTCCCTGAGCAGTGATCTCAGAAGCTGTACAGCGAGGAGACTTGTGCTCCCAGCACATGCGTTTCCTTCTCAGGAATGGCAGGCTGATGGCAGGTCCCCTGTGGAGACACTTTGTTCCCATGTGGTCATTGCTGCAGGTACACGTACTGCCGGGGAAGACGACCAGGCACAGCTCTGTGTATGTAGTTGCTATTATTATGGCACATCAACATTCCCACAAGCACTGGAGGATAAACAGTCAAATCAGATCAGGACCTGCCCCCAAATTGCCAAACACAGTTAGTAAAGAGAACAAGATCGGTGAGCAACTGGAGTTTTCTCCTTTGCTGAAAAATTTAGAAATCTCTGGATTGTGTAAGCCCCTTTCAGGGGATTTCCTTAATAAATGGGTAAAGTATCACCTGCTGTGTGGACCACTCTGCCTTAGGTGCCAAGGAAACAGCAAGGGGCAGGACAGATAAAGACCAGTCTCCTGCTAGAAGCTCATCTCCTGGCGGGGGGGAGGGGGGATCCATAAGCTCAGAGAACAAAGCTGCTATGAGGAACGTAAAGAAGGGCGAGGGATCGGTTGTGGAATATCACACAGCAATGAAAAAGGTGCCTGCCCCACGAGCCAGCACGGGGAATCTCCCAGCCGCCACGTGGAGGGAACAGAAACCAGACTAGACTGTGATTCAATTCACCCAAAGTTCAAGTTCAGGCGGAACTAATTGATAGGAACACAAGTTAAGATAATGGTGCCTCTTGGGGAGGAGGGTTCATCGGGAAAGGCCAAGGGTGCCTGTGGACACCAGAACTGTGGGTGCCATGATCTGGTGGTGCTCACGCCGGCACCCACTTGGGGAATGCATCCAGTTGTGTGTGTGTCAGGCTGTGCACACGACCTGCAGCAAGTACGTTGTGTTAGTGACCTATTGCTGTGTAGCAGGCTGCCCCAAACTGAGCCACTTAGAACAGTGTTACACAGGTCCTTGCCGGCCACGAGCCGGGTGGGTCTGCCAGGGGCTTTCCAGGGTTGCCGTGGCGACATTGCGGGCCGCCTCATCTGAAGGCCTGACTGGGGCTAGATGGGCTGCTTCTGGGCCGGCTCAGCACACCTGCCCGGCAGGCTGGTGCCACTGTTGACCAGAGGACCAGGCTCCCGGCCGCATGGACCTCCCCGGGGGCTACGTGCATGTCCCAGTGACACATCAGCCAGCCTCCCCAGGACAGGAGATTGGGGAGAGCAGGCAAGCGGGGCCATGCCTCCCGTGGCCTTGTGACCTGCCCTCAGTGCCCTGCATCCTGCCTGCGGGTCAAGTGCTGGTCCAGCCCCGTCTCCAGGGGAGGAGACTGAAGCTCTGCTCCCCAGAGGGAGTACGAGCAGAGAATGTTTCAAAACCACCACGCGTGTTGTGTCTCAAGTTTTGTTTGTTTGTTTTTAAATGTGTTTTATTTATTTATTTATTTTTGGCTGTGTTGGGTCTTCGTTTCTGTGCGAGGGCTTTCTCTAGTTGTGGCAAGCGGGGGCCACTCTTCATCGCGGTGCGCGGGCCTCTCACTATCGCGGCCTCTCTTGTTGTGGAGCACAGGCTCCAGACGCGCAGGCTCAGTAGTTGTGGCTCACGGGCTTAGTCGCTCTGCGGCATGTGGGATCTTCCCAGACCAGGGCTCGAACCCGTGTCCCCTGCATTGGCAGGCAGATTCTCAACCACTGCGCCACCAGGGAAGCTCTGTGCCTCAATTTTTAAACCACTGTATTTCCTATTTCGAAAAAAATGGGGTGGAGTGATACAAAGTAATGGTTTTTAGGACACGTGTTCCCTGCTCCCTGACGAGGTGACGTTGAGCTGAGCCCTGAATAGAAGAGTCCCCTGCATGCAGGCCAGCGGGGAAGCGTGAAAGCCGAGGGAGCGGCCCGCGCACAGGCTTTGCTGCGGGCGGGGCGGGGCCGCGGGGAGAAGGGGCGGTCCCGGGGCCCGGAGAGGACCGCTCGCCCGGGGGACGGCTGCGAGGCCCAGGCGCCCTGGTGACCGTGCTGAGCGGCGGGTCCGGCTGCCGAGGCGGCAGGACAGAAGCGGACGGGGCCCCTGCGCCCCGCGCCCCGTGCTCAGGCCCGCGGCCCCCTGGTCCGCGGCCCCGGCAGGCAGTGGGCGACCCTCGGCGTCCCTGGGGGCGGGGGAGGGGCGTCGTGCCCTGAGGAGGGTCAGCCTTGCCCATCAGCGGGCTCTGTGTGTCCGCCACGCCCCTCCTTTGGAGGGTCGACCTGGCTGGGCCTGTTTTTACGCACCTCGTGGGGCCCGCGTGCTCCACCTCCCAGACCAAACCCCCTCCTTTCAAACGAAGGGCGGTTTTTCCTGGAGCAGCGCTTGGCAGCGGCTGCTGGCGTTTGCCTTTAGTGTGACAAGCCGGAGCTCCGGGGTTTGTCCCCCGGGCGGCCTGGCCCAGCCCCAGGCCCTCCCCGCTGGATGCCCGTTTATGCCTGGTGTTGGCTTTGAACTTTGTAGGGCGAGGGGCGCAACAGGACGGGGTTTCACTGCTTCATCAGAGTCCACGTATTTATCAGCTTGTGAGGAGGAAAGCCCTGCCACGTGGAGTGGGTGCCGCGTGCGCTGCCGTCTGGGCTCGGGTTTCGGGGGAGCCGCGGGCGGCTCGCAGTCGCCTCACCCCCAGACCCGGCTCTTCCACCCCGGCGGGCGCGGCGCTCGTGCCCGAAACTGCAGAGATTAGCTGCCTGTTTGATCCAACCTGGAAGCATGTGTAGAGGTTCCGAGCCCCTAAACGCCGAGCACGCGGTGACTCCCGCCAAGGCCATGCTTCTGGCGCCTCTCCAGGCGCTGAGGGACCTTGGGCCGGGGGTTAGGAGTCTCTGCCGGCACCGTCACGCGTGTGGTCACGCGTGTGCTCTCGGGCCTCCGAGGGAGCGAAGGCTCGTGCCCGACGACGTCCGGGTCCCTCTGCTGCTCTGACACTGGCGTGGCTTCAGGCCCCGTCGGCCACCAAGGTGAAGGGTCACAGGCCGGCCAGAGGGACCCAGAGGGAACGACTGAGCCCGGCAGGGGGCGTCCCTGGACAAGTGTCCGAGAGGTGCAGGTGGTCCCCTCCAGGGAAGGAGTCTCTGTGGTGCTTTGATAACCACGCGCATTCACGCCTGGGCTGCCACGGGCCACGCGCTGGGCACGCGAAGCCTGAGCGCAGATCCTGGTTCCGCCCAAGCCCCTCCCACGGAACGCGAAGGCTGTGCAACGTTCTTTCCAGGCCGCTGGGCGCGCGCCGCTGCAAGCCTGGTAGGTCCTGTGAAGAGCCCCCCCACCCCCGGGCTGGGAGCTGCAGGAGGCCCTCGGCAGGGCCAGCGGTCACCTCCCCGAGAGGGACACCTGGGCTTGGGTGGTGGCCTGAGGAGCCCCGAGGCTGGCTGCCGGGAGCAGAGGTGGAGAGCACAGGCCCGAAGCACGCGATGCCGCCTGGGACTCACGTGACCCAGGACAAGCTGCTGGGGTTTGTGCCCTGCCTGTAGGATGGGGTGGCAGTAGCGTCTGCCTCGTGGGTTGACACAGAAGTTACGTCGTGGTTAGAAGCACTAGGCACGGCCCCGTGTGGTCGGCGATCTGCCCCGTGTCAGCTGCTGCTGCACCAGGTGGGGCGTGCTCATGGCCATCTGCTGCTCTCAGACGTCTTCTGACCGGGAAGGCGCGGCAGCAGACCTTCTCATCAGCAGGGCCGCCACGGCCTCCCTCCACGGGGCGTCCACGCTGGAGTCCTGCCTGTCTGCGTCTTCCTGGGATTGGGGGGACACAGAGCCACGGCGCGGGAGCATCTGGCCCTTCCCTGCAGCGGCCCGGCCCCTCCCTGGTTGCTGTGGTCCAGTGGCCGTGAGGCTCCTGCACCCACGTTGCCCATCAGATTGCAAGGGCTTCCCCACCGGAAGCGTCCTTGCCCCAAACCCCCGGCACTTCCCTGAGACGATGCAAGATTCGGCAGAAGTTCTCCTTTCGGGAGCCCTGGTGGGATCACGGGGAGCGGGCACGGGCGTTCTCAGGGGCCGGCCCTCTGCCACGCCATGGGACAGGAAGGGCCCGGAGCCCCTGGTGGCAGTGTCCTCTAGGCTGACGTCCGTGGGGACCACACCCAGTCACATGAGCATCTGGGAGAAATTCCCAGCTCCCCCAGCCTGCTGGGTCCAGGCGGGGTTAACTTGTTCGGCAGCTCTGAGGCCTCCTGTGAGGGAGAGTCCAGCGTGGAGGCCCGGTTGGTGCAGCGCTGCGGCTCTGGGGGGATCGGCTCTGGGGGGATCAGCGCTGCGGGTGCGCAGAGCCCTGACGGGCACTGGGGGTTGGGTGGGCGGGCGTTGCGGTGACCGCGGGCCGCAGGGTTACAGACCGAGGGCGTGTCGGGCGGGGCTGGCAGATGTGGCAGGAGGCCCAGGCCGCTTTTCCAGAGAAACCCACCAGACTTCCGGGCTGAGCTGACAGGCCACCTCCTGTCCGTGGACCTGCCCGTGGCTTCCTGCCGGCTGTGCCCAAGCTCCCCCCCTGCCAGCGCCGTGGCACCTTGCTTGTTCCACTCCTGCTCTGTGGGTCACCGTCGTCTGGGGCTGCATGATCAGGGGCGTCCCAGCGGGAGTCCCACTTGGAATACATCAGAGTCAGCCACGTCTCAGCTGTGTGGCGCTGGGCACCCGGCCTAGCCTTTCTGAGCCTCCGGCCCCTCGTCTATAAAATAAGAAACGTATTCACCTCACCGAGTTCTTCAGAAGTTTGAATGGAGAGCACGTGTAACACTTGATATACACCAGGCATTTAATAAGTGGTAAATAGTGGCTTTCTTTTTTGGTAGACTGTAAGCTCTTTAAAAAAAAAAAAAAAAAAAGAATAGAATCTTCTTCCTCTTTTTATAAGCACCTGGCACAGTGCCTGGGACATAAGTAGGTACTCAGTAAATGTTTATTTGAGTCAGATGAATTACTTTTAGCATAAACAGATATTTCTCAAATTCTGTGTCCTATTTATTATTCCCTAAAGAACTTTAGCCATGTTTTGACTTCTGTGGTCTTTTGAGGGAAGAGCTGGAACAGACGTTCACCCCCAAGGAGGGGGGTGGGCAGAGACTCGTGTGCTGCCAGAGCTCCTCGGAAATCTTCCCGTGATTTCCTGC
Organism: Balaenoptera musculus; assembly: GCF_009873245.2. Lineage (NCBI taxonomy): Eukaryota > Metazoa > Chordata > Mammalia > Artiodactyla > Balaenopteridae > Balaenoptera > Balaenoptera musculus. The sequence continues at coordinate 1,405,398 of NC_045788.1, read as the reverse complement.
CCTGATCCGATGGAGGCCGCCGGGCCAGGCTCGCTTTGATGATGCAGACGTGGTTGTTTTCTTCCAGATTCTGAGAATCTGCACCAGGTATACCCCAGAGCAAGACACCATGACGTTTTCGGACGGCCTGACCCTGAATCGAACCCAGATGCACAACGCCGGGTTCGGCCCCCTGACCGACCTCGTGTTCACCTTCGCCGGCCAGCTTCTGCCTCTGGAGATGGACGACACGGAGACAGGCCTTCTCAGCGCCATCTGCTTGATCTGTGGAGGTACCGCCACCCAGAAAACCCTCGTGAGAGTCCTCAAGACTCTCAAGAGCAGCTCACGCTTGTGATTTATGGGAAATTCCTCATCTCCTCTTTGGAGTTGTTTTGCATGGAAAAGGACGTGTGGATAAAGCCAGGCATGCATGCTTAGAGTTTGTTGCATTTTTCCATATTTTTATCAGTTAAATAAAGGCATTTGGGGTTTTCCTGCTCTGAAATCCCAAAATGCTATTTCTCCAGTTACCACAGGTGCCTTTTTAAAGGTAGGATCAGACTGTTGTAACATAAGTTGCCCCGGGACATTTTTAGGATGGGCCAGGAACTTGCATGTGCTGCTTGCTCTTCAGGGGCTGAGATCACAAGTCACTGTGTCGGCCCCTACCATCCTTGGGAGGGCTGGGGTGAAACATGGTTCTTCTTTGCAGTGGCCCCTCCTGGCTCACGGGAGGCCGAACCGTGCGTGGTTAACGAGTTACTGGCATCAATTAGGGGGCTGATTGGCCTTGCCTTCTTAACCATCCTGCTCAAGGTTTCCTTTAACTCAGTTCAGTAGTGACACCTCCTGGTCATGAGAAGTAATTCTCCGCTGGGGACAAAAGCAACCAGCCTTCAAACTGTGGACAATCATTTTCAAGTATCACTGCTTAAGGCAGTTGCACACATCTTCAGATCTGTTTATGTGATTGAGTCATCAAATTAATAAGGTTACGATATAGTGGAACCAAGGAGGGAGGGGAACTGGGCAGAAAGTCTAGCCTGCAAATGTGTACCTGATACTAATTGTTTAATACCTTCCTCCTGGAATCTAGACCGTCAGGACCTTGAGGAACCAACAAAAGTAGATAAGCTACAAGAACCATTGCTGGAAGCACTAAAAATTTATATCAGAAAGAGACGACCCAGCAAGCCTCACATGTTTCCAAAGATCCTCATGAAAATCACAGATCTCCGCAGCATCAGTGCTAAAGGTACGTCCGCCACACTGCCCTCACCCACCAGGTGGACTTGCGGTCCTGACCACGGTGTATTGCTTTTTAAAACCCCGTGTTTTAATTGAGGGGTTTGATAGTACTGCCATGTTTGATAGTACTGGATGTTTGATAGCAGCTGCCTTTTTGCTATTATTCTGGAATTCATTTCTCATTGGAATCGAAAGGAATTAAATAGTACCTGCCCTTAAAGACAGTAAAACCTCAAGTCTTACCCTACTCAGTGATCTCAGTAGATTAGGAAAGCTTTAAAATTCAGATGACTGAGTGATCAGAAAAACTGTTTCCAAGAGAGCATACTATATAACCGGCATTTTAATTTTCTCGTTTTGTACATTTCATTCCAGCTTTCCATACGTGCTCTGGTTTGTGTAAACTTGATTCCAGTTTTTCCTGAACACCCAAACCTCAAGAAAAAATGAGTAGTGCTTAGGGTGACCGTGACTGGTTATGCATCTCTCTCCATCAGTCTAGCCGTTGTTCTCTCAGTGTGTAGGCAGATTTAACTTCTGCACCTCTAAGCAAAGGGATTCTTGCCTTCCTGAGAGGTGTAACTATTTTTTGCCTAGTGATTTCCAGCTAATATGGCAACTGGAGCAATTACAGAAGTGCCTGGAGCCACACGGCAGCTGAGTGTGAGAGCAGGGCTTTCCTACCGAGAAGGCTCAGCAGCGTCCCTGGAGCAGACGTGCTGTTGTCACTCCCCTTCCCTGAAGGCCTGGTGAGCCAGGGAACAAACTCGACATTTCAGGAAGTGCCTAGAAGCACAGTGAACGTGTTTGATTAGGGGTTTCAATTCCTGAGCCCTGAGCTCCTTCTAGGAGTCCATGAGACCCCGAGTTCATCCCTAGCCTGGGATTAAGTGTACAGGTCACCAGTCTTGACCACTGTCAGTCACTGTGACGTCTCTGATTTATTTTATTTTTTAACATTTTTATTGGAGTATAATTGCTTTACAGTGGTGTGTTAGTTGCTGCTGTATAACAGAGTGAATCAGCTCTGCATATACATATATCCCCATGTCCCCTCCGTCTCTGATTTTAAATCCGCGAGGCTGTGGAACTTCACACCGCCCCTCCCTGTACCTAGCTGGACAGCGCTAACGGAGCGGACGCGATCTGCAACCCGCATCGTCCAGCGGCCGCCAGCCACACGTGGCTCTCAGGCCCTTGAGGTGGGGCTGAGGCGGCCGAGGCCCGCTTTTCCTTCGGGACTTAACCTAGCGGGTGTAAACACTCGCGTGTACCTAGTGGCCGCCCTCCTGGGCAGCGCGGTGCTACATCGAGCGGGTGATCTCGTTCGCCACACGTCTGTTTCTCAGGTCCCTGCCTGCACTTGTGGGGAACTGCTCTCCTTTCACTCTCTTCAAGATATACTCTTTCTGGTCTCTTACCGGGAGCTTCTCTTTGTAAATTTGTCGAGTAAATATATAATGATACTGTTTCCCAAAACTGACAGAGGTGTGGAGTTGTCACATTTAAGTATGTCATCCTATCTCTGCTGCTCTTCTGCAGATGAAGTGGAAACGTTTTAATGGTGTCAAATTAGGAGAGCCTCTGGGAGGCCCTGGTAGCACGGTTTTCACCCACCCTTGTGAAAGTAGATGAAAATTGATCCCTGGTTATCACCTTGACTCCGTATCTCTACCAGATTTCTATGATCTCTTTCGAAAAGGTGCAGAACGTGTAATTACCTTGAAAATGGAAATTCCCGGCTCGATGCCCCCTCTCATTCAGGAAATGCTGGAGAATTCTGAAGGACATGAGCCCTTGACCCCAAGCTCAAGTGGGAACACAGCAGAGCACAGTCCCAGCGCCTCGCCCGGCTCCGTGGAGAACAGCGGTGTCGGTCAGTCACCACTGCTGCAATAAAAGACACTTTCTAGCTACTTCAAACATTCCCCAGTACCTGCACTCCTGGGATTGAAAATGCAAGGAAAAAACATTTTTACTGCTGCTTAGTTTTTGGACTGAAAATGTATTCAAACTCAAGAAGGACCAAGAAGTTTTCATATGTATCAATATGTACCCCTCACTGTCTGACTTACCTAGAAGTACAAACTTTTTAAATTCTAAAAATCAATCAGCCATTTCATGCAACCGAAAACCAGTTAAAGGCTTCTGTTCTCCTCTTTGAACACTCAAGATTGCATGGCAAAGACCCAGTCAAAATGATTTACCCCTGGTTAAGTTTCTGAAGACTCTGTACATACAGAAGTATGGCTCTGTTCTTTCTCTCCTATACGTTTGGTGCTTTCCTTTTGTCTTGCATACTCCAAATAACCAAGACACCAAGGTTATGGAACAGATTACTGTACATGTCCAGTTAAGAAAGGGTCAAAAAGATAACTGTCTTGCCTTCGCAGATCAAGACATCGAGGTAAGGAAATGGGACTGTCGTACAGTGTGGCAAGATAAGGCAAAAGGTGTTCTACTTTAGTTAGTGTAGAAGCTTGTCCTCGCTCTCTGGATGCTCTCAGACCGCATCTTTTCTTTCATGTTGCCCAGTGAAGTGTACAACAAAGTCATTGCACTAGCAGAAGAGAATTCTGTATCAGTGTAACTGCCACTTCAGGTATCAAATGTCATTTGTTCAATTGTGGATGTCACTTTAAATTAAAAGTGGTTTATTACTTGTTTAATGACATAACTACACAATTTTTTTAAAAAGATGATACATTTTTACAGTAATGATAGCCTCCAAGGCAGAAACACTTTTCAGTGTTAATAAAAGTTTTTGTTTACCTATTCACAAGCCATTAGGGAGGTTTCATGGGATAATGATGGGCTGATCTATCACCTGCACCGTGTAACTAACTAACTCTGTATCCTTCCTGATTCCTGCTTGATACTGGGCGGTTTTGCGTTGCCTCCCAAAGTCACCGGCAGAGAATCTGCGTCCTCTGGCCTGGTTCAATCAATCACTATGAACAGAGTGGAGGCTGGGGTGGAGTGGTTAACAGATCCAAGTGTCAGTTTCTTAGTTCTCATTTAAGCACTAGTAGAAAAAAAGTTTTGTGTTTTTTTTTGATATATTATTAGCAAGTCTGTGATGTACTTTCACTGGCTCTGTTTGTACATTGAAATTGTTTAACAATGCTTTCTATGTTCATATACTGTTTACCTTTTTCCATGGAGTCTCCTGGCAAAGAATAAAATATATTTATTTTAAAGGCGTATGAGAGCTTTTACTGCACGTTCATCTTCAGTAAAAAGAGACAGAGAACACAGTTCCATTTTTAATGTTTAAATTTCATTTCAAAAAGCAGGTCTGTAGTCTGCAATCAATCATGACAATTAAAATCTGTGCTAATGCACAACAGTCTATAACAATTCTACAAGCCAATCAGACAGTACATGACATTTCAATGAGTAAAAAAGAGCATAAAACTGTATGTGTAAGAACAAAATGTTTGTTTGTTAAAAGGCCTACCACAATAATAAAAAACCATCAATTACATCGTCACATTAAAATAAGCCAGATGTACAAAAGTCTGAGACAGAAAAGACAAAAGGGACAACACAAGTTAGTTAGTTATCTGCTGAAAATTGTTTTCCGTGCTCTGTGGGCACCTAATTAAACATCACAAAATCGACATCATCTTCTTCATCAGACTCTGCAAAATATTTTACTTCTTTCCTAGCCCGACCGGTCCGTGGCAGAGAAGGTGGTTCAGAAGTGAAGTCTGGGGGGAAGATGTCCACATCTGAATCCTGATCGAAAGATGTTTTCTTCGGTTTCTAGACATTTTTTTTAAAAAGAGATTTAAAACCCCAAAGTTAGGGAAAAAAAAAAAAACTAGTGTTAAAAATTATTATTCCTTACACTTCACTTATATTTGGGAAATACTACAAACAGTGGTTCTTTTAAAAGCAGAACTGTAATGCTAACTTAAGTGTGAAGCCAGTTACCTAATCATTTTCATGAAGGGAAGAGGAGGATTAAGTATAATTTGCCACCTTGGTGATCTCATAATGCCACCATTACTTCTTTCTTTCTAAACTTCTTATGTTACCCAGCAAATCTGCACAACGCACAGATGAGGTACAATTCAAGCTGTCTTACTGGTAAGTACCTGTCAATTCATAAGAGGAAAACAAGACTGATGGACAGTATGTAGTGCAGGCAGCAAGCGTTTATAAAAGGCAGAGGAGAGTCACCAGGATGGGCCCCAGTCACAGCAGATGACTGGATGGAAAAGGTCAGTGTGGAGAGCACCACGGAGCTAAAGTCATCTGTTCGTGTTTTTAAGTTTTAAAAAGAAGGGGGAGAGAGAGAAAAGGGTGGCACTTGATGTTATTAATTTACCTTAAAGAGATAGTGTACTGCTGGAGAAGGGTCAGACAAATTGGGAAAATTAGCCACAGTCAAATGAATTCAAGTTAAAAAGAATCAAATCAGTCCTGGTCAAATAAATCCAAGTTCAAAAGAAATAGCCTTTATTTGGTCTGGAAAGTAATATTTTAGGGTAGCGTGTAACTTCTGCCACTGCAGGATGTGGAAGACTCAAGCAGGCTAATTTATGCCGCGCTTTATCCAAGAGGTGGTCCTGATTATATAAATTTTACACGTGGATAATTTTTTAACCATATACAAGCCACCTATGGATAAGAGATGCTAGGTTTAAATCTGTTACAAGACATTACAGTAACAAGCGAACTAAGCCAGTTACATGACATTCTTAAAACTGTGCATTATTAAAAAGATGCTTCTAATTACCTTGCTTGTTGTTTTAGAGGTTTTCCTGCCAGGGTTATAATCACCTTCGTTTTCAGAGCCAGATGCTTTCCTCTTCTTTGCCCCTCGGCCTTTACCTTAAAATGATACAAAGGGGTTTTTCTCCCAAGGTTAATAAGTGCAACATAAAAAGTGTCAAAGCATTATTACTTTTACTTCTTTGGCATGCCCAGTTGGTACTGCAATCCTGATCTCTTACTATGATTAACATAGAAAGTGTGTCAGCACCATTTCAGTTCTGGGGTTGACATGACTAAGGAGTATTTCACCAATACATTTAAATTAGTTGGAAAGTGCTGGTGACAAACTTTAATGACCAAACCCCTAATGCATAAAAGAAACCTTTGCATTTTGCACAGGTGGTACTTGGCCTGAAAAGAAAATCTCTTAGAAGAGAATTTGTTAAATTGTATGCGATGAAAAAAATTAGTTTCTAATTTGTCATAGACCAATACTTCTAAAAATATAGCATGAATTACTAGAAAAGTAAGACATACTTTCTTATTAGCACAGACTGCAAAGGTCTGGATGCTTACTGTAACTTCTCCTGCCACACAGCAGTAACAGCCAGTTGCATATCCCATTTTAAGTAGCACAGCCCTAAACTAAATTCCCCAGTATTAATCACGAGATCATCTGTCAAATCCATACTCCTTCTCAGACTAGAATCACCCCATGCAGCCTGTTTTTTTTTTTTCATCTACCTAATCTCGCATGCTCATCATTGGAGGAAACGGAGAAGGTAACACGTAAGTGGTCACCAAACGTCCTCCATCCTACAGTGATGCCAGAGAAAGGGAAAAAGGAAGTAAACTGCAATTCTAAATTTCTTAAACTTTAAGAGCTATGACTAACTGATTGTACTAGTAAGAAAAGATAGCCTAAATGGTCTTGGGATGTCATACTTGATCAAATGAATCAATGAGATGGCACTACTGAATTTACAAAGGTTTCAAACCATGCACAGCCTAAGTACCAACCTCCCTAGTCACTATGTTTCTTTTCTGCCCCTTCGGCCCCCTGTAGGTCTGTATCTCCTTATCCCAACCACCGCTTTAAGCAATAAACACGTTGATGATAGTATCTATCAGTTGGACGAAAGACTGAACAGCTACCCTTAGAGAAATCATGTCTTACATACTTTTTTAAGCATCTTGAAGGACTCCGTAGATTCCGGAGGCGAAGAGGAGACAGCAGGGAGAGGAACGGGTGCTGTGCCCTTGCGGGGGCCCTGGGGACAGCTGTCTCAGCTCCCGGAGCAGGACGAGGCTCTGGCCTAAGAGTCCCGCTCCAGCCTCCGCCAAGGAGTCTCACACTTTAATGACGACCCCCACTGCCTTTTATAACCAACCACTTCCAGGGAGTCCGCTGCAGGGGGTCTCTGAACCATTCTTTGGTATGCAAGTTGCTGACTTAACTTAACCTCTTTGAGTCTCAGTTTCTTGATTTGTAAACAAAGTGGACTAAATTGCTGTATTTCCTTTGGACTCTAATTCAGCACTGATACTTAGAACATTTGCTTACCGAGGAGTGAAGCAATTTAAAATAAAATAGGTACCCAGTCATCTCTAAATTCAGTGAGTAGAAGAGACTAAACACTTGCCACGTGGAATATGCTAGAGGGTTATACAAAGATAATCCTCACCTTTGGGTGCTGTTGTCTTCTTTGGAACGCCAAATTCAGAGTCCGAGTCAGAGTTTACAGTCTCTACTTTCTTCTGTTTGGGGGTTCTCTTGGGCTTAGGGGTTGTATCTAAAGATGGTTTTCCTATTAAGCAAATTTCCATTTCATAGATCAATGGAATATTCTTACCAACAATTCAAGCTGGAGTGAGTCCTATAACGATGGAATTTCTTACTGCTGATATGAAATTGAGTAGCCTTAAATAATAAAATGATTTCTCTCCATTTGGTGCCAGTGTAAAGGCAAACAACTGCTCATAGGTGACAAAATGCTTTTTATTTGATTTTGCATAATTTGCCTTTTGATAATTCAATTGAGATATTTTAAATTAACAAGGGCCATTAAAATGAATTAAGCAGTAACTTTTAAAAAGTAGTAAAAAGACATATTAATGATAATACAAGTATAACCACATGTTAAGTTCTAACTTTTAAAATGTTTTAGAGAAAAAAAAATTATGGGACCCTCAAATACCATGAATAGAAACTTCACTTCCCCTCAGAGGTTGAAATCCAGACTTGGTACTTTTATGTGAAAAGAAATATGAAAATTCTAGGTAAGTGGATAATAGATCCAAAGGCCTTTATTTTGTTTTTAAAGACTTTGCTTCATTTACAGTCTATGAAAATTGATAAATCAGCCTTTACTTGTGTGATTAGTAAAACCTCATTTGAAAAAAAAGAATGTATTGAATTAACCACACACTTTTCCATTAAAGAAAAACGCCCACGCTCCTTCTGTGGAGAACGTGATCGCGATCCAATACGCGGGCTCGAGGTGAGGCCCCTTGGTGAGCAGCAGGAGAGGCCCGCAGGCTCTGTGGGCTTTCCTACCGCTAGGGCACGGGGCGGCCCCCAGCAGGAGTGCGGGCGCCACACGGCGGGGCGCTGCAGTGACCACCCTTTCCCCTGGGACGCTCCCAGGCCGGCAGTGTTAGGTGGCACTGGCGACGCCAGCGGGCGGGTGTAGGTCGGGCATGGGAGGGCGCTGAGCCCGTCTGCTGCGAAGGGCTGGAGCCACGGGGCGGAGTGAGCTGCGCGTGCCGGCCTTTCGGTTAACGCGACGCTAACTCGTTAGGTCGAATGCGGGGGAACGGCCTGATGAAGGAAACGGGCTGACATGTTCACAGAGGGAAAGGGCTCCCCAGTTTTCAGGGTGGTTGTAAGATGCTCATATCAAGACGATAAGAAGGTGCTTAAAGGGAAATTACAGGGCCCGTCTCAGTTTGCGCTCTCCAGAAGCAGGCCCCACCCGATCCTGAGGCAGACTCGAGTTAGGAGTGCCCATTTGGGAGGTACAGGGAGGCGGTGCAGAACGAGACAGTGAAGACAGGGCCGGGTAACGGGAGGGTGTCGAGCTGTCGTCACTCTGGACGCTTCAGCGCATGAGGAAGCGGAGAGCTGGCACGAAACCCGAGTGAGCTAACCTGAGGGGCACGGACCCTGAGAGACGTGCAGACCAGCTTTCCTCAGTCACGGGTAAAGGGTGGCGGGCACAGCAACAGAGAAAGTCCTCAGTAGAGAAAGGCAGACCATGGCCAGGGCGGGGTGAGGGCGGGGCTGGAGGCTGGAGGGCCAACCAATTTCTCACCGCCGCCCCAGTGTGTTCAGAAGAGCAGGGGCTTTTACTGTTGTTCTGCTGCATCTAGTGCATGTGTGTCTGCAATGTGGTGTCTGTTGTGCGCGTCTAAGATCCTGAAGGGACATTCCATGCTGTTTACTTACTTGCTGGGTAAGTGATGATTACCTTTTAAACACAAAGCACTAACACTGACCTCCTTCAAGGTATGTGCCTAAGTACCAGTAACAGATTCGTGAATCAACTCCAATCAACTTTTTCATAAACAATCTAAGGTTACGGAAAAGAAAGCTGCATGACTCAGAAACAACAAGAGGCCCAGACTGAGCTGAGCGACAGCTCCCAGGAGGAGTTCAGGCATGGCCTACACAGCTGAGGCGGACAACTGCTACCAGCACAAACTCTCAGCCTACTTCACAACCCAACAACCAGCTACAGCACAGCTTTACCAGAGAGCTGTCTTTCCATATCAATGCATGGGATTATTTTATAATTACAGCAGCTTTAAAATGAGGTCTTACAGACATCTGAATAATTACCTCACATGCTTAGAAAACAAGAGGGATTTTCCTCATACACATTTATACTTTATACCAATTTTCTATTGAAGTCCTAGTGCAAATAGTTTCAAATTACATTAAATTTCCTTTAACCATCTCTATACGTTTTATGCGATGCTTAACAAAATCAAATAGAAGTACATACCCTTTTTAGCAGCTACTGTTTTACTTGGAACTTTTTCTGTTTGTTTCAGACCAAATGATGGTGAAAAGACAGAAGCAGAATCTTCTTCATTACTGTCAAATTTAGCTGAATCTAAAAATTACACAGTTTTTTTTTTCGGTAAAGAGATTCTATAAGGACCACTTAGTAGTTAAACTGATTCTTTTTACTGATGACATCTCTTTAGCTAGATAACAGATCTTGTAAGTTTCTATTTTGTGATCATATAATCCACAGTATACAAACAGCGGAAAATAAAAAATATAACAATGTTATATTTCAAAAAAGTTAACTCTGTTGTAGAACAACATAGAAATGCATAGAGTAATAAAAATTCCTAATAGTCCCAAACGCTAATCATTTAAAACATAACTGACCAATTCAAAAATAAATACTGACGACTTATTTTAAAATGAGACATTAAAAAGTTCTCACTGTGATTATTTTAGCATCTACACATCTAACTAACCATTTCAGGAATATCAGTAATAATGTTCATCAACTTTACGTCATTAAAGGTTAATTGAAAAGGCATGTAGACTTACCTTCAGTTTACTTTTACACTCAATTTAATTAATTAATCAATTCCTCCCTCCATTCTTCCCCCACTCAAACCAAAACAGGGACTCTTTTTTTTTTTTTTTTTTTTTTTTTTTTTCAGGGACTCTTAAAATGGCAACTTGGATGTGAAAGTTTTATATAGCTGTTTTGACATGCTTTCAAAAATGCATATCTATCAATACATATAGAACCTGTACCAGATCTGTGTGTCTACCCTACATGTATGTGTGTATTTAAAAAATGGAAAACAGTAACTCAAATGTAACTAGGTTGTTCTGACCTTAGAAATTCCACACATAGAAATGTAGGCAATAAAACAGTATGCACACTGATTAAATGTGCTTCTATGAAGGTTCTAGTCTTTCAGCTACTAGGGTTCAGTAAAACAAATCTGCATATTGGTACACTTGTAGCTTTAAAAAAAAGCTGTCATATATCCATTCACATTGCCATGAAAATTAAATTTTGATCTTCCAGAATTTCTCTGTCTATACTTTTTTCTCTCCTTAAAACACTCACACACCCCCCACTCCACACACACACACACACACACACACACACACAGGTTTGCATCTGCTTCTCCACCTAAATGCTTCCATAATGCTGATTTTGACCAGTCAGTTGGGAATCACCTCAGGAAAACTAAATAAACCTTATTACATTGAGGAAAATGTAAAAAGAAGGTAAGTTTTTTACTCATAAAAAAAATCCATAGCAATAATACGTAAGTAAGCAACAAAAAGATGAAACGAGCATACCGTCTTCTGACTTCTGAGAGTATGAAGGGAATGAGAAGAGAGCCCCGTAATCCTGACCTTTCTTGTCATGGGAAGACTTTCTAATAGAAAGAAAAATTAAACACAACAATATAATGTAAATATCTGGTTCCCACTTTGACAATTTATATATAATACGTACTGCAGGATTATAATTACAGAACACAATTTTAGTTCTCTCATTTGTTTCCCTTTGCTGAAGACAGGGCAACCAAACTCCTTTCTTCTCTCTCATAAGCGTAAGTGTGTGCATACACAGAGACACCAGACAAACCAATGATTTAACAGAAAAGCAAAACTTTAAAGTTATTCGAAATATCACTAAATTTTATGGTTGACAGAACCTCTTCAGAATTTAACATCAGTAAATTATTGGCAAAAATCCAAGAAGAAAGAATCTCCATCAGAAGAGGCAATAATCTGACTTCTAATATTTGACTGCTTGTGGTTAAAATACTTCCTTAAAAATCTGAAATAGTTCACAGACTTCACATCCTACATGTTACATGTTCACACTCACCAGAGGCAAGAAAAAAATCAAGGCCAAAGCTAGGGAGGAAAATTAAACCTCTCAATTCTAAAGATTTAATAACTCTTCTCTGAACCAGGGGTTGTCAAGCTATGTCCCGTATGCCCGCCGCCTAATTTTGTAAACAACATTTTACTGGAACACAGCAACGCTTGTTCATTTACGTATCATTTATGGCTGCATTCCTGCTACAAGGGCAGCACTGAGTAGTTGCAACAGAGACCATATGGCCTGCAAAGCCTAAAATATTTACTATCCAGCCCTTTATGGAGAAAATCTGCCAACCCGTGCTCTAAACTATAGCAACAGTTATGTAAACAGCTGCAATACTAAGCAGATTTATTACGTCATGAGAAGGACCTGACCTAGGATGGAGCTTACTGTAAGATCGCTGCAGAGGCCCAGACACCTAGCTGCACCGTGTAACTGAACAGCAGTTGCTGTGTTACTTACTCTGGGCTAGCTGTGGATTTGCCTGGTGAAAACGTATACTCATCTTTGTCCAGGCCATCGGAAGGAACAAATTCATCTTCTGCATCGTTTGTCATGGGAGACGCTTTCACCTTCAGTTCCTCTAAATCATTATCGTCGTCGTCCTCATCGGCATCGTCGTCCTCCTCTTCTGAGAAATCAAATGTGTACTTAGGCCTTTCAGCTAGGACAAAAATCAAAGTGAGTGTTACACTCAAACCCAGCTTTATCAACATGAAATACTATTCCAAACAATGCACTTGAAAAATATTCCAGCTGTCTCTTAAAATATACAAGAAAAAAAAGAAAAAAACAAGCATTAGAGAACAAAAGTCGACCACTCTGCCTCAGTTACTCTGATGGTGCTGACATCTGTCCTGTACTCCCTGGAGGCTCTGGGGCAACGCTGCGTGTCTCGGGAGAGGGTAAGCTGGTGAGGCCACTAGGATGCAGCTCGTCATGCTTAAATCTTACTCAAAGCAGTGAGGAAAGCAGTCATTATGGCCACTGTGAAAGTGACTGCTAATACGAGATCTCCCATTTCTGCAATTACGAAAGACAGCTCTTACAGGTCTTTAGAAAGTGCTGCACTCTCTCTTAACCTCTTCCATAAAAACTCCTATCTTCTCTTCACAGTAGGTTTACTATGAAATAACAGAAACAGTCATTTTTCAGATGAATAGTAAAAATAGAGATAAGACCTCAATATATTAGCAAAACAATATAATGCATAAAAAGGTACCAACTATGGAGAAAGGCACACTGGTATAATGCAAGTAAGTTTTACTATAATTTCTAGCATATACTATGGAATAAAGTTTTAAAGTCATTTGGATGCTATGCAATTTTACACTTCATTTTAGATGTATGGAAAAAGCCTAAATACAATTTTAAAGCATTTAATAAATTAATTTTCATGTAACTTGTTACTGTGTTAAAAATTCACCTCTAAACTATTGCAACATTGTAAATCAACTATAATAAAAAAAAATTTTTTTTAATTCACCTCTATTATACGACCTATGCACATTAGGAAAAGAAATTCAATCACTTAGTGACTGAAGGCCTGAGATATAATTTTAAAAGTATCTCCCAGAGACAAAACAATCATAATATTTTATTATTCATTTTATGTAAATTAGGACTTAACACAATTTGAGAAGAATCTATAAAATAGGACACATCAGTTTTTAATTATTTGAAGACTTCAAATTAATGATGCAGCAAGGATCAAATCACATGCTAACAGCAATATATATTAGCAAAATGGGATTCTGTAGCCTAAGTCTAACACTGTAATTATCTAAATTATGCTGTGTGCATATGGAACCAGACTCCTAATGTAGGGGAAGTTCTTCGTGATACAAGGGGTAGAAAACAAAAAGAACACTACATAGCACTCCTGTGGATCCATCACTGCTGGTGCACTACACCACGCTACGTTTTTTTACCAAACATCTTCCAGCTATGGAGGGAATACAACCCAAACTCTGTAACAAAAATCAATAAGAAAACATGATTCACTTTAGAGAAATTTAGTCCAACTTTGCTAGAAAATAGCCTTCTGTAAAGCAGGTTTTTTTGTCTTCCTGAACTATAACTTCTGAAATACCAACGGTTTAGTACTTCAGAAACACTGATGACACAAATAACACCAACTTATGAGTAATACTAACTTTGTCAAACCATAGTATATAATAAAATATAAAATATATCAGAATACCAGCCGCTCTCCTAAGTAAAGAATCTCGTGGAATAACCACAGGTTCTGTTTCTTCCAAGTCACTTTCTGACTTGGATTCATCGTCTGACCAAGGATTCCGTTTCTTCACTTTCTTTGCGCTGGGTTTACCAGATGATGTAGGTGCTTTTCTCACCCTGGTACCTAAAAACAAATGAGCAACAATAAGATATGTATCAATACTTATCCAAATGTCATTAGTAAAAATAAAACTACTGTAATGCAAACTTCATGATAAAATAACAAATGTTTGTGAAAACTGAAGACATTACTTCAACTACTAGAAAAGAAAGTACAGTCACAAGAACCTAGTCATGTCCTGAACACACAGACTTTCTGACATGGAAACTCTAGCAAGTCCTCACCAGCCTCCTTCCTCTCCCTTTTGGGTTTGGGACCTTTGTTTACAGGCGCCGACGGGATCAGTGCCTCTTCTCCCACACCTTCTACCTGTGCTCCGCTGAATTCGTCATCAAATTCCACTTTCACTGCTGTGGTATCAAGATCACCCTACACATTGAAAAGAAAACCAAACCATAAGTAAAAACAAAAGTTAAATTAACACCATATACTTTAGAGATACACTTCCAGCCAAGAGATCGCTTTTTCGTATCAGATGAGTAAAAAACCAATATAAAGTGTGATTCTACTGAGGTCCTAAGAAATGACTTTGATCAGATCCTGTTTTACTTTATCTCATGCAGCTGTAGAATATGACACTGCTTATCACTCTAATCTTGTAGTACCTTCTATGAGATGACAGCTACTTAAAACCAACTATGAAAAATAAGAAGGCAGCTTTTGATCATCAAAGGGACTTTTTCAGACTCATAGCTAAGTATACCAAAAGGTACCTGAAAAAATACGTTCCCATAGCTCACGCCTCTATATACTAGGAAAAAAATCTTCAGATTACTGAATGAAAATAAGCAACCCATGCCTTATAATGCCTCGCAGTACATAATGAAGTCCCCTGACCCTGGGACAGAGGGAGGAGGCCCAGGGTAGGGTCAGAGCAGACACCACGGAGAAGGAGCCTTTCTCCATGGTGACTGGGCTCTGAAGAATCAGGCAGGTTCGCCAGGTGAGGAGAAGGAAGGAGGGAAGCGCGCCCCAGGCACAAGAAGAAGACTCCTGTCTGCTACGACTCAGTGAAAGGTGAGGGGAAGGGCAGCCAGGTGGAGGCAGGCAGGCGTGCGGGTGCTGAATCACTGTGCACCAGCAATCACCGTGTGACCACAGGCTCGTTGTTTGGAAACATCACTCTGGTGGTGAGAGACGAGACGGAGAGGACTGAAGTGAAGAAGGCAGACGTCGTGCCTGGACGACTAGAGGCAGGATCACCAGAGCCACTCGGCTCACCTTAAATCGTCTCAGGGAAACACCGAATTCTAAGACAGTGTCGGTGTGGACCAAATCAGAGGGTGGCGTTTGGAACTTTCACAGACAGTCAGTAGGACTGAGTTACAGGCTAAACGAGAAAACTCCCAGGTTTTCGGCCTGTGTTAGTGACAGCTGGTAGTGCCAGGAACTGAGACCAGGCGCAGAGGTGGGAGGGCAGTTTTGAAGCCCAGATAAGGGGTCCCCGCAGGCAAGCTGAGTCTGCGGGGCGTTGGGCATTCTGGCGGCTGTGTTAGCCTGGTCCTCCTGGAAACATGACAGCTTCAGGACGTCGATTAAAGAGTCACCAGTGTAAGTGATAAAAGCCCTGGGCACAAACGAGGTCACCTGGGGAGACCATGAAAGGTGAGGAGAACTGTGCTGAGAACGGATCCTGGCTAAGACCTTCGGAAAAGGAGAGAAACGTTTTCCTAAGGAGAGAGCAAGTTCTATGTGCAGGTGGACCTGTGAGACCTCCGTGTATCAGAACTGTGGAAGAGAAGGATCTCCCTGGTAGCACAGTGCCCCAGGCTTCAACTCTTAGTTCTGTACGGAGAACTCTCCCATCTCACCACAGCTCTCAGGCTCACCTCCCAAGCTCTACTTACACTGTGGGATGCATCTACCTATATATCCCCTGGGTTCTGAATCAACCTGCCTAGAAAAATCAGACTCTCCCCTTGAGACCATCAGGCTCCTGCTTCTCAGCTCTGAGCAGCCTTCTCGATACTTCCTTCCTCTGGTTAACTGTTCCCATCCTGCTGGAGGGTAGGTAGATCTCACGCTTTTAAATCCCCTCTAACTCTCATCAATGCCAATGATATATGCTGTGTTTGATGACTTTTTAACTAAAGGTAAAAACAAATAGTAAAAGTTGACAGCTTACTTTGAAAGCCAAATGGACTCTTTTCATAAGACTTCCTTAATTGGTCACGATATAGAACTAAAGTTTATATTTTAAAGTTGATATACTTTTTGTTGTTGTTATTCCATGATTTTAATTTAGAATGCTGAGTAGAGTATTTCTCTCTCTCGTTTTAGAAATGGAATCAAGTGAGTAGCTCTTTACACATATGTGGGTCCTTGACTAACATGTCTTCATTCTATGTATGGATCAACTGCTCTCAGAACAAGTGATTTCCAATCACAGTGAAACATATTAGAAACAAAAAATAAAGCATGACTGAAGTACACAGTAAAATTAAAATACCTACATACATCATTATGGAGGTCGAGTCCACCAACGAGCCAAAACAAGAGACATGTACCTTTTTCTTCTTCAGCAACTTCTTACTGGCATCTGCCTTCATGGCAGTAATTTCAGGAACTACTCTTCTCCCGAAAGGCGAGGGCATTGTCTCTTCCAGTTGAAGCTTCTTCACCTTAGGTTTGCCAACTTTCCCTTTTATTGCTTTTCCAGCCATCCCAGCCATAACGTCTTCTCGTTCCTGCGCTTCCACTTTCTGGAGTGTGATGATTAAGGATGGGGAACAGGGCGGGGGCATAAACAACTCATTAGAAAAGAGACTTACTACTGCATAAGAAGTCAAATCTAACTTAATTCATTCAGTAAGGAACAAAGCTTTCCTTCCAGGTGATCTAATCTAAGAAAAAACCAAATAATTCTAAGTCAGAAGACCTGGGCTGGGGACTTCCCTGGTGGTCCAGTGGTTAAGAATCCATCTTCCAATGCAGGAGACACGGGTTTGATCCCTGGTCAGGAAACTAAGATCCCACATGCCGTGGGGCAACCAAGCCCACACGCTACAACTACTGAGCCCACGTGCTCTGGAGCCCGTGCACCACAACTAGAGAGAAGCCCGCGTGCCACACCTAAGGCCCGACACAGCCAAATAAATAAATTAAATAAATAAATATTAAAAAAAAAAAAAAAAAGACTATCTGGGCTGTAGTCCCAGTTCTATCTAACTAGCTTCTCATTTGCAATACAAGGGGGTAGTAACTAAATGACCTTATATGGTCCCTTCCAATTCTAGGATCCTACAACGTATTATGGGATCAAGACTTCTGATGACATGGTATCATCAGAATCCCAGCAAATCACACAAAAAGGCAGTTCTGTTAACAAATATGAAGCTATTCTTTTACTATTGTTTTAGTTTGCTTCATTTTTAATGGATATTAATTTTTAAATGTGTAAATCAGCAGTAAAAAAACGGTCTGCAATTTTTTAAAAATCTAACTCATAACAATATAAGAAAAGTATAAATCAAGGCATAATTATATTGTGGCACTTGAAAGATCATTAAGGGAACCCAGAACAATAGGACTAAACAATTCCAGAAATTTTATTAGGCAACTAATACACCACACTCATTCTTAAGAGTTCGAATTCTGACTTGGGCCATAAAAATAAAATTAGAACATGTGGACAGTAAATCAATGAAACAACTAAAAAGTAATAAATATAAGTAATATCATATGAGTAATAATAAATAGTAATTTACCTTGTGCTACTCAAAATCAGATGATCATACTGCTACTGTGAATTTAATTCTAAGATTTTAAGTGAGTTAATTGCTTAAAAACAAATTAGGCAATTTTAGAAAAAGTTTATATTTTACATCTTTCTCTACATTTTTCTTTTATTTTTAAAATTGGAATTCTACCTGGAGAAAACTAAGCTATAACAAAAAATATTAAAATTTCTCGATTGAAAGTCTAAGGAGACTATCATTCTACTTTTTAAAAATCAAAGTACCTATATTCAATCATATATATTGCTCTTACCTCTTTGGGGGAAAACATTAAAATTGAATCAATAGGCTAATTTGAAGTCAGTTAAGAAATTTTAACTAGCAGAGAGTATTAGAATTTAATTTATTCTAAATTTCAACTCCATAGCTTTTATTCATCTGCATCAGACATAACTTTTCTTTATGGTTTCACAGAGCTAGAAGCTTAATCCTCTGCAGCTTATAAACATATTAACTTTTGTAGAGTTAAAGGAAACCCTGAGATAATTTAATTTTAAAAATTTTCATTCTTGTTTCATAAACATTACTTCTCCAAATATATTTTAATGGAGACTTAACCTACATCCAGTTCTTCAACAAACGCTGCTAAATCTTCTTTCCAAAGATCTGAAGGAGATTTTCTTTTAAGATCATTGACCTCTCGCCCCTATAATAAAAAAGTAGTATGATTTAAACATTCAATTTTAAATGTATAATTTTCAAATGTATACATAAAGGCTAAATAAAACCATTTATTTTTGGAAAAGAAAAATAAAGATATGGATAGCACTTAAAGTTTCAAATTATTTAACCCACAGAAGTTCATACTTTTGCATCTCTCTGTTTAATCAGTTCTTCAACTTTTTCTTTAGTAAGAGACCATAGAGACATATTTAAAATATAATTAAAATCAGGGCCTGAAGGAGTTCCTGAATCAGAGGAACTATCATCATGCTGGTTTTGTGTTTCTTCCTCTTCTGCTGCCTGTAAAAAATAATAAACTTTATATTAAAGTCCTATATAATATCAAATCAATGTTGAATTTTATTGAATACTGAGTTTAAAATTCCATACATGCTATACTCTTAAAGCTACGTCTTCAGGGTGGTGGGTTTATTTTAGATTATCTGCAAGATTATCTATGAAAATATATTTCCTATAAAAAGTTTAAATTTTCTAAAAATGCACAATAAAATCATCAAAAGGAATGGTATATTCAGCCTCTATCCAGGAATCTGGCGAAAAATTAACTGCTTGAGAAGACACCACATCTTAAAATTAATAGAGCAGAACTAATGTTTTATCATGCATCTTGTCAGATCTTTATATTGGTGAGTGAACAATCTGAAACCTAAAATAAGTATCACTTATGAGGACTGTTTTACAGTTATAATAAATATGCTAAGGTAGTCAGTCACTACGGATGAATTCCTGATAAAGATTCCCTCAAGCAAGAACATTCATGCAAGGACTAAGCTGAAGCTCACTCCAGCATTTAACAGCTGGTGAGTCAGAGTCACAAGGGCTATTCTAAAAGTTTATCTATAAGGCCTTCTTTTCATAGGAGCAGTTGCAATAAAAAATCTTATGCTAATATTAAATTTCAAAGTCCAATGAATTTAATAGAAGTTATTATAGGTGACATCATCTTTAAAATTTTTTAAATAACAACAGCTGTTAAATAAAATTGCATCTCAATTTTTAAAGGCGCTCAGATAATTAAAAATGACTGAGCCATGATACTCCATAGAACAAAAGTTCACGTCTAGCAATCAAGAGGAAAAAAAAAGCTTTACAATTTAATTTAAAATTTTCGGTAAAATAATGTATATATACAAAGTAAACGTTAGGTGTATTTTAGAAGCAAAGGAATAAAAATAAAAATTGCAAAGCAAGATGCTTCATTACATAAACAAAAGTATAAACTCAATTAAGTAACATTAGCCAAATAAAGAATGCTGTTGTTGAGTTGATACAGATTATTAAGTACCTAGATAATTTATGACAAATTAATAGTCTACAGTTTTTAAAATTTCTTCATGAAATAGGGTGTTGCTATGGAATTTTAGGTTGCTACACTACTATTAAGATATTATTAGGGTGTCATAAAACCCTATTTAGACCCACGCTTTAGAAGTCTATTTGCTCTGGGCTTTGATGACACACCAAGTATCGTTCATGAGTGCTCCATGAATATGTGGATCTATCACTGTTATCATGAAGATGACTAAGGATACTTGCAGGGGAAAAAAGCAAAAACCAAGAAACTTTTCAAGTTCCAATGACAATTCTACCATGTTTTTGATCTTCTAATTATCGGCTTTATAATTCTCTCTTCTCCAACTCTACACAACAGGACACTCTTGTAAGAGCAGTTCCTTTTGTTTCTTGAACCCCCAAAGTGAACACACGGCCAAGATGCTGAGAACGTTTTGAGGGTAACAACGAAATTATTGAAACCAAGCACTAGCTTTTACCCATGAAGTCTACTTCTGCCAGAAGGGCATTCTCAAACCCTAAACACCTTTATTTTTTAAAACTAAACATTAAATTCATTAGCTTACTAGCTAATTTTTTTTAAAGGTATAATTTAAACCAACAATGATACAGAAGGGCAAGTAGTGTATAAACCATAATTTGGGGTTTAAGAATGCAACAAAACACACTGAAAGGAACGCAACATGCTTGAGTCATCTTAATTTTGAATACTCCCCCAACTTGTCCTACCCCATTTTCCTCAAACAATGAATAAACCTGTTCTCTTAACATGTAATTGCTAAATATGTAATTTAGTCTAATTTTACTCACTCTAACATATGGCAGTCTATTGACAGTTCAAAATTTTAAAAAAAACTTAATGTAAATGAAAACACTATTTCAATGGAGTTTGATGAAAAATATGAAAAACATTATGGTTGAGAACTCATGAATGTTGGGAAGTTTAAAGTTTCAGTTCAAATTACATCACATAATCATAACTATTTTTTAAAGATGTGAACTTTATCAGTATTACATATATATACAATATTCTAATTAAGTATCTGAAAATTAATCATTTCCAACTTTCTTCCTTTTGTACATTTGTGTTCTCAATCACAATGCTGTACTGCCTTTTCAAATTTTTTTTAAATTGTCCACAACAGCAAGAAGCTAATTCTTGAGAAGAATCTCAACGTTTCAATATCCCATTTACTGAATTAATATTAGTACTCTATGATCTAAAATGGACAATTTAATAAAACATCAGACTTTTAATCTGAAGTTCCAGGGTTTAAGATCTCCAGCTAAAGACCTAAGCATAGGTCAGAGCACATACTTGGTGCTCGATAAATACTGATAAATATTGACCATTCTGTCTCTAGTCTCCCCAGCGTACACCAAAACCAGATCAAGTGAGTGGTGAGTGGATTCCACACTGTGGCCACAAACTGCCCAGGGGGAAATGATTTCTATGCTACCAGTGTAGTTCCCAGATAGTGACATGCACCACACAAAACCACCACCACCACCGTCCTTTAACGGCAGGCTCAGAAAGAAGGCTGAGGAGACGGAGCGACCTTCTCCAACCGGAATCATTTCCCCAGGCCCTGGCTGAGCCACACTGGCAAAGTGCCTGGCGGTGGGTGTGCACTGCAAGTTCCTGCACCCTAGCTGTTTTGCGGATACACAGAAGACTTCAGTCTCCACACAGACTACTCAGCACCTCTAGCAGTACTAAATTCAAAATTTAGGGGTTGGGGTTTTTGTTTGCTTTGGAAGTTGCTTTTAAAAGCTTCTCTGAATGTCTCGTTCTGCAAATGATTACCTTTTCTTGTGCTTCTTTCCAGGCTTTCACTGGGTCAGATTCATAACCTCTCTGGACTAACATTTGAATCAAATCTTTCTTTGACCTATTCTCTATGTGAGGGAAAAATAAAGTTAGGATCAAGAAAAGAGATTCAATTTGTATTTGTTTATATTCTACTGATAAAAACGTCTTCTATTAATAAAGTTTTTTTTCCATTTTAACTAATGTTCAAATTTTTAAAGGTTGCATCTTACCTATAGTAATCTTCCCTTGTATCTTCTCTAAAATGAAACGGGCTTGATTGTTAAGCTTTGTAGATTCTGCTCCCAGCATTCCTACAAGCCACTCCTTACGTAAACCATAATAGCTTAATCGTAAATCAAAGAATTCTTTCAAAATGTCTTGCACAGTTTCATACTTCTTCAGACATCCCATATGATCAAAGAGTACCTAAGCAAAACACAAAGTTTTTGAAGATTATATAAATCTGTGTTGGTATTTTTAACTTGTATGCTACAGTATTTAAAATAACCATAATACACATATATGAATACATACCACCCCTAAAAGCCAGAACAAAATTATTAAGTAAATATTCCTTTGGTGGCTCCAAGAAACTGATAAAATTCTATTCTCAAAACTATGAAAATATTTAAAATTGGAATAATTTTGAAAGATAAAAATAGGTCCTTAAAAAAAGGTACTTACTTAAAACTATATAAACTATGGCTATAAAGTCACCTAATAGATTTTTTTTCAAACTAAAAACAAGCATATTCTATCTGTAAGTTTTTAAATATTAAAGTTCTCTCTCTCCCATATACTCAATGGACATGCATTTGCCTCTCTCTTTGTTGTTTTTTATGAATGGGCTACAGTTCACTCAAACTTCAAGTTAGAGGGAAATTTTACTTCTTCTCTATCTTTTTCTCCTTTTTCTATCAGCCTTGCTTGGCAGATTATGGCACTTTTTCTCAGTCACTGTGCTATTGCTGGATTTTTTTCTTTTACTCTTTCTCAAGTCTAAAAGCTAATTTGGAATGGAACAGGGTAATCATACATGTTCATTTTTTATCTTCCTCCCCAATTATCTAAAGTTTAATAAAGCAGATTAGAGTCATGAGGAGATAAGAACTCCACCACGAAAATGCTAATAGAGACAGGCATGAGGCACAAGGAGACCCTGCAACAATCACTCTCAGAACTTCCAGTCAGTGAGTGTGAGGGTGTGTGTATCCTGTGTGTTCAAGCCCAGATGCACAAATGCAGGGCTGGGGTTAAGAGCAGAGGATAACATTAGAGCAAAGGGAATGTACCTCTAGATTCTTTAGCAAACATACAGGGGGAAACGCATTCAGACTTACTATAGCTACTCCCATCATGAAGCCAATTACAAAAATCCAACTTACAGAACGCAAGGTTACAGTCATAGTAAATCTAGTCAATTACCATGGAATTACAAGTAAGAGTAGTTTGCAGTTTAAAAACTTTGTGCAATCCAGCAGCTTCTGCTTGCGCCAGTTTCTCTTCAGTCATTTTCACCACAAATTTCACAGTTGTATCAGTATGATATTCTTTATAATCAGAAATTAATGCTGGTGTTTTATCTGTTCCATTTAGCATAGGTTCTAAAACCTGTTCTTTGTATACCTATAAAAGATTTAAAAATAAGTAAATCTTTCATGACACACATTCATGTTCTTATTCTACAAGTCATGCAATCTAAACCTTCTCGACTCCAGTGGGGAAGAAGGGGAACCTCATCTCTATCATCTCCTGCCCAGTCACTACAGTTGACGATACACGGGGATCTCTCTACACGGGGGTGGAGAAAGACGACATACAAGGTACTGGTTCTGATCTGCTCATACTCAAAAGGCAAGAAGAGGCTGAGAGTACAAAGCAGATGGCATCAACTAGCACTGACGAGGTGACGCGCGTACTTTTAGATCCAATACTGAATGACATGAGTTTATTGACCATATTTATAAAGGTTCAAAACACTATTTGTTACATACTGTTCTAGTCATTGCAATGTAAACAAAGATAATAGTCTTTTTAAAACCTAGCTAAGTCACTCTACATTTAGATAAGTTAACTTTTAAATTACCATTGGAATATTCCAATGAATGTGTCAAAAGTGTATACATGAATGTTTAAACACTCTACAGACACAGGGCAAACAATCATATTCTCACCAGAAAGGACTGCCTAACACAACTGCCACACGCAGCTCACAGGCAGCTCACGTCTTATACCAACCTGTGTCCAAGTTCTAACGGGAAGCTCTGTAATCTCCACTGTGTTTCTATCCACCACAAATATTTCACCACTGACTGCATATTGGTTTTGACCAAGTTCTTGGATTGTTCCTTTAAAGTTTTTGTAGTTTGGAAGCTGTAGAGAAAAATAAAAATACCTAAAGGCCCCGACTTCTCACTTGAGTGCCAGTGCCACCTCTGAATGCCCCTTAGTCTATGACCTATTGCTACCGACAGGTTCACACAACTGCAACTAAATTCCTCTCGTCGGCAATAGGCCCTCTCCAAATAATCATTCAATCTTGAATTCACAGCTTCTGTTAATATACTCTCAACAGCCCCCCAAATCTCAAAACCTCAGCACCACCTTTCCTGGTCTTCCAAGAATATCGCCTTTTTTTTTCCAGCTTATTACCCCTCCATCCTTCCTTCTCCCCTAGATTAAAAATCCAAACTCCTCAGACATTACGTTACAAGCCAAGCTAACCTTCTAGCTTTTCTCCAGTGATTTGCCTTCCAGATCACTACTCTTCTTCCACGTTTCTCTTGAGTATTTTGAATATTCTCACTTTCACTCACTCTATCCACCAGGCCTGACGGTTATTCAGCTCTCCACACCCCATTCATCTATATAAATCTTACTTAGCCTTCTCGGCCTAATTACAAGTGAGCTCTCCCTCTTCTAAAATTCCTATTTGTCATCATCACTAAGAAGTCAGGCATATAGCGCAGGACACTTCTGCTCACTGAGCAACTATTAACATCTTTTGTCACTGTAAACTTCATGCCCAGAGGTCTTGCCTTGACAACAGATTAACTTTTGAAGACAGAGATCATGGTTCTTTATCTTACCACCTAGCACAGTATCATATATAGAAGATATATATATATATATGAAACAAGTATTGATCAAATACACTGAGACAATAAATACTCTAAATGTATCTGAAATAAAATGCTATAATCATTAAAAGTAATTTGATACTTCTGTTAGAAATATTTTAAAGTACTTTAAAGTATTTAGGAGAAAAAAGATGTTAAATCATCCCCATATTCTAATTTTCTTTTAAAATACAAATATGAAATCAAACTTGGAGAGAAATACTTAAAAATATTAACAGTTTGTTTCTATATACATGGAGTATTTTTCCTCTTCGCTTATTTATATTTTCTACAATGAGCACTATCATTTTTGTAATAAAAATATTCTTCTATTTAAGTGTATCATGATAAAGGGAAATTTCTAGATGATTTTAAATCATGTAGAAGAGCGTAAGACACTTTTTTGAGGGTTTTCTTGGAGGGAGTTTGGGGGAAGAACTGAACATGATGAATGATGTAAGGTAAGGGCAAAAATGAAAAATATGGGGATTATTAAAATATATACAAGGTGTCTTTAAGCATCCTTAATGACTCTAATATGACTTAGCAGTTTAAGAACAATAACATAAAGTTGCATATAACTTTGTCATAAAAACGTTATTCTCTACATAAGTTAGATATTTGAAAGCCTGAACTACAGGGTACTTTAAAATTTTAATAAACAGTTTCTCCCATAAACCTTATATCCAGGCTTTTTCCAAACTCTGTATCTTTTTTTTTTCTCTTTCTTTCTTCCTTCCTTTCTTATTTATTTATTTATTTATTGCTTGCTGCATTGGGTCTTCGTTGCTGCGTACGGACTTTCTCTAGTTGCAGCGAGCGGGGGCTACTCTTCGGTGCAGTGCGTGGTATTCTCATTGCGGTGGCTTCTCTTGTTGCAGAGCACGGGCTGTAGGCGCACGGGCTTCAGTAGTTGTGGCTCGTGGGCGCTAGAGCGCAGGCTCAGTAGTTGTGGTGCACAGGCTTAGTTGCTCCGTGGCATGTGAGATCTTCCCGGACCAGGGCTCGAACCCGTGTCCCCTGCATTGGCAGGCAGATTCTTAACCACTGTGCCACCAGGGAAGTCCCCCGAACTCTATATCTTTTACAGTAAGCACACATCAAGTTACACACTAATAGGGTCCTTACTGTCTACAATACGTTCTAAAATGAAAATGGTTCCATTACTTTTCTAAAATGACTGGCCTTTGTCGTTTATACGTTATCATTTGTTAAAACAACATAAGCAATAAGTTCTAGGTAATCACCATGGGGTGAGGATCCAAGCCTTCCAGCATCCGTCTGACGTTGTTCACAATCTCCCTAGCATCATAGTTGGGTAGTTTACAAGCCCATCCTGTGCCGATGCCCTCAGCACCATTTATTAAAACCATGGGGATTATGGGAATATACCACTCAGGCTCTACGCGTTGATTATCATCATAAAGGAATTTAAGCAGGTTGTCGTCCACAGCAGGGAAAAGCAGTCTTGCTAAAGAGCTAATAAAAGGAAAAAGACAGACATGGAGCAATATCATGGTTTTAGAAAATAAAACTTCATACATAATTAAAGACTTTACATTTCAAAAAATCTTTTAAAAAGAATGCATTTGTTAAAAATTTTGGTTACACGTGCTTAATTTAAATTTAACAATAAAATTTACCTAACCTTATTACCAAATATATTTCTCTCAGGCACAAAGCCAGAATAAGACAGTCTTGTTTTACTTAAGTTATTTAATGACTTACCTGCCTAAATTCTTAGTATTGATAAATAACCTTTTAAGGATTTCCTCTTATTCTGACTAAACCACAAAACCCATCTTCAGCCTAAAAAGTAAAGTTGGATCAGAAAAAATCCTTACATTCATTAGGACTGGTTCCACCAATAATTCATAAAAACTGAGATCAACAAATTTCATTCTATATGTGATCAAATAATTTGGAACATTCACCCTCAACATAATACCCAATCACCTCTCTCCGTAGTTATAATTCTATTACACATTTAGTTAGTTCCAATAAACTTCAAATAGAGCTTTATACCATTATATCAGCAAATGATCACCTTAACATTGTGAAAATGTAACGAGGACTTGCAGCGTCTTTGCCCCCGTGAAGCCGAGTTCCAAACTGACCAATGGGCTGAAGCAAGTTAATGTTGTTACTCCCCACAAAGTTCTGAGCCAAGTTCACGATAGTCATCATCAGTGCTTGCTGCAGGACAGAAACAGACAGAATACAACATTCACATTCCAAATTTTCTAAATGGATTTCCTAATCTTTATTAAAACCCAAACTCTCAACTCTTTTACATTTCCAAAGAACTTATAAAAGAAAAAACACTTTATTATGCTGAATTATCCTTCTACTATCCTCCTTCATGCCCATAAGTATAGTTCTCAATTAATTCCAATCTCCATGCTTACTTCTCCATGATGATAAGCAGACATCTCGGCAACAGATCCAGCCAACTGTGCGACTTTTACTTCGCGTTTATCATTCCTCTTGAAACAGGTAAATAAAACTTTTCGTTGGCCTGGTTTAAAGCCTATTTTTAAAAACAACAACCCTCTTTTAAAAATACTGCTCGGGATATAGTTGTAGTGTTTCTTTTAGTGACAACAATGTTTTATATATTCAAGAGAAAAAAGCAAAGATATAGTTTGCTTCCGAAAAATAAAATTGTTTACTTGAGATTCTGTAACAAAATGAGTACATACTAACACATTTTATACCATCTCAATCTATTCCAAAGTGAAGAACCAATAGAAAGACACCCTCCGGTCTTAAAGAACTGCTCAGTGGCACCAAATTCCTTTCATAGGAGTTCCCAAACACTCATGTGCCCAAAATGCCAGTTGTGATTAAAGTACCAGCAAGCCACCAATGAGCCTGAAAACTTATTAGAATATCCTAAGTCAGGAAAGCTCTTACAAAGAAGAGATGTGTTCTGGTAGTTAAGAATGCAGGCTTTAGAATCTCACTCATCTGGATACTCTTCTCAACTTGGTCATGTGACTTTCCACAACTTATTAAACCATTAAGTCTCAGTGTCCTCGTCCATGTAACAGAAATAATTACCTTCCTAATAGGGTGACCATGAGGATTACATGAGATAATGCAAGCAAAGCACTCTGCCTCCTGACCACTCTTCTCGCTCTAGGCCAGTGAGCACAGTAATAAACTTTTCAGTATATGCTAGCTATCACCATCATCATCGTGGGCCCAGAGCATGGCAGAAGCAAAAGGATGATAAAATATGGCCACTTTCCTTGAGAATTTTACAATCTAATTGAGGAGGAAAATTAACACAAGTAAAATAAGAGGTATACAATTATCGGCATAGAAGTCTATAAGCATCTGAGACCAATTTAGACGGCAATTATTAGGGAAGACATCAGAGAACGGATGTAACTCAAAGCTAGAACTACATGGATTAGCAGAACCATCTGTTATTAGCTGAAATACCAAGGAACATGAAGATCAACTAATCTGCTAAAAGTTATAAAAATCAAAATGCTCTAGACAGAAGACTAAAATCTGCTCTAAGTACTGGGTAGCAGTTTAACTTTTTTGTCAAGTTAAATAAGTTAAAAGCATTAGGTTTTGGGTATTGAGGAGTAAAGGTGTTTTTAAAATTCAGTCTCTAATAAATACTTTACAACTTATCAAAATCACATTTTACTTTTTATTTTAAAAAGTCTCCAACAACTTGGGGCAAAAGCTTTAAAATTTTGCAAGTTAATTTTCTTTAGAAGTTCAAAAAGGGTTTAAAAAATTCAAATAAAGAATATAAAATTTCAGAACTACTAAAACATCTAGAGAGCAACTTCAGAATTTTAAAATTTATTATAAGGATGGGTTAAAGTACATGAAATTAAAATATACTCAATGACATACAAAAATGAAAAAGATTGTTAAACAAAAGCTACTTACCATCAACAAGAGATGGTATAGATCTTTCATTGTCTGAGTTTGAGAAGAGAATCAATTCCTTGTTGATGAAATCATTGTAAGTCAAATGCTTTGTTGCTGTACCATATAAAAATTGCTAAGAGAAAAGTTATACAGCAATTATGTCATGATTACTGCATGAATTTTAGCCTTTTTCTCTTTCCTCCCCCAGATCACCACTCTTTATGACTAACCTCTGGTAAGCCATGTAACCTACGCTGTCTCCGATCTTCCATAAAATTTGTTAACCATTCTTTTCTGTCATCGATCTTCTTCTTACTGAATGCCTGAAAGATTCCAGGTAACAATTTCATACATTAAAAATAAAAAGAATTTCATTATAAAATTAAAATTTATAAAGGCAAATAACTAATTATTAATTTCTGGGAAATTAACTTTTTTCCAATACGCTTTTATCAAAAATACACTTGAACAGTGGTGTCTGAATTAAAGAACTATGAAAGCAGGGCATAATCTGCGGTGATGGGAAATGACACCAAGATTAACTAGGTTGGGCTTAGAATTCTAAAGAGACTTACCACAGAAAACCAAGATTGGGAAGAAAAGTATGGCAGAAAGAGGGAATGGATATTAGGAGAGATTTTTTTAAATGAACTTTGTTACCAAGGTAATGGCAGCATCATCTTCAGGACCAGCATATCTAAATAAGATGCGGTGCCTTTCCATATCAGCAAAATATTCCTTGGCTTCCTTAGCTGTACTGGTACCCAACCCTGCACAATTTTAAAAATAAAAGTGGAAACAAGCCAGACAGAGACAGACAAATACTGTATGATCTCACTTATATGTGGAATCTAAAAAAAAAAAAAATCTATGTCAAACTCATAGTAACAGAGCATAAAATGGTGGTTGCCAGGGGCTGGGGGGAGAGGGAAATGGGGAGATGTCAGTCAAAGGGTACAGACTTTCAGTTTAAGATGAGTAAGTTCTGGGGAACCTAATGTACAGCATAATGCCTATAGTCAATAATACTATATTGTATACTTGAAAATTGCTGAGAGAGGGACTTCCCTGGTGGCACAGTGGGTAAGACTCCGCGATCCTATTGCAGGGGGCCCAGGTTCCATCCCTGGTCAGGGAGCTAGATCCCACATGCATGCCGCAACTAAGAGTTCACGTGCCGCAACCAAGAAGCCCGTGAGCCACAACTAAGGAGTCCACCTGCTGCAACTAAGGAGCCCACATGCCACAACTAAGGAGCCCGCGAGTCGCAACCAAGGAGTCCGCAAGTCACAACTAAGTAGCCCACCTGCCACAACTAAGACCCGGTGCAACCAAATAAATAAATTAATTAATTAAAGAAAATTGCTAAGAGAGAAGATCTTAAAATGTTCTCTCCACAAGAAAAAAAAAATATATAGGGATAATGAGCAACATCCAGAATATGGGAAATTACACAGGACAAACAATCCAACTTTTTGAACAAATAAATTACAAGAAAAAAATATGAAAAGAGAAATAATATATTAAGATTAAATAGACTTATCAACCAAATGCAATGTGTGGGCCTTGTTTGGATCCTGATTCCAAAAAAAAATAAAAACTATAAAAATGAACATTTTTAATACAATCAGGAGAATTTTAACCTGGATTGAATATTTAAGGTTATTAAAGAAAGGTATGATAATGGTATTATGGACAATAAAAAAAAATTCTCTTAGAGATACATACTAAAGTAGTATAGAAATAATTAATGCCTGGAAGTTATTTCAAACTAATGGGGTGGCAATGACAAGAGTTCAGATGAAACAAGATTGGCTGCAAAACGGTGACTGGTTAAGAACATGGGAAGCCCATTATACTACTCTCTCTACTTACATAAAATTTTCCCTAACAATTCTTTAAAAATCAGCCATAGCTGTTTCTGAAAGCTAAAAGAGACAAACTTTCAAAATATTTTACAATGCTCTCATAAAAATAAACTTACGTCAGTAGTAACTTCACAAAATTTAAGTGTTTTAGAAAACAAACCTTTGTAGTATTTTATTTTCCAGGCTTTCTGGTTTTCTATATGTTTTTTCCACTCATCAAATTCAGGAATACTATAGAAGGAAAGTTCCTGCTTATTTTTGCTAGCCTTAAATGAATAATAAAAAAAAAAAAAATTAGTTTTTCTGCTACTGTTTAAGACAACAGTATAAAAATATATTAATGTAAATAGTACCTTTACAATAGGTGTAATGAACTCTTCAAGAAAACCATGCTTCAAAAGTGATGGCCAATTGTGATGGATGAAATTAATAAGCAGGCCTTTTATGTGAGAACCATCTTGATCCTAAATAAATGTTAGTAAAGAGTGCTATAATAATTTATGAAATATAATTACTTACAAAACCAAATTTTTAGATGTATGAATGCAGCAATGAGGCAAAATTCCATTCAAATTTTACAACTGTGCTTTACAAAACATTCTTTGGATGATCACAGTCAAGAATTTTTTTCTTAAAATTCAAATAAAGAACATAGCTAAGTGACAGACTAAATCTTTCTGTCATTAAATATGCTACCATTATCTTTTTTATAGTTTGCCCAGATTTCACTAAAAGAATGATTTAAAGATGGAAATTAATGAAACAGGGTTATAATGCTACTTCACTGGAAGGAGAAATCCATGGAGTACAGGTATTCCCAAGTTCTCTCTTAACATAAAAACTGATAAATTTCTGCTTAAAACTATACAGCAGCTTCTCATTGAAGATTTTCTCTAGAAATGCTTTCAATTAGAGGATGGAAGAGACAAGCAGTTGGATGCAAGTGGAATTCTTCCTTTTCAATTTTCTACTTCTTTCCTAATTACTGCCATTTCACTATTCAGGTCCTCCAATTTTTTTGTGCATCCCAAATTATGCCATCATATGCGAATATTAGCCATTATCCTACTGATTAATCTTTCCTGTAAATTTCACCATTTCCTTCCTGCTTATAGATAGGTGGGCTTCAAACCCATAATACTACACAGTGTGTTCTACTCTTCCCATACTTGTTGAATTTAAAAATATTTTTAAAATACCTAACCAAAGAGGTGGTTACCATAAACTAGATAATGTAGAATGTGCTTCACACAAACTGTACCATTAAACAATATCTTCCCCCTGGATGTAAATACAATCACTTCCACATCTACTATCTTGGGACAAATCTCATGAAACAAGTATCAAAAGGACATTCTGAAAAAGATATGTTTTAATATGTGGCAACTTTTAAACCAACCTGATCAGTCATAATCATAATCTTCCCATAGCGTAAGGTTTTCAGCGATTCTGCATCATCATAACTCTTCTTGTATTGTAGACCAACTATCTTAATGATATTGTTTATTTCTGCATTCTCCATGATCTGTGCAAACATGAAAAGGACGGAAAGTGTTTCAGAGTGTCTCCAGAGACAGAAGGTGAGCTGCAGGGACGCACAAAGCTCACAGTGCCAGCAAGGCACTCAAGTGCCGCGGGCACGGGCGCAGATACGCACCTGCTTGTGAGAGGCCTCCCGCACGTTGAGGATCTTGCCCCTGAGGGGGAAGACCCCGTACCTGTCCCTCCCAATCACGCCCAGTCCGGACACGGCCAGCGACTTAGCAGAGTCCCCTTCCGTCAGTATCAGCGTGCACTCCAGGGAGTGCCTGCCACCTGGGGGCAGAGGACACACATTCCAAAGTTCTCGAGTCTGCCCACGAGAGCCCGGAGCCAAGAGACTGATGATCGCAGTGACCACGGAGCGCTGTAAGAGCATCTTACACCATGCTCAGGGTAACTTAAAAATTAAGTGCATTTTATGGAACTCCTGCCCCCCGAAAATTAGTAATCAGTGGTACATATGGCAATTTTAGTGAAGTAAAACCATACTCTGAACATAGAACCCTATGCTCTATATGTGGAAAGTTGCAACAGTCTCTCACTGAATAAACACAAACTTAAAATCTAAAAAAAAATCTGAACTTACCAGCATCATTAGCATCATCCAGCTTGGGAATACCTTTGATTTTACTGTACTTTACTGATGAACACTTCTTGTTCAGCTGCGTCTGAGCCTTAAATTTCACCCAGTTCAGGATACTTTCCACAATGCCACAGTTAGAGGCCTAAAAATCAAAGAGTAATAATATACAAGCAAGCCAGAAGTTTATACACTTAGCTAAAGTTAGTGTAATACTTGGAATCTGTGCAGTTATAAGGCAAAACAATAGTAGTGATGATAATAATTGTGATATATGCTGGTAAATATTATTCTAACTACAGTAAAACTAACTCAGGCAGCTATTCACAATGACCTATTGTACTGAAATGTAAACACATGAAAAAAGGCCAACTTTACTACATATGAAAAAAGTTCTATTACAATAAACTGCATAAGGAATATACATAGCTTTTGTTACAAGTTAGTTTTGTGAAAATTAACACAGTAAAAGCTGATCCACCTATGAATTTACTTCCTGGGAAATTTTAGACACTGACATTTTTGATGTCCCTCAACACAAAAATGTGAATCTTGAATTCCCTATGACAAAGAAATATTAACAAGAAGGGAACATTAGGATAAACTCAAGATCTTATGGGAAATTCCCTGGCGGTCCAGTGGTTAGGACTCTGCGCTTCCACTGCAGGGGGCACGGGTTCAATCCCTGGTCGGGGAACTAAGATCCCGCGTGCCTCATGAAGTGGCCAAAAAAACAAAAACAAAACAAAACAAAAACCTTATGAACAGTCCTTATTTTTTAAGTTTGGTACTGAGGATTTCAACATTACATGTATGTGTCATTCTGCAGTGAATTAACATGCGACAAGATGTCAAACCTCCCCCCAACCGCCCCACAAGAAAAAGTAAAGCGTCTCCAAAAGTTGGAGTTATTTATTTTTCATCAACCTGGGTAGTTTGATTTTAGGTGTATGAAATAGTTTTCTGGAATGTTTCAGATATAAAAAGAAGTGAACTATGTTGTCAAATCTAAACTTTCTCTGCCAAAAAATGAAAATGTGTAAAATCTAAAATCAAATTACAACTGTTAATGAGGGCAGAAATTTGGGCTATCATTAACATTGGGTCATCTGTATGCAGAATTCATTATGATTAGACCCAACAGTACTCTTCTATAGGCCTTTAACTAAAACCTAAAAAACAACTTTTGTTTTTGTTTGTGAGACCCTACCTTTGAAATTCCAATACCAGAATTTGATAAAAATATTATTTCTACTGCAATTACATGATACTCCTCCAAAAAACTATAAACTTCCAAAGAGGAGGGGCTGTAATTTATTCATCTTTACATTCCCAGGGCAAACATATTTAAAGGCACTTTAGATATGATCATTTAATATATGTTTGATGGTCCTGGTGAACAAGAGAACTGAGGCAAATCTTGCTGATACATAAGAGGCTATGAGAAATTATTAGCAGCCACAAGGCTCAGTTATAAATAGAAGATTTATTATTTATTTATACTCTCACCTTGTTTCAGAAAAGTTAAGGCAGCCTAAATAAACATGCACAAAGTAAAATGAAATTTTAAAATATGTAGGATATGGTAAATTTTATGTTATGCATATGTTACCACAATTTAAAAAAAAAACTATATAAAGGTAAAAATCAGTATATGAATTTGAAATAAGTAGAAAAGATGAAATCAGGAGTCCTATAAGGACCTGTACACTTTTTAGAGGCAAATCTGTCTTTATAAAGGACAATGCAAAGCTAAAAACACAATTAGTTACATGAGTCCCCACTTTAATGCTTGGCAAAATAATTGAGTGCTTTATGAAACAGTGTCTATCTACCCTTTGAAGTTTTCAGAATCAAGCATATTAGTTTTTAGTATAAGTATGCCTGTACCCACAATTAATATAAGAAATTAATCTGATTAGAATGATTTAGAATAATTAGAATAAATAAATCAAGAAAACTACTTAATCAACTCTCAATAAAAAAACCAAAAACAGGGCTTCCCTGGTGGCGCAGTGGTTGGGAGTCGGCCTGCCAATGCAGGGGACACGGGTTCGAGCCCTGGTCTGGGAAGATCCCACATGCCGCGGAGCAACTAGGCCCGTGAGCCACAACTACTGAGCCTGCGCGTCCGGAGCCTGTGCTCCGCAACAAGAGAGGCCCGCGCACCGCGATGAAGAGTGGCCCCCACTTGCCGCAACCAGAGAAAGCCCTCGCACAGAAACGAAGACCCAACACAGCCATAAATAAATAAATAAATAAAAATTTAAATAAATAAATAAATAAATAAAATTTAAAAAAAAAAAAAAAAAACCAAAAAACAAAACAAAAAACACTGAAAAATAATACAGATTTTACTCACTGCTTTAAAAAACTTTTCTGACAGTTGGCATTTGGATCCAAAACTTTTGGGCTGCAAAGTCATGTTTTCCTTAGTCTGAGAATCAAAAGTTGGATTTTCGATAAGGCAGTTAATAAAAACCCATATATGGTTTTTCACCTGTTGAAAACATATCAAAAAAGGTCAATATCAGAACTGATATTATTTAATAATTCAACAGAATATATAAAACATCACTGGGGCTTCCCTGGTGGCACAGTGGTTGAGAACCTGCCTGCTAATGCAGGGGACACAGGTTCGAGCCCTGGTCTGGGAAGATCCCACATGCCGCGGAGCAACTGGGCCCGTGAGCCACAGCTGCTGAGCCTGCGCGTCTGGAGCCTGTGCCCCGCAACGGGAGGGGCCGCGATAGTGAAAGGCCCGTGCACCGCGATGAAGAGTGGCCCCCACTTGCCACAACTAGAGAAAGCCCTCGCACAGAAACGAAGACCCAACACAGCCAAAAATAAATAAATAAATAAATAAATAAATAAAGTAGCTATTAATTAAAAAAAAGAAAAAAATCACTTACTTGAAATGGTTTCACTGACACACCAGCTTTGTTCTTTTTCTTAACTACTTCAATCAGTTTACCAACAACTTGGTCTACTACATAATCCACATGCCGTCCACCCTAAAGACGGAAAAAAAATAGAATCCAAAATCTTCTATAGTTAAGGTAGCAAAATAGTTACATATTCATTTTTTTCTAGAATGAGCGTTGAATCTTCACCACAACTTTGTGAATTCAGTATGACTATATTATTAACCCTATTTTCCAAAGAGTTAAGATGAGTCTCAGAATGCAGCATGAGAACGAAAGCCAAATGCTAAGGGTGGCAGAAGAGAAAGCCAGGAAGAGCATAGGTCCCTGATGACACTCTGGAGACACAGAACCAGACTAACACTGCCTACCACCAGTCCCCAGTCATACGAGGAAGAATAAAACCTTTACATGTTTACAAACCACTGTATACTAGGTTTCTGTTACACATAACAAAATGCAATCATATCTGATACAGATTTCTGTTGACTAGAGAAAGTGATGCTAGATTATAAAAAAATAGAAAACAATAAAAAAAATAAGTTCAAACTTGAACAAGAGTGACAAAGTGACAGATCACTGCTTTAGCTTATTCTAAAATACACACTTGTAGTGCCTAATATTTTACTATGGTCAATGGATAAATGCTTATAGATGAGAAGAATTTCATTCGATTTGGAAATTTAAAAGCCTACAGAAAAGGGTTCAAACTCCTCAGAATGGCAGATAGAGCATTTCACAATCTGACACCAAAACAGACTCATGCCCTATTATTTGTTCTTTTACACTCAAAACTCAGAGAACACAGAATAAGGAATTTGTTATCATTCTAAATGTCATAAAATATAAATGTATTCAATTATAAACACTAATCATATAAACTTATTTGTCAATGGATGTTTAAACTGTAAGACAGCTGTTTCATAGAAAATAAGCTTTTCAGAAGTCAATTTTGATTTCACAAAAGCAGATTTGGGTTTTTTGTTGTTGTTTTTGTTGTTTATCTTATTGTCTTTAATGAAGCACTGTTCTACCACTGACTTGGAAACAAAGAATTAGTGTACTTACTTTTGTTGTTGCAATGCTATTTACAAAGCTGATTTGCTGGAATCCTTTTTCACTCAGTGTGAGACAAACATCCCATCTTTCATTTGCAAGTTCATGAATAACTTTTAGGGCCACTCCAGTTTCATCCAACTTGTCTTTCACATAAAGATC
Source organism: Balaenoptera musculus (assembly GCF_009873245.2). Lineage (NCBI taxonomy): Eukaryota > Metazoa > Chordata > Mammalia > Artiodactyla > Balaenopteridae > Balaenoptera > Balaenoptera musculus. The sequence goes on along the minus strand of NC_045788.1, from coordinate 1,368,521 downwards.
TACATAACTGCGAAATCCATTTACCTAATAATTTGGAAAACAAAAACAAGAAACAATTTCTCTCCTACTGGCAGCTGAACTAGGTGAATGCCAACAGGTACTCACACTCTCATTTCCGCTCATTCACAACACCTCTCAATCTGCAGATCCCAACCTTATTCTACTCCTTGATTTCTGCCCTTTAAAAAGGAATTCATTTCCGTATGTACTTGACAAAGAGAGGTTATGAACGGACAGCTGGACAGGTAAATTATTATAAAATCTTTCAAAACTTTAAATTTTTAAAATGACCAACTAGACCTCCAGTTTGAGTTGACATGTAGAGGACAAAGAAGGAGAAGTTTTCTTCTCCCTTACAAGAAAACATCTGGTCAGGTGACAAATTTTTTATGTATCTTCAAAAGCTTGAGATCACAGGACAGCTGGCCATCCTAAGTCTGAAGAGAGACAGGTGTCTGTAGGGAGACACAGAACCTAAGCCTTTTGCTTATATTTTGGTTATATAAGCCCACAGGAGCCTTACGCCAGAGCTTCTGACGAACTGCTATAGGACACGTGTGGACTGGCGTGAGTGTGTCAAGAACTTGAGGGCTGTGGTCAAAGGGTTCCTACTCTCCCAGGAACCGTAGAGCAGGTTTTCACAGGGCAGATCAGAGAGAATCTAGAACAAGTTCCCCCATGGGGCCAGCTGGGGGAGAAGAGCAGCCACTGGGAATCCCACCCAGACCCCCAGACCCGTCTCCCTTATCAAAAAGAAAAACAAACGACAACAACAGCAAAACCCCCCTTAATCCACAGGGGGAAGGGCACTGCCAGAAAGCCGTGGTGAAGTATCACTGCAGCTGGGATGAAGTAATTCTGCCCCGGGCCACCCCACCTCACCCCCATCTCATTTAAGTTTACATTTTTAAAAGGTTTATTCTGCAGGGCAGGGAGCCTAAAGGATACTGAATGAGAACACTGGCGGTTACCTGCTGCAACTAGGGCAAGAGAACAGAGGACAAAGGGACAATCCCCACCTCCAGCGGCAGGGCAGACACTCTTGTGAATGCCAGACCCCTGAGACACGGGCTCACTGTGCGCTCTGAAGCCGGCGCTTTAGTCACACGTGGGGGTCTCCACAACCTACAACCGGGCTAGCAGGCCTCCATAACAACAGTGGTTCTCAGCTGGGAGAGCTACACGAGACAGACCCTCCTTGAGGGGCAGCTCCAAGGGAAGGCTCAAAGCGAAGAGAAGGGACAAAAAACAATCTGAAGTATCTGGTGCGCATAGCAACAACAGACTGCAGACACGGCCCGGTCCCTGTCCAGATCAACATCAACCCTCACACTAGAGCCTAGGTACTCCGTATCTACTACCCTATACAACATAGCTGATTTTCAGCAGAATCTTACAAGGCATGCCAAAAGGCAAGAAAAAACAGTCTGAAAAGACAAAGCAATCATCAGAACCAGACTTAGATGTGTCACGGATGTTTTAACTATCAGATAAGACCTTTAAAATAACTATGGCTAATCTGTTAAAGTCTCTAGTGGAAAAGGCAGACAATATGCAACTTCAGCAGAGAGACAGAAGCTTTAAGAATGAATCAATTGGAAATCCTAGAAATCAAACACAGTAGAAGACAAGAAGAATGCCTTTGGCAGGCTCAGCAAAAGACTTGAAACAGTAGAGGAAAAAGATCAATGAACTTGAAAATAGAGCAATAGAAATTAAAAGTAAAACACAAAGAGAAAACAGAGTGAATAAAGCACAGCAAAACGTCCAAGAGCTTGGGACCCTACAATAAATGCATAATTGGAACACCAAAAGGAAAAGAAAGAAAAGCATGTAAGAAATATTTGAAGATATAAGAGCCAAAAATTTTCCAAAATTAGTGACAGACACCAAACAAAAGATCCAAGAAACTCAGAAAACACCAAACAGAGTAAGTACCAAAAAAACCAAAAACCACCACCAAAAAAACCAACCAACCAACAACAAAAAAAACCCATACGTATACCTAAGCATAGCATACTCAAAAACCAAAGACAAATAGAAAATCTTCAAGGCAGCCAGAGGAAAAACAAACACTTTACCAACAGAGGAAGAAGGATATGAACTACAGTAGAAACCATGCAAGCAAGAAGACAACAGAGTGACATTTTTAAAGTATTGAAAAAATTAAACTATCAACCCATAATTCTACATTCAGTGAAACTCTGTATCCTTTGGAGTGAAGGAAAAGAAGGACTCTCTCAGACAAACATAAACTGAGGGAATCTATTGCCAGCAGAACTATTCTACAGAAAATAAATATTAAAGGAAAATCTCTAGGCAGAAGGAATATGATTAAGATCAAAAACTTAGATCCACACCAAGAAATTAACAGTATTGGAAATGGAATAAATGAAGCTAAAATATAATTCTTTATGGTATTTTTAATTGCTCTAAAAGATAACTGACTGCTTAAAGCATTAACAACAACATCACTCGTTGTGGAAACATTTCTGCCATCATTTTTTCAAATACTTCTTCCACCTCATTCTCTTTCTTCTTCTGTTGTTTATAGCACATGTAAAACTGAAATGTATGATGTACTGTTATAAAGTCCTTCCACTACACATGGGATTCACGCACCCTTATGTTCACAGCAGCACTATTCACAACAGCAAGACATGGAAACAAGGCCATGGACAGGTGAACGGATAAAGAAGACGTGGTACATGTATACAATAGAAGACTACTCAGCCATAAGAAATAATGAAGTAATGCCATTTGCAGCAACGTGGATGGCCCTAGAGATTATCATAAAAGTGAAGTCAGACAGAGAAAGACAAATATCATAAGATATCACTTATATGTGGAATCTAAAAAGATGATACAAATGAACATATTTACAAAACAGAAACAGACTCACAGACTTAGAGAACGAACTTGTGGTTACCGGCGGGGGAAAGGTGGAGGGAGGGATAGTTAGGGAGTTTGGGATTGACGTGTACACACTTCTGTATTTAAAATAGAATGCCTTTCCATGAAAAAATAAAGTCCTTTCACTACACATGAAGTGATAAATTATTTGAAGGTGGACTCAAATCATTTACAAATGTGTATTATAAACCCTAGGGCAACCACTAAAAACGTTTTAAAAACAGGTATAATAACAAGTAAATAGAGGAGATAAAATGGAATCATAAAAAAAAAAGCTCAATTAAAACCAGAGAAGGCAGGATACAGGGAAATAAGAAAAACAACAAATACAATGAATAAATAGCAAGATGGTAAATTTTAAGCCAAATTTATCAATAATCACTTTAAATGTGAATCATCTAAACACACTGGTTAAAAGAGATTAACAGATTAGATTTGAAAAGCAAGATCTAACTGTAAGCTGTCTACGAATTAACAAAGCATTAACTATTTTAGAAGACACTTACAGGCAATTTCTTTCCATTAAACATAACCTTGACTCCTTTGCATGAACCAGCCAAATCGTAAGCTCTTCTGGTCATGAGAGCCACAATGTCCTTGTCAAGTTTCTCCATCTTAAACTTGGACAGATCTGGTTGGAATGTTATGCATGTGTAATCTTCACCATCAAAATGTTTAATTTTGGCTTCAGAAGTCTTCATCATATTATTCATCCATGTCTTTAAAAGAAAAAATATTCAAATGTTTCTATAATGCCTCTATATTTGATAATACATAAAGACTCAGCTAATGAGATAACACTCATTTACCACAACTATATCCGTTTTCCAGCTTCACAACAAACCAGATTCTTAAAACTGATATTATAAATGAAAAAATTTTAAATACTACTATTATAACCTCATGCTGAAAGTAAGCAAAATAAACTGCACAACTTTATACATTGTTAGTTAAACATCTTTCAAATTCTTCAACATGACCATATAGAATTTTACAAAAATAAAAAGGTATGATGCTTTTCCTGACAAAATTATTTTAGCTTACGTAAACTTTCAAACTATTTTCAAAGGTCTACAAAAGTAAAATATAAAATTTTGAAATGTAAATTTGATGAATCAACAAGGAATTTTTCAAACATGCTAAGCGTATGTATTTCAATCTGCCTATGAGGGTCAGGACATTTTCCCTATTGCTTAAATAGGTTAAAGGAAAAGTCTGTTAAGTAAAGCGTTTGTTTTAAAGGAATAGGAGAAAGATAGGTTTATGTAAAATATCCCAGGCATTCTTAAGTCTTTTTACTCTGATTACTTGCTTAATGCTTTAAAAAAAGTTATATAGGTATCACTGCAATTTACCTAAGGTCTATTATCTTGGCAAAGCAACAAACACGATTATTTAAAAAAAAAAAAAAATTAGGCACATTTCTATCATACCTGCTTAAAACTATGTTTGTATTCTTTGCAAGCAGTTTCTACTGTAAACTTTGTACTGAAAATATTACAAAGTTTTGCACCATAACCATTGCGACCACCTGTAAAAACAATTAAATGTGAAAGGTTTAATGAAAATGGTTTTAAAGAAAGGAACTGTTAACTCACCTACCATACAGCAGGTCTGCTGCAAAACAGTTTCCACTTATTGAAATAATCAATTGATGATAATGCAAAGTATATTTAGATTTTTCATTTAAAGAAAAATACAATTAAGACTTAGCACATATAGTAAAATTAAAATATGCATTTTGTAGATTCATTATCTTCATCACAACTTCAAAAACATTAAGCTTTGTATCTCCTATAATTCAGTAAGTCTATGTATGAAATCTGAGCTTTCTATCAAAGTTACTTGTCTATTACAAAATTTCAATCTATATAACTTCCTAGAGCCTTGGTTTTGGAAAAAAAAAATTATCAATCTACTTAGGAAATGTAAATAAGTGGAAAAACATCTGGTTTTGGTCAAAGCACTTGCAACTCTATTCATAGAGTCTAGACTTTCAATCTTGACCCTCTTAAGGAAATCAGTTTAAAAGCAATTTAATTGATACCAAAAGACATGGTGCTTATGTAAAAACAAATTCACTTAAACAGGAATCATACACATCTTATTTTCATCAGGACTCTAATTCAAAACCCAAACCGTTAGCCAGGTTAGAGCTCCAGGAGTTCTAGCAGAAGTCAACGTACTACGAGAGTTAAGTCTCTATCAGACTATAACCAAGAAAACAATTAAACATGATAGATTTTTATATATTAATTCTGAAAAGGATTTTCTCATAATAAAACTATACAGATTTCCTTTTCTGTAATATTTTATATAGAAAGAGTAAGAGAGGGCAATATTTTTCAATAAAAATTCTGATCAGCCTAAATCAGACTTTACCTGTTACTTTTTTCTCATCATCGTCATAGTTACTGGATGTTAAAAGCTGTCCAAAAATTAATGCAGGAACATAAACTTTCTCTACTTTGTGTTCTACTACCGGAATGCCTTTCCCATTATTCCAGATGCTTATAATGTTAGATTCACTGTAAATAAATAAGCAGAGTTTAGAGCTTAAAATAGTTATAAGCTATATCAATTAATTTACATCAAAAGTAATGTAACCCAGAATAAACCTGAGTTTGCCAGCCATTACCAATTGGGAGACACTCACTCGTCTTCCAAGAAAATACTTGCTGAGGACGCACATTTCTATCCCTGAGTCATAACTCAAAGTAGGATCACTAAGATCTGCAGGTAATACTGCAACATTTCTCAGGAAAAGAAACTCTTCTCAGTAGTAAAAGCAGTGAAGCTTTTATAAGAAGCCAGCTATCAATTTCATTTTCTTTTCACACATATTAGCCATGATCTTCCTGCTTCACCCTGCCAGTCAACCACCTGTGAACCCGGGCTCTGCAGGGCCAGTGTCCAGGGCCGTTTTTATTTCCTACCTGACTGCTGAGCAGGGCAGACAGAAAAGGAAAAACAGCCTGAAATGTACTCCATTCTCCGCCTAAATGTTACAGGGTTGTTTGTATTGTGGCAGTCATTGTTATAAACTAACTTTAATGGTTTTAAAATATGTTAAGTATTACCTATTTTAGGTCTTTTAGGTTTTTCAATCACAAAACCATCTATTTTAGTCCTAAATGGTATGGAGTAGAGGTTCCTACAGTTAACAGCAACTTGACATAGGCCATGGTCCTGATGGAAAATTTTGCCTACCCTATTGTTTCAGGGTAGCATACGATGCCTTTACCCACTTAGCCAAATGTGCAAAGAAACACAGCTTCACTGAGAATTACCTTAAAAAGCTACCATTTGCCAATCTGATTCACAATTATTCTTAGACACACTGTTTCACTCACACACATAGCTTAATCTCTCTAGAGTTACTAGAAGTAGTTATTACAACTAAAAAAAAAAATGTTATAAAAGCCAAAATGAAAATCAAAGATCCAAGAGGAAATTAATTAAATTTTTAAAAGTTTAAGAAAAAGAAACTAAAAAATAACTTAACACATCATCTTCTTTCTCTCTCTCTACAATATAGGTTCAACTCTCCAAATCGCGGAGACTCAAATTTTGATATCATTTTTATTCATATCTCCTGATCATTCTCTAGGTCGTTTAGTCATCAAGACATTAACTTGTTCTATTAGATTCGTTTCAGCAGTATCCGACCTTCCTTCATTCCAAATGCCAGTATAGGAGTCTAAATTAGCATCACCTTAAATACTGTTACTGCAACACTGCTAAAAAACAGAGCTAGCCACTCCCCTTAACTATATTCTGATACCACAGCTCTCCTCACACTACTGTTTGCTCCAGAACACATCAGTAGTTTAAGTGTCTTCTATTGCATGTTCCAGGCCCATTATCCATATCCTTACTTAGAGTCAAACTGAACTACCACTATTCTGCAACATGCATGCTATTTTCCTGCAGGTCAGTTTTATTACTTGTCCACGTTCATTCCCAATTCTTCCATTTCTTTGTTTATTGGTCTTTCCCTTGCCTATACTACCTTTTCCCTCTTTGTCTAGCCAAATTTTACCTGAACTTCAAGGATCAATTTACGACTTCAGTTCTCCCACAAGCCTTTTACCCAGCCTAAAACAATGTTTCCCAACCCTCCTTATATTGAAACTTGCAAAAAAATCTACAGTATTTAAGGGGGACCTCAGGACATAATTAGGTTAGCTCACTTGTGGGTAAACACTCTCTACAGAATACACAGCTGAATATTTAAGTATGTAATGGTTTCAAATTAGCTACTGTACTTTACCTTGTATGTCCTAAATGCAGATGTCAAAATAGTGGGCCTTAGAAACAAGGGCTGTGTATTGCATTACTTTTTTAGACTTCCAAATAGTTCCTAGCTTGGGCTTAAAACCTGTAACTTATTAAGCACCTTTTTTTTTTTTTTTTACAAGACACTTCATGGAGTTTAAAACTATAGAGAAGAATTCTGAAGGAAATGAAGAAAGACAATGCATGGAAAATTACAGATACTAAACATCTCAGAATGACACAAAAAGTCAACAAACTCATGAGAAAACCCTTAAAATTTCTTCATCCTACTTAGTATATGTGGTACTATAATTAAAATAAGGCACTTTGTAAATGCGTTATCTTCATCACAGTTTCAAAAAATGAGGCTTGATATCAAGTACATTCTATAAGCCTGTATGAGTATGAAACTGAAATTTTCTATCAAAGTCACCTATTACAAAATTTCAATCTATTTCACTTCCTAGATCTGGTACTTATTTCTATAATCTCTAAACAATGATTCAGAATTCTATAACTATATTCTTTGCTCCATCAATAATCTTCACAGAAGTATTAAGAAAAAGAATGATGTCCTTGAATAAGCTATAAATAAAGTTTTGAAATAATTAAAGCTAACGAGAAACCTGGAAAACAATCTAAACATCCAATATTCATTAGCTGGAAAGAGGTTAAACAATGATGACATACTGACATAATAAAATACTTAGGAACATTAAAAAGAATTAAGTAGATCTACATAAGTTAATAAAGAAGGCTGCCCACAGTATGTCAAATAAAAATTGAAAGATACAAAATAGTATACAGAAGGCGATTTTTTAAAAATGCATACATATATGTACATATATTTCAGTATGAGTGTGTATTATTTTTTGAAAGCTACAGCTTTAAGAGTTTCAACCCTGAATAAATAAGAATACTTAAGCTAGAGAAACAGAACTCTGATTAATGTGCTTTCCACGGTTATTTGATTTTAATCAAATAGATGCCAACAAATAAGTTGTTTCAATAACAACTAACCATTATGTTATACTATTTAATGGGTTTTAAGCTCCCCTATAAGAAGTTGCTTCAAATTTTCTTTCTAGAATTGCTGTCCAAATTCTGCATGGCATCCCTTGCTAATCCATTCCTACTTTTTTGTTGTTTGTTTTTTTTGGTTTTTTTTGTTTTACAACCGTGGCTGTTTACTTAAATTTTATTCCCACGTCACAGAGTATTATCAAAAGAGGAATAAGAGCTAAACTGTGCTGTGTATCCTCTACACTTAACCCATTAACTATCAAAATTTAACCTCTCTTTTACACACAGAGTTCATGTACACACATGCACAAAGAAAAATAAAATCTGCTATACAAAAATGTTAGAAAGAATGAAACCCAAAGAATATAAAAAACGGACAGCAGAGAAAAATGGGTCAATAAAATAAACAGCCTAACAGCACTTTTCCCCATCTGAATTCTGCTTTAAAATGACTTCTTAATTTAGAAATCTAACTTAAGCAAAAATTGCATCACTGAAATAAAATTGATTTTAATAAAAGTAGCATGAATTCTGTAATATATGTAGTAAAGGAAAAACATACGGAATGATTTTATGGGAGAATATTCACAAAAGTCAAAATGTTATTGTTAAAATTAACAAATAAAATATAAGGATCACCAACATGTCCCAAAATGGTTGTCTGTTGCCAATTTTAAGTATGTGTGTGTATAAAATATATATTTTAATTAAAAGCAGGAGAAAGATTCAAGAGTCTCATCAATAATTTATAAACAAAAGTAAAATAGGAAAGGAGAGGTGAAAAATATACTACCTTCACCCTTTTTTCCTTGGAATAGTCGACTATGAATTTTTGTTTTATATACATATTTTATATGAAATAAAAGAACTTTCCAGCAGAAGCAGTTAAAATGACTTAGAGATAAATAAGAAAAAAGAAACTGTTATCTGATTGCCATTAAGAACCAAATAAATTTAGTTATAATTCTATGACACTCTTATACTCACACAAAAATGTCTGCTGAATGAAAAGGGAGTTAGAAAGAGGGCAATAAAGGCACTAGTTACATAGAATTACTTTGTCCCAAATCTGTAATAAACTTCAAGTAAAGCCTGCCACCAAGAGTCATTATTTGGTCTACAGAGCTGTTTTATAGCTCACTTCTTGATCACATTGTTATGATGGGGTTCTATCTAATCTTTTTTTTTTTAAGTCCACATTGTTGGATCAATGTGGTCAAAACAATTAAGATAAAAGAACCAAATATCGTAACCATGTTCACCATGAATGTATTTAAGAAAAGGCCTTCTTCCTTAGTTTTCAGAGTCTTTCAGTTCTGATTTTTAAAAAAGCTTAAAGATATCAAAAATTCAACATCTATTACTCCTTACTAGCTCTCCTAAAATATAATAAATGATACCATTTTTAACTGATAATTTCCTAAATATGGAAGAAAAGAAATCCTGGCAGCCAAAATTTCCTTTTAAATGTCTGCCTAAGTTGCAACTTGCAAGTGTCCTGTACATCTTACCATACAGATTCTCAAGAATTTATCTGTTATAGAAATGATGCAAATGAAAAACAAATAAAAAAAGACAGGAAGAAAAAGAAAAACCAAGAACTTCAACAGTATAGTTATGTGGTAATATTTTCATATAAGATACAGTCAACTTCATGGTATAACCAAATATAAATTATATTTTTACTATATCATTTATCTTAACCATGTCCTTAAAATTAGATTACTGACAGTAAGGCTATAACTGAATTATTAAATTTTCATGTTAAAGAAAAACCTTAAAATCATGCTAAATTACTAATTATAAAGGATAAATGTAACAGAATATCTCACAAAAGCATACTGGTGAAAACAGGATAATGTTTTAAGTTAGAAATACTTTATTATTTTCACTCCCCCTCAGTCCTCCAAAAAAAAAAAATCACTGTAGTGATCAGCTGAACACCTGGTATATATATTCTATAATACCAGCAGTTCCCAATTTACAAATGTTATAAATGAAAAAGTCCAAATGTTGGTTATGAAAAAGTAAATTTAACCCATAATATAACTGGAATAGTACTAACAATAGCCCGTAGCCTTGAGTACCAAAGCAAAAATAAGAAAAGATTGATCATACAAGCAGCTGAAACAGTATCCACAGCATCAGAGGGAGAAAAATGGTCTCCAAGCGCTCCCACAAGGAAGTACTGAATACTTTGGAGAAAAAGATCATGAATGACAGAGGAAACTATAAGAGGGTAGCATTCTGGCCAAAAGAGGCAAAAATAACAAGGTCTCAAGCAACAAGAAACTCAAGAGTACTAACTGTATGCATTATTCCTTTGAGGAATGTTCAAAGTTGAACATCTGAATAAAACAACTTAGCATAAAAAATTAAACTTGAAATATACTTACGGATCAATAGAAACTTTAATACAGGTCATGTTCTTATCCCTCTGTTTATTGTCAGCTGCATTAACTACAAAATTAAATATTTTGATAAGTAGTAAAATATATAAAAAGTTATAATAAATAAACATACAAGGGCATACATAAATAAACATCAGCTATATGTGCATCACTGCTTAATATAAACATTTACATATGGTAATAGTTAATGAAAATAATACCGCTAACTTCTAATACAAAATCTTATTTTCCAAATAATATTCTTAAATTTTATATCACACCAAATTACGGTTATGTCTTCTACCACAAAATGGGGAGGCGGGGATGATTCTATGATATATAAAAACAAATTAATTAAAAACAAACATCTGCAGTTTACAATCCCCTATCCAGGTCTAAAAGTAAAATATCGAGTTTAACTATGTTTTATCTTGGCAACACGTAACTGCTTTCTCTTGCCCTCCTTCAATAACTTAGTGATTTTATAGACAGATTGAGCTGAAACCAGTTATTTCTGAATTAGAAAGGCACTCTTTAGCATCCTTAGAAATCAAAATTTTAAATCCTATGAACTATAACTGATAATACTTGCATACATTAACCACAGCTTCAGTGGTTAGCCATCTGTCAAACTGAACTTCAGTCACAGAAGGAATATGCTCCTGATAAACACTGTGTAACCTAAAAGTAAAACTGGCGGATAGTTGGGAGACAAGAGTGATAAGTACAAAACATAAGTAACCAGTTTTACTCTCCTATCCTTTTCCCAAAGACCAAAAGAAGCTTCAAGAGACCTAAACAACCCTGGTAGGAAACCTCAAGTGGCACTGATGAGTCTCTGTAGAGAATCCTTGGCTAAAAACGTTTCCAAAGTGCAAGCCTGCCCTAGGAGTCAATTAGGTATCCACACTTTGTTGCGATTTAACTAATCATGTGATTTGGAAAGGACAGAGGTATTTGGAACAATGGTTGTTAAACCTAGTTGCCCAATAGAAATACCTAATGTGTTGGTGAAAAACCCATTTTTATGTGTCTCAACTCAAACCGACTGAATCTGCAAGATCAGGCCCTGAAATCTATATTTTTAACGTGCCCTCCCCTGTTGACTGGGATGTGAGCAGCCCCAAGACGACTGCACATACAGGACCATAAAATGACCCTGGGATTACTGTTGTGATCAAATACAACACATGCATTTTACAGATGAACAAACCGAAACACAAAGACATGATGTCTAGAGATATGAACATATTACAGCAGGTAATACAGATTTTCTGAAGAACATTTATACTCAGCATAAAAACCAGAGATATGCCTTTAAAATTTATAAGTCTGGCTTTACGTATATAGGGACATTATAATGATATCAATAGAAACAGATGTGTTAAATCTTAAGCAAGTACTCACCCAAAATTTCATCAAAGATCTTGTACAAACCCGGCACAAAGGTAACCTCTCTGCAATTCATTCCTACGTCTTCATCATACACCCACATGAGCTGCATTGAGAGAAAAGTTCAAAAGAACTTATGGAGTAAAAAATATTTAACATCAATTTTACAAAGCATAAACCCATATTTGTCATTTAGTCTGTAAATACTTAGATCTTCAAAGTAGAAAAACATACTACTTCAGCTGCAGTCAACCTCGCTGTATTCATCTTCAATTTAAATAGCCTCAAAATTGAGAAATTGTTCATTTTGTATCAAGTCTGTATTCTTACTCATACATAAAGTCAGCTTTAATATAAGGCACCAAAAACTGCTGGAAACAGTATTTAAATAAAATAGGAAAAAAATTATGTTTACTTTACACTTTTACTTCACACATTATATTTTTCTGTAGTATAAGTAGCACAGAGTAAAACAATATGAATGCAGCATGATTTTGGAGTCAGAGACACCTAGCTTTGAATCCCAGCTCTCACTAGTTGAGAGGTCTGAGCAAGTTACTTAAATTATTTAAACTTCAGTGTCCTCATTTATAAAATGGAGATAATAGTACCTGCTTCACAAAACTGCTAGAAAAAAACTGCTATGCGTAAACCAAGTCCATAGTAAGCATTAAACAATAGCCATCAATGTGTATATATAACTTCTAGAATTTAAAATAAACCACAGCATGAACTTCAGAACTTTTAAAAAGTTCACATAGCACCATTTTACTGTATACTTCTCTATACTCTATACTTCTCAGATAGTTTTTAGCTCCCAGTTTTTTTAATTTCTAGTGAAAAATTAAGACATTTCTACCTCTTAGATCTCTCTCCCTACTTTCTGTCATTACCAGAGACATGAAATTGTGTACTCACAGAGCATATACTTACAAAATTGTATTAAAAAGTAGAAATACATCTAATTTCAGTAAAATTTAATAATTACCTGTGTCAATGGCTCCACCGACCCAATGTACGTATCAGGACGAAGGAGAATATGTTCAAGTTGTGTCTTTTTCTGATACACTCTCTCGACAGACAACTTCTTTGAAGGATCATTTTTGTTTGCAGTTTCTGACTCTTCTTTTTTTGCAGCATTGTTCTGATCAAAAAGAGTCTAAAATTAACCAAAAAATCAAATTTAAATAACCTACCAAGGGGTAAACTAAAATGTATATGGACACATAACATAGGTTTTCTCTTTAACAACAAAATTATCTTTCAGGCTCTAATTTTTATGTTCTAAAGAGAACACAGGTCTATTTACTGAAAATCTAGTACCTTTTATAATATAGTGTGAAACTGCAGTTTTGACTGAGCCCAAAAAGTAGCTATATATAGTCACCAGAATAGCTAGAACAGCCTACAACTATTCAATCAAGAAATAAATATTGGAAGAGCTTCAAGATGGCGGAAGAGTAAGACGTGGAGATCACCTTCCTCCCCACAAATACATCAGAAATACATCTACATGTGGAATAACTCCTACAGAACACCCACTGAACGCTGGCAGAAGACCTCAGATCTCCCAAAAGGCAAGAAACTCCCCACGTACCTGGGTAGGGCAAAAGGAAAAAGAAAAAACAGAGACAAAAGAATAAGGACGGGACCTGCGCCAGTGGGAGGGAGCCGTGAAGGAGGAAAGGTTTCCACTCACTAGGAAGCCCCTTCGCGGGCGGAGACTGCAGGTGGCAGAGGGGGCGCTTCAGAGCCACGGAGGAGAGCGCAGCAACAGGGGTGCGGAGGGCAAAGCGGAGAGATTCCCGCACAGAGGATCGGTGCCGACCAGCACTCACCAGCCCGAGAGGCTTGTCTGCTCACCCGCCGGGGCGGGCGGGGGCTGGGAGCTGAGGCTTGAGCTTCGGAGGGCAGATCCCAGGGAGAGGACTGGGGTTGGCTGCATGAACACAGCCTGAAGGGGTTAGTGCACCACAGCTAGCCGGGAGGGAGTCGGGGAAAAAGTCTGGAGCTGCCGAAGAGGCAAGAGACCATTGTTCTGGGGTGCGCGAGGAGAGGGGATTCAGAGCACCACCTAAACGAGCTACAGAGACAGGCGCGAGCTGCAGCTATCAGCGCGGACCCCAGAGACGGGCATGGGACGCTAAGGTGCTGCTGCCGCCACCAAGAAGCCTGTGTGCGAGCACAGGTCACTCTCCACATCTCCCCTCCCGGGAGTCTGTGCAGTCCGCCACTGCGACGGTCCCGTGATCCAGGGACAACTTCCCCAGGAGAACGCACGGCGCGCCTCAGGCTGCCGCAACATCACGCCAGCCTCTGCCACCGCAGGCTCACCCCGCCTCATCCGTACCCCTCCCTCCCCCCAGCCTGAGTGAGCCAGAGCCCCCGAATCAGCTGCTCCTTTAACCCCGTCCTGTCTGGGCGAAGAACAGACGCCCTCAGGTGACCTACACGCAGAGTCAGGGCCAAATCCAAAGCTGAACCCCCGGAGCTGTGCAAACAAAGAAGAGAAAGGGAAATCTCTCCCAGCAGCCTGAGGAGCAGCGGATTAAATCTCCACAATCAACTTGATCTACCCTGCATCTCTGGAATACCTGAACAGACAACGAATCATCCCAAATTAAGGTGGTGGACTCTGGGAGCAACAATACATATATTTTTTTTCTTTTTCTCTTTTTGTGAGTGTGTATGTGCCTGCTTCTGTGTGTAATTTTGTCTGTATAAGCTTTGCTTTTACCATTTGTCCTGGGGTTATGTCTGTCGGTTTTCTTGTTTTTGTTTTTTTTAGTATAGTTTTTAGTGCTTGTTATCATTGGTGAATTTGCTTTTTTGGTTTGGTTGCTCTCTTCTTTCTTTTTTATTACTTTTTATTACTTTTTAAATTTTTTTTATTTTTAATAATTATTTTTATTTTTTATTTTATTAACTTTATTTTTTTTCTTTCTTTTTTTCTTTTTTTCTCCCTTTTATTCTGAGCTGTGTGGATGACAGGGTCTTGGTGCTCTGGCCGGGTGTCAGGCCTCTTTCTCTGAGGTGGGAGAGCCGAGTTCAGGACATTGGTCTGCCAGAGACCTCCCAGCTCCACATAATATCAAACAGCGAAAATCTCCAGAGATCTCCATCTCAATGCCGAGACCCAGCTCCACTCAATGACCAGCAAGCTACAGTGGACACCCTATGCCAAACAACTAGCAAGACAGGAAAACAACACCACCCATTAGCAGAGAGGCTGTCTAAAATCATAATAAGGTCACAGACATCGCAAACACACCATCAGATGCGGACCTGCCCACCAGAAAGACAAGATCCAGCCTCATCCACCAGAACACAGGCACTAGTCCCCTCCACCAGGAAGCCTACACAACCCACTGAACCAACCTTAACACTAGGGGCAGACACAAAAAACAACGGGAACTACTAACCTGCAGCCTGTGAAAAGGAGATCCCAAACACAGTAAGTTAAGCAAAATGAGAAGACAGAGAAACACACAGCAGATGAAGGAGCAAGGTAAAAACCCACCAGACCAAACAAATGAAGAGGAAATAGCAGTCTACCTAAAAAAGAATTCAGAATAATAATAGTAAAGATGATCCAAAATCTTGGAAATAGAAGGGAGGAAATACAAGAAACATTTAACAAGGACCTAGAAGAACTAAAGAGCAAACAAACAATGATGAACAACACAATAAATGAAATTTAAAATTCTCTAGAAGGAATCAATAGCAGAATAACTGAGGCAGAAGAACGGATAAGTGACCTGGAAGATAAAATAGTGGAAATAACTACTGCAGAGCAGAATAAAGAAAATAGAATGAAAAGAATTAAGGACAGTCTCGGAGACCTCTGGGACAACATTCAATGCACCAACATTCGAATTACAGGGATCCCAGAAGAAGAAGAGAAAAAGAAAGGGACTGAGAAAATATTTGAAGAGATTATAGTTGAAAACTACCCTAACATGGGAAAAGAAATAGTTACTCAATTCCAGGAAGCACAGAGAGTCCCATACAGGATAAATCCAAGGAGAAACATGCCACGACACATATTAATCAAACTACCAGAAATTAAATACAAAGAAAAAAACATTAAAAGCAGCAAGGGAAAAACAACAAATAACATACAAGGGAATCCCCATAAGGTTAACAGCTGATCTTTCAGCAGAAACTCTGCAAGCCTGAAGGGAGTGGCAGGACATATTTAAAGTGATGAAAGGGAAAAACCTTCAACCAAGATCACTCTACCCAGCAAGGATCTCATTCAGGTTCTACGGAGAAATTAAAAGTTTTACAGACAAGCAAAAGCTAAGAGAATTCAGCACCACCAAACCAACTCTACAACAAATGCTAAAGGAACTTCTCTAGGCAGGAAACACAAGAGAAGGAAAAGACCTACAATAACAAACCCAAAACAATTAAGAAAATCGTAATAGGAACATACGTATCGAAAATTACCTTTAAAGTAAATGGATTAAATGCTCCAACCAAAAGACATAGGCTGGCTGAATGGATACAAAAACAAGACCCATATATATTCTGTCTACAAGAGACCCACTTCAGACTTAGGGACACATACAGACTGAAAGTGAGGGGATGGAAAAAGATATTCCATGCAAATGGAAATCAAAAGAAAGCTGGAGTAGCAATTCTCGTATCAGACAAAACAGACTTTAAAACAAACACTATTACAAGAGACAAAGAAGGACACTACATAATGATCAAGGGATCAATCCAAGAAGATATAACAATTGTAGACATTTATGCACCCAACATAGGAGAACCTCAATACATAAGGCAAATACTAACAGCCATAAAAGGGGAAATCGACAGTAACACAATCATAGTAGGGGACTTTAACACCCCACTTTCACCAATGGACAGATCAGATCATCCAAAATGAAAATAAATAAGGGAACAGAAGCTTTAAATGATACATTAAACAAGATGGACTTAACTGATCTTTATGGGACTTTCCATCCAAAAAGAACAGAATACACTTTCTTCTCAAGTGCTCATGGAACATTCTCCAGGATACATCATATCTTGGGTCACAAATCAAGCCTTGGTAAATTTAAGAAAATTGAAATCGTATCAAGTATCTTTTCCGACCACAACGCTATGAGACTAGATATCAATTACAGGAAAAAATCTGTAAAAAATAGAAACACATGGAGGCTAAACAATACACTATTTAATAACCAAGAGATCACTGAAGAAATCAAAGAGGAAATCAAAAAATACCTAGAAACAAATGACAATGAAAACATGATGACCCAAAACCTATGGGATGTAGCAAAAGCAGTTCTAAGGGGGAAGTTTATAGCAATACAATCCTACCTTAAGAAACAAGAAACATCTCAAATAAACAACCTAACCTTACACCTAAAGCAATCAGAGAAAGAAGAACAAAAAAACCCCAAAGTTAGCAGAAGGAAAGAAATCATAAAGATCAGATCAGAAATAAATGAAATAGAAACAAAGAAAACAATAGCAAAGATCAATAAAACTAAAAGCTGGTTCTTTGAGAAGATAAACAAAATTGATAAACCATTAGCCAGACTCATCAAGAAAAAAAGGGAGAAGACTCAAATCAATAGAATTAGAAATGAAAAAGGAGAAGTAACAACTGACACTGCAGAAATACAAAGGATTGTGAGAGATTACTACAAGCAACTATATGCCAATAAAATGGACAACCTGGAAGACATGGACAAATGCTTAGAAAAGCACAGCCTTCCAAGATTGAAACAGGAAGAAATAGAAAACATAAACAGACCAATCACAAGCACTGAAATTGAAACTGTGATTAAAAATCTTCTGACAAACTAAAGCCCAGGACCAGATGGCTTCACAGGCGAATTCTATCAAACATTTAGAGAAGAGTTAACACCTACCCTTCTCAAACTCTTCCAAAATATAGCAGAGGGAAGAACACTCCCAAACTCATTCTACAAGGCCACGATCACCCTGATACCAAAACCAGACAAAGATGTCACAAAGAAAGAAAACTACAGGCCAATATCACTGATGAACATAGATGCAAAAATCCTCCACAAAATACCAGCAAACAGAATCCAACAGCACATTAAAAGGATCATACACCATGATCAAGTGGGATTTATCCCAGGAATGCAAGGATTCTTCAATACATGCAAATCAATCAATATCATATACCATATTAACAAATTGAAGAATAAAAACCATATGAACATCTCAATAGATGCAGAAAAAGCTTTCAACAAAATTCAACACCCATTTATGATACACACCCTCAAGAAAGTAGGCATAGAGGGAACTTACTTCAACATAACAAAGGCCATATATGACAAACCCACAGCCAACATCATTCTCAAAGGTGAAAAACTAAAACCATTTCCACTAAGATCAGGAACAGGACAAGGTTGCCCACTCTCACCACTGTTATTGAACATTGTTTTGGAAGTTTTAGCCACAGCAATCAGAGAAGAAAAATAAATAAAAGGAATACAAATCAGAAAACAAGAAGTAAAGCTGTCACTGCTTGCAGATGACATGATACTATACATAGAGAATCCTAAAGATGCTACCAGAAAACTACTAGAGCTAATCAAAGAATTTGGTAAAGTAGCAGGATACAAAATTAATGCACAGAAATCTCTTGCATTCCTATATACTAATGATGAAAAATCTGAAAGTGAAATTAAGGAAAGACTCCCATTTACCATTACAAAAACAAGAATAAAACACCTAGGAATAAACCTACCTAAGGAGACAAAAGACCTGTATGCAGAAAATTATAAGACACTGATGAAAGAAATTAAAGATGATACCAACAGATGGATTCAGTGCAATCCCTATCAAACTACCACTGGCATTTTTCACAGAACTAGAACAAAAAATTTCACAATTTGTATGGAAACACAAAAGACCCCAAATAGCCAAAGCAATCTTGAGAAAGAGAAACGGAGCTGGAGGAATCAGGCTCCTGGACTTCACACTATACTACAAAGCTACAGTAATCAAGACAGTATGGTAGTGGCACAAAAACAGAAGTATAGATCAATGGAACAGGATAGAAAGCCCTGAGATAAACCCACACACATATGGTCACCTTATCTTTGATAAAGGAGGCAAGAATATACAATGGAGAAAAGGCAGCCTCTTCAATAAGTGGTGCTGGGAAAACTGGACAGCTACATGTAAAAGAATGAAATTAGAACACTCCCTAACACCATACACAAAAATAGACTCAAAATGGATTAAAGACCTAAATGTAAGGCCAGACACTATAAATCTCTTAGAGGAAAACATAGGCAGAACACTCTATGACATAAATCACAGCAAGAACCTTTTTGACCCAGCTCCTAGGGAAATGGAAATAAAAACAAAAATAAACAAACGGGACCTAATGACACTTAAAAGCTTTTGCACGGCAAAGGAAACCATAAACAAGACGAAAAGACAACCCTCAGATTGGGAGAAAATATTGGTAAATGAAGCAACTGACAAAGGATTAATCTCCAAAATATACACACAGCTCATGCAGCTCAATATCAAAAAAACAAACAACCCAATCCAAAAATGGGCAGAAGACCTAAATAGACATTTCGCCAAAGAAGATATACAGATTGCCAACAAACACATGAAAGAATGCTCAACATCATTAATCATTAGAGAAATGCAAATCAAAAGTACAATGAGATATCACCTCACACCGGTCAGAATGGCCATCATCAAAAAATCTAGAAACAATAAATGCTGGAGAGGGTGTGGAGAAAAGGGAACCCTCTTGCACCGTTGGTGGGAATGTAAATTGATACAGCCACTATGGAGAACAGCATGGAGGTTCCTTAAAAAACTAAAAATAGAGCTACCATACGACCCAGCAATCCGACTACTGGGCACATACTCTCAGAAAACCATAATTCAAAAAGAGTCATGTACCACAATGTTCACTGCAGCTCTATTTACAATAGCCAGGTCATGGAAGCAACCTAAGTGTCCAACGACAGATGAATGGATAAAGAAGATGTGGCACATATATACAATGGAATATTACTCAGCCATAAAAAGAAACGAAATGGAGTTATTTGTAGTGAGGTGGATGGACCTAGAGTCTGTCATACAGAGTGAAGTAAGTCAGAAAGAGAAAAACAAATACTGTATGCTAACACATATATATAACACATATATATGGAATCTAAAAAAAAAAAAAAGGTCATGAAGAACCTAGGGGCAGGACAGGAATAAAGATGCAGACCTACTAGAGAATGGACTTGAGGACACAGGGAGGGGGAAGGGTAAGCTGGGACGAAGTGAGAGAGTGGCATGGACATATATACACTACCAAATGTAAAATAGATAGCTAGTGGGAAGCAGCCGCATAGCACAGGGAGATCAGCTCGGTGCTTTGTGACCACCTAGAGGGGTGGGACAGGGAGCGTGGGAGGGAGGGAGACGCAAAAGGGAGGGGATATGGCGATATACGTTTATGTATAGCTGATTCACTTTGTTATAAAGCAGAAACTAACACACAATTGTAAAGCAGTTATACTCCAATAAAGATGTTAAAAAAAAAAAGTATACGGTTCAGAAACTATTCTCATTTTAACAGTATTACGCCTCTGTAGATCTCATAATGGAAATAAATATTTGCAATGAAAAAAAAAAAAAAGAAAGAAATATTTCACAATTCTGTAAGATATCAGGTTAATTTTTGTAGTCTTCAAAACTTTCCAAGGAATGTGAATTCTTATCAGGTTATAGGTTGACAACGACTGAACCTGGCTGGCTGCAGGGCTCCCCAAAACTTCCAGATGTAAGTCTTTGCCATTAAGCTACTGGAGACTATAGTAAAGAGTGGGCAAAAATAACCTGCACCTATGTAGTTAGCATATACTGACAGGGCTGAGAATACCAAGCATGGTTTTATGACATCTCAAACGTCACACTTTTGTAGGCCATGCCAATAATTCCTTACATACCAGCACTAATGGCCCATTTCTGAGGCACCCTATAATTCCAGTTTCTCTGCTAATTCCAAGGAGGCAGAAGTTGTGATCCTAATTCTAACTCCTACAGAGATAAGGATCCCAAACAAAAATTCCCAGGGTCTGGAGACTTCCCTGTCTTCTTAATAGCAACAGAGAACACATCTCTCTCCTTCTGGGATTCCCTAATGCTGACAACTAAGACATCTCACTAAGAGAAAGTTATTATGATGGCCGTTTTTTCAGAGCCCAAAAATAACTCAAATATAAGACACAGTAAGATATTTTCATAGGTATTTGAATTTTAGGAGAAATGAAACAATCAGAAGACAAACAATGGGGGGCAGAGATATTTTGTGCATTTGAACAAGCAACATACCACTTCAAGACCTAGGCATAGCCATACCATCATCTTTAAAGTTATTATTTTTAAAAACATGTCAAATGTATGTTTAAAAAATCAAAATACATAACTTCTGAGTAGTCTAAAGCAAGACAAGAATTTTAACAGATAAAACCTACGGAAATTCAAACATCAATTACAATCTTCCAATGCCATAAATTTTACATAAAATTAAAGAGATTTTCTTATACATTCTTTCATTTATAAGGTTACCCATTAACACTGCCCAGTCAATTAAAAATAGCTTTGGACATAAGAAAATTCTGTTTCATAAAGTCTTCATATTCTATTTCTGTCAAGCTAATTACATGACGAATCTGCTGGCCAGAAAAATGAACTGTATTTTTAAAATGCCAGATCGTCTCCAAATTTCTAATCATGTCCCTTGCTTTTTGAGATGAGATAATTTATAGAAACAAATCTAATAATAAAAACATAACTGATTTTTTTAAATGGGTCCTCAGAATAGCTAGAACAACGCTCATAATGACTAAGATCTCATCCTTCAGGAAGGTGCTTAAGGATGATAAATGCTATGCATTCCAAGGTGGGTAACAGCAACCTCTCACCATTAACTTAGAACTCGGCAATTGTGGCATAAAGCTCAGGAACTTATAGTAACCATGCGAGTAAAGGCTTTCCTATCCCAGGCTACTCCTCCAAAACAAATCCCACCACAGAGAAAACATTTTTAAGATCAGACTCCAGCAGAGACTTCTGCATTTAGCCCTGACGAGTTAACACTGAGCTAAAGTGGCACACTGGTATGGAAAACAGGGTAGAGCCCCACCTCACTCCTTTTTCGAGGATTTATAACTTTTTCCACATCCTCTTACAACCAGTCGCCATCTCTTCCTCCCAAATTGTTACATGAGAATAGGGAATGTTTGGTTTGCACCTGCCAGATCCTTATCCAGTTCAAAAAGTTGTCATTCTTGCCAGAATAATGTCTCAAAAATCAAAGACTATGTAATATGTAGTCGGCTTTGTCAGATTACTATTTGTAATCTTTTCCAGGAATATAATAATACATAAATACTTACAAAATAAGTGTGACAATATACTTAAAATATTTTATGCCAAAATATTTCTTCCTACATGTCATATGACAGGTGTTGAGGAAAGAAAAAAAGGTACCATTCTATTTAGAGTAATGAAAAGCTTAAGGACTATGCACTGTTTATAGAATACAACAATAAAACAGACGATCTGTAGATATTTCAAATCAACTCTCCATGATGATATTAAATAATTTCTAAAACTTCATATAAACCTTTAAACCTGGATATTTAATTGAGTAAATATTTTTAATTACCTATACCAAAAAATAGGTGTGTTAATTAGAAACTTCTCTTACTATAACTTTCATATAAAATTATATATAATCAAGTATTTTTAAATTAGTAGGTTATTAAAACTATACTATTTAGTGAACAAAGTTACAAAAGGATATAAAAAAATATGAGCCCATTTTCATCAGAAAAAAATTACACACAATACATACACGCCTAGGAAAAAATATGAAATGCTGTTTACCCAACAGAATATAAATAAAAATTGTGAGAAGTAGAAATATTTTTCCATGTTCTCTTCTGATAGACATGTTCTAACTTTCTACAATGAACATATATTAAAATATTTTAAAAGCTTATTAATCCATGTATATGAGAACACAAGCTGAATAAAACTGAAGGTTTCTTTTTTTAGAGACACTGCTTGTACCTACTTACTACTTCTGCAGTCCCAGCTTTCTCACTAGAATCTAGGCAAAAAGGTTCGGTGAAACCAAAACAAGCCGGCAGTCCTGGCAGCGTAGAAGGCAGGGAGCGCACGTCCCTACTCTCAACTGGGGGCAGCCTGCACCGCGCGCTGACTCAGGGCAGCAAACACAGAAGGGTCTCTCCCCTGAGAGGTCTGTCGGCTTTTCTCACAGAAGTCTGGATTAATGGTCTCTTGCAGCTCCTGTTTATTAGCAGAAAGTGTCCCCCTGCATATTGTCCAGGCCACTAAAACTCAAAATCTGAAGGTAAGGGGAGAGAGGGCAACTCCCCCCGCTTCAATGGGATGGCCCCATCCCTAGAACAAACAGGTGTGAATACAAACAACCTTGGCCTGAGAACAGAGAAACTAAATGAGAAAAGTTCACTGAGCACCTTCACCACAGCTACTATTACCACTATCTCTAGCTCTTGAAAAGAAAGTCACTCTGAGTTCAATCAGTGTTGCTCATAATATTCAGAAAAGAGATCAAGAAATTAGCTTCTATAAAAACAGTCCAGCAAATTCATATCTACACATTTATAAAAGCACTCTCAAGCCCACAGATGAAAAGGAGAGTGATATACATTTGATACCTATAGACTAACAGAATTATGCTCATTTTCAACGATGAAAACAAGGGGTCTTCTGATAAAAAAAAAAATGATTTAACCTTTTCTTATTTTGTATCTTCATAGTAATACGGTATCTTGTACTATAGTAATTGCACTAAGTATTCCACATTGAATAAAAATTAACAGTGTGCCATTGAAAATAATCAGCTACAAAGAGCATTCTGAATAAATTTTCATTAAGGTCTGATAGAACTGAAATCTTATGTGTTAAGTTTATTTGTAATTTATTTATTTTATTTTTATTTTTTTAATTTATTTATTTTTGGCTGTGTTGGGTCTTCGTTTCTGTGCGAGGGCTTTCTCCAGCTGTGGCAAGCGGGGACCACTCTTCATCGCGGTGTGCGGGCCTCTCACTATTGCGGCCCCTCCCGTTGCGGGGCGCAGGCTCAGTAGTTGTGGCTCACGGGCCCAGTTGCTCCGTGGCATGTGGGATCCTCCCAGACCAGGGCTCGAACCCGTGTCCCCTGCATTGGCAGGCAGACTCTCAACCATTGCGCCACCAGGGAAGCCCTGTAATTTATTTTATTGTCTTTGTGTGGACAAAGCACCAAACTATTTATAGTAATAAATAACACCAGCACCCAATTATACTGGAATCTAAGCACTCAGGGCACATTTTCATCCCCACATAAAACTAAAGACAATGAAAATGCAAAATAAGCCCATATTAAGATAAATATCCTCCACGTAACTAAAAAAAATTTTAATTATATCATTTGTGATTTATACATATGATGATGCCATAATTGACTTTTTCTAAAGTTCAAAAGCTGGCTGCCATGTTAAACAATGCATTATTGAGAATTCTTAAATTATAACAAAAATGTCAAAACAATACATAATATCTATTTTAAAATATTAATCTATTTTATAGCACTTTTTTGCAATATTGCTAACTACTAATAAAAGAATATAGATTTAATATTTATCAAAGACTCAACCTTTATCAAGAATACTTCAACTACCAGAAAAGGAAAGAAAAACATTCCAATAAAACAAACTCCTAATTTCACAAAGAGTATGTACCAAGATCATTCTGTAGAAAGAAAGATTCTTCCATTCACAGAGTGGTCACCTGATATACAGCAATTTGAGACAATCGCCCATAGTTTGTTTTTCTGTGAAAGAATGAATTGCTGCCAAAGAGGGGAAAGGAGATGGTTTGCCAGTTGGTGCAAAAAAGGAACTGAGCCACTCATCCACACAACAGGCACAGAAATCTCACCATCACCAAGCCAACAAAAGTGGGACCAGCAAAAGCTTAGCAACAAGCCTCTTTTCCTATCTTCTATAAAGACTGTCTCAGACTCCACATTACCCTTCTATAATATCTCCTCCTCTTCTTTTCTCCCTCAAGGCTGCCATGCTTTGATATTCATTTCAGCCACATTTCACCCATATAACCACGGAGAGGGCCATGTTATCTACCCACCATTAACGTACCTCCAGAAATGCCCTCCCAAACCAAGGGACAAGGAGAGAGGTAGAAGATGAGGGATACTTAATATCATAAGAAATGCTTAAATGTCCATAGTGAAAATAAAAAATATACTTTCTCTAAAAAGCATCCAAATCAGAAAGAAAGAAGTAAAATTGTCACTAATTGCAGAGGAAATGATATTATGTAGAGAAAACCCTAAAGACTCCACCATAAAACTATTAGAATAAACAAATTTAGTAAAGTTGCAGGATACAAAATCAATACACGAAAATCCGTTGTGTTTCTGTAAACTAACAATGAACTATCAGAAAGAGAAACTAAGAAAATCCCACTTACAATTGCAACAAAAACAATAAAAATTAAAATACCTAGGAATACATTTTTTTTTTTTGGCCACATGGTGCAGCATGGTAGTTCCCCGACCAGGGGTGGAACCCGTGCCCCCTGCAGTAGGAGCATGGAGTCTTAACCACTGGACCACCAGGGAAGTCCCTACCTAGGAATAAATTTAACCAAGGAGGTAAAAGAACTGTATACTGAAAACTATAAGACATTGATTAAAGAAATTGAAGACAAAAATAAATGGAAAAAAATTCTATGTGCATGAATTAAAAGAATTAATATTGCTAAAATGTCTGTATTTCCCAGAGCAATCTGCAGATTCAATGCAATCCCTATCAAAATTCCAACAACATTTTTCACAGAAATAGAACAATCTTAAAATTGATATGGAACCACAAAAGACCCTGAATTGCCAAAGCAGTCTTGAGAAAGAAGAACAAAGCTGGAGGCATAATTTAAAACTATATTACAGGGACTTCCCTGGCGGTCCAGTGGTTAAGACTCCATTCTCCCAATGCAGGGGAACTAAGATCCCACATGCTGCATGGCATGACCAAAACAAACAAACAAACAAAAAAACTATATTACAAAGTAACATAGTAATCAAAACGGTGAATGTCTTTTAAAAAAGACACATGGATCAATGGAACAGAACAGAGAGCACAGAAATAAACCCATGAGTATGTGGTCAATTACTTTATCACAAAGGATGCAAGAATATACAAGGGGAAAAGGACAATCTCTTCAATAAGTGGTGTTGAGAAAACTAGACAGCCACATGCAAAAGAATGAAACTGGACCCCTATCTTACACCATACACAAAAATTAACTCAAAATGATTAAAGACTTGAATGTAAGACCTGAAACCATAAAACTCCTAGAAGAAAACATAAGCAGTACACGCCTTGACATCAGTCTTAGCGATGATTTTTTTTTTAACTTGATCCCAAAAGCAAAACTAAACAAGTGGGACTACAACAAACTAAAAAGCTCTGCACAGCAAAGGAAACCATCAACAAAATTAAAAGGCAACCTAGCAAATGGGAGAAAATATTTGTAAATCATATACCTAATAAGGGGTAATATCCAAAATATATAAAGAACTCATACAAGTCAATAGCAAAAAAAAAACAACAACAACAACAAAAACAACAAAACACACACACAAAAAAAAAAACCCAAAAAACACCAATTCATTAAAAAATGGGCAGAGGATCTAAATTGACATTTTTCCAAAGAAGACATACAGATGGCCAACAGGTATATGAAAAGGTGCTCACCATCACTAATCTCAGGAAAATGCAAACCAAAACCAAAATGAGATATCACCTCACACCTGTTAGAATGGTTATTATCGAAATAACAAGTATTGGCAGAATGTGGAGAAAAGGAACGCTTGTGTACGTTGGTGGGACTGTAAATTGGTGCAGTCCAGATGTAGAGAACAAACGTATGGACACGAAGGGGGGAAAGCCGCAGGGGGGTGGTGGGGGTGGTGTGATGAATTGGGCGATTGGGATGGACATGTATACACTGATGTGTATAAAACTGATGACTAATAAGAACCTGCTGTATAAAAAAAAAATTAAATTAAATTAAAAAATTAAAAAAAAAGAAACTACTGACTTGTACGTATGTTATAAACGGGAGAATTTTATGGTATGTAAATTGTATCTCAAAGCTGGTTAAAAAATTTTTCTTTAAAATAAATAAATAAATAAATAAATTGGTGCAGTCACTATTTAAAACAGTATGAAAGTCCCACAAAAAATTTAAAATAGAATTACCATATGATCCAGCAACTCCACTCCTGGGTATTTATACGAAGAAAATGAAAACACTAATTTGAAAAGATATATGTATCCCCATGTTCACTGCAGCATTGTTTACAACAGCTGAGACAAGGAAGCAACATAAATGTCCATCAATGGATGAACGGATAAAGAAAATGTGGTGTTTATATACAATGGAATATTATTCACCCATAAAAAAAGAATGAAATCTTGACATTTGGGACAACATGGGTAGATCTAAAGGGCATAATTTTAGTGAAATAAGTCAGAGAGAGAAAGACAAAAATACTGTATGATCATACTTATATGTGGAATCTAAAACAAAACAAAACAAAAAAACCGAACTCATAGATACAGAGAACAAATCAGTGGTTGCCAAAGTTGGGGGGTGGGCAGGCGGGGAGACAGGTGAAGGTGGTCAAAGGTACAAACTTCCAGTTATAAAATAAGTAAGTCCTGGGGATGTAATGTACAGTAAGGTAACTATAGTTAATAATACCGTGTTGTCTATCTGAAAGTTGTTAAGAGTAGATTTTTAAAGTTTTTGTCACAAAGAAAAAAATACGTAACTATGTATGGTGATGAATGTTAACTAGACTTATTGTGGCGATCATTTTGCAATATAAGAAAATTTTCTCAGACAAAAGTGAAAACACCGATCCCTTGATTTTTTAAAAACAAAGAGGGGGAAGACAAGTGTGTGTGTGTACACTCATCTAAGAGCTTACCATGGGCAAAGCATTGTGGGAATTATATGAGTACTCTCATTCCTCATAAAAGCTCCATGAAGTAGACACCATTACTAATGACTCCCTTTTTGCAGCAAGGAAACTGAGGTCTGAAGAATGTAAGCTAACAAAGCTAGTATTGAAGAAGCTGAGTTATGAAACCAGGTGATGTGATTTCGTAGCCCATACTCTTAAAAGGCATCACTCTTAAATATTATTCAAAATACATACACCCTGAAAGGGAAGTGTACTTCGTAGCTTTTTGTGTGAAAGTAAAAGAAAGGTTAGTGGAAAGATATCACGGTATAAAAGACAAATTGTTTTGGTTGTTACTGTCTTTAAGCCAGGAGAATGTGTAAATGATGGTTAGGAATATAGGCCTGGTTTAAATCCCACCTTTGCCTTAGTCACGTGATTAACAGTTTGTTACCTAATCTGTAAGCCCCTGTTTCCTTCTCTGCAAATGGGAATAATTATACCGATCTCACCTCTTCTTTAAAACTGAGTCCTATTTGTATTAAGATTTTTAAAAATACAAAGGAGGCTTATTTTTTTTTAACGTACTTAGTAAAATGCAACTGTTGCTACACCCAAGTATTAAACATATCTGAAACTACTGATGAACACACCCACTTCTATTCAGAAAAGTTAGCACAGTTTCTAAAAATTGTTCTCATTGTAACTGCAATTAGTTACTTGAGAATGTATCTAAAGAACATTGTTATGTAACCACTTGTCCTAAGAATGACAGAAGACTTTTGAGGAAGTTAGTCAATTATCTAACTGGTTAACAATAACTGAGGTTGGATTATGTATCCAGCTCTTTGCTAAAAACTATAAAGGATACATGGTCTCTGACTCCAGGAGTTCATAATCTAATTGTTAAAACAAAAGTATCACACATGAAAGTTACATTAAAAGGAAAGATATATTTATGTTTTATGATCCGTAAGGGTGACAGAAAAAGATGAGTATAAACTGGAGGATAAATGTTTGGTGAGACCCTGAGCTAGCCTTGAAGAGTAATTAAGATTTAGACTGGTAAAGAGAAAGAGGCATTTCTGTTGAAAGATAAGCATGCAAAGTGACAAAAACAAACATGATGCCCAGGGGACAAGTGAAGAGGTAAATCTAACTATGAGGACGATATGGAATAAATTTCAATTGGCACATAGTTTATAAAAGAAGTGGTTTGAAAGTCTGGTTGAGGAGTTTAGACTTGCAATAATAAGCCACTATAACAAAGTTTTTAATACAAATCTTTAAATAATATTTAAATATACAGTCATGTTTCCTAAATTAGAAATATTCACAGTCAAAACAAAGTATGTTTTATATTTCATTGAATTTTACTTTTAAAAAACTCCAATGTTAATAGTAGTTTTATATTTAAGAAACTTACATTTTAGAGGTGAATACTGAAATATCTACAGATAAAGTGGATTTGCTTTGCTTCAAGATAATGAGAGGGGGAAAGGTGGGTGACCTTGAGCTGTAACTGCTGAAGCTTGATGATGGAGTGTCCTTATACCATTCTGGCCACCATAATTTTATAGGCTTAATATTTTCCATTACAGTGTCTTTTTTTTTTTTTCTTAATCTACTAAATTAGAGTAGTACTGGGAAAAGATCAATATTCACATAGTGATTAACTGTACTCTAATAAAATAAAATGTTTTTTGCAACCACTTAAACCTGATAAAAGACTGACTGAATGAAATAGATTATTAGGGTCTACAAATCAAAGCTGTACGAACCAGGGACTTCCCCGGTGGTCCAGTGGGTAAGACTCCGCGTTCCCAGTGCAGCGGGGGATGCTGGGAAAGATCACTGGTCAGGGAACTAGATCCCACGCACGGTAACTAAGACCCGGCACGGCCAAAATAAATAAATAATAAATACATATAAATAAACAAATATTTTTTAAGAAAAGCTTTACAAACTAAAAGTTAATTCAAGAAATTGCTTGCTTCAGAGAAGCTTTCATAGCTGTTGTCAATTTTAACTCAAAATAGTTTTACTATAGTACTTATATTTTTCACTTTTTAATTTTTTAAAATATCTTGTTAAGATATTGCGAATCAAACACAAACCCAATGCACTATTATAAGGAGAAGTTAATAATCTTAAACCACTTTGCTTTGTGGTTTCAAAAATGTAAACTTCTGTGCAGTGACAATGTTAACACTACTCTGTAGCACACATCCCAACACAAGTTACTACCAGCAACACATGGCGTTACCCACCCCCACCCCCTAAAAAGAAGAACGATAGCAGGGACTGATTCAATTTTTATTTCTTCCTGTTACCCACAAACAGGTAGCAATATGACATGTTTCAATAAAGCAGGCAAAATTAACCCTCTTCAGAAATAGATGACCTCCGCAACAAACTCCTGAACTCTTGCAAAGGAATAATCTGCTTTCACTCTGGCTCAAAGATATTTTATGTAAAAGCAACTTTATTCTTCTCAGTGTGTATTTCTTGAATTTCACCGATAAAGACAAACATTTATTAAGCCCAGCAATGTGCTATGTATATTACTCATTTAATTATCAATGCAACCTTATCTTACAGATGAAGAAACAGGCTTAGAAAGATTAGGTCCCTTTGTGCAAAGTCCCAGTGATTACATGTTAGGCAGGATCAGAATCTACATCAATATGATACCAAAGTCCATGCTCATAACCACCTCCCTATATTGCCCCCCCCATAAAATTAAACTATGGTCTATGGTCAATGGTGTATATTATGGACATAAAGATGCTCATATAACCTGACAAATTTAAAGCAAGCATCAAATCTCAAAGTGGACTTAGGGAGTGATTATCTTTTTAATAAATTTCTAATTCAACAAGAGGATATAATTTATAAACAAAAGATTAAGTGATTTTTATTTCTTATTTTACTATATTTCCCATAATAGGTTTACAGTGAGAAAATATTGAATCAGTAAGTCAATTTTAGTTTCAAATGAATTTTTCTGATATTGAATGACACCCTCTAAGTTTCACGAAATTTCTTCTGTAAATGAAAGAAAAATTTCCTATTGAGGTTGAAAGAAAAAGTGGTCATTTCATTATCTACAAAGTTAAGGAACAGTAAACAAAAATATTGCTTTTAGGGCTTCCCTGGTGGCGCAGTGGTTGAGAATCTGCCTGCCAATGCAGGGGACACGGGTTCGAGCCCTGCTCCGGGAAGATCCCACATGCCGCGGAGTGACTAGGCCCGTGAGCCACAACTACTGAGCCTGCACGTCTGCAGCTTGTGCTCCGCAACAAGAGAGGCCGCGATAGTGAGAGGCCCGCGCACCGCGATGAAGAGTGGTCCCCACTTGCCGCAACTATAGAAAGCCCTCGCACAGAAATGAAGACCCAACACAGCCTTAAATAAATAAATAAAATTTTTAAAAAAAGAAGTAAAAAGTAACAGGTAAAATTAATTTTAAAAAAATATTGCTTTTAAATGTTAAAGCTAACCAATTCAATCTTGGAGCAAAATGTTTACCATTACGGAGAATCAGAGGTCCTCAGAGGAAACACTGATGAGGCCTCAACACTTCCAAACAGTGAAAGAGAACCATCTGGCTAACTCCATTTTCAGAAGTTGTTTGATTTTAGTAACGAGGGTAAAGGCCTTCTTTTGCATTTATGCAAACCTCCCCCTCCTCCCCCCCGCCCCCCCCACCATGTTCACATGGACGGCTAACTTATTATCTGACGTTTTCTCTCTCCTGGCTCTGGTCTGTTCATACTTACTACATTATTGGAGTAATACACAGAATTCGGACAGATCCAACAATGACAGTCTGGCAAGTTAGTCTGCAAAGCATCTTGGCATGCAAACATAAATGGTTAAAATATTTTCCTGTTAGCGGTAACACAGTTTTTTGTTTTTTGTTTTTTTAACGGGGAATACTTGTCAATACAGCGGAACTGCTACCCAACTCACCTAAACCTCACCCAAACAAAAAGACAATTAAGAACTTAATAAAAATGCCCATATGAAAGTCTCCTTGGGTGTTTTGGAAAAGGGAGGGTGCATCCAAAGTCCCCTGGGAAAATGTAAGGCTTTTTTTTCTCCTGGATGCCTAGTCAGTTGGCTGAGACGGTGTGTGTGTGTGTGTAGGAAGTGACCCTGGTCTGAACTCTCTGCTGAGCCAGTGAAATGCGGGTGAATTATCGATCCGCCGTGGGAATCGGATCTCTCTAGGTCTTCCCTCCTCTACTACTTGCCAGCAGCAGGAACCGAGCGCCGAAATGCTCTGACTCCAGGACAAATCACTTGGGTCACCTCGGCGACACTGTCCACGCAGCCCCCCTCCCGTTTCGCCCGCGAAGCTGACGCAGGTAAGCGCCCTTAATAATCCCCCTGTGACAGACGGACGAGCTACAGGGTATTCACTGCTGTGAAAGAGCCATCCCGAGCGCGCTTCCAACCGAACGAGACCCTCGGCACTGAAGTGCACACGGCTGCAGCCGCATCCCTCACCAAATCCATTCTTCCCTGAGACACGAGAGCGTCACACATGGTGGCACTTACGGCACACGCACACGGGCGCGCACCTCTCTCCCGGCTTCTCTTAAGACACGTTTGGAGCAACCGCTGACCCACACGGACACACACGCACCACTGCCATCCCCACCATCTCCTGCCCCACCGCCCTGCAAAGCCTGCGCAACAGCAAAGAAGATGAAGCGGGGGGGCCCCCCATCCTGCTCACGGTCTGTCCCCCAAAGTTTCAAGTGCACGCTGCGCGCCCGCAGCCCGAGCCCCCACCGAGGCGGAGAAGAAAGAAAAGGGGCGGGCGCGGGGTTCAGCCGGTAGGCGCCCCGACGGGGCGCGCGTCTGGGGGCCCGGATTTCCCCCTGTCCTCCCCCACCCCCAGCAGGATCCGCCGGGCGGAGCCCCCCACCGCCGCCCGGGAACAATGCCCCGGCCCGGACCCCCGCCCCGCCGCCCCAACTCACCACCCAGGTCAGCGCCCCGAGGCCGCCGGCTCCCGCGCCGATGCCGATGCCGCCGCCGCCGCCGCCGCCCGCCTTGGCCATGGCGCGCTCCTCCGCTCCCGGCCCGAGGCCGCCGCTCCGCCTCCCGCGGGCCGCCCGGCCCCGCCGCTCCGCACCGATCGCGCGCCCGCCGCGCTCCTAGCGGCGCCGCCCCCCGTGCCCCATCGCCGACCCCGGGGCGGACGCCCGGCCGAGCCCGCCGAGGAGGCCTCGCCGCCCGCCGCCCTCAAACTCGAGGCGCGCGGCCGCGGCGCCCGGGCCTGCGCGGCCGCTGAGGAGGCGGCGCCGGAGCAGGAAGCGTGGAGGCCGGCGGTGGGCGGCGGCGCTGCTTCCTCCCCGCCGGGCCGGCCGAGGCCCCGAGCGCGGGCGTCCGGACGCGCCGGGGACGCAGCGGCTCCCTGTCCTTCCTCAGGCTCCGCGGAGGCCGCCCTCGGGGAGCGGGAGCGGGGTCGCCGCCGCCGGCGCCTAAGCCGCTTGTGTCGGCCGCGCCGCAGCCCGACTTCCTCACATCCACTCGCCGAGAGGGACAATAAGCGGAGCCGCCGCGGCCGCGGTCGCCTCCCTCCTGTCCGGCATAACACCGCACACACTCGCACCCCGGGGAGGGCTGGGGAGGCCGGGGGGAGGGCGGGCGGGAGCGGTGGCCTCCCCGCTGTCACTCACGCCGCGGCGCCCAATCGGCGCCCCGTCGGCCAACCTCTCGGCCAATCCCAAATTCCCAAGCCCCCGGAGGGGCGGGACCCGAGCGGGAAACGTCATTGCGGGTAGCAACCGAAGGGAAGACTTGGGGTTTTTTGTTTGCGTGTGTGTCTGAGGGTTTTCCGTTTGAAGGCAGAGCGGGGGCTGCAGTCAAGGGTCGTTTGAGGGCGGCAAAGGGAAAGGGTCGACTTGGCCTTGGGTCGATTTTAATCCTCCGAGCGTGCCGTTTACTCTAGCCCTGAGGGTGAAGCCCAGGCCCTTCCTTGCCCGGGGCCGTGGGAGGGGGCGGGGAGGGGGCAGGAAGCAGCCGGGAGCCGCCGTCCCAAAGGGAAAGTATTTTTAAAGAGCGGTTGTAAACCGCAGGCGGGACGTTGCAGATCACTGGTGCAAGGAGGGCCCCGTGACCCCGGCCTCCCGAGGCCCCGAGTGGACGCTGCTGTGTAAGAATCCTCTCCTCAGACCTCCCCTCCTCCATCTCCTCCCGCCCTCTCCTCCCCTCACCGCGAAAGAGACCCGGTGTGTTTCAAGAAAACTGCTTTTAAAGAACTTAAATGATACGGGACGCACAGAGAACGTTCCCGGGAAAGAATGCCCGGTGGGCCGAGGGTTCCGAGTCTACTCTTTGTTGACCTTCTCTCTTTTCTGAACAATGAGGACATGTCACTGTCACGTTTCATTCTCTTCTGTCCAGAACTGTGCCTTCTGTCTCTAAGAGTACGTTTAATTCTTTAATGTCCCAGTGCACGCACCAAGGAATCATGTCATTCACATCAAAGCTTTCTAAGGAAGAAAATCACCCACACAGCCGCAGCACGGTCTGGCAGAGGAAGATGGCTTGACTTTGTCCTGCTTTTGGATGGAAATCCATGCCACACTCCGCCACCCTGTGCCAGGCTCTGCCGTGGGCTCAAAATAAAACCGGGGCCCCTGATTTCAAGTCACTGATAGTCTGGCTTGTGAGGCTACAAGGGAGTTAACTATCACCAACATGCGTACTTGAGGGCATGAAGTGCCACCAAATCGTTGGGACAAGAGAGCTTTTTAAAAAGATGAAAACCTTATTGCTGCCTCTTGGAAAGGTGTTTTTGTGAACTTCCAACTGTGCATTTCCTCTCAAGGGAAAACAAAAATGTCTCGGGTCACAGCTTTCAACTGACTTCTGAATCCAAAGAGTAGGAGAACTCTGAAACATGGAAATAATTTAGACATAGTTTTTCTTAATTAGCTCTCTAGCGGCCATATAATTTTGGCATATTTGGGACCTTAGTTCAGAACAGTGAAGCCTTTCTTTACCTTGAACTTGAGGTGCCAGCTTGTAAATCAGACAGACCAGGGTCTAATCTGGGCTCTGAACCTGATCAGCTAAGTATTCCTGCCTTGTTATTTAACTTCACGGACCTCTGTTTGCGCCTCCTTAAGTTGAGGATTTTTGCTCTTGTACTTAACTCTGTCTTTACATCTTCAAAGTACACAGATATTCTACAAGTTTGAAAAGGGGTAAATAATTTTAAGGGCTCTGAGGGTTTTTTTTAATAAAGATATACGTGATAAATAGAAGCCAAGCTATAAAATATATAGCCATCTCTTTTTTTTTTAACTTCAGTTTTCAAAGCTCTTCTGTCTCAAATTTTCAAATGAATAAAACCATATATTCAAAAGTCAGATGGGTTAACTAATGGAAATTCACGTTCATCTTTTCACTTGCCTTGTCCATGAGGCACTGAGGTCTTTAGCCTTCTAAGCATGAAGACCCTCTAGTAAACGTAACTTGATTTATTCTTATGAAAATACTGACTTACCTAAAAGAATCACAAATAAAGGAGCAGTTGAATATAAATGCAAATCAACAGTTTAAAGCAGAGGTTCGCCATGAATGGGAAAACGTACATAGATCACAAGCATCTGAGCTCCTGAAGACACGTTGACCTGTTTAACCTCCTGCAGCATATATTTATGATAAAAGTGATTGTGTTGAACTTCAGTGCAGCTTTCCCTTCTGGGGTTTTGTCAAATAACTTCCATTTACAGAGTAATTATTGCAATAATTGCCATATTAAAAAGCTTCTATGAGAGATCATAGGCAAAACATTCTCTGACATAAATCGTACCAATGTTTTCTTAGGTCAGTCTCCCAAGGCAATAGAAATACCAATGAAAATAAACAAATGAGGCCTAATCAAACTTACAAACTTTTGCACAGCAAAAACAAACAAACAAAAATGAAAAGACAACCTACAGAATGGAAGAAAATATTTGCAAAAGATGTGACCAACAAGGGCTTAATTTCCAAAATATACAAACAGCTCATACAACTCAACAACGACAAAAATAAATAAATAAACAACCCAATCGAAAAATGGGCAGAGGACCTAAATAGACACTTCTCCAAAGAAGAAATACAAATGGCCAATAAGCACATGAAAAGATGCTCAACATTGCTAATTATTGGAGAAATGCAAATCAAAACTACAATGAGGTACCACCTCACACCGGTTAGAATGGCCATCATTAAGAACTGTACAGATAAATGCTGGAGAGATTGCAGAAAAAGGGGAGCCCTTCTACACTGTTGGTGGGAATGTAAGTTGGTACAGCCACTATGGAAAACAGTATGGAGCTTCCTCAGAAAACTAAAAATAGAATTACCATATGATCCAG
This sequence comes from Balaenoptera musculus, assembly GCF_009873245.2. Lineage (NCBI taxonomy): Eukaryota > Metazoa > Chordata > Mammalia > Artiodactyla > Balaenopteridae > Balaenoptera > Balaenoptera musculus. The sequence goes on along the minus strand of NC_045788.1, from coordinate 1,332,093 downwards.
CAGTCCCACTCCCGAGCATGTAGCCAGACAAAACTATAATTCAAAAAGATACATGTACCCCTGTGTTCACAGCAACACCATTTACAAGAGCCAAGACATGGAAACAACCTAGATGTCCATCAACAGATGAATAGATAAAGAAGATGTGGTACAGGGACTTCCCTGGTGGCACAGTGGTTGAGAATCTGCCTGCCAATGCAGGGGACACGGGTTCGAGCCCTGGTCCGGGAAGATCCCACATGCAGCGGAGCAACTAAGCCCCTGCGCCACAACTACTGAGCCTGCGCTCTAGATCCCACGAGCCACAACTACTGAGCCCACGTGCCACAACTGCTGAAGCCCGTGTGCCTAGAGCCCGTGCTCCGCAACAAGAGAAGTCACTGCAATGAGAAGACCGTGCACCACAACAAAGAGTAGCCTACGCTCGCAGCAACTAGAGAAAGCCCACGTGCAGCAACGAAAGACCAAACGCAGCCAAAAATGAATAAATTAAACAAAAACAAACGATGTGCTACATATATACAATGGGATATTACTCAGCCATAAAAAAGAATGGAATAATGACATTTGCAGCAACATGGATGCAATTAGAGATTATCATACTAAGTGAAGTAAGTCAGAAAAAGAAAGACAAATACCATATAATATCACATATGTGGAAGGTAAAATATGATACAAATGAACCTATCTACAAAACGGAAGCAGACTCATGAACATAGAGAACAGACTGGTGGTTGCCAAGGGGGAGGAGGTTGGGGGAGGGATGGATTAGGAGGTTGGGGTTAGCAGATATAAGCTTGTATATATAGAATGGATAGACAACAAGGTCCTACTGTATAGCACAGAGAACTGTATTCAGTATCCTGTGATAAACCATAATGGGAAAGAATATGAAAAAAAGCATGTATATATTTGTATAACAATCACTTCACTGTACAGCAGTAATTAACACAACATTGTAAATCAACTATACTTCAATTTAAAAAAAGCTTCTATGTCAAGGTTTGTCTCGTTTGTAATATTACTTTATTCATGCGTTTATTACATTTAAAGACTTAATTTCCACCCCATGGCAGGCACCAGCCAAAATGAAAAATTGTAGAAATCAAAGTCAATTCCATTAACTGTCAAAATAAAGGCCTTTATTTAATCAAGCTTTCTGAATAGCTTCCATGGGAATTTATCCTAACTACTTTAGAATTTTTATTCTTAGATCTTATGTCTCCCTATTACAGCAATCAAAAAAATATTAAATGCCTGCCATGTGTTAGGTACTCAGAACCTAAGAATTCAAGTCTCTGCCTTGAGTTTACACCTTGTGTAGTATAGTTTTGAGCTAAGCTTTCCAGTAAAAAAGCAATTAATATGCATCCCTTTGCTATTTAATAAACAGTTTACCTGATGTGTCACACCTTTCATTGCGCTTAAACACAGCAGGTATTTTAATCAATAAATGATTGATTTAACTAAGAAGATAGAAACTCAAAACTATACTTCTAGATACCTGGCAAAGTTTCAATAGAGTTTCCACTTAAATCATGTCTTGTTCCAACACTGAGGTTCAGTTGGGAGGTGAGGGGAGAGGTGCTAATCTTTAACCCAGTGAGCATTTAAAGAAGTTAATATTTGAATTCAAGATTCAGTGTCTGCAATTTTACCTCTCCCTTCCTCTTATTGTGTTAGCTTTTATGGATCATAAGTATATACAAAGTTGCTAGGCAAAGAATAAGAAGAGGGCTTCCCTGATGGTGCGGTGGTTGAGAGTCTGCCTGCCAATTCAGGGGACACGGGTTCGAGCCCTGGTCTGGGAGGGTCCCACATGCCGCGGAGCGGCTGGGCCCGTGAGCCACAGTTACTGGGCCTGCGCGTCTGGAGCCTGTGCTCCGCAACAAGAGACGCCACGATGGTGGGAGGCTCGCGCACCGCGATGAGGAGTGGCCCTCGCTTGCCGCAACTAGAGAGGGCCCTAGCACAGAAGCGAAGACCCAACACAGCCACAAATAAATAAATAAATAAACCCAAAGTTTAAAAAAAAAAAAAAGCTTACACTTAAAAAAAAAAAAAGGTCTAAGTTAAAAAAAAAAAAAAAGGTCTAAGTTAAAAAAAAAAAAAGAATAAGAAGAAAAATTCAGTAAACTCAATAAATGGTTTTCCAGATAATGACTATTAAATGTTTTCAATGTAATTTACTTTGTTATATCAATATTTCTTTAGAAGTATATGCTCAAGTTAAGCAAGAAAGCTATCATCAATGTAGCCTTTTGGGTTTCAGCATTTCTATAGTAAATATCATAATAAGATTATTAACTCTGCTTTTTGAGACTAATTGCTCCAAATATTTTCTAAGTATATTTTTACTTTTAAAAATATACCTAAGCACCAAAAGTAACAGGTGTTTTATTGATGGCAGAAGACATTAATGACCACCACATTGCTGAGTATTATCACCACTGAGAAGACAGATAAAGGCTAAAGGTCTTCAATTTCTACCTATAATAATTATAGCAGGTTCATCTTGTTTGCCTTTTTGATTTGGAGGAGTTTATTTCGATTGGTTTTGGCGAAGCAAGCTATGCTGATCCTCTGGTGATGTCTCTAATTACTTGTACAGATAGAAGGGACATTTTCCCTTATTTTAGGTGATATAGACCAGGCCTCTCAACTACTCTACTAAATTATGTAATATGGAAAGCATAATTAGCATATGATTGGCATATAGTTAAAAATGCTGTACTTGGGCTTTGAAAGGGTGTACCACTAGGTTTGGGCTTTCAAAGAAGCATTCTGTTCTAAGCAAACCCCATCTCGGGGGAGCATTAGATGCCGTCATTCTCCTGACCTTCACCCACAGAATGTGATGTGATCTTAGCGCGCGTATGGCTACGTTGTATTAGACGTCTCTTTAGAGTCAGTGGATCGGGTGACTCAGTGAGTTTATAAGATTCAGACCTAAAGAAATAAGATAGCAGTGGCTTTCCTAACTCCACTGTTTGCATTTCAGAAGAGCTAGGGACTCGGATGGTACGGGGCTGGAAGTACGAGAAATACCTACACCAGAAAAATCTAAGATGGAAAGTCTTCAAGTGACAGGGGTTTCAAAAAAGATACCTGTAGGTTACCCAAGGTGATAATTAAAAATCAGAACTTTGAAAATATTCCATCTTTTAGTGTGCCAATTAACAAAAAGCAACCGTTCCCTACTTAAAAACAGCTAAGCACAGATTAGCCCAGATATCTTATGTAACTGATATCTTTGTCTAATAGCTTTCTTCTTTACTTCGAGAGTGCTGTTTGAGTGTGGAAATATCCAGAAGCAGACCTAAGATGCTGATTCTTTAAGGAATGTATTTCTGATTTAAATGTTGTTTGGGAAAAGTAAAAGAACAAGACCAGTCTGTTCAGTAAATGGTACACTACCTAGTGCTATCCAGTCCTAGAAAGCCTGACACATAGTAGGTATTCAGTAAATAAGTTCTCAAAGAATGAATTTGAGGCATATCAAAAAGTTCCTCAAAGCAAAACATCTCACCCATCACCGTGATGGTGCTGAAACTTGACCAGGATCCTTAAGTCGTATTTTTTCAAGTGTTTTTGGTTGAATACCAAAGAGGGTAAAGTACCTTAAACTTTATCCGTTAACAGATTATCAGGAATTAGTTAAAGCATTGTTCTTCTTTAGGAATGAAAAGCAGGATGATATGAGGAGGGAAAGAGGAGAGATTATGGTACCAGGGAAAAGAACTGGGGGTGGGACCAGAAGAGGGATAACAAAAGCATCCAACTGAGTGAAACTGAGCAGAGAAAGTGAACACGTTCTGTGTATGGAAGTCGATGAGCTGTAGCCCAGCCAATGCTTATGCTTCATTTTATGAAGAAGGAATAACCCCATTTATCGAGAACCCTGCTATCTGTTTAGTACAGTACTGGGCAGGCACTTTCACACATATTAGCTTAATTAACTTTCAACAACCCTAAGAGGGAGGTATTATTCACTCCTATTTCACAGCCAAGGAAATTGTCATAGAAAGCCACAGAGCTGAACAAGTGGTGGAAGTGAAATTCAAGCCCAAGCCTCTCTTTGTCCAAACCACACCCTTCCGTCAGAGTGCCAGGTTGGCTGCCATACTTGGCAGTGGAGCATCTTCAGCAATGTGCTAGGAAGCTGGCAATACTAGTGAATAAATCTGGCCCTTGGTAAAACCCTTCGGTTGTTACATTTTATCATTGAACTATGGTGACAAGCATCCACAATTTGTAGGCCTGACTAGCACTTCTCTTGGACGCTAGCCTGAATCTGCTTTATCCTGCCTTGTTACAAAATAAGTTGCTTTTTGGAGTCAGTCCAAAGGATCAAAGACTACCGGAGGTCCAAGACCCTGTGGGTCCAGGGACATCTCTCCATGTGCATGATTTTAAACCGTATAATATAAATCCAGTGTTATGATCATAGAAGACACTCAAATAGCTAACTTTCAAAAGTAGCAGGGAGAATGCAGAAGTACCAAGGGGTTGGACTCTTGGATTCACATTTTGGAGAGCTTCAAATTCATAGTAAAAGATACTTAAAGCAGCATTAAAAATTCTGAGTGTGCAGTCATACAGGCAAGACTTGTTTCTGGACACTCCACCTATGATAAGAATTATTTGCTCTTTTGTAACCTATTTTTATGTATTACATTTTTTTCATCTCCCATTCCAGCATTTTGCAAATAATGTTTCTCAGTATACTAGCTCCTTGAGGCATAAACAGAGATTTTGGAAATTATAAATCCCTGAAACCATGCACACTATTGTGTAGTACCTAAGCATAAGAGATTCATCAGATAACATTAACATTTTTTGTCTCAGAGCAACGCTGCCGTGAACAAGTTAAACTTACTTAGCCTTGAAACTATTTGCAGGAATATCTATTAACATTGTTGAATTTCTGTTTCAATGAAAAGACTTTGGGAAATGCAGCTACTTTTTATATTATTTCTATTATTATTATTTCTGAGAAGCCACCGCAATGAGAAGCCCGCGCACCGCAATGAAGAGTAGCCCCCGCTCGCCCCAACTAGAGAAAGCCCGCGTGCAGCAATGAAGACCCAACGCAGCCAAAAATAAATTAAATAAATTTAAAAATTTTTAAATTACATTAATAGAAACAGTTTACTTTGGGGAATTCCCTGACAGTCCAGTGGTTAGGACTCCGCGTTTTCACTGCCAAGGGTGAGGGTGCCCTGGTCAGGGAACTAAGATCCCACAAGCTGCACCGTGAGGGAAAAAAAAAACAATTTACTTTAAAAATGTTGTATCACCAATACTTGATAGAAATAAGGGTGAGGGTGTGTGGAAAGACAGGCTTACTGGTGCCTCTGAGTTGATCACTGATTTAGAAGATTTGTATCCTGAATGTGAAGTGGTAGGAATACCCTTACCAATTTATTTCATATGTGTTTCCCTTTTTATGTGTGCCACCCCCCAAAAAAATGATGTAAGATTGAACAGTTCTTTCAATAAGCACAAAAGGAAACTTAATGTGATTAAATAAAGAATGCTGCCACATCTGAAACTCCACAAGTCATTAATGAAATCTTTTAATTACCATATTCACTTGCATACCTTCACTTCCTAAACTCCCTCGATTTTCAAGAAAGAAATATAACATTGTGCTAATAACAATAATTATAACTCTTATTTATTGGCACTTACTATATATTGGCACTGTACTAACATTTTACTTTAATTCTTACAGGAACAGTATGAGTTAGGAATTTTCACAATTATAAAGGTAATAGCTTCTGGGTTGTAAAAACCCAGCAAAAAGTATGTCCAGTAAGAAATGCAGACACTCCTTAGCATGCCTTTTCCCCATAGATATCAGTGATTAACACGTTGGTATGTGTCCTTCCAGATCTTTCATATGTATGTGGAAACACACACATGCACACAGCAGAGAGGTAGTAATAAATGAGATATTATAAATATATCCCTGTGAGCTGCTTTACTTAGTGTCTCCTGGAAATCCTTCTACATCTGTGCATAGACCTCTCTCATTCTTTGAACGACAGCAGTGATTATTCAACCATTTCACCATAAGCAGGCACTATGGACTTTTTGGACTGGATGATTCTTTAAAGACCTGTCCTGCCTCTCGCCTTCCAAGATGGCCCACACTCTGTCTGTGGAGTGTATATCTCCCTGGGCCCCTCTCACTTTCCCAGATGCCCCCCACCCCCTGGGGCTGCTCTCACTCTCTCAGCTGGACCGCATTCTGTCTATGGAGTGTGTATCGCTCTAAATAAATCCACTTCTGGGGACTTCGCTGGTGGTGCAGTGGTTAAGAATCCGCCTGCTAATGCAGGGGACATGGGTTCGAGCCCTGGGCCGGGAAGATCCCACATGCCGCGGAGCAACTAAGTCCGTGCGCCACAGCTACTGAGCCTGCGCTCTAGAGCCCGTGAGCCATAACTACTGAAGCCCGCGTGCCACAACTACTGAAGGCCGCATGCCTAGAGCCCGTGCTCTGGAACAAGAGAAGCCACCGCAATGGGAAGCCTGCGCGCCACAACGAAGAGTAGCCCCTGCTTGCCGCGACTAGAGAAAGCCCACGCGCAGCAACGAAGACCCAACGCAGCCATCAATCAATCCACTTCTTACCTATTACTTAGTCCCTCACTGAATTCTTTCTGTGACGAGACACAAAGAACCTGAGCTTCATTAAGTCCTGAGACCAGGTGTGATTTTAAAAGACAAGGGGTTCAACTCCCAGTCTGGGTTTTGGTTGGGTTCAAGTCCCATCTGAGTTGTGCGGCTTCAACTCCACCCTAGAAACGGACGCCTGATGCTGGTTTTAATAATGAGTTCCTTCCAGCGCTGCCCTCACTTTGGAGTGGGCAGGGGGGCCAGGAGGGCGGGGGGCAGGGGAGCACGGATTTCAACAGTCCTTCTGTAACCCAGCAGGACCCCCTGGGGCCTTCCCGGGACAGACCCCTCCCCCGTATCCTCTGCTTTAGCTCCTCTCTGAAGTACCTGGATAACAGCATCTGATGCACTTCTCCTGAATTGTTTCACAGATGTGAAAATCCCCCACCAAATGGAAGAAGGTGACTATTGATACTTGATGACCAGGAGCACGTAGCCCCCAGGCCTACGGGAGGCTGAGGATTGATAATGTTAACCCCTGGGACACTGCCCTGAGACCTCAGCATCAGCCAATCAGAGAACTGTGCACAGGCTGATAACATAACCTGCGATGCCCACTCCCTCACCTGGCCTTTCAAAATGCTTTGCTGAAACTCATCAGAGAGTTTGGGCTTTTTGACCGCTAGCTGTCCTGGACTACTTGTCTGGCCTTACAATAAATGCTGCACTTTCCTTCACCACACACACACAAAATAATAATAATAAAATAATAAAGACCTATCCTATGCATTGTGGGATGTTACCAGCATTCCTGCCCTCCACCCACTGGAGGCCAGTAGCAAACCACCTCTCCTCCACCAACCCACCCCCAGCGTGACCACCAAAAAACACCTCCAGATATATTGTCTCCTAAGAGACAAAACTCCTTCCCTCCCACCACCAATGAGAATCACTGGTAGAGAAGGATATTTATGTTGTTATTTTCAACAATGTGAAACGGATTCGCTGAACATCTTGGTATTATTTATCACAAACCACTTTTTTACAGTTGAGAAGACCGAGGCTAGGAAGGTTGATCTGCCCGAGGTCCCACTGCTATAAATAGTAAAGGGGAGATAGGAACCCAGTTCTATTCTTGTCTCCAGAGTTCATGATTTTAGCCTTCAGTTCCACTGTAATTTGACTATCCAGAGGTTGTTTGAGAAGCCACTCTAAAAAGAGACTGTCTGAGCAGTGACTATCACTACCTGTTGACAGTAAATAAATATTAAAGCTATCTCAGCTCTGACAAACATCCTTCAGCTTCTTCTGACAGAACCAGGAGATAGAATTTTTCAGCTTTCTAAAGGTGCCCATAGCAGAACAAGTCACCTGTAATACACATTTAAACAGAAGACTTGATGAATTTTTAGAACATAGAGCTAATGTAGTATCACCACAGTTGACATACCCAACTATGATGAAGCGCCCTGAAAGCTAACCTAGTTTATACTGGCAGCAGGTCCAAGGGCAGGGTCCTAGACCTCTCATTAGCAGCAGTGAGCGTAGACATGTATGAAGCTCCTACTGCATACAGCAGCACACTGCTCGGCCCCAGAGCTGGGCAGGGTCTTGTAACCCTGAGCAATCGAAAATAAGGCAGATCAAGCAACAGAGGGAGAGTGAAACAAATTCAGAATTAATCTAGCTGTTAATATTGATTGAGTGCTAACTCTGTACCACGTATTTCAATCAGCTGTTATCTCACTCCCTTCCACAAATATTTAAGCACCTCCTATGCACCAGATGGGCCACCAGGTGCTACAGATATAAGAGTAGACCAGAGAGGCACAAAGCACACCTCTAGAAAAGCAAGTGAAAGACATTCAGTAACTAGTTGCTTAAATAACTGTGATCCGTGGCGGGGGGTGGGGAGGGAATGTATAATAACAAGGTAGGGGATGGAAGAGGCTTTCTTAAAAAGTGCATTGAGCTCTGAGGATGGAGTATGAATTAACATTCAACAGCACGGGTTGAACCCTCAGGCAGAATGGGTCACGGTGTAACTGAGGACATGAGAGAAGACAACCAGGGCCAGGTTAGATCAAGCAGAGCATGTGGGGTCATGTTACGGATTTTTATCTTTGCTCCAAAAAAGTCCAAGGAAAAACCAATGGAGGTTTTGTAAGCAGTAGAGTCTCCTGATTCCATTTGGAGTTTCCTAGTCTTTCTGCTTTAGTATTATTACTGTTATCTTAACAGAAAAGAGAATCAGACACCAAGTCTTAGAGATTAGACTAACTTGCCTACTACAACATATTCTTTCCCCGCTAGAAAAATAAGAGGGGAACAATAACCCTGAGCCACTTTATTAACAAGTAATGGCTCCTTCCCAGTATTGGCCTTAAAATTTTCCCCTCGCTGGGGATTTTGGGACCTCTGGTTAAACAATGAACCAAGGCTTCGAAAGCTTAACGGAGGACATGTTGCTACTGATTCTCTGCTTCTATTTTGCTCTTTAGTTTTCATACCTGTAAAGTGAGAATATTCCTCCTGAGGAGTCATCGGATGGAGAATACTATGATGAATAAAGACGGATTGTTAATAGAGTTCTAAGAACAAAAAATTCTCAGGGATCCTAAGTTAAGTCCCGGCAACCATCACTTATGGGCTGTTATTTTTAAATCTGCCTCCCTAAACATCATCCGTAAATTCACTGCTTTCTTATTTCACTGCTGATGAAGCAGTCTCCACAGCACCTGAGCTGACTCTTTCCAGAGGGTCTGTGACAACAACCGAATGATTGCTTCACCTGACTGTGGGCACCTGAAGATACAGAACAGTAAAAGTCTGAAATGTTTTGCCATTACCTTGGCCATAAATTTCTCTCAGGAACTGATCATACTGCACAATTCTTGCTTTTTAATTAGGCTATCACCCATCTTCACTCGTTCATGTTACATTTCTTGTTTCTTCAGTGGTCTCCAGGAACTAACTGCGAATGATGTTTTTCACAGCTGTTTTTAATTCCCTGGCCTCAACTTTACAGGTTTTGTTGGTTAAATCATTTGTTTCAAAGTATAATTTCTCTGGGTTTCTAGTTTCTTCATCTGTAAAATGTAAAGAATTTGGATTTGATACTCCCTTCTAACCAAATATTTCTATGATTTCTTTTAGTCTTCCCATTATTCAAACGTAAGAGTAATTTGAGAAATATGACCAATGAGTTGCATTTACCCCTTCATAGCTTTAGAGAACACTTTTTTTTTTTTTCTGTAACTTGATACCAAACATTACATACTTTGCCCAAACTGTTGGCTTTTGAAAGAATGAATACAGTCAGGCTTCTTTCAGCAGCACTGAAGGAGAACATCCATTGTTTACCAGTGGGGCTCAAAAATCAAATATTCTAGTTTAACAGGAGAGGGACATGTGACTAAGTCCATTTTATGCTTGGTTTTGGTAATGTCAAAAATGCATTTTGCCAATAACTGCTGGAGAGGGTGTGGAGGAAAGGGAACCCTCCTGCACTGTTGGTGGGAATGTAAGTTGGTGCAGCCACTATGGAGAACAGTATAGAGGTTCCCTAAAAAAACTAAAAATAGAGCTACCATATGATCCAGCAATCCCACTCCTGCATATATATACAGAGAAAACCATAATTTGAAAAGAGACATGCACCCCGATGTTCATTGCAGCACTATTCACAATAGCCAAGACATGGAAGCAACCTAAATGTCCATCAATGGATGAATGGATAAAGATGTGGTATGTATATACAATGGAATATTACTCAGCCATAAAAAAGAATGAAATAATGCCATTTGCAGCAACATGGATGGACCTAGAGATTATCATACTAAGTGAAGTAAGACAGAGACAAATATCATGATATCACTTATATGTGGAATCTAATTTTTAAAAATTATACAAATGAACTTAGTTACAAAACAGAAACAGACTTACAGATATCAAAAACAAACTTATGGTTACCAAAGGGGAAACGTGGCATGGCGGGGAGGGATAAATCAGGAGCTTGGGATTAACATACACACACTACTATATGTAAGATAGATAACCAACAAGGACCTACTGTATAGCACAGGGAACTCTACTCAATATTCTGTGATAACCCATATGAGAAAAGAATCTGGAAAAGAATGAATATATGTATATGTAAAACTGAATCACTTTGCTGTACACCTAAAACAAAACACTGTAAATCAACTACCTCCAATAAAATTTTTTAAAAATCAGTTTTGCTGTTAAAATATTATTTTGCTATCTTTTCCTTTTATTAGAATGTCTTCTTCAAAGGTCATGGGGGAAAAAGTCATGCTTCTGGGAAAACTATAGATTCACCTAATCTCATGATCCAGCCTCTTCCACTGGACAGAGCTGAACCGTGAGTCCCAACCAGAGAGATACCTGAGCTCACGGCTGTTGAGGTCCTCAATGAACTCACCATTCATTCCACTTCCACCGAGGAAGAGCCATCTAGACTTTCCCTTATCCCTTAAAGACCTCTACATGGACTGGGTGAATTTTTATTGAATTGATTTGTTTTCATTTCTGAAGTTCCCCTGTTCTGCCCCTTGAGTGACTTTTTGCATTAAATTGTAATCAGCTTAAAACAAGTCACACAATCGTTTGCTAACAAACTTAAATCATAGCAAAGTCAAGAATTAAAAAAACAAAAACAGAAAACAATGCCATAGTCCCCAGTAACTTGCTGTCATTCTATTTTCATGCCAACAGTTATGTTTGGAGAGTTGTTATCTCCAGTACAAAAAATCCTTTTGGAGATTGTAATAACCAAGACTAGCACCCACATTGTTATGCTTTATCGTTGGGCCTGAATTCTGTTGATATTTTCCATCTGTCTATTCAGTCTCCTTGTAACTAGCTATTCTCTTTCCTCCTCCACACCAACTTCTTAGGACCAGATCTAAAGCCAAAAAGGCATCAAAACACCAAAGTTGATGCTTTCCTTCCCAGAAAGTTGGTGATTTATTATAGAACCCAGTAGAAGAGGTGTAATGGAACTGATCATCAAGCAGGCATAATAAAACCAGAAGAATTAGGAAAGGATCATCTATTCAAAATAGAATTCCATACCTTCTCACTGCCCTTCATGGCAAAGTTTCAAAATTTACCTAGAAACAATGCCTTTCAGTCCATATTTAGAGAAGACAGGAAAATTGCAAAATATCACTGCTACAGGTAACTTGTTGACTCAGTTTTACTTTACATTATACTGCTGTTCGAATGTTTATATCCCCCCCAAATATGATACTGAGATCCTAATGCCCAATGTGATGGTATTAGGAGGCGGAGTCTTTGGGAGATTTTAAGTCCTGAGGGCTCACCCTCAGGAATGAGATTAATGCCCTTATAAAAAAAAAAAAGGCCTGACAAACTGAATATGATATGGCCTTGCCCTTGAGGAAATCACAAACCAGGGAGAACAATCTACGAAGCTAATCATAATATTAATATATGTTTATTAATAAAAAGAAAATATACAAATTTCCTTGTACCTTCCATTGGTACAGTATATCAGGCATTTGAAACCATGGAAGACTAAGTACAAACACAATGAGATTGGGTGGTTATTGCCAAGGTGCATTGATGCTGCTCAAAAATAAACTAGATGCTAAAGGAAATTAACAAGGGGTGGGGGGAGGCCTGACACAGAGCTCCCTGGCCCCTTAGACCACGTGAGGACACAGCAACCCAGAAGAGGGCCTTGACTAGACACCAAATCTGGCAGTGCCGTTATCCTGGATTTACCAGCTTCCAGAACTGTAAGAAACAAGTGTTTCTTGTTTATAAGTCACCCAGTCTCTGGCATTTTGTTACAGGAGCTCAGACAGCCTAACACATTACTTTTCCAGAAAGTTGGTTTTGTCAGGACAGACTGGTATTCCAGAGAGAAGGAGGGAATGAGTTGTAGGGAAAGAAGATGGAAAAAAAGAGTTGGGGGGAACGCTGGAAATAAATTGCCTGATTCGAAGCTGGCCTGCAGCTTGGAGTGCAGTTATAGGTGGAATGCTTGAGTCCACTCTTGAAGAAAGGCCCTAAACTTGTCCAAGAATTCAATCCCCAGTGTTCCTTCAAATCAGACACAAATCTGAAGGATACAGGTAAAACATATGTAAAATGGAATTTTATATATATTATATATCCCTACTTTAGGGAACAAAGCCATTTTACATTTGAGTTTTGTATGTACCATGCTATGCAATTTATAAAGTGATATAGCTATCAAGACCATTTTTAAGCGATAAAACTGAGATTCAGGGAGGCCATTACACATGCTCACTATCACTCAAGTGAAACACACACAGAGCTAAGATTCAAACATGAGCATGTCCAACTTCCAAGGCCACATTGTCTTTTTATACCTTACCTTCCTAACCTTAAAACTGTGTATGCTTATTCATCTAATAGTTCCCCAAGGCCCCTTTCTCCAGTCTTGAATACACTGCTCTTACCATTATACAGTATTGATATACACATTTAGGATACTTAATCCAAGGAAAAAATTCAACAAAAGGCAGTATTTTACAGGCTGAATTTAAGTGTCACTTTCAAAAAGAAATATTTTCACTGGCACTTAGAATGCATTTTATAATATTATGACCAACCATTATAATGTCTACTCTAGGCAAAATTATGAAATAGCTTAACTTTGTCTTTCAAGACATTGGCCACATAAATTCTGTACCTTATCACATCTTAAGAAGGATACGAAAATCATTCAGGATTAAGTACTTCAAAATAGATGAAAGCTTTGCTTTCTGTAGGATTTAAGGTGCTGCCTGACTTCTCAGATTCTTCTGTATGTTTACAAAGATCAGGAAGCTTTAAGACAGGAAACATCTTCCAAAATTATTTGACACAGAACACTTTTTTCCCCACATAGAATCTCAAAGAATCCATTTTAGGAAATTCTGGCTCACAGGAGACCAGCCAAGTTTTCCCTGCAACTGCAACAGCTGAATTTTCCTCCATGTGTCCCTAATGAGTAAGAACTATAAATGATGATCCAAAATGAAATCAACAATTCCACAAAATACTTTGGAATAAATTTAACAAAAGAAGTACCAACTTAGACTCTGAAAACTACAAATCATTGTTGAAAGAAATCAAATAAGATCTAAATAAATGGAAAGGCATCTCATGTTCATGGATTAGAAGACAATATTGTTAAAACAACAATAATCCACAAATTGATCTATAGAGTCAATGCAATCCTTAGCAGAATCCCAGCTGGCTTCTTTGTAGAAACTGACAAGCTGATCCTAAAATTCATAGGAAACTCAAGGGACTTAGAACAGCTAAAATGGTCTTGAAACAGAAGAACAAAATTGGAAGACCCCCGAATCCCAATTTCAAAACTTACTACAAAGCGACACTAATCAAGACAATGAGGAACTGGCATAAGGTTAAACATATTGGTCAATGGAATAGAGTTGACAGTCCAGAAATAAATCCTTGTATCTATAATCGATTGATTTTCAACAAGGGTACCGAGATCATTTAGTAGGGAAAGAATAGCCTTGTCAACAAATGGTACTGGAACACTGGACAGGCACATGTACAAGACTGAAGTTGGACCCTTACTTTACACCATGTAGAAAAATTAACTTTAAAAAATGGATCAAAGACCTACATGGAAGGGTCAAAACTATAAAATTATTAGAGAAAAACATAGGGGTAAATCTTCATGACCTTGGATTTGGAATGAATTATTAAATATAACACCAAAAGCATGAGCATCAACAAAAAGTAGACAAATTAGGCTTCATCAAACTTAACAACTTTTGTGCTATAAGACAGTGAAAAGACAAGCCACAGAATGGGAAAAAATATTTGCAAATCCTATCTAACATGGAACTTGTTGTCAGAATATATGAAGAACTTTTATAATTCCCAATAATAAAAAAGATAACCCAATTTTAGAAAGGGCAAAAAAAAATCTGAATTGACATTTTCCCAAAGAACATAAACAAATGGCCAATGAGTGCCATGTAAAGATATTCAACATCACTAGTCATTAGGGAGATGCAAATGAAAATCACAATACCACTTCACACCCAGTAGGATGGCTATAATAGAAAAGTCAAATAATAATAAGTGCTGGCAGAATGTGGAGAAATCAGAATCCTCATATTCAGCTATAGGAACATAAAATAGGGAGGCCACTTTTTGGAAAACAATCGGACAGTTTCTCAACATTTAAACATTACCATTTGACTCAGCAATTCCACCCCTAATTATATACCCAAGAGAACTGAAAACATATTCACACAAAAGCTTGCATATGAATGTTCACAGCAGCATTATTTATAACATCCAAAAGGTAGAAACTATCCATAGGTCCATCAATTGATAAATGAAAAAGCAAAAAAATATCTATACAATGGAATGTTATTCGATCATGAAAGGAATGAAGTACTAATACATGCTACAGCATGGATAAACTTTAAAAATATTGTCCTAAGTGAAAGAAGCCAGGCACAAAAGATCACATATTACATGATTCCATTTATACGAAATATCCAGAACAGGAAAGTATTGATATATAGTGACAGAAACTCGATTAGTGATCAGCTGGGAGGAGGAGAGATGGAAGGGCTGGTGGGTGATAGCTAAAGGAGTACTGAGTTTCTTTTTGAGGTGATGAAAATGTCCTAAAAATCGATTATGGTAAAGGCTGCAAACTCCAAGTATACTTTCTGTGTACTTAAATGAATTTTATGGTGTATGATTATATCTCAATAAAGCTTTTCCCACAACATAATCTATAGCACAGATACTCAAAATGTGGTTAGTGGGATTGTGCCTTCTGTGAACTGTTTGTTGTTAGTCTATGAAAAGTTGAGGAGCTTGCACCAAAATATGAGACTGTAGCAAGACTTTCCCCAAAAGGAAATTGTGCATTGATTATACAAGCATAAGTTTCTTATCTCATAAATAAGCTCTTTTGAGTAGCACTGATCTACAGCACCTCACACTTGAAACAGAATGATTTCCAGTGTCTTTGGTGACTACATCCCCTGAGACTGAAATGAGGAGAGCTAGTGATTCTCTAAGAGGGGCTACTCCAAAGTTTCCATACTGGCAGATGGATCATGGGGGGCCATGAAGGACAGAAGAGACCCCTGAGGGAGGTGCCAGAGTGGGAGCAGGGGTAGGGTACAGAAGGGATCAGCAAAAAGGGAAGAATAGGAACAGAAATTTAAAGATATTGTGAGAGGGAAAGTTGAACAAGAAAACCAGAGTTAAGACAACAGCAATAACAATTTATCCAAGTTTAGCTTCTTTACGAAGCATATGGAAACCTTAAAGATGCTGGCGTCAACGTGCTGCCCCCTGCCCTGGTTGGGATTCAGAAGGACTGAAAGTCAGGAATCTATACAACAAGCACCCCAGACATTTCCAACCACGCTGAAACAGCGAACCAGAAGAAGAAGCAGAAAATAAATGCACATGGCAGTAGAGGAACAATTTCCGGGATTTTATGGACTCTGTAGTAGTTACAAGAGTACTCTGAAAATTGAAGCCGAGTCCTTTTTTTTTTTTTTCCTTACAAGAGAAACCTGTGCTTAAACATTCTGCAATATCAGCTTTTGAGTGATTCTTACTCTAATTAAAAATCAGGGCTTTAAACAAGTTCCTATTTTTAATTCGAACATTAAAAATAGCAGGTAGTAATAAAAGATGTTAGGATGTAATAATAAAATTAAGTAAAAGCTATACCTTAAATGATTTTCAGCTTCTCTCAATTTAAAGTTTTCGAGCTGTACTTCATCAATAATGTGTTACAATTTAGCTTAATTTCAATTAAGCTAAATATTGGGTTAGAGTTAAAAAAACTACCAGTTAGGGCTCAAGGTTAAAGACAGCTGCAAACATGGGGAGCCTAGGCCGAAAAAGTCAACCAATCTACAAGCACCGATTGAACACCAACTACGTAACCATCATTATATGGGCACCATGGAAAAGACGACAAATTTAAAACATTGTCCTTGGCTCCAAGGATACTATAAATGTGAAGACAAGGCATTTCGTAATAAATGAGAGTCATTTATTCATTCAGCAAACATTTACTGAGTACCTACTGGGATAACTATTCTTTCATACTCGTGAGAATTTATTTTGTATATTATTCTCTGTGCCTTTCTGTATGCCTGAAATAGTTGATGATACATGATTTTAAAGCAGTAATTAAATTGTTCAGTTTTAGTGTTGGTTGGTAACTAACAACTGCTAATAATATTGATTTCAGGTTTTGAAAAAGAGATCTAGCAATCAAGGCAGAATGAGGCTTAATGCTAATTGGAAATTATACCTTCAAATTGATCTTAAAGCCAGAAACATCTGGTAACTGCTTTTTGTTTGGAATTACTTAGACTTACCTTTCCTTTCAAAGTGCCTTTAGTACGAATTCATGTTTTTCATTTTGGTACTTAATAAACATACTGCCTGGTGTTGTTTGTAAGACTTTTACACATGTGTATCTTAGTCTCTGAATAGAACCAAGGGGAGGGGACCTACCTCAGGCCTCTTTGTATCCCATCATGCAGCACCATGTCCTAAAGATTGTTAATAATGATTCCTTCAAATATAAAAGATGCTTGTTATATAAACATTATAATTGGGAATGTAAGTTGGTGCAGCTGCTATGGAAAACAGTATGGAGATTCCTCAGAAAACTAAAAATAGAAATACCATATGACCCAGCAATCCCACTCCTGGGCATATATCCAGACAAAACTATAATTCAAAAAGATACATGCACTCTTATGTTCACAGCAGCACTATTCACAATAGCCAAGACATGGAAACAACCTAAATGTCCATCAACAGATGAATGGATAAAGAAAATGTGGTACATGTATACAATGGAATATTACTCAGCCATAAAAAAGAATGAAATAACGCCATTTGCAGCAACATGGATGGACACAGAGATTATCACATTAAGTGAAGTCAGAAAGAGAAAGACAAATACCATATGATATCACTTATATGTGGAAGCTGAAATATGACACAAGTGAATTTATCTATGAAACAGAAGCAGACTCAGACATAGAGAACAGACTGGCGGTTGCCCAGGGGTTGAGGACAGTGAGGGATGATTAGGAGGCTGGGATTAGCAGATGCAAGCTATTATATATAGGATGGATAAACAACAAGGTCCTACTGTATAGCACAGGGAACTATACTCAATCTCCTGGGATAAACCATAATGGAAAAGAATATAAAAAAAAAAGGAGTGTGTATAATAGTGTATAACTGAATCACTTTGCTGTACAGCAGAAATTAACTCAACGTTGTAAATCACCTATACTTCAATAAAATTTTTTTTAAAAAAAACTGTAATTGGACAATGTAATTATTAGAATATGGGCTTGCCACATAATTCAGTCTTTTACTGAACAGTTGTGTTTCTAAGAATGTGGGTGATGCCCCACTCCAAAGAAAAATAAATAATGGAAGGATGATGGTAACAGGTTTTCCTGATAAACAATGACTAGAGTCATGGATCACTTAAGTCCATATACTTGCCCAGAAGAAAAGTTTCAATACTTTTTTTTTTTTAAGCTTTACTTATTTATTTTTTGGCCGTGCCCAGCGGCTTGCGGGATCTTGGTCCCCCCACCAGGGACTGAACCCCGCCACCACAGTGAAAGCGTGGAGTCCTAACTATTGGACCGCCAGGGAATTCCCTCAATATGTTGACCAGCCAAGCTCCCTGTGTAATGTAGGGCTGTATACATGTTAACCCCAAAGTAAAATCTCTGCCCAGGGGAAATTTAAAATCCAGGACAGAGATAACAGGAAAAAAAAGGAGACGTTTAATTAAAAAGAAAGAGGATAAGAATGTTAAGGCACTTGGCTTAACTTGGGTGTGTTTAGAAAGTACTATACACGGGCCATGGGTAGTATTTTTCCTTCCACATTTCACGTTATGCCAGTACTGGGGAGCTGCATTTACATCCCAGCCCCCAGGGCCCGCACCCGTGTCTGCCTCGGTCCCGCCGCGCGCATCTGACAGCGCGCACTTACCTTCCGTTCTGAGTCCTCCGCTCCTGCCCTTCAGACGCCTCCTTCCACCTCGTTCGCGTCCTCCTCCAGCACCATCTGACCGAAGCCCCCTGCGTCAGCCAAGCTTTTCAACCTCCTCATCTTCCCTTCCCCCTTTCCCTTCTATTGAGCCCACCTGGCAACACCCCAGCCCTGCCTCCCGCGCTCGCCTGGCTCCGCTCTGCCCGCAGGACCACTGGGTGCTGCCCGAGAAAATCCCCACACACCTTCCACACAGAGACCCGCAGCATCGGTGTCACCGGGACTCTGTGGGGCTGCAGACCTCTGCCTGCCTCAGGCCCACTGAGCCCGAATTCATGGCTTAGCAAGATCCCCAGGTGGTCCCCATGCACCTGAAAATTGGCGAGCTAAACACAAAACACCAGGGTTGCTCCAGGAGCCGTGGTCTCCAGCCACCATTGGCCTCGGCCACCTCTGGGCACCCATGTCACCCCATTTCCAAACTGGATATTGTCTTTGGAAATCCATCCGTTACTTCTCCCTGCTTGTCAGCCAATAGCATTACCTCTTCCCCCTCATTATTTGGTGGGGAGGGGGGGTGATAGCAGGCCTCAGGCACGAAGTCCTCCACGGCTGCCCCCCGCCCCCTCCGTAAATCCCATGAGGCTTCGGCTCCCCTCTGCACCTACGCTGTCCCCCTCTCCTCAACCACAGGCGGGGTGGCTTCCCCACGGGTCCTCATCCGTGGCCTCAGCTCCATCCTCTCCCTCACCGTCTTCCTTTACAAAGGCTTCTGTTACTCCTCAATGAACTCTGTTCTTCCCACCGCCAGCTTCTACCCTCACCATCTCATTCTTTTTTTTTTTTTTTTTTTTTAAATAAATTTATTTATTTATTTATTTATTTTTGGCTTGTGTTGGGTCTTCGTTTCTGCGCGAGGGCTTTCTCTAGTTGCGGCGAGCGGGAGCCACTCTTCATCACGGTGCGCGGGCCTCTCACTATCGTGGCCTCTCTTGTTGCGGAGCACAGGCTCCAGACGCGCAGGCTCAGTAGTTGTGGCTCACGGGCCCAGTTGCTCCGCGGCATGTGGGATCTTCCCAGACCAGGGCTCGAACCCGTGTCCCCTGCATTGGCAGGCGGATTCTCAACCACTGCGCCACCAGGGAAGCCCACCATCTCATTCTTGATTCAACCCTCAGGTCTTTGCCATCTGGCTTCTCCCTTCACCCTGCCGGGGACCCTGCCCTAAAGGACCTGGGCTCACTCCGCAGCATTTGACAGTATGTCCTTCTCTCAGGGGCCCCCCTGTACTTTGCCCCCGGGATACTCCCTCCTGGTTGTTTTCTACCCTCTCACTACTCCTTCTAAGTCTCCTTCGTAGATCTGTTCCCCGCCAGCCACACCTCAAGGCTGGTGTCCCCAGCATGCAGGCCCGGCTCTCCGGTCTTCTCACTCCTCACTGCCTTATTGCGACCCCACCTGCTGTGCCAGATGCCAATGACTCCCAGTCTGTCACCCAGGCCTCTCTGCTGAACCTGCAGCATTCAACTGCTCGTGTGTGGCTCCACGTAGATGGAATTGAGACGCCTCTAACTCTGCAGGTCTCAAACGCGTTTCTTTTGTTCCTTCAGTAAGGGTTTACTGGGGGAAAGGGGGGGAGGGATAAACTGGGAGATTGGGATTGATGTATCCACACTGCTATATATAGAATAGATAACTAATAAGGAACCTACCGTATAGCACAGGGACCTCTACTCAATACTCTGTAATGACCTATATGGGAATAGAATCTAAAAAAGAATGGATAGATGTATATGGATAACTGATTCACTTTGCTGTACACCTGAAACTAACACATTGTAAATCAACTATACGCCAATAAAAATTAATTTAAAAAATAAAATAAAATAAAATGCAAAAAAAAACAGTTCATTGAGCATCTACCATGGGCCAATTCTAGGTGCTGGTGATACCGTAATAATTAAGCATACCCTCTCCCCTGCATCCGAAGTTCACATGAGGAGGGCAGACAGACAATAAACGAACAAACGGACATCGGGTATTGGTAAGGGCATGAGAAAAAGAAAGGCAGGTAAGGGAAAGAAAGGGGGCTGGAGAGAAGGGAGGGGGACAAGGTGTGTTCTTGAATTTGTCTTGGTCAGGAAAGGTCCCTCTTATAAACTGGCAGTTGAGTAGAAACCTGAAGAAAGTGAGGCCATGAGCCGGGGCAGGGGCAACAATTCCAGGCCGAGGGGAAGCAAGTGCACAGGCCCGGAGGCTGAAGTGCGCTGGTGGGTCCCAGAGCTGGGCAGGTGGAGGCCAGGGTGAGAGGGAGGGAGGGAGGGAGGAGGTGAGTCTAGAGAAGCAGCAGGGTCAGAGGGTGCAGGGCCCCGTAGGCACTGGGAAGGGCTCCACATTTATACCCAGTGAAGCGGGTATAAATCCCCTATCCTTCCCCTATCCCGACTCTTACAAACCCCTTCTCTTCTTGAGGTTCAAAGACCCCCCCACGCCCCAATACAACACTCCAGTTTCAAATACACCATTATTCTGTACCAAGGGTCCTGGTGACTAAGAGCTCACAGTCTGTAACGCTGTAACCATAGTTTTAAAATTAACTTTTCAATAATGGCAAACAAATATCCAGGTGCTTGCTTGCCATCTGTATATCATCTTCAATAATATGTCTTCGCTCATTTTCTAAAAAAAAAAAAATAAATGAAAATTTAAAAATTTAAAAAATAAAATTAACTTTTCAAATCCAACAAGTAATAAAAGTCTTTCAAATCCAAGGATCGCTTTTAAAAAAGAAAATACAGGAATTGTCTTAGAATCAAAATAACAGAGGGCTTAAAGTAAGATATTCGGTCTTCCTGTGTTGTAGAAACATACTTATCACAGAGCGTGACTTTCCTGAGTGCTCTGTTAGAGATCCAAGATGACTTTACATGAAGCACAAAAAGCATTGTTTAACAGGAGAGGAAACCGAAGCCTGGAAAAGAGTGACCTGGTTCAGATGACACAGTTCAGAGGAGCACGATCTCTCTCCTGGCTCTTTGCTCTTTCTTCTTGAACATATCCCTGCAGCAAAGCCAAACCTCAACAGCTACACCTTTATTTTTTGACCATCTTTGTTTGGTTGAAGAAGTAAAAACCAACGCATCATGTTCTTTTGAGAGAGGCCAGACGGCCCCTGGCACCTGCCCCTCGACTCAAACCTTCCCAAACATCTCAGCCCTGCAGGCAAGGTTTAATCACTCCTAATCCTATAGTCCTTTCCTGGCCGAGGCACACGATTTTTTCCTATTCAATGTGACATTGGTTATATATCAATCCCAGAGGAAATCCACGGCCTTCATTGTGGCCCCTTTCAAAAGGCATACATTGAGATACTGCTCTAAATGCAAGTTCCTCCCACGGAAGGATGGGTGGGCAGTGCATAGACGTTTAGAAGGAGCGCGCATATCCCAGGGAAACTGGTTATTCAAGAAATGCTTACAATATCGCGGTGCATATAAAGACAACAGCACACCCAGTCATAATTTATCTAAAGAACTCTTCTTATTCCAGGCCCATATCTGGCGTCATTGCTGATGCCATAAACAAATCAACATGTCCCATCCTGAAGCCTTGACCTTCTGCAACACGCCTTAGATCATCAGTCTACTGAGGAGCAGGAGACAACGCCAGCCTGACTTTCGATGCACTAGGCTCTAGTTAGCTTTGCATGAGAGGTGGAAGCAAAGGACTCCAGGTTCCTGGCTTTTGGTTCCTTCGCTTTCTTTTTCCCCCTCCAAGGATCCTAGGGTCTTGACAATCATCGAAGGAGATGCCGATTTGAGAGGGAAGTAGGTAAATTCCACCTGGGACATCTAAGTGAATGTCTCCACTAAGTGGGAGGAGATGGGCCTGGAACTCGGGATGGAGATCTGGGCTGCAGACAAAAGTTCGCAAAACGCCAGCACAGGTTTGCGAAACGCGGCTAGGTGGAGCCGCGGAGCATGGGCCCAGGAAGAGCGTGCAAAGTGGGAAGAGGCCGTAGAGCAGGACGGTCCACCTGACAAATCGCACGTGGGTGATGCTGGGGGAATGAACCATCGAGGGATGAGGGTTGGTGGCGTGTGTGAGACAGAAGCTGAAATGTGTCGGCCCAGAGGCTAGGCTGGGTGGGAAGGGAAGCAAAGCCATGAGCAGGGTGAGTGGCTTGGAGAACAGGAAGCCAAAGGACTTACTAGCTGTGGAGCCTCGATCCTGTCACTTGACATCCTTCCAAAAAACTTGCCCATTTCCTGTGCAGCGGTGCCAAGGCTCTAGCCGCTGCTACTTCAGATCCGTATATCCACCAAGGTGCGTGGTTCCTTTTCTATCATGTCCTGCACAAAACCTAGGAGTTGCAAGATACACGTTTCTGGCAGCAGAAGCAAACAGAGAGCCCCTTCCCACACTCCCATAAGCTTGACATTCTTCTTCCAGCTGCACGCCAGACCAACACTAAGCAACTATACGACTCCCTCAGGACAGGCAGGAATGGGAAAATAGAACAGGACTGAAATCTATTAAGATTCATATCCACAGAAGTTGGATGAAGCTAACAAAGGACATTACGATAAAACTAACTGTAGCACAACCCCCAGTCTTTAAATGGCGTAGAGGTTGAATCAAAGTGCTTGAGTTAATGAGAATTTCCTTTTTTGGGCAAGAGAACACTGGTCAACAAAGCTATCAGCTGTTTAGATATTGGAAGAGAAACCCAGTAATATATTATGCTTTGGAGAAAAGTAATAAAACCCACTCGTGATCTGAATCTTGAAAACCTCAATACCTCAGTTTATTTAATCAGGGATTCTATTCTTAAAATGTTGGGAACACTGCAAAAGGGGGAAAAAAGTAAAGCCATACTTCTGCTCTTGACACCTAAACATCTATCCTAATATTTGTCTGTGTTTGTTTCATCCTTGTGCTGTAGGTCTCCAAAACTGGGATGAGGGTTTTTCCTGTGTGTGTTTTTTGTTTTGTTTTAAGTTTGAAACACTCGTAAATCAACTACACTTCAAAAAAAAAAATGTAAAAAAGTAAAAAAAAAAAAAAAAACACTTAAGAAGCCTTTTTATTTATTTTTTTAAAGATTTTTTTTTTTTTGATGTGGACCATTTTTAAAATCTTGATTGAATTTGTTACAATATTGCTTCTGCTTTTTATGTTTTGGGTTTTTTGGCCATGAGGCATGGGGGATCCTAGCTCCCTGACCAGGGATTGGACCCACAACCCCTGCACTGGAAGGTGAAGTCCTAACCACTGGACTGCCAGGGAAGTCCCCCAAAAAAAGCCTTTTTAAAGAGAACAATAATCATAGAATGTTACCGAATTGTAGAAGATAAGACACATTAACTTCTGGTGCTTCAACAGGTACCCAACCGACAGTTGGTCAGTTGTCAACTATTATGTAGTTAATAACACCAATACCCAAATCTGAGTGAGGCAGACTCTCTGGAATTTACACCACCTCTCTGTCTTGTTGTAACAAGAAATCTCTCTGGTTCTAAGACCTTCCAGGATACGTGAGCACTGGTAGAGGGAGTGCTATGGTCTGTTTGTGCCCCCCTCCCCTCCCCAATTAATTTGTTGAAATCTTAACGTCTGATGTGATGGTTTTAGTAGGTGGGGCCTTTGGGAAGTGCTTCAATCACGAGGATGGAGCCCTCACGGATGAGCTTAGTGCACTTATACAAGAGGCTCCAGAGAGCTCGCTCGCCCCTCTCCCACGTGAGGACCACCAGACGCCTGCAGCCCAGAGGGCGCCTCACCTGGCCCAGCTGCACTGACTTCCAGCCTCCAGGACGGTGAGGAATAATTGTCTGTTGTTTATAAACCACCCGGTTTATGGTGTTTTGTTACAGCAGCAAATGGACGAAGATAGGGACGGAGCCTTACTTGGTCCAAAGAGAGAGAACAGTTGAAAGCCTGGAGAGGAAGGCTTACATCGTGTGGGGATGTTGGGAGGAGGGGGCAGGGGAAGGTGCATGTATTGCCACCTGCCCACTATTGGCACACACTCCGCAAATGTTTCCATAAATGGAATGAACTAATTCTAGTTCCCATTTTGCTGTTAACGTGTTGTGTGACTTCAGGCAAGTGATTGTGCTTGACCCTCAGTTTCTTCATCTGTCAAGTGGGGCCGACCTCTGAGGTGACCCCCATGAACGCATCTATGAACTCTGAAGCTCCTGGCACGTGAAAAGATGAAGAGTAAGAGTTGTCTCTGTTCTGGGACTTCCCTGGTGGTCCAGTGGTTAAGACTCCGCACTTCCACTGCAGGGGGCGCGGGTTCCATCCCTGGTCGGGAACTAAGATCCCACGTGCCTTGCAGTGTGGCCAAAAAAAAAAAAAAAAAAAAGAGTTGTCTCTGTTTTGCTTCTTCTCAAATAATGGCGGATATCAAATTTTCAGGTCAGAAAACACTGCCAGTATTTTCAGTGGCTTTCTTCTAATCAACAAGCTTTTTAGCTTGTTAAAACTGTGTTCTTCCCCCAAAGGCTGATTTCATTATAAGATTTTTAAACGTTGGTCTGAAATGTCTTTGTGTTTGGGAATTGAACCTTATTTTAAGAAGAAAATCTTTTTCACTTTCTTTTTAAATAAGATGGGATTTCTAGGCTGTGCCACAAAATCTCATTTTAATGCCTAAAGTGAGTAGTAACCTACATTCCTGCTATTAATTCTAAGTTCTGACAACAGCTGCAGATACATCTACTACTGCTAGTTTATTACTGTAATTAATTGAATACTTACTATGTCTCAGGTACTATGCTTTGCATTTTATATATATTCCCTTTAAGCTTTGTAACAACTCAGTAGGGAAGATATTATCCCTTTACCACACATATAAAAAGAGGCTCTGAAAGGTTAAGGGACTTTATCCAGCTAAGAAATAATAGAACCAAGTTTTAACCAGGTCTGGCTTATTTAAAAGTCCTTGGGGGCTTCCCTGGTGGCGCAGTGGTTGAGGATCTGCCTGCCAATGCAGGGCACACGGGTTCGAGCCCTGGTCTGGGTTCGAGCCCTGGTCTGGGAGGATCCCACGTGCCGTGGAGCGGCTGGGCCCGTGAGCCACAATTGCTGAGCTTGCGCGTCTGGAGCCTGTGCTCTGCAGCAAGAGAGGCCCGCGCGCCGCAGTGAAGAGTGGCCCCCGCTTGCCACAACTAGAGAAAGCCCTCGCACAGAAACGAAGACCCAAGACAGCCATAAATAAATAAATAATGTTAGCTGTTAAAAAAAAAAAAAAAAAAAAAAAAAAAAAAAGTCCTTGGTCTTTCCACTATGACAAGTAACTGTTCAAAACAGACTTATGGAACACAAGTCAACAGTAAACTAATATCTGTATTTATGAATATCAGAAACATTGATTCATTTTTTAAAAAAAGAAAAAAAAACCCTTGTAATATATATTTTTTCCAAAAATGTCTTCAAAGTATGCCTCAAATTACCACACTTAAGGCTCTTCATTGTTTGGTACAAACTGAATCAAATCAACAATATATACTCTTTGACATTTTCTAATTCAAATAAGAAAACAGCCTTGATAATACTAAAATGAACGTTAAAAAAGCCCTCTGGGGCTTCCCTGGTGGCGCAGTGGTTGAGAATCTGCCTGCCAATGCAGGGGACACGGGTTCGAGCCCTGGTCTGGGAAGATCCCACATGCCACGGAGCAACTAAGCCCGTGAGCCACAACTACTGAGCCTGCGCGTCTGGAGCCTGTGCTCCGCAACAAGAGAGGCCGCGATAGTGAGAGGCCCGCGCACCGCGATGAAGAGTGGCCCCCGCTCGCCGCAACTAGAGAAAGCCCTCGCACAGAAACGAAGACCCAACACAGCCAAAAATAAAATAAATTAAAAAAAAAAAAGCCCTCTGAAGGAAACAATTCTCCCCATGTTAAAATAACCCTTAAAAGATTTAAAAAATAATGGCCACCAGCAGGCATACAAAGGAAGTCCCTGCATTTTTCACGTTTTATGTCATGTATTCTTGCTGATTTCCACTTCAGCAGGGACTAACTTGTTTTGTGGTAGCTGTTGGGTCTTTGCAGGTTCTGCTACAGGTGTTGTCTTGTACTGAAGAATAAGTAACTTCTAGTATTACCACACTGGCTGCAGGCAAGATGTCAAGAAACATGCAGTAGAAGTTGGCTTGAAGCCCTTTGCACATATAATTACTCTCTGAAGTTCCAATCTACACAATAGCAATTTATAGCAGCAACATCATTCCAGCACATTGAGAGAAAAGTTAAATTTAGCTTATTGGCAAGAATAGCCTACCGCAGCTTAAAAGAGTCATACAGGTTTTAAATAACTCTGAAACATGAGAGAACTGCCCACATTCTTCCCAGTCTGCCTGGAACACGGGCAACTTGACACTCAGCCTACAATTAGAAGGTGTACAGTGTGCAATCGGAGGAGCAAAAAGACCTTCCCACGATGACCGAAAGAAATATGCATATTACAGTCAATCATTCCGGAGTTAATTATTCAGATTCATCCAGTATCAGCCAGAGTAGACCTAGCTAATCTACCTTGTGTCACTCATTTTCATTTCATTTCATTTCATTTCAGTGACTGAAAATGATAACCTGCACTTAATCAGCAAGTTGTGCATCTTTCAGGAGGACTTATAAAAATTAAGCTGAGAGAAAAAAGCACACTCTCCTATCAGCTGATATTTTGGGCTCTAAAACCCAGCTCTGCTAAAGAACTGGGGTAACTGAGGGGAGATGATACACCAGAATCACCCTAGGAACTGTTTCAACCAACTCATTGGTTTTATTCAATCTGTGAACTTGGATTATATGTATCATTTTGAGATGGGCTCTCCGATTCATCTGAAGTTCTTATTAAACCTTGCTTAAAGTTAAATCGTCACAACTTCTGCAAATCCTAGATGGGGGGATGGGGAAGACAAGGAAGCACTTCCACTCCAAATGCAAACACTGAGCATTTCATGCAAAACTTCTCTTCCACGTGAAATCATTCAACTCCACATGCTCAGTGAATTCAGCTGATTTACAGACATTTACGCAGAAGCCAAAACCCCTAACCCTGCAGTCCTGTTTAGTGATGGTCTTGCTTATGAGTGGCTCACAGATGACTGGCAGTTTGGCCGGGTCTAAAAATGAAAGAATGGGAAGAAGGGTTGAGCATACACAGCGATGGAGAAAATAATGAGGATGATTTGCAAGTGAGGATTATGAAAATCAGTATCATCACCTTAAGACACACATTGTGAAGGATCCAAGTTTTAGTCACATGCAAGTTAGATCGTGACTCCAAATTATTTCACAAGATAGAAGTGTCCGTAAAGCTTTAATTGCCTTAGTTTATTTCACTGTCAACAATTGTTTTACAGTGCCTCATTTAACATTTGTGAGTGAAAATAACCTGAAAGAAGTATAGTTCCGTAGTTATGAGTTCAAGCTTAGTGAATCACACGTTTAAGCTAAAACAAAACTGAAACCTCACATTTTGGAAACCAATCATTGAGTTCCTTCAACAGTTCTTTTTTTTATATATATATAATTTTATTTATTTAATTAGCTTTTTTAATATAATTTTATTTATTTATTTATTTATTTGGTTGCATGGGGTCTCAGTTGCGGCATGTGGCATGCAGGCTCAGTAGCTGTGGCGCGTGGGCTTAGTTGCCCCATGGCATGTGGGATCTTAGTTGCCCAGCCAGGGATTGAACCTGCGCCCCCTGCATTGGAAGGTGGATTCGTAACCACTGGACCACCAGGGAAGTCCCCTTTCAACACTTCTTAAAAACTTACTATGTGTCAGGAATTAAATCTGTGGGGAATCAAGGGCAACTTTGAACTGGGGATTGATCTGATCATATGTTTTAGAAAGATAAAGGGAGAGAAAAGGCACAGACCAGAGGCACAGAAACCAATTAGGAAGGGATGAGGGCCTGAGTCCTGGTGTGGGATTAGAAACAAATGAGTGGAAGAGAGAAATATTTTAAATATTTTAAACATCTTAAAAATTATCAACAAGAAGGACTTGATAAAGTTTTGTGATAAAGTGGCATTACTGACAGAAATAGGAAAGATGGGAAAGGGAATCACCTGGAGATGAGGAGTTGGATTTTGGGTCGAGACAGAATACCTTCAGTTTAAGATGATGGTGGCTCATCTAAATGACTGCTGCATGGATTTGATTAACTATAAGAATCCGAAGTATGTGTCCTTTCTTCCCAATGGTGCCTACCATAATTTATGCAGTGATTAGTTTTGAAAGAAGTAATCTGTGAGTTACATTTTTCCACATTTACCTTCTGTTAATGAATACTGGTCAGAGAGAACAAGAGCTGTATCTTTGAAATCTTACTTTCTTCTACAAAGAACTTGTCTACATCTTATCAATCTACAGTCAATAGGTTCAAACTTGGCCCATGTGGGCAGCTTGTCAGGAGATTGGGGGCCACACCTGAGTTAATCGTAGCCTGCTGTTCTCTTTAAAACAGCTCACAGAGGCCAGTGTATTCAGCTCAACGTGGACCTCAGAATTCTAAGAACGGGAGTATCCACGTCTATGCTTTGTTGTAGACAGGCCACAGCTCCAGGACCACCAGGCCTGTACTCTGCCATCAGCCTCTATTTTATTTTATTTTTTATGGTCTTTTAAAAAAATGTTTTAAATTAATTAATCCATGGCTTGAAGGATCTTAGTTCCCCGACCAGGGATTGAACCTGGGTCGGCAGTGAAAATGTGCCAAGTCTTAACCACTGGACCACCAGGGAATTCCCCAGTCTCTATTTTACTCTCACTTCCTCTTCAAAATGACTGTCATCCAGCAATGCCAAATATATCTGCCACAGATCACGGAAGTCCTTTATAATTCTTATGATGTTCAGTTCATCTTTATGTTACATGAGAATCAGCAATAAAATTGCATCTTTTTTTTTAAGTACATGATAAGTAAGTGGGAAACAAGAAGACTAGGAAATGGTATGTTTGATGGTCTATGTTTAGATAGTTAATAAATTTGAGATTCGAATTTAAAGAACATCTCTGTACTAGTGACATATGTGTCACAAAATCTGGCTGATTTAATTTATACAAGACTAAATAAAAAAATGTCTTTTTAAAACCCATGCTTAAATATTGTGTCCCAAAAAAAAAAAAAAAAAAATATTGTGTCCCCAAAACTATTAGTCCTGTGCTGAGGAGCTAAGCAGCTTCCTGAAGGCTGTGCTGGCACCTCAGGTCCCACTCTAGCACTCGGTATGTAGGGTGGAAGGGAGGGATTCAGTGCCTTGTAATGGTCACCATGAATTGGTTACATCACTAAGATGTTACTAAATGTCTGGGAAACTAGATTGATCTGTATCATCTCAGGACACGTTATAGGTATTTTGATTTTGGGGGGAAATCTTTGCTACGAGCTGCCTTTTCTTTTCATGTACCTCTTCCTCTTAAAAAAGCTGACAAGAATCAAAACCAAACAACAAACTAATCACACCATTAAAGATCCAACAAGAGATTGATGTGCTTCAAATGACAAAGCATTTGTACAGTTGATTACTATGCAATTATAAAAAAGAAAAGCACATTATGATTCACAAACATTTAATATATAAAACATGATGTATAGTGAAATTCTGTTTTTGAAAAAAAACAGATACATGAACTTTAAAATATGTATCCTTATTTATATAAAGACAAATACCAAAATCTAAAAAGTGGTTATCTCTGAGCAATGGGGTTACAGGAGAATTTCGATTTTTGCTTATCTGTATTTTAATTTTTTCCATTTGAACGTATAATAAGAAAAAGTTATAGGGAAAAAAATCCCAAATTGTAATTGCTTTCTAGTTAATTAAATATTACTGCATTCTATTAAATTTCTTCAACATCTCTGATTTTCTTGCTACATTTTTGAAAATAACTGCAAGTTTACAAAAGGTGATAAACATGAAACAAAATCATGAATGAGGAGAAAGCTATCTAAACAGGAGTGGCCAAGGCCAAAATTCTGGAAGAAGACACAGTTTGGCCAGGCCTGGCCCTGTAGGGAGAGGGGAGGTCAATTACAATGACCGCTAGCATGCATCAAGTCCTATTATATCCAAGTGTCAATGCCAACGCTTTATAGGAAACATCTCCAATTCTCACGTTCTTGAAATGTTGGAATTCTCTCTATGTATCACACAATAACACAGACTCAGGAGGAACTTAGTTAAAGCTACACGACTACGTGATAAAGTGGGTGCGCTAGAGCTGACAAGATCTTGGTGAGGCCAAAGCACAGGAGCAAATTTGGTCCAGGGAGAGATGGAGAGGCGCTGATACGCACTGTGTTGCTGCCCTGTTTCTCCTAATCAATGTTCGGTCCTGTACCAGTCAGCCAACGGCTGGTCCTTCAACGTGTGGGGCTGCAGTTAACATCACCCACACAGCAGATGGGAGAGTGAGGTCTACTGTACAGAGAAGAGGTGCATCAGGCTTATCCCGAGGACACACAGATGTGGGGGGATGTTTGCAGCCAGCTCAAGGAATTGTGCAAAATCTTAAGTTATTCAACCCTTACAGCGAGAGATGGTAGTGTGTCCTCCTCGTAACCGCCATCGGTCAGATAGAGATGCGGATAGTCAGTAAAGCCACGCCAAATTGCCAGTCATTCTGCTCGGAGGCTGGGCAGTCAGTTAGGTTCATTGTAAGCAAGTCACTCTTGGTTCACCAGCCTAATATTGTGTACTGGTAAAATAATATTCTTTCTCTTTGGAATTTATCACTATTTAAATATCTATTTCTCTGCATATCGCTATCTAAATATGTGTGTGTATCTTGCTTAAAAATCATCTCCCGGGCTTCCCTGGTGGCGCAGTGGTTAAGAATCCGCCTGCCAATGCAGGGGACACAGGTTCGAGCCCTGGTCCGGGAAGATCCCACATGCCGCGGAGTAACTAAGTCCGTGCGCCACAACTACTGAGCCTGCGCTCTAGAGCCCATGAGCCACAACTACTGAGCCCGCGTGCCACAACTAATGAAGCCCGCGCGCCTTGAGCCCGTGCTCGGCAACAAGGGAAGCCACCGCAATGAGAAGCCCGCGCACCGCAACGAAGAGTAGCCCCTGCTCGCCGCAACTAGAGAAAGCCCACACACAGCAACGAAGACCCAATGCAGCCAAAAACAAACAAACAAACAAAAAAATCATCTCCCTCTCTATAATACAAACGCCATGAAGTCAGAGTTTTGTCTGTGTTATTTGTTGCTGTAGCCTCCACACCTAAAATAATTCCTAATACAGAGTAGGCTGTCAGTAATATTTATGGGAGGCCTGAATCAACTATGTCACGAACATCAACATGGCTCAGACCCAGCGGCTAAGAAGGTTCCCACTGTAGAGACGGCTGTGTTTGAGGATGGCAGTGGGATGGCTGCATGGAAAGGAACTCGGACATCTCTGAGGTGTGAGCATGAGGTCCAGCTCTGGGAGTCAGCTATGTCTCGGTTGGTCAGGGAAACTATGAGATCTGCTCAATTCTATAAGAGAAATAGCGAAATTAGAAAGAAGACTCAGAATGGAGCTTGGATAAAGGATCTCTTTGGTAAAAGAGAACTGAAAGATGGGTAAGAATTGACCACGACAAAAAAAAAAAAAATTTGTAGGATGTGGTATGTGCCACTAGCTGTCAGACTGTCCCAGTGATTATTTCAACCACAGATTTTAATTTAAATAATAATAATAATACCCATTGGGATAGATGAGCACTTGTTGGACTGATTAGGGTAACAGGAAGCCAATTAGGATTATGCTGATAGATCCAATCAGAAAAGGAAAGAGAATGTGGCTTGAGAGAGAGCCAGTCCTGGTGACTAAGGGAGAATGTATGGAGACCACTACCCACAGGGAAAGATAAAGAAAAGCCGAGAAGCAGATCTTCCATGAATCCACAGCCCAAGGGGTGCAAAATGTTGACAGTGTGTCCTGGGGCAAAACCACCAGGACACATTTATATATTTATAAACTTATATATTTATATATATAACTATATCCGCAGAGTAGCAGCTCCCTGAAGAGGCAGGGAGTCCACTCAGGGTTCTTTTACTCTGGAGTTTATCTGCTTATCCTTTGCTGCCTCTTACAATATACCCCTTCTGGGTGCTGTGCTACGTATAGTAAGGGTAACAAAATAAAATGGCACATGGTTCCCGGAATTAAGGGGCTTGCCGTCATGTGTTTTCAGCAAAGGTGAGGGGTAAAAGACAAACTGCAGTGGGTTCAAAGTGAAAGGGGACGCAAGGAAGTAGGCTCAGTTAATCTAGAGCACCATTTTTTTTTTTTTTTTTTCTTTCTCTTTTCTCCCACCCCTCTGCCTTTGGAGGTAACCTTGGTCTGCTCTAAGAA
The DNA here is from genome assembly GCF_009873245.2 of Balaenoptera musculus. Lineage (NCBI taxonomy): Eukaryota > Metazoa > Chordata > Mammalia > Artiodactyla > Balaenopteridae > Balaenoptera > Balaenoptera musculus. Next base: position 1,299,024 of record NC_045788.1, on the reverse strand, counting down.
TTGAGAGAAGAGAACCAGAAGAAAAAAATTCCTTTTCTATTAAATTAAAAAAAAAAAAAAAAAAAAAAGCAGCTAGCACATAATGACGCAAGGGAAAGAACAAAATGAAATAACTCCACGTTAGTAAAATCTTGGTAAAAATGAGAATGAGACAGGTTAGCAACAGTTAGAGGCTTCCGAATACTAGGCAGTGGGCAAAGAATTCCTAACTTGCTGTGTGGCCTTGGACCAATGTCTTAAGCTCCCTGACCTTCAATTTCCTCATCATAAAAATGAGAGCATTATGTTAGAACAGCAGATCTCAAATGTTTGTCCATTTAAGAGTCAGGGACTTGTGAATAAACCAAATTCTCTAGCCTCAATCCCAGGATTTTGACTTAATATCGCCTGCATGAGGCCCAGGAATCTGTATTTAAGTGACACCCCCCCCCCACACACACACACACACCGCCCCCAGATGTGTGATACAACCCTCACCCTGGTGACACTGCCTGAAAGATTCTATGTTCTGTGCAAGGCATCCCCCTTACAAAAGGGAAATAGCAGAAACATTAAACACGCAAATTGCCATTTCTTTTCTTCCTGTTTCCATTTATATATTCCCATTGTAATACATCACAAATAGTTTAAAGTAGGAATTATTTCATAAACAGTATAATTTAATCTGCATGCCATTCCTTCTTCAGTGAAATCAAAATTATACTTTTTTTTCAGAAAATGAGGCTTAAACACAACACTGCATTCAAACTGAGAAAAATAATCAACTTGTATTCACAAATCAAAATGAAAAGTTTCCCCAAAATACCATGATTTATGAATTATGCTGTGGAGAGTCTGAGAAATCAAATGCAGACTGTTTCCATTCTCCTACTGAAAACATATTTTAAAAGTAGTGATTGTTTAATATGCAGGCCTACTTGTTAGCAAGGCATCCCTGCAGCTCCTGGTGATGTGGGACCGGATATTAGTGCCCTACACAGCAGTGGGAGGAGGGCAGGAGGGACAGCACCTGCCCCTCGCCGGCAAGTCGGGCAGCACTGCAACCTGGCAACGCCTCAGTGTAGACGCCCGTTCCCATTCATGTGGACGGGAAAAAGTGGTACTTAGGTTTGCACTGTGCCTTTTGGACAGCTCCTCTGCCACCTGGCATTTTCAGGGTATAGTATTTGATTAATAAAAATACCTTAATTTTCCCTAGTGGCAAAGGTACATGACTTGATTGCACGACCATTCGGTACCGACACTCCTTATCCTGTGAGATGATTTGAATCCAACTGAAATTACAGCACTCATTTCTTCAGCCATGAATTTTTTTTGAAACTCAACTACTTCATGATTCACTTTACAAAGTTTTCCTGCCATCATTCTGCCTTAGCATTTAATCTGTTTCAAATTTAAGTTTACAAGAAGTACAAGAGCTTTGATGGCTCCATATTTATTAAGTGAAGATCAAAGGCCTTCTTTGCTTTTTTTCGTCTTTTACATCTGCAAGGGATAACATAACATTTCAGATGACAGGTTTTCTTTCCACCAAAGAATTTAGCATGAGAATGCCTTCATTTTCAAGCATTTATTTTTCTCTAAGCCTAAACGTTCTCCAAATTATAAGCATGCTGCCATCACACATGGAATTTCATTCAGTGTTATGTTTCAAGAACACCAGGGATCTAACACACCATTCTTAATTGCCACCAGATACAGCTTTGTCCCTGTTCTTCCCACAAAGCTCTTTTCTAGTAAGACTGGCTTTAGGGCTTATAAAATGGTATAAGTCAAAGGTTGTTATCTTCCTAAACAGATCTTAGAGAAGATGGCTCTTTGTTGTGCTGTTTCCGTCTGGCAAAGGATCATTGACATACTTAAAAGATGGAACACATATGGAGTAAAATATAAAACAGGCAAAAGATTACTGTCCCAGTATATAAAGAACTAAAAATCAGTATGAAAAGGACAAAAGAATCCAATAGAAAAGAAGGCAAAATATCCAAACAGGCAATCGCAGAGCAGGGAACTCAAATGATCAATAAATGTAAAAGGATACTCCAACTCACCACTAATCAGAAAAATACAAAGTAAAGCAACAAAATACTATTTCACACAGATCATAATGGCAAAAGTTATAAAGTTTAGCTGATGGGAATGTAAGTCACTATGGAGAACAATATGGAGGTTCCTTAAAAAACTAAAAATGGAGCTACCATATTATCCAGCAATCCCACTCCTGGGCATATATCTGAAAAAGACAAAAACTCTAATTCGAAAAGATACATGCACCCCAGTGTTCATAGCAGCACTATTTACAATAGCGAAGACATGGAAGCAACCTAAATGTCCATCAGCAGATGAAATGGATAAAGAAGATGTGGTACATATACACAATGGAATATTACTCAGCCATAAAAAAGAATGAAATAATGCCATTTGCAGCAACATGGATGGACCTAGAGATTATCATACTAGTGAAGTTAAGTCAGATAGAGAAAGACAAACACGATATATTACTTACATGTGGAATCTAAAAAAATGATACAAATGAACTTATTTATAAAATAGAAACAGACTCACAGACAGAGAAAACAAACTCATGGTTACTAAAGGGGAAAAGCGGGGAGGGATAAATTAGGAGTTTGGGATTAACAGATACACACGACTATATATAATATAAAACAAACAACAACAACCTACTGTGTAGCACAAGGAACTATATTCTGTATCTTGTAATAACCTATAATGGAAAAGAATCTGAAAAAGAATATATAAATGTATACACACACACACATATCTGAATCACTTTGCTGTACACCTGAAACTATCACAACATTGTATATCAACTATACTTCAGAAAAAAGAATATTGTTATAAAGTTTAACAATGTTGTGTGTAGGCCAGGATGTAGACAAGCAGGAACTGGGATAAACTGCCAATAGTACTGTAAGTTGGCATAAACATCTTGGAGAAAAACTGGCAATAAATGTGAAAATATACATAGACTGTGAGTCAGCAACTCTATATCTAGGAATATATCCTAGAGAAACTGCACTTACCCACAAGGAGAAACAGGTAGCACTGGTTATACGTACTGCTTGTAATAAACACCGAGAACAAGACCAACACCCATCAGGTTGGTAAGGGAGAAATAAATTGTGATACCGTTAAACGATGGAATGGATTCAGCAGTTAAGATAGTTAAGATCTATATGTTTCAACATGCATATGGAAAATGACTGAAAAAGCGAATTAGTGAACATTATGTACTATTTATAATACTATTTATGTAGATTTAAGACTCTACAATTAATATTATATATTATTAAATATATGCATATAGTAAAAGTTTAAAAATCATGCAATAAATAAACTCTAAATTCCTGATTCCAGTTGCCTGTGGGGAAGGGAGAGAGGGAGTAGAGGGGACCCACAAGGCCTTCAACTGATTAAGGGCTGTTCAGATGTTCATTAGAAGATGAAGCAAATAAAACCAAATGCTAATAGCACAGGGAGATCAGCTCGGTGCTTTGTGACCACCTAGAGGGGTGGGATAGGGAGGGTGGGAGGGAGGGAGACACAAGAGGGAGGGGATATGGAGATATATGTATACGTATAGCTGATTCACTTTGTTATACAGCAGAAACTAGCACACCATTGTGAAGCAATTATACTCCAATAAAGATGTTAAAAAAGAAAAAAAAAGAAAAACCAAACGCTAATGTATTTCACTTTTGAGTGGAGAGGACACTGGGTTTTGTTATATCATTCTTTCTACTTCCCTGTATTTAAAAATATTTTTAAACTGACGTATTAACAAGTAACAGTGTGGGAAACCTGGAAAAAAATCTCTGGATGCTCACGATGATCCTTTTAAACGGTGAGGGTGCTACAGTGGGGCCAGCCACTCTGCGGCGCTAGTTCCTCCAAATGCAGTGATGATACTTATAAAGCATTCTGAAAATTATTCAGTATAAGGGTCCTTGTCAAAGACAGTCGTGAGAACTGAGCTTTGTCTCACAGAACACTGACTGAAGTCGGGGATTATAGAAATAAAGATATAAAAATTGGGCTTCCCTGGTAGCGCAGTGGTTAAGAATCCACCTGCCAATGCAGGGGACATGGGTTCGAGCCCAGGTCCAGGAAGATCCCACATGCCGCGGAGCAACTAAGCCCGTGCGCCACAACTACTGCGCCTGCGCTCTAGAGCCCGCGAGCCACAGCTACTGAGCCCGCGCGCCACAACTACTGAAGCCTGTGTGCCTGGAGCCCGTGCTCCGCAACAAGAGAAGCCGCCCCAATGAGAAGCCCGTGCACAGCAACAAAGAGTAGCCTCGCTCACTGCAACTAGAGAAAGCCCACACACAGCAATGAAGACCCAACACAGCCAAAATTAAACAAATTTATTTTAAAAAATATAAAAATTAAGTCGCCTACATTTTGTATCTGACATCAGAAATGACTCCTACCATCTTAGCTGACTTCCTGATGGATCCTAAGTTCCTGAAAACTCAAAGACAACAACCTCTCCTAAAGCTATTCAACGTATCAAGTTACTTTGCTTTAAGCAACTTGTACTATTAAGCAATTACCTTAAACTTGAGTAAAATATGCACAAATAAAATAGTACATTCCTTTAGAACCCGCATGAACTACAACACGCACACTGGCAGATAACCTCTATGAGTAAACTGACTGTAGGTAAAAGTGAATTAATGAATAAATAAAACCATACGCAATCCATGTGGTCTATCTTTGATTTTGCAATCTTGGTAGACGGGAACAGAGGATTATTTCTCTAAGAAAAAAGTAGTGCAAGTATTACAGCAAAAGGTGACTGACTGACCCTAGGCTTCAGCATCAGAGCTGGGCAGGGGTGCGGGCTTATGGTCCCTATGGCCCTTATCATGGGGATACAGGTCCTGCCTTAAAGAAAGCGCAGCTGCTGCCAGTGTGCGTGCAGTGTTGTCACAGCACCTAACTTTCCGATGTAAGCTGAAATCCAGATTTTATGGTAAATATAACATAATTTCAAATTGTTGGTTGAATAAGACTGGGGACAGCCCAAAACGTGCACTGAAAGAAATATTATGCACTTGTAGAAAGGATAAGGAAGCTTTTAAAATACTCACATAGATGGGATTAACATACACACGCTACAATATACAAAACAGGTAATCAACAAGGACCTACCGTGTAGCACAGGGAACTCAATATTCTGTGATAACCTATATGGGAAAAGAATCTGAAAAATAGATGTATGTCTATGTCTAACTAGATCACTTTGCTGTACACCTGCAACTAACACAACGTTGTAAATCAACTATACTCCAATATAAAAAAAATACACAGTGAGTGCCACAATATGGCAAGTGAAAAAGGTGAGGTGCAAAACAGAATCTGTAGCATAGTACAGTGTCTGAAGTGATGGAAAGGGGGGGGAAATGTTTTTCCTGCTTATATTTTCAAAAAGAAAAAAATAGAATAAACCATGAGATCATAAAGGGAAAAGAAAATCCCTGAAACAAATGAATACTGAGCAGGGAGGGATGGGGTGAGGCTCGCTGGGGACTGGCCATGCCCACCACTTACACGGTCAGCTGTGCAGTCAGTCTCCCAACCAAGGGAGAGACCTGCCAATCAACAGCCTCCCTGAGTGAGGAAACCTAGGCCTGCCACCTGGTAGTTATCTGCTTAGTCCTTAGTCATAAATACAGTCCACCAAACATTTACGAAAAACCAACCACATGGAACAGAAAACAAGATGAACAATGTGATATGATCCAGAAGAAAGTAGAGATAATTCTTTAACAGAACAGACCTCTGGGAAAGTTATAATTAGGAATCCTGATAGAGAGAATGTCCCAGGCATTAAACAAGCACAAACAGATATGGAGGAAAGAGATCAGGAAGAGTCAGGGATTAAAGGTGATGATCAAACAAAGAGCCCACCCAACAGGCAAACACAGTCACCCTTCGTACCCTCTGGTTCCGCAGCTGTGGACTGAATCAACTGTGAGCCAAAAATATTCAGAAAAACCCTCCTCACTGTCGGTGGGAATGTAAACGGGTACAGCCACTGTGGAGAAGTGTGGAGGGAGGGTCCTCAGAAAACTAAAAACAGAGGTGCCCTATGAGCCAGCAATCCCACTCCGGGGTATGTATCCGAGGAAAACAACAGCACTAACTTGAAAAGAAACGTGCACCCCAGTGTTCATTGCAGCTCTATTTACAATAGCCAAGACATGGAAGCAACCGAAGTGTCCATCGACAGATGAATGGATAAAGAAGATGTGGCACATATATGCAACGGAATATTACTCGGCCATAAAAAAGAATGAAATAATGCCATTTGCAGCAACATGGATGGACTTGGAGGGTATTATGTTAAGTGAAATAGACAGAGAAAGACAAATACTGTGTGATATCACTTATATGTGGAAACTAAAAAAATACAGCAAACTAGTGTATAAAACAAAAAAAAGAAGCAGGCTCACAGAGATACAGAGAACAAACTACTGGTTACCAGTGGGGAGGGGCAATAAAGGGGTAGGGGGTAAAAAAAAGGGTTATTATGGGATTATATGAAATCATGTGTGAGACTTTTGAGAATTGTAAAGTACTATAGAATTTAAAGACTCCTTCATTCAATAAAAGCAGTAAATTAAAAAAATAAAAATCATTTCTTCAAAAAAAAATATTCAGAAAAAAAAATTCCAGGAAGTCCCAAAAAACAAAGCTGGAATTTGCCTCACACTGGCAACTGTTTACATAGCATTTTTACATTGTATTAGGCATTATAAACAGTCTAGAGATGATTTAAAGTACACAGGATGTGCACAGGTTATGTGCAAATACCATGGCATTTTATAAAAGGGACTTGAGCATCCTTGGATTTTGGTACCTGTGGAGGGTCCTGGAACCAAATCCCTGTGGATACCGAGGGATGACTGTAAATATAGAACATTTAGATAAGAAACAAAACTGGCTAATGAACATGATAAATTTTAATCTCATAGTAATCAAGGAAATGGAAGTTAAAACTAGGTATTTTTCATCCATCGGATTGGCAAAAAGAGCAACGCTGTTTTAATTAACTGTACTAGTTTGGGCTGCAGTAACAAATTACATAGACTAGGGGGCTTAAACCACAAACATTTATTTTTCACAGCTGTGGAAGCTCTAAGCCCGAGATCAGGCTGGGCTCCCCGCGAAGGCCCTCCCCTCTTCCTGGTTTAAGGATGGCCTCTTCCTGGGTTCTCACAGCTGGAGAACAGAGAGGAAGCAAGCTCTCTTCTCTCCTCCCAAAGGCACAAATCCCATTCATGAAGGCTCCACCCTCATAATCTAATTATCTCCCAAAGGCCCCACCTCCTCACACCCTCACACAGATCACACTGCAGGGGGTGTGGGGAGAGGGTTAGGATTTCAGCATATGAATTGGGGTGTGGGGAGGGTACACCAACATTCAGTCCCAGACAGTAATCTCATGCTGTATCAACAGACCACTCACTAGCTCTCCTGGTTCCTGTGCACTAGGAATTCAGTAGTGGTTTGGCTGGGCAGGTCCAACGTGCGTGACTCCTTCTCACGAGGCTGCAGTCATTGAAGGCTTGATGGGGCTGGAGGAGCGGCTTCGATTGCCGTCGGTTCCTCTCCAGACCTGCTCGAGGCCTCCTGGCGCGGCCATGGGCCTCCTCCGGAACAAGCGGTCCAGGAGAGCAAGGCTTTTCATGACATAGCACACACACGGTCACTTATATTCTACCGGGCACAAACCAGCTCTAATTTAGTGTGGAAGGGACAACACGGAGACGTGGAAGCCAGGAGATGAGGATAATTGGAGGCTGGCTACCACAACTGCCACATTCAGTTTGGGGGAGAATGGGAGTGAAGGGGCGTCCCGATAGACCACTGCGGGGTGTGTAACTGGAAACGGGCGCCCCGATAGACCACTGCGGGGTGTGTAACTGGAACGGGAGCCCCGATAGACCACTGCTGGGTGTGTAACTGGAAACGGGCACCCCGATAGACCACTGTGGGGTGTGTAATTGGTGTACCTCATTTAGAGGGCAGTTTGACAGTGGGTGGGCGGTAAGATTTAAAATGCAACATATCAGGGCTTCCCTGGTGGCGCAGTGATTGAGAAACTGCCTGCCAATGCAGGGGACGCGGGTTCGAGCCCTGGTCTGGGAGGATCCCACATGCCGTGGAGCAACTGGGCCCGTGAGCCACAATTACTGAGCCTGCGCGTCTGGAGCCTGTGCTCCGCAACAAGAGAGGCCGCGATGGTGAGAGGCCCGCGCACCGCGATGAAGAGTGGCCCCCGCTTGCCGCAACTGGAGAAAGCCCTCGCACAGAAACGAAGACCCAACACAGCCATAAATAAATAAATAAATGAATATTAAAATGCAACATATCTTTGCGTGTATTCTATGTGAAGGACATACGTGCAAAGAAGTTCAGTGCAATATTTGCAATAACAAGAAAAAGGGGGAAAACCTACATATCTGTAAATTAGGGAATGCATAAATTAAGGAATACTATGGAGCAGTTAAAAAGAATGTGGCAGATCTATGACTGACCATGGAAAGATTTCTACGGCACACTGTTAAGAATACAAGAAGAAAATACTCTCCCATTTACGTAAAAAGAAGAAAACCAAATATCAATACATGAATACTGATTTTGTGTGTGTGCATATATATCTTTGAATGTCAAAATCTACAGAAAAGCTCTGGAAAGACACATGTAAAAGTTTTGGTGGTTACTTCTGAAAACGGTACAAGAGGAGTGGGGCGTGAAGGCAGCACTTTTAATTCATAATACTGTCTTGTTTGAATTTTTAACAAAAATGACTTAAATAATCTAAACATTTAAAACCGGAAAATAACAGACTTTGAGTGACAACCCAAAGTGCCCTCTTACGGTAAAGAATTTGGGCTTTTGTGGCTAGACTTTATTTTAGTTCTTCGGAGACACTTTATGGCTCACTTATGGATTTCTAGTTGCTGCTACAATTTTGTTGATCTCAGATCAAGTCTTTAGAAAATGAAGGAAATAGAGCAAGGTCTCAACTTCTGAGTCTGCTTTCACTTGTCGGGGTGTAATGAATGGGAAACGGCTGTTAGACAGTCCGGTATTAAAGTACCTGACTCTCAGCCTCTCAGTTTCATCAGCTATAAAATGGGGACAAGATATACCACCTACTATACAGTGCCACTACGATCCAACGAGATACCAAAGTCACTGGTACCTAGCAGACACTCAAAAGGTGGCCACTATCAGTGTAGGTCCATTCTAAATCTCTGATCAGAAATAAAGCACTGGTTTGGTCAATATAAAGGATGTAACTGAATACATCCTAAGGGGAATAAAACCAATCATGACTTGTGTGGTTTACCCTTATCCTTCCCATGAGTACTTTAGGAAGGAATACCACCTTGATCGCAGCTTATAAAAGTGTATTTGCTTACTTCACTCTGTATGACAGACCGTATATACACTCCCAAATGTAAAATAGATAGCTAGTGGGAAGCAGCCGCATAGCACAGGGAGATCAGCTCGGTGCTTTGTGACCACCTAGAGGGGTGGGATAGGGAGGGTGGGAGGGAGATGCAAGAGGGAGGAGATATGGGGATATATGTATACGTATAGCTGATTCACTTTGTTATACAGCAGAAACTAACACACCATTGTAACGCAATTATACTCCAATAAAGATGTTAAAAAAAAAAGGGTATTTACTTTACCATATGATATCACTTATATGTGGAATCTAAAATATGACACAAATGAACCTATCTATGAAACAAATACAGACTCACAGACATAGAGAACAGACTGGTGGTTGCCAAGGGGGAGGGGGGGTGGGAGAGGGATGGATTAGGAGTTTGGGTTTAGCAGATGCAAACTATTCTATATAGTACGGATAAACAACAAGGTCCTACTGTACAGCACAGGGAACTATATTCAATATCCTGTGACAAACCATAATGGAAAAGAATATGAAAAAGGTGTGTGTGTGTGCATATATATATATACACACACACATATATATATAAAAATAAATATATAAAACTGAGTCACTGTTGTACAGCAGTAATTAACACAACATTGCAACTCAACTATACTTCAATAAAAATAAATTTAAAAAGCGTATTTGCTTGAACTATAAAATCAAAACACAATTTATTGTGTTGTAGAGAAAAAAATACCAAAGCATATGTATCTATAGTAATCTATTATCAAATTATAATACATTTACTCCCCAGGAAAGCTTAACTATAGTTAGAAAAATAACTGGCTCTAACATCAGTTTTAGTATCTCCTCAACTTGAACATTCCTACCAAAGTATCTGTACTCAGGAAACATGTAATACAACAGCAGCCCACACACAGGACTAGAATTCTATAGAATTACAACCCTGTGTTACAATCCTGCAACTCGGTAGAAGGGAACACTGAGTGTACAAGTCAATCTTGCCTGTGTTACAACCCTGCAACTCGTTAGAAGGGAACACTGAGTGTACAAGTCAATCTTGCCTGTGTTACTAATCCACTGCATTGTTCAGACAGGCCCTTCTCCGGGCTTGAGCTTCCTCAGGGAAAAGTGAGGGGTCTGGATTAAAGGATCTCTAACAACCCCCCTACCCCCAAATTCATGACACCGTGTTCTCTAGCCCTCCCTTAATCCGAGGCACTTCTTTTTGCCTTCTAAAGTGATCAAAACATCAGATGTAACTTCTTGTTCATCTTGAGAATGTGATTTCCAGCAAAGGACCTACTTTAAAAAAAAACAACCCTGCAACAGAAAGCAGACGGTCTGTAAAGTTCGTCAGGACGCCAAGGTATAAAGCCTTTCAGACAGTGAGCAAGGGAGGCAGAGGCTCACCAACCAGCCCGTGGTTCTGCAGTCTGGTGCAGGTATCCCCTGAGCGCTTTGCGTTCACCCTGGAGTCACCGCAGACTGAGGGCTTTTACAATAAGATCCCAGGATCACTTGGAGGTTTGTTTCTGATCCAGTAGGTCTGAGGTGGGGACTGAGAATTTAAATTTCTCACAGTCTCTAGGTGATACTGATGCCACTGGTTCAGAGATAACAAACACTTTTGAAACCACTGCCCTAAGCATTTGTAGTTTAGATGTGTATCTTGTAAAGGTTTTAAGAGAGAGAGGCTTATTATTAATTTTTACAAAATATAAATGGTCTAGTTTTGGTATCATATATTTGGATTCTGAAATTTGTTTTGATCGAGATAAATTAAAAAAACCTGCCAATTAATTACAATTTTTCAGCTGGAAAGAAAAAAAAAAAGATCTCCGATGACTGCTTTATAAAGGGCAGCTAGCTAATATGAGGGCCAGTTTATTCAGGGGGTTTGTACTACCAGCCCGTCTCTGCCTCAGTTACTTTTGCCTGACTGGTTTACTCACTACGCCGTACACATTACTGAGAATTGCTTTGTCTCATACCTTCCGTACTACTGCCAAACTTGTCTGTATCATAAAATATCTATTAACGTGTGTCAGGCACCCTGAGGTTGAAACTCTCAAGGAACACGTTTGAGAAAAGTGTGCAACTGCTTTTCTCTTCAGTAGTTCAACTCTGTAAAAATACAGGACATTTGAACTTTCTGCTTAAAGCCACAGTAAAAATTAGAATGTTGCCTTTTCACAGATAAAGTACATTCAGTTTATCTCTGTTGCCATCTTTAACAAGACTGCTTGTCAAGCTCCAGTTTTTCTCATGAAGAGTGTTGTTCCACTTATCACCCAAATACTCACCGTGCCAAAACCAGACACTTCAAGACACGAAGGAGACAAGGCTGCCCAATTTCACGTATTTGGCCACTCTACGATGCTATGATTAACTTAAGAGTTTCAGAATTCCAGAAAATTTTCTAATATTCGAGACGTATTAATAAATTTAGACGCACAAGCTACCTTTAAGTGTAACTTTTTAGCAAGAAGGTGATCCTCAGCAGAGTTGGACTACGATTAAAAAGAAAACATTAAGACCTTTGTTTCAGAATTCCAGTACATATTTCACAACGCATGTAAACATGCTAATGAGTTGCACAGGGTGAGAATGTCTGAGAACGTACTTTTCTGGCCGGGAGAGCTGAGAACTCGCTCTGCAGAACATGACAAAGGCATTTAGGGAGCGGGGCCGTGGTCGTCTTCGTCACCGCATCCCTCGTGGTGCACACAAACACTTCATAAATGTTCACTAAGTTTAACTGGAGAGGTTACATGGAACACGCGCGCACGCGCACACACACACACACACACACGAAAACTCTTGATACAGTATATACACACTGAATCATCCCAGTTACATAGTTTCAAAGTCAAGAATAAACATTTTATTCAATGAGGTAGATAAAAATACTCAAAAGTAAACTCAAAAGTAAAGCATTTTCAGAAGTGTCCACATATTACGGATTTATAATGTATCTTTGAATTTATGCAGTGTTAACCGTTTTCATAATTCTTGTCTATTCAAGTGGTTTTCAATGTTTAGCATACTTATGATTTTTATTTAGCCAAAGTAATCACTAAAAAGATATAACGCAAAATAATTCATTTTATTTCTTAAATGCCTACGTATTTACAATCATAAAAATTTTCATGCTCTATAACTTATGAAATACTACACTTTCACGTTTATTAAAAATTAAAAAACCTTAGGAAACCTGTTTCAATTACTTACGGAGAAATTAATGCCTGATCAGAAACTGTCAAATTACTATTATTAGCTTAAGATTTCATCATAATCATGAATAGCACTTAATCATGAATACCTTCATTTTACTTGTAAAACCATACTTACAATTTTTAGGTTAAAATCTCACAGTGGGGCAGTAAGACTTCACTCCAAATCAGAGTCACATATGGAAGGAAGCTTTTAATGCAAGGTTTCATTAGGGTCCACAGTAAAAAGATACGTTTTCATGAGGGTTAACACGATGGATAGCCAACAAGGAAATATGCTAGCAGGGGGCAGAACACTGCCGTCTAAGCATGCAGGGAGCCAAGAGACTACTTTAGAACATGCTACGTCCTTGATTATTGCCAGCTTTTCTATAATGTTCAGGTTCTCAAAGGTCACTGAATTTTACAATTATCTCCAAACAATTTTCTTCAGGGTCATTTAAGCTTTGTCTAAACAGCTGGGTGTGTTGCCAAGCAACAACACCATCTCCTCTGCTTAATTCTGCTTCCAAAATAACTTCAGTGGCACCAGAAAAATCATGATAGGAGCGAAGAATTTTATCTGTTGGAGGAAAAAAAAAAAAATTAACACTTTGCTTTTTGGTAAGAACATAAAGAGGTAGTTTCGGAATGCATTTGAAATACCTGCCTTATAGGTAAAAATCTACCCTTAAAAAATAAATACAAATTATTCTTTATGGAGGAAATGTGTCCTCTGAAAAAAGAAATGATGTTTTCTCCTTCCATTTGTGTTTCACAATAAAAAAACATCAGCCCTACTATTAATAATGAGGTTAAACTACAGGTTTTAACTTAAATATATATTTTTTAATTTTTTTTTTTTTACTGCAACAGTATGAATAACTCTAGGCTAAGGAAAACTCTCAACAACGTCTCAGATAAGCACAATCACTCTTCAGAGTGCTGAACGCACACTTCACGATTACTTCTCCAGTCCAATGCTTACCGCCCGCCAGCTCTACTTGTGCTGTATCAGATCTCAATTTCCACTGTACTGTTCCTGTCTCAAAGGTCTGGCTACTTGTCCTAATGGAAATGCTATCTACGTTGAGGCCAACTGACCCACATTCAAACTTCCAGGAAATGTAAGCACAAGACGATCCTTCCTTTCGGGTTAAATACACCTATAAAGTAGGAGGGAGAAAAGGAACTGTCAGAGATAATCAAACAGTGTAGAAAAACACATACAGTCGAAGTCTTATTGCCACAGGAACTATGCACAAATGGTTATTTAAAACATAACGTTTCCCCACTGAAAAGATTTTTACTGCTAACAATTTTTCATTTGATTAGCAATCTTTGCGATAGCATCTTTTGCTATGGATGAAAGGTATTATTTGAATACAGGTGCCTCAATAAGTACAGCCCTAAGGCTGCATGCTAACCAAATTTTGGTAAATCATGTTCTCTTTTAAATTACTAACTCCAGCTATTTATTTTTTTTATTTATTATTATTTTTTAAATTTATTTATTTGTTTATTTATTTTTAGCTGCGTTGGATCTTTGTTGCTGCACGTGGGTTTTCTGTGGCTGCGTCCAGTGGCGGCTACTCTTTGTTGTGGTGCACGGGCTTCTCACTGTGGTGGCCTCTCGTTGCGGAACACGGGCTCTAGGCGCGCGGGCTTCAGTAGTTGCAGCACGCGGGCTCAGTAGTTGTGGCTCGCAGGCTCTAAAGCACAGGCTCAGTCGTTGTGGCGCACAGGCTTAGCTGCTCCGCGGCATGTGGGATCTTCCCAGACCAGGGCTCGAACCCGTGTCCCCTGCATTGGCAGGCAGATTCTTAACCACTTCACCACCAGGGAAGTCCCCAGTCCAGCTATTTAAAATGAACTTTGTGATGCATCCTGCTGAAAACGAAAGAGTCCTTTTAAATGCAATTACTCCTTAATGTATCTTCTTTTCTAAGCCTGGATTTTCAGATAAGCTTTCCTAGAATGGGATGGGCCATATCCTCTAAGTCAAGCAAATACCTCAGTCACTGCTAAGCAACGGGAATGGTTTACAAGGCTAAAAGTCCATGCTCCCCAGGCCTTCACCGTCAACGCTGTGACCACCAGCAATGTCCTCTCTAAGACGTCCAGACCGACCGCTGCCTCCGGCCCAGCTCCCTTCACAGTTTCGTCCACACTCTTCAAATGTGCCGACGTGAAAACTGAACGCCCACAGCCCTGGCCCACTCACCCAGGTTTAAAGCCCTGAGAACCTGACTCTTTACTCATTTATCCCTAATGTCCAAACTCCCACAATAATCCATGCATTTCTTTGAAATAAGTCTTGAAAAAAAAAAAAAAAAAAAAACCCTTTCCTCACGGATACTGCACTTATCACTTCGGTCATGACGTTACATTCATCTTTCTTCAACTGCCTAATTAATGTTTTTAACATCCCACTGCCTCCTATTGTGTGCTGGTCTAGAACATACAGCAAGTACCTGCCTCTTGCATGACATCCAAACTCGCAGTTTTCATGGTCCTCCACAAGTGCATCCCGCCTGGAACTGCCAATACTCCGTGACCCAAATATAACTGTTTTATTTCAGGTGTACTTGTATTATCTAACTTAACCAAATCATAAACGCTCTGGGGGCACAGGCTCTGGATTTATGGGGTTTAATGAACAGTACTTAAGTACTAGAAACTTGCGCGCGCACACACATTCTTTCGGAAACAGCTAAGCTCCTTCTCAGGGGCAAACAGCTGGCAGTACCACATGAAGCACACCTGCCGTGGAAATGTCCAGTTCCTCACTACGCTAGTCCTCAGCCATCAAGTAAAACGTCAGTCACTGCTAGCACGCTGTTGATATGCTGTTCTACTCGGCAACCTCTAGCTAGTTTTCTTCCAGGTGAAATATGCCGGCTAATTTGAGTTTTTAGAATCAGTGAGCTGGAGACAATGAAACCGTTAAACAATCACTCTCCAAGGAAGATGACTTAGAACTCCTTAGACCAGAAACACATAACGGCCTGCTGCTGTTCTGCACAACCATCCCAGCTGTCTGCACTGCCGCCTGCCCCACTCGGGTCCCGGCTACCTCACTCTAGCACCTCGGGTGCGTGTGCGCTTACTGCTTGCTCCCCCGAGAGCTGTGTGCGTGGAGAGCCTGGGCTCAGGGCTGCAGCAGAGCTGCCAGGGAGCTGTTAGTCTCACCAACGCTAAACTCCTGGGCACCCAGGGATTATCCATAATGTAATTACTCCTCCAAAGGAGAGGCTAGTAAAGGGGGCTACCTGGAAAAGAAGAGCCAAACAGAGGGGTCACTGGAAGAAAGGTGGTGGGAAGAAACTGAAAGACAGGGGGCAAATATATTTATGTCTCAATACATGTCTTCTGTGTCTTGTGTGTTTTCAGAGCTCAGTGGCTTCAAATGTTCCCCTAAAAGTGTGGGCATATAAAATACGATAGGCTGAAGTCAAGCTAACTTCAAAGTTCTAGTTTACCCCCAAGAACTGCCTTAATTATATCACGTGAGTCTGGGCCAAAAATTTTTTTTTCTTCTTCTTTCTTAAAGCCTCTAATTTTGAGACATGACAAAAAAGTCTTACAGGTACACTTGGAAAAGTAATACCTGATCACAGTTGAAAGTGAAGACAAGCTAATTAGAACTGTTTTTAACTGTCACAGAAGGCTTATAATGGCTGTTGAACATGTCTGAAAATTGCTTTTTCTAAGACTTACACTTTTCAGTCCTAAAGGCATCAGTTTTTACAACTCTAAAACGTTAAAGGATAAGGTGGAATTCATCATTGAATTCTTAAATGCTTAAATAAACCTTTAAACACACTGTGAGCAAATAAAAGTTCTCTTAGGCTAAAGAAACAGCATATGAAGATAAAACAGACCCTATTTATATTGAAAATTCATGTCATCTTTTGGACGCAACATATTCTGTCTGTAGCGCTTTAACCAACTTAGTTAACTCAGCATTTTTAGAGACTGTAGGATGCTACTATGGTACTGAGTACACTGTGTATACCCAGTTCCATAGTATACTAGGTATGCTCAGTTTGGCACTTTGAAATGTACCAAAGCAACAGGATTTACATAGACCTCCAACTGTGGTCCTGTCTAGGTGTAAAACCAATAGAACCGGTAATTATAATTTATTTAGGAGAAAAAAATACTTCATAACCTCTCAAGCAGGCAACTGTTTGCTCTAAAGGGGGAAAAAAGCATTTCTGTAACTGTTGATCGTTCCTAACTTGATTTACCTTCAACAAATGTTTTGCCTGTTGGCTTTTTAAATCTGTACGTGATCCACCCTGGCCCCTCTCTGGCATCTGTAGACAATGAAAGCACATCACACACAACCTGTGGGGAGGAACGAGACCAGTGCATCTGTGGCTTCAGATCTAAGTTATACGGCTCGCCATGCACCCTGCTGAAACTGGTCCTGTGTGTTGTGGCTGCGACCACTACTCTCAAGACTGAGAACAATCTGCACATCAGCTTCTTTCTGTATTTCCCATTCTTGGGAAGATCTGCACTTAAAGATTTTCTCATTACATGAGAAACATGCCAGGCTGGTTAGCCGGCTGTTATGGTTTCCTGGAGGTTCAGTTTGCACTGCACTGTTTGCAGCTGCTCTTTAGCACACACTTAAAATTATCATTCTGTTGAGGCCGCTGAGATGAACTCTGAGCTCACGGTGCAGTCAGTCATTCCTACAGATCTCCAGCAGAGCAGCTGTATTTCAAGAGACCCTAATCGAATGCTAATAAGCTGCTCTTGCTCGTGTGTCACACACGGGCCCACGTCCTTCCAGCGCCCACCTTGCTAACCGAAACGGCTGGTCCACGTGTCTTCCTCCTACACAGGCCTAGCTCACCTTGGGTGCGCCTCATAACTCACCACTAGGCCCTAAGTGCCGAGCACAGAGTGCGACAGGGCGCACGTCTGCCGAACGGCTGAGGGGGTCAATTCCTGACATCACGCCGTGCGCCCGAAAGGGCTAACGGGACTCTAGTGGCATTGAGAATGACAAAACTGCTCAAAACTGCAAAGTACTGAGGAACATCCAAGGGGCACAGTCTGAATGAACAGAGCTCCTGCGGTGCTCGACGTGGCCCTCGGGTGCCGCAGAATTTATGCCGTAAACACTCACGCGCTCGTTCTCACGTCCACCCGTTTTTATTATTAAACATTTGTTACGCATCAGGCACTATGTTAGACATGTGAATACTGAGAGCACAGAAGTGAGTAGGAAAAGACAAGGTCCCTGCCCGGGCAATGTTTACAGTCCGGTACGAGAGAGACAATCTGTTCTCACACACGTGCGTCTCACACACGTGCCTAGAATAAACTTTAGGAAGCGGAGGGGCCACGAGTCAATACAGGGTAAAAGGCACCAGCTGGCCGAGACTGGACGGAATGAGGCTTACGCAGGTTCTAAGGGTAAGAATAAGTTAGTCTCACAGAAAGGAAAGAAACGAGGTTCCGCGGGGAGGGGGGCAGGGCAGGGCAGCGCGTGCAGAGAGCCAGGGGGCAGCCTGGTGGTGCAAGGCGAGGGCCAGACTCAGAAGAGACCGGAGCTGCTTCTCACCCTGAGAGCACTCAGTAACGCACGGGGTTCTGAAAACGTTCTCCATGCTGTAGCCAGAGAAACATCTTTGAAGGGACCAGGGCAATGCAGGGAGACTAGTCAGGAAGCCACTAACATCACTTTTATCAGGGTGTTATTACTTGCCTCCTAAAAAGCAGACTCTTGATTGAGCTTTTTATGTTCCCTTCAAATCCAGACAGCACTGAACAGTATCTTTGCTAAAGAGTAAACTTCAGAGAGTCTCTGCTGCCGGGAGGCTGTCACCGTGAGCGCGTAAGGTTCCGTTCTAAGCACCCCCAGACGGGCTGCGCGGGACCTGCCGTGACTCCAGCGTGGCGATTACTGAGCGCAACGAGCCTCCACTTTTAGCCGAGTTAGAGAAGCCCTAGCTGCGGGCGCCCTCGAACAGAACGACAGAGGTTGATTTAGGCGAAAAATTCATGTTTTAAGGGCGACATATGACTTCGGAGTGATTAGTCTCTACAAGCGCAGTTACAATTCCAGCATTCTTCTTCATTTAGTAATAAGTATTTTAACCGGAAATGGATTCGTTCAGCTTTTTGAAAAACGGCGCCCCTGGTAAAAGCACACGAAGGCACAAACTGTACTTCAGTGGGCTCTTGTTTCGTACTTAATGGCCCTCACACCTCACTTGCCTGACGTGAAGCCTTCTCACACAACACCCCGGCTCCGGCCACGACCGTCTACTCAGAGGTCTGGAAGCGAGCCCTGCCCTGCACGCTCGGGCCCTGCCTCGCGAGCACCTACTCCGCCTTCCGCGCGCGGCCCCAGCGCCCCCCCCCCCGCGCTGCGGCGCTCCGCCAGCCTCCCGCAGTCCCCATGGCAACGCGCTGGCGTCCTCGTTACAGCGCCCTGCGTCGTGGCTGCTCACGCTTCTCCTTCCCCTGCTGGACTGCGAGGGCCGACACCGGTGGCACCTACACCCGCGCGTCCTCGCGGTGAGGGCCGCGCCGGGCGCAGCAGGCGCTCGGGGCGCGTGTGCCGACGAGCAGACGCGGGAGCAGGCCGGGAGCGTGCCACACACCAGCCCTGCTCCTCGGCACAGCGCTGTCTTCTCCACCAGGCCGGCGGCCAGGGCGGGGGGCAGGCCTTGTCTCCAGTTCAGCACACGCTAGGCCTCGGGTAAACGCCACGTCTGTCCTCTCCTGCTTGCTGTTCAGAGCAATTCTTCAGGTAAGGATGGTTTTCCAGAAGAAGCTCCTCCTCTCTCATCAGCGAGAAGAGTCAATTACAGATACACATATCTTCAAGTTCTAAATTTTATCTTGTATTATATTTTATGCCCTTCCTTAACTAAAGAAGAGAATTCCTGCATCTACAATCTCAATGAGCCTACAAATCATTCTTGGCTTAGTACAAAAAGATGGTCAAAATAAGCACCAAGGTAAGTTTAGAACAAAAACCTATGGGGGGGTGGGGCGGGGGTGGAAGAAAGCAGGGACCTTATCTTTGTATGTCCTCTGTACTCTGATTAATGGCTGGTACAGTGATAAGCATGTAGTAGATACTCATAAACACGAGCAGCTGTTCATCTGTGACTCACCTGCTAAATCTATTCACTAGGTCTTACAAGTGAACAGCTTCTCACTCTTCAGGTGGCAAGTTAAAGCTGCCTATAAGCTCATTCACTCCAGTGAAACCTATCCATAATACGGTCAGACCTACTGAGGTCATGTGAGTTGCTCTGAGCTTATTTTTGGTGTGTGTCTAAGGGGGAGGGCAGTCTAAAAGCAAAGCCTCTTATTCCAGACAACAAGTAACAACAATGTACAAGTTGGTACAATGAACTACTACAGTCCCACCATCCATTTCTCCCTTTATTTTTAGGAAACAGAGGAGAAATAACCAATATCGCTGCTCAGTCATCCACATTCTTATGAAACAGAAGCGTGTTAGATGGTTAGCTCTTGGGACTTTGGACTACACGGATTACAGTCCCTAACAGCTTGCCCGTGGCTGGCAATCAATACACATCTATGAAGGAAGTGGATAACAATATACTCTACATATTCATGCAAAAACGAGTCACATGAGTTGGTCATACACTTGATTATTTTTCCCCATGAAAGAATTAAATTGGGCCTCTTGGATGAAAATGGATACTTTCTTGATATAAACACACAGATTTCGAATGGACATTTCATTAAACGCGGAGAGCAGGATCTTCTTTTACAAGTTTAAGGATTACTAAAAGTAATTTTGATATCCGTTTTCACATTATACACAGCTGAAAAATTAAGCCCATCCATATTTGTTTAAACAACGACTGAAGTTTTAAACAGCTTCATGCATTACATTACCATGTTCCAGTCTGTTTCAACTTTTCTGAATATGGATTCCATTCTCCACACACCATTCTCCCATCCAGAAATGGTTTGGTTATTACTTGAAATGCGGACATAATGATTTTTTACTATATTATAGCAAAGGTGGAGCTGTTTAGAAATCTTCTCGTTTTCAGAGGGGATGAACAGGGTTTCTTTACTCTTAAAAAGAAAGCAGAATTAGTTTTTCAACATAATAGAAAACAGATCCATAGAGAGGTACTGCTATGGATAGTGGTTAAGAGATTCCTTCAACTTGAAAATGAAAAACTGGTGCCATTGGAAAATCTGGAAAATATTTTACAGATTAAATATGAACAGTATGATGCTGACGTAGCACTGAACATTACTAGACAGAAAACAAGAAATATAAACTGTAGCTGACTTACACTTTTGGGATTTTGTGTCAACATGACTTCATTTCCACCACCGCCATGTCTTAACTGGATGCTGCAATCCTCTCCTACAGCTGATTTCCCAGCTTTCAACTCTTAACCTCTTCACACAGTCATCAACGTGATTGTTAAAAATGTAAATTGGGACACATCACTTTTTTTTTTTGGCTGCACCACGTGGCATGGGGGACCTTAGTTCCCCGACCAGGGATCGAACCCATGGCCCCTGCAGTGGAAGCGCAGAGTCTCAACCACTGGACCCCCAGGGAAGTCCCTCACCTTCCTGTTTAACTGGCTCCACTGACCTCTCACTGCACAGAAACACCACACCTCTACCAAGGCTACCAGGGCCCACGTGGCTTGTCCTCTGCTCCTTCTCCAACCAGATCCCACGGCACCCTTCTCTGCGGTCTCTTCACCCCCACCGTGTTACTTCTTCTTTAGTTCCTCACAAAGGCCCAGCTGCTTCCTGCCACGGGGCCGTGACACATGCTGTTCCCTCCGTCTGGAATGCTGTTCCTTCTACTCTCCAGCTACGTGATTCTTTCTCACCCTTCAGGACTCAGCCTAAAGCTGTTTCACCAGGGTCCTTTCCTGATGCCCGAAGCAAGGACAGTGCCTGGGAGGTAGAGCTGGAAACAATCTTCCGCACAAGTGAAAGTGCTACAAAAACTCTTGTTTCACCTTAAAATTCCAGGCAAATTTTGCAATCTATTTCAAAATAAATGTTTATTTTAATGTAAAACAGTCGCCTGAAATCACTGGTTGAATCTCAGGTTTGAGGAAGATGACGTATTTGTCCCACGCCTGTCTGTGGCACCGACACAACGTCCCCCCCCCCCCTCAGACGTGAGCACAGCAGCGGGTGGTGTGCGGGGCAGGGCTGCACCCCTGGCCTCACCCACCAGATGCCAGTGGTACTGCCCCTCGCAGCTGGAACCCCCAAAATGTCCCCGGACATTACAAGTGTCTCCTGGAAGGCAGTCATCCACCGTTGAGAACCACTGCTCTAGTCTGTATCAACGTCTTGCTTCTAACTAATCAATTTACTAATCAATCAAGATAGTAGGTGATGCTTTCCTGCTAAACATTGGGAACTAGGTAGTACACAATGTAAAAACTTCAAATGTACAAGAGTCAATAGAATGTAAAACATCTTAGAGATGGAAAGAGAAAAATATTTATAAATGTATAAACAAGAAGATAATTCCCTAGCAGAACCTGGATAAGGTAAAAAAAAAAAAAAAAGGCAGTTTATTATTTTTAGAAGGTGATTTTCTAACTATGAATTTGTATACTACACTTTAAAACAAGCATGTAACAATACTTCTCAATTCTTCTCTATCAAAGATATTTCAGAGTGCTGACATAAACCAGATGGAATTAAAATATTAAAGTAGCATTGTCTACTATTTTACCAAGGATAACTAATTATCAAAGGGAAAAGAAAAATGTTACTGAATATATCATTAATATTTCATAATTTCTTTAAAATATAAGATTAAGACAAAACTTCTTTACGAAAAGTATCACCAATGTTTCCTTCTTTTTCCAACCGATTTCAAGATATAGTTCCCTAATCTTTTAGGACTGACTTTTAAAACAAATATCTATTTGTAAAAGGAAAATGATTTTTTTTTTTTTAGGAAAATGATTTTTTAAATCCACGGCCCTAATATGGTCTCCAATAATTGAGAAATTTAAAAAATGTTCATCAGGGAAAACAATCCGGGCATAGGACCCAATTCATATTTTTAAAGTTTCATCAATGTATATGCCATGCAAGAGGAAGCGCACTCATCCACAAAAAGAAAAAGAAGTGAAGACCTAAATACCCCCATTTTAAACTGAACACAGCTGTGAATTACATTAGCTCTTTTCAATTGGCTTCATTTAGATTTAGACTTGTAACTTGCACTGCATCAGCAGTGATCTGAATTATCTGTTGAAATTAGATCTTGTAATTCTATGGCTGAGCCAACACTTCTAACTGCCAGCTAAAGATGATGGGATAAATTTAAAAGTAAACAAAGTTTACTAGAGAGAATTCTCCCCTTCGGGACATATTCCTTTATTAGAGAAATGAGGTGTAACAATGGCAAATTTAGAAAAAGTAGATCTAAAACTTTGTGTGGAACTCTTTGATACTGCTACTGTGATGGATTATTTTCCTTTCAAGCATTTTTCATTGCTTATCTTCTTAGACGTTTAAATACTTTCTAGTGAGTCAACTTTAAGCTCCCTAAGAGCAAAGGACAGTCTATTGTACTTAACGTCCATTACAGAGCACACTGCTTTAATGCTAGCCCCTAACTCTAGAAATTACATTTCCATTGTTCATTATTTAATTTTGGGAGATTAATCAAGTGATAATATCTTCAAATAAGTTTGACTATATAATAGTACTCAGAGCAACAACAATTTCTAGCCAAAACCAGATGCAGGCAAGTATGTAATAAGAAATAAACACCTTCATCTGCTGAATTACCCAGATTCTATTATTTTTCCCACTTTATAAAGTTTTCATAGCACTGAACGGGACTTCACAAAAGAGGATATCCAAAAGTTTAAAGAGTGGGACTTCCCTGGTGGTCCAGTGGTTAAGAATCCACCTTCCAATGCAGGGGATGTGGGTTTGGTCCCTGGTCGGGGAACTAAGATCCCACATGCCGTGGGGCAACTAAGCCCATGCGCCGCAACTACTGAGCTCGCGCACTTCAACGAGAGCTTGCGTGCCGCAAACTACAGAGCCCACGTGCTCTGGAGCCCGCGCGCCGCAACTAGAGAGAGAAAACCCACACGCCACAACTAGAGAAGCCCACGCGCTGCAACGAAGAGGCCATGCGCCGCAACAGAAAGATCCTGCCGCAACCGAAGACCTGACGCAGCCAGAAATGAAAATAAATAAATAAATAAACGGACGTTTAAACAACAGACATTCAACTTCATTCAGCACCAAAGTGCAAATTTAAAATCGGAAAAAAAAAAAGATATATATGTACATATAACTGAATCACTTTGCTGTACACCTGAAACACAACATTGTAAATCAATTATACTTCAATAAAAAATAAATAAATTTTTTAAAAAAACTATGTTTTCCAGGAAAAAAATGTAATTTCTTATTAAAAAAATAATAAAATCACAATATAATACTATCACTACTATATACCACCAGAAATGCTAACATGAAAAAGACAGGCAACTATAGGCAGAGCCATAGAAAAGTCTCATTTACTGCTGGGCGGGGTGGGGGGGGTGGTGTAAACCGGCACAACCGCTCTGGGAAACCGCTCGGTGGTATCCGCTAAAGCCGAACATCCTCACGCTACCGCTGCGATCCAGCTATTCTGCTCCCGGGCAGGCACCCATCTGAAACGCATACACATTCACTGAAAACATGTCTGTGTATGTTCACAGCAGCGTAAGTTTTAAAAACCTGAAGTACAGTTGATGTACAATATTGCGTTAATTTCAACTGTACAGCAAAGTGGTTCAGCTATTTCTATATATATTTTTTCAGGTTATTTCCCATTATAGGTTATTACAAGATGCTGGATATAGTTTTCTGTGCTCTACAGTGAACCCTTGTTGTTCATCTCTTTTATACATGGTGGTGTGCATCTCTTAATCCCATACTCCTAATTTACACCCCACCCCTCTCCCCTTTGGGCAACCATAAGTTAGTTTTCTATGTCTGTGGAGTCTGTTTCTGTTTTGTAAATAGATTCATTTGTATTATGTTTTAGATTCCACATACAAGTGATATCATATAATATTTGTCTTGGTCTGACTTACTTCACTTAGTATGATAATCTCTAGGTCCATCCATGTTGCTGCAAATGGCATTACTTCATTCTTTCTTATGGCTGAGTAATATTCCATTGTATATATATACCACATCTTCTTTATCCATTCATCTGTTGATGGACATTTAGGTTGTTTCCATGTCTTGGCTATTGTAAATAGCACAGCAGCACAATTTTAAACCAAAATCGAGAAACAACCCAAATACCCAATAGTGATGTGGATAAATTATACTATATTCACATGGTGGAATATTATACCACAATGAGAAAATAAATGTACTATAAACACGCAGCAACAAGTATGAATCTCACTAAATAATGTTAAGAGACAGAAATCGTCCGCAAAAGAGTACATCCTGTATGATTCCATTTACATGAAGCACAATAACAGGCAAAACTAGTCCATGATATTAGAAACCAGGAGAAAGGTCACTCTTAGGGGTGAAAGGCAGTGGCTGGAAGGGAACTCAGGTCGTTCAGACATCTGCTTGTCTAACTTCTTATTCTGGTTAGTGGTTACATGGGGAACCACAATTTGTGAAAATCTGTTAAGCTTTACACTTACAATTAATGCGTTTTTATGTACTTTAGTTATAACTGCCCTAGAAATTTACGTAAGGTAACAACAGAAAAATCCCATTTTAATTGCTTTGCTAACTCTTGTATGTAATTTTACTATGTCAATCAATTATTGGTTCTCTTCAAATGTTTGCATTTTTTAATAATTACCCTGCAAAGTTCATTGAAAGGTCATGGCCAACGTGTTTTTCTGTACGTAAAGGGCACAGGACAGGAAGTGGTAAAGTGAGAAGGTTATCAGGCTGTTATGAAGTAAATACCTCTGGACCCGTTTCACCTCGGGCTACTCTCCACGCCAAGGACCCAGATATCCTTCCTCCAAGTTCTCCAGGCTTAGGGCTTTTGGGAGATATAAATTCAACAAGCTCCACAATGATCCTCTGGAGAAGTTCTTTTCTTCTGTTTTCTGACAAAGATATCTGCCTCTGTAATGCACGTTTAAAAAAACATCATTAACGATTAGGGGAATGCAGGGGTCCATCTCTAAGTATGAATATAATTAAGACATTTGTATTTTAACAGGGTCTTAGAAAGAAGTAACCAACTTTGTTTTCATACATGTAATTTTGGAAAATAGAAAGGACACTGTGGAAACAAAATACTTTTACAAATTTTATGTTAAGAAATCACTGAACACCCATAATCCAACTTGCCATGCCCTTTACCGGCTTAAGTTTCAAACAGAGGCAGCAGCTTCTGTTTCTGGCTGTGACAGACTAGCCTGAGTCAGACCAACTGTCCTGCCGAGAAAGGCGAGGACAGCAGGGAACCACACACACACACCCCAACAGCTGTCTGAATGCAACACACACACACACACACACACACACACACACACACACCCCAACAGCTGTCTGAATGCAACACACACACACACACACACACACACACCCCAACAGCTGTCTGAATGCAACACACACACACACACACACACACACACACCCCAACAGCTGTCTGAATGCAACACAAAGCTACCAAGGTAGCCCGACCTGAAGAAGCTAAGATCCCAAGGGAAGAAACAAACTGAGGTGAACTGAACTGCACCTCTTCTCCCTTCCAGGCATTTGCCAATCATCAAGTGGCCCAAGGAGCCGAGCTCAAAACAGGTGAACATGCTGAAACACTGACTCTCAACCACTGTAAGGTGATCTGCCCTATTCTAATTGCCGGCCAGCAGCAAAATTAGTTGTTTCTTAAATCATCAAAAATAATATGCATATATATATAGTAAAAAAACTTTCAGTACTACCAAAGGGGTATAAAATCAAAGCTGAAACTTCCCTCTTGGACCCCCCAGTCCTCTTCCCAGAAATACTCATTGTTAACAACTTCCCGTGCCTTGTTCCAGAAATTTCCCTATGTGGACAAGCGTGTGGGCAATTATATTCAAGACACAATTACTTTGAAAAATAAGGCAACATATTTTTTATGTCAACTAGTATATATATGGAAATTCTGCTTCACTGAACTTTGAGATGTGACAATTTAAGGCAAAAAAACCCCACCTCACGATACTTAAAACAAGTCCTCAAAAATTTTAATTTAAATATTTAAATATTTTTAATTGTAAAATAATGCTACTACTTGAAGAACTTCACTGGGTTAAAAATTGGCTATTCTTGATTATGTAATATTTCAAATGTCCTCTGAAAAATGACAAGTGCCCATCACATACCTGCTTATTAAGTGTATTAATAGTTTCTCGAAGTAACTCTTCTTTAATTTCAGTCCTTCTGGAGATGACCTCCTCATGTTTACAAGAATATCGCCAAGTGACATCCACCACCTCGAATTACGGGACACGAATATTTAACAAGATTACAACCATCAACATTAATTTGCTAGATACCTAGAATGCATGTAATTCTTAAACAGAATTTTTAAAATGCTGTCCTTTGTTTAACATTTTAAAACCTGTGGGAAAAAAATCGAAGAGAATATGCTTTTTATTCATTTTCTAACCGGTACACTTCCAAGAAAGACTGTGATTAGGAGATAAAATTTTCAGAACATTTAGCTGTTTATAACTTATCTACAAAGCCAATTTCACAAAATTCAACAAATAAACACTCCATTTTTATTGCACTGAATATATAAATTATATATAAATATATTATAGAACTGATTTTTGACAAAGGTACAAGGCCAATTCAGTGGAAAAGGATAACTTTTTCAACAAACGGTGCTAGAACAATTCATTAACCACATGCAAAATAATGAATTTCAATTCACACCTTGGACTATCTACAAAAATTAGCCCAAAATGGATCACAGACACAAGTGTAAAACTGAAAGTATAAAACTTCTAAAAGAAAATGTAGGAGAAAAATCCTTGTGGCTCGGGCTAGGCAAACATCTCTTAGACATAACATCAAAAAGCAAGATCCACAAAAGAACAAATTGATAAACTCGACTTCATCAATTTCTTCTCTTCAAAAGTCACTGAGAGAATAAAAAGACAAGCCAGATAGGGAGAAAATCCTTGCAAAGCACATACCTGAAACAGGACTTGTATTCAGAATATATGAAGAACTCTCAAAACTCAAGAATAAGAAAATGAACAACCCAATTAAAAAAAGGAAGGGCAAAGAAGAGAAATGGATGACAAACAAGCCCATGAGAAAGATGCTCAGTGTTGGTCCTCAGGGAAATGCAAATGAAACCACAATGCGACACCACCGCACATCTACTAAAAAGGGCTAAAATGAAAAAGTCAGACCATACTGTTAGCAAGAATATGGAGAAACTGGGAATTCGCACATATTGCTGATGAGAATGCAAAACAGCATCATTGCTTTGGAAAACAGTTGAGCCAGTTCTTTAAAAAGTTAAACAATCACCTACCATACGATTCGGTCATTCCACTAGCAGGCATTTACCAAAGAGAAAAGAAAGCATATGCCCATATAAAGACTTGTGCAGCTGTATGTGAAATAGTAAAAAACTGCAAAGTACCCAAATGTCCATCAACAGGCAAATGGATAAACGAACCATGGTACATTCATACGATGGAATACTGCTCAGCAATAAAAAGAATAAATGATTGATACTTGCAAACACATGGAGGAACCTCAAAATAATTACGATGAGTAAAATAACCCCCCCCATCAAAAAGAGTATATATGATTCCGTTTACATACAACTCTAGAAATGCACGTTAGTGTACAGTCTCAGAGAGTAGATCTGTGGTTGCCTGGAGAGGGGCAAGAAGGAGCGAGAACGAACACAAGGAAACTCCCGGGATAATGGATGTGTTCACCACCTTGACTGCAAAGGTCATCTCTCGGGCATATACAAATGACAACACTTATTCAATTGTACACTTTAAACATGTGCTGCTTATTTTATGTCACTTATACCTTCAAAGGCTGTCAACAAAGAAAAAAAAAATTTTATTCTTAGAACGCATTTTTTTCTCTTCCGTCCTACCTCATCTTTAGAAAAGGCGATGATGTAGGACAGCTTCTTGCCCCAGCCGATCTCATAGAGGAGGGGCTTGTCACAGACGTCTTCACACGCGTCACAGTGCAGCCACCGCTGCTGAGAAGGGGAGTACACTTCTGTCCAGACGTGGTCTACGCAAGTGACAGACGAGGACGCGCCAGAAGGAGAAAACAAAAGCTAAGTTTATAAAACCAAGACTTCCAGTAACTATATACGAACGCCTAAGATGAGAACCACGTGACAATATGCAAGATTCTAAATTTTAATTAACAAGTGAGCATTTTGTGGCACACAAGACTCTAGAACACCTGCTTTAATTTCTCTTTCTCTCTCTCTTTTTTTAATAGGGGCAATTCTTGATGACTTTTTTTTTTTTTAACTTTTTATTTTTATTTTCTGGCCGCGCCGTGCGGCATGTGAGATCCTAGTTCCCCAACCAGGGACCGAACCCGTGCCCCCTGCAGTGGAAGCATGGAGTCTTAACCACTGGACCACCAAGAAAGTCCCTCTCTCTCTCTCTGAAATCCTTGCAATTGTTTTGGAAAATTTCCTTTAATACAGTCAGTTTTAGGCTTAATTAAAAATAATGTGAGCTATAACTCTGAAAAGGGCAAACACGTTGAACAACAGCACGTAAACCATAGGACTAATGCACACAGTTTGCTAATGTGAAGGAGTTAATTCCAGCAGAGGTCTAACAGAGGATGTCTGGTTACTGATGGTCTCTATTTGACTGTAAGAGAACAATAACTATTAAGTGAAGGTTTCATTTTATCCCAAGAAAATAACAGAAACACAAGTGAAGAAAAACTTTTTAACATGTGACACAAGTTATAACGAAATAAGGACAATATAAATCTCACATGGCTTTTATTATATTTTATTGTATATTAAGATTACTAAATCTTTTACAGTAATCTCTACAAAAATGAAGATTTCTACAGAACATTATTACACATGTTCTTATCCATAGAGAAACAGCACTACTAAAAATGTCATGATAAATTGTTAATAAAAAATGTTTATAGTGTAAAAGTACCAGGCAAAATGCTAGGGGTACTAAAAAAAATCCTGTGATCCCCATTAAAAAAAAACCCAAAAAACCCCCCACGAGGCTGGGATTACTGCTATTTACAGAAGGCAAATGGAAACAAAGACTGACAAGGCGGGACTGTACACCCCCCATCCTGAAGTCAGCAAGACCCCCCTGGCCTTTGCCCACACGGCGTCCGCACCTGTGTAATCCCAGACGTAGCGGGCTTCAAAGCCCAGGGCTCTGCAGCACAGTGTGAAACAATTGGCCCACTCCCCGCACCGTCCACATCTTGTTTCCAGAAGTTTCTCGGGATTATTATACCTGGTTTAAAATAACAAAAGCTTCGATTCAATATAGAAATCAAGCATTCTAAAGAATTTACATTACCTCTGTGCTAAACAGTAATATTTCTTAACTTCATATTCTTAAATAACAATTAAAGAGCCTAGAATATGTGAGGCATTGTGCTAGAATCCTGGGTGGAAAATGATTAAACAGTGGTACAGCCTTCAAGGAGCTTACAGTCCTGAGAGAGGGAAGGAGAGAACACAAATCATTTAAATACACGGCAGAATGTGATACCAACCCTAGAACAGGTCAGAATTAGTGTCATGGGGGAGGGGTCGGGGAGGAGGGCTTGATCCTGAACTGGGCCTTGAAGGACACGCAGGATCTGGACAGGCAGATTCTCTAGGAAATCTGCATTAAGCATTAGTGTTACTCTAACCAGTGGTATAATTAGCTCATTGTACTTCAAAGGTAAACAACTTTAACAAACTACTCAAGAAAGATTTTAAAGCTTAGTTGAACTCAATTTTACTTAAAATACTATTCTTCTTTCTAACAATCATTTGGATTGAAATTTTATTCTGCTGAACTACTTAAAGGTGCTTGCTAATTTGCAAGTTGTTTTTTGAAATGTGTTGGCAACATTCTTTTAAAAAGTTACTCCAGTTATAAAATTATCATAAAGCTGAAGAACATCAAAATTTGCATATTGTGTTGAGAAGGATTTTGAGCTAATAAAGCTACTCAGGAAAAGTGCCCAGCTGAGCAGCGATGTCAGCTGTGAATGAACCGTATCTGCAATGACAAGCTGTCTGTCTTCAATCAAGCAGATGCTCTTGCTTGAGCTAAGTGAAATGAATTTGTGGTTTAGGTAATGTAGTTACTGGAAAAAGTTGCGTGTTAACATGAAGAAGTAACAGCAGCAGGATTAGAGCTTCCTACGCCTCCATCTTCTAAACACCACTTGTGCCAACTTGAAAGGCTGCTTGGTCTCTAATTAACAGTGTTCATCCTCCCAGCCCTACCCAGAGAACAGCTAACAGTAAGACAAGCACACGGTTAGGAGGGAAAAGGACACCGCTCGGTACAGACACCTTTGTTAGCCTCTGGCTCCCTGTGCACGCACTATCAGTCTACACCCAACTGCTTAGACTTTATGAGGACAGGATTTAATCACAGACATCTTTTATCTTCAAATCTTTGCAAAGTACCTGTGCACACATATGCTGAATGAAAAAATAACCTGCGCTTATTTTAGATAATTATTGGACAGTGGATTCTGTTTATCTTAGACTCTGAATATCACAGGACTGATTCTTCATTAGGACAGAACTGAGTCCCTAAGCCCCCAAAATCAGGTATTTCAAAAACTTGGTATCTTTTCTTGCCTGATGATACAACCAAACTTTACAAGTACTGTCAATTAAGAACATCTGATAAGAGACTTATAAAGGATGGAAAAAGTGAACAGAAAAGTTCCAGTTCCCTTAGTTTAAATTTAGAGATATGAGGGTAGGTTAGGTTGGTAGCAGAGGCCCCTAATTAAACTTCTGTCATTCAAGATAAGATATGATGAGGGGACTTCCCTGGTGGTCCAGTGGTTAGGACTCGGCGCTTCCACTGCAGGGGGCGTGGGTTCGATCCCTGGTCGGGGAACTAAGAACCTGTGTGCCACACAGAACAGCCAAAAAAAAAAAAAAAGATGGTCCTATACTATACTTTCACCTTCCACATTTCCACCTGATGATTTTGAGTACAGCATTGTATTTACTATCACAAGGATCAGTATTATTCTAATGTTTTAGCATTATTTTATGTGTTATCAGTATTATTATTAAAGTTATCAGAAAGTTAAAATTTATGTATTAAAAGAATAAAAATACAAGATTTACAGCATTAAGTTGCTAGGACTACACTCAATTTATATTCAAGAGTCAACAAACTTTTCCTATATAAAGACAGTAGACAGTAGATGTTTTAGACTGTGCAGACCATATGGTCTCTGTTGCCAGTATTCAACTCTTGACATTGCAATGTGAAAACAGTTACAGACCATAAGCTATTGAAGCAGCATGGGTGTGTCCCAATAAAACTTTATTTACAAAAATAGGATGTGGGCTGGATTGAGCCTGTCAGCCATAGCTTGCTGACCCCTGTCCTAGAGGAATATACTTCTAATAACTAAAATGAAGATTAAAAGTTGATTTAATAAAATTCTCTCCTAACCATCCCAATAAGAGATTCTTCTGACTTTACTGTCCAGGGGGTGCTCACCTCGGAAATCGATTGCTGAAGTGGCAGGCGTCACAGTAATGATCTTCCACCCTGTTTGCACCCCACTTCCGCTCATCATCGCTGGGGAACAATGATTCGCCTCTAGACTTAGTCTGGCCGCCACATTTGCTGCACAAAACGTCATCCACCCAGTGGAAAAATTCTTCCTTAAACCAGTGTAAAAGCTCCAGCAAAAGAAAGTCCTCTTCGCTTACATTAGTACCTGAGAAGTTAGAACAGAACCAAGTTAAGATTTAAAGCAGAAAAAACTAAAAACATCCACGTGTATTTTATCCTCAAATATGAAGCTGAAATATATGAAAACAGAAGATGATCTAAAAGGTCTTCACAAATAGGATGCAGACAGAATTGTCAGTGTATTGTGAAGCAGGCTGAAATATAATGACGTAATCCACTGCACATTCAAAGCAGTGGGACTTTACTGCATCCTCTGACCGACACCATGCTGAATACAACCACCCCTCAGGGAACTACTGACAGTTTGGAATTGATCCTGAAGCACCTGGAAGGTAACAAAGTAAGTCTGATTCTGAAAAACATTTTTAAATGACTGCATTATATTTGTTATCAGATATATTCACAAGTAAATATGAAACAATCACAGTATTACAGGCAGAAATCACAGAATTCTGGACACCTTAAAAATCCTATTAGCTTTTCTATTAGTGCTTCAACTGTACAATATAATTCACCATCATTCAATATAATTCACAAAACACATAAAAGCAGAACCATGTGTACTATCTATCTATCTAGAACAACCCTAGCAAGTAAGCATGACATATACTATTATATCCACTTTATCAAATAAAAAGATCTCTCTCTCGACCATATTCAAGACAGTGGTATCTCTGGGAAGAAGGAGAGGGGGAAACAATCTCGGGGACATATATGGGGATTCTCATTCCTATCTTTAATATTTTATTATTAAAAATAATAAAACATATATGAAGGCGCTATATGGCATAATGTTAAGATCTAATAAAGTCTGATGCTGGGCACAGGTGTTTGATCTGTTATACGCTATTCTTGTATTTATGTTTGATACGTTTCAAAATAAAAAACTATAGAAGAAAAAAAAACTACAGAGAATATTAAAAGGCCAAAATATATTATGTTCTTGAACGGGAAAACTCGGAGTTGTTAACTCTCCGCAAATTAACCTGTACTTTAAGGCAATCTCACCTGAAATTACAAAATAATTTTTCATAAACTTTGACAAGCTAACTGCAAAATTCATGTGAAAGAGGAAAGGCACAAAATAGTCAACACAACTTTGACTAAGAATGAGATAAATTTGTCTACAGCACATCAAAACACATTACAAAACTCTAATAATAAAAATATTGTGATACTGATAAAGAATAGACAAAGAGATGAATGAAACAAAACAAAGAGTCCTGAAAGACAGATTTCTAAGTGATACACGGTATTTAATAAAGTTAGCCTTTAAAGTAGTTCTAAGAGGATGTATCGTTCCACAAATGGTATTGGGATGAGTAGCTACCAAATATCAGATCCCTACTACATTCATTCTAATACATATATATAAACACTACACACAGAGAGGGAATATTATAAAAGTAACAGTAGAAGTTTACGTTTATGACTTTGGTGTAGAAAACAAAACACAACTGTAAAAACAAAAATGGAAAAAATAATTTTCTCATATTAAAATTTATAACTTTTCAATTTCAAGATACACTGAATGAAATTAAAGAATCCTGAGAGAAAAATGTAATGAGTCTAACAAAGAAAAGTATCCAGAATATATTAAGAACGTCTATCAATCAGTAAGAATATTAACAAAACCCATTAGAAAAATTAGTAAAGTCCATAAAAGAAGTTCAATAATTTCATTAAGTTGAAACAAATACTCCCAGACACTTCTGGTATAAATTGGAAGGCAATTTGTTTGGCAGGGATCCACTGTAGGATGAAAGTATCACACACCCTTGATACTTTTATATCTAACCCAGTGAAACATTCCTTCATGTAGGCAGGCATGCTTTACAAGGATCTTCACTGCAGCAGCCTTCAGAACAGGGAAATCTCGGTGTCCATCAGTGGGGAACTGTACAAATAACAGTGCATGCACACTACAGAGCACTAGGGGGGAGGGAAAATGACTTGCAAGACATGTCAGTAAATGAAAATCACCAAGGAGCTGAATATATGAGAGATGATACACTTTATTCAACCCATGCAACTTTATTTATTTTTATAGATAACTATTTATGGGTGTAAATACACAGGAAAAGATATGAAAAGGAACACGTCATGTGATAATAGCTGTTACCTGCAGAAGAGGAGGTGGAGAACTGACTGGCAGGGAGAGTTCAGCTTTTCCTGCACGACATGAAAGTTTCTCAACAAGGAGATATTCATGAATGCTGGACTAAAAATGAACTTTAAGAAAAACAGCACTCTCATCCTGCTTTCTCCACCAAGTCCCTACAGCAGAGTGAGCTTTTTAAGAATGCAAGGTAGCTTGAGTCGACTGAGACCCTCCAATGGGTCTCCATCTCATTCAGAATACAACCCAAAGTCGCCACTCTCGTTCTTTCAGCTGGCCCCTGTGGTAGGCCGAAAAATGGCTCCCCGAAAGGTATCCACATTCTAACCCCTGGAGCCCATGAATCCTACCAAAGAAGGAAAAAAAAAAAAAAAAAAAAAGCCTCTGCAGACATGATGCAGTTAAGGGTTCTGAGACAGGGAGATTATCCTACGTACTACATGGGGGCCCTAAACGCAATCACATGTGTCCTTCCAAGAGGGAAGCAGCGGGAGACTTTACAGAGGAGAAGGTGATGCAGCGGCGGAGGGGCAGGATGTGGAGATGCTGGTCCTCAGGACTGCAGTGGTGCAGCCACAAGCCAGACCGCAGGCGGCCCCCAGAAGCGGACAGAGGCAGGGAGAGACTCTCCCCTTCAGCCCTGCCCACACCGTGATTTTGGCCCAGGGATACTGACTATGGACTTCTGGCTTCCGGAGCTGTGAGACAGCACACTCCTGCTGTTTCAAGGAGCCAAGTTGGTGGTAATCTGCTACAGCAGCACAGGAAACTAATGTACCCCCTTTGCCTCTCTCAGCTTTCTGTCTTGCTCCTTCTGCTAAAGCCATGCGCCCTCCTTCCATCCCTTAAACATGCCAAGCTCACTCCCACCCACGGAACCTCTGCAGTTGCCAATGCCTCTACCAGAAAAGAAAATCACTGCTTCAAGAGAAGCCTTTCCTGACAACCCTCCACCAAACAGCACCCTCCCTCATCACTCTCTATCTCGTCATCCTGACTTGTCTTCCCAGCATGCATCACTACCTGCCAGATCTGAGGATTTGTTTTTGGCTGTCTCACCCATGATAGCAGGGACTTTGTTTTGTTCGCTGCTGTATCTCCAAGACCTAGAGCTGTGCTTGCTACACAGCAGGTGCTCAGTAAATAGCAGAATAAATGATAGAAGAACTGAGCAAACAAACAGGCCTCATAATGTTAACTTAGACTCATTACTTACTGTAAGTACCCACATGTGGCTAGTGCTGCCCTGCTTTCTAGAACCTTTGCAATCCTTCCGCCACCCCGCCGTCTTCAGTCTGGGCAATCTCACTTACTTGCATGGCTTTACCTACCACCCTGAAGTGTATGTCAAGGCTTGACCTCCAAACAAAGCTCCAGGCCTCCGTTTTCACCTGGCAGTCCAGATGATGTCCGGCAGGTGTCTGAAAGGAGACTCTTCATTTCCCTTCAAAGCCTGTGCCTACTGACGCCAATGCAAAACGAGGAGGTCCTCTTTGACATTCTCCTTATGCACACCTGACTCCATGCCCTGCCGACTGTATACCATCAATGCAAATACCATATATTCTGTCACCTCAACTCTCACATCCACCTCCTCCGTTGCAGTCACGATACCTGTTTGCCTTCTTATTCCACTTAGGTGAATTCTATTACTACTGTGTTTGACCTCTTCTCTCCTTGTACTCTCTTGATTCTGTTCATTTTACAAGTTATTGCTGGATTGATCTTCCTGAAGTGCACCTCTACCTTTCACTTGCTTAAAGCTTCAATGCTTAACCCTGCTGAATTAAGTCATCAAGAACACTTGAGTTCCCTGAGAAATCATTTCATTTCTTCCTACCTAATGAGCAGGCTATATAATACTTTTGCTATATGTTCAATCATACTAACACTACAGCATCAGCCTCCTGACTAAGATATGTTCATCCTGCAAATTTCTTTGGTCCTATTTTCTACTTCAAAACCTCATTAGAAGTATCCTCTGCTTCATTTTGCTGCTAATTCTTTTTCAAAAGGTTAAAAAATATATAAATAAACTCAGTATGCTTTGCTCTGCCTGAAATTCAATGTCAACGAAGATATGGTCTCGGCCCTCGTGATGTCCCCCTCCCGACCCTACACGAACCAGACCGTGTCGGGCACTGCTCCCCGGAGACGGCCTGTGCCCTTCTGCTTCCATGCAGTGGTCGCCACACCTGCAAGAAAATCCCCGACACCTGCCTTCGTGTGTCCTCTGGCATCTCAGGTTATAAATCCAACATATCTTTCATGAACTTTAAAAAAAAAAGCCCAATCTTTCGCTGATTTTCACAATACCGTGCACACAACCTGGTGTGTTCCTTCTTCCCTACTTACATTAAAACGCCATTATACTGCCCTTATATTTTTAAGTGTGAAAGGATATATAGTTGACCCTTGACCAATGCAGGGGTTAGGGGTGCTGATCCCCCCCACGCGGTGGAAAATCCATGTATAACTTTACAGTCAGCCCTCTGCGGTTCCACATCCACGGATTCAACCAACCCTGGACCATGTAGTACCGTAGTATGTATTTAGAGAAAAAAAAAAACCGCGTGTAAGCGGGCCCGCACAGTTTAAACTGTGTTGTTCAAGGGTCAACTGTATACACAATCTCAGAAGTTGCATTCTGATGTGATGAAATTACGGATGGCTTATCTTCCCCCTACTTTCTGAATTTTCTACATAAAACAGGTATTACTTTTATAATTAGAGGGAAAAAACGCCAGGGCAAACGTCAGCAGGGACACTGCTAACTACGTCTCCTCTGCAGGGCTCAGCACACACAGAACATGCCAGGAAGCACCTGCTAAGCAGGCGTGTATGTCAGGCATCACGCACAGGACCACAGTACTCGGAAATGGACACAGCCTCTGTGACCGCATACTGATAAGCATCCTTGTTTCATAAATAGAAAAAAACCAAAAAACCCTGTTAATTCAAGAAGAGGAAGAGCTGTCTCCAGGTCTCACAACAAACCTGTAGCTTAAGTAAGTTTGGGGAAAGGACGCTTCCCTGACTCTAGGCCCCTCTGGCCTTCCTGTCTCACCTACGGGGGGTGGGTCACAGGCCCGAGCATAAGGCCCCCTAAAACACTGAGATTTAACCCTAAGATTACAGAATGCCCCTCCCCCACACCTCACCACCACACCAACAGGACTCCGGTACAACGATAGGGGACGATTACAACTAAACCATCTGCAGGATGCAGACTGGAGCTAAGGAGGGGTCCTTAGGGAAGCCCACAGACAACAGAGGAACCCCAAGAACACCAGGGGAACCCGAAGCCCCTGACACTTACAGCAAACATTAAACACAATGTCATTAACGATGCCCAATTCCTAGTTAAACGGACATTTACACCTTTCACAAAAGGCCTGTTCACCTCAGTTCCTATTACCCAATACATCGTATCCGACATTTAACAAAAAATTACGAGGCATGCTAAAAGGCAAGGAAAAACCTGAAGGCAAGAAAAAAGTCTGAAGAGAAAAAGCAAGCATCAGAACCACTCATATATGGCACAAATTTTGGAATTAGGGAAGTTAAAATTACTATGATTAATATGTTTGGGGGGCTAATGAGAAAGGTAGACAACATGTAAGAATAATGTAAGCAGAAGGATGGAAACTAAACAAATGCTAGAAACCAAAAGTGCTCTAACAGAGATAAAGAATGCCTTTCATGCACTCATCAGTAGACTGGACACAGCCAAGGAAACAACCACTGAGCCTGAAGACAGGTCAAGAGAAACATCCCAAACTGAAAATCAAAGAGGAAAAAAGAGAATAAAAACAAAGGAACAAAGGAACAAAACACCTAGAACATCCAATTATGGTGGGAGAATTTAAAAAATGGACCAGAACATCTAACAATGGTGGGAAACAGTTGATAAATAAAGGTAGAATAGGATACCCTATTTTGGAATATCAGAAGGAAAAGAAAGAGAGAAAGGAGCAGAAGAGATATCTGAAGTAATAATGGCCGAGAATGTTCCAAAATTAATGAGGCACCAAACCACAGATCTGGGACGCTCAGAAAACACCAACCAGGATAAGTACCAAAAAACTACACATATGCACGTCATATTCAAACTGAAGAAAACTAAAAACAGAGAAAATCCTGAGTGAAGCTGGGGATGGAGGGGGAGGTGAGGGGCATAGGTGGGAGAAACCTAAAGAAGAATAAAGATAGAAATTACGGTAGACTTCTCATCATAAACAAGCAGGCAACAGAGTGAATAGAAATTTAAAGTGTCATTGACAGAAAAAAAAACCCCCACCAACCTAGAATTCTACATCCCAGTGATATTATCCTTCAACAGTGAAGGAGAAATAAAGACTTTCTGAGGCAGAGAAAAATTGAGGGACTTTACCTCTAGTATACCTGCCCTGAAAGAAACAGTAAAAGAAGTTCTTCAGGAAGAAGAAAAGTGATGGTCATAAACTCCGGCCTGCATACAGGAAGAGCCTCAGGGGAAGAATGAATGAAGGTAACATAAAATCTGTTATTTTTCTCATTCTTACTTAGTCTA
Organism: Balaenoptera musculus; assembly: GCF_009873245.2. Lineage (NCBI taxonomy): Eukaryota > Metazoa > Chordata > Mammalia > Artiodactyla > Balaenopteridae > Balaenoptera > Balaenoptera musculus. Next base: position 1,259,720 of record NC_045788.1, on the reverse strand, counting down.
AAAAGTAATGGCTTGAATAATAACAATAGCAATGTACTGAGTGATTAAAGCCTCTGGGTAAGTGAAATGAATGACAGCAGAGTCTCAAGGAATGGGAAGGAAGAATTGAGACATTCTGTTAAAATGTATCTGCACTACACACAAAGCAGTATAATGCTTTTGAAGGAGGGGGGAGGGATAAATTAGGAGTTTGGGATTAACATATACATACTACTATATATAAAATAGATAAACAACAAGGACCTACTGTATAGCACAGGGAACTCTACTCAATACTCTACAATAAGCTGCATGGGAAAAGAATCTGAAAAAGAATAGATGTATGTATCTGTATAACTAAATCAATTTGCTGTACACCTGAAACTAACACAACATTATCAATCAACTATACTCCAGTATAAGATAAAATTTTTTTTTAAATTGGAAAAAAAATGTTTATTGTAAACTAGGGCAACCACCAAAAAAATACTACAGAACCCCCTAGAAAAGACAGTATTAAGAAATGACTTAACAGATAAAAACCAATTACATAAAAACCCAAAGTAAAAATGCTCAAGTTGGAAAAATTTAACAACTAAAATCCTAAGACCATTAATGAAAACAACAAATAATTATTGCTTGATGAATGTGGCAGGCACTGTTCTGAGCCATTTACATGTACTATCTCAGTTATCTCTTAAAATTAGCATTCTTATTTTCAAATGAAGAAACTGAGGCATGGATATTAAATTACTTGCTCAGTGATGCACAGTGAGAGTCAGAGCTGAATTTATACCCAGGTAGCTGGCTTCTATATCCGCACTCTTTATCAGTAACTGTCTATTAAAGGGAGTCAGTGGTCTAGTCACATGAATTAATTTTGAGTAAGGTTTTTCTCCGATTCACATTAAAATCTTCTAATAAGTTGACTTCCTCTTCTACAGCCCAACCAGCTGTGTACAAACCTCAAGGCCAGATTCCACTCCAGGTTTCTTCTATCCCAATGTAAGCTCCTTCAGCTCTTCCCTTCAACTTCTAAATCTCTCTCTTTTCCTCTCCCATCTCCAGGGAAAAATATCCCTACTTCTTCCCCAGGCCGTCTCTCTAAATGTGCTCTTGATCACACCCTCTCTCTATTCCTCCATAAATTTTCATTATTCTCCCGATATTTACAGTTTGCTATTCTCCACTGGTTTTCTTACAGCCCCCAAATATGCTCATATCTTCCCAGTCTTAAAAAAGAAAACCTTTTGTCACTTCTACATCCCTTCAAATTCTGTCTCATAATCTCTCCTTTCCTTTGCTGCCAAACTTCTTGAACAAGTAGTTTGCACTCAACTTTCTTAATTTCCATACATCTGATTCATTCTTTAATCCACGGACGTTACTGAATATGCTTTCTTCTTTTAAAGTCTCCAATGACTTCCTAAATGTCAAATCTAGTGGCCACAGTCCAATTCCTATATAAGTGCTTCCTAGAAGCACTTGACAAGTGTTGACTAATCCCTTCTTTGAAACTCTCTTCTCACGTAACCTCTTTGTCAATTCGCTTTTCTGGCTGTTCTCTTGTCCCTTGGACCTAGTCCCTCTTTCTCCTCCCACCTGATAAATATGAGTCCTTCTGGAGTTAAGTTCTGGTCTTCCCTTCTGTTTTTATACTCTATCCTGAGGGAACTCATGTACTCCCTCAGCATCATTTGAACTCATCTTTGTGTAAAGAACTCCTGGACCGTATTTTTGTTCATGAGCATTCTACAGAGCTTCAGACTTACATTTCCACTTTCTTGAGCTATATAAATCCACGTGGATATTCTATGTGTTTGAAGACAACGGAATAATGTGGTGGTTTAAAACAAAAAAAAGCTTTGGGGTTAAACCTGTGTTGGGGTCCCATTTCCACTACTTAACTAGGTATTAGTAACTTAATCTACCTAAACTGAGTTTCCTCCCATGCCCAATAATATCTGCTGTACTGGCCATTATCAAGATTAAAGGAGATAATGCATGTAAGGTGCCTAACACATGAGCTTAATGAATGGCTTCTTTCTTCTGCATTCTCCATCTCAGTTTATAATGTCTCAGTCACTGAGTGCCCTCAGTCACTGATTTAACTACAACTTCCTCTTGCTGCCACCCGTATCCAGTTGGTCACCAGATCCTACTGATTGTTCCTCTATAATCTCTCTCCTCTAATCCCTCCCTGCCTTTTACTATTTCCTCTGCCACTGCCCAGCCTGGTCTCCTGCCAGGCTTATTACCCTATGTTTCTAACTACATCCTTGCCATTACAATCATTCTCCTCGAGTCCAGAGTTAGTAATATTACTCCCCTGCTCCAAATCCCTAAATAGTTCCTCAGAACTTTAGAAAAAATTTATCTCACTGGTCTGGTATTTCGTGCCTTTCAAGCAGTGGAACAAACTGGCCTTTCTATCTTCAGCCAGTACACCCCACAAACCTATGCATAAGCCACGCCAAGCAAACCCAATACATTGTCACCTGTCTTTGCTTTTGTTCATGCTATTTCCTAAGCTTGAGATGCCCACCCTCTGTCCCCACTTGACCTATCGAAATTTCTAACTCTCTCAAACAGATATTTGTACATCCATGTTTATAGCTGCACATGCACAATAGCCAAAAGGTGGAAACAGCACAAATGGCCATCAACAGATGAATAAACAAAATGTGGTATATACGTGCAATGGAATATTATGTAGCCTTATAAAAGGAAGGAAATTCTGACACATGCTATAACATGGGTGAACCTTGAAGACATTATGCTAAGTGAAATCAGCCAGTCACAAAAGGACAAATATTGTAGGATTACACTTATCTGAGGTACCCAGAGGAATCAAATTCACAGAGACTGAAAGCAGAATGATGGTTGTCAGGAACTATGGGAGGGGAAAATTGGGAGTTGTCATTTAATGGGTACAGTTTCAGTTTTGTAAGATGAAAAACGTTTTGGAGATGGATAGTGGTGACAGTTTTTTGGCAACAATGCAAATGTACTTAATGCCACATAACCGTACATTTAAAAATGGTTAAAATGGTCAGTTTTATGTTATGTATATTTTACCTCAATTAAAATTTTTTCCTAACTCATCTTAAGTTACATATATTAAGTACCAGGGACTGTGCTAGGCACCTGGAATACAAACAAACAAACAGATAAATAATAAAGTGCTACCTGTCCCACAAGGGCAGATAATCGAGAAGGCCTCAAATTCTACCTCTACCGTGAAAAACTCCAGGTCATTACACTTGAAATTTAAAGCTTTCTTCTGTCTCTACCTATTTTAGCACTTGTCACATCCTGCTCTAAAAAAAAAAAAAAAAAAAAAAAAAAAAAAAAATCTTCTAATAATGCCATCATATAGTCCATGGACTAAAGTTCTACTATATCTGAAAAAAAAGTCACATACCAATGATTAAACTGCAAATACACATTCCAGTGTGCATGAGGTGCATGCAATAAAAAATTATACTATTGTTGTACTTCTTAAAAATCCAAATAGAACTGGGTTACGTATTTACAATGTACACAGCAAAAGGCACCATTTCAGTGTTCCCATTTATTTAGCAATGATGCATATTTAGCAATGAATGGTTATGTAAAGCCACTACCTTTATCCAATTTTCTAGCTCTAGATAACTTTTCTTGTGATCTCCTTTTTAGTTCTTGGACTGGAATACAAGCCAGCACTTTCTCCTGGACAGCAAGATTCTCATAGACCAGTACATGCTGAATGTTGGACTGAAGAGCTTTTAGAATGATTGAATCACCAGTAACCTAACAGAAAGAAAATAATGAAATTAGCTTTTCTCCATATGCTATAAAAAATAATACTGGTTCTATGTTAAACATAATAAAAAAACACTGGTTCTATGATTTCATAGATAAAGAATGTATGGATTCACTGAAATATAATTATACTCAAAACCTTTACAAAATTAGTATTAGGAGACAGCCATATCTGTATCACAGTCTAAGACATGTCTATATTTTCATCTGAAAGTATGTTATTGAGGATATAAATATTTAGGCAGGGATATGTTGAACTCTTGACCACACACCTGGAACAAGACAGCACTCTAAGCAATGCATCCTACAGCTGTTTCCACTTCAAATCCCTGTAAATGACAATTTTTTAAAAAAACTTTCTACCGCATTAGCTAACGAGGACTACTCTCAAGGGATCAGGAATTTTGAGAAATTCCTGAGAGGAAAGGCAGATGCAAATGGACTAAAGGAAGAAACAATGGCAATATGCCCTCTAGGGGAAGTGGTTATAAAAACTAAGAGGGCTTCCCTGGTGGCGCAGTGGTTGAGAGTCTGCCTGCCAATGCAGGGGACACGGGTTCGAGCCCTGGTCTGGGAGGATCCCACATGCCGCGGAGCAGCTGGGCCCGTGAGCCACAACTGCTGAGCCTGCGCGTCTGGAGCCTGTGCCCCGCAACGGGAGAGGCCGCGATGGTGAGAGGCCCGTGCACCGCGATGAAGAGTGGCCCCCGCTCGCCGCAACTAGAGGAAGCCCTCGTACAGAAACGAAGACCCAACACAGCCAGGAATAAATAAATAAATAAATAAATAAATAAATTTATTAAAACAAAACAAAACTAAGAAAAAGTTCTCAAAATAATCCCAAGGAGAGAGGAGCCTGAGGACCCGCAGAGCAGGAAGGGGCCTTGGACTGAGCGTGAGGAAGGCTCCTGGACTCCACGGCAGGAACAGCTAGACATTTTGGTCACCAGTGTCAACAGAAAAGTGTGCCTCTGAGCAGTGAGGGCGGACGCTCAGACTTCTAAGAGGAAAGAGGAGTGCCCCGGCTCAGAAGAGGCGCTGCTCGGGCAGAGCCCACCTGGCGGCATGTCCTGCCCCTCCCCACAGTGGCTGAAACCACATGCGGTATTCACAGTTAGGCGAGCAGGGACTCTCGGACCCCTGTGAATCCACAACAACCCGTACTGTTGAGAAGATGCACTAGAAATCAACAGCAGAAGAAGGAACCCTGTGGCAACGGCAGCAAATACAGGAAAAGACTAAAAAAAAAGTCTACCTTTAGAAATGCAAGAGTACACTGCAGTCAGAGAAAGAAAACTATGGATCTTGGAAATGAAAAATGTAAACACTGAAATAAAGAAGCACAGATGGTGTGTCAAACAGCAGAACAAACACAGCTAAGTGATCGATCAGTTAGAAGACTGAGACATTTTCTGAGGATGCAGTACAAAAGAACAAATAGACACTGAGGATAAACCCCAAACTTCCCAAATCCAGCTAACAGGAAGTCTAGAAAGTAGAGTAGAAAAAAATGAAAGAAAAAACTTCTCAAAGAAATAATGGAAAATTTCTGAGAGCTGAAGAAAGAGCCAGTGTGAATGGGAAAACGAAAACAAAAACAAAAACTATACCAGGTATGTAATAGTGACATTTCATGACAGTAAGGATTAAAAACAAAATACTAAAAGCCTTCAATGATATCAAACATCTCTCTGGAAACAACGGAGCAAAATCTCTGAAATACTGAGGGAAAATGAGAACATACGACGCATACTCAGGCAAACTAATTACATAGAAGGGCAAAATAAACACATTTTCTGATATTTAACAATGCAGAAAATATATCACTCCCAAATCCTATTTTAAAAAATTATTAGAAAAGTTATTGTTCCCCCCAAATATAATACAGCCAAAGTAAATAAACAGAACACCAAGGAGTAGAACCTGGGATAAAAGAGCAGGAATGAGTTAAATAAAAACCAAACAAACTAGTAAAACTTAAGTTCCGATTGTTATAAATAAATAATAATAATTGAAAAGCAAAATCTCCTAAGAAAGGTGGCAGGGAAGGGAGAAGAGTAAATCCTTTCTGAGGTTCCTGTCTTGTTGTAAGATGTTGGTAGAAAAATATAAATACCTGCATTAGAAATTTAAAGTGAATAATTAGAAGACTAAAAGGAGGATACTTAACTTCCTAATTTTTAGAGGGAAAATAATGGAAGAAAACTTCATCAATCTAAACAAAAATAGAAAAAGAAAAAAAAAAACAAGGACACAGACAACACAAGATGTCAGAAGTAAGTTCAAACATATTAGAATTACAGAAAATAGGAATGGATTAACCTGTTTATTAAAAGGCAGAGATAGATTAATTTAAAAAATAAAAACCATTACCAAATACTTACTGCAAAGTCAGGCACTGTATTAAGCCCTGGGCATGGGTGCACAAAACAGACATAATCACTTTACAGTCTGAAGGGGAAGGCATTAAAACAAGAAACGACAGAATCTTCACATGAAGTTGACAAATGTTTGTGTGTAAATGTGTGTGTGCATATGTGTGTTAGATGATGGAAAAATAATGGAGACCAAACCAGACAAGGACTTTATCCTCACAGAGTAAGGAGTCTGTGGACACAGAAACAAATATTGCTACAATGACGCTAATTTACTCAAATATTTAAGGAGCCTTTATTACCTGTTAGGTACGGGGGATATAACGGTTAGACAGTCGATTCATATGTACAGTAAGAGTTATAAAGCAAATATAAAGTTGTACAGTGTAACTGTACAACTAGAATTCCCTGGAGAAATGATATCTGCAGTAAAATATGAAGGATGAGAAGCCGCTGGTAACCAGGGAAGGGAGAAGCCCATTCCTGTCACAGGGAGCAACGTGTAGGTAGCTGAGGAGTCTGCACAGGGGGATACACTTAACATGGTGTGAAGGATCAGAGAGAAAGTCAGTGTGTCTGGAGAACCCAGGGGAAATGATGGAGCGAGACAGCTGAGCAAGAAGTTGGGCTGGGGAAGCATCGAGATCTTCCCTGTCTCTTTCCACTGTAATGGGAAGCTATTAAAGAGACCTAAGCAAGGGAGTACAATGATCAGATTTGTGTTCTCTGAGTCTGACACCAGCTGTAGGGGGGAGAAAGTGGTCCTCAGAAAACTCACTGGGGGACCACTGCCGAACTCTGAGGGAGCGGAGGCTTAAACCAGGGTGGGGACAGAGGTGGTAGAATAGTGAATGGATACGAAAAACATGTAGGAAGTAGAATCAACAAATCCTAGTGACTGAACCGTGGGGTCAGGGGGCAGTTAGGAAAGTAGAAAAATATGTGGGAATGATCCACATATGAGCAACTGGGTCAATGGTTGAACCACTTATAATAGAAGGAAAACCAGGAAATGGTCAACTGAGCTAAAAACTATGAATGGTCAAGTAAAAATGAACTGAAAAAAGTCCATTAAATTTAGCAGCATGGAGATCACTGATGATCTTATCTTAGTAATAAGTTTTGTAACAGTGTTAATAAGGAAAACAAGTTTTAAGAGACTCAGTGGTATAAGTGGTGTCCCGAAGTGGGCCAGGTGCCCCCAAGGAGCCGTACAAAGTGGTCCACTGGGATAGGGACAGAAAATATTACAACTTCTATTTATATTATTTTTTTGTCCAAAAAGTAAAGCAATTAAGTTATTATAATATTTAATATCTGGATCAATGATGGCTCCCTCCCAGGCCTCAGAAGCCATCCTGAGGGAAGAAAGGGGCCAGGGCTGGCCTTTAGCAGGTGCAGACACATTTACTCTATTAACAGATGATGGAAGAGATGGGGCAGACCTGAAGGTGGGAAACCCAGGGCACCCACAGCAGGAAGGAGTGTGCTTTTTACCAGAACTGATACAGAAACAAACAAACAAACAAGCAAACAGGATGTCTCCATTTTTATTTGAAAGAATTCCTATAAAGAGGAGACCCTTACAGTTGTTTTTTATTTATTTATTTATTTTTACACACAGATTTTCATTTACTGAGAGGGTAAGAACTCATGCAAAGAATTTTTATTTTCATTTTTCACTCTGGAAATTACCTCCTTCACTGTGGTTTTTAATGGCACTCAAACAATCTTGAAGAATAAAGTTTATTTTCTTTGCCTTATTTCTTTAAATACTCATTGGCACAATGCCAAAAAAACTAATTCATAAAAATAGAAGTTTGCTGATTGCACGGCCATTATAGCAGCTGGGTAACCATGTAGATGAGGCAACAGTTAATTGCTTAAGAGTTAAAAGTTATTTGGAATACAAATGGGAGTTTAAAATGTGAAATCTGTTTTAGAGCAAAAAAGACTTTTTTCTTCACTAATCATACCTGGATTCCAATTGTTTGGTTTCTAATGTGAGATTTAAGACACTTTATAAGAAAACAAGTACAATGTGTATTTTTGTCAAATCACACAAAATAGAAGCAGTGATAGAAGCAGTGGAATTTGGATCAGCAAATTTACTTTAGTAAAGGACAAGGCTTCTCAAGCCCACCAGCCCTCTTTCTACCTTTTTACAACCCTTTGCTTCAGTGGTTTTTAAATTTAGAACCTGTTTTCTTAACATAAAAGTTATGTTTAATAAATTTTTAATGATAGTTTTAATCAACTTGTGACTCCAATAAACATTTCTTACAAAAACCATTTTATTCTATTTGTAACAGTAATAAACGTTGCAGAAGGTTTTCAGGAAATACTGAATGGTATAAATAATATGAAATCACTATATAATTTCACCACTCAGAGAAAATTATAGCTAAGATATCTGTGTTCAGCTTTCCAGACCTTTTAAAAATGAACATATTTATGTATGTGTGTTTTTAATAAGAAAAATGGAAATACACACATACAACATACGTTGTTTAATTTTCGAATTCTTAGTTTACCTTTTTTTCACCACATAATAATTGTCTTCATGTCAAAATATACCACATCATCATTTCTAACAGATATTAAGAATGCCAATTTAAATATGTCATAATTGCCTGTTGAAAGTATGTAAATATATGTTACTTTTAAGAATGGTTCACGAACAAGAAATTGAACATTTAAATCTGTGTCCAAAGGAGACAAGGAGGAGATTTCTTCTCTTACAAAGTTTGCATATAGAACCAGACTAAGAAGTTGTCTTATGAGATTTAAATAGTTTAAAAATCGACTAACTCAGAGGTGCACAGCCAGGGGAAGAAGATGCCAGGACGGCCAGGAGGCTGAACCTGAGTGCTCTTCATGGTGGGCTCCTACCGTTTTAAGTCTGCATTTGAAGATTTTGCAATTCTGACTTAACTCTTTAACATCTTCAAGACAGAACAAATTTGACTTTGATGTGGAGACTAGAGAAGGGCTTTGCATATAATAAGCAGAATTTAAAATTATAAACAGAAGAGAGAGGAGACAAGATGGTGGAGAAGGACCTAAGCTCATCTCCTCTCAGGAGAACACCAAAATTACGACTAACTGCTGAACAACCATGGACGAAAAAGACTGGAACCTACCAAAAAAGATATTCTACATCCAAAGACAAAGAAGAAGCCACAGTGAGACGGTAGGAGGGGCGTTTTTGCTGTGTAATCGAATCGCACACCCACCGGGTGGGCAACCCACAAACTGGAAAATAATTATTTCGCAGAGGTTCTCCCACAGGAGTGAGACTTCTGAGCCCCATGTCAGGCTCTCCAGCCTGGGGGGCTCACATCAGGAGGAGGAGCCCCCAGAGCATTTGGCTTTGAAGGCCGGCAGGGCTTGAGCGCAGGAGCTCCACAGGACTGGGGGAAACAGAGAATCTGCTCTTGGAGGGTACACACAAGGTTTCACATGCACTGGGACCCAGGGCAAAGCAGTGACTTCATATCAGCCTGGGCCAGACCTACCTGTGGGTCTAGGAGGGTCTCCTGGGGAGGCGGGGGTCAGCTGTGTCTCATGTAGGCTCCAGTGCTGGGACACCTCAGTCCAAGCAACCAACAGGGTGGGAACACAGCCCCACCCATGAGCAGACAGGCTGCCTAAAGACATCCTGAGCACACAGACACCTCTAAACACACCCCTTGACACGGCTCTGCCCATCAGAGGGACAAGGCCCAGCTCCACCCACCAGTGGCCAGGCACCAGTCCCTTCCACCAGGAAGCCTGCACAAGCCCCTGGACCAATCTTACCCACCAGGGGGCAGACACCACAACCAAGAAGAATTATAGTCCTGCAGCCTGAGAAACAGAGACCACAAACACAGAAAGTTAGACAAAATGAAACTGCAGAGAAATATGTTTCAGATGAAGGAACAAGATAAAACACCAGAAGAACAACTAAGTGAGGTGGAAATATGCAATCTGCCTGAAAAAGAATTCAGAGTAATGGTAAAGATGACCCAAGGTCTTGGAAAAAGAATGGAGGCACAGACTGAGAGGAACAAGATAAAACACCAGAAGAACAACTAAGTGAGGTGGAAATATGCAATCTGCCTGAAAAAGAATTCAGAGTAATGGTAAAGATGACCCAAGGTCTTGGAAAAAGAATGGAGGCACAGACTGAGACGATACAAGAAATACTTAAAAAAGAGCTAGAAGAGTTAAAGAACAGAGATGAATAATACAATAACTGAAGTGAAAAATACACTAGAAGGAATCAATAGCAGAATAAATGAGGCAAAAGAACGAATAAGTTAGATGGAAGACAAATTGGTGGAAATCACTGCTGTGGAACAGAATAAAGAAAAAAGAAGGAAAAGAAATGAAGACAGTTTTGGAGACCTCTGGGACAACATTAAACACAGCAACATTCGCATTATAGGGGTCCCAGAAGGAGAAGAGAGAGAGAAAGAGCCTGAGAAAATATCTGAAGAGATTATAGCCGAAAACTTCCCTAACACGAGAAAGGAAACACTCACTCAAGTCCGGGAAGCGCAGAGAGTCCCATACAGGATAAACTCAAGGAGGAACACACCGAAACACATATTAATCAAACTTACAAAAATTAAAGACAAAGAAAAAATATTACAAGTAACAAGGAAAAAGCAACAAATAACATACAAGGGAATCCCCATAAAGTTATCAGCTGATTTTTTTCAGCAGAAACTCTGAAGGCCAGAAGGAAATGGCATGATATATTTAAAGTGAGGAAAGGGAAAAACCTACAACCAAGAATACTCTACCCATCAAGCCTCTCATTTAGATTCGATGAAGAAAGCAAAAGCTTTACAGACGAGCAAAAGCTAAGAGAATTCAGCACCACCAAAAGAGCTTTACAAAAAAAATCTTTAAAAAACTACTCTAGGCAGAAAAGAAAAGGCCACAACTAGAATCAAGAAAATTACGAATGGGAAAGCTCACCATTAAAGGCAAACATAGAGTAAAGGTAGGAAATCATCCACACACAAATATGATATCAAAACCAGCAATTGCGAGAAGAGGAGAGTACACATGCAGGATATTGGAAATGCACTGGAAATTAAAAGACCAGCGACTTAAAACAATCTTGTTTGTATATAGACTGCTATATCAAAACCTCATGGTAACAGCAAACTAAAAATCTACAATAGATACACACACAAAAAAGAAAAAGCAATCCAAACAACACTAATGACAGTCATCAAATCACAAGAGAAGTGAATAAAAGAGGAAGGGAAGAAAAACAACCTACAAAAACAAATCCAAAACAATTAACAAGATGGCAATAAGAACATACATATTGATAATTACCTTAAATGTAAATGGATTAAATGCTCCAACCAAAATACAGACTGGCTGAATGGATACAAAAACAAGACCCATATATATGCTGTCTACAAGAGACCCAACTTCAGATCTAGGGACACATACAGACTGAAAGTGAGGGGATGGAAAAAGATATTCCATGCAAATGGAAATCAAAAGAAAGCTGGAGTAGCATTACTCATATCAGACAAAATAGACTTTAAGATAAAGACTGTTACGAGAGATAAGGAAGGACACTACATAATGATCAAGGGATCAATCTAAAAAGAAGATATAACAATCGTAAATATAAACGCACCCAACACAGGAGCACCTCAATATGTAAGGCAAATCCTAACAGCCACAAAAGGAGAAATCAACAGTAACACAATAATAGTGGGGGACTTTAACACCCCTCTTACATCAATGGACAGATCATCCAGACAGAAAATAAGGAAACACAGGCCTTAAATGACACATTAGACCAAAGGACTTAATTGATACTTATAGAGCATTCCATTCAAAAGCAGCAGAATACACATTCTTCTCAAATGCACATGGAACATTCTCCAGGACAGATCACATGCTGGGTCACAAAGCATACCTCGGCAAATTTAAGAAAACTGAAATCATATCAAGCATCTTTTCCGACCACAACACCATGAGATTAGAAATCAACTACAAGAAAAAAACTAAAAAAAACACATATATGTGGAAGCTAAACAATATGTTACTAAACAACCAATGGATCAGTGAAGAAATCAAAGAGGAAATCAAAAAATAACTAGAGACAAATGAAAATGAAACATGACGATCCAAAACCTACGGGACCTGGCAAAAGCAGTTCTAAGAGGGAAGTTTACAGCAATACAATCTTACCTCAGGAAACAAGAAAAATCTCAAAGAAACAACCTAACCTTACACCTAAAGCAACTAGAGAAAGAAGAACAAACAAAACCCAAAGTTAGTAGAAGAAAAGTAATCATAAAGTTCAGAGAAGAAATTAATGAAATAGAGATGAAGAAAACAACATAAAATGTCAATGAAAGTAACAGCTGGTTCTTTGAAAAGATAAACAGAATCGATAAACCTTTAGCCAGACTCATGAAGGAAAAAAAGGGAAAGGGCTCAAATCAACAAAATTAGAAATGAAAAAGAAGTTACAACTGACACCACAGAAATACAAAGGATCATGAGACTACTACAAGCAACTTTATGCCAATAAAATGGACAACCTAGAAGAAATGGACAAATTCTTAGAAAGGAACAATCTTCCAAGACTGAGCCAGGAATAGAAAATATGAACAGACCAATCACAAGCACTGAAATTGAAACTGTGATTAAAAAACTTCCAACAAACAAAAGTCCAGTACCAGATGGCTTCACAGGTGAATTCTATCAAACATTTAGAGAAGAGTTAACACCTGTCCTTCTGAAACTATTCCAAAAATTGCAGAGGAAGGAACACTCCCAAACTCATTCTATGAGGCCGCCATCACCCTGATACCCAAACCAGACAAAGACACCACCAGAAAAATTAAATTACAGGCCAGCATCTCTGATGAACATAGATGCAAAAATTCTCAACAAAATACTAGCAAACCAAATCCAACAATACATTAAAAGAAGCATACACCGTGATCAAGTGCTATTTATCCCAGGAATGCAAGGATTCTTCAATATCTGCAAACCAATCAGTGTGATATGCCATATTAACAAATTGAAGAATAAAATCCATATGGTCATCTCAATAGATGCAGAAAAAGCTTCTGACAAAATTCAACACCCATTTATGATAAAAACTCTCCAGAAAGTGGGCACAGAGGGAACCTACCTCAACATAATAAAGGCCATATATGACAAACCTACAGCTAACATCATACTCAATGGTAAAAGGCTGAAAGCATTTACTCTAAGATCAGGAACGAGACAAGAATGTCCACTCTTGCCACTGTTATTTAACATAGTTTTGGAAGCCCTAGCCACAGCAATCAGAGAAAGAAAAGAAATAAAAGGAATCCAAATTGGAAAAGAAGTAAAACTGTCACTGTTTGAAGATGACCAGATAGTATACATAGAAAATCCTAAAGATGCCACCAGAAAACTACTAGAGCTCATCAATTAATTCAGTAAAGTTGCACGATACAAAACTAATACACAGAAATCTGTTGTTTCTATACACTAACAGTGAAAGATCAGAAAGAGCAATTAAACAGACAATCCCATTTACCATCACATCAAAAAGAATAAAATACCTAGGAATAAACTTACCTAAGGAGGCAAAAGACCTGTACTCAGAAAACTATAAGATACTGATGAAAGAAGTTGAAGACACAAACAGATGGAAAGATATACTATGTTCTTGGATTGGAAAAGTCAATACTGTCAAAGTGACTATACTAACCAAGGCAATCTATAGATTCAATGTAATCCCTATCAAACTATCAATGGCATTTTTCATAGAACTAGAACAAAAAAAATCTTAAAATTTGTATGGAGACACAAAGACCCCGAATAGCCAAAGCAATCATGAGAAAGAAAAACAGAGCTGGAGGAATCAGGCTCCCTAACTTCAGACTATACTACAAAGCTCCAGTCATCAAAACAGTATAGTACGGGCACAAAAACAGAAATATAGATCAATGGAACAGGATAGAAAGCCCAGAAATAAACCCATGCACCTATGGTCAATTCATCTATGACAATGGAGGCAAGAATATACAATGGAGAAAAGACAGCCTCTTCAACAAGTTGTGCTGGGAAAACTGGACAGCTACATGTAAAAGAATGAAATTACAACATTCTTTAACATCATACACAAAAGTAATGTTAAAATGGATTGAAGGCCTAAATGTAAGACCGGATACTATAAAACTCGTAGAGGAAAACATAGGCAGAACGTTGTCTAATATAAATTGCAGAAATATCTTTTTGGATCTGTCTCTGTCTCCTAGAGTTAACGAAAATAAAAAGAAAATAAATAAACGGAACCTAATTAAACTTAAAAGCTTTTGCACAGCAAAGGAAACCATAAACAAAATTAAAAGACAACCCACAGAATGGGAGAAAATATTTGCAAATGAAGCAGCTGACAAGGGATTAGTCTCCAAAATATACAAATAGCTCATGCACCTCAATATCAAAAAGAAAAAAACAAAAAAACCCCACCACAATCAAAAAATGTGCAGAAGCCCTAAATAGACAGTTTTCTAAAGAAGACATAAAGATGGCCAAAAAGCACTTGGAAAGATGCCCAACATCGCTAATTATTAGAGGAATGCAAATCAAAACTACAAAGAGGTATCACCTCACACTGGTCAGAATGGCATCATCAAAAAGTCTACAAATGCTGGAGAGAGTGTGGAGAAAAGAGAACCCTCCTACACTGTTGGTGGGAATGTAAATTGGTACAACTACTACGGAGAACAGTATGGAGGTTCCTTAAAAAACTAAAAATAGAATTACCATATGACCCAGCAATCCCACATCCTGGGCATATATCCAGAGAGAACCATAACTCGAAAAGATACATGCACCCCAATGTTCATTGCAGCACTGTTTACAATTCCCAGGACATGGAAACAACCAATATATCCATCGACAGATGAATGAATAAAGATGTGATGTATATACACACACACACAATGGAATACCACTCAGCCACAATAAAGAATGAAATAATGCCATTTGCAGCAACATGGATGGACCTAGAGATGATCAATAAGTCAGACAGAGAAAGACAAATATCATATGATATCACTTCTATGTGGAATCTAAAAAGATGATACAAATGAACTTATTTACAAAACAGAAACAGACTCACAGACTTCAAAAACAAACATGGTTACCAAAGGGGAAAGGTCTAGGAGAGGGATAAATTAGGAGTTTGGGATTAACATATACACACTACTATATATAAAACAGGTAACCAACAAGGACCTACTGTATAGCAGAGGGAACTCTACTCAAGGTTCTGTAATAACCTATATGAGAAAAGAACCTAAAAAAGAATTGATACATGTATACGTATAACTGAACCACTTTGCTACACACCTGAAACTAACACAACACTGTAAATCAACTATATACTCCAATATAAAATAAAAGTTAAATTTAAAAAAAAAATCTTCGTTTAAAAAAAAAATCAACTAATTTTGTTATTTATCATTATCTAATATTATTTTTATAATTTCAATGAAACAATCTCAAATGATAATTCTTTTAAATAGATACATATATACTCATATACACAATGGGCAATAATTTCTAGGGTGATAAAAGTGTTGATGCGAAGTCCTCAACAACTTCATACACATTCTAAAAGCAGTCACATATCAAATAAAAGCATACATTTAGACTATCTGTGCAATAACTGCCAAAGACTTATTTTAAGCAAATCATACTTCAGAGTCACATGCTTTCAACCCAGATAAAGTTGCAAAGTTGGAAACAATGCTTCTAACATCCTGAGGCTCAGTCTTTGAAAAACTGTCTTTGCTGTTTTGAACCTGCTTTTGGAAGGCAAAGGGCATAAAAATATATAAAGGGTTATCAGGAAGTTATTTCATATAAGAACACTAAATACTCAGCATGTATAACCAGCAAATTTAAGAAATCAGTTTGGTCATTAGGAAAGTACAAATTAAAGCCACAATGAGACACTACTTAACATCGACTAAAATTGCTATAATAAAAAAGACATTAACCATTATCAATGAGAATACTGAGAAATCGGAACCTTCACACTCTGCTGGTTAGAATGTAAAAAGGCGCAACAGCTCTGGAAAACAGCTTGCAATTTCTTAAAGCAATAAACATAAACTTGTCGTACAACCCAGTGGTTCCACTTCTAGGAATCTACCCAAGAGAAATGAAAACATCTGCCCACACAAAGCCTGGTATGTGGACATTCATAGCAGCATTGTCCGTAAGAGGCAAACATGGCAAACCCAAATGCCCACCATGGAATGCTATTCAGCAATAAAAAGGAAAAAAATACTAATACATCCTGCAATATGGATAAACCTCAAAAACATACAAAGTAAAAGAAGCCAGAAGCAAAAGACTACGTAGTGTAGCTTTCATTTACATAAAATATCCAGAAAAAGCAGCAAAATAAATTTCTAACTACATCACCGTTTATTGAGCACCGGTATACTCCAGTACTTTATATCTTAAGGGAAAAACTTATTGGCAACTTCAACATCAATGACTATCACCTTGTCTTATATTTCCAAATTTTACTTGATACAGTTTCAACCAAAGAAATATATTAGTTGTGACACTCAACAGTGCTCAGGATTTGTCTAGTTTACATGCAGTTAAATGCTTTGTTAATCTCTCTCCTGCTGCTTTACTTGGGCCATTTTAATTCTCAGTTAGTATCCCCACTCAAAATGAGAAAGGGAGGAGAACATAATTGTCAAACTCCGTAATACAGCAATTAATGGTGATAAAAGCTTAAATAACAAAATACTTTGTAAAAATGTGTACTTCAGTGATCCATGGAACCAGGAGTTGGCTATAAAAAACAAGATTCCTTCTAATTCCTCCCAACTCCCTTAAGGAGTACAGAAAAAGATACTTTGTCCCGGGGACTAGAGAAGTAAGAGTTAATATACAGTAGCCTTCTAGGAGCATATGTGTTTGTGAAAGTTTATTTTCTTCTAAACTCTAAATTCGTTTTGACAATAGAATGACAATTTGTTTTTAGTGTAGTATCCAGGCCCTTTCTGGTAAGTAATTAAAGACCTTAAACTGTAACTGAGGGGCTTCCCTGGTGGCGCAGTGGTTAAGAATCCACCTGCCAATGCAGGGGACACGGGTTTGAGCCCTGGTCTGGGAAGATCCCACATGCCGCGGAGCAACTAAGCCTGTGCGCCACAAGTACTGAGCTTGCGCTCTAGAGCCCACGAGCCACAACTACTGAAGCCCGCGTGCCACAACTACTGAAGCCCGAGTGCCACAACTACTGAAGCCTGTGCGCCTAGAGCCCACGCTCCGCAACAAGAGAAGCCACCACAATGAGAAGCCTGCGCACCGCAAGGAAGAGTAGCCCCCGTTCGCCACGACTAGAGAAAGCCCGCGTGCAGCAATGAAGACCCAACGCAGCAAATAAATTAATTAATTAATTAATTTTAAAAAAAAAAGAAAAAGAAGAAGAAGAATTATTATTCAAAAGGACAGTACTCTCTCTTCCCCTGCCAGCCCCTACCACCTTCAATTCTTTATTTTTTAAAGACAAGCTTAGGGTATTCCCAGCCTACACTACGGAATGACTGCCCATCATCTGGACTACCAGGGAGGTTAGGTTAAAGGCTCTCCAATTATCCAGCTGGAGAAAATTAAGGGTAGATTTAACAACTGACTCCAGATGTAGAGTTCCAGTGTATGGAGGAGAGCAATCAGGTGTTTCACCAAAATTGAAAGAGGACATGAGTTTAAGCTGCCTACTGATAAAACTACTATAGAAAAACCATGAAAATTTTTCTGACAGTGAAAATTTAGGAGTAGAAGGCTTAAGGACCTTTATTAAAAGGGATTCTTTTGTAAACAGGATCATTTCCCATTAAATAAGGTCATTTAAGTACACCGAGAATGCCTGTAAGACATCAGTAATTTGACCTCAGTTCTTCAGAAGTATATATGTGTATGCTAGCACCACTCTCAGTAAACTAATGATTATTTACCTTAAGCCTAAAGAAGCCGATTTTTTACTGAATTGAGGTGCTGATAATATTTACCTTAAGCCTAAAGAAGCCGATTTTTTACTGAATTGAGGTGCTGATAACGGCGGGTTGCTGGAATTGATAATTGCGTGGTAGGCAGCAGCAGGTATTACATCAGAAGCGTCAAAGCAATAGGGGAAACCTTATTTGATGGTCACACACCTGTCTAGCAAGTCCTTTACTTTTTCTAGGTTAAAGACACGTGCTCATCTGTGCAACTGATTTAAGTGCCACGGCAACAGGTACATTTACAGACGATAAATTAAATAAAGCCCTGGCTGCCTCAGAAACAATAAGCCACAAGTTAAGATTTAAAAGTCCAAATAAAAGACAGCCATTTCCCCGCTCTTGTTACAGATCTGACAATTTTTTAAAAGAGCTCAGGAAATTTGAACGTATTAGAACTGTAAGAACCAAGAATGACTGAGACATAAATTCTGGAATAAGTCCTATTTTAAAGCTTTTGCTATATCAACACTTTGAAAGGAGCAGTCAAGGAAGGTTTAATTCTAACATTACCATTGGAGTGGACGGTGGGTTTGATGACCGCCCTTCACTGTTCCCTGGATGCTGGGTTAACCCATTAGGACCGGAAGCCTGCGCTGTAGGAAGCTGGGTGCTGGCTGCAAGTTGCTGAGATAATTCTGCTTTGTGGCTCTTATCTGATCCATCCAATCTGCTACTTCTCTCTATGGCAATCAGGTCACGAATTTTTTGCAGCTGCTCCACTGAAGCTTTTTTAGGAAAGATAAGATGGGTTTCTCCCTGGAATTTATAAAATTAGGGAAAATGTTAACCTTTGCTTTATACTGACAGTCATTCTCACACAGTATATGTAAAATGGAGCCAATACTACAGAACACATCATATTTTAACAATCTTTCTCTTTTCTTACCATTTTGGCACTTTAAAAAAAAATACAGGCAAAGGTATACCAGAAAATTAAGAAAATATGTCTCCTTGTTAGCATAAAATGTTTAGCCTGTTTTATTGGTTCAAAAGACCTTTAGAAAAATACTTTATCTTTTAGAAATACTGTAATGAGCCAGAAGTCCTCCTAAGAGATGCAAAAATGCACATTCCTATCTTCTCTGCAATAGTATATGATACAACTATTCTCCATGAAATTCCCTATGAAATAATGACACTATAGATACAGCCATTCAAAATGATCATTGGTCACATAAAACCAGTAAGAAGTTATATAACAACCTTTGAATCTTCTAAACTCAAGTCTTTAAGAATAGCTACATGATTAGAAGTCTGTGTATGGAGTTCACTAATTCTTCCAAGATAACAAAAATTACATCCTGAGGGTCAATTCAAAACTATGGATTGCTATTTAGTAATACAAAGGTGGTCCAAACAAAAACAAACCATCAAACAATAAAAATCTGATTCTTTAAGAAGTGATTCATTTAATGAATTCACATAATATAATCAGAGTTCTCTGAGGTACAATAAACATTACAACAAAGCTCACAATGTATAATAGTAAATTACAAAACAAACAGAAAAGTGAAATGAAAGTATATTCCATCAAGGTTTAAGGTGTTGAGAAGCAACAGTGTTAAAACAGTAATTCCACCAACTGCAAATGAGATAACACAGTCGTTACAATATGCAGTGGACCAACCTGTAGATTGTGAGCATTTAAATTCAACCCCACAACTGAGAATGACCTTATTTCCCTGGTGGTGGCAGATCTACAGGAATCAACTGACCAAGACATTACTCCACAACGACATGAAAATCAATTCCACGTGAATCCATCTGAAAAAGCTGGGAGAGGCCAGCCATCTCCACGTATTACCCAAAACAGCTGTAAAAAAGACTACTACCATTTACTGCATTTATGTGTTTCTAGGTACTGTGCTAAAAAGCACTTCACCCACATTATCTGAAGCATTCTTACAACCACCTTGAAAGGTAGGTATTGGGTTTATCCCCACTTTTCATATGGAAATACGAAGGCTCAGAGACGTCAAATAACCTGCCTGACGCTACCAACCGTCAGAGCAAGGATTCAAACCGCATGACCTTAATCGTTATGCTATAACTGACTCCACCTGAGCCTGAACAGAGATCAAAACCCACAAGGCTGTGCAAATAGCTGGAAGGGTTGAGCAAAAAGCATTTCTACAGTTGTGATGATTACATACACGATGGTTGGCACAAATTGGAACACAGTGAATTTTCCAACAGGAGAAAGGAACCACCTCCTTCCTATCTATGATGAGCTCTGGGAAGAGAAACCAGACTCCTGGTTTAAAACCAAGCATGGAGGCCCCTGATCTCACACTGTGAGTGGAGCAGCACCGAGGAAGGTACACGACACCACGGCCAGAGACGGGAGAGCCCGACAGCCACGTGGACCTGGCTGGTCCACACCTCAGAGAGGGCCCCGGTGAGACAGACGCTGCTCCCTTCCTTTCCATCTTTTCAGGACCAGTCCTAAAAGAATGTATGATTATGACTGAAGTGTCTGTACGAAAAAGTTTAATCGACAGCACTGTACTTTCATAAAAGGACAAAACTACAGGCTTAATGCACTAGACCCAGTAACATTTTAAGAAACCAACGAGGATTCTAGTGTTTAACAAAATCTCTGTTTCTCAACGCATTCTTGGTGAGGCAATTCTCACTGCCAGATGTGAGTCAACCCCGTCCCTGCTCGCTAAATGCTGGTGACATCTTCCAGTCACCAAGGCAACCAAAACTACGGCCCTTGATTCCCCATCCTCCCCGAGGGTGGGTGCAGCTCCCAGCAAGAAGTACTCCACTAAGCCAGCCTGATGGGTCACACGACCATTTGAATCCTACTCTTTCTCAACCTCCTCCTCAGAATTTTCATAAACAAGAATGCAGCCTCAGGGACAAGTGGGCACAAAGGTGTCCAGGATTTTAATGTGCAACCGAAAATTTCAGGATGGGTCTTGGATTGCTACTTCATCTCAAAGCCCACCAAGTTTCTTTCTGGTGGTAGAGTTCAGTTTCAGCTCCGTTGGCTAACCCTGATAAAACATTTACTTCCTACAGTGTGAAGTGCAAAGCCAGCCAGAAACTCTAAGTATAAATTAGTCTTAAAGCATGATCATCTTTGCTGAAATTGTGATTCTACTTGCATCAAATACTACTGCAAGTCTCAATCTGGCTTGTTACCTGGCACTGGCGTGACCAACCTACAAGTTTGCCTGGGACTGAGGGGTTTTCTGCGGGGCTGGACTTTCACTGCTAAAACCAGGACAGTCCCCGGCAAACTAGAGCGGTTGGTCATCCCTCCTGGCACTCAAGTATTTGCTGAATGAAAGATAAATATGATTCCACTGAATCTGTGACACTCCCCAACAATGAGAAACAATGAGAAACTGAAACACTTCAACAGTCTCCAGTTGTCATTTACTTAATTTTCCTGTCATTTGACTCTCAAAAATCTGCATTTCCTTGAACAAATTCATCAACGTTCTCAATCTTCCCCATCTATAGTTTTAAATTCTTTATGTTCAGATGTCTGTGAGCAACTACAAGCAGGTGACACCATAATTTATACCTCCACCCTGGCCTCTCCTTTTGAATCATCAAAGACTCATATATCCAACTCTCTACTTGACACCTCTACTTGAATATTTAACAGTATATCAGTTACAATTAACCAAAAGACAGTTCGTTTTTCTCCCCTGATACCTGCTACTCTCCAAGATTTTTCAACCTCAATGAATGGTACTCCCATCCACTCAGCTGCTCAAACCAAAACCCAGACGTCACCCTGACTCCTTCCTTTCCCTTACATTCCACATCTAGTTCATCGGCAAGTCCCACAGACTGCTTCAAAAAGAAATCCTGGATCCCACTACTGCCCCATCCCCACTGCTGTCGGTCTTTAATTCCACAAATATTTACTGGGTGCCCACCTGCTCTGCTCCTTTCCCAGCAGCCGGCCCACAGGGAGCAACACAGACACAGAGCCTGTCCTCACGGAATCTAGACAAACCACTACCCTTTCTCACCGAGACTAACGGGATCAGCTTTATAACTGGCCTCCCTGCTTTACCCCTTGCCCCCATCCAGAACATCCAGAATATTCTCTTTACAACCGCTAGAGCCATCTTCAAAAATACTCTTCCCTGCTTAAAACCTTTCAATGGCTTCCCATCCCACTCGTCATAAAGTGCAATCTTTACCACAGTTCCCAAAACCCCAGGCCTGCCTCCGTGGCCACTTTCTGTGCCAAGGCTACTCCTGCTAGAAATCCTCCACACGTGTGGATCTCTGTGCCTGAAAAACCCTCACCTGAGAGCGTCAGGTATTTGAATTGCTTCTCATCACTCAGGCTCAAACACGATCTCAGGGGCCTCCCCTGAGCGCTTGTCCTCACATAGCTGCCCATCACTGCAGTTGCTTATGATGTTCTTTCCATGCCTCATTTTCTTCTTTGTGCTCATCTTTGTTTTCACACCTACTGCCTGTCTAACCTACAGGAATGCAAGCTCCATGTGAGATGGGATCTGTTATCTAACTAGTTCACCACTACATTCCTAAGGCCTGAAACAGAACCAGGGGAGGCAAGCAGAGAGGCGGGGAGGAAAGCACATCCCAGAGCAACTCAGCATATCTCCTTAACAGCTGCTACGGTCTTGCCAGTTGACTGCTATTGGCTGCTCGGCCCCTAGAACCTGGCTGGACTTCTCTCAGTATTCCATAAACTAGAAATGGTTAAGCATATACACATAAAGAAAACTCATCATCTTGAAAGCTACTTTCATTGTGTCATAAAATTAAACTATGCCACAAGATTCCACAACATAGAAACACCAAGCTTTTCTTTTGACCTGAAAACAAAAAAACCCACTGAGATTCTTTTCTTCTGTCACAGAAGGGAACCTTTATGTGTGGCAACTAAACTCAACTTTTCTGTTTTTACTCTTGTCATTTCTTACTGGAGACAGGTGGTTGGACCCCCATCAGCAATTGTGGTTGGACCCCCATCAGCAATTCATGTTTGCTCACATGGCAGATTTTTGCTAAAGGTCTAAAGAGAACCACAATTTAGTCCTCGGGTTGCATGTCTGACCTCCCTATTCTAAAGGACTGAGATTGTAAGAATTCTCCCTGTGGGAGAGTTGTTATATTTTACTGTGATTTTAAAGCATATTGACTGTGACTTTTCAATGTAGAGTAAGTGAAGAAATAACTGGTCCCATAGTTTTCCAAAATGAATCAATCAATAAAAATATTCTTATTTAGAAATTATCTATCAACACTATACTGAATGCTCTGTACACGAACTGCAGAGAAGAAACCGTGAACACACTGACCTCTTCAAAGCCCATTTCAAATAAACATTCAACAGCTCCTCTGACAGGCAAGAGTCGAGTAGAAAAAGTTGTGTTTCCAATCCGGATAGATCTATATTTTTCATCATTAGGGTTTCTGATTAAAAGAAAAAAGTCTGATTATATATAACAATTTACATTTTTCACCATGTTTTTGCATTCTTTTTCACATTTTATGCTGGCTATATGCCTACGAGGTGGTAGAGATCCCAGCTTTAAAGGAAGAGGATGCACAGTCTGGAAAGACAGACTGATTTTGTGATTCTTACCTCGTACACACTTACTGCAACCTTATTGTTTAACTTCACAGCTGATAATATCAATGCTGCCCTAAGGGAAACCCACGTGACATTCTATTTCTGTGCTGTTAAAACTAGAGACCTTTATGAGTTTTTACGTTGCTAAGAAAAAATTCCATGCAAGCTCCAGACAGGGGTAGAAGGTTTTGCCTGTTTTCTTCTGATGGATCTCAGTCATCAAGAATAGCGCCTGATGGACGTGTAGATGGTGGTTAATAAATATTTGTGAAACCAATGAATAAAAGAAACTAAGAAGCTATATACAAATGAATCACAGCTCCTCAAAGACTTTACTTCTGACAAACATGAACCTAGGTATACCTTTACGGTCACTTGATTTTTCTTTCTTCCCTAGACCAATGGTTGTTTTTACTATAATTTCTGTTTCAGCTCAAGATATATTTTTGTCACAGCAACTACGGTAATAAAATACAATGAAGATATGAATTTCTTTTACCATGATTAAGATTTTGAATAGTACACATGAGATGAGACCAGCACATGAAAAATCTTTGATTTGAGATTTGTAATAACGTTGATAAATCAGAAAGGCTGTAAAAAAAAAAAATCAGAAAGAAAATAAAAGGTTAAAGACAATCAAGGTATTATACTCAAAAGGCCTTCTGAACTTAATTCAGGATGATAAGTAGGTTTCATATCTGATACTGATGCCCTTAAAATGGTAGTGGCTTCCATCAGTATGGCATTAAGAAAGACTGAGGCTGTCTCAGGGGTCCACAGAAGCAGTGCTGAGGCTACCAGCCTGGGGTCTGGGATGACGGGGTGGCCAAGTGCTGGCAAATGACAAAACACCTTTGTCCTAAACTTACACATGTTCTCTAGATATCGTGATATAAAAACCAAAACAGGGATTGTTAACTGTGGAAGTTTCAACAAATTTCACATTTGTTTTCCATCAAGCAGTTCCTGTTGCCAAACTGTCATAAATACTACACAAAACTTTTTTAAACCTCTTTTCTTTAATTTCAAAAATTACACAAGTTTATTACAGAATATTCAGGGACAAAAGCTCCAAAATAGTGTTACTTAAAATGTCCAGATTGGTGCTGATCTGTAAACTCTTTGCTTTTCATCCATGAGGCGTACAGAAATTGAAAGTATTCAGTAATTATTACAGCAATTTGACGCTGCCATGAAATTTTCATTGCATTTTACAAAAGTTATGGGTCCACAAAGGATTGGAAATTAAAAATACTGTTCTTTACTGCAGGTCATTTGAAAATCACAGATAACTGAGAAGCACAAAGAGAAACAGATGCCTTGCTCTTTTATTGTGTGTTATCAGATCAGGGTTTCTAAACCTTGGCAATACTGACCTTTGGCCTTTGCTGTGAGGGCTGCCCTGGGCACAGTGAAATGTTTACAGCCCTGGCTTCTGTGCCACACTACATCATAAGCGAGCCGCTCTGTCTTACCACTTAAACATTAGACAGTGAATAATCCTGCCTTTACCGAAGCTAGTTACAGGTAGACGAGGCATCTTTTCACGACACTCAACACACCCCACAGGGTGATAAACACATCAGTGCCACCAGGAGGGTGTATCCCACTTGGTGCAGAACTGCTTGAGCTATCTTAGTCTATTTTTCCCAAGAGTTTCCAGATTTCTACATAATCAAAGTCTTTCACTGGGCTTAATTTTCTAATTTTTCTTCCCTTTTTCACACTAAAAAATTCTGATAAAACTTACATGAGCTGTTCCGATATAGCTTATTATTTTGAGACATGTTTCAAAAAGTGTTGAAGCAGCTTCTCTGCTACAGGCTTTGTATAGCTTAGATTTTCCTCTCTAGTTTCTAACGAACAATGTTCTATCTTTGTACAACATCTATGGACCTCACATATCATTTATGTGTTCTTCTCACTCAACGTTTATTGCAAATAAAAATTTGAAAAATGGCAATAACATCCAGGTACCCAAATCCTAGCTTCCTCTTTTTAAATGTGCTGAGGACTTCCCTGGTGGCGCAGTGGTTAAGAATCCGCCTGCCAATGCAGGGACACGGGTTCAAGCCCTGGTCCGGGAAGATCCCACATGCCGCAGAGCAACTAAGCCCGTGCGCCACAACTACTGAGCCTGCGCTCCAGAGCCCGCGAGCCACAACTACTGAAGCCCGCACACCTAGAGCCCGTGCTCCGCAACAAGAGAAGCCGCCGCAATGAGAAGCCCGCGCACCGCAATGAAGAGCAGCCCCCGCTCGCCGCAGCTAGAGAAAGCCCGCGCGCAGCAACCGAGACCCAACGCAGCCAAAAATAAATAAATGAATGAATGAATGAATGAATGTGTTGAGCAGACCAGCCATAGTCTTGAGCACAGACTGATGTGAAAGTCAGCCCCTGAAGCCCTCAAAGGCTTACAGAACTTGGCCCCAGGGCCAGCAGCCCTCAGGTCCGTCAGTTCCCATTTCCTGCCCTTGGAGAAGTGCCACACAAACATTCCTGAACCTCTCGCTTCACAGCATAAGCCTGGTGTGGCCACTCTCCTCGAGCCCATTGCTACTCTCAGGATCCTGCGGCCTCTGAAGTACCCCTACGGACCTTTAGTTTTGATCTTCTTCTTCCACTAATGTAATTTTCTCTGCAGACTTTTCTCAAATATTGTTTGCTATAACCCTTTGATATTTTTCCCCCTATCTCTGGTGACCATTAACTATTTCTACGACTTTATTTATTATTTATCTTGCTTGTTAGCAATTATCTTGCACCTTAGCTTGAGATTTCTTTTTCTGGTTGTTGGATGATGACGTTGAATGAATGAGGTTTGAAAGGGCAGCAAAACTTCCTAAACCTCACTCAACCAACACTTTGAACACATTTTGGTGTCTTTCTAGCTGTCTTACCCACAGGTAGACAAAGTGTTTCATTTACAGAAAATTAGCCTGTGTATTTACAACTGAATAGTAGGAAAAAGTCCCGCTTTGCACCTCAAAAGTCATAATCTACCATATTTCTAAGATTTTACAACATGTTAATAATAAGCCTCCCACGGAGTCACAGCATTCCTTTTCTCAGAAAAGGAAAGCTTAAATGTTTCTATTTCAGAAATGCTGGGAATTAAATATATCTGAGCATTCACTAGCTCTCTTCCTCTTTAGGATGCATAATCCCAGAAAGAGTTCTCACAAGTGGAAATTTAGTACATAAGTGCATCCTATAATCTTGCATTTTTATTACTGATCACAAAAGTTGGTTTGTAGGTCACCTGAAAAACTATTTCTAGCCCTTCTGAAAATTTGTTATTGTGACTTACATGTAAAATTTTCAAAAACATCTCTCTGCCTTTAGAACACCTGGGAAGCATCTCTGGCTCTAATTCCACCGCTCTCTGCAGCTGACAACAAGGGAAACATGTGCACGTAACCTAGCTTAACATGAAAAACTGAATGAGACTAACAAACAACACATGTGCCATGTTCTTTATTTCTTTCTATCTTTTGCAACAATCTTATAATGTAGGTATTGTTCGTTCCTTTTAAAAAAGAGGAAACTGAAGCCCAGACAGTTTACATACATTCTTAGGAAATGGCTGACTGGGACTTAGACCCGCTGGTTCGATTACAAATACCCTCCACCATACAAGGTGCCAACAAACTCACCCATCCTCGGTTGACAACCTTGCTCAGTTTCTCCAGGTGTCAGGAGTAACCCAGATGAGAAATCTCACGTTATTTGAGGTACAGTATTTTGTCTCCTCCCGTTACCAGCTCTACCCCTGGCACTCAGTCATCAAGGACTGCTAGTCCCTGACTACAGTTCTTCTCTCTGTTCCATCCACAGTTATGCTTATGCCCTGCAGTAGCTTCAGAAATGAAACCCACGCCTTGTGTCTTCTCACATCATTATTCCACGTGAATCTCTCATTATGCTTCTCTTTTGAGTCTAGAAACTACAATCACTTTGTTGCTTATCATGCCAAATATATGTGCTCTTACCAAACCTTTGTTCTCAGAACTGTTCCACACTAGGTCATACAGCTATCTCCTCACATAAACATGTAAGTGCTTAAACATCGTCTTGGAATTAATTGTTCTCTAGATTTTATGCTGTGGCTATTTTCCATACCTGTGTCTTTCTTATTTTCTTTGAAGGAAGAAACCACTTTCCATTCTTGGCCCTTCCCAGTCACACCCAGTGCAGTTCATAACCAGTAACTGTGTGCAGTTTGCAAAGGAAATTAGTGGGAAATCAAATATTGTTTTTTAAAGAATGAATGAAGCAAGTTTTCTAGGGAACCCACATGGAATGCCAGGAAAACTACTGCAGATTTTTGAAAGGTAGATACTGAGGACAGCTGATTTTTATCTAGAAGTCAGTGAACTGAAAAAACGGTTCAAACCCATGGTATACTGTACATGCAAATTAGTATATACTTCATTCTATAATTTCATTAGCTTTACGAGCCTTAGTTGCGGAATAAGATAAACATCATCTGAAGCAGAAATTTCAAACTTAACCCAAAGTATTATTTTCACCAGTGTACAGTGACAAATATCGCTGTTAACAACAACAATAAAAAAAACTGCAAATGAAATTCTCATTTCAGCACTCACCCTATAAAATACTATGTCAGACCCTGAGGTAGGAGCAAAGGATATCAAGACAACATCCCTTATCTCTCATGCTAAAGGAGTTCCTAAAACAGCAAAAGAAACCATGGTTTCCTCTATTCTCAAATAAGTTAGATTAGCTTGTCTGTAATGCAGTGTAGCTAAGGGATCAAGAAGAGGTCTGGGGCTTTTCTGTAAGAGGCAAGCAAATCACTGGACTTGGAAGAGGAAGAAAAGGTGGGGTTTTTTTCCCCCTCTGAAGACCAAACGAGTTTGAACTGTAAGAATGAGGGCAGGAACTAATACTATTAATTAAGATGAACTAAAAAGGGTAGTTTTTCATACCATCTCCACTTACATGAGTTCCAGACTCCTAAGTCCCTTTTTGGATAAAAAAAAAACTTTTTAAGATAAGAAACATAAGCCATAGTAGAGACTACAACATACACTGACAGCATGCCAAGTTTCTTCTATGAGTCTGGTAAACATTCATAATGATGATTATGATGCAAAAGATTTTCTTCCTCAAAACACCTTGATCTCAGCATTTGTGGTTTCCCTGGATTGAAAGCAGAAGTGAATCCTCATTACAAGGGCAACTCCCTTTTCTGAAGAATGGCGTTTAAATAGTTTGGTGGCTTTCCAGACGGGAGGTGCTAGCTGACGGGCTCTGGAGAACTCTGCCTCGGAGTTCACTGTGCAGAAGCCTCTGGCATCCTTGCGCTGTAAAGAGCTGTCAGACCTCCCAGGGCTGAGAAGGTGAGTTGAGAGTGTCACAGAGGAGGAAGGAGGCCCCCATATAGGCCTCAAGTGTGCAGCTGTGCGCTGCACCTCTCGCTGCATCTGGCACACAACAAGGGCTCAATATGTTCTTCCTTCAACTCACTTTTTAAATCATGAATGTTGCCTATATGAGCCATATTAAAACTGCCATGGGTTAAGACACTGCACTTGTAACTAATGTCTCCAAAACTGGGTCACGTGAAATCTATAACCTTGACACTGAGAAGGATCTCCTTTCAGACTTCAGGCCAATACATCCACCCCTTAGAAAAGCAAGCGCACCAGGGGCTGGGGGGCGGGGCCAGAGCCTGTATAATCACGGCGCCCTGATGAACGAGCTAACAGCACTAAGGCGGCGGCACGTGGGGCTCCTTTTCCCTCCCCCCCACATCCCGTCCCTCAGGACACCACCTCATTTGATCTAAGAGTGGAGGGACGTAATGCTTCAAAATGAATACCCAAACTTACTTCCCAATTCCCCAAATCTGTAAGGCTCCTTAGAGGTCTAGAAGTGTGCTCAGAGGAAAAGGAAACAAACTACTCTTAGCCAAGGTTATCCTCACGAACACCACGGTAGTGTTAGGCTCTAGTATTAGGCTATTCACAAAATGCTGGGAAGAAAACATCTTGCCCGTGGCTAACTTCTGAGAAGCCCTATGGCAACTGAAGGCACCGGGTGGGTGAAACGCACGCAGTGGGGATGAAACGCTGTCGCCGCTCCTGTCCTGACACGTAAGACGGTTCAACCGCCGGGCCGAGGCCAGAGCCCGGGGCGCGCCTTCCCCTCCTCCGCCCCGCGCGTCCCGGGACCCGGCTCGCCCCGGGCTCCGCGACAGCAGGTGTCAGGTCACAGGTGCAGAGACTCCCTCCGCTCCGGCGGGGCTGGGCCGGACGGGTCTCCAGGCCCCTGGCGGGAGGCCCCAGCTCACACCCCCCGCCCCCCCCCGAGCGGGAACCAGGCCCGGGGCCCTCCCGGCCTCCGCGCCCCAGGGGCCGGCCGGGCGCCCCCAAACCCCGCCGAGCGGGCGCCGAGCCCCGCCCGCTGGCACGCGTCCCGCCCGCGGCCCCGCACCTGAGGATGTTGTCCGCGTAGGTGAGCAGCAGCTTGGAGGCCTCCAGGAAGGTCTCCGGGGTGTTCTGACAGAGCTCGGCCACCGCCGGGGACGCGGACCCACAGGAACTGCCCAGCGCCGCCGCCGCCATGCTCGAGCGCGCGGCCGTGCCTCCCCGCACCGCGTGCGCTCTGAGCAGGCGCCTCAGCTCGCCGCGCTCTGCGGCTGGCCGGGGGGCGGGGGCTGGTCTCCAGGGGCGGGGCCCGGCCGAGAGGGAAGGGGCTGGTCTCCAGGGGCGGGGCCCGGCCGAGAGGGAAGGGGCTGGTCTCCAGGGGCGGGGCCCGGCCGAGAGGGAGCGGGCTGGTCTCCAGGGGTGGGGGCTGGTCTCCAGGGCGGGGGGGGGGGGGCAGGGCGCGTTGGGGGGGTGGGTGGTCTCCAGGGGACGGGGGGGCTTTCCCGGTGGGGGCGGCGTCTGGTATCCTGGGCTGGGGACTCGGCGTGGGGGGAGGGAGGGCGGGGGCTGGTCTGCAGGGGGCGGGGACTAGTATTCGGGACCGGTGGGGTTCGTCTGGGAGGAGCTGGGGGCTGTTTGGGGCCGTTGGGGGCTTGGGCCGACAGGGGCCTGGTTGTCAGGGCCTGGGGGCTTCGACCAGGCGGGGGTGTGGGTCTTGGTCGTCCGGACCGAGGGGCTTTGCCCAGGTGTGTCTGGTGGTCGGGGCCGCGGGGGGGGGTGGAGGGGCGGGGGGTTCGCGCAGGGGTAGGGGGTGCTGGCTGGTGCATCGCAGGAACCCAGGTTCCTCGGCGCCCCGGGGCCGGCCTCAATAGATCCAGCCAGACGGTGGGGAAACCCCCTATATTCCAACCACCCCTTTGCCCCCAGATGAAACTGTTCTACAGCTTCCTCCTCGCAGATGGTCAGACCTTCCTAAGTAAATGTGGATGAAAGACCCCAGAGGGAAGCAGAAAACCACGTTCAAAACCAAACACATAAACTCTGCTGGGTTCCTCCTATATGGATTGTTTTTGGAATTAGATAAATGATTGAAACTCTCTTGCATAAGTCCCAGCTCAGAGAATATGATGCCTCTGTAAAGAAGTTTTTTTCAAAACTGCAGATTGCAACATAGTGGGTTGTGGACTCTACTGACCAAAGTAAAACACATATCCAATAACGACAAAGTAGAATGGAATGGAGGGGAAAGGAAAGACAGCAAAATTATGCATCCCATATAGTAAGTGTACGTATTAATTTGTGACTTTGTTTTGCAGGTAGATCCCGTGGTCAGTGTCCTTTATTCCTCTTAAAAGAAGAATCCTAACCTCTTTAATCCATCATCTACCTCTCCATGACCTTGAAAGTGTACTTTACCAATGCCTTCTTTCTTTTCCAAACCTCAACAAATGTTTTTCTTGACACTATATATTTTTAAAAGTTGTTTGCCTAAGTAAACATTCTTTGAATGTTCTTGATGCTTTATCTTCAGTTCGCTTTTTAAATTTGAAATTTTCCTCCAATATCTCTGAGCAAGACCCTGAGCAATAACCACTCACTTCAGTTACCATTCACTTGCCAGATATATGTGAGAAGTTTTTGATAAATATGTAGGTTTTTGGACCAGCTTCCAAGAATAGTGTGTTTAACTGATAGTGTGTTGCTAGCTGCTGTAACTGAAATTTTCAGTGACTTAACATGAGAAATTTCTTTCTTGTTCATACAAGAGGTATCATTTGTCAGTGAGCAGCTTTCCTCCAGATAATGATTGAGGGCCCCAGGCTCCTTTCAGAGGAGGTCAACAAACATTTTCTATAAAGGGCCAAATATTAAATGTTTAAGAGTTTGTGGCCATAGGGTCTCTGGTTCAACTATTTAACTCTGCCTTTGCAGTTGTAGTTCCATAGGCAATACAGTTTGCCCTTGAACAATGTGGGTACCAACCCTCCGGGCATTCAAATTCTGTGTATAACTTCCACTGTATATCTGAGGTTCCACTGTATCTGTGGTTCTGAATCTGAGGTTGCAACTCACAGTGGACCGTGTAGCACTGTAGCATTTACTGTTGAAAAAGAATCCGCATATAAGTGGACCCATGCAGTTCAAACCCGTGTTGTTCAAGGGTCAACTGTACTTTAAAATGAATGTGTATGGGTATGTCCACTGAAACTATTTACAAAAACAAGCAGCCTTCTGGATTTAGTGTGTGGTTTGCTAACTACTGCTATATGGCCACAGAGACTTCTGCATTTAGTTAGTGGTTGGGCAAAAAGACGACATACCTGCTTCTTAACCACATGGGCCCAGAAATGACAGCGTTTTCTCTACTGTATCATTAGTGAAAATGAAGCCCCATCTAGATGAAAAGTGGAGGAGGCTGGGAAATGTAGTCCTTAGCTGGACAGGCACCACCCACAACTCTGGGAATTGTGGGATGGGAGATGGGAGGCCTGGGTTGTAACTAGCTGTCTCTATCACAAACAGTATTCCCCTTGAGTTTCTTCTTTCCATCAGCACACTCATTTATTCTTATAATAATTGTATAAGGTTATCATATACTATCTAGTATTTATGACTTTTTTAAAGGCTACAGAACACTTTTTTTTCTTTTTTTTTCAAATAAACCCTTAGGAGGAAACCCAGTATATACAAAACACCAAAGTGGAGGCACTCTAGAACTGAAGCAGGAGTGTTTGTGTGGTGGGGGAGGAATAGAATGTTATCAACTTAGCTTTACCCTTGAGGAGATAATGGCTTTAAGGTACTTTTGTGAGGGACATGCAACCACAGTGTGAAAACCAAGGCCGTAAAATTAATGCTGTTACAATAATGTACAGTCCATAAAATCATAGAAATCCTCATTTCAAGGGTAATTCACTAAATTACTGTTTATTTTAATTCACCTGAAATTTAAATCCTTCCCAATTACTTTTTTTTAAATTTATTTATTTTGGCTGCGTTGGGTCTTCATTGCTGCGCACGGGCTTTCTTTTTAGTTGCAGCGAGCGGGGGCTACTCTTCGTTGCGGTGCACGGGCTTCTCATTGCAGTGGCTTCTCTTGTTGCAGAGCACAGGCTCTAGGTGCGCGGGCTTCAGTAGTTGTGGCGCACGGGCTCAGTAGTCGTGGCTCACGGGCTCTAGAGCGCAGGCTCAGTAGCTGTGGCGCACGGGCTCAGTTGCTCCGCGGCATCTGGGATCTTCCCGGGCCAGGGATCGAACCCGTGTCCCCTGCATCGGCAGGTGGATTCTTAAGCACTGCACCACCAGGGAAGCCCCCCACTTACTCTTTACTTTGAGTTACTTTGAGTAACTACTCTCTCTCTTGGATACCACCATCTATGAAGCTATTAAGGGAATTTATTATAACAAGGGACTTGACTCATTCTTTTCCCTGTCTGCTTCTTCCACTTAAGTCAAGTTGAAAATATTCTGATTCTTCAATTTCCTTTAGAAAAATTAAAGGTTTTAAGCTAGTCAATCTCTTTATACCCACCATTGCTTCAAACACATAAAAGGATGTTCTAGTATTAAATCAGCTTTGAACTTCCTGTTCATTCACTTGATTTTTTTTTTTTTTTGCTTCGAAATAATGAATTTCTTTTTAGGATTCCAGCTTTGTTAAGAACATCATCTTTAGAGTTGACATATAGTGGCACTATTCTTAAATGAACTAGAATAAAGATATAACTCACTGAAATTTCCCCAGGATAGGTTTTGTCATAAAAAAGAAAATGTTGGGACTTCCCTGGTGGTGCAGTGGTTAAGAATCCGCCTGCCAATGCAGGGGACGCGGGTTCAAGCTCTGGTCCGAGAAGATCCCACATGCCGCGGAGCAACTAAGCCCGTGTGCCATGACAACTGAGCCTGTACTCTAGAGCCCGCGAGCCACAACTACTGAGCCCACGTGCCACAACTACTGAAGCCCGCACGCCTAGAGCCCGTGCTCCGCAACAAGAGAAGCCACCGCAATGAGAAGCCTGCACACCTCAACGAAGAGTAGCCCCCGCTCGCCGCAACTAGAGAAAGCCCACGCGCAGCAACAAAGACCCAACACAGCCAAAAATAAATAAATAAATAAATATATTTTTTAAAAAAAGAAAATGTTGACCTCAATAAAGGTTATTGTCAAGGAGAGGGGTTGAAGCCTCCCAGGAATTGATGTGGTAGCTCACTACTGTGTGACGGTATTAAGTAATTAAGCAACTACTATTTATTGAGCACATGCTGTATGCAAAGCAGTCTGAGATGGATGACATAAGAAACTTTTAATCTAGTGGGAAGGACAAAATGAATAATAATACCTTATATACAGATAGCTGTTGAGTTGATGAAACAGAGTTACTGTGAAAAAATCATTTGGTAAGAAATGCACAAAGTGGTATATGCATAAGGGTATGTGTTTATTAATTCATTCTGTAATTCATTCATTCACCAAATAGTTATGAAGCCAAGGGCCGTGCGCCACACACTGTGCAGCAGGGGAGGGGATGAGCACAGGCCCCGCCTTCGTAAGAGTCACCGAGTTGGAGCACCGGTGAGACCCGCAGGGTCAGCACCCCCAGGGAATTGCAGGATATTCTCAGGCCCCACCATTGAAGATGAGGCCCAGCAATGTGTGCGGTAAGCCCTGCAGGTGATTTTGGTGCACGGCGAATTTGGAGAACTATTAGCTTAGAAGAAGGAAAATTCCACTGTGGTTGCAGTTTCGTGGAAGAAGAATTTGAAGAGAACCCTTAAGTTGGGAGGTTAATGAGATGAGGAAGGGGAGGACTTCCCAGCTGTGGGAGGAAATGCCCCCAACACACACTTAGTTAAGGACAGCATCCTAGCACTCTCTCCGCCGTGCCACTGCCTTAGCTCAGGGCTTCACCAGTCTTTTTTTTTTTTTTTTTTAATATTTATTGGAGCATAGTTGCTTTACAATGTTGTGTTAGTTTCTGCTGTACAGCAAAGTGAATCAGCCATATGTATACATATATCCCCTCTTTTTTGGATTTCCTTCCCGTTTAGGTCACCACAGAGCATTGAGTCCCCTGTGCCATACAGTAGGTTCTTATTATTATCTATTTTATACACAGTAGTGTACATATGTCAGTCCCAAGCCCCCAGTTCATCCCCCCGGCAGAGCCTCACCAGTCTTAACTCTCTTCCCCATGTCCACTCCCACATTCCCCAATCCCCCTGCACATGCTGCAACGATGATCTTTCTAAACCACCCATCTGATCATGTTATTCTTCTGCTGAAACGTTTTCTACGGCTACCCCTTGCCCACATGCAACTGAGCAGGACCCTAGGAGGCCTTCCCAGAATAGACCTCCGCCCACGTCCTACACCTGCCTTTTGTCTGTAGAAAAACTTTAGTTGAAGAATAATCAGACAAGTGAGAAAATGCAGACAGAAAGGAAGACAATCAAGCAAGACAAAATAATACTTTAGCCATTAAACAGAGTCAAGGACCTTTAGTTCCTCTTCCAGGACTATAGAGAATATTCTGAGCCACATCCTTTGAGCTGTTTTGCAGATACTGAAAACCCCACCAGGTGGAGAAAGTTAACTGTCTGCTGCCCACAGGCATGTAGACCGCAGACCGGTTGGAACCAGAAGGTTGACGATGCCGACTCCCCATTACCTCACCACCAACCAATCAGGAGAATGTCCACGAGCTGACCACGCCCTGCTCCTTGAACACCGTAAGACTCCTCACTACCCCCTCCAGGGCGGGGCACACTGTCTTGAGGGCCTGAGCCCGCTGTGTTCTCCTTTGCCTGGCAAAGCAATTAAGCCATTTCTTTCTACTTCACCCAAAACTCTGTCTCCGAGATTTAATCTGGCACCAGTGTAGAGGCCAGATTTCAGCAACACACACTCTACCATCAAATGATGTCAGGAGTCGGGCAAGAAACCTGAATGTACCAAGTGGCTTTGTTCAAGACAAAAGAAGTAGCAGAGAGTCCGGTGAAGGGAATGAGAGAGTTTACCATTTCCTTCCTAGAGGAATTTAGATTCAATAAAAGAATGTTGCAGTCCAAGTTAGACCAGGGCTGCCTGCATATCATTGCTGACCTACAGGATCGAATCCAAAGTCTTCTGCACAACATCCAAGACGTTTTCAGATCAGCCCCTGCTTCACCCTCAAGCTTTCACTGTTGCTTTGTCCCACACCTCACATCCAGCATTAGCCACACTGAACTACTACTAGCAGTTTGTGGAAGATATCAGGTCTCCAGGCCTTTGTTCTACTCTGCCTGTCAGGATGACCTTTCCCACCAAATTTACTAGACAAACATGTACTCATTTTCAAGATGCAGTTCAAAGGTCAACTTTTTTGAAGGCTTTCCTGACTTTGGAAGGTAGTATTGACCCAGTTGTCTCCTTTGTATTATTATAACTCTGTCATATTCTTCTATTACAGCACCTGTTTCAGTGGTTTGCACATATTTGTCTCCATGTCTGTTTCCTTAGACTATGAACTTCCTGAAAGCAAGAACCATACCCTATTCATTTTCATATGCCAGCTTCTAGCACAGCTTAGGAAGAAAATGAATGTTGAAGAAAAGAAAGTACAAGCAAAGATACAGAGATGAAAAAAGAAAAGCTGAAGTCAATCTAGAGATGATAAGATCAGTTTTGCTGGGTGCTGGGCTGCACCCTGCAGGCCTGCAAGCCCTGGGCTTACCCAGCTTCAAGACAAAAGAAAGATCCCAGAGTCAGTGACAGAGACATCAGTGGTTTAATGGATGGGGGATCTTACATGTCTGAAGCAAGGTCGTGGAGTGACACCCCACCGTCTGCAGCAGACGGTGGGCAGGACATGGCGGCAGTCTTTGCTCCAGGGGGAAGGGGAGGTTACCAGTTATAGGGGAATTGATGTCAGGTTGGCTCACCGGTTACCAGCAGTGAGGCACGCCCCTCACTACTCCTTTGATAAACTCTCACGTTACAGAGGTTCTGATCTAAAGATTAGAACAGTCACCAGCTGGGGCTGGGGGCAAGTCTGTAGGAAGGTCAGTCACGTGAGTAGGGTGTAGGTGAAGCAGGCACTGGTCAGGCAGGGGATGTACAGAGAGCAAGAGAACAGCCATCTTGGGTGGAAATCTATTTTAATAGAGAATGGGAACTATATCTGGAAAGATAGTTTTGAATCACATTACAAAAAATTTAAGTAAACATATGTCTGAACAAGAGGCTATGGTAAGTGGAGCCTTTTTGAAGATTTTGGTACTTTAGCTAAAACACCATGGTATTTTAACAAGGAATATGGTACTAAATCATACAGTATAGCTATTAGAATATCATAAAATCTCTCACCCCTTTCCAGACCAAAGGAAAGATCAGAGGTAGAAATAAAAATGAAAAGACTTTCGGTGGCTTTACTTTCCTACAATTTTTTTTTTCTTTTTTTTGGCCGCACTGCACAGCTTGCAGGATCTTAGTTCCCCAACCAGTGGAAGCGGGGAGTCCTAACCACTGGTCCGCCAGAGAATTCCCTCTACAATATTTTAATTGACTTGTCACTTCTTATCCAAGGTAATTTTGTGATGTTACAAAAGAAAAAAGAACAGCATGTTAAAACTGTGTTTCATATGAGTTTGGCTTCAAAAAATATTTTAGGACTTTTCACACTATGATTTTAAAACATTATATAGCCATGAAGAGAGGAGAGAGCAAGTTTGGGTACTTCTCACTCCTTAACTTTTAGTTGTATTTTATAACCACGTTTGTTTTAATTCCTCTTAAAGTAACTCTACCGTCATTGAAAGAAGGTCATCCTAAGAAGTGACTGAATAGGCCTTGGATCAAGGATGACTCAAGGTCATACTAGGGAACTACTTTAGAAAAAGTCTATTTCCAGACACATTTAAATCCAGTACTAACCAGGAAAAGCTAAGCTTCTCCCAAATTCTTCTCCAGAGCTGGGAAAGAAGGCAAAGCACTCTACTTGGAAGCCATCAAGAGGCACACTGTCCAGAAAGAAACAAATATGCTGAGAGCTTCAGATGCAGGTTATATGGTCAATCCTTTATCTACAG
This sequence comes from Balaenoptera musculus, assembly GCF_009873245.2. Classification (NCBI taxonomy): domain Eukaryota; kingdom Metazoa; phylum Chordata; class Mammalia; order Artiodactyla; family Balaenopteridae; genus Balaenoptera; species Balaenoptera musculus. Next base: position 1,221,442 of record NC_045788.1, on the reverse strand, counting down.
AAGAAAGAAGGACACAAAACACACCTGGGTCAGCATGTGAGCAACAGATGGTCATCTAAACAAATACTACCTTGCTGATTTCTTGCTTTTTTATATTTTCATGTTATTTTTCCCTTGATAGATTCACAGTGAGCTCTGAGCAAATAGAAGTTATTGAATTTTTCGAACACTTAGAAATAAATGTCTACATTCTTCTCTATTCTATTCTTGTCTCCATTCTTAGACACTGGCTGTGATATTTTGAGCACCGCCCAAGAGCTGAAAATAAGTTTTAAAAAGTAAAAGTAACTTTATTATTACACAAGCATTGTTTGTATACTATAGAGAAAATGATAAATAAAGCTAAGCAAAAATAAGGGGGAAAGGGAATCCCCTGGCGGTCCAGTGTTTAGGACTCCAGGCTTCCACTGCATGGGGCCTGGCTTCCATCCCTTGTCGGGGAACTAAGATCCTGCACGCCACAAGGAGTGGCCAAAAAATTTAAAAAATTAAAAAATAAAATAAGGGAAAAACACCGCAATCATTATACTTGCTTGCAGACCAGACCCCACCCCCAAGAAAACCCTTTTAAAAAAAAAGGAAAAATACAAGTTACAACTTGGATCTTCTAAGAAATTAACATCTTTCCACATTAATAAATATTCACTTATAAAATTATTTAAAATGGCTGCACATTACTTAGATGTACCACAAAATAGACAACTGATTTCCTGCTGTTGCGCATTTCGGTGGGTCCTACTTTTCTATTATAAACAGCTCTGGGCGATACAGAGATCACTGTAAGGATACGGTAACTTCTTTAATTCTTCCCTAGCATTCTGGGCGAATATGACGGAGTCCCTCTTCCCACAACAGGGGAATATTTGGGATTATTAGCAAAAGAAAAAAAAAAAAGAGATCCCTTTTTGATACGCAAAAATGCTATCTCCCCTCGTTACGTGCTCGTTCCCAAGTTATGCTGGAGTCGGTGAGGTGGCACCCGAACCCTCGCCTCACCGTCTGACCTCCGCCAAGGTGACGCGGGGGAAGGGCGCCTGGCCCAGAGGGCGCGCACGCTGGGCGTGTGCGTGCGCGGTCTGCGCGTGCGCGCGCGCGCCATGCGGACGTGCGTGTGCGCGGACGTGTGAGGACGTGCTGTGCGCGTGCGCACGCCCGCGTCGCGCTTGGGACTGCGGCTGCGCTAGCCGCCGGAGGTCGGGTGCAGGTAGCGTCTGCTCGCTCCTCTTCTCTTTCCGCCCTCCAGCTCCGAGTCGGGTCGGCGCTGCGTGGGGAGAGGGGTGTGGAGGACCCGGGTCAGGTGTCTTTTTCTCTCGCCACGCTTTCCTCGGGTGTCTGGGGCGGTGCGGGGAGTTGGCCACACCCCCTCCCCCCCCCCCCGCCCTTGACCTTCGCGGTCCCCGAAATCCTGATCGAAAAAGTTCTCTCACCGCCACCCCAAAGAATAGGCCCTGAAGTGTGTTTTGTGCCACCGACACGTGAACTGTCTCTTGTAATAAGGCCTCGGTAATCCTGAAAAAGGATGCTTTCCGCAGCCTATATCCGGCCAGGAGTGCCTGTATATTTTTCATCGTGAAGTTCTGTTGTGAATCGAATGAGTCGTCTTTTCAGCTCTTTATCTTGGAATGTCGGAGGGTACTGAGAGTCTAAAAAGGGTTGAGTCCAGACAGGTGGTTTGATAAGTAAAAGTGATGTAACTTTATTTTCCCTGCGCTCCTTAACAGCTCATACCAAGCACCCGAGAAAAATCACCTTGGATGTTGTTTCTTAGGCCTTTAAGGTATTTCAACAACAGTCAATCCCTGCTGGGCGTGTCGTGGCCTGCTGCGGGCACGTCTCTGACCCTCTGAGTCTCAACCATGCTGTCCAACGGCTGGCAAAGTTTCCTAAAAGTTACAAGCCCTCATCGAATACACACAAGGTTGTGCCAGCGATTGATAAGTGAAAGGAGGTTTTTCGGAACTGTGCCAACACCCAGATTGCGTAGGCGGGTTGTCGTTACAGGCATTGGCTTAGTGACTCCTCTGGGTGTTGGCACTCAGCTGGTGTGGGATCGTCTTATCCAGGGAGAGAGTGGAATCGTTTCACTGGTCGGTGAAGAGTATAAGAGTGTCCCTTGCAGTGTTGCTGCTTATGTGCCAAGAGGTTGTGATGAAGGTCAATTCAACGCACAAAACTTTGTGCCCAAATCAGATATCAAGTCCATGTCTTCTCCCACCGTTATGGCCATTGGGGCTGCTGAGTTAGCCTTGAAAGATTCCGGCTGGCATCCTCAGTCAGAAGCTGACCAAGCGGCTACTGGTGTTGCAATTGGCATGGGAATGGTTCCCCTTGAAGTGATTTCTGAAACCGCTTTGATGTTTCAGACGAAAGGTTACAGTAAAGTCAGCCCATTCTTTGTCCCTAAGATTCTGGTCAGTATGGCCGCAGGCCAGGTCAGCATTCGCTATAAACTCAAGGGCCCCAATCATGCAGTGTCCACAGCCTGTACCACGGGAGCTCATGCTGTGGGAGACTCTCTGAGGTTCATAGCCCACGGCGATGCTGATGTGATGGTGACTGGAGGTGCCGACTCTTGCATCAGCCCTTTGTCGCTTGCTGCGTTTTCCAGAGCCCGGGCTCTGAGCACAAACTCTGATCCGAAGTCGGCATGTCGGCCATTCCATCCCAAGAGAGATGGTTTTGTGATGGGAGAAGGTGCAGCCGTGCTGGTGCTGGAAGAACACGAGCATGCTGTTCAAAGAGGGGCTCGGATCTATGCAGAGATTTTGGGCTACGGACTCTCAGGTGATGCCAGTCACATAACCGCCCCTGATCCTGGAGGAGAAGGTGCCTTAAGGTAAAGACTGGTTGTTTGTTCACATTTCTTCAGATAAGACTCTTTATTGGAGTCTCAACTTAGGGGAAACTGTAGTATCTGGCCTTGGTGTACTGTATCTCTGTTGTGTTCCCATTTTAGACTGACTAGTGTTTTTGAATTCTTTGCTTTACCACGTTTGAAATACTTGAAAACGTGTGAGTATCCTTACAAAATCTGGATTTTTAGCGAAGGCCAGTAACGTTGTGAAGAAGGCCGTGTGTGACCTTGCCACATTTTCTTCCCTTCAGTTGTGCTTCACAGCCGTCAGGGACAGGAGGCTCCCTTCTGCAGCCCTCCATCAGACCTGGACAGTACAGTTAGCGCTTTGTCCTACGCGTACCTGGTCTCTGCTCCGTTTCAGTAGGGTTCTGCTGCGACTTCTCATCACCCAGGGATCTTACGAAAATGCAGATTCTGACTCCGTAGGTCTAGGGTGGTGCTCGAGATGCTGCGTTTCTAACCAGCTCCTAGGTGGTGCTGGCGCTGCTGGTCTGAGGACCGCACTTGGAAAAGCAAGTTGCCTTTATCGTGGAAGAGGTAGTGAGTTAAGTTAAAAAACCCGCAAAACCAAAAACCCCTCTGACACTAACATTATGTGTCAGTATGTTTGTTCATAGGTTAGCCTGCTTAGATCATATTATGTCTTAACCAGTTCAATTAGCCAGGGGTTGGCAGGCCTTTTCTGTCAAGGAACAAATAATATTTTTGGCTTTGTGGGCCAAAAATATTATCCCAGCTATGAGGGTCTCTATCACAGCTACTCAGACTCTGCTTTGTAACTGAGAGTAGCCATGGACAGTACGAAAATGAATGGGTGTGTTCCGATGAAACTACAGTTGACCCTTGAACAACACGGGTTTGAACTACACGGTTCCACTTACACATGGATCTTTTTCGCTAAGTACATCCGCGGTCGGTTGAATCTGCGGATGTGGAATTGGGGGTATGGATGGCCAACGGTAAAGTTATAGGGGCATTTTCCACTGTGTGATGGGTCAGCACCCCTAACCCCCAGTTTGTTCAGGGGCCAACTATGTTTACAAAAACAGCATCTGGCCAGGGTCATAGTTCACCGACCCCTGAATTATACTTCTGAGTTTTAGTAAGTAGTTGCTGGTGCTGGAAATGTCAAGCCTGGTAGTCAGCTAGATGAGGAAATAGTTATGTTTAGGTGAAACCTTCCAGCACGCTTCAGATTATACTGTGAGCTGCCTCTTAAGGAAATGTATGCAGCCCAGAGATCAACAACTAAAAAAAAGGGTGTTAACATCCATGAGATTTTCAGAGGTTTTCCCGGAGAAGTGTTTTATTTTTGGATTTGTTTCTCTAGGGGTTTGGCTTTGTATTTCTTCATTTATTTAGAATTCTCATAGCCTGAATAAGACAATTTTTGAAAGGGTGTTTGAGCCTTAAAGTAATAGTACAGACATTTTTTAGATTATTGGGACATATTCCAAGTTTTACATTTAAATGTGAAAGAAAACATTAAAGCATAGTTATAAATTTTTTCTCCACATTTTAACTCTACAACACACCCCACTGATAAGAAATTTCTAGAAGAGAAATTATTCTAGGCCTGAGTCTATGTGGCTTTTTCCTCAAGGAAGAAAGGACAATTCAAATAAAATGGAAATACATTTTATTAGAGATTGCAAAATCCATAGGCTTGTATGTTTGTGTCATGGTGATGAATCAGTCCAGGGTACTGGGGGTGCCTTGTTATTCCCATGCAGACAGCATTCCAACTCACATGGTAATCCAAGATGCTGTTCTGTCATTAGAGCATAAAGGGTTCTTTTCATCCAGTGTACTTGGATATTTCTTTTTCGTAAGCCATACAGACAATGAATACCTTGCTAAAATTAGATGTCGTTCCGATAAGTTCAGTTGCTTTTCTCATTTTATTAGATGTATGGCTGCTGCTATAAAAGATGCAGGTGTACAGCCTGAAGAGATATCCTATATCAACGCACATGCTACTTCCACACCGTTGGGAGACGCTGCTGAAAACAAAGCCATCAAACATCTTTTCAAAGAGCACGCCCACGCCCTTGCCGTCTCCTCCACCAAGGGGGCCACGGGACACCTGCTGGGGGCCGCCGGGGCCGCCGAGGCAGCTTTTACCTCCCTGGCTTGTTATCATCGAAAACTGCCACCTACTTTAAACCTGGACTGTACAGAACCAGAATTTGATCTCAATTATGTTCCACTCAAGGCGCAGGAATGGAAAACTGAGAAAAGATGTATTGGACTCACCAATTCCTTTGGTTTTGGTGGTACAAATGCAACACTTTGTATTGCTGGCATGTAGGACAAATCATTTGTCATTAAATATTGATTTTTTTACCTGTTATAAACTGCGTTAATTGTGAAATAATATATTTATGTAAATGCATATTTTTATATATCAATATCCGGATACGCTTTATGTTTGTCAGGGTTTCTCAGCCTTGGCACTGCTGACGTTTTGCGCAAGGCAATTCTTCGTTGGGGAGAGGGGAGCTGTCCTATGCATCGTGGGATGCTTTACAGCGTCCTAGTCTCCACCCCCTAGATTCTGGTAGCACCTCCTTCCCCAGTGGTGACAGCTAAAAACGTCTCTAGACATTTCCCCCTGTTTCCTGGGGAGGGGGGACAAAAGTGAGAAGGGAACAACAGCCTTCTGCATGTGTTAATGGGCGGCTCGTATTACCTTTGCTGCAGCACTTTATCCCCTCTATGCCTAAGTCTCCAGTCATGTTCATTCAGTGGTAATCAGTCTTAATTCTCATTGGCGTATGGTTTGTTCATTTGAAATTTATTGGGTGCCAGCTGTGGACCTGGTTTTGTACTGGCCACCAGCAATAAAGTGATATGTCAGGAAAGGCTTCCTAAGGGTGAAAAGGTCTCAGCCAGGTTACAGGGGAAGGAAGGAAGAGTACTCCAGCCAGGAGGCATAGTGTGGAACGGCTAGGAAATTTAGAGAAAACCTCAGGACCAAATGTAAATATTTCAATACTTATAGCCTGAGATGGGAGTAGGAGATAAAGCCAGAAGACCTGGTGGAAATCAGGTCACAAAGAACCTCATAAGTTCTGTTAAGGCAGTGAGGGTAATGGAAGCCATCTAAGGTTTGGTGTGTTAACGCCGGTTTTGTAACGTGTCAGGTTGGCTAGGCTGAGCCGCATTTCCCAGAATTCGCTCTGCCGTATGTTTTTTGGTTAGGGCTGGCCACGAGAGAGTCTTGTAGGAGGTACGCAGGGTGACGTGAAGCAGCAGCCGTTTTATACGTCGTGTGTGTTGCGGCTTTGCTGGCTGACTTTTTTTTTAAATAAATGTATTTATTTATTTATGGCTGTGTTGGGTCTTCGTTTCTGTGCGAGGGCTTTCCCTAGCTGCGGCGAGCGGGGTCCACTCTTCATCGCGGTGCGCGGGCCTCTCACTATCACGGCCTCTCACTATCGCGGCCTCCCTTGTTGCGGAGCACAAGCTCCAGACGCGCAGGCTCAGCAGTTGTGGCTCACGGGCCTAGTTGCTCCACGGCATGTGGGATCTTCCCAGACCAGGGCTCGAACCCGTGTCCCCTGCATTGGCAGGCAGACTCTCAACCGCTGCGCCACCAGGGAAGCCCCCTGGCTGACTTTTTGAGGTGAGGCAGTGGCTGAGCCTATACCTGCTCCACCCGCCCCTGGATCCTCCCTCAGTTTCCCTGACTCCTGGGCCAGATGGGTTTAGCTTCACGAATGGCCCAGCTTCCACCCCGTGACGCCAAGGTCAGAGGAAGCAAGAACTGACAGGCTGAGGTTCATTCTTGTGGCTGTGCGTTCCAGCTGGTTGTTGGAACTTTACATCCATCTTCCCTTCCCAGTCGCCTGCCCGGCGGACTTGAGTCTCCAGCAGCGGAAGAGAATAGGTGGACCTAACAGCCCTACAGAGACTGTTTAGACGGTTCTTGGAACTGTGTAGGTCAGATCCCTGTAATAAGTATCTACATCTGTATCTCTCTTAGCGGTTCTCTTTCTCTGATTGAACCCTGACTGATACATGTGAAGAAGAATGGGAGTCGTTGGGAGTAACATAATCACATTTCCTTTTAGAAACATGACTCCAGCTGCAGAGCAAAGAACAGATTGGAGGGAAGCTGGATTCCTATAAGGGAATCCAATCAGAAGGGGAGAGCAAAATCCAGGTAAGAAAAGATGGTGGCCTGGATGAAGCAGGATATTTTGACCCAAGGTTATTTTAAAGTTGAAAATCACGTTTGTTTTTTTTAGTCAGTTTTACTAAGGCATAATTTACATGCAGTAAATTGCACCTATTTCAAGTGTATGGTTAAATGAGTTTTAATAAAGGTGTTACACACACTCGAGGAACTACTACCTCAATCAGAATATAGAGCATTTCCATCCAAGCAGAAATTTCCTTGTGCCCCTTTGCAGTCAATCTCCCCAGCTCCAGAAGAACTTTCTGTCACTATAGATAAGATTTGCCTTTTCTAGAGTTTTATATAAGTGGAGTCATACAGAATACTTCTTGGTTCCTGGCTTCTTTCTCTCAATTTTTTTGAGATTTATCCACATTATTGAGTGTATCAGTAATTCTTTCCTCTTTTATTACTGATTTTTAAAAATTCTTTAATAGATATACTTTTGGCTTTTAATCTTTCCCTAATCCCTACTCAGCTTATTTTATAACATTTTACTTAATCTCACTGTTACTTTTTAGATGGACATGTATTGCCTTTTGCACGGAAGACAAGGATTTAAAATTTTTTCTAAAACTGATAGCTTCTGAAGTGAAGAATCCTTCCTTTGAAAATCACAAATATACAAGGATACAGTTGTATAAAGGATATACAGTTGACCCTTGAACAACATGGGTTTGAACTGATACCTGGATTACGGGTACACTTATGCAAGGATGTTTTTCAGTAGTAAATACTACAGTACTACACGATCCACAGGTTGGTGGAATCCACAGATGCAGAACCAGCGATACGGAGGGCCAACTGTAAAGTTATACACAGATTTTTGGCTGCACGCTAGGGAAGGGGGGTCAGCACCCCCCATACCCACGTTGTTCTAGGCTCAACTGTGTATATATGTGTATGTGGTGTATATAGATAGACGTGTGTACATCTATATATACACACATTACTGAGAATATTGAACTGGTAGGAATTTGACATTTCTGTGGTCTAGTGCCAAGAGGATATGACTTTTTTTTTTTTAAAAACAAAGGCGTTGTCAGCAATCAGAAATTTAATTTATTTATTTTTATTTATTTATGGCTGTGTTGGGTCTTCGTTTCTGTGCGAGGGCTTTCTCTAGTTGTGGCAAGCGGGGGCCACTCCTCATCGCGGTGCGCGGGCCTCTCGCTATCGCGGCCTCTCTTGTTGCAGAGCACAGGCTCCAGACGTGCAGGCTCAGCAATTGTGGCTCACGGGCCCAGTTGCTCTGCGGCATGTGGGATCTTCCCAGACCATGGCTCGAACCCGTGTCCCCTGCATTGGCAGGCAGATTCTCAACCACTGTGCCACCAGGGAAGCCCGGGATATGACTATTTTTGGACCCAAAGACCCTCCTCTCCCCCTGGGTCTTTATGTTTAAGGAAAAAAGTAGACAACTTAGGGTAATAAAAGTAATAACAGTGAGCTTTAATTTTAATTCAGGTCCCCTGAGAAGCAGACACCAGGAGAGGATTTCCTGTGCAGGAAGTCTTCTGGGGGAAAGGCCTGTGAAGGATGAGGGGAGAGGGAGCAAGAGAAGGCAGGGAGCCCCTCCGACCGTGATGAGCGTCTGACACCCATCAGGAGGGGGGGCAGGGATGAAAGGGGGTGGGGTAGAAAGGTTTCAGATGGAAGTCCCATTCTAAGAGAATTTTGGCCAGGCCGACGGGCCAAATCGACCAAGAATCTCATGTTGAAGGAGTTCCAGGACCCTCAGGAGTGGACCTGCATTAGTGCCCCCACTGTGGTCGGCGGCAGTGCTACCAGGGCACAGCCGGAGACCTGAGCTGTGCGTTTTTCGTGGCCAGTATGCTACACCCCTTGTACCACAGTGATCTACTTCTGCAAGCAAGTTTAGGGGGCAGGTCCTCCGTGAGTTCTGTGGGCCTCTCTTTCTGAGGGAGAATTTAGAAGAGGGAAGTTAGTGGGGCAAGCGGTAGCCCCTGATCCTGCATTGGTTTCAGGTGCATACCGGTTGGTACCCATCCTCTCCCTAAGCCACAGTTCTTTCCAAATTCCCCTCACCCTCAGTGATTATCTTGGCAGGCTTTGGCGGCTTCCCTGGTGGTGTGGCTCAAAACCTTTAGTCCTGAAAGGCTGAGCCCTTGGCAATCATACCACACTCTTTTCGGACAGCAGCTGGAGCTGTGTCCTAGGCACTTGGATCAGGAAGCCAGTGGATACTAGGAGGCACCCAAGCAGACCACCGGGATTCCATACACATGCCGCCTTCCCTGGCTGGTCAGGGTCCAATTCCACAGCCAGCATGCTGACTTTCTGGTCCCTGGGCACAGGGAGGCCAAAGTGTCCTGGCTGTAATGAGACACTTGCTGTGGCCCCTGGCAAGAGTCTGCAAACCCTCTGGAGACCAGAACTTTTAACGCTGCAGAGCTCAGAGTGGCAAGGATGGAAAGCGTGAAATTCCTCACTGTGATTGGATCACTGGGAGTGATGGTAAGTGGGGCCACTCCTGTTCCCCACCCCGCTTTGTTTCTGGACCCGTGTGCTGTTCTTACTGGGGACTTAGCCCCGTACAGAAGTCTTTGATTTAAGCATATGCTGCGTTCCGAGGATGGCACCACACCCATTCAGGAGGTTGCCTCTCAGCTGGTCATTCAGGGGTGCCTTTGGAAGGCAGTTCATCCTTCTAGGAGGCCGGCTGCTTCTGCATGGTATGATGTGTCATACAACCCAGGGATCCCGTGTCACTGGCCTATGCCCACGGCCCGTCTTTGCTGTGAAGTAGGTCCCCTGCTCAGTGTCAGAGGAGGTCATCAGGAGGATGTATATCACAGCAATAACCGAATTTCCTTGCCAATTGCATTATAATGAGCTCTCATCAGATCTTTAACCTTGGCCATATTAAAGTCTTCTGTCATTTACAGACTTTTGTCATGCTCTGATGCTTTTGCAAAAGTGTTCCTGTAAGAGTGCTTCATCTTCAAGATTTGTGGAAGAGTATAGCTTTCTGATAACTAAGATCATGCCACTAAACTGAATAAGAATTTGCAGAACTCTAAAGGAAAAACTGATGAGGATGACTATAATTTTTATGATTTTTTAAACTGGAAACATTGTTGATCCTTTTAGGTTTTGTTTTTCCAGGTTTAAGAAAAACAATTTTCTTTTCTCTTAAGCTATCAGCAATTTGCTAACATATACCATTGTGAACAAAGAGGAAACGTTCATCTTTTCCTCCCTCCCTGACCCCTCCAGAATTCAGAAAGTCTTAGAATGAGCATTCTTATTTTCATGGCAACATAGTTATTTGCATAAGTTCAACAAGAATCTGTTCATCTTGTAGCAGGAATGAATTGCAGCAACCAGGGGTTTGAACTCAGCATTTGGCTGGTGACCACTCATGAGCCCCGGCCGTTAACCCTTGGCCATGACAGTTGGGCTGACCTAAAGGGATTAACCCTGTGGTTTGAACAGCGGGGAGTCGGGAGGTGGTTGTTCATGAATAAACCCTCGCTGGGGCGGGACGTGTGGAGAGACGTTTGGGCTCACCTGCAAGAGGCTGAGGCCGTCCTCACTGGCTTCCGCGTCCTGGCTCAGGAGGCGCTGACGCCCCCTGGCAATCAGGAGGCTGATGCCCTAGCTCGGGTGCCAGCCCTGGTAACTGACCCTTCAGTAGATTCATCAGTAGACGGGGTGCATAGGAAGGGCAGCCGCCGTAGCACCAGGGTGGGATGGCGTACTGCCCAGACCCTGGACTGCCCTTGAAATACAGTGAGTTGGTTCATGCAGCAACAGCGTGTCCTGTGTGTTCTAAACGGTGCCCAGGGCAGCTACCAGAGGAGTCTGGGGCCACCCCCTGGAGTTCCCTGCCAGCAAGGGGTTGGCAAATTGATCGTATTGGCCCCTTCCCTCCGAGTGAGGGTTCTAAATATGCCTTGGTTCCTGTGGACACTGCATCTGGCCTAACCCAAGCTCTCCCCTGTGGCTGCACGAACCAGGCTGCCACCCTTAGGTGATTAGAGGAGCTGAGTGCCCTGTACTGATACCCTCGGCAAACAGTGATCGGAGATCCCATTTCAAGGGCCGTGCTGTGCAAGACTAGGCGGAGGAACGTGACATTGAATAGAGGGTTCATCTCCCCTGTAACCTGCGAGCAGCAGATTAAGTTGCTAACAGGTCAAACCACCTTGGCTGGCTGGACTAAGCCACTGTCCCAGACTTTATACATTTGAGTGACCAACCAGTAGGGACTGTGGCCCCATGTGCCAGACCGGGGCCCCCTGCCGAGACCCTCAACACCATAAAGTACGGAAGTGTCGCGGGGTAGCAGTGCCCTGACACCACGGATCACCGTGCTGTGCTGCTGAGAACACCCGGCCCCCTCAAGCCCGGGACGGGCGTCGTGTGCTGGAATTTGCAGTGGGACGTCCCACCAGGAGAGGAGAGTTGCTCCCTGCCCCTGCGGGAGGGGGTCTCCACCGGGACCCCGTTGTCCTGCTGCCAGCTGTGCCCGCATTGGAGCGTGCACCATTGAGAGAGGGGAGCGGCGGGGGGGGGGGGGTCCTGCTTTGACATAGCCCACCTCCGGTCCATCCCTCACTCCCGACACTGCTGCCTTCCCGGCCAACCTGTATGGCCAGCACGACTGGGTCAAGGTCCTAAAGCTGCCCACCTCCCTCTCCTGGAGGCCAGGCGGGCCCGTTCTCTTTTCCACTGGTACCATCATGTGGCTGCCATCTTCGTTCCTCCATTGGCCTGGAGGTTATTCTAGCTCACACACAAGCCCTCACCACATTCACCCAGCAAGCCTTCAATGATAGCTGGCAAAGCCTGCCCCTACCGGACCCTGAACTGTCTCTAGTGAGAAAAGCCGTCCTCCGAAATAAAACGGCCTCGGACATTACCACTGCCTCGCAAGGAGGGCCCTGTGTGTTATCCAGACAGAATGCTGTGTGTTCACACCTGGTGGTCTGTTAACGTGTCTTCTTTACTAGAGCACATGGGGACTCAAGCGAACACCCTGAGTGATCCAGTGTCCCCAGCCTGGGACATTTAGAGAATCAGTGGTTTGGATCATGGGGCTCTTGGTGGGAAAAGTTGTTACTTGTTTTCGGAGTCATTGTGTTGATCTGTGTTTTCTCTTGCCTGTGCCTATGTTGCTACAGTGTAACCAGACAGCTGCCAAACAAGCCATCTCGATGCTAGTGAAACCGCTTGGGGACCTCTCAGAGCCATTGTGGAGGGGCTGGGGGTGGTGTGAGAGACTGTAGGAGCCGAGGGACCGGGAGGGCTGGAGTGTCCAGGGAGGTCATCGAGAGGACGCGACCGCTGGTTGACCCTGGAGCTGGCCCCGGGCAATTGGAGGCTCCACAACCCCTCGCCTGTCCTTGAAATGTACCTTCCGCCCGCCATTCCCGCCGTGCGAGCTGTTTGCAAGGACGCAGCCTTGAGAGAGCAGTGTGGTGTTGAGACCATCTGGACTGAACACATGACTGAACCCAGTGAAGTTCTCTGTATAAACTTTAAGATTTGGTGGGTGGAGAGGCCTCCTCGTCTTCTGGCGCCCAAGACAAGCCTCCTGTGTAAGTTCCCTTGCTTATGACACCTGCCACCTACCTGCCTCTTTCTTTGGTCCCTCCTTGTCCTCCGTTTGTGGGGGCCAGGTTCAGATTTCTCCCGGGAAGCTCCTGTATTTTTGAGCCAACACTCAGAAGTTGTGTTGAAGGGAATCCATGCCTGTGGACCTGCAGACTGTGGTGCCGGCTGAGGCTTGATGGCAGCAAGGGCAAACCCGCACCTGAAATTGGAGGATGAACCACAGGTCCTCCTTTTGGAGCGTGGTTGGACGTGCAGAGGCAGCAGTACCTGGATTGTATTCAGTAAGCAGAGGCAGCGGTAGCTGGATCCATCTTGGTAAGTAGGGGTCCGCAGTGTCGGGCCCACATGTGGCCTTCATCTCTGCCACCGTGACTTCCTTCACAAGCCTTCTGTGTAAGTTCTGGGTGGCCAATGACAAAGGCTGATAGTGTCAGCTGACAGAGTTGTTTTGTCTGCTTGGTCGTTCAGTGCCTCTGCCATGTGAGTGTTTTCTGGTGGGTGTGAATGTGTGATACGAAAATCTGTACTCTCCATGGAGTGTCTGGTGTTCGTCTGCGTGCCTCTACTCCAGACCGTCTCATCTCTGGTCTTCCAGTTGTTTTCTTCCCAGACCCCTGACTAAAGGCCAGGCCTTTGGCCACTGTCCAGAATTACTGATGCATTCTCACTTCTTGGGCAGTTTCTCCTGTACAAAGTGGATGACCAGATACATTGCTTGCAGCTCTGCCCATTGGGAAGATTTCCCCTCACCAGTGTCTTTCAAGTGAACTCCTTGTTGAAAGACAAACTGAGGCATAGTAAACATTTTACGAGTTTATCTGAGCGTTTTTTGATTCGAATGGGCCAAACCGTGAGCGTTTAGGTGGCTTCACCAGCAGGAGCTCAGGGACCGACTTGTAGAGAAAAGGAAGCAAAGCAAAGCAAGGACATATTGATTGGCTACAGCTTAAAGCCTAGTTGGCCGTTTGTGATTGGTTGTCCTTAGTTTCAATTTAATAACCTTGAGGCATTTCGGGCTTAGATGCTGGTTTGCTGACTTAGGCTGCCAGGACATGGGGGCCACCTCAGTCTAACAACCTCCTGTTTGATTAATTTAACACCCTAAATATGACTTTAATGCAGCTGCCACCTGTTTTCAACTTGAACTACTGCAAGGGATATTTAGGAGACAGAATCAGAGGATTTGGTAAATGATTCCCCTTGTCTTCCTTCCCAAATTCTTTGCTTCTCTCATAATCCTCTGTATTTTCTATCCCCTGCTAGAATATAAATTCCACCAGAGTAGGGATTTTTTTTTTTTTTTTTTTTTTTTGGCCATGTGGCATGGCTTGTGGGATCTTAGTTCCCCAGCCAGGTGTTGAACCCAGGCCCCGGCTTTGAAAGCACTGAGTCCTAACCACTGGACCACCAGAAAGTCCCCAGAGTAGAGATTTCTGCGGCTTATTTCTCTGCTATAGTTCCTGGCACCTAGAACAGTACCTGCACAAAGTGTGTCCCCAATAAACATTTGTTGGATGAACAAATGAGCGAATCTCAGAAAATTGCTTCACCGACCACAAGGCTGGTGGGAGGCAACTTGATTCCTGCCCTCCCCACTTTCCCCCATCTCCTTCTTCCAAAACTCCACCTGATTGTATCCCCAAAATATCCCCTGCACAGTGCTGCCCTTCACCTCCACTGCTGCTGTCGATCTCCCCGAGTTCCCGCAAGAGCCAACATTTTGCTCTTCCTGCACCCACTTTCCATTGCCTCCTGAGCGCCATTCATTTTGTTAGGGAACCGCTGACTGGAACCACCCGCCTGGGCCGGGCATGATGATGACCACTTGCATGAGTTGTGTCACAACAGGAGGTCCCGATAAGGAACGTGGCGCTGCCACTGAAAACTAACTGGGAGAATTCAGGAGGGGCTGAAAGCAGGAGGGAGGAGATGTCAGCCCATAATGTGTCCGGCCAACCTCCCAGAAACCCTTACGTTGGAATCCATCTTGGCTGAGAGATGCGTGCACCACCCGGGAGGACCCTGAGTGATACCAAATATGGGCCAAGCAAGATGACTGGCCAGAGGCAACCCGGAAACTAACCCATCACCATAAAATCCTAGACTGCGAGCCACGTGGCAGAGCAGTTCTCTTGGGTTCCTTTTCCCTGCTGCTCTCCGCCCAGGTGCCGCTTCCCAATAAAGTCTCTTGCTTTGTCAGCACGTGTGTCTCCTCGGACAATTCATTTCTGAGGGTTAGACAAGAGCCCGCTCTCGAGCCCTGGAAGGGGTCCCCCTTCCTGCAACAGTTTTAGTCATAGCTGTCAAGTTGATCTTTTTATGATGTAAATGAGATCGTGCCCCTTCTCTGCTGGAAAGCTTCCAATGGCTGCCCGTTTCACAGCAGATGAAAGGCAAACTCCTTACCACGGCATGTGATCTGGCCCTGACCCCCCTCCAATCCCACCTCATACTGCTTGCATTCAAGCCATACTGTGCTCTTTTTCTTCCTCAGATACACCAAGCTCCTTTCTGCCTCTGTCTTTGCTCTTCTCTTGTCCTTTTTCATTTATGTGCAAATTGGCTTGCTCCTGTTATTCAGGTCTCAGCACAACTGCCTCTTCTTGAGGGAGCCTCCAATCTAAAGGAGCCCCCTCTCTCCTTCCTGATCTCTCTCCATCCCAGAGCCCTGTTTTGTTTCTTTACGTCTATCACTATCAGAAATGATGTCCTTTTTAAAATAATTAATTAATTAATTAATTTATGTTGTCTGCGCTGGGTCTTCACTGTGGCGCTCAGGTTCTTCGTTGCGGCGCGTGGGCTTCTCTAGTTGCGGTATGTGGGGTCTTAGCTCCCCGACCAGGGATCGAACCCCGCGCCCCCTGCATTGGGAGTGCAGAGTCTTAACCACTGGACCACCAGGGAAGACCCAATGATGCCATTTTAAAAATACTTTTTTCCGGGCTTTTTATTCCTCTGTTACAATGTACACTTTATGAGAAGAGAAATCTTACTGATCTTGGGAACAAAAATCGTATTCCCAGAATCCAGCAAAGCGTGTGGCACGCACACGTGTGCACACACACCCCAACACAAAGAGAAGAATGTTAGTCCTAGCAGTGACTGAAAATATCTCTGTTTCAGGAAGACGGTGAGGAAGACCAGTTCATTCATGGTCTTAGAAAACCGAGAGGGTTGTCATTACCGTCTCGAGGAAGTTCAGGGATGGCCCTCACGGCTGTGATGAGTGAGGGCTGCAGTGCTTTTCTCTGTCTAGTTACTAGAGGCTCAGCTTTGGTCTTTGAAACCAAGGAGGAAGGGTCATGGTTATCTTGGTAGTTTCTTTAGAATTGCTTAAAAGCAGTGTACCTTGAATTATAAAAGCCTACTTATGTTGTTTTGAACAAAAATGCCTTTAGCTCAGGGTTCAGCCAGTTTTTTTTCTGTAAAGGGCTGGAGAGTTAATATTTTTGGCTTTACGGGCCACAGTTGCTGCTTCTCAGTCGTGCAGCTAGTGGTGCAAGGCAGCCATGAGCAATACTTAGACAAGTGACAAGTGCGCAGGATTCCACCTGGAGGGGGCGCTGGAGGTGGGAGACAGATTTGGCCAATGGGCTGTAGTTTCGCGACTCCTGCTTTAAGTCTTCAAGGAAGTTCATTCTCTGAAGTGTTTAGCCAGCTAGCCTTTCTGTGCCTGTGGGGTGTCTAGAAATTTTGCAGCGTAAAATTAGAAAGCTGGATTTCCGTCCTGGAATAATAACAATAATTATCATAGCAATAGCTAATGCTTATGTAGTATGTCAGGCAATATTTCAACTACCTTTCTTAACGTTTTTGCATTTAATCCTCATGATGTTACTGAACCAAACTTGGGTCCACTAGCCCGTGCACAGTAAAGCCAATCTACTGACACCGGGTTGTGGTGAAAGAAAGTGCAGCGTTTTTTGCAGGGCACCAAGCAAGGAGTCCAGGGCAGCTAGTGCTCAAAACACCTGAACTCCCCCATGGGTTTCAGCAAAGTATTTTTAAAGACCAGGTGAGGGGGGTGCAGGTTGCAGGGTATGTGATCAGCTCGTGCACAGTTCTCTGATTGGCTTATGGTGAGGTCACAGGGCAGGATCACAGGGGTTAATATTATCAGTCCTTAGGTTCCAGTAGGCCTGGGGGCTGTGGGCTCAAGGTCATCAAGTAGGTAACATCTTCCATTTGGTGGGGGATTTTGACATCTGTGAAACAACTCAGGAAGTGTGCATCACATACTGTTATCCAGGTACTTCAGAGAGGGGCTGAAGCAGAGGATATGGGGGAGGGGTCTATCCCGGGAAGGCCGCATTGGATCCTGCTCAGTAACAACTATGTAATTTAGGTAACGTCATTGTCCCCATTTTATGGATAAGGAATTTGAAATTTAGTGAAGTTAAAAAGCTGGTCCGGGGCTTCCCTGGTGGCGCAGTGGTTGAGAATCTGCCTGCCAATGCAGGGGACACGGGTTCGAGCCCTGGTCTGGGAAGATCCCACATGCCGCGGAGCAGCTGGGCCCGTGAGCCACAATTACTGAGCCTGCGCGTCTGGAGCCTGTGCTCCGCAACAAGAGAGGCCACGATAGTGAGAGGCCCGCGCACCGCGATGAAGAGTGGCCCCCGCTTGCCACAACTAGAGAAAGCCCTCGCACAGAAACGAAGACCCAACACAGCCATAAAAATAAAAAAAATAAAAAAAAAAAAGAATATGCTATAAGGCTAATAGCCATATTTAAAAAAAAAAAAAAAAAAAGCTGGTCTGAAGTCACACAGTCAAACAATGGCACAGCGGGGACTCAAGAGTGTCTTCTGACTCTAAAGAACAGACTTTTACCCTCATGAATATACCACCTGCCCAAAGAGCAAGGACTGAGGCTCTACCAAGGGAAATCTTATAGGCGGGGGCAGAACCAGCTCTTTTGGACCTTGTTCTGAATTGGGAGGAGGAATAATGCAGCTTCCTGAACATCTCCTTTTGTTTCTTTGGAAAAATGGGACCTGCTTTGTTTTTGCAGGTACTGACACATTAAATTAGAATATATAAAGATGGATAACCAAACCCCAACTTGAAAATCAAAATGATCCTTCCCTAAGTATATATATTCTACTCTTTCCAGGTTTAATATTAGTGTATCTTTATAATTAAAAAAATTCATCATAGTATCTTAAGGGAAGGACCTATTAATTTATTGGTTAAAAGCACCGATGGTGTATTTTTCATATACCATCAGATGGTATGTGATATATGCTCATTTAAAAAAAATGAAAGCAGAGAAGAAGAATATATGTCAGCCCATTGCCACACCCCCTCACCACTGGCTAATAACATTTTATAACCTCAAAGTAACTGACACATGTATTGCCATTTTGATCTGGCCTAACTTTAGCAAACAGCACATGAGGATTTCCTTTATCCTTTTGTTACCAAGCAAGGGCTCTTATGCCCTGGTGCAGAAAGCCAAACTCTGACAGCAGGTGTTTGCAGTAAAGTAATGGTTTATTTGCAGGCACCACGCAGGGAGACCGGGCAGCTAATGCTCAAAAGACCCCGAACTCCCTGATGGCTTTCAGGCAAAGGTTTTTAAAGACAGTGTGAGGGGAGAGGGTCCTAGGTTGCACGATCAGCTCGTGAACCTTCTTCTGATTGGTTGGTGGTGAGGTAACAGGTGAAATTTCTGGAATCTCAACCTTCTGGTTCCAACCAGTCTGCGGTCTGTGTGCTTGTGGTCAGCCTGTAGTCACCATCCTCCCCTTGGGCGGCTGAGGGGGGGTCATAGTTCTGCAGAACAACTCACAGATATGCACCAGATTGTTATCTATGTCCCTTCAGGAGGAACTAGGAGTCCTGTGACTCTACTGTCCTGATTTTTAAAAAAATTTTATTTATTTATTTTATTTATGGCTGTGTTGGGTCTTCGTTTCTGTGCGAGGGCTTTCTCCAGTTGCAGCAAGTGGGGGCCACTCTTCATCGCGGTGCGCGGGCTTCTCACTATCGCGGCCTCTCTTGTTGCGGAGCACAGGCTCCAGACACGCAGGCTCAGTAGTTGTGGCTCACGGGCCTAGTTGCTCTGCGGTATGTGGGATCTTCCCAGACCAGGGCTCGAACCCATGTCCCCTGCATTGGCAGGCAGATTCTCAACCACTGTGCCACCAGGGAAGCCCCCATGTCCTGATTATTAACTGCTTGAGTCTGCTCTTTGGAACTCAGGGAAGGCCCAGGAGACGGAAGCCTTTTTCCTACAAATGAGAAATGGGGGGTATGGGAAGGCTTCTGTGTCTGGGAGGGCCCTGCAGGGGCCTCAGTTTCAATCCTCTCTTTTCTTTGATCTCCCTCAATCTTGAGGGGACCAGGGTGGGACAAGAAAGGGAATAAAGTTTTGGAAAGAGAGGTTAATCATAAACTCAGCAGGGGCACTCAGCTTTAGGAGGACTTGGTTTCACTTTCACTGCTTAATTCCACCCTTGCCAAGCTCTGTTAAAGATGGGCTGGTGGTGAATAAGCACCTGAGATTTCCTTGCTTTCCAGAGTGATGTTGGAGGAAGAGTGGGAGCTTTAGACTCAGTAGACCTAGGTTTAAATCACTATCACTGCGCCTCCTCTTTCTCATCTGTAAATGGAGTTGTTACTGGACCAAACCTGGGTCCACTTGCCCACCTTGCAGCAAAGCCAATTGACTGACACCAGGTTGTGGTGAAGGAAAGTACAACATTTATTGCAGGGCACCCAGCAAGGAGAACGGGTGACTCCTGTGCTCAGAAGACCCACGCTCCCCGATGGTCTTCAGGGAAGAGTTTTCAAAGGCAACATTTGCAGGGGAGGCTGCAGGGTGCATGGCTTTCTTCTGATTGGTTGGAGGTGAGGTAATAAATAGGGTGGCGTTTCAGGAATCTCAGTCATCAGCCTCTGATTCCAACCAGCCTGGGGTCTAGTGCTTGTGCTCAGCCTATAGTTACCATCCTCCACCTGGGTGGCAGGAGGGTCTTAGTTTCTGCAGAACAACTCAACAACCTGTGCGTCAGGTTGTTATGTGTATTCCTTGAGGAGGAACTAGGACTGTTTTATCACTGTACTCTTGTCATTACTTTTCTTGTTCAACTGCGTTTCCTTTGTATCTGCATTCCCTCTCTTCCCTAATTAGTAAGGGCATGTGCCTTCTCTATGGAACTCAGGGAAGGCCTAGGAGAATAAAGCCTTTTTCTGCAAACGAGAAATGGGGATACAGAGGGGCTTTTGTCCTCGGGTGGACCCCACAAGGTACTGCTCGGTTTCAGAGTCAATAATGTTATCCACGCAACAATGGTTTTGAGCCTCAAATGAGGTTATCAATACTGTACAGAGAATACTAAGTGTATCCTCTGTACAGAGAGCGGCTACTTTGTTAAGAGCTGAGTGTGGGCTTTTCCATATGTATGGATTCTCTAGGACCTTCGTTGCTAAGTCCAGAAAATTCAGTTGGTTTGGATTTTATTATTATTTTCATATTTCTATATCTATGTAGGTTTATTATTATTATAGCATCATCCATGTGACCTATTATTACATAGGAGAAAAGCTTTGTCAAGGTAAAAAGCACCATATCCAGGCTTTAGGAATTTTCCCTAAAATAAGCAGTGTGAAGCATAGAAACATTAACAAAGGAGCTTATGACATTCCTTCTGAAGAGATGAAAGATGAGAAAGCTGCTGCTCTAGGCTGGCTCAGGCCCACCCCTTCCTAGCAGCAGCAGTGGGGGATCAGATGACCTCTCAAGGTTCCTTGTTGCTGGTGGTTTTGTTTTTTGATGTCTGTTTAAAGATTATGCTAATACTGCTAATGTAAAATCCTTTGTACACAGTGATGGTTAAAAATACTGGCTCCTGACCTGAATCTATGCCTGCCTGGTTAAAATCGTATACTTGAGATTAACGGGATTCAAATGCTCATGTCTTATATAAGCCATTGGGTCTTTTTTTTCTCCTCAAAAAGATTTCTTGTTATTGTATTTTGGACTAAAGCAAGAGGGAGAAGGTTGATAAAAAAATGCATTTAAATACAGAAGGATTTAGATTATTTTAATAACTAAGCTTAGTTTTTATATTGTGGGTGAGAAAGAGGAATGAATAATAATGTAGAATGCAAAGACCCAGGAGGTGACTCCCCCAGAAAGCTATCACTGGAGCAGCATATTAACTAGGAAAGAGTCTTTGTAGCAGAGAACAGAGAGTTCCCAGATCTGTAAAGCACCACGTGTCTAATAAGTAACTTGTGTAGTACTGTGGGAGAATGGGCTCTGGAGCCAGCCTATGGGGGTTTGGATACTGGTTCTGAGCTTTTATGGGCTCTGTGATCATAGCAATGCATTTAACCTACTTGTGCCTCATGGTTCTCATCTGTAAAATGGAGATAATAATAGTTACCTACTTCTTAGGGTTGCTGGGAAGATTAAATGAGTTAATAAATGTAAAGTGGTTAGCATGGTGCCTGGAATACAATGTGTTCAATAATAGCAATTAATTCAAAATCTTAAGTATTATTGTGTTTTATTTTGTTTCCTTTTTGTTTTCACTTCTTTACTTTTTATGATGGAAAAATTTTTAATTTTTAAAAATAGAGAGAGGTATAATAACCCCCATGTATTCGTTAGCAGTTATCCATTTATGGGCAATCTTGTTTTACCTAAATGCCCCTTCACTTCCCCTACTTTTACTTGATTATTTTGAAAAAGATCTCATCCATACTATACTTCATTTTTAAATCTTCCAGTATGTATCTCTAAAATAAAGGTAGCAAATTATGGCCCAAACTCTGTTTTATGAATAAAGTTTTATTGGAACACAGTGAAGGGGTCCACAATATGCCATTGATGCATAAAAATTATTTTGAACTGAAGTCATTTGAGGATATGCTTTTTTTTCTGAACTCTTTTATCTGCCTAAGAGCAGATCCTCCTAGAAGAACTCAGTTGTGATGAAACTCCCCAGGAATGCTCAACCAGGGAAGATTGACTCTTATCACAGATATGAGAAGTTGGAACCACATCTAACCAAACATTGTCACAAAACTGTACCTGTCATCTCTTTTCCTGAGGGCCCATTTATCTTTCCTAAAAGGCATTTGTTTTTCCATAAGTGTCCTTTCTTCCCCTCCACTTCCCCTATTAAGATAATTTGTAGTTCCCAAATTATAAAGATAAGACACCTTTTTGAGTCATGTTTTTCTGTGAACTCTTGTGTATGTGCATGAATAAAAATCTCTTTTCTCTTCCTAATCTGTTTTTTTTTTAATTTCTAAATTTTAATTTTATTGGAGTATAGTTGATTTACAATGTTGTGTTAGTTTCAGGTGTATAGCAAAGTGAATCAGTTATACATATACATATATTCATTCTTTTTCAGTTTCTTTTCTCGTATAGGTTATCACAGAATACTGAGTAGAGTTCCCTGTGCTATACAGTGGGTCATTGTTGGTTATCTATCTTATATACAGTAGTGTGTGTATGTTCATCCCAAGGTCCTGATTTATCCCTCTCACTTTCCCTTTTGATAACCATAAGTTTGTTTTCAATATCTGTAAGTCTGTTTCTGTTTTGGAAATAATTTCATTTGTTTCATTTTTTAAAACATTGGATTCCACATATGAGTGATATCATATGATATTTGTCTTTCTCAGTCTGACTTATTTCACTTAGTATGATCATCTCTCAGTCCATCCATGTTGCTGCAAATGGCATTATTTCATTCTTTTTTATGGCTGAGTAGTATTCCATTGTGTATATGTACCACATCTTCTTTATCCATTCATCTGTCAATGGACTTTTAGGTTGTTTCCATGTCTTGGCTATTGTGAATAGTGCTGCTATGAACATTGGGGTGCATGTGTTCCTAATCTGTTTGTTTTTTTTTTTTAAATCCTGCTCTTTTTTTAAAAAAAATTATTTATTTATTTATTTATTTTTGGCTGTGTTGGGTCTTCGTTTCTGTGCGAGGGCTTTCTCTAGTTGCGGCAAGCGGGGTTCACTCTTCATCGCGGTGCGCGGGCCTCTCACTATCGCGGCCTCTCTTGTTGCGGAGCACAGGCTCTAGATACGCAGGCTCAGTAGTTGTGGCGCACGGACTTAGTTGCTCCGTGGCATGTGGGATCTTCCTGGACCAGGGCTCGAACACATGTCCCCTGCATTGGCACGTGGATTCTTAACCACTGCGCCACCAGGGAAGTCCCTTTTTGGCTGTCTTGATTCTTTCAGACTGTGGATCCTGCCTCTTGACTTCTTTACCTTCCCATCCAGTATGAGTCCCATGATGCACCCCTTCCACCACAACTCTCACATCACCAGGGCCCCCATCTGTTTATGTTCCCACTGCACCTACCATACCAACCCCACTCAGAGCAACCCAGCCCTGAGCACCACAAGGAAGCACATCCACCATTCCCCGTGGGCCCTGGCTCCACTGCTATGCCCAGCATTGTTGGCATACGACCAGTTTTGGGGAGAAAATGGCCATAATCAGA
Organism: Balaenoptera musculus; assembly: GCF_009873245.2. Taxonomy (NCBI): domain Eukaryota; kingdom Metazoa; phylum Chordata; class Mammalia; order Artiodactyla; family Balaenopteridae; genus Balaenoptera; species Balaenoptera musculus. Next base: position 1,198,331 of record NC_045788.1, on the reverse strand, counting down.
GTGGGTATTCTTCCACTTTCTTTGTTCCTAATCGCCATGGCTCTAGACTTTTTTCTTCTCATCTACCGTCTATACTCTGCCCTTCGTTGTTTTTCTCAAATATGATCACATTGTTCCCCTGATTAAAAACACCCAGTGGATCTCTTCTGCCTATAACTTCTGGCATGGCATCCAAGGACTTTCACAATCTGTTGGCCACCTATTTCCAGGTTCATTTTCTGCCTCTAGCTCTGGGGAGCAGAGGAGATGAAGAGGGAGGGAAGGTGACTGGGAGCTAAAAGGGCCTGAGGGGCAGCCAGGGCAGAACTGGCCGTCAGTCAAGACCAGGCGAGTGTGACAAGTTGTGAGATCCCAGGCAGGCTCCACGTTCTAGGGGGCTCCACACTGGAGGAGTAGGATTTGAAAGTGGAGGGAGGTGTCTTAGGCTGGATTTCTCCTAAAGTGGAACTTGAGATATCAGTTGGTGCAGAGTCAGTTTATTAAAAAATATGATCCCGGGGAGCAAGGGTGCAGGACACAGGAATGAAGCAGGAAAGGAGGGAAGGCAGTACAAGGATGCATTGTTGAGCTGGACCAGTGCTAGAGACATCTTGTGTTGGATCCAGTGAGACTTCATGAGGAGCCTTAGGAAATGCATCCAGGAATTGTTTTCTTGGGCAGGGGGTGGAGAATGCAAGGCGGGAGCATCTACTAATCAACATCTGTCCCCCATGGTCAAGGGTGGTCTCACTGACGTTAGCTTCCCTGTAATCTGGATCGAGAATGCATGAATTCCGGGTGATTTGGAAGACATCTTGGGTTCGCCTCAAAGGAATCCCTGGGCACAAAGCAAGAGGTTCTCAGTGCAGCTAAAGGCAAGGTACAACCCAGTCTCCCAGGGACAAAGGAGGTCAAAGCCTGCATAGAACTAGTAACTGCAGCAATGGCTAAAGGAAGACGTGGGGTTAAGAAGCTTCTGCAATGTGCACCAGAAGCATCTGATTCAGGTGACATGCTGAGCCAGGGTCACTGAGGGAAACCCACCTGAGACAGTGAGAAATCAGGCTGGGCACAGTCAGGACCCCTGCTCAGAGCCTCGCCACGGCCCCTGTCACACTCATGTGTAAGAACCAAGGTCTTCACCACTGCCCACAGGGACCTGATGTGATCTGTGTCCCCTTTACCTCTCTGATCTCACTTACGTCTTCTCTCCCATCACTCACTCCTTTCCCACCACACTGGTCTCCTAGCTGAGGGTTTTTTTTGAGGGGGGGTGATGAAGTAGAAAAGAAGAGCTTTATTGCTTTGCCCGGCAAAGGGGGCCACAGTGGGCTAAAGCCCTCAAAACTGTGTGTCCCTACCTGGGGAAGGGGCAGTTTGTGAGGAGTTTTACAGTCAAGGGGTGGGGTTGCTGAAAAGGATCAGGGTGTGTGCAGGGCCCACATTCCTTCAATTGATTCCTTCAATCCAGAGATTTTCTGGTGTCAGGTGGTCTTGTGATCTGTGGTTCTTGAGGTTATTGAACCTTCTCTCTGGAACATCTTCCATTTGGTGGGGATTTCAGTATCTGCAAAACAGCTCAAAGATATTGTTATGTGTACCCCTTGAGGGGGAACCAGGACCCTGCCCCAAGGCTGCACTGTTGTTTCTTGGCTGTTCTACCCTTGTCTCTGCATCCCCTCCCTTCCCTGATCAGCAACTGTTTGCACCTGCTCTTTGGAACTCAGGGAAGGGTCCTAGCTGAGGTTTTAATGTGCTCTTGTCTGAGGACATTTACTTGGGCTCTGCTGGAAGCACTCTTCCACGATGAGTGTTAGATGCCTACAGGTCTACTCTTCCTTGACATCTTTGTTCACAAGTCACTCTCCCAGAGAGGCTTAGCCTGATCACCTGTTAGAAATGTCACCCTCTTACACTCCTAATGCTCGTTTCCTTTCCTTTTCCCCATAGCACTTCATCACCTTCTGACACACTGTAAAAGACTTCCTTCCTGGTTAAGTTTATCATTTATTTTTCTCTCTCCCTCTACAGAAGGCAAGCTCCACAAGGGCTGGTACCTTTGACTGGTTTGTTGGTGACTGTATTCCAAGTACCTAAAACAGTGACTGGCACGTAATAGGTGCTCAGAAAATGTTTAACTTTTTAAATAAATGTGTTTATTTTATTTATTTATTTTGGCTGTGTTGGGTCTTCGTTGCTGCGCGCGGGCTTTCTCTAGTTGTGGCGAGCGGGGGCTACTCTTCGTTGCGGTGTGTGGGCTTCTCATTGCTGTGGCTTCTCTTGTTGCAGAGCATGGGCTCTAGGCATGCGGGCTTCAGTAGTTGTGGCACGTGGGCTCAGTAGTTGTGGCTCATGGGCTCTAGAGCGCAGGCTTGGTAGTTATGGCACACGGACTTAGTTGCTCTGTGGCATGTGGGATCTTCCCGGACCAGGGCTCGAACCCGTGTCCCCTGCATTGGCAGGTGGATTCTTAACCACTGTGCCATGAGGAAAGTCCAGGAAGTGTTTACTTTTTGAATAAGAAAATAAAACAGCAACACTCTCCAGTGGGAACTCTGAAGCGAACTCTGCCCTTTGGGAAGGGCTCACAGCTCTCCCTTCCTGTGCATCTGCGGCCCCTACAGTTTGTAATCCAGTCGGTAGGAAAATCAAATGCCTGCTTCTCACTGGAGCAGGGGTAGAGATGGGCTACAATTTCAACCTTGACCTTCCTAATATTAAAATTCAAGCAGAGCAGTGTCAAAACCAAGTAATTCGTCATCCTAACAGATTTACAAACGATGAGCCACAGCTGAGAGGCTTTGAAAGGAAGGCAAAATCTGTCCCAGAAAGGAAAATAATCGTGATTGTGATATACTTGGTCTTGACGTAGTTATACGATGTTTTAACTTACAGTGTGTCATCTCAGCATTATAACAATCATTTGCAGTGGGTAGAGATGAAAATCCCCACCTGAGACAGAAACGTTTATTGATATATTTGTACTTTCTAAAAAACACTGAGGTAAAATTTACATAATGTAAGCGTAACCATTTAAGTATATTCACAAATGTTGTACAGCCATTGCTTCTCATTGGCTCATTTAGTATATTCACAAATGTTGTACAGCCATTGCTTCTATCTAGTTCCAAAAGATTTTCATCATCCCATGAGGAAACCCCATACTCATTACACAGTTGATTTCTATCACCCCCTCCCCACTGTCCCTGGCAACCACGAATTTGCTTCTGTCTCTATGGATTTACTTATTCTCGATATTTCATATAAACGGAGTCGCACGATATGAGAACTTCTGTGTTTGGCTTCTTTTTACATAGTATAATATTTTCCACGTTCATTATGTATCACTATTTCACTCCTAGTACTATTCCAATGTATGGTACGCCACAGTTTGTCATTTTTTAAAATTTAATTTTTTATTTTATATTGGAGTATAGTTGATTTACAATGTTGTGTGTGTTTCCGGTGTACAGCAAAGTGGTTCAGTTATATATATACATCGATCCATTCTTTTCTAGCTTCTTTTCCCATTTAGGTTATTACAGAATATTGAGTAGAGTTCCCTGTGCTATACAGTTGATTACCTATTTTATATATAGTGGTGTGTGTATGTTAATCCCCAATTCCTAATTTATCCCTCCCCACCTCCCACCTTTCCCCTTTGGTAGCCATAAGTTTTTTTCTATGTTTGTTAGTCTCTTTCTGTTTTGTAAATAAGTTCATTTGTATCATTTTTTTAGATTCCACATCTATGTGATATCATATGATATTTGTCTTTCTCTGTCTGGCTTACTTCGCTTAGTATGATCATCTCTAGTACACATTCATCATTTGATGAACATTTGACTTGTTTCCTCCTTTTGGCTCTTGTGAATAGGGCTGTATGAACATTTGTATACAAGTTTCTATTTGAAGACCTGGGTTCAATCCTTCTGGGTATATACCTGAGTGAAATGTACATTTATTTTTATCCACTTTATTTATATTTCATGTAAGACGCAAACTTTTTTGAGGGGGTGTTTGATATATTAGCTCAGTTGGATATTAGATAACATTAAGAAGTTTAGAATGATGATATGAGAAAGCAAAAATTTCAAATGAAAATATGTGAACCACAGGTTGCACACGGTTGCTACAATTAGACTGAGAATTTGACTCCTAGGGACCTGGCAGGTGTCAAATGCTTTTCTAAGTAAGAAATGAAACCCAGAAGTAAAACATTCACATAAGCCATGAAACTTAAAAGACTGGTTTGACTACATAGAAATGAAGAACTTTCATGTAATAAAAGGGAAACAAAGTTAAAAGATAACTAGGAAATTGAAGGGAACTATTTCCAATATTGGTAACAAAAGGTCAATATCTGTAATATGTAAACAGTATTGACAAATCATTAAAACAAATGACAGGGACTTCCCTGGTGGTCCAGTGGTAAAGAATCTGCCTTCCAATGCAGGGGACGTGTGTTCAATCCCTGGTCAGGGAACTAAGATCCCACATGCTGTGGGACAACTAAGCCCATGTGCCACAACTACTGAGCTCGTGTGCCTCAACTAGAGAGCCCATGTGCTGCAAATTACAGAGCCCACATGCCTTGGAGCCTGTGCACCACAACTAGAGAGAGAAAACCTGCACACCACAACTAGAGAGAAGCGCGCGTGCCGCAACGAAGATCCTGCACGCTGCAATGAAATATCCTGCATGCCTCAGTGAAGATCCCACGTGCTGCAGCTAAGACCCGACACAGCCAAAAATAAGTAAAATAAAATAAATTTAAAAAATAAAACAAATGACACAATATATTAGGCATTTTGAAAAAGTAAAGATTTGGGATGGGGAGAAGAGTCTGGTAGATTGGAAAACAATTGTAAAGACATAACATTCATTATTGATGAGGATATGGAGAAAAGGTAAAACAGTGTTATTGGGAGTGCATATTGGGAAACCTTTCTTGCAGGACATGCTGATAGCATGGTACTGGTGACAGATATGTAGGTTGATTTAGATCAGTGACACAGATTAAGGAGCTCAGAAATAGACCCTCACAGGTTTTTGACAAAGGATCAAAGGCAATTCAATAGAGAAAGGATAATCTTTTCAACAAATGGTGCTAGAGCAATTGGAAGGCCAGAAGCAAAAAATGAATCTATTGTACAATATCACTTATATGTGGAGTCTAAAAAAGTCAAACTAGTAAAAAAACAGAGTGTAAGATGGTGGTTATCAGGAGATGAGGGCTGGGGGGATAAGACTGATGGTGTTTAAGGGTATGAACTTGGAACGAGTAGTAAATAAGCCATAAAGGTCTAATATACAATATAATGAAAGTAGACAATAATATTGTACTATAACTATATAATACTGATAAACATCGCTACAATAGTCATATGACAATATTTAAATGTATCAAAGTAATACCCTGTACACCTTAAATTTATACAATGTTACATGTCAAATTTATTCAATTAAAATCTTTTTCTTTTAAAATTAAAAAAAAGAATGAACCTAGACACAGACTTTACACCTGTCACAAAAATTAACACCTTGGAGTGAAACTTTGAAACACTCAAGATAAAAAGAAAATCCTGAAGGATAAAAACCAAATTACCTACAGAGGAAAGAAAATCAGAATGATATCAGACTTTTCATCAGCAGTACTTGATGCATAAAACCAATGCGCGGTAGGTTCAGAATCAGTGGGAAAGCTCTGTGGACAGAAAGAAATGGACACCAATAGAACTTACATGCACCATTTGGCTATTAGGAGAGGTACCCCCTCCTGAAGCTTATACGTCTAGACTTTAACTGAGACAGAAAAACTAAGCATTCAACCTAAGCCTGGAGATGGGAGCACAGTAAACTTGTAAGAAAGGGAAGTGGAAATAGTGAATTCAGTCTTGGCTAAGCTAATTAAATACTATGAATCTGGACACCTGTGATTTTCCTCAACTGTGTATTTATTCTCTTGATATCACCTATGCAGAGTAGTTATCAAAGCTATTCATTTAATCCCTGTGCCACACTGTACTTTCTATAGAGCCTCTAGCAGACAACAGCGTTTTCTTTGGGGAGACCCTTCTGGTCAGTGTAATGGCTCAGCTCCCGATAGCTCCTCCTACCATAAGACATGATTTCAGTGGAAAGGCTTTTGCTCAAAAACAATGTAGTTTAGCCTCATCGGTTCATCAAAAAGTAAAATGCCAGGAGGTGCAGTTTCATCACGTGGAGAACTTTTGGTGCATTCCTTCAGCTACTCGCCAAATTCAGTCTTGTAATTAAAATCACGCTTATAGCACCAGATGGAATTTTATGCAAGCACACACAGATGCGTTCCGGGAGGGCGAGAGGAGCTTCAAAGCACAGCTGCCAGCTCTGTGGAACAGGGGACTGCAAGAACCAAATCCCCCAGTGGGTGCTTGTGAGTACTTGCCAGACAGCAGACCTTTCAGTTTGCCCATCAGGTAAATGGAACGTGAAGCATGATTTGCATCAGGCACAGTGTTGGGCGAAAGCCCTGCTGTTTAAAGCCCTATCCTGGGTCTAGAATGTTTTAAAAGTTTTTTGCTTCCTTTCCAGTTTTGTTTTGATTTGATTTTCCTGATTTGTGGAGAAGTTCTCTCAAGCAGCTGTGGGCATGCAGAACTTTGTTAAATTGATAACCGTCATAAGGACAGAAAATCAGCAGAAACACTGGAATTTTAATCACTCACCTGCTATGTTTTTAAGGTCAACAGGCGGGAATTCTCAAGAATCGGTTAAATGAGTTTTAAAGCAAAGAGTCATCATACACAGTTTTTTGTTTTCTGGTTCCTTGAAGTCAAGTCAAATCCCAGAATGTTCCAGGCGATCATGGAACATTTCATTGGCACTGTGAGAAAATGCCCTATATTTGTGTCCAGAAGTTATCTTGGGGCCCCCATGCATTGAAAAAGAGTAATTTTTTATGGCAGAAGAGGCATATAAATTTGAGAGAAGGGGACAAGTGAAGAAAAGAGTTTTAAGCGCAGTCGTCAGGGATGAAGGGGAAGTGAGAGTAGTAGGGGCTCTCAGTGCTTAGTGTATTATTCTGGGAAGTCGCCAGAGTTCAGAGAAGGCTTCCTCTCTTACCCAGGATGCTGCAGTCCCTCCCCGCCTCTGCCCTCCCCCTCCCCCCGCAGTGTCAATCACACAAGCTCAGTTTTAGGTACTGGGCTTTTTCCTGCTCAAGATTTCATTTGGAGAAAGAGCTGCTTGCCTAAAGAGTGTGTGATCACCACTGCCCAGACTGAGAAAGACTTAGGAACCGTCGTTCAGGGACCACACACTGACTTACGTGATTTTGCAAAACTGTTTTGTTTTCAAATATGAGTAATTTTATGGTTCCCTATTCTCTTTTCCCAGCTGTTTAGCAGTAAAGTTCCCCTGAACTGCAGTCATGTTTAACAGCGCCTCTTGGGGTATAGAGGAGGAAATATAAGGAATAGAATGGGTAAGCACAGTTATTAAACTACTAGAAACAATAAGATAATTCAGAGTCCAATTATAAATTAATATCAGAAAGTCAGCAGATTTCTTATGTAAAAACATGAACAAGTTTTATATGAGCTGTATAGAAATTTATATAGGAAATATAATGGAAGAATATATTCCATTCATATTGGCATCATGAAACAGAAAATATCCAGAAATAAACCTAATGAAAAATGTAAAGGATCTTTTGGAAGAAAACTGTAAAACTCCATTGTGGAGCCATAAGGAAATCTTTTTTTTTTTTTTTCCTCTCTCTTTTAAAGTTTTCTTTTTTAAATTAATTTTTATTGGAGTATAGTTGCTTTACAATGTTGTGTTAGTTTCTACTGTACAGCAAAGTGAATCAGCTATACATATACATACATCCCCTCTCTTTTGGATTTCCTTCCCATTTAGGTCACCACAGTGCATTGAGTACAGTTCCCTGTGCTATACTGTATGTTCTCATTAGTTATCTATTTTATGCATAGTATCAATAGTGTATATATGTCAATTCCAATCTCCCAGTTCCTCCCACCACCCCCCCTTTCCCCCTTGGTATCCATACATTTGTTCTCTACGTCTGTGTCTCTATTTCTGCTTTGCAAATAAAATCATCTATACCATTTTTATAGATTCCACATATATGTGTTAATATACGATATTTGTTTTTCTCTTTCTGACTTACTTCACTCTGTATGACACTCTCTAGGTCCATCCACATCTCTACAAGTGACGCAATTTCATTCTTTTTTATGGCTGAGTACTATTCCATTGTATATATGTACCACATCTTCTTTATCCATTCCTCTGTTGATGGACATTTCGGTAGCTTCCATGTCCTAGCTATTGTAAGTAGAGCTGCTATGAACATTGGGGTCCATGTGTCTTTTTGAATTTGTTTTTCTCTGGGCATAAAGAAGTCTTGAAGAGATAAATTACATACTTTGTCTTGAGATGAGACTTTCAATATTTATCATGCTTTTGTCATTTAAATACAAATCATGGAGCTTTTTCTAAGACAGAAGAGGAGTTACAACAGTCCTTTTTTATCAGTTGCATAGAACCTTATGGAATGGCTATACCCTGCCTATAGTGAATGTAGTCCAGTTTTTCTGTATTGGAAACAATGTTTCAAGAACTTCCTCATACTTAAAAAATGATTTGTAGGTGCTGTTTATATATTATGGACATTGACCTTTTGTTACCTATGCTGCAAGTAACTCCCTCCAGTTTCCTAGTTATTTTTAAACTTTTCTTCCCTTTCATTGTACAGAAGTTCTTCATTTTTATGTGCATAATCAAAACCTGTTTTTAGGTTTCATGGCTTGTGTAAATGTTTTACTTTTGGTTTCCATTTCTTACTCAGAAAAGCCATTGACACCTGCCAGGTGCCTAGGAGTCAAATTCTCAATCTAATTGTAGCCACCATGTGGAACCTGTGGCTGCCAATTTATGACTCCAGTGGCTTCTGCTGACCTTGGCTGTGACCCTCTGGTTGCACCTGTCTCTCCAGATCTCAGGGTGCTATTTGTCCTGCCACCTCAGTTCTCTGACAGGTCCAAGAAAAGTTGCTGATTTTCAGTTTGTTCAGCTTTTTCTTTTTGTAAGAAGGGAGTGATGCCTTCCAATCTTTTTACATATTGGGGCTAACACCAGAAGACTTTTGCTGTAAATTCCTTTTATTTAGGTGCTACATAGGTGTATGTAGGTGTAATTTAGTAAGATGAGGACTCCTGGGTGAGGAGCTGGTCTTGGGGGCGACATGTCAGGAATCAGTCACTTCTGAAAGAGCTTTTAGACAATGAAGGGAAGGTGTGCAGTGGTTGGATGCATAGGTTTGAGTCAGGGAAAGCATTGGGGCTGGTCTGTTATTTAAGATCTCTGGTAATTTCCTGTCTTCCTCAGCTGAAGTCCTTCCTACCTCCTGTAAGACTCTCAGTGATGTCTTGTTATTTCCCTGACCTTCACTTCCCCTGTCTCTTCTTGCTCACTGAGGCTAAGCCACTCTGACCTCTGGAGACTTCTTAAATAAGTGAGAGCTGCTCCCGCCTTACAGCCTTCACCCTTGCTATTTCCTCTGCCTCAAACGGTTTTTCTGGGTGGCTTCCCTCACTTTCTTTAGGACTCAAAAATCACCTACTCAATGAGGCCTTGCCTAGAATTGCTTATCTCCAATTCACCCACCTGTCCTGGCTCTTCCTATCCCCCCTCCTCCTCAGCACGTGTCACCCCCTTACCTGTTCTGTCTCATATTCTGTGTTGTCTACCTCCCACTTCTCCTATGAGATTGGGAGAAACGCCACAGGGAAAGGCACTTTTCTTGCTTGCTTCACTATATCCCCAGGTTCTAGATCCACGTTATAAAAGTAAAAAAAAAAACAGGTGAAAGTAAGTTTAATAATATACTGTATTATAACATAAGAAGACTCACAGATATAGAGAACAAACTAGTGGTTACCAGTGGGAGCGGGGGAGGTACAAACTGTTGGGTGTAAGATAAGCTCAAGGATGTATTATACAACACGGGGAACATAGCCAGTATTTTGTCGTAACTGTAAAGGGAAAGTAACCTTTAAAAATTGTATAAATTAGGGACTTCCCTGGTGGTGCAGTGGTTAGGAATCCGCCTGCCAATGCAGGGGACACGGGTTTGATCCCTGGTCCGGGAAGATCCCACATGCCGCAGAGCAACTAAGCCCGTGCGCCACAACTACTGAGCCTGCACTCTAGAGCCCGCGAGCCACAAGTATTGAGCTGGTGCGCCACAACTACTGAAGCCCGTGCACCTAGAGCCTGTGCTCTGCAACAAGAGAAGCCACTGCAATGAGAAGCCCATGCACTGCAGTGAGGAGTAGCCCCCGCTCGCTGCAACTAGAGGAAGCCTGCACGCAGCAACGAAGACCCAACACAGCCAAAAATAAATAAATAAATTTAAAAAAATTATATAAAATAATAAAAAAATTTAAAAATACTGCATTTAACCCATTATATCCAAAGTATTATCATTTTACTCTAAAATTATTAATGAGATAATTTACATACTTTTTAATCTTTGAAGTCTTCAAATTCTGGGGTGTATTTTACACTCACAGCACATTGCATCTGCACAAGCCACCTTTCAAGTGGCTGGAGGCTCCTCTGTTGGACAGAGCTGGGTGGCCTGCAAGGCTGAGTTAGAATTGGGACATTTTTCTCGGGAGAAGTGGGACATTATTGAAGAGTTTTAGGTAGAGTTTAGGAGTGACAGGATCGGTCTTGTTTTCACAGAAGTCACTGTGGCAGCAGAGTGGAGAACGGAGGAAGGGACTCGAGTGGGAAATTGCTTTAGGAGCCTAGGAGACAGATCTGCTGAGGACAGATGGAAGGGCCTGGACTCGGGTGGTGGCAGTGGGAAAAGACAGGAGAGAGAAGATGCAGGGGATATGTAGCCAGTAAATTCCACAAGGCTTGACAACAACTGGATTCAAAATAGGCAAGCTACCATGATACGTCAGATAATAATTTGATTATAATAATCTTTTGTCCCGTCAGAGAACCAGAGAACAGGTTGAACTGAAACACTGCTTTGAAGAGTTTCTCCTCTATTTCCAGATATCGGTTATGATCTGTGTGGAGTTGCCATATTGGTTATGGCAGCACTTACTTTAGTTTTTAGTGGATAAATCTAAACGGCCACATGATGGTGCCAAAGCATTGGTAGTTAATATGGCTTTTCAGACCAGCTTGCAAGTTCCTTCTTGTATAGAAACGTGACCACCTTGGCTTCAGTTATTTTATTTTAAAAAGCAAACAAAGTCATGGAACATAAATGATATTTTTGTAGCTTCAAAGTAATGTTTTATTTCTAATCAGTTTCTTAAGTCAACAGGTAGACCTGACTTAGTTCTCATGATGTTTTATTTGTAAAACTGGAGTTTTCTAACCCAGAGGAGCACATTCTCAGAGTTGTGCTGAAGAGGGAAACAATTATATATTTTTTAAATTTAAGAATGAGACCAGTAGGATGTGTATCCTAATAATATTCCCATTTCTTAGGGAATGCAGAAATTTCTCCATAGTACTTTGAGAGATATACTAAGCTTCAGTAAAAGGTATTTATAAAGCTGATGAACCCAGATACCTCAATGCAACATTCGAAATGATTAGTTAGAGGAGGTTCTGTGCCCTATACCTGGTAGATTCTAAATTAATATTTGCTGACACAACGACTGCAAATATGAATTAATGAAAACCAGAACCACCTGTTGGCCAAAGTCTGTCACTTTTTCCAAATTTAATAGCCAGTTTTTATTGAATAAAAAGCATGGAGTGTAGAAATTTGTAAATATTAGGGACATTATTTTTATTTTATTTTGCTATTATGGTTCTTAACATTTTTTTAAATTTAATTTTTATTTTATATTGGAGTATAGTTGATTTACAATGTTGTGTTAGTTTCAGGTGAACGGCAAAGTGATTCAGTTATACATATACATGCATCCATTTTTTTTCAGATTCTTTTCCAATATAGGTTATTACAGAATATTGAGTAGAGTTCCCTGTCCTTTGTTGATTATCTATTCTATATAGTGTGTATATCTTAACCCCAAACTCCTAATTTATCCGCCCCCCCACCTTTCCCCTTTGGTAACCACAAGTTTGTTTTCTATGTCTGTGAGTCTATTCTGTTTTGTAAATAAGTTCATTTGTATTATTTTTTTAGATTCCACATGTAAATGATATCATATGGTATTTGTCTTTCTCTGTCTGACTTACTTCACTTAGCATGATAATAGAGATATAATTTTTAGCACACCTTGGGGACCCAGGAAGGAGTCATGTATTCACTGAACATTCTCTGAGAGTTTACTCTCAGGGCTATGAGTTTAGGATTGGCAAATGACCATTGATGCCATTAAATAACCACCTTCTAGAAATGTAAATGTCAGCAATATTCACAGCCACAAGAATCACCAAGCATGAAACCTCAAGTGCTATCAAGATCTAGAATCATAAGTTCCACCAAGTCCCAAGAGGCCTTCAGCAAGTGCCGGCCCCACAAAGTGCCAGAAAACACCAAAACCTAGAATAGTATGTGCCATTAAAGTGTGAAAAAGTGCCACAAAGTGCCAAGATACTACTAGTGTCACTGATATCTAGAAGTGCAAGTTCTCTTAACTTCTAGACCAGAAGTCAGAGAAGTATGGCCTGCAGACCTGCTACCTGGTTTGGTAAATAAAGTTTTGTTAGAACATAACCACACCTATTCATTTACACACTGTCTATAGCTGCTTGTGTGCTATCACAGCAGAGTTGACTAGTTATGACAGAGACCTATAAAACCTAAAATCTTTCCCATCTGATTATTTAAAGAAAACGTTTGCTGACATCTGTTCTAAACTCCCAATTTCCCCCAACCTATAACTACAAGTGTCATTAATTCCTAGAACCAGATTTGCCTCAAATACTTTATTTTTAAAAAAAATATTTATTTATTTTTTTATTTGGTGGTGCTGGGTCTTAGTTGCGGCAGGCACGCTCCTTAGTTGTGGCTCAAGGGCTCCTTAGTTGCGACTTGAAGGCTCCTTAGTTGCAGCATGCGGGCTCCTTAGTTGTGGCATGTGAACTCTTAGTTGCGGCATGTGAACTCTTAGTTGCGGCATGCATGTGGGATCTAGTTCCCTGACCAGGGATCGAACCCAGGCCCTCTGGATTGGGAGCACAGAGCCTTAACCACTGTGCCACGAGGGAAGTCCCTCAAATACTTTATTATTTATTTATTTATTTATTTTTGGTTGTGTTGGGTCTTTGTTGCTGCGTGTGGGCTTTCTCTAGTTGCAGTGAGTGGGGGCTACTCTTTGTTGCAGTATGTGGGCTTCCCATTCCGGTGGCTTCTCTTGTTGCAGAGCAAAGGCTCTAGGCACGCGGGCTTCAGTAGTTGTGGCTCGCGGGCTCTAGAGCAGAGGCTCAGTAGTTGTGGTGCACGGGCTTAGTTGCCCTGCGGCATGTGGGGTCTTCCTGGACCAGGGCTCAAACCCGTGTCCCCTGCATTGGCAGGCGGATTCTTAACCACTGCGCCACCAGGGAAGTCCCCCTCAAATACTTTAAATCAAAGTTGTTACCACGTGCAACCAACAGTGAGAAACACAACTGCGTCAATGAGTAAACTTACAGAAAACATCTTGGGAGGAGTGATTAAGCACTGACAGAAGCGGCCAAGGAAGTTCCTAGACTCCATCTTTGCATCTCGTTCAGAATATTATATAGACAGAGATTACAGTTTTTGTCACCATTCTCATGTTGTTATTAACTCTACAATTTTGAAGTTTCTTAGGGATATTTTTGTAAAAGAAGAAATAAAGAGGGGGAAGTAATAAATTTTTTTCCTATATGAACTCTTCTTGGATATTAATTCTCAGTTTCAAGAGCAAAAATGTCATTAACCTTGAAATATCAGCGTGTCGATAAAGCGTTAGGAATATAAATGAACTCACAGTTAGGACTTGTTGACATCTACTTTAAATAGCAAATAAATACTGTCAGAAGGGACTGTGGCAGCAAGTTTGATGACTAGACTGATGTAAAGGCACAAACGTTATGCCACATAATGCTCATTTGTTACTTGTTTAATTTAAAAAATATAAGGGAAAAAAAGCCTCACCTCTGGATTTGTGTAGCAGATTAGAGATGGACCAGTAGGGTCCTCAGTTCCAGAAGGAACAGATTGGCTGATACCTGGGACTTAGAAGTCAGTCTGCAAATGAAACGCCCCTGAGAGCGAACAAGAAATCAAAACTACTTATATATTCAAAATCGCGGGAGATCCTTGGGTGCCGTCCAAAAGAAACAGCAAAAGGCATGAGCTAGAGTCTGAAGTGCTATTCCCTAATTGTGTGGCATTGGATGAGACACTTAAGGCTGAACTTCAGTTCTTCATAAATAAACTGAAGCTCATCAGCATCATCAGCACCTTCATTATCACCATCACCATCACCATCATCACCATCACCATCATCATCATCACCATCACCATCATCACCATTATCATCAGAATTATCATCATCATCATCATCACCATCATCATCATCATCACCTTCATTATCACCATCACCATCATCATCACCATCATCAGCACCACCACCAACATCACCATCACCATCATCACCATCACCATCATCATCACCTTCATTATCACCATTATCATCACCGTCACCATCATTACACCATCTTCACTAGTATGGGGAAGTTACTTATTATGAGTCACCTTTACATAGATTATCTCTTTTAATCCTCACTGAGAGCATAGATTATTTCCCTCTTTTGACAGATGGGGAAATTGAAGCTTAAAGTATAAGAGACTTTCCCAAGGTCACACAGGAGTCAGTGACAGAACTGGGCTTCTCCATGGCCCATTGTTTTAACCCTATGCTAACAAAAATTCTGCTGCGGTAAAAGTTTTTTGAAAGAAATTTCCAAAGCTTATGAATAATTAAAGAGTGTTACTATCCTTTTATCTGGTAATCTCACTTCTGGGGATATCATAAGAAAATACTCTTATAAAAGTAAAGTGGAGAAAGACATTCATTACAGCATGATTTACCACAGTAAATCATTGGAAACTTCCTAAATGTCCAACAAATGAGAAAAGATTAAGTAAATAATGATAAAGTACAAAAGAATCTTAAACATTCACCATGAGGCCTATTTAGTAATGCAGTATAATGCATAGACTCATTATGTGAAAAACTGGCATTTACCATTTTATCAACGTTATGGTGCCAATTCAGTAAAATTTTGCATGTGAAAAAAGAGTAGAGCAATATAAAGAAAAACATCAAATATTTTTTCCTGAGTTTGTGATTTTTTGGGTGAATTTTTCGTCTGTTATTGTGATTATAATCTGTATGAAAATGAACAAATTTGAAATGCCGTATATATATGTATATACCTGCCCTGTGTAACTCATAGAACATGGTAAAGATCAAACAAGAGAATATGAGTAAACTAGATAAACTGTAGGACAATTCAAATACTGCCATTAAAAAGTCAGGCTGGGGAATTCCCTGGTTGTCCAGTGGTCAGGACTCTGTTCATTGCTGGGGCCTGGGTTCAATCCCTGATCAGGGAACTAAGATCCCACAAGCCGTGCAGTGTGGCAAAAAAAAAAAAAAAAAAAAAAAAAAATTAAAGAAAAACATTGGGCTGGAAAAAGCACATGATAAGATGCTCAACATTACAGCTTATTAGAGAAATGCAAATCAAAACTACAATGAGGTAGCACCTCACACTGGTCAGAATGGCCATCATCAAAAAGTCTACAAATAATAAATGTGGAGAAAAGGGAACCCTCCTACACTGTTGGTGGGAATGTAAATTGATGCAGCTACTATGGAGAACAGTATGGAGGTTCCTTAAAAAACTAAAAACAGAACTACCATATGATCCAACAATCCCACTCCTGGGCATATATCCAGGCAAAACTAATTCAAAAAGATACATGCACCCCTATGTTCATAGCAGCACTATTTACAATAGCCAAGACATGGAGGCAACCTAAATGTCCATCAACAGAGGAAGGGATAAAGAAGATGTGATACATATATACAATGGAATAGTACTCAGCCATAAAAGAGAATGAAATAATAACACTTGCAGCAACATGGATGGACCTAGAAATTATCATACTAAGTGAAGTAAGTCAGACAGAGAAAGACAGATACCATCTAATATCATTTATATGTGGAATATAAAAAAATGATGCAAATGAACTTATTTACAAAACAGAAACAGACTCACAGACTTTGAAAACAAGCTTATGGTTACCAAAGGGGAAAGGTGGGGGGAGGGAGGGATAAATTAGGAGTTTGGGATTAACATATACACACTACTATATATAAAATAGATAATCAACAGGGACCTACTGTATAGCACAGGGAACTCTTACTCAATATTCTGTGATAACCTATATGGGGAAAGAATCTAAAAAAAAAATGGATCTATGTATATGTATAACTGAATCACTTTGCTGTACACCTGAAACACAACATTGTAAATCAGCTATACTCCAATATAAAATAAAAGAGAAATTAAAAACAAAGAAGTCAGGCTGGTCTAGTTAGGGACAGAGATCTTGTATTCAAACTGGAAGCAACCTTGGGATACCAGGACAAGCAGGTTGGCTGCTTTTTTTATCCCCCCTCACCATCAAGGCCAGAGATCTGCAAACCATGGCCCAAGGGCCAAATCCTACCTATCATTTTAATTAAATAATCAATTAATTAAACATTAAAATTAAAAAAGATTTTATTGGCGCAGAGTTGATTTACGATGTTGTGTCTGCCTGTCATTTTTATGGCCTGTGTGCTAAGAATGCATTTTACAATTTTAAGTGGTTCCAAAAAAAAAGAAAAATCAAAGAAAGTTATTATTTCATGACACATGAAAATGATATGAAATTCGACTTTCAGTGTCCATAGTAATGCCTGTATTACTGGCACAGAGTAATGCCTATTTATTTACATATCCCCTAGGGCTGCTTTCCTGAGACAATAGCAGAGGTGAGTTGCTGCTGTAGAGACCTGATGGCTCGCAAAGCTTAAAATATTTACTCTCTGGTCTTTTACCAAAAGAATTTCCTCACCTTTGATTTAGGCCAACTCAGTTCTCCGAATCTTGTCCTGGCCTCATGAGAATATTATTTAATAGATTTTCCTCAATTGCTCTTAAATGGTTAGAAAGGCTGCCTTTTCTTAATATTTAGATTAAAAAAATGTTTTCAAAAATTAGAGATGGGGACCACTGAATGGCCATGACATTGACCAATGGCAGTGTTTGTTAATCTGCGAACACATGTTCTGATGGCCACTCTGTAGATGGCATATAAGACCCATATTGGGTATTGGGAGATGCAATCTTTGATCTGTTCAAAGTGTGACCACCTGCACCTCACCTATAATAAGGAAGCCACAGTCTGATTCCTGAGGCCCGTTCCAGCTCTACATTTCTACAGTGACGCCTCATTTAAAAAGCTGGTGGTTCTTCATGGCATTATCAGTGTTTCTGTTCCTTTTATGGTCTTCCTGACTCTGGGGAAAGTAACCCATCAGGTTTAAGGCCAGGAATCAGACCTTAAATGCCTACGTGGCCCAGACAGGTCAACTAAATGAGAGAACCCACCTGAGTTCATACATGGGTCATGTGAAGCGGGGCGGCAGTCTGAGTGCTTCCCGATCTGGAGGGAGCAGCTGTCACTAGCCTCACACCGACTGTTAGGTATTGCTAGATCTTTCACACTTTCAACAGATCATAGAAAGTATGGATTCTAATGTTTGAATGCAGGAAACTAATTAAAAAATGTAAAAATAAAATGTAACCCATCCCCGCCCCCAACCCCTAAATACAGGATGGGCCTCTGGGTTGTCATTTTAAGAGCTGCCAGGTCTTCTCCCTGCGAGGATGTAGAGCAGTTTCTCCAGGAACATCTGTCTATTGGAAAAATCCTTTCTTTAGAGTGTGGCATCACGCCGACGTGGCTGAACGTGTGTCTCCAAGTGGACTTGGGCCTCACGGTCACTTAGAACTTGAAGGATTTAAAAAGGCTTTTATGAAAAACTGATGAGCTCATAAAAGTGCTAACAAAAGATCAAGATGAAAAAAAAAATTAATTACATGGGACTGAGTGAACTGATGAGGATGAGTATAATTTTTGTGACTTTCTGTCTGAATTAAAAAAAAAAATCCCACAAGGACTCAGAGGCAAAGAATATACAAATCAATTTTCACTGCAAAGTAAAGGAGCTGTTACAGTGGAGGATTACTGGACTGAATGTCAATATTATGACATAGTATGAGTGTGTTTCATGTTTGGTAATTGCAATCATTGTTGCTTTTGTTGTGGTCATCCATGTACAATGCTTGGTGTCAGTCTATTTATCTCTTGTAAAAGTAAAATACAGTGTGTGTGTGTGAAAAAAAAAAAAAATCACTTTCAATGCCCAAACTAGCAGAATAGCAGAATATCAAAATAAACCTACAATAAAAGAAAGTAATACATTAAAAAAAAAAAAAAAGAAATTGAAACTTAAGGAAAACCAATCACAAACAGCCAACTAGGGTTTCCCAAATAAGGCAGTGGTTTAAGCTATAGCCAATCACATAATTTCCTTGTTTTGCTTTCGCCTTTTCTCTATAAAAGTCTTTCCCCCAGTTCCTGTTGGTGGAGCGCTGCTAACCACTTGTGGTTTGATGCTGCCCATTTCTAGTTGATTTTTGCTCGAATAACTCCTAAAATGTTTAATATGACTCAGTTTATCTTTTAACAGCACCCTTGTCAATAATCATTTGGCCATAAATGTAAGGGTTTATTTCTAGACTCTCAATTCCATTGTATTTATCTATATGTTTATCCTAATACCAGTACCATACTGTCTTGATTAGCTTTGTAGTTTGTTTTGAAGTCAAGAATTGTGAGTGCTCCAACTTTGTTTTTCTTTTCCAAGATTTTTTTTTTCTTTTGCTATTCTTGGTCTCTTGTATTTCCATACGAATTTTATGATCAACTTGTTATTTTCTGCAAAATAACTACCTCGGACTTTGATAGCAATTACACTGAATCTATAGATGAATTTGGGGAGTATTACTAACTTAACAATATTAAATCTTCCAGTCCATGAAAAAAAAAAAAACTAAAAAAAAATAAAAAAATAAAAAGAATAAAAAGGCTTTTAGTATCATGGCTCTGATTCTCAACAATACTATTTCCAAAGGTTTTCAGACAAGGAATCCTGCCCACCCTTTGTACTCCCTTTGAAACTGATCTTTTCTTTGTTTGGTTTTATGATGTTACTGGAACAGCCTATTTAGCTCGATAAGAAGGGGAGTGAAGAGCCAGGACCTGCCATGTAAACAACTTCTGCACACACTAAGCTTTTATTTCTTCTTTCTTCTGGGTCAAGGGGACATGGGATGGATTTATTTATGGAACAGATGTCTATTGAGTGCCTGTTATTTGTAGGAATTGCTGCAGGTGCTGGAGACACAGCAGTGACTTAAATAAAATTTCACTCTCATAGGACTTAGGTTCTAGGGTGGGAGCTAGAAAATGGATAAATACATGTAATGTCAGATAGTGACAAGTGCTAGGGGAAGAAAACGAAGCCAAATAAGTACTATTTTCAATGGTATTGTTGTGGAGAGCCTCTCGGAAGAGGTGACATTTGAGCAGAGACCCTAATGAAGTGAGTAGCCGATAGAGCACTTCTAGGCAGAGAGAACAGCAAGTACAAAGGCCCTGCGGTAGATTTCTTGTTGTGTTTGAGGAATGTCAAGGGTGCAAGTCTAGACGCAGAGCAGTCAGCCAGGGGAAGAGTAGAAGAAGAAATGAAATCCAGCAGGACCCAGATACCAGATCATATGGGTTCTTACAGACGTAATGAAGACTCTTATTTTAAAAATGTAGGACAGCCATGAGAGGGGTGACATCTCTTTGTATTTATCCATTTTTAAAAATTAATTAATTAATTAATTAATTATTGTCTGTGTTGGGTCTTCGTTGCTGCACATGGGCTTTCTCTAGTTGCGGTGAACGGGGGCTACTCTTCGTTGCGGTGCGCAGGCTTCTTGTTGCGGTGGCTTGTCTTGTTGCACAGCACGGGCTCTAGGTGCGTGGGCTTCAGTAGTTGTGGTGCGAGGGCTCAGTAGTTGTGGCTCACGGGCTCTAGAGCGCAGGCTCAGTAGTTGTGGCGCACGGGCTTAGTTGCTCCGTGGCAAGTGCGATCTTCCTGGACCAGAGATTAAACCCGTGTCCCCTGCATTGGCAGGCGAATTCTTAAACACTGTGCCACCAGGGAAGTCCCGGGTGAAATCTTTTGATTTACCTTTTAAGAGGCTCACTCTGGTTGCTATCAGAGCAGGCGTTTGCAGCAGGGAGACTGTTGGGAGGCTATTGCCATGATCCAGGTACATGAATGATGGCCTGGGCTGGTAGAAGTGGGTGTGCAGAGAAGAAGTTGTGATAGGAACAGAGTAAAGGGACAAAGTAGGTGATTAAATAGTTAATCCCGCTAGGGGATCGTAAGTAAAGGAAAAAGTATGGGAGACCCTGTAAGTTAATGATCTCTCAAGAAAGCAGGTTTGCTTAACCACAAAACCAACAGGCTTGCTTAGCAGCAAAACCATGCAACAGAAGCACAAGACATGCCCCCAAACAATAAAACAATGGTGTCATGAGACCCACATCTTGCCCAGTGAGCTCAGTAATTTAATGATTCCTAGGACATGCTCCTCTGCACACACTAAAAACACAAATATAAGGAAAAGGTGACTTTATACTGAAACCTGAGATGATTTACCATTTTTAGCATGTGTTACTGCATTTTGCTCATTTCCATTGTGCCATGACAGTCCCAGCTTGATCGTGTAGGGACAAAAAAACTTCCACCTGATGTGGAAGAGGAGCTCATGATGGAAGCCTGACATCTACTCAAGAATGAGGAAGCAGGGACTTCCTTGGTGGCTCAGTGGTTAAGAATCCGCCTGCCAATGCAAGGGACATGGGTTCGAGCCCTGGTCCGGGAAGATCCCACATGCCGCAGAGCAACTAAGCCTGTGCACCACAACTACTGAGCCTGCGCTCTAGAGCCCGCGAGCCACAACTACTGAAGCCCACGTGCCACAACTACTGAAGCCTGCGCGCCTAGAGCCCGTGCTCCACAACAAGAGAAGCCACCGCAATGAGAAGCCCACGCACCACGACAAAGAGTAGCCACCGCTCGCCGCAACTAGAGAAAGCCCGCACGCAGCAACGAAGACCCAACGCAGCCAAAAATAAATAATAGATAAATTACAAAAAAAAAAAAAGAATGAGGAAGCAGGTGGTCTCCTCCCCGTCCCCACTTTTCCTTTGATTATAAAAGTGTAGCCCACTAAGGTCTCGGGGCAGCACCCTCTTGCCCACATGCTTGTGAGCCTCACAAGCGTCCTATCCTAATAAATCACTTCTTATCTATCACTTTGCCTCTCACCGAATTCTTTCTGTGCTAAGACATAAAGAACTGGAGCTCCTCAGAGCCCTCTGAGACGCCACCTAGTGGTTTCAGTTGGATTTGAATATCTTTACAGTAGAGACAACTTCTGCTCATTGTGTGAGATGATTCAGAGGCCATTTTCTCTGAGAAATATTTCTTGAGCTGTTCTTCCACGCTAGGTCAGGTTTCCTTCTTCTGTGATTTCCCCATGCAGCCATGTTTACCTCTTTTAGACACTTGAGAGTTTATTAATATGCTTTATTATGTGTCTATGTCTGTCTGTCTGTGAATCCTTTTTTCGAGCTCCAAGACCATGCCTTAGAGTAAGTCCCCTACACATGAACGAGTTCTGTTCCAAGAGTGCGTTTGTAAGTCCAATTTGTAAGTCCAACAAAGTTAGCCTAGGTACCCAAATAACACAATCGGCTATATATTAATAGTACTGTACTGTAATAGGTTTATAATACTTTTCACACAAATAATACATAAAAAACAAACACAAAAAATAAAGAAAACATTTTTAATCTTACAGTACAGTACCTTGAAAAGTACAGTAGTGCAGTACAACAGCTGGCACACAGGGGCTGGCACCGAGGGAACAGCAGGAAGAGTTACCGACTGGAGGAGGGAGAGGAGGTGGGACATGGCAGAACTGAAGGATCATCAGCAGCAGGAGAGGGAGGGCAAGCTGCAATCTCACCCACGCCTGACGCTGATGGCACAGGTTCTGGTTCCTTGCTGGATTCAATTCTATCTACCCTCTTGAAAAAAGGATCCGGTGATGTCTGGGTAGTACTGTACCAGCTACATCACCACTGCTTTTGCGCTTGCTTCCGGACATTCTGGGCTTGAAATAAGATACTGTACTACTGAACTCTATACAGTGCTGTACAGTAAAGCACACAAAAGCACAAACACTTGTAGGGTATGCACTCACATGACAATGTACGCCAGACAGTGAACTAACTTACGTGGTTGGACATGCGAACCCACGTTCGCATCTTTGAAAGCTCGCAACTTGAAGGTTCTCATGTAGGGGACTTAACTGTATTTCTTTCTAGTACCTGGCAAGATGCTTGTACATAATTGATGTTCAATGACTATCTGTCGAACACACACACACACACACACACACACACATATATATATGAACTAAGAGGATATATTTTTGGGAAGAAGGAAATTGATAGGAAATAAGCTGAATTGAGTGTCCTACCATCAGTGGTTTGTGATTTTGGTGGAACGTGTTTGTGGACCTCTAAGACATTCCATTTGCTTGGTGGTCAGGCTTTTCTTGTTGGTCTTCTTATATCCCAATCAAATAGGTTGATTGAAAACCTCCCTTCAGTTAAACAGAATCTCAAGACACATTCTGTGTATATGACTCCATGAAATAGCAAATTACTGAACAGGCAACTTCTGAAATTTCATAAAAAATACTTAAAATTTTTCTCTACCTTTGAGAACAGATCGTAATTTGAAGCTTACTGATGGTGGAGGGATAATGATAGACATGCCATTGTCTCAGATCCTCTGAAACCGAAGCATTTAAAAAATATGCTATATGTTTATACAGCCCCACATCCTATGTGTCAAGTTTTCCTCTCCTTCGGATATAAGATATAGAATGAAAAAGTGTCAAAAATGATCTTACTGGAGAAATGCTTTGTTTGTTGTTCATTTTCATGTTGTAATACCAAGAAAGGAATGACATGAGTATGCTTTTGAAATGAAAAAGGGAAGAATAAGGTGAGCAGATTTGAGTCAAGGGGTGGGCAGGCAGGGGCCAGGCTCCTCTTATGGCTTTACTCCTTACTGCTGGTTAGCTCTCTGGGTCTGGCCAGGGAATGTGGGGTAGAATAATAGGAAGAACTACCATTCAGATAAAGAAGATGTGGTACATATATACAATGGAATATTACTCAGCCGTACAAAAATGAAATAATGCCATTTGCAGCCACATGGATGCAACTAGAGATGCTCATACTAAGTGAAGTAAGACAGAAAGAGAAAGACAAATACCACATGATGTCACTTACATGTGGAATCTAAAATATGGCACTCATGAACCTATCTGTGAAACAGAAACAAGACTCACAGACATAGAGAACAGACTTGTGGTTGCCAAGTGGGAGGGGGGAGAAAAAGGGATGGATTGGGAGTTTAGGATTAGCAGATGCAAACTATTATATATAGAACGGATAAACAAGGTCCTACTGTATAGCACAGGGAACTGTATGTATTCATTATCCTGTGATAAACCATAAAGGAAAAGTATAAAAAAAGACTATATATGTGTATGACTGAACCACTTTGCTATACAGCAGAAATTAGCACAACATTGTAAATCAACTATACTTCAATAAAAAAATAGAGAAAAAAAACCTACCATTCATTTGCTGGTTTAGTCAATCAATAAATTAGCAAACAATGGCCGAGACGTGGTATTTTCATCAGGCACCAGCAAGTGCCAACTGAGGGGATAATAGAAAACCCAAGCAGAGGTTACTTTTCTCACACAGCGAGAAGGCCAGTGATAGGCAATCCCAGGCAGTAGTTGCTGCTCCTTCGAGGCTATTTCTGGCTCTCTCTTCTGCCCCCCTTTGACTGTCGCTTTCATTTTCATGGTTGCCAAGAGGGCTGTTTCACCTCCAGTACTGGGTCTACATTCCAGACATTTAAAAATTTTTTTAAATTAATTAATTAATTAATTTTTGGCTGTGTTGGGTCTTCGTTTCTGCGCGAGGGCTTTCTCTAGTTGCGGCAAGCGGGGGCCACTCTTCATCGCGGTGCGCGGGCCTCTCACTATCGCGGCCTCTCTTGTTGCGGAGCACAGGCTCCAGACGCGCAGGCTCAGTAGATGTGGCTCATGGGCTTAGTCGCTCCGCGGCATGTGGGATATTCCCAGACCAGGGCTCGAACCCGTGTCCCCTGCATTAGCAGGCGGATTCTCAACCACTGCGCCACCAGGGAAGCCCCCAGACGTTTTTTCACGTATCCTCTGCCAAGCACAGTGCCCAGCTCGTGGAAGCCATTCAGATATTTATTGAATAAGTGAGTACATGGCAATTCAGTGAAAGCATCTGAAGTACAGATGGGTACAGAAGCAAAAGCTAAGTATTCCAAATGATTTAATGGCCAGCCATTGTCAGATGATCTGAGCAATTTATTTTTGCATTGCTGCCGGTTGCGTTCTCTGGCAGTAGACACAGAGATGTCGTTTACGCAACAAGACACTTAATCGGGATCAGTACATGTTTAAGGCAAGGGGTAGGAAACAGAGTTAACCAGAGGAAAGAGCTGCCAGGCAGTGGAGGTCAGCGAGGCTGTAGAACAAGCCTTGCCTGTTGTCTTACACTGGGTTGAAATGGCTCGGTCTCCATATCCCACCCCTTCCCGCACCCCCCACAGTCACCTGATGCAGGGCTGTGGGAAGGCATGGACTTGAGTGGGGTGCTCTCTGTAGCCAAGACTGTGGAGGGGCTGCCAGCTGCACCTGACCGGGGGAGTGCATTCTCCACAGCTGGCATCCAGCCCTTTCTTGAAGAATGGCTCTGGTGCCCTAGTTCCATATCTGCTACAGCACGACATCTCACTTTTCTCGTCATAACGTAAAAAGAAAACAAGATCCAAGAAACAAGAAGAAAGGGGGAAAGGGATACCGACAGCAGAAAGCTTGGCTTGAGGAAAGAAAGTGATGGCTGTTGATGCTGAAATTTATCAATAGCTCTTAAAATTCAAGTAGAGTTGATTTACAATGTTGTGTTAATTTCTGCGTACAGCAAAGTGATTCATTTACACCTATATATACATTCTTGTTTAAAAATATTCTTTTCCATTATGGTTTATCACAGGATGTTGAATATAGTTCTCTGTAGGACCTTGTTGTGTATCCATTCTATATATACTAGTTTGCATCTGCTAACCCCAAACTCCCACTCCATCCCTCCCCCAACTCCCTCCGCCTTGACAACCACCAGTCTGTTCTCTATGTCCATGATTCTGGTTCTGTTTCATAGATAGGTTCCTTTGTGTCGTATTTTAGATTCCACATGTAAGTGATATCACATGGTATTTGTCTTTCTCTGATGTACATCACTTGGTATGATAATCTCCAGGTGCATCCATATTGCTGCAAATGGATGCTGACATTCAGAGGTGACTTTGCCCAGATACGTGCAGCATCAGTAATGAAGGATTCTCAATGGACAGAAGTCTAATGTTTCATTAGCTGCAAGTTCTATTTAAAGCTGAATTGAACTGGAAGAGCATGGTTTATAGATGGGATTTCTAATGCAAGGTCCCCACTGTTTCAGCTCTGAGTTTGGAAACTGAGTTTAGGGATCCCAAAGAGAGCGCTATCTTGTGGTGAGAAGAGGAAGTAGCTCATTTCGGGACTGAGAGGTTTGCTTTCTATTCCTTGAAGGATGGAAGAAAGTGGACACTGCCTTGGTTTAAAAAGTACATCATTTTTTTCCCCTGGGATTTAATGATTTTATCTGTCATCTATGTACGGATAACTAGCAGTGCTTGCATTTATGATCCTTTCACTTTGCCTTTTGCTTCCCATATTCCTTCCTGCATGTATGTCCTTGTACACAATCCCCTACTTGGTTCATTCTTTCTGGTCAGTTTCTTACCCTCAGGTGACCGCACCGAATCAAGGGCTAGCTGAATTTGGTTTAGGGGGTATTTGCTTGTAAATAATGAAAGATCCTTGGTAAGGCAAATGCTTTCAGGACTCGGGATGACTTGATAGTGGTGTACTTTGGCCATTTTGGCATGAAGTGAGAGAAATATTTGGGAAGGAGAGAGAAGTAGAGAGTGAGGGGCCAGCCTTGCTTAAACTCAATTTATGCTATGTTTATAGAAAATAAAAAAATACGTTAAAACGTTATAAGCATATAGTCTGTTTTGTTTTGCTTTTGAACAGTGAAGATAGGACATTTCCTCACCCACCAATCACACTCTTCTTAGCAGACAGACCTTGAGCACTGTCAGAGGGGCCCAAACATGACCATGGAGGCACCAGGAAGGGAGGAAAATAAGGTCATTTTGGTGTCAGCATTCCCAAATCAAAACTATTATTAAAGAAAGTTCCTTCCAATGAGAGCCTAGACATTTTTTTTTCTTGGCCGTGCCACGTGGCTTATGGAATCTTAGTTCCCCGACCAGGGATCAACCCCTGCCCCCTGCAGTGGAAGCATGGAGTCTTAACCACTGGACCACCAGAGCCTAGACATTTGTAAGAGGAATCCTCTGTTCTTAATGAGATGACCTTGTTTTGATTTTGTGTTTTATGCTTTTTATTGTATGTTTTATGCTGTTGTTATTGTCTGTATTACTGCTTTTGAAGATTCTGAATAACGTCTTGATTATTTTGGTAGGAAGTCATCATCAAAAGCAAATTACTCTTATTAGAAATGTACTGTTGTGTTTTGCTTTGTGAAGGAATATTTAAAGCCTCTGCAAATTTGTAGAGAAGACAGAGTTTACTTGCAGCCATCCAAGATGTGCTGCCACTTTTGTGACCTCCTCGGACAGGATTGAAAACTGTTTGAATCCATCCTTCACACAGATGAGATGGACAGAACTGGTGCCTCCCTCTTTGAAGAATTTCCACTTTGATTGAAAAATGATTGTTTTCTGACTATAAAAATAATGCAACTTTATTATGGAAACTGTGAAAAATAGAGAACAACATACATATACAAAGTAAAAATCTCCTGTAACCCTACTACCCAGAAAGAGCCACTGTTAATATTTTGGTGTATATCTGATGAATATTTAAAAATTATCTATATATCTATAATTTATAGATAATATATGTTATATATGTAATATTTCTGTATCTAATATTGTATAGATAAGTATAGACAACCTCATAATTTGCCTTTTTCACTTAATTATTCAGAACATTACTATTCTGTTCTAGCACACATTTTAGTGGTTGCAAAGAATTTTAACCTGTGGATGCATCAACATTCTTTAAGCAGTTGCTATCATTGGAAATTTAGTCATTTTCAGTTTTTATAGATACTTTTGTATAAACATATTGCCATTTAATCTTTGAGGTCTAGTTTTTGTCTTAGAATACATTCCTAGAAGTGCAAGTGTTGGGTCAAAGGTAGTCAGATGTTTGAATTTTTGATACGATTGACTAATTGTGTTATAGAAAATGTGTAACATTCTAAACACTCATTTGCAATATTTAAGAAAGCACACTTCACAATAACATACACAACCCTGGATATTGCCATTAAAAAGAGAGAAAGAGAAAAGCTGCAATTGGATAGACAAATAGCAGGGCTACTAGTAAAGACTGACATTTTTTCATAAGTTTATTTGTCCAATGCACTTCTGCTCTCATTTGCCCTTTTTCTTTTTTTCATTATGGTTTATTATAAGATACTGAATATAGTTCCCCATGCTAAACAGTAGGACTTTGTTGTTTATCTGTTTTATATATAGTAGTTTGTATCTACTATATATAAAATCTCAACCTCCTAATTTATCCCTCCCCCAACTTTTCCCCTTTGTAACCATAAGTTTGTTTTCTATGTCTGTGAGTCTCTTTCTGTTTTGTAAATAAGTTCATTTGTATCATATTTTAGATTCCACATATAAGTGCTATCATATGGTATTTGTCTTTCTCTGTCTGACTTACTTCACTTAGTATGATAATCTCTAGGTCCATCCATGTTGCTGCAAATGGCATTATTTCATTCTTTTTGATGGCTGAGTAGTATTCCATTGTATATGTTACCAAAAGTGAGGTCCAGCAGCTCACCACTCAAAAGCCAATGAAGAGCCAAGGTTGGTGGAAAGGAAAGTTTGCTTCATTCTGCAGGCCAGCAACTGGGGAGGAGGGCTGACTCCTGTCCAAAGGCCAACTCCCCCCACTGACAGTCAGGGGGCAAGAGCTTTTATAGACGGAGGGAGGGGGCTACATGCAGAAACAGCACAGGCAGCTCTGACAGTCACCTTGAAATTGGTCATCGGTGGTGTGATCAGTGTCATCTTGATTGTTTTAAGTACAGTTAGTCTTCAGTTCCATGGTCAGTTTGTTCCCATTTCCTTGAGGCCAGCTCTCGGAATTGTGACAGCTTATGTCATGGCTACAGTCTGGTCATCATGTAGTTAACTTCTTCTACCTGATGGAGGTTTTAGTATCTACAAGACAGCTCACAGGAGAGGGCTCAGAATATTATCTCTAGCCCTTGAGGAGGAACTAAAGGTCCTTGACTTTGCTTAATGACTAAACTATTATTATTTGGTCTCCTCTGACTGTTTTCCTTTGTTTCTGCATTTTCTCACTTCTTTGATTAAAGTTATTCCTTGGCTAAAGTTTTTCCACAGACAAAAGAAAGGCTGAGGACATAGAGGGGAAGAACCATAGGGTCCTGCTATGTTTCATATATATGTACCACATCTTCTTTATCCATTCTCTGTCCAGAGGCATTTTGGTTGTGCCCTTTTCCTGTTGAGGCTTTTACTCTTCTTATTGTATGAGGTACTAAGAATAGTAGCTGTTGGGACTTACCTTGTGGTCCAGTGGTTAAGACTCCATGCTTCCAATGCAGGGGGCACGGGTTTGATCCCTGGTTGGGGAACTAAGATCCCACATGCTGCACAGTGTGGCCAAAAAAAAAAAAAAATTAGTAATTGTCATATATTTTACAAGTACGATTTCCAGTTTAACCTTATTTTTGGTATTATTTACCTACAAGTCACTTTTAATTTTTCTGTAATATTATGTATCAATTTTTTTCTTCAACAATTTCTTCTTTGTTTTGGGGTTTGAAGATTTTCATTTTACCTGAGACCAAAATTTTCTTGTTGAAAATTTTAGGCCCTAGCCAGTAAATAGGGCAGCATTTTTTGGGTACAAATGTAGGTGGGTAGAGAAACTTGTTTACCTTTTTTTGGTATCATACTCTGGTTCCAAATGGGTTATTTTTTCATCTTCATTCTTTTAAGTAGTACTTTTTAAAAAATTCTTTCTTTCTTTCCTTCCTTCCTTCTTTCTTTCTTTCTTTTCTCTTTCTTATCTTAGTTGTGGCACAGGGGATCTTTGTTGCCACGTGCAGGATCTTCATTGCAGCATGCGGACTCTTAGTTGCAGCATGCAGGATCTAGTTCCCTGACCAGGGATCGAACCTGGGCCCCCTGCATTGGGAGCACTGAGTTTTAACTACTGGACCACCAGGGAAGTCCCTTTTATGTAGTATTAAAAAAATTTATTACCCCCTGTTTTTTCATTAAGCTGTTTTAATGCTCCCTGATGTTGATAACATTTGCCTCCTGAGGTACTCGTGATGGATCAAGTGTGTTTTTCCTTCTTCCTTTCCTACCTTCCTTCTCTTTCCGTTGCTTCTCTTCCTCCCCTCCTTCCCTCTCACATTTCCCCCTCCTCCTCTCTCTCTCTATTTCTGTTGCATTAGTAAATGAGTAAATAATACTTGAGACTTAGAAATTATTCAATAAATAATAGTTCCCATAATTTTTTAGGTCATAGGAACATCTCGGGTCTTTATCTAGTGGAAACTCTGTTCAGTGCATCCAAGATTATGTTCCTTTGATTTCTTAGAATCAATGGATTTAGATACTTTGGATTTACTTTGTCTGAGTTTATTACCTTCCCCTTATGTTGCTGAACACAAGTCCCTGTGCCTGATGCACACTGAGGGCAAGCAAACTGAAATGTCAGAGTTTGGAGCAGAGAAAGGTTTATTGAAGGGCCAAGCAAGGAGAACAGGTGGCTCACGCTCAGAAGACCCAAACTTCCTGATGGTTTTTGGGGGAAAATTTTTATAGGCAAAATTTGGGGTGAGTGCTACAGGGTTCATGATGTTCTTCTGATGCGTTCGCAGTGAGGTAGCAGGAATCTCGTGCTCAGCCTGAAGTTACCATCCTCTGCCTGGGTGGGGGCCTTAGTTCCTGTAAAAGAGCTCAAAGACATTGTTATGCACATTCCTTGAGGAGGAACCAGGACCCTGCCCCATGGCTGCACTATTGTTTCCTTCTGCATTCCCTCACTTCCCTGATTAGTAACTGCTTGAATCTGCCTTTTGGAAATCAGGGAATGTCTAGGAGGTTCAAGTCTTTTCCTTGGAAACAGGAAAAGGGGGACAAGGAAAGATTTTGTACCCAGGAGGGCCCTACAAGATCCTGTTCAGTTTCACTTACACTCATTGAAGTCCATCTGTTGGCATTTTATCCCTATCACCTAGGCTTACTTATACTCCAGAGATCTGTGTTTATCTGCAAATGTGAGGTTTTGGGTTTTTTTTTTTTTTTTTGAGCATTCACTCTTTACATAATTTATTAAAATCTTAAATTCAGAAACTACCATGCAGACTGGAGAGATGTGTTTAGGTATTTATCCAGGGCAGCTATTGTTTTCTCTAAACAAAATAAATGGAGTAGTATCAGAGTCACTTCCTGGGGCATCTTCTCAACTCACAAGGTCCTGGTATAAGCAGATAGGGAAGGGGGTCCCCAGAGAAAGAGAGCCAGGCGTGGCTTTCTTGACATAAGAGAAGCCATTTTGGCCTAAGCCATTTTGTGATGCTTGCCCTTGAACATGTCTCAGTAATTAATAATCTTAAGGGAACAAAAGGATGCAGGAACAGAGGAAAGGCAGTCAGACAATAGTGCATAAAAGCAGAGTCCTACTTCCTCCTCAAGGGGTATCCATAATAATATTATCTTTGAGTCTTGGGACTTCCCTGGTGGTCCAGTGGGTAAGACTCCATGCTCCCAATGCATGGGGCCTGGCATAGATCCCTGGTCGGTGAACTAGATCCCACATGTGTGCCACAACTAAGAGTTCGCATGCTGCAACTAAGAAACCTGCATGCTGCAACTAAGAGTCCACATGCCGCAACTAAGAAGTCTGCATGCTGCATCTAAAAAGATCCCTCGTGCCGCAACTAAGACCTGGTGCAGCCTAAATAAATAAATGTATATATACATATATATATAAAAGTGAACATTCTTGTTAAAAAAAAGTATATATATATATATATCTTTGAGTCGTGCAGGAACTAACACCCCCACCCAGTTGAAGGATGGAGTGATGATGTTGACCCTCCTGACTTCAATCAACTAAACTCTATGCTAGATTCTCCTCTGCTCAAGCCCCTTCATGAATATGCATGTTCCCATAGCTTAAAACTTCCCCAGTTTTGCTGTCTGGGGAGACACTGCTTTGGGAGAGATCCCCAGTATTCTCCTTACTTGCTGCAAGTAATAAATCCTTCCTTCTCCTGATCTTTGGTTTTGGGTGTGTCTATTGGCTCGACACCCACCAAGAGGCGAACCCAGTTTTCTAGTAACGTTGGCACCGTGTTTGCACTATAGGATCTCTGCCTGCTGGGCCATTGCTGATTGCAACAGAGTGGGTCAACCAGGCAGTGTCTCCTGGAGCTAAAGACTGGGACCTAAAGGATTCTAGCTTCCTCTAGTCTGGCCTTTCAGACGGAGGGAGAGTAAACTCAAGGTGAAGTGGCCATTATGCACAGCCGTGTGGCTGGAGAAACAGTAAAATGGGAATGCTCGTGAGAGAGAGAGAAGGCCAGGCCCTGCAGAGAGCAGCCGTGGGAGCTACGAGGCCTTGGTCTGAGTTGCTTCCGGAGGCCAGATTGCATTTCTGCACTTGGAGTTCCTGAGTTATCTCTTAATCCCTGTCAACAAAAAATTAATCAGTCAATGTAAGAAAGAAATGGAAAATTTTATTCGAGCCAAACTTGAGGGTTATAACCCAGGAAGAGCATCTCAGAAAGCTCTGAGTACTCTTCTGCCCGTTAGAAGTCAAGGCACACTTATATAAGTTTTTTGAGACAGAGGGCTGTACATCAAATGATGTATTATTGACAGCTTATATGATCCAGATCTAAGCGTCGTCCTGGTGGGTCATGTGACTCCTTACAGGATCAAGAAGGAACGCTATCTTTTCAGGAGTTGTCTTGTTGATGCTGGGAGAATGTTGCTTTTATGGTTGGTCAGGTATTTCTGCAATGGGGGAAGTTTGGTTCACGCATAATGCAGGTACACAATGCACAGTGCAGGGAGAGAGAGGGGAAGCTAAGGGCAGAGAAGAATTTTTTATGTTTAAATATTTCTTGTCTTGCCATAAAATATGAATTTTATTTCACATCATTATGATACATTCTCAGTTTTCTTAATCTAGCTTTAATTAGCTTCCTTCATATGCAGGTAAAGAGACCTTTATCCTTTTGTCTTTTAGCTCAAATATGTACTATTTGGCTAGTCTTTATCTAAGTTTTCTGTTAGCTCTCCACATTTTGATTCCCAAATGGGATTTCTCTTTCTCCCATTTCCTACAAACTGCTCTCTCCATTTACAATGGTTTTCTAAAACCAAATAGAACCATTTGTACACAAAAAAGAACACGTCCAACCTGGGTTTGCCTCCCATGAATATTAATCTCAATGACGACATCCTATCTGTATAAAGCTGGACTGAACTATTTCTGTACCTATTTAACACAGACAGTGTAGGAGGGAAGACCACCGTCCTGGAGCTTGGTTACATCTCATTCTCCTTGAGCAGAGCCTTATGCTCTTCCTAATTGTAGAACTTGTATTTAGATACACTGTCTGATGCCTTTCATAATCCATGTTCTGGTCTTGAAACCGAGCGGGATGCTGTGGGGCTCCTGGGCATGGAAGCCTTTCTGTGTCCCCCATTTCTTGTTTGTAGAAAATAGGCTTCAGCCTCTAAGACCTTCCCTGAGTTCCAAAGGGCAGTTTCAAACAGTTGCTAATCAGGGAAGGGAGGGGATGCAGAGACAAGGGAGGAGAAGCCCAGACACAATAGTGCAGCCTTGGGGCAGGGCCCTGGTTCCCCCTCAAGGGATACACGTAACAATATCTTTGAGCTCTTTATAGAACTAAAACCCCCAACAAAGGGAAGATGTTAATTACTTGATGAAGCATTCTTCATTCCAGAGAGAAGGTCACAGTTTGATAACCTCGAGAACCAGAGAAGCTCATCAGGAGGCCACCTGAGGCCAGATTAGAGGAGTGCAGGCCCTGCACACACCCTGATCCTTATCAGCAACCCCGGCCTTGACCCATTGCTATAAAACTCCTCACCAAATCCTCCTGGGTTGGGACCCACAGTTTTGAGGGCATGAGCCTCCTGTGTCCCCCTTTGCCTGGCAAAGCAATAAAGCTATTCTTTTCTACTTCACCCAAAGCTCTGTCTCTGAAATTCTATTTGGCACCAGTGCACAGAGGCCGAGTTTTCAGCATCAGTCTCTGAGAATTGTCAGCCCATCTTGAAGCATCCTACGACTTTGCCCCTCTGATCACAGCTTGTTAGACCAATGGACTCTTGACTCAAGTTGGGGCACTTGGATTTTCTCTCCCAGAGGTTTAAAATGGTAACCCAGGGATGTTAGTTAGTTAGTTGGAGCTCTGCAGCTGGGGTGGCCATGATCCACCAGCATCTGGAAGCCAGGAATGCCTGTGTGCAGAGAAAGAATAGAAAAAAAGACTGCACCGAGAGAATCGGAGATGAGCTTTGATGTATAATGAAGAATTCGTCTGATCTTTGTTCTAGGTTCCTTGCACAGAGCTTCTAAAACTCTTGGAATTTCCCAAGTGATAGAAATTATCTTTGCTATTCATGAGACCCTTGGATCACAGCTGAATTTATGCTAATGAGATGCCTCAAGTTCAGTCTCTAAATAGCTTCAGGGTGGGAGCTGGCCATCAGAAAGACCACCTATGTGATTGGACGGTCGAGACTTGGAGCCTGTCTGACCTCTAGGAAGAGGACAAGGGCTGGAGCTGGAGTTCAGGCACATGACTGATTATCTCATCAATACCGCGACATAGTGAGACCCAGCAAACACTCGGGACACAGGGGCTCAGTGGCGCTTCCTGGTAGATGCACAGCTTATGTACCAGAGGAGTGGCGTGTCCTGATTCCATGGGAAGAGGGCATAGACGCTCTGTGTTCAGGACCCTCCCAGACCTTGGCCTTTGTGTCTCTTCCTTTGACTCATCTTGATCTGTATCCTTCACAGTAAGACTGTAATCATAAGTATAGTGCTTCCTGAGTTCTGTGAATCAGTCTAGCAAATTAGCACACCTGAAGGTAGTCTTGTGGAGGACCGAGGCCTTAACTTGTGGGGTCTGTGCTTATTCCAGATAGTTAGTGATGCTGAAAACTTGGCCTCTGGGCACCAGTGCCAAGTTGAATCTCAGAGACAGAGTTTTGGGTGAAGCAGAAAAGAATAGCTTTATTGTTTTGCCAGGCAAAGGGGGACACCGCGGGCTAATGCTCTCAAAACTGTACGTCCCTTGAGGGGAACCAGCACCCTCCTGCCCCAAGGCTGCACTATTGTGTCTTGGCTGTTCCTCCCTTGTCTCTGCATCCCCTCTCTTCCTTGATAAGCAACTGTTTGAACCTGCCCTTTGGAACTCAGGGAAGGCCATGCAGGCTGAAGCCTATTCCCTACAAGCAAGAAACCGGGGACACAGAAAGGTTTCCATGCCCAGGAGCCCTGCAGGGTCCTGCTCGGTTACATTAGTGCCAGACTTAAATAGCAGTTTATCAGTTGGTGTCAGAATAAGCTCTAATACAGCCCCGAGAATCAAGGGTAACCTTGGTCGTGATGTTCCCTTTTTCAGCACCTTCTGAGGGTTGGCTTTTCTTCTTGCCCTGGGTTTCCATGTGAGCTGCTGGTATTTTTCTAATAGATTCCAAGTTTCATTTAAGTTGTTTGGGGCAGGCTCGTATATCAATAACCTCTTACAAAGAGTTAAAATAGAAATTTGAAGGAATGGAACATGATGTATTAAACAGTCAACTTTCTAATTCTTCTTAAAGTTCATGTCAATATTAACATTTTCCTTCTGTCTGTATCTCTGAGAAATTAGTTTCTACAGCAAACCCCCCCAAATGGAGATTTTGAGGAAAGCAGGATTTTACTCCTCTCTGAAATGGCACAGTGTAATCTACCATGGCAATTAGAATTTATAGGTCTCTAATTTTTCTCCAATTGAGTATTTTTTTTTAATTTTTATTTATTTATTTATTTATTTATGGCTGTGTTGGCTCCTCGTTTCTGTGCGAGGGCTCTCTCCAGTTGCGGCAAGCGGGGGCCACTCTTCATCGCGGTGCGCGGGCCTCTCACCATCGCGGCCTCTCTTGTTGTGGAGCACAGGCTCCAGACGCGCAGGCTCAGTAATTGTAGCTCACGGGCTTAGTTGACCTAGTTGCTCCGCAGCATGTGGGATCCTCCCAGACCAGGGCTCGAACCCGTGTCCCCTGCATTGGCAGGCAGACTCTCAACCACTGCGCCACCAGGGAAGCCCCTCCAATTGAGTATTTTAACTTTGAAGTTTTCATGGCTCCTTGCCTAAGTCCAAAGTGTTATAACCTTTTAGGATATAAACGCAGGAATGGAACAGAGGGAGAAGCGAGGTGTCTGGCTCAAGGTTACATTACTTATTACTGTCAAAGTCTGGATTTGAATGAGTTCATATGTTCTGAGTCACTTTGCAGTGAAAAACCTGTTTACTAAGGATTTAATTAGTATTTTTCCAGGGCTATAACTGAGTAAATGTTTCTGTTATACATTTTTCAAAGATGGCTGTGACTGGGAGTAGATCCTGTGAGGCTGCCCGACCCACACCTGCTTTGGGGGCTTGGTGCTCAGGCAAACCTTCACCGACTTAAATAACTAAACCCTTCATGGGACTTGAATCCAGTTCTTTTCCATGTCTTTGTTTGTTTGGGTGAGTTTATTTCTTGGTGAATCTTTGCAAAAATTCTTTTTCTCTGAATGAAAATGTCTATTTTGTTTTGTTTTCCATCTGTGGTTACCCTGAAAGAGAGGAGACTGAATTATTTTTTAAGTGTCAGGCACTGAGGTATAATCTACATAGAATAAGATTCATCCTTTTACAGTAAAATGCACACTTTAACAAATTTTGACAAAACACAGTTTTGTAATCCCACAACAATCAAGTTATAGGATATTTCCGTCACCCCAAAAAGTTCCCTCATGCCCTTTGTAGTTAATACCCTCTTCCCACCCCAATATTCAGATAAACAAAAACAGAGTTTACTAGCAACATTACAAGAGGAATGTCTGAAGACATAGTTCAGAAGTTAAGAAATACCTAAGATAACATTATTGCTTTCATTTTAAGTTTTCTTAATAATTTGAAACACACAGTTTATAAGCTCCTATCTTTAGGTTGTAAAATTTTCTTTCCTTTTTTAAATTTTGATTGGAGTATAGTTGATTTACAATGTTGTGTTACTTTCTGCTATACAGCAAAGTGAATCAGTTATACATATATCCACTCTTTTTAAAATTCTTTTCCCATATAGGTCATTACAGAGTAGTGAGTAGAGTTCCCAATGTGTAAAATTTTCTAATATATTTTTTTCTTATTTGCTCTCCTTTATGGTTGTTCATTTCCTTATGTGATTTGCAATTTTTTTAGTTGAAATATAGTTGTCGTACAATATTCATTTCAGGCATGATACAGAGTGATTTGACATTTGCATACATTATGAAATGATCACCACGATAAGTCTAGTAACCATCTGTCACCATACCAAAGATATTACAGTCTTATTAACTATATCCCTTATGCTGTACATTACATCCCCATTACTTATTATATAGCTGGAGATTTGTACCTCAGTCCCCTTCACCTATTTCACCCCCACCACTGTAATTTTTTAAATTAATTTTTATTGGAGTATAGTTGCTTTATAATGTTGTGTTAATTTCTACCGTACAGCAAAATGAATCAGCTATACATACACAGATATCCCCTCTTTTTTGGATTTCCTTCCCATTTAAGTCACCACAGTGCATTAAGTAGAGTTCCCTTTGCTATACAGTATGTTCTCATTAGTTGTCTATTTTATATGTAATTTTTTTTTACTGTGAGCTTATCTTTAGTTTATATTGAGCTGCCAGTGTGTGAGTTGCAGTGAGTTGGAAACACCTCTTCAAAGTAATTTTGTTTGCTTCTGTCAATGCTTCAGGTGTTTTATCAGTTTCAGACCAGTGTTAATTTCTTTGCTCGAAATTCCTGCCCCATGAAGGAAGTATAAAATCATTCTTATAACTCCAGATACTGATTACCTTTTGCTCTATAACAAGCTATCCCCAGACCTATAGCTAAGACAACCATTTGTTACTATCTCTCACATATGACTATCTCCTGACTCTACCCCTGCATGTAGAGCAAGCCTGAGTTGTCACATTTTTTTCAGGAGATTTTCTTTTTCTTCCCATCCAGAAGGCAAGTTTCCTTGACACTTTGCATCCCATGGGGACAGAGTCTCTCTAGTTTCTATTTTCTGGACTGGATGCCTGGGACTTGTTTCTGGTTTTCTGGATGCGTCCTATTTCTTATTTATTTGTTTGTTTATTTATTTATTTAATTTATTTATTTTGGCTGTGCCATGCAGCTTGCAGGATCTTAGTTACCTGACCAGGGATCAAACCCAGGCCGCAGCAGTGAAAGCATGAAAGTGCCAAGTCCTAACCACTGGACCGCCAGGGAATTCCCTGGATGCATCCCACCTCTAGCGTCACTCTTCCCCATCCTGAACTCCATTCAGGCCAGTCATCTCCTACAGCCTACATTTGAGTCCAATACTGAAGCTGCACAACTCAGATTGGGACTTGAACCCACTGTCTTTTAACTGAGATCACACACTTGGTCTCAGGACTTAATGAAACTCAGGTTCTTGATGTCTCATCACAGAAAGAATTTGGTGAGAGACAAAGCGATAGGTAAGAAGTGGTTTTATTTAGAGAGAAACACGCTCCACAGACAGAGTGTGGGCCATCTCAGAAGTCAAGAGGCCCTGAAATGTGAGGTGGTTAGTTTTTATGGGCTGGGAAATTTCATAGGCTAATGAGTGGGAGGATTATTCCAACTATTCTGGAGAAGGAGCAGAGATTTCCAGGAATTGGGCCACCACCCACTTTTTGGCCATTTATGGTTGGCCTTGGAACTGTCATGGCACCTGTGGGTGTGTCATTGAATGCTGATGTATTACAATGAATGTGTGATTGGGCTCAAGGTCTGGATTGGTCTGGAAGTCCAATCTTCCAGAATCTTGGACCTAACTGTTTCTAACCAGCTTATGTCATATCCACACAGCTATGTCATTCTTCAAGTGTTGTGCCCTGAATCCTTCCCTCCTGTTTCTTTTATTTTTTGTCTGTGAAATGAGAATGTTGAGATTCTTTCTAGCCCTTAACATTTATGATTCTGTGAGAGTTGCATTTGCATTATTTTCTATTTTGAGTTACTTATAATGTTCCCTGCTACATTCTCAGGCAGCTGAATGGGTTTAGATTTAAACGGAGTTAGGTTTATTCTTTTATTTAATAAGTATTTTTTTAGTATCTGAGCATCTCCTTTGTGCCAGGAACTGTTGTAAGCACTGAGACTATAGCAGTGAACAAAAGAGACAAAAATTCTTGCCTTCCTGGAGCTTACATTCTAGGTGAATTAAATAAGGAATAAAAGGATAATGTGTTAGGTAATAATTGCTAAAGATAAAGTAGGAAGTATCAGAAACGCAGGGCTGCAGTTTTAGTTACGGTGGTCGGAGAAGACCACCTAAGGTGGCATTTGAGTCAAGAGGGAAGAGAGTGTGTTTATTTTATTTATTTATTTTTTAATTTAATTTAATTTATTTTTTCACACAGCAAGTTCTTATTAGTCATCCATTTTATACACATCAGTGTATACATGTCGATCCCCATCTCCCAATTCATCACACCACCACCACCACCCACTGCCGCTTTCCCCCTTTGATGTCCATACGTTTGTTCTCTACATCTGTGTCTTTATTTCTGCTCTGCAAACTGGTTCATCTGTACCATTTTCTAGGTTCCACATATATGCCTTAATAGATGATATTTGTTTTTCTCTTTCTGACTTACTTCACTCTGTATGACAGTCTCTAGATGCATCCACGTCTCTACAAATGACCCAATGTTGTTCCTTTTTATGGCTGAGTAATATTCCATTGTATATATGTACCACAACTTCTTTATCCATTCGGCTGTCGATGGGCATTTAGGTTGCTTCCATGACCTGGCTATTGTAAATAGTGTTGCAATGAACATTGGGGTGCATGTGTCTTTTTGAATTATGGTTTTCTCTGGGTATATGCCCAGTACTAGGATTGCTGGGTCATATGGTAGTTCTATTTTTAGTTTTTTAAGGAACCTCCATACTGTTCTCCATAGTGGCTGTATGAATTTACATTCCCACCAACAGTGCAAGAGAGTTCCCTTTTCTCCACACCCTCTCCAGCATTTGTTGTTTGTAGATTTTCTGATGATACCCATTCTAACTGGTGTGAGGTGATACATCATTGTAGTTTTGATTTGCATTTCTCTAACAATGATGTTGAGCAGCTTTTCATGTGCCTCTTGGCCATCTGTATGTCTTCTTTGGAGAAATGTCTATTTAGGTCTTCTGCCCATTTTTGGATTGGGTTGTTTGTTTTTTTAATATTGAGCTGAATGAGCTGTTTATATATTTTGGAGATTAATCCTTTGTCCATTGATTCGTTTGCAAATATTTTCTCCCATTCTGAGGGTTGTCTTTTCGTCTTGTTTATGGTTTCCTTTGCTGTGTAAAAGCTTTGAAGCTTCATTATGTCCCATTTATTTATTTTTGTTATTTCCATTACTCTAGGAGATGGATCAAAAAATATCTTGCTGTGATTTATGTCAAAGAGTGTTCTTCCTATATTTTCCTATAAGAGTTTTATAGACCCCGGTCTTACATTTATGTCTCTAATCCATTTTGAGTTTATTTTTGTGTATGGTGTTAGGGAGTGTTCTAATTTCATTCTTTTACATGTAGCTGTCCAGTTTTCCCAGCACCACTTATTGAAGAGACTGTCTTTTCTCCATTGTATAGCCTTGCCTCCTTTGTCATAGATTAGTTGACCATAGGTGTGTGGGTTTATCTCTGGGTTTTCTATCCTGTTCCATTGATCTATATTTCTGTTTTTGTGCCAGTACCATATTGTCTTGATTACTGTAGCTTTGTAGTATAGTCTGAAGTCAGGGACTCTGATTGCTCCAGCTCTGTTTTTTTCCCCTCAAGACTGCTTTGGCTATTTGGGTCTTTTGTGTCTCCATACAAATTTTAAGATATTTTGTTCTAGTTCCATAAAAAATGCCGTTGGTAATTCGATAGGGATTGCATTGAATCTGTAGATTGCTTTGGGTAGTATAGTCATTTTCACAATATTGATTCTTCCAATCCAAGAACATGGTATATCTCTCCATCTGTTGGTATCATCTTTAATTTCTTTCATCAGTGTCTTATAGTTTTCTGCATACAGGTCTTTTGTCTCCCTAGGTAGGTTTATTCCTAGGTATTTTATTCTTTTTGTTGCAGTGGTAAATGGGAGTGTTTCCTTAATATCTCTTTCAGATTTTTCACCATTAGGGTATAGGAATGCAAGAGATTTCTGTGCATTAATTTTGTATCCTGCAACTTTACCAAATTCATTGATTAGATCTAGTAGTATTCTGGTGGCACATTTAGGATTCTCTATGTATAGTATCATGTCATCTGCAAACAGTGACAGTTTTACTTCTTCTTTTCCAATTTGCATTCCTTTTATTTCTTTTTCTTCTCTGATTGCCATGGCTAGGACTTCCAAAACTATGTTGAATAATAGTGGTGAGAGTGGACATCCTTGTCTTGTTCCTGATCTTAGAGGAAAACCTTTCAGTTTTTCACTGTTGAGAATGATGTTTGCTGTGGGTTTGTCATATATGGCCTTTATTATGTTGAGGAAGTTTCCCTCTATGCCCACTTTCTGGAGAGTTTTTATCATAAATGGGTGTTGACTTTTGTCAAAAGCTTTGTCTGCATCTATTGAGATGATCATATGGTTTTTATTCTTCAATTTGTTTATATGGTGTATCACATTGATTGATTTGCGTATATTGAAGAATCCTTGCATCCCTGGGTTAAATCCCACTTGATCATGGTGTATGATCCTTTTAATGTGTTGTTGGATTCTGTTTGCTAGTATTTTGTTGAGGATTTTTGCATCTATATTCATCAGTGGTATTGGTCTGTAATTTTCTTTTTTTGTAGTATCTTTGTTTGGTTTTGGTATATGGGTGATGATGGTGGCCTCATAGAATGAGTTTGGGTGTTTTCCTACCTCTGCAATTTTTTGGAAGACTTTGAGAAGGATGGGTGTTAGCTCTTCTCTAAATGTTTGATAGAATTCACCTGTGAAGCCATCTGGTCCTGGACTTTTGTTTGTTGGAAGATTTTTAATCACGGTTTCAATTTCATTACGTGTGATTGGTCTGTTCATATTTTCTATTTCTTCCTGGTTCAGTCTTGGAAGGTTATACCTTTCTAAGAATTTGTCCATTTCTTCCAGGTTGTCTATTTTATTGGCATAGAGTTACTTATAGTAGTCTCTTAGGATGCTTTGTATTTCTGCGGTGTCGGTTGTAACTTCTCCTTTTTCATTTCTAATTTTATTGATTTGAGTCCTCTCCCTCTTTTTCTTGATGAGTCTGGCTAATAGTTTATCAATTTTGTTAATCTTCTCAAAGAACCAGCTTTTAGTTTTATTGATCTTTGCTATTGTTTTCTTTGTTTCTATTTCATTTATTTCTGCTCTGATCTTTATGATTTCTTCCCTTCTGCTAACTTTGGGTTTTGTTTGTTCTTCTTTCTCTAGTTCCTTTAGTTGTAATGTTAGATTGTTTATTTGAGATTTTTCTTGTGTCTCGAGGTAGGCTTGTATAGCTATAAACTTCCCTCTTAGAACTGCTTTTGCTGCATCCCATAGGTTTTGGATTGTCGTGTTTTCATTGTCATTTGTCTGTAGGTATTTTTTGATTTCTTCAGTGATCTCTTGGTTATTTAGTAATGTATTGTTTAGCCTCCATGTGTTTGTGTTTTTTACATTTTTTCCCCGTTATTGACTTCTAATCTCATAGCATTGTGGTCAGAAAAGATGCTTGATATGATTTCAATTTTCTTAAATTTACTGAGGCTTGATTTGTGACCCAAGATGTGATCTATCCTGGAGAATGTTC
Organism: Balaenoptera musculus; assembly: GCF_009873245.2. Taxonomy (NCBI): domain Eukaryota; kingdom Metazoa; phylum Chordata; class Mammalia; order Artiodactyla; family Balaenopteridae; genus Balaenoptera; species Balaenoptera musculus. The sequence continues at coordinate 1,155,737 of NC_045788.1, read as the reverse complement.
CATGCGCACTTGAGAAGAAAGTGTAATCTGCTCTTTTTGGATGGAATGTCCTATAAATATCAATTAAATCTATCTGGTCTATTGTGTCATTTAAAGCTTCTGTTTCCTTATTTGTTTTCATTTTGGATGATCTGTCCATTGGTGTAAGTGAGATGTTAAAGTCCCCCACTATTATTGTGTTACTGTTGATTTCCTCTTTTAGAGCTGTTAGCGGTTGCCTTATGTATTGAGGTGCTTCTATGTTGGGTGTATATATATTTATAATTGTTACATCTTCTTCTTGGGTTGATCCCTTGATCATTATATAGTGTCCTTCCATGTCTCTTGTAACATTCTTTATTTTAAAGTCTATTTTATCTGATATGAATATTGCTACTCCAGCTTTCTTTTGATTTCCATTTGCATGGAATATCTTTTTCCATCCCCTCACTTTCAGTCTGTATGTGTCCCTAGGTCTGAAGTGGGTCTCTTGTAGACAGCATATATATGGGTCTTGTTTTTGTATCCATTCAGCAAGCCTGTGTCTTTTGGTTGGAGCATTTAATCCATTCACGTTTAAGGTAATTATTGATATGTATGTTCCTATGACCATTTTCTTAAATGTTTTGGGTTTTTTTTTTGTTTTAAATTTATTTATTTATTTATTTATTTTTGACTGTGTTGGGTCTTCGTTTCTGTGTGAGGGCTTTCTCTAGTTGCGGCAAGCAGGGGCCACTCTTCATCGTGGTGCGTGGGCCTCTCTCACTATTGCAGCCTCCCTTGTTGCGGAGCACAGGCTCCAGACACGCAGGCTCAGTAGTTGTGGCTCACGGGCCTAGTTGCTCCATGGCATGTGGGATCTTCCCAGACCAGGGCTCGAACCCGTGTCCCCTGCATTAGCAGGCAGATTCTCAACCACTGTGCCACCAGGGAAGCCGTTGGGTTTGTTTTTATAGGTCCTTTTCTTCTCTTGTGTTTCCCACTTAGAGAAGTTCCTTTAGCATTCGTTGTAAAGCTGGTTTGGTGGTGCTGAATTCTCTTAGCTTTCTTTTGTCTGTAGAGCTTTTGATTTCTCCATCAAATCTGAATGAGATCCTTGCTGGGTAGAGTAATCTTGACTGTAGGTTCTTCCCTTTCATCACTTTAAGTATATCATGCCACTCCCTTCAGGATTGTAGAGTTTCTGCTGAGAAATCAGCTGTTAAACTTATGGGAGTTCCCTTGTGTGTTATTTGTTGTTTTTCCCTTGCTGCTTTCAGTAATTTTTCTTTGTCTTTAATTTTTGCCAATTTGATTACTATGTGTCTCGGCATGTTTCTCCTTGGGTTTATCCTGTATGGGACTCTCTGTACTTCCTGGACTTTGGTGGCTATTTCCTTTCCCATGTTAGGGAAGTTTTCGACTATAATCTCTTCAAATATTTTCTCGGTCCTTTCTCTCTCTCTTCTCCTTCTGGGGCCCCTATAACGCGAATTTTGTTGCGTTTAATGTTGTCCCAGAGGTCTCTTAGGCTGTCTTCATTTCTTTTCATTCTTTTTTCTTTATTCTGTTCCACAGCAGTGAATTCCACCATTCTGTCTTCCAGGTCACTTATCCGTTTTTCTGCCTCAGGTATCCTGCTATTGATTCCTTCTAGTGTGGTTTTCATTTCAGTTATTGTATTGTTCATCTCTGTTTGTTTGTTCTTCAATTCTTCTAGGTCTTTGTTAAACATTTCTTGCATCTTCTCGATCTTTGCCTCCATTCTTTTTCCAAGGTCCTGGACCATCTTCACTATCATTATTCTGAATTCTCTTTCTGGAGGATTGCCTATTTCCATTTCATTTAGTTGTTTTTCTGGGGTTTTATCTTGTTCCTTCATCTGGTACATAGTCCTCTGCCTTTTCATCTTGTCTATCTTTCTGTGAATGTGGTTTTTGTTCCACAGGCTGCAGGATTGTAGTTCTTCTTGCTTCTGCTGTCTGCCCTCTTATGGATGAGGCTATCTAAGAGGCTTGTGCCCCTCCTGTTTCAGTACCACTCTGGGCTGCTGGAGTGTCAGATCAAGCTAACAGTTTTTTACCCATGCTCTGAACTTTTATAGTTTTTTTTACCAAACCAAACTTGGGTACGCACGCTCGTGCAGTAAAGCTAATCTACTGACACCACGTTGTAGTGAAGGAAAGTGCAACATTTATTGTAAGGTACCAGACAAGGAGTCTGAGGCAACTAATGCTCAAAACCTCTGAACTCCCCAGTGGTATTTTTGGAACAGTTTTCATAGGCAAAATTTCAGGGGGAGGGCTGCAAAGTGTGTGACCTTTCTCTGACTGGTTGGTGGGGAGGTAACAGGGTGGTGTTTCAGGAACCTCAGTTATCAGCCTTCCAACCAGTTTGAGATCCACGTGCTTGTGCTCAGCCTGAAGTTACCATCCTCCACCTGGCGGGGGCGTTGGTTCCTGGAGAAGGACTCAGAGATGTGTATCAGATTGTTATGTGTATCCCCTGAGGAGGAATCAGGACCCTGCCCGTAAGTGCATTACTGTTTCTTGACTGCCTTTCCTTTCTTTCTGCATTTCCTTACTCCTTTAATTAGTAACAGTTTGAATCTGCTCTTTGGAACACAGGGAAGGTCTAGGAGGCTGAACTTTTTCCTACAAGCAAGAAATGGGGGACATGGAAAGGCTTTTGTACTGCCGAGGGCCCCACAGGGTCCTGCTCAGTTTTATCCTGCAATGGGAAAGTGGTCCATATCAGCTCAGTCTACTATGTATCTAGACATGTCTCTGATAAGTTTTCTTCAATGGATCTTATTTCCTAAATGGCTTTTCCCAATTTTTCAAACATCTTACTTTTTCTTTCATTCATATTTATTTGATTATCGATATCAAACAATCTGTTGTCTTCACTTGGATTTTTATTTGTCTTTGGGTTGACGAACAATTCTGGCTGATTAGTTATTAGTGACAGAGAGTTTTAATTTCTTCCTACTTTCATTTAGATTAAAAAAAGTTTAGATCTAATACTGTGTTCTTTTATCTTACATTTTAGAAATTATATCTATTTGCGAGGGACTCTCTTTGGATCTTTCTGCTTGCTTCTTCCCTTCCTGCTTGCTTATGCTAAGATTGATATTACCCCCAGTAAAAAGTGTTCCTCCAGAATTATTGCTGAAGTTAATTTGTGCTTTGTCATTACTTAATCTTCAGCATAGTTTGTGTGCTCTATGATTTACCATCCTCTGCATTCTATTGTTGCATCTTCGTGATGCCTGCAAATGCTTTTATAATTTCAGTATATTAGAGCTTGTAGACTAATTTTTTATTTACCTCTTAGTGTTCCCATAAGATTGTCATACTGTAGAATGAAACTCAATTCTTCGCTTAATTCCAGCTGTCAGTTGGGAACCAGGCAAAAAACACATTACTGAAAGAGAATTAGAACCATCGGCCTAGAGTTAAGGTCCCTTTGTTAATGGATAAGTCACCACCACAAAGTTTTTTTAGTAGGTAGAAATTACAAGCTGTATTGCAGACCATTTATATTTCCATCTTGTGTTGCATGTAAAATATGAAGCAAAATTGGCAGGGAGTTATAAGTCCACATTAAAGGCCTATCTTTGGCAAAAGGCCACCAAAAAACCCCTAATAGTCAGCACTGTTATTCTAGGGCAACTTTTCCTCTCTGTATGGAGAGTGACCATGTTTTCCAAACAAAACTGAGGATACACTGGCTGGTAGAATTGTAGTTTTGAGGGTGTTGCCGAAATTCGGCCTCTGTACACCGGTGCCAGATTAAATCTCGGAGACAGAGTTTTGGGTGAAGTAGAAAGAAATGGCTTAATTGCTTTGCCAGACAAAGGAGAACACAGTGGGCTCATGCCCTCAAGATGGTGTGCCCCGCCCTGGAGGGGGTAGTGAGGAGTCTTACGGTGTTCAAGGAGCAGGGCGTGGTCAGCCAGAGGACATTCTCCTGATTGGCTGGTGGTGAGGTAATGGGGAGTCGGCATCGTCAACCTTCTGGTTCCAACTGGTCTGCGGTCTACATGCCTGTGGGCAGCAGACAGTTAACATCCTCCACCTGGTGGGGTTTTCAGTCCCTGCAAAGCAGCTCAAAGGATGTGGCTCAGAATATTCTCTATAGTCCTGGAGGAAGAACTAAAGGTCCTTGACTCTGTTTAATGGCTAAAGTATTATTAGCTTGTCTTGCTTGACTGTTTTTCCTTTCTGTCTGCATTTGCTCACTTCTCTGATTAAATTTATTCTTTGACTAAAGTTTTTCTACAGACAAAAGGCAGGTGGAGGACATGGGTCGGGGTCTATTCTGGGAAGGCCTCCTAGGGTCCTGCTCCGTTACAAGAACAAGGAGAAAACTTGTCAAAAAAATTCCAGATCATGTGGTCTCTGTACTTTTTTAAATGACCCTTTCTATTCTTTCCACTCCCCATTCTGTTTTAGTGCGTGACGCTGCTACTATCTGAGTTAAATGGTCACCTGTTTACCTGTAAGGCTAGCTGTTTACCAGATCGGTGAAGTTGTGAGTTAAATAAAGTAGATGCTAGGTCATTTAAGAAAAACATAACTTTCCTGAAAGCTAAATCATAGAGAAACTGCCATATATAAAAACAGAGATGAGCTCTACATTAAAAAAACCCAATTCTAATGGAAACATATCTGATAAAAACAGAGCATTAATTCCAACCTGTTTGATTCTAGAATTTGTACTATTATTTCTAATGTTAAGGAGCAAAGTAGGGGAAGGAAGCAAACCTAAGCTGACCTCTCTGTGCCTCAGTTTCTTTTTCTATAAAGTGAAGATAACAACACCTCATAGAGTTGCTTTAGGGATTAAATTAGATAACATATGTAAAGCAATGCATACACAAGGACAATCTATAAAAGTTTCCTGTGTCCTCCTTCCATCTAGCCCAAACCTTCACGGGAGGTGACTGAATATTTAGATTTCAAAGAACTTAGTTGTGATGTTTGACAATTATAATTAGACAGATTGAATTTCCAGATGTGCCCAAATGTCAATGAAGCCAGTATTTAAACAGAGCCCCAAGGACTGACCTGTGACTCCAGAAGCCTCGGATAATTGAAAATTGACTCTAAACTGAGAATCACTTTCTCTTCTGCATTATGTCCCTGAATTAACAGGGACTGAACGATTGAAGGTCTGGAGGTAAGTGCAATAGCTTATCGCCTGTAATATTTCAGGAGGAAATGCAACAAAGTAACCAGCAGCACAGTCACTGGTATTAATTTTTTGAGAGACATCAGATATATCTCTCTGGAAAACTCCCCCGTGCAAATGCTAATGATCACCAGAGTGTGGATTCTCTAAGTTGTTCAGAAATCACTGTTATCTCCAGCGCTTGCTCTCCATCCTGGCCTTTTAATATAGGCTGTTTCACATTTTCAGTTGTTCCAGGCTCTAGCCAAATACTCCAGTATGTGCAGCAATGGGCATTATGGAGACAGTGCAAATCAAACTCCCCAGATAACCCCAAATCTCGTTTTAACTTTCAAATTCTTCCTCCACCAAACTTTTCATTAGAACCTCAAAAGAGGTGGGATGGGGGAGACGGAGTGAGCTTCAGAGTCTGCTAGAGGTGATCATTGTAAATGACATGGCCCCAATATCACCAGCTAGAGATGGAGTCATTTTCAAAATCGTCCCTGAAACTCCAACGACTGATTATCTATTGCTCCATTGCAACGTATGTCTGAAAGCTACAATTTATTCTCGCCCACAGATTTGTGGCTTGACTGGGCTCTGCTTGAGGTCTCTCTTGCAGCTGAAGTTAGATAGAGGCTAAGGCTGCACTGACCTGAAGCTTCCGTTGCATTGGGACGTCCCCTGGCTGGCCGCCGATGCTGACTGCTTGAGAGTCTGCCACGGCCGCCGTCCCCCCGCCCCCGAATGCTACGCATGGCCTTTCCACGTGGCTTAGAGCTCTCCTAGCAGAGAGCGGGTCTCAGAGGGAGCAGTCCAAGAGCAACTTGCGACTTTCTAAGAGGTCCTGGTAGAAGCTGCAAGGTTTCTTATGATCCTCTCTCAAAAGTTCCAGAGTGTCACTCCTGCCACATTTATTTTATAGGTCAAGGAAGCCACTCAGGTAGGGTATTGAGACTTGACTTCTTGGTGGGGAAATGGCAAGCTCACACTACAGAAGAGCAAGTTCGTTGGGAGATGCTGTCATGACCATCTTTGGAAAACGCAATCTGCCAAACCCAGCTCACCTACTCCTGTTCCAGCTGTCAGGAGAATTCACCTGTATCTGCAAGGGTCCTGGGCTCCAGCTAGTTTAATTATTTTCTTCATTTACCTGTGAACTCAGAACGATACACAATTAGTAAAATGCATAAAGGAAGTCAGAGAGTATCGGTTTCAGAAATCAGTCACGTTTATTTCACAGATCGGACTCTTGCATTCTTTTCTTGGTGCCCATGTCTTGAGCAATGTGATATTCAGAATTCTATATTTGTATCTGCCTTGGTCATTTAAATCCTGTTGTCCTCCTTACCTCTGCTTTGACCTTTTTGTGTTTCCAATGCTTGACTTGCTCCTGATCGCTGATACCCAAGACTCATCACCTCTGTCTTCCAAGTTTGGCTTTCAGACCTGTGGATTACGCCTGACAACTGCTAGCTTAGGTTCTGTAGCTTCTGCCTTTACCTCCTGGCTTACAGATACTTGCCTTTGATGTAGTGGAAACCTTAATATTCAGCTTTCCTATCTCAGCCCTGTTTTTACCCAGGCCTCTTCAGGTTTTGAATTTTATAAGCCTGGTCCCATTGGTGTCTACCTCCGTCAGGGTGGAGGAAGATTTATGCTTACAACCTGATTTTTTCCCTTCAGTGGAAAAACAAAAAATCCTTGCCACACAACCTTTAGTATCAGTACCTCCAGACTTCCCAGTGCCTTCAATCTTTGACATCCCCTATATTATTAGGCTGTTATTCTCTCTGGATATTGGATATCCCTGTGCTTGACTCAGGAGGTGTATTTGCTCCAAGTCTCCATCATTGAGTGTGTTTTGGCAAGGATTCAGCAAAAGCTTCTGTTACACACTTAACGTATTGAAGGAAATACTTTTCGGAAGGGAGGTAGGGGAAACCCCAGGGGTTTGAATACGTGTTTTAATGGACTGAAAATAACGGAGGCAAGTGGAACATAATTAGATAAACAGCCAGAAGTTGTCATCTGTACTGACTCCACATGGATCTCCAACCTTGGGATGGGATGATAGTTAAAATCCATTGGTAATTGGAAACTAGATCTCCCCCCCTCCCTGGAAATTTTCCCTTTGGTGGTTTCTTATTAAATTCCTTATACTTATATAATCTAAAGTCTCTATTTTGTAGACCTAGAAATAATTGCATAGAATATATTGCATAGAATATAGAATATGTTTTTTCCAATCTGGGAAAGCAGGAAACATTCTAATTTAATAGGTAACATTTTCCTTGACCTTCTTTCAACTCCTAAATTGAATGTGAAAGTTTTTAATTGATTATCCATTGTGTTCTTAGGCCACTGTAGGTGTCTGTGAACATGTGGGACATCATCAAGATAAATAATCCTTGCCCTCAGTGATTTTTATCTGATGGAAGAGATGACATGCTCACCCAAATACTGGGATACAAACACTGTGTGGTGCTTGTTATTGAGAAGTATAATTTTTGTTAGGTACCATTTGTGATGTGCCTGGAGAAATAGGCTGTAATTTGCCAGGAATGGCTGGAAAGTAAGTGGGGCATTCTAAGTGGAAAGAACACCTGGAATAAAGGTTCACGCAGGGTCCTTTAGAGAAATGATAGTGAGAGGAGTTTTGACAAGATAAAAGGTATATTTAGGGAAATAATGGGCTGTGAGACTAGAGAGGTAGGTTTGAGCCTTTTGGGAACGGCTTACATGCTTTGGGAGTGTCTATGTTATTCTGTAGGCCATAATGGCTACTGAAAATTTTGTGCCATGGTAAGCCTGTTGTCTAATTAACTCGAATTGGGAAGGGTGTTCTCAGTACACGTGGTGGGGAGTTCAAGAGTTCCAGTTAGAGACAAGAATAGTGCAGAATTGCCTTGCTATTTTCACATGTATGGTTTGAGCTTGAGGGATGCTGGGTCAGTAGGAAAGGGTAAGAAGTGGGAGAAGGAGACAGCCTAGGTCTAAGTGAACTAGTGTGGAAATAAAGTTGCCCTTGAGAGAATCTCAGCAGTCAAAGGGAAGTGGCCAATGCATGTCTTGGTTTGCATGTCTTGGTCCTCGAGAGCCTTAGTTCTAGAAAACTTCAGGCAGCAGGAAAACTGGATCAATTGGGAGGAACTACCTTGTTTCTGAAAGGTTAATCCAACTTGAAATAAGACCCCAGCCTGAGGCTGGAGGTGCCGGACCTGTCTTCAAGCAGGGGTGGAGGGTTCTAGCAAGGATTAGTTCATTGAAGGGTTCTAATCAAAAGGATAGAGTTCAGGGACCACACAGCATGGTGGTTAAGTGATGGGATTTTGCAGTCAGGTGACCTAGGTTCAAATCTTAATTGAGCCGTTTTTTTAGCTATGTAACCTTGAAGGTATTCCTTCACTGTTTCTGAATTTTGTTTCTCCTCCTGCTCATGGAAGAAGTGCCCATGTCATAGAATTATTGTGAGGATTAAATGATATAATTTAGCGAGGTACCTGGTACATTCCAAGCTTTCAGTAAATGGTTAGTGTGCTGTCAAAGAAACATCAGTACTCCCCGCCTTGAGGTCTCTGCCTGCCAGAGGAGAGGCTGGGCTGCACTTCCTTCCCTCACCTTCTCTGTCTAGATCTGGGTGAGGGTGCTTCCAAGAGAAACACTTGGGTGAGATTTGGAAGCTAAGAGAGGGAGGCCCTATTCTTTAGAGGCAGTTGCAGCGGGACACATGGGCAGAGAGCTTCCCAGAGCTTCCCAGGGAGCCCCCAAAAATCAGCCACATCAGTGCTTCAGGCCAAGACGGCTGGTGGGGACTCCCCGACCCTCTCTCCCCGGGCTCCTCCAACAGGTACGGAAACCTCTAAATCCTTGTATTAAAATACTTCTTCCTGGATACACGGAGTAGCTTCTGTTTTCCTGACTCAACCTTGGCAGGTATAAGTAACTATTGTTATTATTATTCATTTTGCAAGGCAGGGCTTTTACTCCAGAAAGGGAAATTGGAGAGCAAATTAGTAAACCTGAATGGAAGCTTGGTCACAGGTCAGAGGCTCGGGTCACGGGCCTAATTTTTAGTGGACGGGGAGGTCCTCGGTGTTCACCTCTGCTCAGCACCCTACAAACTCACCACAGTCTGAGCTGCTTGGTGAGAGGCTAGAGCATGGGAAGAACGTGTCCAAAGCATGGAGGGAACGTTTACCGAAGACAATTGGAAGTGTCCGAAACAGAGGACCAGGCAAAGGCAAAAAAGTAAGGACCAGAATGCAGGGGGGAGTAACCAGTCCTAGAGGAGCCTCCCCGTGAAGTGTCAACGTTGGGTGAAGACTCAGAAATGTCCCAGCTGGAGCAAGGCTGGGACCCTCCGTGGTTAGGAGGGTAAAGCTAGAAAACAGCCAACGATGCAGCACGCATGTCATGTTCTTGCTCGTGGCGCCGGTGGGGTTTCCATATGTGGTCAGTGTAGGGAACAGCTGAACTTTAGGGACACAGCATGGGCTGGACTGGAAAGCCGGATTGTTTAGGGCCGTAAGATGGAACTTAGAGTCCATGGGCTGATGATTCTTAGACGAGTCATACACTGGAAACTTGGTTACAATTGACTCAGGGCTGGGCAGGGTTTGAAGAGCCCCAGTACCTGTACGGGACCAGGTAAGGCAAGGATCGGCACCCAGCAGATCCCAGGCTCAGGCTTTGAGCGGCCACTTAGGTGTTCTTTCTGTAGCTCCACAGATGTTGGAACACATTTTCAAGGACAAAGAGTGATTTCTATAAGAGAGATATAAAATAAAACCTTGAAATTATGTAATGATACTTGTCAGTGTTTATAGCTGGCTGCACGAATTTACTGAGTACATTTCTAAGAAAATAGTACCTCATTTTGTGCCTTGCCTCAGCATTTTCTAGTTGATGCTCAGAGAGTCATCCATAGACATTTTCCACCAAAGACAGACTCTATTAATTTATTACAAAATTTTATTTATTTTTATTTTAAAAATGACACTTGGCCCGAAAGTCTTAGACATTTTTATTGCTACTATTTGTGAATTTAAGAGTTCTGCTTTCTTCAAACCAACTGACTTTTAGTCAATTAGCTTTCCTTTGGCGTTTCCTGGTAAAAATTATTGAAAAAATATTTTTATTAGAAAATATTCAAATATATTTACAATTACATAACAAAGAGGTTTGCATCAACATCTCAGTTCTAGTAAATATCTCCCACATTTACTTTAGTTCTTTTTCTTTAATACATGTTGCACCGCTCCTTAATCCTGTCACTCCCTTCCCCTCCCCAGAGATACACTCTACTCTTACGTTCATCATTAGCTTTTGTGCAACTTTCATTAAAAATATATGTCTCCTGGGAATTCCCTGGTGGTCCGGTGGTTAGGACTCCATACTTCCACTTCAGGGGGCACAGGTTCCATCCCTGATCAGGGAACTGAGATCCCACATACTGTGCAGTGTGGCCAAAAACAAACAAACAAACAAACAAGCAAAATCCCCAGAACAAATATGTCTCCTTACAAATACTACTATTTTGTTTGTTTTTAAATATATTGGGTTGAACTGTATGTGTAATTCTACAACTAGATTTCTTTCTCTCAACTTTATTTTCCAGATTTATACATTACAATACTCTTAGCTCTTGTTTATCCACTTAGACTGTTCTACAGTGTTCCATATTATTACTAAACAATGCCTTATTTGTCCATTTTTCAATTATGGATATTTAGATTGTTTCTGTCTTAAATTTTTTTTCTTTTTTTTTTTTTTAAAGAAATTCACGTTCTTTTATTTATTTATTTATTTATTTATTTATGACTGTGTTGAGTCTTCGTTTCTGTGCGAGGGCTTTCTCTAGTTGCGGCAAGTGGGGGCCACTCTTCATCGCGGTGCGCGGGCCTCTCACCATCGCGGCCTCTCTTGTTGCGGAGCACAGGCTCCAGACGCGCAGGCTCAGTAATTGTGGCTCACGGGCCCAGTTGCTCCGTGGCATGTGGAATCTTCCCAGACCAGGGCTCGAACCCGTGTCCCCTGCATTGGCAGGCAGATTCTCAACCACTGCGCCACCAGGGAAGCCCTTAAATTTTTTTTCTATTACAAGTTGTAATGCAATGAATGGCTATGTACACACGTGTACACACACACATACACACCTATCCTTCTATCTCTTCTTGTGCATATGTACCAAATTTTCAATGCCTCTATGTAGGGATGCTTGATAAGGGTGATCACATCTTCAGTATTACTAGATGTTGCCAAATTACTTTTCAAGTCACTGCACTATTTTCCCCTCTACCAGCTGTGTGTTTGAGAATTCCTGGTTTTCCTCTTGATCTCCAACACCTGGTATTTCTAGACTTGTCACTTTCTGCTAGTTTGATGGGTGTGAGATGGTCTCGATGTTTTGCTGTGTATTACCTTCACTATCCATGAGCCTGAGCATCCTTTCAAATATGTGGTTCTTTGTAAATTATCTGTTTATATTCTTTGCCACTGGGTGGTTTGTCTCTTTCTTATTGATTTGGAGGACTTCCTTTGATACTCTGGATATTGAGCTTTTATTGGTTCCATGTTATCTTCTCCCAGTCTATGTCTCAAATTTTAACTTTTAAAAGGATGCTGCTTGAGACATAGACACTTTAAGTTTTTTTTTTTTTTTTGACCCTTTAAGTTTTAACTTGGAATTTTTAAATTAATTTTATCCCCAGGGGTTTATACTCTATCTGAAATTATAAAAATATCCTTCTGAAAGTTTCAATGTTAAAATCATTTCCCTTTTTTGATGCTTAATGCACCTGAAATGTATTTTGTGTATGACATAAGGTAAGGGTCGCATTTTTTGCCATATGGTTAACTATTTGTTTCCATGGTTTTTGTCCCAGAACATTTATTAATTAGCCTGCCCTTTCTCTATTGATTTATAAGGACATCTCTGTTTCAATATATTGATGTGTCTGTTTCATAAATTTTTCCATTCCTGCATGAACACCACACCATTTTAATTACTAAAGCTTAATAATAGTTTCTACATTAACTTATCATTTTATATAAGAGAATTTATTCCTTGAACATGAGGTAAATGTACCTGTAAAATTGTGGGGAATTGGGGTCCTATTTTGGTAAAGATTTTAAAAGATTAATTCACTTTCGTTGATGGCTGTTTATTCAAGAATTCCATTTTTTTCTTAAGTCAAATTTGAGATTTTTATGCAGCTCTAGAAAATCATCCATTTTATCTAACTTTTTAAAATTCATTGGCATATTATTGTTTCTATTCTTGTCAATTCTGGAAAATTTGAGCAGTTATCTTTTTGAAAATATTACTTCCCTGCCATCCATCTCCTTTATTCTATTCTTACGGCGCTAATATGAGATGTTTCTTGAGCTTCTCTCTGTTTCTTTCTCTTTTTCTCTCTCCCTATCCATATAGATGTAGATATCTTTAAAATCTTTTTGTCTCTCTGTGCTGCATTCTGAGTACATTCTTTAGATTGCTTTCCAAGGTACTAATTCCTTTTTCTGTTTGGGTCCAAACAGACCTTTATCTTGTCTATTTATTGAGTTTTAATTTCAATGCTCATAGGTTTAATTCTACTAATTTGTATTTGCCATCAACTTCTTATTTTATTGTTAACTGTTTTGGATTTCTTGTTTATTTCTATGAGTATTATTCCTTTATTTATCTCTTTGAGCGTACCAAACAATTTGATTGGCACCAATTCACGTTCTGATTTATGCGTTATCTCTCTTAGCCATAGTTTTATTTATATATTTTGGTATTTTGCAGGCTTATCTCGTGTTAAAGGTGGTTATCTTTTTTTCTGACTTCCTTCTCCCTGTTTAGTCGTTTTGAAGTTGCATCCACCTGACCACCTTGGGGCTCTGATCCAGAACCATGTCTCCTATTGGTGGTTCCCAGCTCTTGTCCCTCAGTGATGATGGGGCTGGCTTGGCTCAGCATCTTGTTGCCAGGTGACGTGAGTGTTCATCTGCCTCTCTAGGCATGAGGCTCATATAAGTAGCAGCCACAGGTGATGGGCGACAGCGTCTATTCCCCCTCCTTTCCAGAGTGCAGTGATCCCACACCAACCTGTTCTCCGTCAGGACCCAGATTCCCAGAATCCTCCGCCTGCGTGTGTATGCAGAGAACCATAGGCACTCAGGTGTCCTGCACATTATGGAAAGTTTCTATTTGCTCCTTGGAGTGGTTTATCTCAGTTTTGAATATGTCATATTTTTAAATGCTCTTTTAAAATATTTTGCTTATGGTCGTTATATGTTTGAAACCAAGAAGTCCTCAAAACATAAACATAAGGAGAACAAACTAACTTTAAAAACTAAAATCCTTCTAAAACTATTTAAGGTTAACTCACACTTATTTCGAAGAGCAGATTTTTAACCTTTCTCACTTGTTTGTCTTTTAGTGGTGATTAAGGGGTTGACTTGTCTTATATCTACTTATTCCTTTCTATCTCTGTGTTTGAACTTCACTGGCTCATATAATGTAATGTTGTCGGACAGTTCAAACGTGTAGTTTAAGCTCAAGAATCATTTAAACATTATAATTCTAGTCCCAGGGAAATTGTTGCTAGTTTAATCCAGAAAAAAAGAATTGTGAGGTTTCTTTTGTAAATTTAAGTTACTCCTCGGCTAACTCTTAGGGCCACTGCTGTTTGCATTGTTCTTGTTTCAGATTGTGTAATGGGAAATTTGAATATTCAGCTTACAGCCCACAAAACAACACAGTAATGAGGATTAAATGAGGGAATGTATGTTAAAACACTTTGTAAATTTTAAAGCCCTATGCAACTGTGAGTTAATTATTATCAGTTTCATGCAAATTATTCTGTTTCGATTGATGTGCAAAGGCTGTTTTAATAGATTTTGTTCTGTAGAACAAAAGCTCTGTTTCCAAGTCATGGAAAAGTATATGAATTATTCTGGTTTGCATTTTAATACTATCACTAAAGCTTAACTGACTGTTGCTAATGCCTTATTAAACAGTGAAGTAGGCGGTCATCATCAACTCAAGACTGTGGGTACTTGTAGTCCCCAAATTAATATTCTCTAGATGGGAAGAGCTGGATATTTCAGCAATTTTTGCAGTAATATAAGTGAGCAGGACCCTATGGGGCCTTTTGGGGACAGACCCTCCCCCCTGCCATGCCCTCTGCCTGCCTCTTGTTTGTAGAAAATCTGTGGTCTCCCAGGCCTCCCCTGAGTCACAAAAACCTGGCTCAAGAATTAATGATTGAGGGGCTTTCCTGGCGGTCCAGTGGTTAAGACTCCGTGCTCCCAGCGCAGGGGCCTGTGTTCGATCCCTGCTCAGGGAACGAGATCCTACGTGCTGCAACTAAAGATCCCGCATGCCACAATGAAGATCCCGTAAGTGGTAATGAAGATCCTGCATGCCCCAACTGAGACCCGGTGCAGCTAAATAAGTAAATAAATAAATAGATATTTTTAAAAAAAAGAATTAATGATTGAAGGGATGTGAACATGTAGTAACAAAAAATAGCACTTGGGCCAGGAGCACGGGTGGCCATTTAAACTGTAGATCAGCCATGTAGCAGTCACACGCTCTTTAGTTCCTCCTTGAAAGACATGGATAACAGTGTCTGATGCACATTTCCTGAGTTGTTTTTTGCAGATACTAAAACCCCCACCAAACGGAAGATACTACCTACTTGATGACCATGAGCACATAGCCCTACTGGAGCCTGAGGTTGATGATGCTGACCCCTTTGATACCACCCTATTACCTCACCATCAACCAATCAGAGAACTGTGCCTGAGCTGGTCACACACCCTGCAACTCCCCTTCCTCACCTGGCCTTTAAAAACCCTTCCCTGAAACCTGTCGGGGAGTTCAGGTCTTTTGAGCACGAGCCACCTGCCTGTACTCCTTCCCTGGCCCTTGCAATAAACTTTTCTCTGCTCCAAACTCTGATGTTTTGGTTTATTTGGCCTCACTGTGTGTCGGTCAAAGGAAACTGGATTCAACAACAATAACAGAATTAAAATACGGTGGAACTGTGAGGGAGCTTGGAGGGTAAGCATTATTCAACTAGACCAGTTTTGCTTTGATCAGGCCAGTCCAACAGCAGTCATTCCCATCACAATTTAAGTTGCTGAATTAAACCCAAAGAAATTGTGACCTTGGCCTTTGTACTATGGGTTGTTAGACCAAATGTGACTCAGGTAGAGCTTGACACAACTGTATTGAACACGGCTGCTCTTGGAGTCCATACAGGGGCACCACCTTGAGTACTGAACCTGTCATAGAATGCGCTTCTTCTGGCACTGTTGTTGAACTCCAGTTCAACGTGCCCGACGCACAGTGAGGCCAAACAAACCAAAAGGTCGGAGTTTGGAACAGAGAAAGGTTTATTGAATTGGCCACTCAAGGAGAATGGGTGGCTCGTGCTCAAAAGACCCAAACTCCTTGATGGTTTTCAGGGAAATGTTTTTTATAGGCAAAATCTGGGGTGAGGGCTGCAGGGTTCATGACGTTCTTCTGATGGGCTGGCAGTGAGGTAACAGGAATCTTGTGCTCAGCCTGAAGTTACCATCCTTCACCTGGGTGGGGGCATTAGTTCCTGCAGAAAAACTCAAAGTTATTGTTATGTATATTCCTTGAGGAGGAACCAGGATCTTGCCCCATGGCTGCGCTATTGTTTCTTGACTGCCTTTCCTTTGTTTCTGCATTCTCTCCCTCTCATAATTAGTAACTGCTTGAATCTGCCCTTTGGAACTCAGGGAAGCTCTACAAACAAGAAACGGTGGACATGGAAATGCTTTTGTACCCGGGAAGGCCCTGCAGGATCCTGCTTTGTTTCAGCACTTCTTTAGCTAAAACTTTTTGGAAGGGGTCTGTGATAGACCAGCTTAATATGCTCTCATTGCAGGAAAATTGTGGGGCCTAATTAAGATTTACCTGTTTTTCTATTGGATTTCAAGATGGACACGGTTTCTCTAAGATGCTATTGTATTTTTGAAATGTTGCATGATCTCAGCCATATATTAGAGGTTTGTGCTGAGCTTTAAAGCAACCTTCAAATTTCTATGGGTTCCCCTGGGGTCAAATTTGTAGACTTTCTTTAAATGATTAAGTAATGTTCTTTTCTATCCTTAGACTTATGAAATTTTGGGTGCCTTTTACCAGTAAAAGGAATAACACAGTTTTACATGACTTGCCTTGTTATTTAAATCCTATGTTCTTACACACTCTAATGCCTGTGACAACATAATGTAATGACTGTGATTGACAACTTTGTATGCTATTTCAGAACTCAGAACATCTGTTTAATTTTATGTGTTCTGATTAGCATAAATTGGGAGTGGATGGGAAGCAGTGATCTAGAGAATTCAAAGAGCAATTAGTTTTCATTTTAATTGTGGTAAAATATACATAACACAAAATTTACCATTTTAACCACTCCTACTTTTTAAATTCAGTGACAGTAAATACATTTAAAATGTTTTACATCCAATACCACTTTCCATTTCTAGAAAGTTTTTATTATCCCCAACAGAACTCTGTGTCCATTAAGAAATAACTCCCCACTCCACTCTCGCCCTAGCCCCTGATAACTTCTTTCTACTTTCTCTCTTAATGATTTGACTGTTCTAGGTACCACACTGCTACGGACTGAATGTTTGTGTCCCCGCAGATTCATATGTTGAAGCCCTAAACCCCAGTGTGATGTCATTTGGACATGGGGCCTTTGGGAGGTGATTAGGTCATGAGGGTGGAGGCTTCAGTAGAGGAATTAGTGCCCCTATGGGAAGAGGTGTGAGAGAGACGTTCTCTTTCCAGCACATGAAGACACAGCAAGAAGACAGCAGTCTGCAAATCAGGAAGAGGGTTCTCACCAGAACCTGACCTGATCTTTGTCTTCCCAACCTCCAGAACTATGAGAAATACGTTTCTGTTGTTTAAATCACCCAGTCTATGGTATTTTGTTAAAGCTGCCCAAACTGACTAAGATATGCATATAACTGGAATTACACAATATTTATTCTTTTGTGTCTGGTTTATTTCACTTAGCATAATGATTTTAAGCTTCAACCATGTTGTAGCCTGTATAAGAATTTCATTCCTTTTTAAGGATAAATAATATTCTATTGTGTGTATATGCCACCTTTGGTTTATTCATTCATCTGTTGACGGACACTTGAATTGTTTCCACCTTTTGGCTATTGTGAGCATGCTGTGATGAACACTGTCATACACATCTGTTTGGATTTCTGCTTTTAATTCTTTTGGGTATAGAACTAGAAGTTGCATTGGTGGATTATATGGTAATTCCATGTTTAACTTTTTGAGAAACTGCCAAATTGTCTCCATAGTGGCTGTACTGTTTTACATCCCCACCAGCAATGCATAGGGGCTCTATTTCCCTATATCCTTGCTAACACTTGTTATTTTCCTAATAGATGTGAAGTAGTATCTCATTGTGATTTTAATTTTATTTCCCTAATGGCTAATGATGTTGAGTACCTTTTCATGTGCTTTTTGGCCATTAGTCTTTCTTCTTTGGAGAAATATCTATTCAAGTTCTTTGCCCATTTTTGAAATGGGCAAACACTTTCTAATAAATTATTAACTTGATTTGGATTGTATGTTGGGATTCCTTTGTCTGTAGAATTATCTTGTTGACCAAATGACACCATACATGTGAAAACAGTGGTGTTGTATTAAATAAGTTTCTTACCTAACATTTGAAAAAAAATTTATTATTTATTTTTTCATTCTGAAAGAAGGCTTGATTGTCAGATATGTTTCTGTCTTATTGATAATCATTTTGAGAATATCAACTTAGCATCACTGCTTGGTACAACTGATATGTCCACAAATAATAGCATAAAGTATTACTTTTTTTTTACCAGAATCGTATCTTAAATATGGTAGAGAAAGTTGCCATTTAAATAATTCTCTAGGTAGACATAAAATTACCTACTAATTTATCTGTTGTAAACCTGCAATTCTGTACATTAATTTTACTCTAACTGGAATGTGCCCATGATAAAATAAGATTTCCTTCTCAGATACAATAATAGTAACAACAAATATCAAGAATCTTTGAAAATGGAATCACTATTGCAGGCACCAATGAGAGATTCAAAAGACTATAAGATTTGGTTTCTGTCTTATGGAGTTTAAAATCTTGATATGTGGTACATTTGGAACCAAGCAGGACCCTGTAGGGCTCCTGGGCACAAAAGCCTTTCTGTATCCCCTGTTTCTTGATTACAGGAAATAGGCTTAGTTCAGCCTCCATGACCTTCCCTGAGTTCCAAAGGGCAGGTTCAAACAGTTGCTAATCAGGGAAGGGAGGGGATGCAGGTACAAGGGAGGAACAGCCAAGAAACAATAGTGCAGCCTTGGGGCAGGTCCTGGTTCCCCCTCAAGGGATACACATAACAATATCTTTGAGCTCTTCTGCAGAACTAAACCCCCAACAAATGGAAGATGTTAACTACTTGATGAAGCATTCTTCATTCCAGAGGTCACAGTTCACCCATCATCACCTGAGCAAGATGATCTCTGGATTGAAGGAATGCAGGCCCTGCACGCACCCTGCTCCTTATCAGCAACCCCACCCCCTTGACTTTAAAACTCCTCACAACACCTCCCCCCCAGTTTTGAGGGCATTAGCCTGCTGTGGCCCCCCTTGCCTGGCAAAGCAATGAAGCTATTCTTTTATACTTCATCCAAAACTCTCTGAGATTTAATTCTGTGTTGGGGTACAGAGGCTGGATTCGGCTTCACATCTTGTAATCAGACACTGTGAAAGCACTTCAGGAGAGAACAGTGACAAGGAGATTGGGAGCTTGTGTCTTGAGCCTACAAGACATCTGGATCCCCAGGGTCTCTTTGGTATCTAGGGGATGTGCCTCACAGAGACAGCTGGTGAATATGGAGTGTGATCTGAGACTAAGAAGGATTGTTTAAATCTAAAGCAGACAGCACTGTTTGGTCTGCTGGCAGGATACAGACTCTCAATATCTTTGACCTATATACAGCTTAAAAGATAATGTGAGCCACCTCTAGTCACCAATACCGTATTATGCATTTAAAGATGTGTTAAGAGGGTAGATCTCGTGTGAAGTGTTAATACCACGAAACAAAAAACGAAGAGACATGAGGAAATGTTTGGAGGTGATGAATCTGTTCCCTTGATTGTGCTGATGGTTTCACTGGTGTGTGCATATGTGCAAATTCATCAAATTATATAATGTTTATATGTGCAATTTTTTATCAATTATACCTCAATAAGGTTGTTTTAAAAAAAGAAAATTTGATCCAACATGCAAAAGCCAAGGTATTTCACAAAGGAGCATGAATTTTTTTGGTTCCTCTTGAAAAATCAGAAGATCGGGACATACCTTTATTTCTGCACTCTTTAGATCTGTGTTGTCTAATAGAGTAACCACTAACTATGTGTGAATATGTTACGTTTATTCTTATTTTATTATTTTTGATCAGAGTACAGTTGATTTATAATACTATATTAGTTTCATGTGTACAACATAGTGATTCAATATTTTTATAGATTATATCCCATTTAAAGTTATTACAAAATAATGGCTATGTTTCCTCTGTTGTACAATATATCCTTGTTGCTTATTTGTTTTATACATAGTAGTTTGTACCTCTTAATCCCACATCCCTATCTTTCCCCTCTTCCCTCTCTCCACTGATAAACACTAGTTTGTTCTCTACATCTGTGAATCTGCTTCTGTTTTGTTATATTCATTCATTTGTTTTATTTTTTTAGATTCCACATATAAGGTGATAACATACAGTATTTGTCTTTCTCTGTCTGACTTATTTCACTAAGCATAATACCCTCCAGTTTCATCCATGTTCTTGCAAATGGCAAAATTTCTTTCTTTTTTTTTTAATGGCCGAGTAATATTCCATTTGTGTGTGTGTGTGTGTGTGTGTATCTTCTTATATATATATCTTCTTCACATCTTCTTTATCCATTCATCTGTTGGTGGACATTTCGGTTGCTTCCATATCTGGCTATTGTAAATAATGCTGTTATGAACATTGAGGTGCGTATATATTTTCAAATTAGTGTTGTTGTTTTCTTCTGCTATATACCCAGGAGTAGAATTGCTGGATCATATAACAATTCAATTTTTAGTTTTATAAGGAACCTCCATACTGTTTTCCATAGTGCTGTACCAATACCCATTCCCACCAAGTGCACAAGGGTTCCCTTTCTCCACATTCTCACCAACATTTGTTATTTGTAGAATTTTTGATGACAGCCATTCTGACAAGTGTGAGGTGATATCTCGCTGTGGTTTTGATTTGCATTTCCCTAATGATTAGCAATCTTGATCATCTCTTCATGTGCCTGTTGGCCATCTGTATATCTTCTTGGGAAAATGTCTATTTGGGTTTTCTGCCCAGGTTTAATAGTGTTGTTTGTTTGTTTGATATTGACTTGTATGAGGTGTTTATATATTTTGGATGTTAACCCCTTATCAGTTATATCATTTGTAAATATTTTCTCCCAGTCAGTAGGTTGTCTTTTTGTTTTGTTGATGGTTTCCTTTGCTGTGCAAAAGCTTTTAAGTTTCATTAGGTCCCATTTATTTCTTTTGCCTTAGGAAACAGATCCAGAAAAATCTTGCTATGATTTATGTGCAAGAGTGTTCTGCCGATGTTATCTTCTAGGAGTTTTATGGCTCCAAGTCTTACCTTCAGGACTTTAATCCGTTTGGTGTGATCCTCTTTGAGTCAATCCTGTATGGGACTCTCTGCACTTCCTGGACTTGGTGACTGTTTCCTTTCCCATGTTAGGGAGGCTTCAGCTATTATCACTTCTAATATTTTCTCAGGCCTTTTTTCTCTCTCTTCTCCTTCTGGGACCCCTATAATGTGAATATTAGTGCACTCGATGTTGTCCCAGGGGTCTCTTAAACTGTCCTCATTTCTTTTCATTCTTTTTTCTCTTTTCTCTTTAGTGGCAGTGATTTCCACCACTCTGTGTTCCAGCTCACTGATTTGTTCTTCTCTATCATTTAGTCTACTATTGATTCCTTCTAGTGTATTTTTCATTGCAATTATTGTATTCTTCATCTCTGTTTGGTTGTTCTTTATATTTTCTAACTCTTTGTGAAAAACCTCTAACTTGTCACCCTGTGCCTCCATTCTCCTCCCTATTTCCTTGATCATCTTTATGGTCATTACTCTGAACTCTTTTTTGGGTAGATTACCTATCTCCCCTTCACTTAGTTCTTCTTCTGGGGTTTTATTTTGTTCCTTCGTCTGGAGCATATTCTTCTGCTGCCTCATTTTGTCTAAGTAGTTGTTTGTATTTTTATGTCTGTAGTAGGTTAGTTATGTTTCCTGACCTTGGAGAAGTGGCCCCCCGTAGGAGGCATCCTATGTATACCAGCACTGTGCTCCCCTCTCATCACCTGAGCTACGTGCTCTAGTGTGCCCCCTATGTGGGCTGCGAGGGTCCTTCTGTTGTGGTAGGCTAACTATGTGGGTGGTCTGGTAGGTTTGGTTGACCCGTAGTCTGGTTGGTTGCCAGGCCCTGCCTTGTACAGATGCTGCTGGCTGCTGTTTAGTGGGGCTTGGTCAGGAAGCAGCTGGCTGCAGAACCCTAGGGTCCCTGGGGCTAGTGCTGGCTCACTGGTGGGCAGAGTCAGGGTCCCAAAGACTCTGGGCAGGCTTTATCCAAAGACTCTGGGCAGGCTTTGTCCAATCAGTTGAAGGCCTTAAGAGCAAAAGAAAAAAAAAAAATGATGTTTCTTGAAGAAGAAATTCTGCCTGAAGACTACAGCATCAAGTTCAAAACTTCCTGAGTTTCCAGACTCCTAGCTTACCTATGAGCTTTGGACTTGCCAGCCCCCATGGTCCTGTGAGCCAATTCCTTAAAATAATTCTCTCTCTCTCTCTCTTAATCTCTGTCTCTCTGTCTCTCTTTCTCTCCTATTGTTTGCTTCTCTGTAGAGCCTTGACTGATACAGCTACTGAGAGGTCTTTAGGGAGAAGTGGGATCTGAGAGGCTTTGAGAAAGTTTAGCTGAGGCATGTCAAGGTCACATTTCCTGGAGTCAGATTTGAGTGCCTTTCGCATATGGTAGCTTTCCTGCATTAAACTTCAAGGAGAAAGTGTTGAGGTTTGAGTATCTAAAGTCCTGCTCCAGAAACGCTCAACTTTCTTCTCAGAATAAAGCGAGAAACAAAATCATCTACCCAAGATTGACACATACACACTACTATATATAGAGAAGAGATAACTAATAAGGACTTGCTGTAGAGCACAGGAAACTCTACTCTGTAATGGCCTATATGGGAAAAGAATCTAAAAAAGAGTGGATATATGTATATGTATAACTGATTCACTTTGCTATACACATGAAACTAACACAACATTGTAAATCAACTATGCCCTAGTAAGAATAAAAAAAAATAAATCATCTACCCCCATACTCAGTGCAGACACTGAGACCCAAAACCACTACTTAGTGTCTGTATTAACATGATTTTGTGATTCCACTGTCTTTATTTATTTATTTATTTTAAAATATTACTGAATTTTTTATTAGTCTCTTTTGTGGATGTCCCTTCATTGCGGTGGCAGTGGGGAAAGAAAAGGGAAACTTTCTTCATGCATGCACAAAGAGTGTGATATTGACCCAAGATGACAGGAAAAATTTCTCTATGTGCTCAGGTTGGAAAAAAAAGTTGCTGGCTCTTCAGTCCTTGGTTCCCAGTCTGCAGTCCTCGATCCCCAGCCCCCAGCCCCAGCCCCGGTCCTGGCCCTGAGCGGAGAAATGAGCACCAGGGGGACCAGGACCAGGCTGTGCGTCAGGGGTTCTGGTAACGCAGGGATCCCGATGCACCCCGCTCGCTTGACTGCGGGTTGTCCTATTCCCCTGTCTTAATTAACAAGACTTTATTTTAGTAGGAACCTCTTTCTAGGCAAATGGCTTGATTGGTCCATACAGGAACATCCCCCAAAGTCTCATGAACTCTTCTGTGGGACGCATCAAAGCATAGTTTGCACCCTGAGATTCTTTGAATCCCTCACTTCAAAATCCTCCCCTTGGGCTTCCCTGGTGGCGCAGTGGTTGAGAATCTGCCTGCCAATGCAGGGGACACGGGTTCGCGCCCTGGTCTGGGAAGATCCCACATGCCGCGGAGCAACTGGGCCCGTGAGCCACAACTGCTGAGCCTGCGCGTCTGGAGCCTGTGCTCCACAACGGGAGAGGCCGCGATAGTGAGAGGCCCGCGCACCGCGATGAGGAGTGGCCCCCACTTGCCGCAACTGGAGAAAGCCCTCACACAGAAACGAAGACCCAACACAGCCATAAATAAATAAATAAATAAATAAATTAAAAAAAAAATCCTCCCCTTGCTGTTTCCATCAATCCTGGACTGTTGTAGTATAATCCTTACTCGACCCCAATCAAGTTCCCACAATGAATATATGTATAACTGAGTCATTTTGCTGTACAGCAGAAATTCAACCCAACATTGTAAACCAACTATATGTCAACAAGATTTAAAAAAGAAAAAGTCCCCACTTTGAAAGATCCTCCTCAAGTCAAACTTCTAGTTCTCAAGAATTCTGACATTGCTTTCTGTGACCAACCTGCACCCCGACATCGTCAAAGCTCTGCGGGGGGAGTTCTGTCTCTTGCCGTGGAGAGCAATGGACTTGGCTTTATCTATCATCAGCCTGTGATGGTTTTTTGGGGAGAGGGACAGGGTGATGATAAACCGGTTACTCGCAGACATAAATGACATAATTATGCTTTTTACCTGAAGGCACGATCACTCATTCATGGCCTGTTCTTACAAGCTCATACATGAAAGATATCCACCCCTTACCGAGTAGCTTTGGCCCCATACTTCACCCCCTTTCTTAATACCCTTGGGGGCAGAACAGTTTCTGGGCATGTTAGCTCAGCCTGTTGATAGATGCATGTGTTCTCTCCATTTCCGCTGCTGATTGGTGGGGATAAAAGCCCTGTTGTGGTTTCTTCCTTTTTTTTTTAACTTTTAATTTAATTTTTATTTTATATTGGAGTATAGTTGATTTACAATGTTGTGTTAGTTTCAGGTGTACAGCAAAGTGATTCAGTTATACGTATACATGTATCTATTCTTTTTCAAATTCTTTTCCCACATAGGATGTTACAGAATATTGAGTACAGTTCCCTGTGCGATACAGTAGGTCCTTGTTGGTTATCAGTTTTATATATATTGATAGTAGTGTGTATATGTCAATCCCAAACTCCTAATTTATCCCTCCTCCCAACATTTCCCCCCTGGTAACCATAAGTTTGTTTTCAAAGTCTGTGAGTCTGTTTCTGTTTTGTAAATAAGTTCATTTGTATCATATTTTTACATTCCACATATAAGTGATATCATATGATTTGTCTTTCTCTGTCTGACTTACTTCACTTAGTATGATAGTTTCTAGGTCCATCCATGTTGCTGCAAATGGTATTATTTTGTTCTTTTTTATGGCTGTGTAATATTCCATTGTATATATGTGCCACATCTTCTTTATCCATTCATCTGTCAATGGACATTTAGGTTTCTTCCATGTCTTAGGTGCTTTAAATAGTGCTGCGATGAACATATGGGTGCAGGTATCTTTTTGAAGTATGGTATTCTCTGGATATATGCCCAGGAGTGGGATTGCTGGATCATATGATAGTTCTATTTTTAGTTTTTTAAGGAATGTCCATACTGTTCTCCATAGTGATTGTACCAATTTACTTTCCCACTGGTGGGGCTTCTTGCCCCAGTAATGGATGGCCAAATTGATCCAACTCAGGGGGCAAGGTAATAGGAAGGCTGGTTTCATTGCCAGGTCCCAACCATGCCTTCTAATTCTACTTTGCCAGCCATAAAGCTGATATTCTGACACCTTCCCAGCTCCCGTGTCTGTTTCTTAATTGTTTTAGAATCTACAGAGTGAAGAGATGTGATTGCTGGTTTTATCTATTCCCACAGCAGATCCAGCCTGCCTGTAATACTTGAGTCAGCCCATCTTGCATCACCAAATGAATGACACAGACAAGCTACAATTGTCAAAGATGTACAGATGTTGTCACTTCCAGCTGGAACGGTCAGGAAAAACTTCATGGAAGAGGTAATATTTGAGTTAATCTTGGGGGAACAATTTACTTATACAGGCGAAAAAGTGTAAGGAGGATTCAGAAGTAAGTCGGCAGTTCAGGAGGGGCCTGATGGGAGTGATAGTGAG
Source organism: Balaenoptera musculus (assembly GCF_009873245.2). Lineage (NCBI taxonomy): Eukaryota > Metazoa > Chordata > Mammalia > Artiodactyla > Balaenopteridae > Balaenoptera > Balaenoptera musculus. The sequence continues at coordinate 1,130,338 of NC_045788.1, read as the reverse complement.
TCTCTGGAGAAGGCCCAGAATGTTCAGCCCCAAGGAGTAGTCAAGTCTGACACTGTGGAAGGGTTTTGTTAGGATGTAGTGAGAGTTAGGCCAGGAAAAGTGGGTGGGAGCTAGATTTAGCTCGTGCTAGCATTTTAATAATGAAAGACACAATTTTGAAATGGTAACTTAGGAAACTGGAAACACTTCTTCAAACCTGCAACTAGGAGGTCATTTAAAAACAATTATTTCTGGAATCTTGGATTGTTTTGCTCGTTTGTTTTCTCTGGTTGCTCACTGAAAATAGGGCACCTGTGCACTCCCCCCAGCCCCCCACCCATGGACTTAGAATTCTTTTAGAAGAGTTCAGAGCTTTTCATCTAATGCCCATCCAGTGGCTTTCACACACAGTAAAGCCAGCTTCCTGCTGTCTCCAACAGATATGTGAGAAGAGGTGAAAAATAATGCAGTAATCACACTGTGAAACCTAACGCCAATGCTATCAAATTTGGCCACTCATTGTGGTTCTGAGTCATGGTCACATAAACAAAATGAATCAAAAGGATAGGATTATAAAATACTGTTAAGGGATTAACATTTCAACATTTCACAAGTTAGCCAGAGTCTTCATTTCCGTAGCATGCCATCGACTTACTTGTTTTCTATAAACCTTGTACATAACAATGCATTCATTTTTAAAGAATCTTTTGGGATAAATCATTGATATGCTAAATTACGGTTTGCTAGGGCAAATTTGTTTAAGGATCCCAAGTACTTTCTGATAAGTAAAGGATGAGACTCTTGTTAAAAGATAATTTTCAGACAAAGGTAAAATCCTGACTCTACTACAGATATAAAAATGAACTTATGTTACAGTTTTATTTTATTCATATAGGAGAGAACCAGGAATACCTTATAACCTAATTCAAAGAAAAAGTAAAAAAATTGATATGGAGTAAAGGAATTGAATTGCAAATGGAGGTGAATCTGTTTTTCTACAGGAGGGAAGGAAGTTGATAGAAACTCTACAGGGAGACACAGAGTTTGCATGTCTAGTCTACTAACGTGTAAAATTACAAAACAGACAAAGCAACAATGTGTTAGAATGTGACACCCGAAAGGATGTGCTCTGTGTAACCATGTACAGTTTTCCGATGAAACACACATTTTATTCTATACTCCCGACTCCTTCTTGAGAATCAGAGTTTGGAACCTTTTGGGAAGAATATGTGTGTCCCCACCTGAGGACCTGACACAGGGAAAGTCAGGGAAGTCCCTAAAATAAATTAGTCATGAAGGTAGGAACATAGACCAGTGGCAAAGGTGGTTCTGGATCGATGAAGTGGTTAGTTCTGGCCCAGCCTCCTGCCTTATGAAGGAGCTGCTGGGTATTTTCCACTTGCCTCTCCAGAGGCGCTGGTTACCCTTCTCTCCTCTGGGCTTGCATCATGGCTCCTTTGCCCTCTTGTTTCCAACTGGGTTTGCCAATGGGACAAAGCAGCAGGATACTGAAGAGTAAAGCTTGCACGCACCTCCCCAGTTCCCTTCCTGTGGGTTGGATCCTTCAAACAAAGGTCACAGCTCTCACCAAGCACCTCCTGCAGAGTCCTCCTCTGGTCCTCCACATGCTCTGGAGTATTGGGCCACCCCTGAGATTTCCCTGCGGCATGTCCGTACTTTTGAAAACAGTCTCTTTTAAACAATAACTATTTGTTTTAAAATATTTGTGGGGACTTTGAAAAATAGGCTGAGTAAATGAAAGGCGTGACACTGGAAACCTGGTGTGACAGATCTGTAGCTGTTTCTAAAGCAACTTGCTTCTTACGGCGGGTTTGTCCAGCATCAAGATGGCACATCTGGAGTTCCAGCACCTCCCAAAAGGTGGTGGAACATCTGAATTAACCCTTTAGTTGTGAGTAAGCATTCTACAGAGTTCTGAGGATCTTGATGGGAGATATGTCCCTGGAGAAGAGAGAGGCTATTTTTTTTTTGTAAATAGGTGAGGTGAGTGAGGACTTGAGTTATTTTACTGATGTTACATTGTCTGTAATTAACTTTAAATATAGTATTTCTATAGTTTGTGATATATATGTACATGTAGATTACTTTATACCCTAAGGTTAAATAATATTTGAGGCTAATTGATATTTGAAAGTACCCTAGTTGGAAATCCAAACTCCAGAATAAGCAATAGCTATTTGAGTCTGCACAACAGGCTCACTATTGAGCCCATTAAGCAATGCTAGAAATACGTTTTTATTAATGAAAAACAATTTTAAATATATGTGGTTGGTAAAAATGATTGTACAGGCACCTTGTCATTGCATGAATGGGTGGAAATCTGGTGAGCCTCACCTCTTAACTCCAGAATAGTTTCCTAGATACATTTAGCTCATCCCCACTTCCTTGGGGATGGAGGATTGAATATGGAGGATTCCATCTTCTATAGGTTTAGAAGATTAGTTGATCCTACTCTAAATATTATTGTATTTACTTCAGATTGAAACTTGCATTCAAAATACTTGTTGAAATGAAAAAAGGACCAAAAAAAAAAAAAGGGGGGGGGGATTTCACTGAGCTTACAATGACCACTGTGCCTCAGTCAGGATAGCTAGGTTGTGCTGCAGTAACGAACAACAGCTAGAATCCCCATAGCTTGACAAAGGTTTACTTCTTCCTCACTCTGTGTGCTGTTGAGGGTGTGCCCTGCGCTGTCATCACTCAGACCCTGACTGGCAGGGCAGCCGCCGGCTGGAACCTCGTTGACTGTCTTGGAAGAAGGAAGAGGGACCTCCCTCTGGAGGGTCTCGTATTGGCGAATACAGTGTTACCGGTACCAAGAGGGCAGATAGTTGGAAATATCTGGGTAACAGCACATGACTACCACAGGTTGATGGCTTGGTTTGTTGCTGCTGCTTCTAAATAAATGTGTGAGTGGCAGAGTTTAGCCCGAGACTTAACTTTCTTTGTAACTTATCCCCTGGCAAAGAGACTAGGGGAGAGGAAGCAAGATAGGTCCTCAACTATCTTTAATAAGTGGAAGCTATTGGTATCTACCAACAAAGTGTTGAACAATTGTTGAATGGAAAATTGGCTTAGGACAGTTTGAATCAAGTGGAATACTGAAATAATTCGTGGCTTCCAAGTGAGGAAGAGGGACACACTTATTACAGTATTTCATCTCACGTCATCTGTAGCTTAAATGCAAGTCTGTGATGATGGACACTGGAACACAAGCTAGTAGATTCCTCAGAATATTCTAGATTTTGTTTTCTTTTTTCTATCTTCCTTCCTTCTTTCGTCCCCTCCCTCCCTCCTTTCTTCCTCCCTCCCTCCCTCCCTTCCTTCCTCTCTTTCTTTCTTTCTCTCATACTGTTACACTTCCTAAATATTTCAACATCTTGATGACTATTCTATGGGACTCCATGGCACCAAAGACAGTAAAATTCTGTTTCACTTGGCTATACAAGCAGTTGGCATCTCTTATATGATTCCCTTGAGTTTTAATGAGTCTGAAGGCCTATTTGGAAGTTCCTTCCTTTGGTCCCCAAAGTCACGGAGTATTCAGAGAAACATCTAAATGAGAGTTAACTTCCAGCAAATAATATCCCTGCATTTGCTGCCAATTAAACTCTAGCTGAGAGCTAAGTGTGTGATTTGGGAATGAAACTTTTTTGCAACACAATACACAAAAAGCAATTATAGTGTTTTTTCCTATAACCAGTTAAATGACAGAGGAAATAGAATTGGTACTTAGTAATTATCACACTCTGCCCAACTTCCTCTGTAATTTAATAGGTATAAGATTCTTTTAAACCTCAAATTACTCAACAATGTAGCTAATTTGTAACCTAGATAAATCATTTTACATTTTGCTAGCTAAACCAACTGGTTAAAATGATGAAGTTAAAATATACCACATCTAGATTGAGCTTTTCTCAGAAATGTTTTAATTCCATATTGAGTTTTCTGAATATAATATAATCATATTCAAAATTCAAAACAGCTGGCCTTACCTGCATCATGACTGGGTATAAGGTCTGGTGGAATTGGAGCAATCTATTGGCAAAGAGGACTAGACACCTATGTGTGTACCTTGGTTTGAATTTAAAAAGAAAACTGTTTGAGAAATGGAAATGATATAATTTCTGCTGTATAAATGTTAACAATAATCCATTAAAATTTTTTTCTTCTTGAATCTCAAAAACATAAGTTTGCCTGTTTAAAAATTGAATTGCCGTCCAAAATATTGCTGATACAAAGGAAATATTTTCTGTTGTATTTTCACAAACTAAAGGAACAACATTATCATGCAACTTATTTTGTAAATAAGTTCATTTGTATCATTTGTTTAGATTCCACATATAAGTGATATTATATGATATTTGTCTTTCTCTGTCTGACTTACTTCACTTAGTATGATAATCTCTAGGTGCATCCATGTTGCTACAAATAGCATTATTTCATTCTTTTTTATGGCCGAGTAATATTCCATTGTATATATATACCACATCTTCTTTATCCATTCATCTGTCGATGGACATTTAGGTTGCTTCCAAGTCTTGGCTATTGTGAATACTGCTGCAGTGAACACTGGGGTGCATGTATCTTTTTGGATTAGAGTTTTCTGTGGATATATGCCCAGGAGTGGGTAATCGCTTCTTGGCCTTTTGGGTAAGATCAAGTGTATTTGTATGATTAAGATGACTGCATTAAGAATACATTCAATTTTCTTTCTCCCCTGACCTGAAGTAAATGAAATCCTGTGTGAGATATGAGAATGGAAATGGAGGGTTCCGTGTGTGTAGGGAGAGAGTGATCACTGATTGTAAGGAGTCAGGTCAAGCTGGGGACCCCATTAGCTTATCAATGAGCAAACCAGCCAGTCAGGCCTCCCAAGGCTACAGGGTCTTGTACACTCGGCCAGGTTTGTTTTTAGCTTCCCTTCAGTACTTCCTTTGGTTTTCTTAGAGGAGTTATGCTCCTGATATTTTTATACGCTCTGTCATTCTTCCCTTTAATAAAGCACATCTATCCCTTGTTTCATTCTGTATTCCCCAAGATGGCAGTGATTCGAAGAAATTTGTATACACTGTTAGAAAGCTGACGTGTTACCCTTTATGATGGCATCATGCCTCAAACCAGTGAAAATACTCTCAGCTCTACAAAGGCCTCAAGGAGTCAGCCTCACTGACACAGACTTTTATGAGACCATAAATGTGAAATACTGTAGCACTAAGTCTGGCATACTGGGAGATGTTCAATACTGGTAGTTAAAAAAGAATTTATAAGTAAATAATCCAGTAAGACGGATCCTTATGCTTTTGTTTATAGAGGTGGTCTTATTTCCACCTCTCAAGATAATGTGCCTTCAGATAACATTCATGATTAGGGCATTCGAAGACTGTGGGGAACGGTCTTGTTTACCAAACCTGCTTGTTAAGAATGCAGATTCTGGGGCTGTGTCTAAACCCATTGATCAGACTCCCAGTGTAGCATGACCCAGAAATCTGCATTTCACCATGATTCTAATGGATTCTAAACTTTAAGACCCTATACTCCTCAGTGACCTGGGACCTTTTCTTCAGTGGTAAAACTTGGATCAGTTAACTAGGTTACCTCTAAGAGTGGATACAACAAAATGAAAAAGATGTGGGGAACAGGATAATTTTCAGAGAGGTTGTCATATGATTTTACTAGTCTCTTTTAATTGCTCCTAACTTTCTTCAGAATTAATCTCTAACAATTACAGTTTAAATTTCTTTGAAAATACCTTCTGTGTTTTTTTGCTGAGATTTCTGCAGGTTTCTGCAAGGAGGACAGTCACAGCTACAAAGAACAGGTCAAGGAGAGTAAGGATTTGCATCTTTCTGTCTTTTCTCCATTTCCTTATCTCTTAAACACACCATTAAATGCAAAAATAAGCAAATAAATGAATATCCGTCATAATAGATCCATACATAAAATACGTAGCTATTTTAAAAACCATTTTAGTTTAGGTCTTAGATGTGCCATAAACTGAATGTGTGGACTTGGGTCAGGCAGGTCATCATTCAGAATGAAGACTGAACTTGATCTTTTTTTTTTTTTCACTTTTATTTATTTTTTTTAAAATTAATTTTGGGGACTTCCCTGGTGGTCCAGTGGTTAAGACTTCACCTTCCAACGCAGGGGGTGCACGTTCTATCACTGGTCAGGGAGCTAAGATCCCACATGCCTTGCGGCCAAAAAACCAAAACATAAAACAGAAGCAAAATTGTAACGAATTCAATAAAGATTAAAAAATAATAATAAAATTAATTTTTATTGGAGTAGAGTTGATTTACAATGTTGTGTTAGTTTCAGGTGTACAGCAAAGTGAATCAGTTATACATATACATATAGCCACTCTTTTTTAGATTCTATTCCCATATAGGTCATTACAGAGTATTGAGTAGAGCTCCCTGTGCTATACAGTAGGTTCTTATTAGTTATCTATTTTGTATATAGTTGTGTTGAACTTGATCTTTATTTTCAAACTGTGGTCCCTTGAGTGGGTGTCCTCAGTGGCCACCAAACTGTGATGAGGCTCAGGAAATGCTACCTGAGAATATGCCACCTTGAATATTGAATATTTTGAATATTGAATATTTCAATATTGAAATATTGACATATTGAATATTGGCATATTGAATATTTTAAGCTGAAGAATTTTGAGAAAAGGGCAGAAGTAGAAAGGCCACGCTGCCCTTCTCCCTCCCCCACATCTTTTTTATGACCTGGAAACAGGTCAGAAAACTCTCACGTGAGAAGCGCCCTCCCTACACCTGGAGGAAAGAAGCATCCTTATCTCTGAAGACAAAGGGTTGCTGAGAAGAAGCTAACAGGCAGGACTTGCAAAGCTTCCCCAGTTTACTGCACTTTCCTCACTCATATTTCTGCACGATGCTTGACTCTTCATCAGATACAACAGAAAAACGATCTGGTTTAGTCGTTTCTTCAGGCCTTCATTTCCTTATGAAGGTTCCCACGTCAAGTAAACGTCATATTAAATAAATGTGCATGCTTTGCTTCTGTTAATCTGTCTTTGTCAGTTTAATTTTCAGACCCAGCCAGGGACCTGTAGGAACACTTTTTCCTCCCCTGCACATGGATAAATGGAAAACCCAGTAAGTAGGGCCCCAGGCTCCCACTCTTGCTTTCACTGGAGCAAGCTCACTTCTATGTTTGCTTTGCTGGGGGTCCACACGAAGTATGTTTGGAACAAATAAGCCAGTGCACCGTATGAACTCCAGGTGTCCAAGTCCAGTCTGGATTCAAGTTTGGACAAGTCCATCTAGCTTTTTTAAAAGTGCTTAAAAAGATTAAGGAGTCTGCCCCAAGCTAACAGCAAGGACTTCTTCTGTTTCATTCTTCTGTTTCAGGGTTGTGTAATTCCCACTGGGGTGGAGGGTGAAATTTCACTCTGTGTAACAAAGTTAGTAGGGAAAGAGGGTTTCTATTTTTATAAGTTACTCTGGTGGTGGCATTTATCCAATGAGAAAGCCAGGGGTATCCACTTACAAAGTCATGGAAGTTACCTGCTCTGTATGTAAGTATTCTTGGCCCTAGCCTGCCCGTACTCTTGAGTGTATTTTCTGGCCTCACCACGGTCCATATTTGGGGCAGGGATAAAGGGACAGACGTGAGAGCCAGGCAGACTGGCCCACAGCCGTCCACTTGGAATCCCTTTGGAATCTCCATAATTTCCTTGGAAGTTTTTCAGAGCAGAAAAGAGGATGCATACAAATTGAGAATAGACTGTTTAAGTAGCCCTGGTGCTTCTGGCTTCATAGTTATTTTGTATCCTTTTGCTACAACACTGAACAGTTTTCTCATTTTGTGGGAATCCACAAGCTGTAGATCTTGTTGAATGCAGGGGGTTATCTCACATGGCGGAAGCCAGAAAGGTCCACTATTCTCTCTACCTGGGGTGGAGGCTGAAGGGTGAGCATGTGACCAAGTCTTGGGCAATCTGATGTTCCCCCATAACTTTAAATCTCTGTTGAATGGCACAAAGATAATGGCACGAATAATTCAATTCAATTGAATTCACTAATTCAGTATTCATGCAGGAGCAGCGACATCTAGGGGTGGGCAGTGGCACTGTCTTACAAGGGTGGTGGTCTCCCGGTTGTCTAACTTCTGCAGCTACCTTGCTTCCTTTCCATTTTCCAGTTCTGGTCTTCCAAGTTTTTGTTGATTCTGTCAGATCTTCATGTCCTTCCACTAAATTATCTTTTGATTCAGACAACAAGAGTTAGTTTCTGTTGCTTGCATTCAAGAACTCTAGCTGATATTGAAAGGCTAAAACCAAAACCGAACCAACCCTTGTATGGAAACAACATGATAACGTTTATATTAACTTTCTATCATATGAAAATTAATATACACAGTATGATTGTGACTATTTTGATATAGTATCTTTTATATCTTAATAGTAGTGATAGTTAATTTAAAAAATTGTTTACTTTATATTGGAGTACAGTTGGTTAACAATTTTGTGTTAGTTTCAGGTGTACAGCAAAGGGATTCAGTTATACATATATATGTATCTATTCTTTTTCAAATTCTTTTCCCATTTCGGTTATTACAGAATATTGAGCAGGGTTCCCTGTGCTATACAGTAGATCCTTATTAGTTATCTATTTTATATATAGTAGTATGTACATGTCAATCCCAAACTCCTAATTTATCCTTCCCCACTACCTTTCCCCTTTGGTAACTGTAAGTTCATTCTCTAAGTCTGTCAGTCTGTTTCTGTTTTGTAAATAAGTTTATTTGTATCATTTTTTTAGATTCCACATATAAGTGATATCATATGATATTTGTCTTTCTCTGTCTGACTTACTCGTCTTAGTATGACAATCTCTAGGTCCATCCATGCTGTTGCAAATGGCATTATTCGTTCCTTTTTCTGGTTGAGTAATATTCCATTGTATATATATGTACCAAATCTTCTTTATCCATTCCTCTGTTGATGGACATTTAGGTGGCTTCCGTGTCTTGGCTATTGTAAATAATGCTGCTATGAACATTGGGGTGCATGTATCCTTTTGAACCATGTTTTTCTCTGGATATAGTATCTTTTATATCTTAATAGTAGTGATAGTTAATTTTGTGTGTCAACTTAGCTAGGCCACTGTACCCAGATTTTTGGTCAAATATTATTGTAGATGTTTCTGTAAGGTATTTTTTAAGATAAAATTAATATGTAAATCAGCAGACTTTGAATAAAGCAGATTATCTTCCACAATGTGAGTGAGTTGAAGCCCATCCAATCAGTTGAAAGCCTTAAGAAAAAGACTGACCTTCCCCGAGGAAGAGGAAATTCTGTCAGCAGATGGTCTTTGAACTCAAACTGCCATTCTTCCCTGGGTCTCCAGCCTGCCAGCTTACCCTGTAGAGTTAGAACTTGCCAGCTTCTGCAGTCACATGAGCCAATTTCTGAAAATAAATCTTTTTCTCTCTCTAATATTTTGTTGGTTCTGTTTCTCTGGAGAATCCTGACTAATACAATACTCAAGCATACTACCCAATGAAAGGCACAAATCTCTGTTCTGTGTGCTAAATAGCTCTGTAATACTCACTCTTTGGTGCAGTTATGTAGCTCCACCCCCTTGTTGGATTAGGCAAAGGTTCTTGTGGAAGAAGGAGGTCCTAGTACAACAGAGAGCAGATGCATTTCCTGCCTAATGCGGCTTCCCAGAGGGTCTAGAGTAGATCTCTTTAGTGCTTGGTCAGGGAATATTAACCTATATGGAGCCCCCAGTGGTGTCTCCTGGACCAAGCCTTTCAAACCCACCAGGGGGCGCTGCATCAGCGACAGCAACCTCACAAGCCAAGGTTGGCCCTCTGGGGATGCGCTTGCCTGGTGGTAAGAGGTTCACAGTGGTTCCATATTAGAAGAGATTTAGGCAGTCCAAGCAATTCCTATAGAGTCATTGAATCTTCCTGGCTAGTATTAGAAATAGACTAGGGGGAAGACACAAAAGGAAGAGGACTTAAGTCAGGAAAAATGGGCTGGGGTACTTCCCTGCTTCAAACTTGTGTGATGCTCTAGGAATTGGAAGTTTCAAGGAGGAGATATAAGAGAAAGGCAAGAATTTGTAGCAACACGGGAACTAGAGGTTATTACACTAAGTCAGACAGAGAAAGACAAATACCATACGATACCACTTCGGTGTGGAGTCTAAAATACGACACAAAAGAACTTATCTACAAAACAAAAACAGACTCAGAGGCATAGAGAACAGACTGGTGGTTGCCAAGGGGGACGGGGTTGGGGGAGGGATGGATTGGGAGTTTGGGATTAGCAGTTGCAAACTAATATGTAGAGAATGGATACACAACAAGGTCCTACTGTAAAGCACAGGGAAGTATAGTCAATATCCTGTGATAAAAAATAATAGAAAAGAATATGAAAAAGAATATACATACATATGTATAACTGAATCACTTTGCTGTACAGCAGTAATTAACACAACATTGTAAATCAACTAGACTTCAATTAAAAGAAAAGAAAAGAGAAAGGCAAGAGAGGAGCGATGGTCAACTGGGAGAGATGGTGCTTGGTGAAGGCGGGAAGAGGGGGGTTTGCTCTGAGGACACACCAGCCCACTCTTAGGGCCAGTGCAATCGGACTTATTTCTGTTGCAACCTAGTTATGCAGGTTTGCTGTGAGGAGCAAACAAGTGAGATGCTGTATGTGATGGTGCCCGAGGAACCACAGAAAATGACGCAAATGCCACTTAATGAGAGAGGTGTGGGTGCGCGGGAGCGAAACACTGAAGCACGTCTCGTCTCCGTTGCACCAGCCTGCTCCTCTCTCCGCATGTCAAGGGCTAAAAAGGAAGCCCAAAGAAAGAAAGCGAGAAGAGCAGCCCTTATCAGCCCCACCTCCGCGGCGGCAACAGCCTCTCCCTCCGGTGGTTCCCGGAGTCGTCCTTCTAAAGCAGATCCGCTCACCTCTCTGTCCTCCCGTTGCAGACGTGGAGCTGCGCTACCCAGATCCGCCTTCAGGAAGAGCTCGCTCCCCACGGCGGGGAGGGGGCGGCAGCTTCAGTTCTCATCTCCCCAGGGTCTGCCCGGCTGCAGAGAGGTGCACCTCCCCCAGCTCTCTCCACTCGCCAGGTCACACCCTTCCCCGAGGCCTTCACCCACTGCTGAGTGAAGTGGACACGTAATGGCCTGGCAGTTTCGGCTAGAACCAGGATAGCTCTGAAGGGCTTGCCCTGGAGCTTCGCACTGGGCTGGCCAAGGCTCTGATGGGCCTGTGTCTTAGCTTAACTTCTCCCTCCGTCCATTCATGCTTCCTCTCTCTCCTCTCCCTTCCAGGTATTGGTCCTTCACAAACATCTTCATAAACACCCGCAAACTCTGTCTCAGTACGTGCTTCCAGAGAACCCAACCTGTAACACCATCTTTAATCCTTCAAACAGTTGCCCACTGCTTCCACAGAACTTCTCACTGGTGTCCATGAGGGTGTGCCAATCCAAAGAGTGCCAGGCACTCAACAGAGGCTCAATAAATACTTGTTCTGTTGGTGTGCAAAGCTCCAGAATGAATAGGAGGAAAGCAGCCCCTTCCCCTAAAGCTGACAATTCCTGGAGCATTAATTTCTCAATGGAAATAAAACATTAAAAAATGTTAAAGCAAACAAGGGTATCTTATAGACTATAGCATGATTTTTTTTTTTTTTAAGATTTCAACTTTATTTTTTTTTATTATTTATTATTTTTTTAAATTTTATTTATTTATCTATGGCTGTGTTGGGTCTTCATTTCTGTGCGAGGGCTTTCTCTAGTTGCGGCAAGTGGGGGCCACTCCTCATCGTGGTGCGCGGGCCTCTCGCTATCACGGCCTCTCCCATTGCGAAGCACAGGCTCCAGACACGCAGGTTCAGCAATTGTGGCTCACGGCCCCAGTTGCTCTGCGGCATGTGGGATCTTCCCAGACCAGGGCCCGAACCCGTGTCCCCTGCATTGGCAGGCAGACTCTCAACCACTGCGCCACCAGGGAAGCCCAGCATGATTTTTTAAAAATGAAGTAGAGTTGATTTACAATGTTGTGTTAATTTCTGCTGTACAGGAAAGTGACTCAGTTATACATATATATGTATATATAAACATTCTTTTTTAAATATTCTTTTCCATTATGGTTTATCACAGGATACTGAATATAGTTCTCTGTGCTGTACAGTAGGACCTTGTTGTTTATCCATTCTCTATATACGAGCTTACATCTGCTAACCCCAAACTCCCACTCCATCCCTCCCCCAACCCCCTCCCCCTTGGCAACTACAAGTCTGTTCCCTATGCCAGTGAGTCTTTTTCTGTTTCATAGATAGCTTCATTTGTGCCATATTTTAAATTCCACACATAAGTGATATCATATGGTATTTGTCTTTCTCTTTCTGATTTACTTCACTTAGTACGATAATCTCTAGTTGCATCCATGTTGCTGCAAATAGCATTATTTCATTCTTTTTTATGGCTGAGTAGTATTCCATTGTATATTTGTACCATGTCTTCTTTATCCATTCATCTGTCTATGGACATTTAGGTTGTTTCCATGTCTTGGCTATTGTGAATAGTGCTGTATAGCAAGAATTTTGAAGTTAAAACAAATTTCGAAAAATTTTGGCCCAAGCAGGAAGTTGCTTTAATCTCCAGCCTTAAATCCTAGGGAAAATATTTGATTCTTTTGTGTCATCAGGACATTAATGAATAATCTGAGAAGTTCTGATCTTCTATCTCCTCACCTATGTAGTACAGCATGAAACTTTCTTCACCATTTACTGCTACCAGCTTTGCAACCAGATCTCTTGCCTTCCTGGACCTACATGCTTCACCCTAGCCATGTGGAACCACTGTAGATCCCAAACACCCTTGGAGTGGTCATGTGTTTTGGGTATGCCCTAGACCCACCTGCTCAGTTTTGTTCTGGTTATTCTATGGTGAATCTTTACTTGTGTCAAGGGTCCACACCTTCTCCACTCCCTGCCCATTTGGTTTGAGTGCAGATCCCTCTACTTTTGGCTCCAGGAGTGAACTTGTGATCTAGATCTGACCAATCAGAGTGTCACATCCTCTTGACTCTAGTATCACAGGATTGGGTGTTTCGATTGGACACAATGAATCCCAATTTCAAGGCTTTTGCAGAACTATCAGGAAGGAAGAAACGTTTCTTTCTATTGAGGTTATTAGAAGCTAAGATGTAAGTCTAGAGCTGCAGCCAGTCATCTTGCACCATGAAGGGGAAGCTTGCCTAAGCATTGTGTCTGCAGAGAGGAAAGTGGAGCTTAGAGGTGAGGAGAGGCTAGTTTGCAATAATATCTGTTGGGTGCCTGGATCTAGATATATCTGAAGGCTATACACCTCTGGATATATTATCTATGTGAAATGATACATTTCTCTGGGCTTTTTTTTTTTAACCACTTGAATTCGGTTTAGTATATGAGTTTTTATATGTATATATGCCGTAAGTGACACCTTACCTTCTCCTCATCACCCTGGTCCCAGTGAATACCTTTATTTAAGAATGAGAACAAAAATCACTCCCCATGTGAACCTGAATCCCTTGGGCAGAGACTGAATTATTGTCTTCTTTGGTCTCTCATAGCATCTAGTCTGTATAACTTCATTAAATCTTGTTTTGTTTTGTTTTGTTTTTTCCGCTAAGGTCTTCATCTGTTTACATCTTTCACTGCTGGAGAGCAATCCCACCTCACCCCCACCCCCAGTTCAGATACTATGTGTTCTTCATTTCCTTATTCCTCGTGCATCACAGAGTACCTGGCACAGAGTAGGTAGTCGTTACATCTGCAAAAATGAATGCAAATAGAGATAGGGGTGATCTATTATAGAAACATAGTGTTTCAAAAATATACTGGCTAGGGATAGTTTTGACTCTATTAATGGTGCTTCCTTTTCCCTTTCCAGGAAGTTTTATTTCTTGGAAAACATTAGAAATATGATTGTACAAAGTATATTTTCCCACTGGAATTGGTGGTTTCAAGAAGAATGTCTTATGACAACGTGAGGAGTACAATATGCTAAACGCATTGCTATAATTTCTGGAGGGCAATTTCAGATCTTTGTTTTTGCAATGATTAAGAAGTAACTTTTGTTTCACACTTTTGTTGCAAAGGATAATTGATTCTTAGCAACACTATTGGAAGCTTCTTATCCCAGAAGGATTTGAGGTAGACCAGAAGATCCAAATCTGCCTTGTTCAAGTAACACTTGAAGTTTTCATGCACATTGTGGGAAAACAACTGTTTCTCATTAGGCTGGTCTAAAATAAAAACCATTTCATCTTTTGAAAATTTTAATGAGTTATTTTCTTGGTTGCTTGGGTGGAACATTTCTCTGCAGTTGAGCAAATATATTAGAGGCATATACAAATCTGTCACACTTGCGGTGTTCACTTGACTCAGAACTTTGTTATTAACAGTTTCTTAATAAGCAGCCTTTTAATCCTCCTGGTTTTGTAGACGGAACCTTTCCCATATCAAAGGATGAAGAGAGAGACATAGTAAACCCTTCTGTAAACACTGAGAAGAAATTGGTAGGAGGCTCTCTGGCCTTGATGTGGTTTACAAAATACATCAAACAGGAGCAATAAGAAGTAATAATTATAAGCTAAAAACTGAAAATTGTGGCATGGATATGTTTCTCTTTTGGTGGGAATATTACACCATTATACCATTTAACAAGAATGATTGGGAAGAGTAATAAATAAATTTTATTATTAAGAAGAACCAGGAATAGTTTTATTTTTTAGTTTTATGACAAGTAGGCAGACCTATAGACTGTATCTGTTTTCTATTTTTTTCAGCAATTTTATTGTAATTTTACTGGTTTTTGAAATAAACTCACATTCCATATATTAATTCATCTGCCCTATTGCAATGACTATGTGTGTCATAGTGTCATTTTGTGACACTATGAGTACATGTGTCTACCTGCCAGTAGGCAAAGCAGATGAAATTATGCTTGTTTGCATCACCAAAATATAAAATTTGCTGAGTAAGACTTGACTACAGATAAAAATAACTATCATTTGAAATATTTTTTTAATGCACAGTGACATCTCATAAAAAATATAATTATCTGCCTACTTTTTGAAAAAGCAAAGATCAGAGGAGTGAAATGTGGGAGTGATTCTATTAACGTTCCTGGTAGAGTTTCCTCTATTGTTAAGATCTCAAGATTCTTTCAGTTACATACACTAATGATTGTATAAAGAGGGCAGAGAAAACAGCAATTTATTATGATGACTGGATTAAGTACTCTGGCATGGAACAGAGAAAAACGAGCATCTCTGCAGATGGGAATGTGGCCACATAATGTTTTCAGCAACAGATTTCTATGGAGGATTTTTGGCAACAAGGATAAACGTTCGTATTGCTGGAATTGCCATATGAGTTATATTGGAACTATTTTAAGATAAACTGGAACCTGTTATTTCTTGGACTCTGTAGTTCTGATTTACGTATTGGAGGATTAGAAAAATGTAAGTTGTTGACAGGTGTTCTCTGGAGTATTATTAGGCCAGGTGTTTGTGGTTTTGAACTGATTTGAAAATAAAAGTCTTATTAGGCTTTCCAAGTCAGAAGGTGTGGGGTGTATTGATTATTCAAGTGAAGATGTTTGGATTAAGTCAATACTAACTGGAAGCAGCCTACTGTCTAGAACTCTCAGTAAGAGGGGATATTCTTACCGGTGCCAACGTCTCTGGTCCTCAGAACTTCATGAGGAAAATGTGGTAGTAATAGCATCAATTTCATAGGATGGCTACTGTGAGACCTAAATGAAATTGTGTATGTGAAGAGCCCTTTGTAAATTACAAGGTACCGAATAGTATCTATAAGTATGTCTATTTCAAAACCAGTACCATTACTTCTAGCTGATACTTACGGTGCGCTGTGCCACATCCTGCTAGCTCACCTGACTTAAATGCAGCTGCAGGAGGAATTTCCAGAGTTACCAGCATCCCTTCTCAAGGGGAGGAAGCTGTGTCTCTCAACTTTGAAGCCACAGAAGGCTGATCAACCACATACAGACATGGTCCAGGAGTGGGGCGGGGTGGGGGGGGGAATTAGTGCCCCACGGCTGATGGGAGTCAGTGTACAAAGGTCCTGGGCTGCTTGTCTTCTGGTGAGACAAGGCTGACGTGTGGGCCACACATTTCCGCACAGGCTTCTCAGCAGACATGAGCTCTGGCTGCCCACAGAGGGAACCAGCACACCATCTTACTGTCTTTTCTCACTCTCCTGTCTTGCATTTCCCACTCCCTCAATTCTGCTTTCTTTTCCCATAGAACTATCTGCACCCCAGCCCTTGCTCTCTGGAGATAGCACCATAACCTCACTTCCTCTAAGACATTTTAGTGTCACGCTAAAGAAAAAAAGACACCAAACTGCTGCAAAAGGAAATGTTTCTGTCCATTAATGTAATTAATAATATGATCATCTCCATATATGAAGAAAGCAATAAGTATATAAAAGAAAGCAATATAGGGCTTCCCTGGTGGCGCAGTGGTTGAGAATCTGCCTGCCAATGCAGGGGACATGGGTTCGAGCCCTGGTCTGGGGAGATCCCACATGCCGCGGAGCAACTAAGCCCGTGAGCCACAACTACTGAGCCTGTGCGTCTGGAGCCTGTGCTCTGCAACAAGAGAGGCCGTGACAGTGAGAGGCCTGCGCACCGTGATGAAGAGTGGCCCCTGCTCGCTGCAACTGGAGAAAGCCCTCGCACAGAAACGAAGACCCAACACAGCCAAAAATAAATAAATAAATTAATTAATTAAAAGCCATGCTCATAAAATCTTTAAAAAAAAAAAAAAAAGAAAGCAATATATATAATTTTATTTGTTCGTTCACCTATTGATGGATGTTAATTTATCTAGATTTCGCATTAAGTTGTACAAAGCAGTCTCTTAGGATTTGTTTAAATTAACGTTCTTCTGATGATTATATCTCCCATGTGATTGCTAATTTTGTGTATTTGGTTTTTCTTCTTTTTATTTTTGTTTAGTTTTGTTAATGGTTTCCTCTTTTGGTGTTTTTCTGCTTCTCTTGACTTTTCATTTTCTAACTTCTTCATTTCTGTTTTCACCTTTATTAAATACTTGTTCTTAAAAAAAAAAAAAAAAGAAAGAAAAAAGGATATTTCAGCAAGCACCCTATGGAGAAAATTGCTGTCAGTTTTACCATACTGGAGGGATTAAGAGGCTGTCATGATGATAGTCAATGTACTCAGAACTTCTAAAGCTTCAGAGCTGTTGTTTTCAGTGTTTTTTCCAATCCTTTAATTATAGAAAAAAGCCCCGCACATGGGGAAGGGGAGCTCAGTCTGTCCTTTATGAGTCATTGAAGAATGCAGGTGAAGTACTGCTGCTCTCAAGCCCTGCGAATGGTGACTAGGGAAGGAAGAAGAGAACGAGAGAGGAGGAGAAAGGAGGAATACCACGCATCATCGACTCCCCAAACTTTCCTCTGCCCTATGCTTGAGGCGTCCTCCTAACTGAGCATTTATCCTGCAACTGCTGGGTGGTAAGTTCCGCCAGGGCCAGGAACTCTCCACGCAACATCTGGAACATAGCAGCTGCTCCATACCAAGTTTTGGAATAAATGAATAAACTCACTGATTGAACTTTTCCCCTTAGGAGTGTGATGAGAGGGAGAGCCCTGGACCAGAAGGTGGCAGAACTGAGTCAAGCCGAAATCTGTCATTAACCCGGGACGCGTTTTCATCTTGGCAGCTCAGCCGAGCACGCTGGTCCTGGCTGCCTGACACAAACTAAGGCCTTTACTTGGTCTCAGGGTTGTAAGGACCATGTTAAGGGCCTGGGCTTTGGAGTCAGGCTGAGGTGGATGGGAACCTGGCACGCTGAAGACATGTTTACTGTTCTAATCCTACAGTTTTAAATTTGTCTAATGGTGTAGAGAATGGACTTGAGGGCACGGGGAGGGGGAAGGGTAAGCTGGGACGAAGTGAGAGAGTGGCATGAACATATACACACTACCAAATGTGAAATAGATAGCTAGTGGGAAGCAGCCGCATAGCACAGGGAGATCAGCTCGGTGCTTTGTGACCACCTAGAGGGGTGGGATAGGGAGGGTGGGAGGGAGGAGATATGGGAACGTATGTATATGTATAACTGATTCACTTTGTTATACAGCAGAAACTAACACACCATTGTAAAGCAATTATACTCCAATAAGGATGCTAAAAAATAATTGTCTAAGGGTTATAATGATACCTTCCTCCCTGGGTTGTTAGGATGCTAACGTTTATAAAGTTTCTCTTCTATAGTAGCCAATAATTTTTACTATTCCCTGTTATCTTCTTGCATTAGTGTTTTTGTACATCTGCATTTACCTGACAAAGTAGCCTAGGCTGAAGGAAATGGGAAAGAGGGAAGACAAGGGAACTGGATAACCCACAGCTTGGGAGTAAACCCTTTAAATATCAAGGATCTGATTATGTTTGTTGCTGTCTTTCCAAACATCACAGACATGCCGTCAGGGAAACTGGCACGCCTGCTAGTGATTCATCTTCCAGAAAGACTAGTATTTTTGAACCTTGTTACAACTCGAGGCATTTTATTTTTGGTCCTCCAGATTCCTGTTGCCTCTTTGTTTTCTCATCTTCTCCGCTTTGGCTTTCACGGCTCTGCTGCTTCCCTCTGCGAGGGGTCTTCCCTTTCCTCCTCCTTTGGTCTCCCTGGGAGTTGGCGGAAAGTTGGCGAGGATTCTGGTGAGTCTGTTCTTCTTCTGACCTTCTCTGCCAGCTCCTCTGCTCTCCAGTTCCCTCTGTGCGAAGGAGCCAAGCATTCATTTGTCCATCAAGCATTTTATTTTTGTAGTTCCTGAACTTTGCAGTTCAGTGGATGCCTTCCAGGCCAGAGGCTGCCTAAATTACTTTTCAATAAACACTGTCCTGCACACTTTCCTTCCTGGGTGTGAACTGAAAGATGGTTTCATGGAGTGCGAGGGTCTAGCAGCAGAACTCAGAGGGGAAAACTGGTGATTTGGGTCAACTGCGTGCTGCTTTACCTGGTGAATACGCTTAGATTTGTACCAACCTTTTAGTGTTGGAAAGATTCTTCCCCTCCTCCCAAATTAAACTCCCCACAGAGAAACATTTTTTGCTTAGAAGGGTTACTGGTTTCTGAGGCAGACTGCAAATATAGCCAGCACTCCTGACCTCTCCCTTTGCAATGGGAAGACTTGGCAGCTTCTCCCATAAATAGGCAAAATCCATTTTGCCAAACCTTGAACCTGGGCTGCGCTTGTGACTTTCCTTGGCAAATAGAATGAAGCAAAGTAACTGTGTGTGAGTTAAGAGCCTGGCCTCAGGAGACCTTGTGTGCCTCCCCTCTTTCTCTTGGGACACCGCCAGCCATAGTGGGAGCAGGCCTGGACAGCCAGATGGAGGATAGATGCTGTGTGGGCCAGAGCAGAGCCATCCCAGTTTCCCAAGCAACGTCTCAGACATGTGTTAGCCAAGACCAGTCAAGCTTGGCCCAGGCCAGTAGAATCACCTAGATGACTGTAGACTCATGAGTCATAATAAAGGGTAATATATATATTGGCTGCACCGCACGGTTTGTGGGATCTCAGTTCCCTGACCAGGGACTGAACCCGGTCCGTGGCAGTGAAAGCCTGGAATTCTAACCACTAGGCCACCAAGGAACTCCCAAGAGTTATTTTAAAATACTAAATTTTGGGATACTTTGTTATGCAGCAAAAGCTAACTGATTTTGGGTTTCATAAACCCATCAATACACATGATGTCGAATTGATCATTTAGAGTCTAGGAAACAATGACAAGCATGGATAATAATGATTAGCAGAGCAGAGACGAGAGCAGCAAGCAAGATTCCAGCATGCAAGGATGTTTTGTTTTGTTTGGCTGCGTTGGGTCTTCATTGCTGCATGCAGGCTTTCTCTAGTTGCGGCGAGCGGGGGCTACTCTTCGTTGTGGTGCATGGGCTTCTCATTGTGGTGGCTTCTCTTGCTGCGGAGCACGGACTCTAGGCGTGTGGGCTTCAGTAGTTGTGGCTTGTGGGCTCTAGAGCGCAGGCTCAGTAGTTGTGGTGCACGTGCTTAGTTGCTCCACGGCATGTGGGATCTTCCCAGACCAGGGCTTGAACCCATGTCCCCTGCATTGGCAGGCGGATTCTTAACCACTGCGCCACTAGGGAAGCCCTGCAAGGATGTTTTTCAATGTTGTTACCTGATTCCAATGACAGGCACATCTTTGAGGACTCACTTTATTTAGTGGCTTTCATAGTACAAAGCTCTTGGAATGTCATCAACTACTAATCCAGCTGAGGAGGTCAAAATCTAGGCTTCCACTCTCTTTTTCTAGGACTTCTGTGTGTCCTGGGGTATTGTGAAAGATGGGCACACAGGACAGATCAGAGGAAGACCGAGCTAGTCTTGGGGCACTGTTGTTGGATGGCCAAGGTCTATGAAAAGTTTATTGGAAATAGGCTATATCTTATGTATCACTTTAAATGGTGTGGCTTTAATGAATTACTTTTCACAAAGTCATCTTTGCTTCCACACAACTGAAAGGCATACGTAAGACATGGAAATGCATCGTTTAGCTCTTGTTCACTCAGTGTTTAATGTTGTGTTCATTGGCCCATACGTGACACCAAAATGTCTTTAACACTGACTCAAAGACAGTTTAAACACATTTCTTTAAACGTTTTTTTTTTTTTTTTTTTTGGCCTGCAGGATGGCTGGCAGGATCTTAGTTCACCAACCAGGGATTGAACCCGGGCCATGGCAGTGAAAGCACCGAATTCTAACCACTGACCACCAGGGACCTCCCTAAACACATTTCATGTAGTAATTTCTTTCCTGAAATTTCTTCTCTTATTTAGCAGATTATTTTCTCACCACAGAAAGTGAAAGCTATAACCAAGGCCCTCTCTTATTTGAAAAGTTTGGAGGAAGTGTTTTCCTTTATTGGGTGACAGCACCCAGATTTTATTGGCTTTATCTTTTTTCTTTTTTTTTTTAACATCTTTATTGGAGTATAATTGCTTTACAATGGTGTGTTAGTTTCTGCTTTATAACAAAGTGAATCAGTTATACATATACATATGTTCCCATATCTCTTCCTTCTTGCATCTCCCTCCCTCCTACCCTCCCTATCCCACCCCTCTAGGTGGTCACAAAGCACCGAGCTGATCTCCCTGTGCTTTGCGGTTGCCTCCCACTAGCTATCTATTTTACGTTTGGTAGTTTATGTATGTCCATGCCACTCTCTCACTTTATCACATCTTACCCTTCCCCCTCCCCATATCCTCAAGTCCATTCTCTAGTAGGTCTGTGTCTTTATTCCCGTCTTGCCACTAGGTTCTTCATGACCTTTTTTTTTTTTCCCTTAGATTCCATATATATGTGTTAGCATACAGTATTTGTTTTTCCCTTTCTGACTTACTTCACTCTGTATGACAGACTCTAACTCCATCCACCTCACTACAAATAACTCCATTTCGTTTCTTTTTATGGCTGAGTAATATTCCATTGTATATATGTGCCACATCTTCTTTATCCATTCATCCGATGATGGACACTTAGGTTGCTTCCATGTCCTGGCTATTGTAAATAGAGCTGCAATGAACATTGTGGTACATGACTCTTTTTGAATTATGGTTTTCTCAGGGTATATGCCCAGTAGTGGGATTGCTGGGTCATATAGTAGTTCTATTTGTAGTTTTTTAAGGAACCTCCATACTGTTCTCCATAGTGGCTGTATCAATTTACATTCCCACCAACAGTGCAAGAGGGTTCCCTTTTCTCCACACCCTCTCCAGCATTTATTGTTTCTAGATTTTTTGGTGATGGCCATTCTGACCGGTGTGAGATGATATCTCATTGTAGTTTTGATTTGCATTTCTCTAATGATTAATGATGTTGAGCATTCTTTCATGTGTTTGTTGGCAATCTGTATATCTTCTTTGGAGAAATGTCTATTTAGGTCTTCTGCCCATTTTTGGATTGGGTTGTTTGTTTTTTTGTTATTGAGCTGCATGAGCTGCTTGTAAATCTTGGAGATTAATCCTTTGTCAGTTGCTTCATTTGCAAATATTTTCTCCCATTCTGAGGGTTGTCTTTCGGTCTTGTTTAAGGTTTCCTTTGCTGTGCAAAAGCTTTTAAGTTTCATTAGGTCCCATTTGTTTATTTTGGTTTTTATTTCCATTTCTCTAGGAGCTGGGTCAAAAAGGATCTTGCTGTGATTTATGTCATAGAGTGTTCTGCCTATGTTTTCCTCTAAGAGTTTGATAGTGTCTGGCCTTACATTTAGGTCTTTAATCCATTTTGAGTTTATTTTTGTGTAGGGTGTTAGGGAATGTTCTAATTTCATACTTTTACATATACCTGTCCAGTTTTCCCAGCACCACTTATTGAAGAAGCTGTCTTTTCTCCACTGTATGTGCTTGCCTCCTTTATCAAAGTTAAGGTGACCATATGTGCGTGGGTTTATCTCTGGGCTTTCTATCCTGTTCCATTGATCTATGTTTCTGTTTTTGTGCCAGTACCATACTGTCATATTGGCTTTATCTTTCTCATCACTAGCCAAACTCAAAATACTCAGCATAAAATTTGATAAACTCAAGCAGAAGTGGTCTCCAGATATTTGAAGACATTTCAGCATTTATATATTTTTCCTTCAGAAAAGCATGACTAATGAAAATTAATATTTTTTTGATCTAAAGTGACTACCATTCCCATTTTTTAACAGGACTGCTAAGTATTCCTTACTTAAAAAAAGATATCTGAGGTTCAAGAGATTAAAAGCTAGATAAACACTGTTGTGAATAATAAACTTTCCAAAACGAAAATGTTCAGATTACCACAGAGTTGCATACCGTTTGGCTGGTCAGCTGTGCCGAGATAAGTTTGGGAACTTTGCCCATCAGATTCCTTGGCTTCAATGAGCAGAGTCTGGCTTGTACCAATGCTGCAATAAAATTCTTGCTATTCATTTATGACATAAATCAACACAGAGGTGCACATTTTAGGCCTAAAGAATCAAAGAGAAAATCAGTCCTGACAAATTGCTAACACTAAAACTATACTTAGAAGTCCATGTTGAAGACTCTTTCCAGATAGAGGCCTATGGACGCATTGCCCAGTGATTATTACCTCAAAAGTCTGGTGCCCCGACTGGGTTGAACCAGGATCCCTCTCCCACACCTTCTTGCTGAATGCCATCTCCTGTTGGCTTATTTCTGCTGAGGTGTGCTAAATTATGCTTATCATCTAGGTGGAGAGGGTGAAGCAATGTAAGGTTTGCCTTTCGGAGGCTGTATTTGTATCCAGAGACAGATAACCCTCCTCAGGAAAGATCTGTTGCTTCCAGACCCTGAGCAGCCCCTGGCATGGTGTTCATCTCAAATGGCCATAGTGCCATTTCTTTTCTTTACTTTTCTTTTTCTTTTCAAAATTTAATTTTTATTTTATATTGGCGTATACTTGATTTACAATGCTGTGTTAGTTGCAGGTGTACAGCAAAGTTGATTCAGTTATACATATACATAAATCTATTCTTTTTCAAATTCATTTCACATTTAGGTTATCACAATATTGAGCAGAGTTCCCCATGCTATACAGTAGGTCCTTGTTGGTTATCTATTTTAAATATAGCAGATGTACATGTCAATCCCAAACTCTCACTCTATCCCTCCCTCTACCATAAAAGACAGCCTCTTCAGTAAGTGGTGCTGGAAAAACTGGACAGCTACATGTAAAAGAATGAAATTAGAACACTCCCTAACACCATACACAAAAATAAACTCAAAATGGATTAAAGGCCTGAATGTAAGGCCAGACACTATCAAACTCTTAGAGGAAAACATAAGCAGAACACTCTATGACATAAATCACAGCAAGATCCTTTTTGACTCACCTCCTAGAGCAATGGAAATAAAAACAAAAATAAACAAATTGGACCTAATGAAACTTAAAAGCTTTTGCACAGCAAAGGAAACCATAAACACGACCAAAAGACAACCCTCAGAATGGGAGAAAATATTTGCAAATGAAGCAACTGACAAAGGATTAATCTCCAAAATTTACAAGCAGCTCATGCAGCTCAATATCAAAAAAACAAACAACCCAATCCAAAAATGGGCAGAAGACCTAAATAGACATTTCTCCAAGGAAGATATACAGATTGCCAACAAACACATGAAAGGATGATCAACATCACTAATCATTAGAGAAATGCAAATCAAAACTATAATGAGGTATCACCTCACACCGGTCAGAATGGCCATCATCAAAAAATCTAGAAACAATAAATGCTGGAGAGTGTGTGGAGAACAGATACCCTCTTTCACTGTTGGTGGGAGTGTAAATTGATACAACCACTATGGAGAACAGTATGGAGGTTCCTTAAGAACTAAAAATAGAACTACCATACTTCCCAGCAATCCCACTACTGGGCATATACCCTGAGAAAACCATAATTCAAAAAGAGTCATGTACCACAATGTTCATTGCAGCACTATTTACAATAGCCAGGACACGGAAGCAACCTAAATGTCCATCAATAAATGAATGGACAAAGAAGATGTGGCACATATACACAATGGAATATTACTCAGCCATAAAAAGAAACGAAATGGAGTTACTTGTAGTGAGGTGGATGGACCTAGAGCCTTTCATGCAGAGTGAAGTAAGTCAGAAAGAGAAAAATACCATATGCTAACACATATATATGGCATCTAAAAAAAAAATGGTTCTGAAGAACCTAGGGGCAGGACAGGAATAAAGATGCAGACGTAGAGAATGGACTTGAGGACACGGGGAGGGGGAAGGGTAAGCTGGGACAAAGTGAGAGAGTGGCATGGACATATATACACTACCAAATGTAAAATAGATAGCTAGTGGGAAGCAGCCGCATAGCACAGGGAGATCAGCTCGGTGCTTTGTGACCACCTAGAGGGGTGGGATGGGGAGGGTGGGAGGGAGGGAGATGCAAGAGGGAAGAGATATGGGAAGAGATATGTATAACTGGTTCACTTTGTTATAAAGCAGAAACTAACACACCATTGTAAAGCAATTATACTCCAATAAAGATGTTAAAAAATAAAAACAGCTTTTGAAACAAAATAAAACCCCATCAAATTTCTTTTAAAAAAGAGTTAGCAAGCTTGTTCATATGAGAGCAGGAAGCAGAAAATATGACATAAGTGGTTCCAGGAGGACCATGATGGATTTCCACATGAAAACCTTATTAAAGAATTTAGAAAACAAAATCATAAACTTGGGGAGATTTTACTTGCACCCTTCTTTGCATGTGTCTAACTGATTTTCATTTACGTATCCACTTCAGGAACCCAGAGTATCAAAATGATACCATTCAATACAGACCACATGGCAGGACCCATGCTTCCTAACTCGTCAAAGTGAAGAATGAGCACAGGTTAAAAAGTCACAAGTGTTTAGGGATCAGGCCATTACAGGCACAGGAGTCTCTGCTTCTATCAAATTGTCTCTCTCCTCATAAGGCTCCAACAGTCCATTCATTTATATGCATTAAATCTTTTTTCCCCCATACTATTACACCAGGTTTTATGTAATTCATTTCATTTAAAAATGTGTTTTTAAACATAATTCCTCAGGGAATATCTGAACAATAAATTTCAACATTACAATATAAAATGGAAAAATAAACCAGCATTCAGTGAAATATAAAATAACAATCTTGGAGTGCCAACTAACTGAAAGAAGGCCATTTGAAGATTTTAAGCTTTGGACTGGTAATTTTAAGTGTACAAGAGAATCACTAATAAATGTCATTTCCAAGATGCCTTTTCTAGGATTCTGATTTTCTTTAATATTTCTAGAGAAAAGGTAAAAATATTTCCCAAAGTTGTTTAAAATGCCATTAACATATACAAGTGATCTGCCTTTACTAGGGAAAGAAGAACAGTGTTGAACTATTTGTGTCTCCCAAATACTGAAAAACAGGAATTTCTGTGCTCTGCCATCTGAGGAAGTGACATGTTCCCTTAATATCAACGTTTTGCATCAAAGGTTATCCCAGTTTGGAATTACAGATGTCTCCCTGAGGCATGGAATATTTCATTAAAAAATTTATACCCATTCAATCTTATCTCATCTGTTCAGCTCGTAAGGTTTGCGTCCAGCTAGCTCCTCTCACACTTTCTTCCATATTCTCTACTAATTCCTTTCACTCCAGAAACATTAAGTTACTGACTGTTTCAGGCACATCCTGGCTGTCTTTTCCCCTGTTCTATCTTACTCTATTTCTTTCCTTTGTCTGGAAAGCCAGTTGTTTCACACGCAACTCCTGTCCAAGTCAAAACAAATCTTCAAGGTCCAGCTGCAGACTTAACCTCCCCCAGGAAGCGTACCTCGTCTTGGGCATCATTAATATTCTTTTTCAACTGAGTTGCAACATTCAATGTGCCATGCAGAGCACATTATAGCTCTATGAATGGAGATGATGTATTCACCAAGGACGAGGATAGAACACTTTATTTCTCTCCTAGCCTTCACGCTGCCCATCAGAGCACCGAGTACAGAATGGGGAGCCGTTAAGTCTGCTGAGTGATACTTCCCTGACGTCTTCAAGCTGAGTTCAGTGCTTCCTTTTTTCTTGCTTTATGAAGACTTGTTCAGAGCTCTACTAGAACAGCAGGCTATAAATACCTGTGTATAACTTGTTTCCCATACTAGACAGTAAATCCCTGGTCCACAAGTATAGTCTTGTCATCCTCATATCTCTGGCATCTTTTACATTGCTAAGCACATAGTAGGCTCTTAGGAAATATTTGTTGACAAACGTGTGCACTACTTTTTTGTCAGGTTAGGTGAACTAGGATCATGGAAGACAATTCACTTAATAAAGTGACATCTGCAGTGCTAGAGGCTGAGGATGTAGAAATGTATACGACATTGAAAATTCTGATCATAAGAGAAGTTTGCTGTACTGAAAAGGGAGAAAGTGTCAGGATAAATAATATATTTGGAAACGTTGTCTTGCAAGAGTTTTTAGGTGTGGTCTTGCAGGGTTGGGAATATTATGCATGTTGTATTTTGTTTGTAGAAATAATGAATAAATTGGACATTCATGACTTGGTCTGTAAAATGCTTAGAAATAAAACCATGATCACAATGAAGAGATTTGCTTTGGACCGACTATCTTTTGGAATTTACTTTATGAAATTTTAGAAAATGTTATTTAAAAAAATATATAGTTGGGACTTCCCTGGTGGCACAGTGGTTAAGAATCCGCCTGCCAATGAAGGGGACACGGGTTCATGCCCTGTTCCAGGAAGATCCCACATGCCACGGAGCAACTAAGCCTGTGCTCCACAACTACTGAGCCTGTGCTCTAGAGCCCGAGAGCCACAACTACTGAAGCCCGCGAGCCACAACTACCGAAGCCCACGTGCCTAGAGCCCGTGCTCCACAACAAGAGAAGCCACCACAATGAGAAGCCTGCACAGCGCAACGAAGAGTAGCCCCTGCGCGCCACAACTAGAGAAAGCCCACGTGCAGCAATGAAGACCCAACACAGCCAAAAATAAATAAATAAATTTATAAAAAATATATATATAGTTGATTTACAGTGTTGTACTAATTTCTGCTGTATAGCAAACTGATTCAGTTGTACATATATGTATTCTTTTTCATATTCTTTTCCACTGTGGTTTATTACAGGATACTGAATATAGTTCCGTGTGCTATACAGTAGGACCTTGTTGTTTATCCATTCTATATACAATAGTTTACATCTACTAATCCCAAACTCCCACTCCTTCCCTCCCCGACTCCCCCCTGCCCTTGGCAACCACAAGTCTGTTCTCTGTATCTGTGAGTCTGTTTCTGTTTCATAGATAGGTTCATTTGTGTTGCATTTTAGATTCTACATATAAGTGATATCATATGGTATTTGTCTTTCTCTTTCTGACTTACTTCGCTTAGTATGATAATCTCTAGGTCCATCCATGTTGCTGCAAATGGTATTATTTCATTCATTTTGATGGCTGAGTAATATTCCATTGTATATATATATACCACAGCTTCTTTATCTGTTCATCTGTTGATGGACATTTAGGTTGTTTCCGTGTCTTAGCTATTGTGAATATTCCTGCTATGAACATAGGGGTGCATGTATCTTTTCGAATTAGAGTTTTGTCTGGATATATGCCCAGGTGTGGTCTTGCTGGATCATATGGTAGTTCTATTTTCAGTTTTCTGAGGAACCTCCATACTGTTTTCCACAGTGACTGCACCAACTTACATTCCCATCAACAGTGCAAGAGGGTTCCCTTTTCTCCACACCCGCTCCAGCATTTATTATTTGTGGACTTTTTAATGATGCCCATTCTCACTGGCGTAAGGTGGTACCGCGTTGTAGTTTTGATTTGCATTTATCTAATAATTAGTGATGTCGAGCATCTTTTCATGTGCCTATTGCCCATCTATATGTCTTCTTTGGGGAAATGTCTATTTAGGTCTTCTGCCCATTTTTTGATTTTTTTTTTTTTTTTCGTTATTGAATTGTATGAGGTGTCTGTATATTTTGGAAATTAAGCCCTTGTCAGTCACATCACTTGCAAATATTTTCTCTCAGTCCGTAGGTTGTCTTTTTGTTTTGTTTATGGTTTCCTTTGCTGTGCCAAAGTTTATAAGTTTGATTAGGTCCTACTTGTTTATTTTTGCTTTTATTTCTTTTGCCTTGGGAGACTGACCTAAGAAAACATTGGTACGATCTATGTCAGAGATTGTTTTGCCTATGTTCTCTTCTAGGAGTTTTATGGTGTCTTGTCTTATATTTAGGTCTTTAAGCCATTTTGAGTTTTTTTTGTGTGTATGGTAGGAGGGAGTGTTCTAACTTCATTGATTTGCATGTGGCTGTCCAACTTCCCCAGCACCATTTTCTGAAGAGACTCTCTTTTCTGCATTGTATGTTCTTGCTTCTT
Source organism: Balaenoptera musculus (assembly GCF_009873245.2). Taxonomy (NCBI): domain Eukaryota; kingdom Metazoa; phylum Chordata; class Mammalia; order Artiodactyla; family Balaenopteridae; genus Balaenoptera; species Balaenoptera musculus. Next base: position 1,101,346 of record NC_045788.1, on the reverse strand, counting down.
TTGTCAAAGATTAATTGACCGTAGATGTGTGGATTTTGTTTTGGGCTCTCTATTCTGTTTAAATGGAGAGATTATTGAATTCTTACCTTACTGTAATCAAAGAGAGAGGGTGGAATTAGGGGGTGTTTGGGAGGAGGTTATAGAGTGGGAAACCGAGACTGTAAGAGAAAGGGCTCAGTAATGAATAAAAAGGGATGAAAGAGAGTGCATGGAACCTCTTGCCTGTTATTTTATCTGCTGGGATGATCTTAACCAAAGCAGGTAAACCCAGGATGGTTGGGTCCACGTGCCGTCCACCAACATCTGTTGTCTGTTTATATAGCAATTGGATTTTGGCCAGACATATTGGATGGACTACGTTCCCAGCTGCTCTTGTGGTGAAGTGTCTGTGGAACTAAATGCACGTGACGTAGGCTACCTCTGCGCCTGGGCTTTTAAGAAAGCGTGTCAGCCTCCTCCTCACTCTTCTTTCTTTCCGGCAGATTGATGTCAATGATGATGAGGCTATAGGTATTCTAGAGCCATGAGGTAGAAGGAGCCTGGGTCCCCAAATCACTCTGAGAAGAGAGTCATAGCCAATCAAGAACACCTTCCTTGAACTGTTCTGTGACTGAAACATAAACTTCAGTTTTATTTGTACCACTTAACATTTTTGGATGTATTGGTCGCAGCTGTTTAGCCTAACCTGACTGATACCCTAACGTTTCTGAATGGATACAATTTTGGCTCTCTTTTTGATTGGTGCTGCCGCAAGAGAAGAATCCTATAGCTGCTTTCCTGAGTTGACTTGGGTCGCTAGTGATTGCGGGCACTGCCCTATTACTTGCACAAAGAAAGGAAGGTGAGGCCTCTCAAGGGAAGTACAGGTAGGATGAGTAGAATAAGGGTTAACCGACAAAGACGTTGGCACCGCTACTGAGCTCCTGAGGTCTCGTGATATAATCTCTGTTTACAATAAGTCCATTGCGTAGTTGAAGAAATATGATATTCAAGAGTGCAGAGTAAATTAATAGACTACAAACACATGCCAAATGAATGGGTAATATGTGTTTTTGGGGGTTCACAAATGTGTTCCTAGTCTAGGCTGTTGCTCAATGGAAACATTATGCAGAAGCAGGAACCTGGAAAGAGTGGTGACTAGGTCAGTCCCAGGTTAGCCCCTGGGACGCCATGGAAACTTTCAGGAGAACTTTAGATTCTGTGGGTCACAGTATAGGGGCTGAATGTCATATTACCTAAATCTTAAGGGACTAGGAGTCCCCAGCTAATAAGTGCATTGAATTTCTATCTCTTTACCAGTACTGTACATCATTCTCACTCATATTTATATCCCTATCACCTAGCCCAGAATGCAGCATGTAGTAAGAGCACAGTATATTTGTTGAGTAGTTGTTTTTACTTTTTTCCTTTCTCGTTGTGTTCTTACTCCTCTTAAATGGTGTTCCAGAGAACTGTAGGATCCCAGAATTTTCTTCAACATGTTTGAAGCACACCGATTGCTCCCAAACCCATGACAGCATCTGCCTACTGGATATCGCCAACAAGATGTCCCATGGTCCATCAAATTCATCCCACACAGAAGGTCCAGGTCCATGTGGCCACTTTGTAAAGAGCAAAGAAGAAGAGAGAGTCTCTTGATCCCAGAAACTGTATCAACCTTGAAAAAGGGAACAGTCCCAAAGTGTCCTTGGATCCATTCTATGCCTAGAGAGATGGAGTAATCTAATTGGCTCACATGGGTCGTGTGAACTGCTCCGGAGGAAGGCAAGGCAAGCCCCCTGATTGACGGCTCCATCAGAGGCTCACATCAGTAAGGGGAAAGGCATTCCCTGAGGGAAATAAAGTGGGGCAGATAAAATAACAGAGGCTACCTATGGTAGAAACCCAATAAATGCTTGTTAGATTGAATTGTCTGAGAATCTTCACAACCACAACTTGTTCTGAAGTTTATAGAAGTAATTTTTTGGTCTACTGTCAGTATGAACTTACTTTTTGTTGAGCCAGCTTGCTCATCCTTGAGAAGATTCGTGGTCCAGAAGCTCTCATGCCAAGTTTTAGCTCAGACTCTCTTAGGCAGGTTTATAACTTCCTGAGATGCTAGCATTATGATGAAAATGCTGACAGCCTCAGAGTTTTGCTGGCAGGAATGGCACAGCTGTGATAAAACTAGTAAGTAAATGGAAATATGGTGCCTCATCCTTGTGGAGTTGTAGTGAGTTTAGGTCAGAGAGAAACAAGTCCTCGATTAGTTCGGGGCTGGAAGAGAGGCTCTCCAACATCTGAGTTCTAAGTTGGTTTGAATTCAATTGCCTGGATATTTTTTCAAGCCATTTTATTTTATTTTTTATTTTTTTAATTTCAAAAATATTTATTTGTGTTTATGCTAACAATAAAAATACAAAAGCTACTTTACAAGCGACTTATCTCAAGGAAAAACATAAACACATTAATATAGCATTTTTCATTTTCTGAGGAGCTTTGTGTATGATATATATTATAGTTCATTTATATTCTGCAAACATTATTAATATGGGATTTAGAACAAGGAAATTAGAATAACTGTAAACACCCAGAAAAGAAATTCAGATGCTCAAAGACGATAACCATACAGTATCTTCAGGTAGAGAAAACAAACCTACATCTGAGGGATTTTAATAAGAATATAATTTTAATGTCTTGGCATTTTCCTAAAAGAACACTGATTTCAGAATGAAACACTACAGGATTTTTTTTGGTTCATCCAGGCCACTTTATTTTATTTTTTAATTTTAAAAATTTATTTTATTTTATTTTTCAGTTATCTACTTTATTTTATTTTATTATTTTTTTTCTGGAGTATAGTTGATTTACAATGCTGTGTTAGTTTCAGGTGTACAGCAAAGTGAATCAGTTATACATATACATATATCCACTCTTTTTTTTTTTTTAGATTCTTTTTCCATATAGCAGGCCATTTTAAAACAAGCCTGAAAGAGTTGGAAGATAGATCCGTACTTTAAGAAAAAATTCACTTTTGGCGTCATCATTTAAATCAGGGGTCAGCAAATGAGAACTCACCCACCACAGGTTTTTGTAAATGAAGTTTTTTTAGAACACAGCTGTGTTCATTTATTTATATACTGTCCACGGCTACTTTTATACTATGGCAGATTTGAGTAGTTGCAACAAAGATGATATGGCCTGCAGAGCCTTAAAACTTACCATCTGGTCCATTACGGAGAAAGTTTGCCAACCCCTGATTTAAAGACATGATTCCCAAGATTTTTCATTGTTTATCTGATTTCATGATATCATACATTACCTCCTTGCCTTATCCATACATCTTTCTAATGATGCTAAGAACATGTCATTATGTACTAAAAAATAAAGTGAAGCAGACTTGCTTAGAAAATTCCATTATAGTCCTTGGGATAACTGGAGACACGTGGGGTTCTCAACTTTGTGATGGCAGCATAAGTTTGCTAGTAAAAGTGCTGGATGAATTTCAGCAAAGGTGGAAGAACCAAAAAAAAAGTTCTTCAGAGCTCTTATCTTCTAGGGAACATAAGACCAGGCATAAAAGTTGAAAGAATTGCAGTCAGATAGATTTGAATCATTTAACAGTGTGGAGCTGCTAAGGAAAGTAGATTAAGGCTCTTTCTTACAGTTTTAATTTCCTTTGTTCATTCCACATGGGAGTAAAATGACACTTAGAAATTCCACATATATTGATGGAACTCCTATTGTTGTTGGAAACCATGGTGGGCATTTTCTCTTAATTTGTAGGCCATTCAATTCTGGCTCCTGTAACTGTTGTTAGAATTAAATGCATACCCTTGGAGGTACAGAGGATCAGAGAGATGAAATAATTTCCCCAAGGCTACCTCGCTATCAAGTGATGGTATTAGAATACAAATTCAGGTATTCTGATTCTGTCTTGAATTCCTAGAAATCTGGGCTTAAATTTACAATATGATATCTGAATTGTTGGTATGATAAACAGCAGGTGGAATCTTTCTCTTAACACAGAGGCAAGCCCAGTGTAGGACAGTGGTTCTCAAAGTGTGGACCATCTCCAAGGGAACGTGAGATCAGAACTATTTTCTTGATAATACCAGGACATTATTTGACTTTTTCACTCTAGTTCTCTCACATGTACACAGTGGAGTTTTCTGGAGGCTACATGATATGTGATGACACTGATTTGAGGACTAGTGGAATGTGTGGTTGTGTGCTCTTAGATGAAAAATTTTTGTTTTAAATTTAATACTGTAAATATTGGTAGACATAGCCCACATAAACAAAACTCTTTAAAGCCTTCAATAATTTTTAAGAGTAGAAAGAGGTTCTAACCAAAGGATTTGAGAACCATTCATGAAGTGATTAAGATATCCCCTACTTGGAATGTAAGTTGGTGCAGCCACTATGTAAAACAGTATGGAACTATAAAACTCTTAGAGGAAAACATAAGCAGAACACTCTATGACATAAATCACAGCAAGATCCTTTTTGACCCACCTCCTAAAGCAATGGAAATAAAAACAAAAATAAACAAATGGGACCTAATGAAACTTCAAAGCTTTTGCACAGCAAAGGAAACCATAAACAAGACATAAAGACAACCCTCAGAATGGGAGAAAATATTTGCAAATGAAACAGCTGACAAAGGCTTAATCTCCAAAATTTACAAGCAGCTCATGCAGCTCAATATCAAAAAAACAAACAACCCAATCCAAAAATGGGCAGAAGACCTAAATAGACATTGCTCCAAAGAAGATATACAGATTGCCAATAAACACATGAAAGAATGCTCAACATCATTAATCATTAGAGAAATGCATATCAAAACTACAATGAGGTATCACCTCACACTGGTCAGTCAGAATGGCCATCATCAAAAAATCTAGAAACAAACAAACAAACAAAATCTACAAACAATAAATGCTGGAGATGGTGTGGAGAAAAAAGGGAACCCTCTTGCCCTGTTGGTGGGAATGTAAATTGATACAGCCACTATGGAGAAGAGTATGGAGGTTCCTTAAAAAACTAAAAATAGAACTACCATATGACCCAGCAATCCCACTACTGGGCATATACCCTGAGAGAACCATAATCCAAAAAGAGTCATGTACCACAATGTTCATTGCAGCACTATTTACAATAGCCAGGACATGGAAGCAACCTAAGTGTCCATCGACAGATGAATGGATAAAGAAGATGTGGCACATATATACAATGGAATATTACTCAGCCTAAAAAAGGACTGAAATTGAGTTATTTGTAGTGAGCTGGATGGACCTAGAGTCTGTCATACAGAGTGAAGTAAGTCGGAAAGAGAAAAACAAATACCATATGCTAACACATATATATGGCATCTAAAAAAAAAAAAAGGTCATGAAGAACCTAGGGGCAGGACAGGAATAAAGACGCAGACCTACTAGAGAATGGACTTGAGGACATGGGGAGGGGGAAGGGTAAGCTGGGACGAAGTGAGAGAGTAGCATGTACATATATACACTACCAAATGAAAAACAGATAGCTAGTAGGAAGCAGCCGCATAGCACAGGGAGATCAGCTCAGTGCTTTGTGACCACCTAGAGGGGTGGGATAGGGAGGGTGGGAGGGAGGGAGATGCAAGAGGGAAGAGATATGGGGATCTATGTATATGTATAGCTGATTCACTTTGTTATAAAGCAGAAACTAACCCACCATTGTAAACCAATTATACTCCAATAAAGATGTTAAAAAAAAAAAAAAAGAAAGAAAACAGTATGAAGTTTCCTTAAAAAACTAAAAATAGAGCTACCACATGATCCTGCAATTCCACTCCTGGGCATATATCCAGAGAAAATGATAATTTGAAAAGATACATGCACCCCAGTGATCATAGTGGCACTATTTACAATAGCCAAGACATGGAAGCAACCTAAGTGTCCATTGACAGATGAGTAGTTTAAGATGTGTTGTATATGTATACACTGGAATATTACTCAGCCATGAAAAGAATGAAATAGTGTCATTTGCAGCAACATGGATGGACCTAGAGAATATCATACTAAATGATGTAAGTCAAAGACAAATATTATATGATATCACTTATATGTGAAATCTAAAAAATAATACAAAGGAATCCATATACAAATCAGAAACAGACTCACAGACATAGCAAACAAACTTATGGTTACCAAAAGGGAAAGGGAGGGGAGAGGAATAAATTAGGATTATGGCATTAACAGATACACACTACTGTAAAACTGCTATACATAAAATGGATAAGTAACAAGTACTTACTGTATAGCACAGGGAATTAAATTCAATGTCCCTTAATAACCTATAATGGAAAATAATTTTTAAAAAGAATGTCCCCCACTCAGCATCCCAAACCAGACCACCTGGATTGAAAACTCAGCTCTACCACTCACTGTGCTGGGCAAATTATTTTACTTATCCAGTCCTTGGTTTCTCAACAAAGTAAGGACCACACTAGCACTTACTTTACAGGGTTGTTGAAATGCATCGATGTTTAATATTAATAAATCTTTGTTAAATAAAATAATAAGAACTTCAATTTCAGGATCTGTGAGACAGTGTTTAATTTACCAAGAGTTATCACCTCCTCTTCCTGCCCTGTTGACTATAAATAAATTAGCTTTTTATAATTCACAATTATGGAATACAATTGTCCTAAACTTCAGTTTACTTAAAAAACTTTTTATTACAGAATAATATGTGTATAACAAAGTATATTAATCACTGGTAAACAGCTTATTTATTACAAAATTAGTCCATTAATCCAACCACCTCATGTCAAGAAATTGGACATTGCCCAAACTCTTACTCAAGGAGAAGCACTATCCTGACTGCTCATGTTGTAGACTAATTTTGCCTGTTTTTGAACTTCATATAATTGAAATCATTTTGTATCTGGCTTCTCTCACTCTTTATTCTGTTTTTAAGGTTTCCCGATGTTGTTATGTATAGTTCATAAGTAGTACTTTATCGTTGTTGATAGTCTTCCATTGTGTGAATATACATAATACATTTATTCATCCTACTCGATAGATATTTGAGTCATTTTCAGATTTTTGTTATTATGAAGAATGCTGCTATGAACATTCTTGTTCATGTCTGGACAAATTTTCTGTTGGAGAAACTCTTAGGAGTGAAATTGTTGGGTTATAGGGATTACATGTTGCTGGGCCACAAGTGTGCCTATTGCCAGGTCCTGGAGGGTATGTGTGTTCAGTTTTCCAACCGTTTCCCAAGTGGTTGTATCAACTTACACCCTCACCAGCAGTGTATGAGAGGCCAGTTGCCAACATTTTGGCATTTATTTGTATATTTAATTTCAATTTTTCTTGTTGACATGCATAAGTATCTCACTGTGTCTTGAATTTGCATTTCCCTTACTGACTAGTGAAGTTGAGTATCTATTCATATGTTATTTGGACAACATATGACGTACCTTCTGTGATGTACCTGTTCAAATCATTTGCATTTTATTTTCCTTTTGGGTTGTCTCTTTTTTCTTCTTGATTTCAAGAAGTTATTAATATGTCCTACATGTATATCCTTTGATTGTTTTAGGAAATTTTAAGGGTCCTTTAGAGAGTCTTTTTAGCATTCTGTGACCTCAATGATTTAAAATGTAAAATAGCAAAAGAGCTTTGTTAGTACAGTATCTAATCTCAAATCCATCATCATAGGCTTTACTAATATTGTAGACATTCAAGTATAAGTGTTGAGAGGATGAAAATTTAAAAAAATTTGTTTCTGTAAGTTAGCATTTACATTTCAGCTGCTCTGTTTTCACACCATTAAACATATACTTCAGCATGTGGTAGAATAAGAGAGACAATAATACTGTACTCAGAACTCATCCAGAAGCCTTGCACCATGGCACTTCACAAATGACCAGCAATCAGCTCTGAGCTGGTGGACTCAGAGAGTGAGAAGAGACCACCCAGATTTATAGATATGAACCCACCATCCAAATGACTAAGGGTTGAATTATGGAGAAATGTTCAAACTAACTTCCTGAGCCAGCACTGCAGTCTTTATTGTGGAAGGCAGTGATATACAGTCTATTCCCAAATGGGCCTCTCATTCTCTGGTCAGGAACTCCCACCTACAGAAGAGTCATCAAACAGTTCTTGACTTTGTCTTTGAATGGTCTTTCCAAAACTTCCCATCCTGTTCTAAACCATGGCTTCACATAAAAATAACCTGAGGAACAATATTGGTACCCAATTATGGTCCTGGGAATCAGGTTTCTTTTTTCTTTTTTTTTTTTTTAAACTCCCTAGATGATTCTGATTGCAGCCAGGGTTGAGAACCACTGCTCTTCGGTGTCCAGTGTGGGAACTGCTGTGTTTTGGGAAAGAATTCAGAAAGAGAGTCTGTAACCTATTTGCGCCACTCCCTGGCTTCTCCAAAGGGTGGAAGTGGGGTCTGAGTGTCCTACTCTTAGGGCATCTTACTGTTCACCTTTTCAAAGTGAAATAAGGACCTGCCACTTCTGGTCCTCTCTAGGCTCTTTCCCTTTTCTCCCAGCCTTTGGTCATTTAAAATCTCTTTGCTTCCTTCGCCTTTTTCCTCCTTCTAGATGTCCTGTTCAAGAACCTACTTTTTCTTGTGTCTAGCCTCTCATGAAAGTTTTGGTGATTATTCTAGATTCACTTCTGCTGCTGGGAGTGTCACAGGGCTTTGGGTACTGGGGCTGTATTGGAGGAGAATAGGAAAGATCAGGTCTTCAACATGACCCACCCTTATGATGGAGTAGAAGAAAGGCCTCTCACACGCCAGAATTAGCTTACGGCCAATGTCTCTTCTGCACATTATTATGATGAAGGAGGTTCTGGCCTTTTTTTCCCTATGAAAATTTCGTTACTAAAGACCCCTTTTGTTAGGCTGGTCCCAGGAAAGTTTTGCATATGGAGGGTGTGGGTAGATACATTCCTTGCCAAAAAATAAAATTAAATTAAACTAAGAAAAGCAAACTAAAACAATAATGAGATACTCCTCCTTTTTGTATATTAGATTAACAAAATAGTGGGTTTTCCCCCTGTGAGAATACCCAGTATTTATTGCTACAACGCACTTTTGAGGAAAGAATTTGGCAATTTATATTTGGAGCCACGAAAGGGGTTAATTATTCTTTTCATAATTTATCAAAGGAAATAATCTAAAATGCATAAATGACTTCATTTAAAAAGGTGTTCAATGTAGCTTTACCTACTAGTACTGAAAAATTGATAATAGCCTGAGAGTTAAACATTCAGAGAATGATGAAGCTGTTATGCACGATCCTTCTGAAGGAATAGTATGTTGTTTTAAAAAATGACATTTACCAACTTCTGGTTTAAACATGTATCTGTCTAGTGGCCCTTAAAACATCTTTTCTCACTAAAATATCTATAATGACCTCTCCCAGAAACCAAAACCAACAGAAAAATGGATGCTGGAAGTTTTAATCCCTTCCAACCAGAGAGAATCTGTTCAAGTTTGGCTTCATGGTGTAGAACCCAAGTGGAAAAAAAGGGCCCACTCCCCTCACTACTGTCTGCTGTGGCTCATAGGCATCTTACTAATCAGGGAAAAGGACCTACATCCCTCTACTGCTGTGGATCTCAGTGTAGGGTCGTCAGGCCTGTAGCATCAGCATTACTTGGAACCTTGTTAGAAATGCAAATTCTCATGTCTCGTCTCAGAGCTACTGAAGTAAACACTCAGGGTGAAGGCCCAGAATCACCTGCACATAACTGAGGCAGCTAAAATTTCAGAGCCCCTCGCCCTTCCCTCATCAACTTTATTTGAAAGGTCAGAGGCAGCCACTCTTAGAAACTCATGGCAGAGAAGTTCAGGGTATTTGGTAGTGGCCAAGGGCATCCTGGGAGATGTGGTCTCCAGAAAGAAAGCGCTCAAGACAGCAGGAAGGTGAAAGGTCTTGGCAGTGCAGTCTGTAAGTGGTACTTGCACTTGGACTGGAATTTGATTGCTACTTCAGTGGTCATGGGGGAGCAATATTTCCTCACCAAGGATGAAGAGAGAGCAAAAATCAAACCCACAACCGACATGGAGCTAATGGAAAAATGACAGAGATTAAGGGAAGAGAACAGACTCAAAGACTTTGAAAAAAACCACATCTCTAAAAATGACCTACTGTAGATGTAGAATAAACTATAAAGGAACAGATACTCTCAATAAGATGAAAGGAGGCATAGCCCCTATGGAATAGCAGCCAAAATTTATAAATGCTCTGATGAAAAGACAAGGGGTTGAATGAAAATAGAGATGGATAATGTTAAAAAGTATTGCGAGTACATTAAATGTTAAATAGTAGAATTAAAGTCTATATTGAAAGCAAAAAAGTGATGATTTAGCATTACAGAAAATCAAATCAATGAAGACACACTCTCCCAGAATGTAGAAATAAAAGATAAATTTTCTTAAAATGATGAGAAAGAACATAATGTAAGAAAGACAGAATAAAGACTCAGCAAATGGCTTTGTGTTCATGAGAGGAATATTGGAACAAAAAAATAAACATAAATGTAATAAATGAGATTAAAAGGCTAGTTTATGAATATTGAAAGATTCCATTATGATCCTGGAGAAATAATTGAAAAGGGAGCCATATTCAAATTTTCCAGATAAAAATACTGATCTAAATGACAAGGGAAAACAATCTTATAAGCATCTAGCCAGGGAGGAAAGAAATCCACCAGGGGTTAAACGTTAGATGGCCCCATGACTGGAGCTGCAGTGTGACTGCTTGGAAGATAGAGCTTGGAGCTCAGGGATGAGGATTCTGTGTGAAGGAGGACTGCAGTGTAGATGCAACTCGCTTAACAAGACCCATCCAACAAACGACCGCAAATCTTCCACGTGACGGAATACTTGTGTTAAGTTAGCTTTTTGAAAAATGTGTAGGGCAAAAACAGACTTTAGTATAACAAACTTACTATTTTATATATCTTTTATGAATAAGTAATACATTTAATCTCAGATTAATAAATGATAGTGTAATAACAATATAGCTTAGAGTTTATTACTAGATTACAGTAATGATGGAGAAGCAGTGCTGAAGGAGCAGGTGGGGGTAAAGAGAACCCCATGCCCTGTGCAAGAGGAAATTAAAAACATCTTCTTTTTTGTTTGTTTGTTTTGTTTTGTTTTTTATATATTTTGATTGAAGTATCGTTGAAATACAATGTGTTAATTTCCGCTGTACAGCAAAGTGACTCAGTTATACATATATATATTCTTTTTCATATTCTTTTCCATTATGGTTTATCACAGGAGATTGAATATAGTTCCCTGTGCTGTACAGTAGGACCTTGCTGTTTATCCATTCTCTATATAATTGCCTCTGCTAATCCCAAACTCCCCATCCATACCTCTCCCACCCCCCCTCCCCCTTGGCAACCACAAGTCTGTTCTCTATGTCTGTGTGTCTGTTTCTGTTACGTAGATAAGTTCATCTGTGTCATATTTTAGATTCCACATATAAGTGATAGCATATGCTATTTGTCTTTCTCTTTCTGACTTACTTCAAAAAGGCATTCTTTTTTTTTTTTTTGGCTGCGCCATGCAGCTTGTGGGATCTTAGTTCCCTGACCAGGGATTGAACGATTGAACCCGGTCCGTTGGCAGTGAGAGTGTGGAATCCTAAACACTGGACCACCAGGGAATTCCAAAAAGATATTCTTTTTGAATGTAAATCCAAGGATGATTTTGGAAAAAAATTTAAGGTAACTATTAACAAAATTAAAAACAGGACATATGCCTTTGATACACTAGAGTATAGGAAAGTAAAGAAAATATAAAAAGGAAAACATAAAAAATGTAAAATATAAAAAGAAACTATAAAAAGGAAACAACAAAGCTTAAAAAATTAAGCGAAAAACATATCAACAAAATAAACCAAATGTATCAGTTAAACTAATAAATAAAGTGTATTAAAATCTTTGTGAAATGGTTAAAAAACATGAATCATTAGCATGGGACTCCATCCTTTTCTATCACTTGCTGGTTTCAGTTTCTTAGCATCGTTACTTAACTCCATTAAGCTTAGGTTTTCTAACCTGCTAAATGAGGATAGTAAGACCTACTTCTCAGAGTTTCAGAAGACTGAGACTTTATATAAACTAGTTAATAGATATTATTCACTGTCTGGCATACTGAGGAAATGGCAGTCTCCAGGTTCAGAGCCTGGATTCTGATGTCTAATAGATTTCGTTCCTGGCTCTGTTACTTACCAGTCTTACTTACCAAACTTGAGGCAAGTCACTGAGCTCACCAAGCTTTGGTTCACTCATCTGTAAAATGGGGATAAAATAGTATCTCCCACATAACATTGTCATGAGGATTAAAAGAAATAATACATGTAAAATACTTGGGACAACTCCTGGCACAGATAGCTCAGTTATATTCGTTATAATTATTATAGCAAACTAGTACCTTTAAACCTGAAACGTTAAAATGTACATTAATACAACTAGCATTATTAGTGAAAGAGCAGTAGTAACATTTTAAAATATTAGATTGGATTAGAAACCTAAACATGGAACAATAGTGAAGGATTTCATAAGTACATTTGGTAGATTCCTATGATCAAAGACTGCACAGCCATTACATCATGTGAGACAGTTAATGTGGTAAAACTTTATAATATACATCTGGAATATTTACATCCAAGTATTAACAGGAATTAACCCTTAGGAAATATAACATTTTCTTCTTTATGTTTTTCTGATAGTTTCCGAGTATTCTATAATAAACATATTACTTTAAAATCAATAAAAAGATAATGTATTATAAAAGGTATGTTTCAACAAATGTTTGATTACACAGGTAAAAGTTGTTTTTTTAAATTGAAGTATAGTTGATTTACACTATTATGTTACTTTCAGGTGTACAGCATAGTGAGTCAATATTTTCACAGGTTATACTCCATTAAAAGTTATTACAAGATAATGGCTGTAATTTCCTGGGCTATAAAATGTATCCTTATTACTTATCTATTTTATACATAGTAGTTCATATGGTCCCAGACCCCTATTTTGCCCCTCTAGTTTGGTAACCACTAGTTTGTAGTCTATATCTGTGAGTCAGTTTCTGTTTTGCATATACATCTACTTGTATTATTTTTTAGATTCCTCTATAAGTGATATCATACAGTATTTGTCTTTCTCTTAGTTAGTTCACTAAGCATAATATTCTCTAGGTCCATCCATGTTGCTGAGTAATATTCCATTGTATATATATTACATCTTCTTTATCCATTCATCTGTCGATGGGCATTTAGATTGCTTCCATATCTTGGCTATTGTAAAGCTGCTATGAACACTGGAGTGCATGTGTCTTTTTGAATTACTGTTTTCACTTTTTTTCAGATGTATACTAAGGAGTGGAATTACTGGATCATATCATACTTCTATTTTAGTTTTTTGAGGAACTTCCATACAGTTTTCCATAATGGGTGTACCAATATACATTCTTACCAACAGTGTACAAGGGTTTGCTTTTCTCCACATCTTCTCCAACATTTGTTATCTGTATACTTTTGATGACAGCCGTTCTACAGGTGTGAGGTGATAAGCCATTCTACAGGTGTGAGGTGATATCTCACTCGTTGTTTTGATTTGCAATTATCTAATAAGTAGAGGAGATGAGCATCTTTTCACGTACCTGTTAGCCATCTGTATATCTTCTTTGAAAAAATGTCTATTCGGGTCTTCTGCCCATTTCTTTTTGATTTTTTTTTTTTTGATGTTGAGTTGTATAAGCTGTTTGTATATTTTGGATATTAACCCTTGGTCGATTGCATCATTTGCAAATATTTTCTACCATTCCATAGGTTGTCTTTTTGTTTTGATGATGGTTTCCTTTGCTGTAATAAAGCTTTTAAGTTTAAATAGGTCACATTTGTTTATTTTTGCTTTTATTTCTCTTGCCTTAGGCGACAGAGCCAAAAAAAATTGCTGTGACTTCTGTCAAAGAGTGTTTCTCTTCTAGAAGTTTTATGGTTTCACGTCTTTCATTTAGGACTTTAATCCCTTTTGAGTTTATTTTCATATATGGTGTGAGGAAATGTTCTAATATCATTCTTTTACATGTAGCTGCCCAGTTTTCCCAGCACCACTTATTGAAGAGACTGTCTTTTCTACATTGTATATTCTTGCCTCCTTTGTCATACATTACTTGACCATAGTACATGGGCTTATTTCTGGCCTCTGTATTCTGTTCCATTGATCTATGTCTTTGTGTGTGTGTGTGTGTGTGTGTGTGTTGTGTGTGTGGTGTGTGAATACCATGCTATTTCCGTTACTGTAGCTTTTGTAGTAGAGTCTGAAGTTGATGATACCTCCAGCTTGTTCTTTTCCTTTTTCCTCAAGATTGCCTGTGGCAATTTGGGGTCTTTGTGGTTCCACATGGATTTTAGGATTATTTGTTCTAGTTCTGTGAAAAATGTCATGCGTGTTTTGATAGGGATGCATTAAATCTGTAGATTGCTTTGGGGTTACTTATGACCATTTAAAATATTAATTCTTCCAATCCAAGAGCATGAGATATCTTTTTCTTTTTTCTTTTTTTAAGGGAAATTCCTTTATTTTTATTAATTAATTTATTTATTTATTTTTGGCTGTGTTGGGTCTTCGTTTCTGTGCGAGGGCTTTCTCTATTTGCAGCAAGTGGGGGCCACTCTTCATCGCGGTGCGCGGGCCTCTCATTATCGTGGCCTCTCTTGTTGCGGAGCACAGGCTCCAGAGGCGCAGGCTCAGTAGTTGTGGCTCACGGGCCTAGTTGCTCCACGGCATGTGGGATCCTCCCAGACCAGGGCTCGAACTCGTGTCCCCTGCACCGGCAGGCAGATTTTCAACCACTGCACCACCAGGGAAGCCCAACATAAGATATCTTTCCATTTTTTGGTATCATCTTCAATTTCCTTCATCAATGTTTTATATCAATAGTTTTCAGAGATAAATCTTTCACCTTCTTGGTTAAGTTTATTCTTAGCTATTTTATTCTTTTTGATGCAATTTTAAACAGGATTGTATTTTTACTTTCTTTTCTGATAGTTCATTATTAGTGTATAGAACACTAAATGTTTGATTACATTGGGAAAATAATGTTTGAGTGATTTTAAATGTTTGCTTATAATCAACTGATTAAATTGGGAAAGTTCTTTATATAATATCAAGAGAAAACGGATACAAAATTTTATATGCAAAAGTTTATAAATTTGTAAAAATTTACTCGGAAAATATTAACCATATTGTTAGCATTGTTGTTTCTGAGTGGTAGGATTATTATTTGTTTTTTCTTCTTCATACTTTGTGTCTATTTTTCCAACTTTTGTATGGTACTTGGAAAATGATAATAATTGGAAAGTGAAAAGTAAAAGCAATAGGAATAAAATAGCCCTTCA
The DNA here is from genome assembly GCF_009873245.2 of Balaenoptera musculus. Taxonomy (NCBI): domain Eukaryota; kingdom Metazoa; phylum Chordata; class Mammalia; order Artiodactyla; family Balaenopteridae; genus Balaenoptera; species Balaenoptera musculus. The sequence continues at coordinate 1,085,934 of NC_045788.1, read as the reverse complement.
TAAACAAGCCCTTATCTCAGATGCTGGCAAGTGGAGTTTCATGGAGCAGAAAGAAAGCTTGGGGAACAATGTTCTTAGTCCCTCCTTTTCCTCGTGAGAAAGTGAGGCCAAGAAACATTTAGTGGTTTGCTGGAAGTCATGGTGAGTGAGTGAAAGAACCAGGCAGAGAACTCAGATCCGTCCACATGGGTTGTCTACTAAATTATGTGCCTTTTCAATTAGTGCAAAATTAGTGCAAAATTTACATAGTTTAATGTATATACCTAAATCCAAGCAGGGCATAGGAGCTTCCTAATTCATCCCTAGGTTCAGGAATGTTTACTTACAATACAGAAATATCTTTCAGAAGAGTAACAGTTTGTAGAGAACAGTGGCAAACAAATAGCATTATCTGCTCTTGAAAGTGTCTCTAAGTACCCTATACATGTTGAAGTTATCTATATGTTCTCCTCCATACATTTACGTTTTCCCACATTCTCCTGAATACCTTGATCCACGTAGGTGGCTGGAAGTCAACAAAGTGGGCTCCAATAGGTTTTAGGATCCAATCCAATTCCAGGCAGATGGACTTTGTTGCCTGAAGAGGTTCCCTGATTTTCTGCAGCAGTTCCCAAATGCAGGTCCTTGGAAGTTCAGAGCTGAGCTGAAGTTTTCACCATCTGATTAAAATTTACCCACTTGAAGCAATGTAATAATAGTAAGGAAATATAATGTGTTATTTATAAAACTGAGGTTATTCACTCTTTTGGTGTTAAAATGTTCTTTTATGAAATGATGGTGACAGGTGTGTGTGTATGTGTGTGTGTGTGTGTGTTTGTTTGTGTGTGTGTGTGTTTAATGTCCTTACCTAGAAAAATAAAGAGTTGGCAATCTTATGTTGACCTTCAAAATGTTTTTGAAAATTTATTGGTCTGTGGAATTTCAAAGTCTGGGACCTAGTGACTTAGTATTAGACATGGGAGATTGGAATTAGAAGAATCAGAGTTCAAATCCTGGTGCTGCCACATATTTTGAGAAACTTCTTAATTTCTCGGAATCTTCCTTTCTTCAGTTGTAAAGTAGAGAAGGTAATATTTCTCTGAGGAAGATAAAATACTCTCATAAAGCATCCAGACATGGCTGGCACATAGTTTCCTCCAGAGATACCTGCTACAAAGGGCAAAATTGAAGACAGTAATCATTTGGACATTGATTGTGTAAGATACAAATCAATAATTTGGTTGATCACTGGTTCCATTTCCCTTTGTTATTACTTAGCACCATATAGTCATTAAAAAATGTCCATTAGATAAAGTGAAGAAAATGATGTTGTTATCATTTCTATAATTTTTCTCACTACAATCACATATCTTTTAAAACTTAGGTCTGAAAGCTTTCACTGTGGGTTATTAGTAACAATTTTCTAATTGCTTACACTCTGAGAACTTTAGGTTTACACCAAAAGGTTTGTTGTCTAAGTCATGATCATATTCTACTCTATTATAGCTTGACTTTGTGCTAGATGTTTTTGGAGCAAACAAAGGGAGGTGCATGTCCTAATTAATAGAAGAGCGGAGAGCAGAAGCTGGTGACAATGTCCCCGTGTTTGTGGAATGACTGTGGGGACCACTCACCAATGTTCCCACTTGGTAGATGTCACTCATGGTGCCCTGGCTTCCTTGTCTCTGACTCTGCCTTTGTTCTCTCTCCCTACTCAGCTCTGTGCAGGTTCCATCACTTTCCTTAATGGTTCAGCCCCTGGGGTACCTTGCTGTCTTGATTCGATGCCATCCTTTCAGCTTCTAGGCCTTTGAAATAACCTCCTTAAGTCTTTGCCAATCTTTCTTTTCTAAAAAAAACTCTGAAACCTTATTTACCCAAGAACACATCCCTGACAGACTGCATGTCAAGTTAGGAATTTTTCTTTTTTTCTTTTCTTTTTTTTTTTTTTATTTTTATAAATTTATTTATTTATTTATATTTTATTTTTGGCTGTGTTGGATCTTCGTTTCTGTGTGAGGGCTTTCTCCAGTTGCAGCGAGCGGGGGCCACTCTTCATCGCGGTGCGCGGGCCTCTCACCATCGCAGCCTCTCCCGTTGCGGAGCACAGGCTCCAGACGCGCAGGCTCAGTAGTTGTGGCTCACGGGCTTAGTAGCTCCGTGGCATGTGGGATCTTCCCAGACCAGGGCTCGAACCCGTGTCCCATGCATTGGCAGGCAGATTCTTAACCACTGCGCCACCAGGGAAGCCCTCTTTTTTTCTTAATGTAAGAAATTTATACCTAAGCCCTTCAATTAGGAGCAAATATTTATTTTACTATAGTCCAGAAACATCCATGTTTTTGGAGGTTGTTGTGGATGGTGCAGTTATGATTTTTTAAAATATGATTTATCCCCATTTTTCCTTATTTTTCTCCTCAGGAAGAAGTTGCATGGGAATCATCATGTGCTAGTTTGATGTGTAAATAGAACATGAATATACACTTAATTAACTACTCCCTTCTGTGATGATGGGGGTGGGGGAAGCCAGGATTTGTCTAACAAGTATTTATAAGCATCTGTAATATGTAGAACACGATGGTAGAAAGAGTTGAATTCAGCAACTTGCAATGTCAACCAATAAGTAAGACAATAAGCATAGATACTGGCTTCAAAAAGTAATGCGGTTTTTTTTTTTTTTTTTTTCATTCATTAGGACACAAATCCCACATAGTTTGTAAAACTAGCCAACTGATTGTCTGAGTGGTAGTCAGCTGGTAAAGAACAGATAGTATCCAGGTGGGGAAGAGCTAACTAGTAACATGCACTGGATGTAAGTAGTAGCTAAGGTCATGGGGTCAGGGAATGGGAGACGGGTGTCTTTGGGCGAATGTTTGAGGGTCATCTTGGGAAAAAGTGTGCAAGAAAAGATTGAGGAATCAATCAATATATTAAGCACCTAATAGGTGTGAGGCATTTTGCTGCATTGTGAGTATGTAAGATGAATGCAATAAGCTCCATCTCTTGGACAGATTGGTGTTTAAAGGAAGAAAGATAAGTGTAAACAAGCAGTTGAAGAACTATGAGAATTTCTATAGTAGATGTCTTTATTCATACCATGTTCTTATCTAAAAGCTGCCGTGTTCTGAGATGATTTTATTGAAAAGAATCTTTCCTGACATCTGTTTTTTCCCCAGGGCTTTTGGATTCCTTAAACCTGATATTTTGGGTATACTTTTGGTTTTATTGTTTGATTTTTTTCCCAAACCTGATAAATCATGTCTTTTCCACTGACATAGGCCTAAAACCATGTCCCTGGGTACAGCATGAAACTTAGCACTTCCCGGGGTCCAATGACACATTCTGATGGAGCCAGTGGACGAAGCCCAGAATGCCAGCAGTCATCGGGTAAAATTTCATTCTCCGCCAGGTGGTCCAGTGCTTGTACACTGTAGGTGTCACCAATTCCAGATGCCCAAATCAAAGGAGCAGGACTGTATTCTTTGTTTCAAAGTGGGTGGGCAATTTGTTCAATCCCAGGGGCCTTTGGACTGTGAGAGGTAGGCTGAGAAAGCCAATTACTGGAAATGACGGTGGCTGGCCCAGACCAGCTGAGGGCCCAGCAGGGAGGAGAGAGAAGGAGGAGAAAGCCTTGCAAGAAGAAGCTGAAAACTGACCTAGTTATTTTGATGGCACACTCAGTTGCATTTCACCTGCGGGCCAAGTCCAGGCTCCCTGACAGGAAACAGAAACACCCACCGCCAAGGACTTCAAGTCTGGAGATTTTTCAAGTGTTTTCTTTCCTTCTTTCTTTTTTTTTCATTTTTTCTTTTTCTTTTTGTAGTAAGGATGCCCTGCTCCAGCAAGGATTATCTGCCCTCAAGCTGCTGAAAATAGCAATGGTAATTCGGCTGATTTGTGTTGAGTCCGTGAGTGCAGAGCGAGTGGCCAAGCAGAGGGTGAGAGGCAAGGCCATCTGGCTGCTATGCCCCACTCCCTTCAGGATGCGGAGAGCCGACGGGGACACATGGGGAGGAGTGTGGGTAGAGTGTGCGGGCCGAAGAAACAGAGGCAGGTGCAGGCCTGCCTTGGTATATTTTGGGCTCTCTGCCAATAGCACACCCCCTCCACTCTGGTGCTGGGTTTTCTCCTAACTCCTCTCTCCATCTTTCTTTCTTTCTTTAAATTTATTTATTTATTATTTTGGCTGCGTTGGGTCTCATCTATTGCTGCGCGCGGGCTTTCTCTCTAGTTGCGGCGAGCAGGGGCCACTCTTCGTTGCGGTGCGCGGGCTTCTCATTGCGGTGGCTTCTCTTATTGCGGAGCACGGGCTCTAGGTACACGGGCTTCAGTAGTTGTGGCTCGCGGGCTGTAGAGCGCAAGCTGAGTAGTTGTGGCGCACGGGCTTAGTTGCTCCGCGGCATGTGGGATCTTCCCGGACCAGGGCTCGAACCCGTGTCCCCTGCATTGGCAGGCGGATTCTTAACCACTGTGCCTCCAGGGAAGTCCCTCCGTATTTCTTTTGGACCAGTTCTTGGACTTGTAGGTCAAACTGTAGTGCAAGATTTATCACCGGTGGCACTATTGGCATTTGGGGCCAGGCAATTCTTCACCGGAATGCGGTGGGTTTAAGCAGCATCTCTGCCCTCTCCCTGTTAGATGAGTAGCCCCTGTTCCCTACTCCCCCACCAAGCCGCTGATTTGTTTTTTTAATTGAAGTTGAGTTGATTTACAATGTTGTGCCAATCTATGCTGTATAGCAAAGTGGCTCAGTTTTACACACAGAGATGTTCTTTTTAAAAAAATATTCTTTTCCATTATGGTTTATCCCAGGAGATTGGATATAGTTCCCTGTGCTATACAGTAGGACCTTGTTGTTTATCCATTCTAAGTGTAATGGTTTGCATCTACCAACCCCAAACTCCCACTCCACCCCTCTCCCCCCCCCCACCCCCTTGGCAACCACAAGTCTGTTCTCTATGCCTGTGAGTCTGTTTCTGTTTTGTAGATAAGTTCATTTGTGTCATATTTTAGATTCCACATATAAGTCACAACATACGGTGTTTGTCTTTTTCTGTCTGACTTACTTCACTTAGCATGATAATCTCTAGGTCTATCCATGTTGCTGCAAATGGCATTATTTCATTCTTTTTTTATGGCTGAGTAATATTCCATTGCATACAATGTACCACATCTTCTGTATCCACTCCTCTGTCGATGGACATTTAGATTGTTTCCATGTTTTGGCCCAAACCCCTGATTTGTGATAACAAAAAATGTCTCAAGGAATTAATAAACATCTCCAAGGGTGCAAATCACCTTCTTTTGAGAACGATTGCTAAAGAAACAGTGCATCCTTCCCAATTACTCTGACTATGGAACTTTACCTGCTTAATCTGGAGTAGAAAACCCTCCACATCCTTTCTTCAGACCCTCATGTCATTTACATGCAGAAATGCTCAGAATACAGAAATGTTCTAAAGACACTTCATTATTTAGCATTTTTACTACGGTCTCAATAAGAAATATACACACATAACTTGGAGATGACATTCTTAATAGCATATTGATTCTTAATAATTTACCAGGTTATTTATTTTGACTCATCTATAGACTCTATGAAAATAAATTAAGGGAAATAAGACTGGAGAGTCAGGTTGGTGCTGGACTATGAAGGATCTTGGCTATTAGGCTCAGAGGACTTTATTCTGTAGATGTTGGGAGACATATTGAAGGATTCCGTACACCCTTCTTTTGCTACCATTACTCTGCACAAACTTTTACTCTGGCCAAATGGATCCACTCAAAGATATTTGACTAAACTGTGTTTATGTCTACTTGGTAGAGGTTTAATAACCCATTTGGCTCACTGCCCCAATCTCTTGATCCTTTGGCCTCAATTGTTGTTTCAAAGCCCTCTTCAGATATAATAAAGAAGTTTAATTGAAAAGGATGGCCCTTCTAGAGGGTTGAGCCAAGCTCCATGGAGAATGGTGGACAGTTGAGCAACCCAGAGGTTATGGAATCAGAGGCAGATGAAGGAATGTTCCCCACCCTAGGGTCTTGACCCCTCACACCTTCCCAGTTGGATTTCCGGATTGCAATGGACTGGAGAATGCCATGTGCTCCCATTCTTCCCCTTTCTAAAAGAAAAGAGGGTTTATTTCTGAATGAAATGTTTATTATGATTGTCTCGCTCTTGTTCAACTACTGTATGTTGGGTGTGTGGAGGGGCAGAAATTTGTCCTTTTAGTACCTGGGTCTCTGGATCAAGAGGTGTCACATCTGGATATCAGGTAAAGGTGCTGTGCATCAGCTAGAGGTTCTGGACTTGGAACTCCATACCTTTCTTTCCTCCCTCCCTCCTTTCCTCCTTCCCTTTCTCCCCTTCTCCTTCTCTTACCTCCTCCCTCCTTCCCTTCCTTCCACTCTCTCTCTCTCCCCCTTTTTCATTCTTTCCATTTCTTCATTCCTTCTTTCCTCTTACTTTTACTTTTTTTCTGTTTCTAGTCTGTTGATAAGATTCTGATGATTTGTCAACCTCCTATTTAGTGTGTGCAACCCTGACCAGAGTTTCTCTTTACTCAGATATAGTACTAATGAATTCTTCTTGACTTTATTTTTTAATTTAATTTTTATTTTATATTAGAGTATAGTTGATTTACAATGTTTTGGTTTCAGTTGTACAGCAAAGGGATTCAGTCATACATATATATATATCCATTCTTTTTCAGATTCTTTTCCCAGTAGGTCCCTGTTGATTATTTATTTTGTATATAGTAGTGTGCATCTGTTAATCCCAAACTCCTAATTTATCCCTCCCCCCACCTTTCCCCTTTGGTAACCATAAGTTTGTTTTTGAAGTCTGTGAGTCTTTGACTTTATTTTTTTTAACCACACATCTACTTACTTATTTTTCCTGAAATAGATTTTTGGAGCTTGGAATTGTGTCTCCACCACTTTTCTGTGGGTTTGCGGGTTGGGAGATGGGAAGAACCATGTATAGGAAAAACAAGTTCTGGTCTCCTGATAATTTTATTAAAAAACCACACCACCTCTTGAGGATGCATATTCAGATTATTCTCCAAATTCAGCTCACAGCTATTTCCCCTTTAGAATTTTGTGACATTAAATTGTGACACCACCCCCTTTTTTTTTGGATTTCTGCTGGTGAATTTTTTGGAGGAGTCTGGGTTCTACTGCCTGTTGTTAAATTTGTTGGTATTAGAGATGGGCACCTCTGTGATAGCGCTTCATTTCACCACCTTTCCTGAAAAAGCCAGCTCTTAAAATGTCCTCATTTGTTATTTCAAATGTTATTGAAATGGAACATACTTTTAGAAAAGTGCACAAGTCATGTGTACAGCTTGATGATTTTTCTGAATATGAACCCACTCACTATCGAGAAACTGAACCCTGGAGCACTCCCCAAGCCCATGTCATGGCAGCTCTCGCCACCATCCATTTTCAAGTTAACTGATTTATAACACTGTCGACTACTTGAGCCTAGTTTTGAACTTTATAGGAATGGAATCATACTGTGTATTTCCTTTTGTTTCTGGAATTTCCCTCAACATTAAGTTGTGAAATTCATTCGTGCTGTCGTATGCAGTGGCAGTTAGTTCAGTCTCCTTGCTCTATAGTAACCAGTTTGGGGAATACGCCACGTTTTCTGTATCCATTTTACTGTTTACCAGCGTTTGTGTACTTTGCAGTTTTTGCCCACATTAAATTGTGCTGCTATGAACATTTTTGTACCTATCTTTTGGTGACTATATATACAGGTATCTTTTGGGAGTTAATGGTCCCCGGTGATACAGTACTCACAGGTTTGGAGGCAGTGAGTACTTCAGGTTTCCCAAAGTGGTTCTACCCATTTATCTCTCACCAGCGGAGGATGAGAATCCTGATTGTCCCATATTCTTGCCAACGTTTGGTATTGTTTAGCTTTCTCACTGTAGCCATTATAATGGTTATGTTTTGGGATGCCATTGCGGTGAGATGACTCACCCTGATGAGTAGCGCAGCTGACCATCGTTATATCCCCTGCGTGAAGTGCCTCTTTTCATCTTCCTTTTTTTTCAGGTTTACTGAGGTATAATTGACAGAAAAATGGTAAGCTATTTAAAGTGTACAAAATGGCGATTTGATACATGCATACATTGTGAAAGGAGTCCCGTCATTGAGTTAATTAATTAACACATAACGTCGCCTCACCTATTTCCTCTTTTATTTCTTTGGGGAGAACACAAGTTCTGTTCTCAGCAAATTTAAATGAGAATTCAGTATGATCGGCTACGGTCACCATGTTCTATATTAGATCCTCAGGCCTTATTCATCTTGTAACTGAAAGTTTGTTCCATTCTGCCAATCTCTCCCTCCTTCTCCCAATCCCCAGCCCGTGGCAATCACCATTCTGTTTCCTGTTCCTATGAGTTCAACTTTTTTTTTTAGATTCCACATTTTGTTTTAGGGGCTGGGCGGGCGCAAAGCCGTTATCGCGAGACCCTGAGCGCAGTTAGGGGGCCTCGCTCCGCCCACAGTCAGGCTCCCAGGGCGCCTCGCGGCAGAGAACGTGGTGAGAGGCGTGTGCCGCGTTCTCTCCGGGCCCCCTGGGCCCTCTCGTGACCTGGGGGCCCGGGGACAGGCTGGGGGCTGTGTCCCGCGGAGCCCCAGAGCCCTCGCCGCGGCCGCATGCTGGCCGGACCCAGGCCTGGAAGCAGCGCGAACCTCTCCCGCTCCGTGACCTGATGGCGGCGGTCTCCGCGGCTCCCTCGGTCCACGGAGGCCTCAGCACCTGGCGTATGCGGACACTGCCATTCAGGTACCAGCGTCCACCGGCTTCAGTCTCTCCGTTCGTTTCAAAACTGGGTCCAGCTTAGGTCACTTGTCTCCCCCTAGGAGGTGGCCGGAGGTCAGGGTTAAGTTGCCAGGACACTGCACGTCGTTACCTCAGGTCCACCTCTGTGATGGGGCTGTCCTCAAAGGAGGGCAGTTGTCGTGAGCTGGGAATTCACCTGATGGGTGTGTGCTGCAGCAGGTACTCCTGTTGATCCGATACAAATGATTCTCTCCAGTTTAAAGGAAACGCCTGAGGGCCGGCGGGGTCCTGGGCGCCTGGCTCCCTCAGTGACGACGGCCGGGCGGGCCCTGGGGACCTGGCCCTGAGGACGCCGCCAGCTGAGATGTGCCTCTTTAGCCCGGCCTGGGCACTGGCGGGAGGACCCAGACTGGCTGCTGGACAGACGCTCCCGGGCAGGTTAACTGGCCAGACTGGGACCCCCTCCTCTTAGCCAGGACCTGGGCCTCGGAGGGTGAAAGTGCCCTTTCTGTCAGAGCAGAGGATAATCATTGTTTTGGTGGAGATTTACGGGAACGTTGTGACCTGACCGTGACCTGACCTCAAGAACAAAAGATCTGACGCCAAGAAGTTTGCAACAGCTAACCATGCCCCTCCCTCACCTTTCCTGTAAAAGGGCTTTGCTGAAAGCTTTCAGGGAGTTACGGTTTTTTAAGGCATGAGCCAGCCGTCTCCTTGCATGGCCCTGTAATAAACCTTTCTCTGCTCCAAACGCGGGCGTTTTGGTATTGTTTGGCCTCACTGTGCGTGGGGCACACGGACTTGCGTTCAATAACAATATACGTGACATCATGTAGTATTTGCTTTTCTCTGTCAGGTTTATTCCACGTACCATAATACCTTCCAAGTTCATCCGTATCACAAATGGCAGGTTTCCCTTCATTTTAAAGGCTGAATAATATTCTGCATATATGTATATTTTATCCGTTGTAGATTATCACTACAGATATATCACATTTACTATCCTTTATTATTCTATTATATATAATATTCCATATTATATAAATAGTATACAATCATCTATCTGTCTATTTACCTATCTATCTATCATCTATCTATCCATCCACAAACACACACACACACACCACATTTTCTTTATTCATTCATCCATCAACAGACGCTTAGGTTGTTTCCCTACCTTGGTTATTGTGAGTAATGCCACAATGAAGAGGGGAGTGCAGATTTTTTTTAAGACAGTGACTTTATTTCCTTTGGATATAAACTCAGAAGTGGGATTACTGGATCATACGGTAGTTCTAGTTTTAATTTTTTGAGGATCCTCCATGCAGTTTTCCATAGTGGCTGCACCAATTTACATTCCCACCAACAGTGCACAAGCGTTCCCTTTTCTCCACATCTCACAAGCACTTGTTATTTCTTGTCATTTTGATGAGAGCCATTCTGACAGGTGTGAGGTGCGTCTCACTGTGGTTTTGATTTGCATTTCCCTGATGGTAAGGATGTTGAGCATCTTTTTATGTACCTGTTGGCCATTTGTATGTCTTCTTTGGAAAAATGTCTGTTCAGGTTTTTGCCCATTTTTTAATTATTTGGTTTTTTGCTATTGCATTATACTAGTTCCTTGAATATTTCAGATATTAACTCCTTATTGGATATGTGGTTTGCAAATATTTTCTCCCTTTCCACAGATTACCTTTTCATTTTGCTGCTGTTTGCTTTGCAGAAGCCTTTAAGTTTAATGTAGTCCTACTGGTTTAGTTTTGTTTTTATTCTTTCATTTTTAGTGTCAAATAAAAAAAATATTGCCAAGTCCAATGTCAAGGAGTTTTTTTCCCTGTGTTTTCTTCTAGGAGTTTTATGGTTTCAGGTCTTATGTTCAAGTCTTTGAGTTGATTTTTGTGTATGGTGTAAGATAGAGGTCCAGTTTTATTCTTTTGCATTGGAAATCGGTTTTCTCCAACATCATTTATTGAAGAGACTATTCTTTTCCCATTGTGTATTCTTGGCTCCTCTATAAAAAATTAATTGATCGCATACACATGGGTTTATTTCTGGGCTCTTGACTCTGTTGCATTGATCTATGTCTGTTTTTGTGCCAATTCCTTACTGTTTTGATGACTAAAGTCATACTTTGGAGGTATTATGGGTTCTGATCCAGACCACCACAATAAAGCAAGTATCACAATATTGCAATTCACAGGAGTTTTTTGGTTTTCTAGTGCATATTAAAGCTATGTTTACACTGTGCTGTGGTCTATTAAGTGTGCAGTAGCACTATGTCTAAAAAATGTATATACCCTAATTAAAAATTCTTTATTGCTAAAAAATGCTAACCATCACCCGAGCCTTCAATGAGTCCTAACCTCTTTACTGGTGGAGGGTATCGCCTCCGTGTTATGGCTGCTGACTGACCAGGGTCGTGGTTGCTGAAGGTTGGGGGTGGGCATGGCAAGTTCTTAAAATAAGACAGCAGTGAAGTTTGCTGCATTGATTGACTCTTCCTTTCAAGAATTTCTCTGTAGCCTGCAATGCTGTTTGATAGCATTTTATCCACAGTAGAATTTATTTCAAAATTGGAGTTAATCTTCTCAAACCTTGCCCCTGCTTTACCAACTAAGTTTATGTAATATTCTAAATTCTTTGTTGTCATTTCAACAATCTTCACAGCATCTTCACCAGGAGTAGATTCCATCTCATGAAACCACTTCCTTTGCTCATCCGTAAGAAGTAAATCTTCATCTGTTAACATTTTATCATGAGATTGCAGCAATTCAGGCACATCTTCGGGCCCCACTTCTAATTCTGATTTGATTGCTATTTTCACCATATCTACAATTACTTCCTTCACTGAAGTTTTGAACCCCTCAAAGTCATACATGAGGGTTGGAATCAACTTCTTCAAAACTCCTGTTAATGTTGATATTCTGACCTCTTCCTGTGAATCATGAATGTTCTTAACAGCATCTAGAATAGTGAATCTTTCCAGAAGGTTTTCAATTGACTTAGTCCAGATCTATCAGAGGAATCACTATCTATGGCAGCTATAGCCTTATGAAATGTATTTCTTAAATAAGACTTGAAAGTCAAAATTACTCCTTGATCCATGGGCTGCAGAATGGATGCTGTGTTAGCAGGCATGAAAACCACATGAATTTCATTGTACATCTCCCTCAGAGCTCTTACAAGACCAGCACTGTCAGTGAGCAGTCAAGTTTTGAAAGGAATCTTTTTTTCTGAGCAGTAGCCTCAGCAGTGGGCTTAAAATATTTAGTAAACCATGTTGTAAACAGATGTGCTGTCGTCCAGGCTTTGTTGTTCCATCTATAGAACAGAGTGGATTTAGCATCACTCTTAAGGGCCCTTGGACTTGCAGATGGTAAGTGAGCATTGGCTTCAACTTAAAGTCACCAGCTGCATTAGCCCCTAACAAGAGAGTCAGCCTGTCCTTTGATACTTTGAAGCCAGGCATTGACTTCTTCTCTCTAGCTATGAAAGTCCTAGAAGACATCTGCTTCCAGTAGAAGGCTATGGTATCTACATTAACAATCTGTTCTTTAGTGTAGCCACCTTCATGAATTATCTTGGCTAGATCTTCTGGATAACTTGCTGCAGATTCTACATCAGCACTTGCTGCTTCACCTTGCACTTTTATATTATAGAGATGGCTTCTTTCCCTAAACCTCATGAACCAACCTCTGCTACGTTCAAACTTTTCTTCTACAGTTTCCACACCTTTCTTTGTCTTCAAAGAATTGAAGAGAGTTAGGTCCTTGCTCTGGATTAGGCTTTGGTTTAAGGGAGTGTTGTGGCTGGTTTGATCTTCTATCCAGACCACTAAAATGTACTCCACCTCAGCAATAAGGCTATTTCACTTTCTTATTCATGTTCACTGGATTAGCACTTTAAATTTCCTTAGAGCACTTTTACTTTGCATTTACAATTTGGCTAACTGTTTGGCACAAGAGACCTATCTTTCAGCCTGTCTCCTCACTAAACTTAGTTATTTCTAGCTTTTGATTTAAAGTGAGAGATGTGCGACTCTTCCTTTCATTTGAACACTTAGAAACCATTGTAGGATTATTAACTGGCCTAATTTCAATATTGCTGTGTCCCAGGGAATAGGGATGCCTGAGGAGACAGAGATGAGGGAATGGCTGGTGGGTAGAGTAGTCAGAACACATATAACGTTTATCCATTAAGTTTGCCATCTTACGTGGGTGCAGTTCATGGCACGGCAAAACAATTACAGTAGTAAAGTCAAAGGTCACTGATCACAGATCACCATAACAAATATATTATTAATGAAAAAGTTTGATATATTGCAAGAATTACCAAAATGTGACAGAGACATGAAGGGAGCAAATATTGTTGGAAAAATCGCTCGAATAGATGTGCTCAGTGCAGGGTTGCCACCAGACTTTCAGTTTGTGAAAAACACAATCAATCTGTGAAACACAATAAAGCAAAGCACAAAAAAACAAGGTATGCCTGTATAGCTTTGTAATCAGGAAGTATGATGCTTCCAGGTTTGTTCTTCTTTTTCAAGATTACTTTGGCTATTCAGGGTGTTTTGTGGTTCCATATGAATTTTAAGATTTTTTTTTTCTCTTTATTTGAAAAATGCCATGGAATTTTGGTAGGGATTGCACTGACTGTGTAGATTGCTTTGAGTAGTATGGATGTTTTAACAACATTAATTCTTTCTATCCATGAACATTGATATCTTTCCATTTATTTTTGTCTTCTTTAATTTCTTTCATCAGTGTTTTATAGTTTTCAGTGTATAGATCTTTTTACCTCCTTGGTTAAATTTATTCTTAAGTACTTTTTTTTTTGATGCTATTGTAAATTGGATTATTTTCTTAATTTCTCTTTTTGATAGTTTGTTATTGGTTTATATAAATGCAACTGATTTTTACATATTGGTTTTGTGTCCTGCCATTTTACTGAATTCATTGTGTAGTTCTGACAGTTTTTTGTGGAGCCTTTAGAGTTTTCTATATTTAATATCATGTCATCTGCAAACAGAGACAATTTAACTTCTTTCTTTCCAGTTTAGATGTGTTTTATTTCTTTTTCTTGCTTAATTGTGCTGCCTAGGACTTCCAATGCTATGTTGAATTAAAGTAGCGAGAGTGTGCATCTTTTTCTTGATCTTAGAGGAAAAGCTTTCAGCTTTTCACCGTTGAGGACAATGTTAGTTGTGGGCTTCTCATACATGGTCTTTATTATGTTGAAGTATATTCCTTCTGTACCCAATTTGTTGATAGTTTTTTAACATATAAGAACATTGAATTTTGTCAAATTTTTTTTTCTGCATCCATTGAGATGATCATATGATTTTTACCCTTCATTTTTTAATTTAATTGTATTTTTTTTTGATTTATTCTTTTTTCATTTCAAAAAAGTTACACTTGATGAATATACTGTTAGTACCCACAAGCCAGCTAGTGGCTATGTTGTTTTTTTTTTTAATTTAATTTTATTTTATTATACAGCAGGTTCTTATTAGTCATCAATTTTATACACATCACTGTATACATGTCAATCCCAATCGCCCAATTCAGCACACCACGATCCCCACACCCCCGCAGCTTTCCTCCCTTGGTGTCCATACGTTTGTTCTCTACATCCATGTCTCAACTTCTGCCCTGCAAACCGGTTCATCTGTACCATTTTTCTAGGTTACACATACATGCGTTAATATGCGATATTTGTTTTTCTCTTTCTGACTTAACTTCACTCTGTATGACAGTCTCTAGATCCATCCACGTCTCAACAAATGACCCAGTTTCATTCCTTTTTATGGCTGAGTAATATTCCATTGTGTATCTGTCCATTGGTGTAAGTGAGGTGTTAAAGTCCCCCACTATTATTGTGTTACTGTCAATTTCCTCTTTTATAGCTGTTAGCAGTTGCCTTATGTATTGAGGTGCTCCTATGTTGGGTGCATATGTATTTATAATTGTTTTATCTTCTTTTTGGATTGATCCCTTGATCATTATGTAGTGTCCTTCCTTGTCTCTTATAACATTCTTCATTTTAAAGTCTATTTTATCTGATATGAGTATTGCTACTCCAGCTTTCTTTTGATTTCCATTTGCATGGAATATCTTTTTCCATCCCCTCACTTTCAATCTGTATGTGTCCCTAGGTCTGAAGTGGGTCTCTTGCAGACAGCATATATATGGGTCTTGTTTTTGTATCCTTCAGCAAGCCTGTGTCTTTGGTTGGAGCATTTATCCATTCACGTTTAAGGTAATTATCGATATGTATGTTCCTTGACATTTCTTAATTGTTTTGGGTTTGTTTTTGTAGGTCCTTTTCTTCTCTTGTGTTTCCCACTTAGAGAGTTCCTTTAGCATTTGTTGTAGAGCTGGTTTGGTGGTGCTGAATTCTCTTAGCTTTTGCTTGTCTCTAAAGCTTTTGATTTCTCCATTGAATCTGAATGAGATCCTTGCTGGGTAGAGTAATCTTGGTTGTAGGTTCTTCCCTTTCATCACTTTAAGTATATCATGCCACTCCCTTCTGGCTTGTATAGTTTCTGCTGAGAAATCAGCTGTTAACCTTATGGGAGTTCTCTTGTATGTTATTTGTCATTTTTCCCTTGCTACTTTCAATAATTTTTCTTTGTCTTTAATTTTTGCCAGTTTGATTACTATGTGTCTCAGCGTGTTTCTCCTTGGGTTTATCCAGTATGGGACTTGCTGTGCTTCCTGGACTTGGGTGGCTATTTCCTTTCCCATGTTAGGGAAGTTTTTGACTATAATCACTTCAAATATTTTCTCTGGTCCTTTCTGTCTCTCTTCTCCTCTTGGGACCCCTATAATGTGAATGCTGTTGTGTTTAATGTTGCCCCAGAGGTCTCTTAGGCTGTCTTCATTTCTTTTCATTCTTTTTTTTTTTTTTAAAACCTTGTGGAGCCTTTTTTAAAAAAATTAATTAATTAATTAATTAATTTTTTGGCTGTGTTGGGCCTTCGTTTCTGTGCGAGGGCCCTCTCCAGCCGTGGCCAGCGGGGGCCACTCTTCATCGCGGTGCGCAGGCCTCTCACTATCGCGGCCTCTCCCGTTGTGGAGCACAGGCTCCAGACGCGCAGGCTCAGCAGTTGTGACTCATGGGCTCAGTTGCTCTGCGGCATGTGGGATCCTCCCAGACCAGGGCTCGAACCCGCGTCCCCCGCACTGGCAGGCAGACTCTCAACCACTGCGCCACCAGGGAAGCCCCCATTCTTTTTCTTTATTCTCTTCTGCAGCAGTGAATTCCACCATTCTGTCTTCCAGGTCACTTATTCCGTTTTTCTGCCTCAGTTATTCTGCTCTTGATTCTTCTAGTGTAGTTTTCATTTCAGTTATTGTATTGTTCATCTCTGTTTGTTTGTTTTTTAATTCTTCTAGGTCTTTGTTAAACATTTCTTGCATCTTCTCGATCTTTGCCTCCATTCTTTTTCCGAGGTCCTGGATCATCTTCACTATCATTATTCTGAATTCTTTTTCTGGAAGATTGCCTATCTCCACTTCATTTAGTTGTTTTTCTGGGGTTTTTTCTTGTTCCTTCATCTGGTACATAGTCCTCTGCCTTTTCATCTTGTCTATCTTTCTGTGAATGTGGTTTTTGTTCCACAGGCTGCAGGATTGTAGTTCTTCTTGCTTCTGCTGTCTGCCCTCTGGTGGATGAGGCTATCTAAGAGGCTTGTGCACGTTTTGCGGATCTGTTTTGCCTCTTTCTGAGGTTTCACCTTATCTTGCAAATCATACTGGCCAATTCCTTTATAGCTGATTCCAAGGCACCAAGGAAGTCCTTGTTTATCCTTTACTGCATAATAATGGACTCCATAGGTCGGTAGAGCTTCTACTATTTTCATATACTGAACCACAGGTTGACCCCGAGTCAGACCTTTGATTTTCAAATAGTGCTCAATTACCCTGTCCTCACAGTAGGCAAGGGAGGGATGCTCCTGCAGAGTTTTGGTTGGAAAGGCTGGTAATGTCTTTAAATCTTTCCTGGCATTTTCATCACGAGGGGCCCCTCAGGGAGGTGGCACTAGATCGAGAGGACCAGTGGCTGCTTGACTGGGTCTCCGGACTCCTACCCTCATTTTTTTAATGTGATGTATCACATTGATTGATTTACATATGTTGAAGTATCCTTGCATCCCAGTAATAAGTCTTACTTGATCATGGCGGAAATGAAGGGAGAAGAACAGATTTTTTTTGTTATAACATGAATTATCAGCACTAATATTTGCTACCAATTATTGAAGAATTATTATGTGCTAGGCATCTTCAAGATTCTCTTGACATTACCCATTTGCCCTTGTCATTATTCTTACCTTTGGGAAAATAGAAAAATACTGCATATATTTTATGATTCACTCATCACAATCATATGGTATTATTGTTTCAATTTCACAGGTAAGACACAGAGTCTCAGAGACTCTTTTTATCAAACATTTATCAAAACACTCAAAACATTTATTAATAAATTTACCATAAGATACCATGTTAGTGAGTGGAGGGGCTCAAATCTGAACCCAGATTATCTGATTCCAGAGTCCAACTCTTAATCTCAAGCATTAACCCCACTGTATGAGTTTCAGCAACAAAGCCAACTCCAGAGACACCACCTTTCTTTTCATGTTAGACTCTAAAATGTATGTCAACAATTTCCTGTGGGATGTTACAACTTTAATAACATGCTTCATAAAAATTATGTGATTTTTTAATGACAAGATGGTGGACTCGGTAAGACAGGAATTATTAATCCCCAATGTCCAATAAAGAGAATAAAGCTCCAAGGGGATAGGTAACATCTCAAGGCCCCTCTAGTAGGTGGCAGACTCATACAGGACTTCAGTGGCTGTGTCTCCATGCCTTACACTGCTGTACTTTGCTACCCTTCCTTGTATGGCATCTATAACAGGAACAATTTTAATTTGTTTTGTTTCTGAGAGTATGACTGATGGTAGTGATGATAACATAGTCCTTTCAGCTTGATTGTGCAGAGTTATGGTATTTGGAGGGGAAAATATGTACAGTCTGTGCTAATAAATCAGAAAAAAGGGGAAAAGGCAGGAATACAAATAAGCCTGTGAAATAGGGAGTAATTTGGTTATTACAAAAATAATAAGGCCTGTAGGAAATGTTTTAGCTCTACAAACAATTTATCATCTTCAAAGCGCTACAAAATCAGAATCAATAAAAATGTAGTTCCTCCACAAAAAAGGCATGAGTGATGGGAATTCACTGAGGTCAGTTATATTTCATGTGAAATAAGTGAAATAAATGGTGCTTTTGTATCACAGTGGGAACTGTGAATACAGAGTAATTAGTCAAGAATTTAATGATACATTGGCCACTGACACGTTATTCTGTGAATTACAGAACAGTGTGCTGTAGATTCTTTTTGAATTTGACTTAGGAGTCATGAAGTTTTAAATTTGTTAAATGTTTCTGGTTATTCTTAAACTTTATGACTGAATTTGTCTTAATCTTACCTTAATTTAGAATTTTTTTTTTTTTTTTGGTTGCACTGTATGGCTTGTGAGATCTTAGTTCCCTGATCAGGGATTGAACCCAGGACATGGCAGTGAAAATGCTGAATCCTAACTGCTGGACTGCCAGGGAACTCCCTAGAACTTTTAATTTATTTTAAATTTATCTCTGTCTCTCTCTTCCCTCTCTCCCTCCCTCCCTTCTTTCTTCCTCCCTCCTTCCCTCTTTCTTTCTTTCCTTCCTTCCTTTCTTCCTTTCTTTCTTTCTTTCTTTCTTTCTTTCTTTCTTTCTTTCTTTCTTTCTTTCTTTCTTTCTTTCTTTCTTTCTTTTTCTTTCTTTCTTTCTTTCTTTCTTTCTTTCTCTCTTTCTCTCTTTCTCTCTTTCTCTCTTACTCTTTTACTCTCTTTCTCTCTCTTTCCCCTTCCTTCCTTCCTTTCTCCCTCCTTCCCTCCCTCCCTCCCTCCCTCCCTCCCTTCTTCCCTCCCTCCCTCCCTCCCTTCCTTCTGTTCTTCCTATAGTTCCTCTGTCTGGGCCCTCTTTTTGGATATGAGGTAATTTATGGGCAAGCAGTCATCTTTGTCTTCCCCCAATTTTCAGCCCTCCCTGTGGTACAGTACCTGGGAGTCACATCTCTTGGACACACATCTAGTGGGGGACTAACTTACCCATAACAAATTATGCTGGACTGCCTGTCCTTTCTTCTCTCTCACCCTACACCCAGCTGTCAATCACTTAATATGTGATTGTCCTCTGCCAGAACCACCTTCAAGATTCTCTTGCTACTACCCCATTCCTATTATTCTTCCTATTCCTTGGAAGATAGAAAAAGGACACTCCTGTCCTCTTCCTTGGTAGGTCACATTCTACCACCCCCTTTTAGAGAACTACCGCCAAATTGGGAGTAGTTAATTTGATCGCCCAGAGTCCAATTGCTTGACCAATAGAACATGGTGGAAGTGAGCAGCTTCCAGGCCCATGCCTTAAAGATTGTCAACTACAGCTCCCAATCTCTTAGAAAACTCACCCTTGAAACCCAGCTGTCATGCTCTAATGAAGCTCACGCAGCCCCCAGGAGACACCTACAGGGAGAGGAACTGAGTCCCCAGGCGAGTAGCTCTGGCTGAACTCCCAGCTGACGGCCAAAACCAACTTGCCACTTGTGAGTCAAGCAACTGGGAAGTAGATTCTCTGTCTCAGATGATTCCATGTTGAGCAGAGACATGTTGTCCTTGCTGGGCTGTGCCCAGCTTGCACATTAGTGGATGAAATAAGTGATAGCTGTTAATCAACAAAGGTCTCAATACCCAACATTCAATCAGTGGCTGGTACACAAAGCTGATTAATCCTCTATCCTGTGTGCTCCCGAGTTGCTGCTTTCTGGTCATGTTTGCTTTACTTAGGAAAAAATGGGATGTGCTCCCACTAAGTCTTCCTTAACTCTGTGGCCTGAGTGGTTAACACTCAGGCTGTAGTTGGGCCCACTTCCTACGGGCGAAATGTCTATGGGGCATTTCTAACTTGACTGTTGACTTAGGCTTGTGGGAAGCCATGCCTGCTATGGAGAGCCATCAGGTCACGTGTGAAGCTCCCTTGTTGCACCATGGGAGTGGGGTGGGGGACTTCTTTTCTCTTAGTTTTGCCACATTCTTTTCTTTCTCCCTCTATAGTGTTTTATTTACTGGCCAGAAGTCATTTCTATTTGCACTCCCATCTTCTTCCTTTTTCCCCAGCCTTTCTCCACAGTCCAACTACATAGACACAGGACTGTTCTCCATCAGCAGCTCATGACCCAAGGTGCGTATTAGGATGACCTATGGATCTTAAAATACAAGTACTTAGGATCTACACTTAGGAGATTCTAAATCTAAACATCCAGGTATTTGGCTTAGGCATATGTGTTTTTAAAGAAACGTCATAGGTGATTCTTTGAAGGTCACTGTCTGAGACACCCTGCAAATATACCCTTGGATTAAGCTTTATGTGCCTTGTACTTTGTAGATGTCTGACTTGACTTAAGGGCCAATGTTGCTCATTCCTTTGCTGTATAATGAACAATTTTAAATGTTAGGCTTGCTCAAGTTTTTACTTTCTAGCACATGAGTTTCATTTAGGATTTCCCTCTAACTTCTCACGTTGTCTGCTGCTTTCTGAGCCAAGAGCTGTTCATTTTCCAGTGAGAGTTTAATTAGATCTGTGTACAATGAGATGATTAATACCTGCAGACACAAAGATCCTAGGATAAAAGTGATGCCTTCCCCCTTAAATAGCAGCTCCATGGAACAGGCCACTTCCTGGGACCCATGCTGTCACCATCTCCCATTTCCCTCTTCTCGGCGTGTTCACACTCATGCCCTTTTCTTTGTATGTTCTTGGGAACTCTATTCTTCCCTACCAAGTCACAGTATCTTCTTTAAGAAGGTTTGAAAAGCCATTCCCCACAAAGTCTCTGCTGGTTGCTGCAGGGTTGCTCTGCCTGTAACCCCCTGGCATTCACCTTCCCAGTTCCTGCAGATGATGTCCTACCACCAGCACCTTCGACCCTCTACCAAGGACTTCCTCTTGCCCCCATGCAAGGAAGGCTGGAGATACAGTGGAATTAACACCTTCTGCCTTCCTCAGCCAAAGACAGATGGGCGTGAGTGAGGCAAGTTTGCCTGTGTATTTTGTTTTTGGTTTTGTTGGTTCTTTTTTTTTTTAATTTAATTTTTATTTTATATTGGGGTATAGTTGATTTACAAGGTTGTGTTAGTTTCAGGTGTACATCTAAGTGATTTCAGTTATACATATACATATATCCACTCTTTTTCAGATTCTGGTTATTACAGAGCATTAAGTAGAGTTCCTTGTGCTATACCATAGGTCCTTCTTGGTTATCTATCTTACATATAGTAGTGTGTGTATGTTAATCCCAAATTCCTAATTTATCCCTCCCCGACACCTTTCCTCTTTGGTAACCATAAGTTTGTTTTCTAAGTCTGTAAATCTGTTTCTGTTTTGTAAATAAGTTTATTTGTATCATTTATTTTAGATTCCATATATGAGTGATATCATATGATATTTGTCTTTCTGTGTCTGACTTACTTCACTCAGTATGACAATCTCTAGGTCCATCCATGTTGTTGTAAATGGCATTATTTCATTCATTTTATGGCTGAGTAATATTCCATTGTGTGTATGTATATATATATACCACATCTTCTTTATCCATTCATCCATCAATGGACATTTAGATTATTTCCATGTCCTGGCTATTGTATACAGTGCTGCAATAAACATTGGGGTGCAGGTATCTTTTCAAATTATGGTTTTCTCTGGATATATGCCCAGGAGTGGGATTGCTGGATGATATGGTAGCTCTATTTTTGGTTTAAGAACCCTCCATACTGTTTTCCATAGTGACTGCACCAACTTACATTCTCACCAACAGTGTAGGAGGGTTCCTTTTCTCCACACCCTCTCCAGCATTTATTGTCTGTAGACTTTGTGATGATGGCCATTCTGACCAGTGTGAGGTGGTACTTGTGATGTCTCCCAGAGTTACCAACCAGGAAGGAACAAGTCAGTTGCCCATGATGGTAAGCTTTTATGGTGCTTTCCTTTTCTCACACTTCCCTATTGACCTGGTATGCTTCCTGGGTTGCTGCCCAAATAAATTACTTCCACTCAAAACTTTGTCTTTGGTTATCCTTTTCAAGAAATCATTTAAGACACTGACCATCTTCCCACTGCTGACACTCAGCTGAAAAACTTGATTCTCTATGGTTTTCTATATGTGCATTTTGTTTTCCCCATCAGATCATGATGACTGTCAGAGCCAGAGCTGGGCCTCATAACTCCTCAGAGTGAACCTGCAGAACCTTGCATGTTGCAGAACCCACAGACCTACCTCTGACTGTGTGGGATGTGTGACGTGGGGCCAACTTACAGAATGGGCACACATCATTATTAAGCTCTTGATACACGGATCCTGAAAAGGAAACTAGAACAGGAAATAGAATTCTTTGGGGATTGCTTTAAAAAGTGGATTGAAGATTTCAAGGAGAAAGAATAGTCCTGGCGGGTCTCGCCTTGTTCCGTAGGAGCAGGGAGGAGGGACAGAGGAGCATGCATTTCAAGGTAACCTGTAGTATATTTGATGAAGAAAGGGCACCTCTGAGTACATCAAAAAGAACATGTTCTTATAACTCTGAAGCAGAAGTGCATGACAAATTGCTTGGGGTTTCAAAGGAAAGGAAATGGACATTTATCTTAGTCTTCCGTACAAGCCTGAAAATTACTTAGAAAACTGGGTAATTTTCAGCAAGTTACTGTGTAAGATATATTAGGGAGATACCAACCAATGTGACCTTTTCAGTAGGCCAACTTCAGGAAGGAAGGAAGCTGTTCTAGGTTGTCTTGTTCTACTGGTAAGAAGAAAACTAGGCAGTGCTTAGAATAGGCTGTCAGTTATACCTGGTTCATTCAAGGACATCATGGTAAGTGTAGGCAACCTAGTTTACATGCCAATATCAGCATATTGAACAAAGTCTTATCAGCATGGTGCCTAATTGCAGTTGCCAATTGTTTCTCCATTATGTTGAAGGTATGCTCCTGACCATTTAAATAATTTTGTAGTTGGAGTGTAAGCAAATTCTGAATCTCCACAACCCACCTATAAGAAAGAGACTGAAACCTTGTCACATGAATTTACCCCCATTTTTCATGGGACATATTGACATACAATAAAAATTACCCATTATAAGTGTACAGTACAGTGATTTTTGGTAAATACATCATCCTTATAGTACAGCTTTGGGACATTTCCATCACTGGAAAACACTCTGCTGGGTTCATTCGCAGTCAGTCTTTGGGACCACTCCCAGCTCCAGGCAACCACTAATCTGCTTCCTGTCCCTATAAATTGGTATTTTCTGAACATTTCATAAAAATGGAATCATACACAATATGTAATTTTCACATCTGGTTTCTTTTACTTAGCATATTTAAAAAAATTTTATTGTAGTACAGTTGATTTACAATGTTGTGTGAGTTTCAGGTGTCCAGCAAGGTGATTCAGTTATACATATATATATATTCATTCTTTTTCAGATCCTTTTCCCATATAGGTCATTACAGAATATTGAGCAGAGTTCCCTGTGCTATACAGTAAGACCTTGTTGGTTATCTATTTTATATACAGTAGTGTGTGTATGTTAATCCCAACCTCCTAATTTATCCCTCCCCCTCACCTTTCCCCTATGGTAACCATAAGATTGTTTTCAAAATCTGTGAGTCTGTTTCTGTTTTCTAAGTTCATTTAAATCATTTTTAATTAGATTCCATATATGAGTGATATCATATGATATTTGTCTTTTTCTGTCTGACTTAACTTCATTCAGTATGATAATCTCTAGGTCCGTCCATGTTGCCACAAATGGCATTATTTCATTCTTTTTTATGGCCAAGTAGTATTCCATTGTATATATGTACCACATCTTCTTTATCCATTCATCTGTGAGTGGACACTTAGGTTGTTTCCATGTCTTAGCTATTGTAAATAATGCTCTTATAAACATTGGGGTGCATATCTTTTTGAAGTATGTTTTTCTCCAGATATATGCCCAGGAGTAGGATTGCTGGATGATATGGTAGTTCTATTTTTAGTTTTTTAAGGAACCTCCATACAGTTATCCATAGCAGTTGTACCAATTTACATTCCCTCACCAGATCTTCTCTGGTGTTGGTTTCATAGGATGAGCTGGAAGTGTTTCCTCCTCCTTTAATTCCTGAAAGAGTTTATGAAATATTGGTATTATTTCTTCATTACATATTTGATAGAATTCACAAGTAAAGACTTCTGGTCCTGGGCTTTTTTTGTGGGAATAGTTTTAATTATTAATTCAATTTTTAACTTATACGTCTACTAAGATCCTCTATGGTTAGTTTTGAGAAGGGTTCGCCAATCTTTTTGATCTTTTCAAAGAACACATTTTTAATTTCATTGATTTTCTCTGTTGTTTTGTTTTCTAGTTCATTGATTTCCACTAAGATCATTACTATTTCCTTTCTTTACTTGCATTAGTTTAGTTTGTTCTTCTATTTCTAGTTTAAGGTGGACTATTAGGTTACTAATTGAGATATTTTTCTTTGATAAGTACTTTAAGGTATAAATTCCCCCTCAAAGCACTACATTAACTCCCACAAATTTTGATATGTTGTGTTTTTGTTTTCATTCAGCTTAAGGTATTCTTAAAACTTTCCTTTGACTCATGGATTATTTGGAAGCGTTTTGTTTAATTTTCAACTGTTACGGGTTTTCTGAGATTTCTTTCCATTATGGACCTTTAAGTTAATTCTATTATGGAGAGGTAACACCCTAATATAATTTCAATCCTTTGAAATTTATTGAGACTTGTTTCATGGCACAGCATATGGTATCCCCTGGAGAATATTTCATGTCTGCTTGTTCAGGGGTTTTGCTCTTTTCTGTTACCGGGTTTTGTACCAGTTTCAGTCCTGACAATAAAAAAGTACATTCCTCAAATGGGTAATGAGAAGATAAAGGGAATGTTTACAAAGAAGTGGACAAGGTAAATAGAAACCAGTGAAAGATGGCACAGCATCCTAGGACCAGCAGTAGTTAAGATGCTGAACCTTACACTTGAAGGGGTGAGGAGTGGAAGCAGTTGCTGGACCTGGAGTGGAAGCTACGCTGTGGGAAGGGGCTGCCTCCAGGAGCTTTGATTTTGATGGAAAACATGCAGCTAAGTGACAGCAACCCAGCAGAGTAAGTGCTGGAAGATTAAACACCCTGACCTTACTCTTCCCCTTCCATTCTGATTTTCTGTCACTGACTCCTCTTGGTCAAACTTAATGAGAAGCCAGAGGGCAAGAGATACCATTAATGCTTTAATGACAGTTGCCCTTGATCCAGCACAGGAGAAGGTGGAGAAGAGTAAAGAGCAGATTCAAGAGGGAAAGAAAAACTCTCTAGCTTTTGCCCCTAACATCTACCACTATTCTTTGAGTAAATAAAATATGTGTTTCCTATGCAGGGGGAAAGAAAGTCCTATCAGATACATATTCTCACAGGATAATGTCAATTCAGCTGGCCTTCCACCTAAAATCTAAAATATTAACCATGACTTTCATATAAGGTAGCAGGGAAAGTACTTAATATACACATAGCCGCCAGCCACATCTTCTGGATCTGGCCATGACGTCTAATTTGATAATCATAGCTCCCATCCTCCATACTCCATTCCTGTTCTCCTCATCTTCTGCCGGTACCTTGGCTAGCCTCTATTCTTTCCTAGTGGGCCATCCAAGGGATTTGAGCCCTTGGTGGTTCTATTAGTATTTGCTTGCTGAAGTCTTCTAAGGAGAAGTAGCATTAGTCAAGGGAATACTAAGGCCACCCCAGGGAATCACCTGGGTTCCAAACATAGTCCTCTTTGCTCCTGTTTTGTAGCGGCACCCCAATTTCACCTTAGGAATTGGAACCAACCACCTCAGCCGATAGACTGACCCCTTCTCTGCCAGTTGGCTCAGGGCTATATGGCTTTTCACCACTGGGAGTATTAATAGAAGGACCACTCAGAACATGGATAATGTGGTACAGTAACACTGTGATGGCTTTATGGACAGTTTCCATTAATAAAGGGCTCCATAAGAAGAAGAGTGGTAACCTTCTGTGAGATGCCTCCTGGAAACCACGAGACACTCTTGAGAGGAAATTCTGCAGGGGTGTGGGATACTGAGTTATGCAGGTGGTAGAAAGTCCCAATAAAATGAATTTTATTATTATTACTGTGACTACATTTGCACCAATGGTATGGTGACATCTTGGCAATCTCTGAGTAATGCCATGATATAGGAAATCATTCCCTCACATCTTCTAACTTACAGATCAAGGGAGAATTAGGTAGGAGTGGCAAGCATTTATAAACATGCTGTCAGAAATTAATTAATCATGGAATGAATGATGCTGTACCAAGTCAGGCATTCAATTTGGAGTGCATTGCCAATTTATGATCCTAAAGACCCACCTAGGGCAGGTGATAAGGAAACTCTGGTTTGCTCTTTGCCCTCAATCCAGCTCATGCCATGTGCCCATAGGTATAAAATCTAGGTATACCTTCATCGCAGTGTCACTTAGGGCATGACCTTCTAAGATGCACAATCTATGCTGCTGTTTGTGCTCAGCTCTTCCTGCTTTATCTTTGCTGGGATGGGTTGTTGGCTGCTTGTTATGAGAGGGACTCCATGCATTAAATAGCTTCAGGGCTACTTATTTATTTTTATTTTTAAAGGGAGATTAAAGCTCTGGTCTTGGTTGCTACATATCCTGAGTTTGACGGGATAAAATTTGAACAGTGATACAACATCTCAGTTAGTAATTGTCCAGTCTTCTTCATGCGGCATGGGTGATGCTAATGGCACCTAAATTCTCCGACTTTCTCGGGCTTTGTTTCTGACTTGACAGGCAGATGTTTCCTGTGGCTGAATTCTCACTGTGTGCTACTTAGTAGGTGGGCTGGACCGTGATCCCAGTGATCACCCCCCATTTAAGTGACAGTTGCTCGAATGTAGCTGAGGCGGCCTTGAAGCATGTTAACAAAGCCATACGTCTCCCTAAAATCGTTCTGTGTTTCTTAGACCAAGACACAGATTCCTTATTTTCTCTTCGATCCCTTTATGATTGGTCATACAGCCACTGCTATACTGTCATTCTGTGTTCATTTTGAGGAGTCTTGGCACCTTAATGAAGTTGAAAATAATTGTAGATAAGTGTTACTGAAGTAATATTTAATTTACTTCTTATGAATTATTCATATCAACACCTATTTCTGTGGTACTCACTGGGGCTGTATAAAATATTACATGTGGGGTACATATATGTCTTTATCATATTTTACTTCTAATTGCATTAGAAGTTATTTGGAAAAAATAAAAATTCCATCCTAAAACAAACAAAAATCTCTTTATTCTCATATAAAGACTTCCGCTCTCAGAAAATTAGTCATTTGAACAACAGCATATCTATTTTTCATGCTTCTTTCATAATTTTACCATTTTGAGCCATTATTAAATGTGTTAACGCCAAATTTATTTTCTTCCCACCTACTTTTTTCTCAATGAATTATTGAAAGATTATTGCTGCTGTTTCCAACTGAGACATTGCATTTATTATTAAATTCCTTAGGAATACTGTGTTAGATATACAAAGTAGTACAGTCCCTGGGACTGTGCTAAATTCATTTAATTATAAGAAGACCCTCAAGTTTGCATACTATTTTCTCTGTATTATTTTTGCTATTCTTGGGGCATAATAGGAATAATAGGATTCTTAGGTTAAGAAGTTGTGAGTCTGGATCCAGGATCTGCCCTTTACTAACTTTGTTTCCGGAGATCCCAGTAGTGCTGTGGGACCTAACACCAAATCTATAGGACAAAAGCCATGATGGTCAATAGTAGAGAAAATGGAATAAGAAAGGCATTGCCAGAGAGAGTGTATCTACTTCCAACTCAGTTCCAGACCCTGGTGTGGCCAATTCCAAGGGAGCCCGAGTTTGTTGACTGCTTCAGCTGTACGGGTGCAAGACTAAGAAGAGGAAGAAGAAAGAGAAGGATCATGGTCCCGTTAGCACCTGTATCCCCATTTGAACCACTTAGAAAACACAACCCTGAATGCTTCAGAAAGGCTGATACTCCTCTTTGGGGGTGTTGCTTGATTTCTTTGCAGGCAGGGTCTCTCCGTGTATCTGCTAAGAAGGCCACTTGTGTCTGTAACTTCATCCTGTCATTTCAGCAAAGCAGTGGATGAGGAATTTCCTCTTTCAGAGTCATTATTATTTTAACTTCAGTAAAAACTCTGGCTGGCCCTGCTTGGGTCACCTGCTGGTCCTTGTTAGAGAGTGACCAGTCATCATGGTAGACAGCTCCTTCATGGACACGTGGAATAAAGGAGGGTGAATTTTTCAAAGAAATAAGTAATTCAAAGAAAAAGAATACGCATCTGTTGACACCTTTGTGAGGCAAGTATTATTATTTCTATTTTCCACATAATAGCATAGGTTGAAAAAGGTTAAGCCACTTATCCTAGATCACATAGCTCAAGAGAACTGCGTTTTAAATAAGTCCCCTACATGCGAACGAGTTCTGTCGTGAGAGTGTGTTCATAAGTCCAATTTGTTCATAAGTCCAACAAAGTTAGTCTAGGTACTATGAATAACATAATCATTATTCCTTGGTGCTTCTTAGCAGTACCAGCTATGTCAGCTGCTTTTACGCTTGCTTCCAGACATCCTGGGCTTGAAATAAAGGTACTGTACTACTGTATACAGTACTGTACAGTAAAGTACACTAAAGCACAACCACTTTTAGAGGATGCATGCGCTTGACAATGTACACCAGACATGTGAACTAACTTACGTGATTGGACAGGTGAACGCACGTTGCATCTTTGAAAGTTCGCAACTCGACGGTTCATACATAGGGAGTTTACTGTAAATGTTACTCACAGTTTTTCCTCTATGTAAAACTGTGCACTGAAAAATTTTATGGGGATTCACTTTACCACTATCTATCTTTGCTACAACCTTGATAAAGTTTTACTGATCTTATATAATGTCTGGGATACTTTGTACTTGACTATGCAAATATATTTTCAAAAGAGCTCTGATGTCTGGTAGCTCCCTGGTGCCTTGGAGGCGCGTGTTCCACAGTGCTCCCCAGAATCCCAGTGGCACTGAGTCAGCGTTACCCATGGAGGTCACCTGCGCAGAAACGCACTGGGTTACCTTCTTCCCCTTTCCTGCCTCGTGGGCGCACTTCCCTTCCAGCGCTTCCTGAGATCACTTCCCAGACAGGCTGCTTCCTCTCACAGCCTGGTCCCAGCATCTGCTTCTGGGGAAGCCCATCCCAAGATAAGAGACACTCGAAAATCAGATATGTGGATAAATCTGTCTATTTCAGTCAGCTCATCTTCCAAATCTGTTTATTTTAATATGTTCGTTAGCTAGAGTGGTGAAATACTACAAACTAACTTCTGGTATCTGTTTTCAGATAAAAATTAAATTTCTTCAAAATTAATAAAATTCATATTGTTATGGCAACCGCTTTGTCTTAACATGGATTCTGGAGATTGGTGGTCTGGGTTTGAATCTTTTCTAGTTGTACTCCTTGGGCAAGCCTCTTAGGCCCACAATGCCTCAGACTCCTCTCTCAGGTAGACAATCTATACCTCAGTGTTTGCTTAGAGCATTAAATAAATTACAGTTTGTAATGTGCTCAGAAGAATATATAAATTATTATTATATAATAATTGCCATGAAATATTGGTTAAATGCTTGAATAAAAAGTGAGGTTGATCATGGTAAAAGTTAAGACTATACTTTCCCAAGTAGGCCACAGACTAAACATTGCATGAACATATTACTTTATTTTAGTAATACATTCTCTTCCATATTAATTATACATTTTAAACCAGAGCACAATTATGTTTTAGCTTCATGAGCTGTTCATCTTTAATGAGTACTGAGTTAATTAGCAAGACCTGTCTTTTTGGGCATTGCATCTGTTCTGCACCATTCAGTTCAGTATTCATTATTTTAAGATAGCAATTCTCTTTTTCAAAAATATTTGGAGAGGGAAATGAATAATTGCTACACTACATCGCTGAGTTTCAAAACACAAAAAAGTGGAAAATATGCATGTGGGCATGGATATACCTGGGAATTGACTCCATATTTTATTATGCATAAGAAATACTTTCTTGCTTATTGAATTGGTACAGTTCATAATTTCTCCTAAGAAGTATTTTCAGTCTGTTTTCAGAATTCTTAATTGTGTCTTCCTTTTGTCCCCTGAATGTCAGTCTAATTCTGCTCTTGTGAAGTGGTGAATCCAGATTTTCTCCCGTTCTCAGAGCTGCCAGTCCTCAGTATATGAATTAGGTCATCATTGGTGAAAGAATTATAACTTCTCCAATGACTCCACATCTTCTTTTCACTCCTGTATTTTTAGCTGTCAGTAGCAGTGGTTCTAAATAACGGTCTACAGACTATCTGTATCAGGACCTAAGAAATCCACATGTGCACAGACACACACACACACACACACACACACACCTATCACATAAACATCCACATACATAGACACAAAATACACACATACTAATATGCTCCACTTCTAGAGATTCTGTTTCAGTGGTTATGGGCTAGCACTTAGAAGTTGGTATTTTTTGGAAGTTTCTTAGGCAATCCTGTCCCAAGAACAGCCAGGTTTGGGACCCCCTGGATGATGGCTTATCCGATAGCTTATCCAATGGCCCACTGCCATTTCAAACTAATCCTGTAACTTTGACAAACGGATTTTCCTCACTTCTGTTTGTGTAATTACAGTTCTTCTGGAACTTTAGGCTTAAAGTTTTAGAAGAGTGTTTGGTTCCACCTGCTGCTTTATTTCCATCAGTCACTCTACCACCCAGGAGCCTCTTTCTTCTCACCGTCTCTTCCTTTCTGACACCTCATATTCTACCTGTATCAGAGTTGTTCAAGCATATGTTTTATTTGCTATATTTGATTATAAACACCTGGAGACAGAAACCTGCCTTATTCATGCTTATATGTGCCTCAGTCCTGGCATCCAGCCCAGTATCTTGCAAGGAATAGACATTTAATAAACGCTTGATGAATATCATTTCACAGTCAGTCTCCCTGTACCCAAGTTTATCTTTCATTTTTTCCAACATGGCCCTGTTTTCCCAACAGGCCTGCACCTTCTACTTTAGCCTCTGTTCTCACTCTTCATCCTAGCTGGAACAGATTTTCTTTTTCTTTCCTTAAGAAACATGGTATAGTTTCTTTAAGAACTAGTTTTCCAAGCTCACTGTGGAATAATGTATTAAGTACTAAGCTATGAAGAAATGAGATAAGACTTTACTGGTTGATACTTTACAAAAGTTTAAGTCTGCCCGTGGAGTACATGAGTATTAACAATGGCCCCATGCGCTATGGTATCCTTGTCACATGGGTCTCCCATTCTAGTCACATGATGAATTTAGGTCATGAAATCATTTGTGGCTTATTTCAATACTTATTCAACTATTCATTAGACAAATATATATTGAGTGACTATTGGGTACTACATATTTTTTCAGGCAATGGAATACAACAATAAATGAAAACAGAGCTCCTTACTCTCCTAGAGTTTAAGAGGTGATAGAAAATAAATGTGTGAATATAGATTATGTTAGATGTTGATAACTACCTTGTGAGAAAATACAGCTGAGTAAGGGAAACAGGGAAATTGGTCTATTATATTGGATGCCAGGGGAAGTCTCAGTGGAGCGGGGGAACACTTAGGAGGGTATAAAACAGTCTTCAGACAAGAGATGCTGTTGGCTTAGATGAGGGGAGAAATGTGGAGATGGGGAGAAAGGGCAAGAGTTTGGATACATTCTGAAGGTGTAGTTCGTGGGATTTGCTGATGAATAAGATATAGGATGTGCCAAAGGAGAGGAGTCAAAGGTGGCTCTGATGCCTGAACAGATGGAAGGATGGAGTTGCATTTACTGAGATGGGAAGTCTAGGAGGAAGAGCTTGAAAGGTGGGTGGGGAGGATTTAGTGATTTCATTTTGGATGAGCTAAATTTGAGGAGCCTAGTATACCTCCAAATTTGTTGACTAGACAGGTATATTAGGCACCCTGTAGTTTGCAGGAGAGGTTGGGCTAGAGAAAAATAAAATTTAAAGACATGAGGTGGGATGAAGTCACTGAAGTAGACAAAGGTAGAGGTCTGAGAACTAAATCTTTTTTTTCCCCCTTCCTCCTTCCCTCCCTCCCTCCCTCCCTCCCTCTCTCTCTCTTTCTCTCTCTTTCTTTCTTTCTTTCTTTCTTTCTTTCTTTCTTTCTTTCTTTCTTTCTTTCTTTCTTTCTTTCTTTCTTTCTTTCTCTCCCTCTCTCTCTCTCTCTCTCTCTCTCTCTCATCTTTCTTTCTTTCTTTCTTTCTTCCACCACACAGCATGTGGGATCTTAGTTCCCTAACCAGGAATTCAACCTGGGCCCCCTGCTGTGGAAGTGAGGAATCTTAACCACCCTACCACCAGGGAGGTCCCCTGAGAACTAAGTCTTAAGGCATTCCAACATTAGACAGGTGGCGGCCAGCAAAGTCTATTGGAGAAGAGTAGTCAGTGAGGTAGCAAATAACCAGGAGAAAGTGTTGCCCTGGAGACAAGGGAAGAAAGTGGTCCAAGCAGAATGGAGTCATCACATGTGTGATGCTACTGATGAGTCATGTAGGAGATGACTGAGAAGTGACCACTGGACTACCTATGGGGAGGTCACTAGTAACCTCGGTAATGGCTTTTTTGGTTAAGTGTTAGAGAAGCCACTTTAATTGGAGTGTTATCTGCAGAGGATTTTAGGAAATGTTAGAAAAGCATGGGAGACAGAATAGACCACAGTTTGGAGGGCTTTTGCTTTAAAGTGGAACAGAGAAATGGGGCAGCTGCTGGAGGATGATGTGAAGAAATGGAAGATTTTTGATTGGAGCTCTTCTAGCATGTTTGCAAGCTAATAGATATGATCCAGTAGAGAGAGAAAAATAACACAGAGGTGAAAGTGATTAATTGTTAGAGGGATATTCTTTCATAGGTGAGGGAATCTGGGGACAAGTGACGAGATTTGCCTTAGAAAAGAGCCAGATGGTGCATCATGGTTACGGGGTGGGGGTGGGAGTGCTGGCACAGAGTAAGGGCACAAATGGAGGAGGGTGAGGGTATATTAGGAGGACCTGGCAGCATGCTTGGGTGGGGTAACCGAGGAGAGGTTAATAAAGTCATTACTTACAGAGGAGTGGACACTTTGGGGAAACTAACAGGAGCTGGTGGGTGAAGCACCTCATGTGAGTCATGGCCGGGAGCTGTCACCACCCTAGGCTTGAAGAGTCCAGGGGCGGGGCTGCTATTGGAACCAAGTGGAGCTCCCGCTGTGTGTAACTTTAGGAGAGCCATGTGATGGGGGCTGGGACCTTATAAAAGAAATGCAGTCACTGTCAATCTATAGACCAGAAGGGAGGGAGTCCAGGGGATAAAGCCCAGCGCCCCCCTTCCTGACCTCCATTCTCTGGTTCTCTCATTGGCTGAATCAACCAGTGCTCAAGGGCAATAAAGCTGGTGCAGTCCAGAGAGGTCTGACTCCTGGGCCCAGAAAAGGAGGGAAGGCTGGAGGGTGGATCTGAAAGGGAAACTGAAAAGTCCAGGGTATTGATGGTGGAAATGTTGTCTTCTGATCACTTCCATTTTCCTATGAAATAGGAAGGGTCATTCCCAGCAGAGAATAAGTATTACAGAGGAGGTGTTGGAAGTTTGAGGTAAGGAAAGGTATAAAATAGTTGTTGAATAGAGGAGGAGAGTTAAAGGAGTTGGGAAAGAGAATATGGTTATTGGGTCCACTTGCGCTTTCTTAGGTTAATGGTTATGAATGTAAAGTGAGGTATGTCAGCCTGATTTTGAAGTTTTCTCCAGCTATATTCAGCTGTGTGGAGGAAAGTACAGAATGGGCAGAGTTGGATTTCACCAGGGTTGGGTTTTGCCAGGCAAGTAAAATTAAGGGTGAAGGCACAAAGGAGTTGAAGTTGTATGGAAGGAAAAGACAGAATAACAGACTGTGGTCTTTAGGTTAATACTACGCAGGGAAGTCTGGATGTGAGGCTAGTGAATGGATGGGTCGTAGGATCAATGCACTGAGAGAACTTGCAAGGCAAATCTGTTGGTGTCAGGAGCAGTGAAGGTGTCACCGGTGGAATGGCAATTCCTCGGTTCTTGTTCCCTCGAGGGAAAGAATTCAGTCGAGAGACATAGAGCAGTTTCCAGCAGCAGGAGTTTTATTAAGCAAAGCAAAAGTACACTCTTGAGAAGGGAGGAGAGTGGGCTGTCTGGGAACCAGAAGCAGCCTCGCTATGGGGTCGGGTTGGGTTTTTTAGAGTGGTGGTCCCTCCCCGTGTCCTGCGTCATTTGACTGAGAAGTTGATTGACAGCTTTAGGTTATATCACTTTTCTCCTAGTGTGCAGGAGCTTACCCATAAGCACCCAAGTGAAACCCATAGGGGGCGGGGAGGCAAAACCCTGATGCTAATTTATTATAAATAGGGCATAATGAACCCCAGGTTATTTGGGGTCACCTCTTAGGTCTCCATATGTCTGTGCCAACCTCTGCTGGCGGTTTTATCTTGCTTGGTCCTGATAGGGATGAAAACTTAGCGGTCCTTAACCACAAAAGGTAGGATCTCTGGACATGTTCCAGTCACCAGTGTCCAGGTGGGGGAGGGAAAGATGACCCCGTCCAGGATGGGACGGGACCCACTCATGTCTGACTAACTGTCTAACAAAGGGAGTGAGCTGAGGGATAGGAGGCAATGGTCAGAGGATGAGACCATGGGAAGGGGATGGATTTATTGGCAGTAGCAAGGTCTGTGTACGGTATAACCAAGGCAGTAAGTTGTTGAGTTAAAGCTAAGGAGAAACTGAAGGTGAAGTGAGCAGGAAAGTAAAAAGCAAGGGAGTTGAAAGGGTAATCCCCAAAGACATTGAAATCACCAAAAAGTATGGTAACAGCAGAGCTACAGTAGTAATGATGCAGGAGTTGAAGTCCTCAGAGGAGTGAGCAAGGTGATCTGGTGTCTGGTGATGGTAGTGTGGTTTGATGCATGGACCTCGGAGTTGGAGAGGGTAGTTCGGAGGCGGGAAGGTTGATGGTTCAGAAGGGGTAACATGGAGCAAGAAGCACCTTCATTCAACCTTTGGTCACATTAGCATGAGGGGGATGGAGAGGAAGATACCTTTGGTAGAGCTTTAAGGAAAGCAGGGTCTCAGGGAGAGCCAGGGCTCACTGGGAGCAGGAAAGATGGGGGAGGGGTTGGAACTTACAAAGCACTTACTATGTGCCAGGAACTCTTCCCATGATGCTTTATGAAGTTAATCCTCAAAACAAAATCTCTCTTTAGCCTTATTTTACAGATGGAGAAATTAGAGCATAGACAGGTAGGGTGTCTTGCTGAGGATCAGGGGTTGTAAGTTGCGGAGCTGGGACTGGAGCTCAGGTGGCCCACCTGCGACCTGAGTGTGCACAGCACTGTGCTCTCCCCCCCAGCAGCACACATCTGGAGAAGGGGATTTTGCCGATGCTGCATCAGGAGTTCCACAAAAGGGTTGGGGGAGGGGTAGACAGCTTAGATTAAGGATTGTGCAGAGCTGTATGGGGATGAGGGATACAAAGGGCTATGGGCCTTCCTGATTTGGAGGCATATGGAATTGGTGCTCATGGTCTCCAAGGCAGATAGTGGTGGCAAGGCTGTGAGTGTTGGGGTGATGGTGCCGAGAGTAGGATAGAGGTGTTGCCAGGGACACAAGCTCAGCTGCGCATCTTCACTGAAGCTGATGGAGGGTAGAGGCTGGGAAGAGGCAGTATTACTCGGAGTATAAGGAAATTTGGACCTCCACTTCACTTAGCCCACCACCATTACCCATTTATTAAAAAAAATAATTACTGCTGACATCCAGGAAGTTTCTGGACATGAACAATAATATTAAAATCATCTGCATTTTCCGTTTTATTTCTTTGAAATATGAATGCACTCATGAATTTATGAAAGGGATTCTATCACTTTTACAAGATGGTAACCCTTTTGAATCTTTGTAGTTTATAACATACTTTCACATACATGATTTCATTATACACTCTACCAAGTACCAGCTTAGTTTCTGGCATATTTTTGGCACTAAAAGTTTACTTATCTAGAAGATGGATAAAATGAAATTTTGAGTTTGGAGTAAGGGCAGAAAATAAAAATGTGAAATATCTGGGAATATTCATACTTAATTTTCATTAATCTTTCTTTCCCTGAGTTTTTAGAAAAGGAAATATTCTTATATTCTTCAGAAGGTAGAACAGAGAAAAATTAGCGTAATTTTTGCTGGCAGCTTATCAATTTATGACATAAATCTGTTGCATTTTAAGTGGAATGGCTTAGACACTCAGCCTTGCACTTGGGAAACATATGGTGATAATGGAAAATGTCCAATATGATAAATCAGCAAAAAGATCATTTTATACATCAAAGGTATTTATTAAATGTAGAACTGTTTGTGCGATAGATTTATGCTGTTAGTGGAAACCATCAGGAGTTGTAGTGATTTTTCTTTTGTTGTTAAAGAGAACAGAAGGTCAAGAAGAAACCTGTTAGAGAAAGAGGTAATGGCTTTCTCTTGTGAATATAAGGCTCGTACTTGTTACACACTCATGTTGGTTTCTTCCAAGTGGTCTGGTGTGACACTTCTGACCCTTTGCTCTGCTGTTTTTGTTGTTGTTATCGTTTGTTTTGTTATGACTGATTTGCTTGATTGGTAAAATTGGAAATAATAACTGGGCATGTCTAGCTCAGCTCTGTCCTTCTTGCTTAACCTGTTCCAATACCACCTGGCCTGGCTGTGTATTTAATTCAGGTCCTTTTGGCTTTCATGCTAACTTATATCCTGTAATTAAGGCTCTATCAGTAAAATATGAGATTTTGTCTCCTCTCCCACTTCATTGATTTATACCTTAAATTGTACAAAAACTGGGGCATGATGGTGCTGTTTCTTGGGATCAAATTGTAGGATGCCCCGGTAGCCGTCTCAGACCTTCTACCCTTGGTTAGATGCCTCTCCTATGTGCTTGCATAGCACCTTGTATTTCTCCTTTTATAGCTCTTAATACACTTACTATTGGTGTAATCCCTGCTACTATTGGTGTAATCCCTGCTTCTTTGCTAGAATATGAACTCCAGGTAGTGACCAAGTGTTGGTGTCACTAGGACCTAACATGGTGCCTGACAAAGTAGTACCCAGTTTGTTGAATGAATGATTGAATGAGCTACTGCTTGAGAAAAGGTTAAGTTCCTACTTTATGTAGTGAATGAAGAAAATGGACAGTGAATTCAAAACACTCCACGCAAAAAATACAAATAGATTGTAGGGGCTATTGTCCTTCCATACTTCAGTGTTGAACAAGTTAAATTAAAGCTATGAAAATGAGTACCTTCTTCATGAGTAATACCTGAACTGAGCTGGGAAACTGTGTTTAACCTGGAAAACTTCATTTTTAAAATAAGAATCAGCATTTTACTGATGTACAACCCTCATTCCTGTATATTATCAGCTCAGCCTTCTAGACAATATTCATTTTCATCCTCCAGAATTTTGCATATGAAAATACAGAGATGAAAGTCATTCATTCAGAAAATGCTTGATGTGATCCATTGCTCATTAATAATAACATTAAAGCACACTTTAAAATATTTTAAAGAACAATTAGGTAGATATAATTGCTCTAGGGAGATTTAGCTATTTCTTCACAAAGAAAATTAGGGGGTAGTGAAAAGAATAGATCATTGCAAATATTATTTTTAACGTCTTTATTGGAGTATAAATATTTTACAATGCTGTGTTAACTTCTGCTGTATAACAAACTGAATCAGCTGTACGTATACATATATCCCAATTACCCTCCCTCTTGTGTCTCCCTCCCACCCTCCCTATCCCACCGCTCAAGGTGGTCACAAAGCACCGAGCTTATCTCTCTGTGCTATGCAGCTGTTTCCCACTAGCTATGTATTTTACTAGCTATCTATTTTACATTTGGTAGTGTATATATGTCCATGCTACTCTCTCACTTCGTCCCAGCTTACCTTTCCCGCCTCCCCGTGTCCTCAAATCCATTCTCTACATCTGCGTCTTTATTCCTGTCCTGCCCCTGTTCATCAGAACCTTTTTTTTTAGATTCCATTTTTATGTGTTAGCAGATGGTATTTGGTATTTGTTTTTCTCTTTCTGACTTACTTCACTCTGTATGGCAGTCTCTAGGTCCATCCACCTCACTACAAATAACTCAATTTCATTTCTTTTTATGGCTGGGTAATATTCCACTGTATATATGTACCACCTCTACTTTATCCATTCATCTGACGATGGACATTTAGGTTGGTTCCATGTCCTGGCTATTGTAAATAGAGCTGCAGTGAACATTGTGGTACATGACTCTTTTTGAATTATGGTTTTCTCAGGGTATATGCCCAGTAGTGGGATAGCTGGGTCATATGGTAGTTCTATTTTTAGTTTTTTAAGGAACCTCCATAATGTTCTCTATAGTGGCTGTATCAATTTACATTCCCACCAACAGTGCAAGAGAGTTCCCTTTTCTCCACACCCTCTCCAGCATTTATTGTTTGTAGATTTTTTGATGATGGCCATTCTGACTGACCAGTGTGAGGTGATACCTCATTGTAGTTTTGATTTGCATTTCTCTAATGATTAGTGATGTTGAGCATTCTTTCATGTGTTTGTTGGCAATCTGTATATCTTCTTTGGAGAAATGTCTATTTACGTCTTCTGCCCATTTTTGGATTGGGTTGTTTGTTTTTTTGATATTGAGGTGCATGAGCTGCTTGTATATTTTGGAGATTAATCCTCTGTCAGTTGCTTCATTTGCAAATACTTTCTTCCATTCTGAGGGTTGTCTTTTGGTCTTGTTTAAGGTTTCCTTTGCTGTGCAAAAGCTTTTAAGTTTCATTAGGTCCCATTTGTTTATTTTTGATTTTATTTCCATTGCTTTAGGAGGTGGGTCAAAAAGGATCTTGCTGTGATGTATGTCATAGAGTGTTCTGCCTATGTTTTCCTCTAAGAGTTTGATAGTGTCTGGCCTTACATTTAGGTCTTTAATCCATTTTGAGTTTATTTTTGTGTATGGTGTTAGGGAGTTTTCTAATTTCATTCTTTTACATGTAGCTGTCCAGTTTTCCCAGCACCACTTATTGAAGAGGCTGTCTTTTCTCCATTGTATAGTCTTGCCTCCTTTATCAAAACTAAGGTGACCATATGTGTGTGGGTTTATCTCTGGGCTTTCTATCCTGTTCCATTGATCTATGTTTCTGTTTTTGTGCCAGTACCATACTGTCTTGATTACTGTAGCTTTGTAGTATAGTCTGAAGTCAAGGAGCCTGATTCCTCCAGCTCCGTTTTTCTTCTCAAGATTGCTTTGGCTATTCGGGGTCTTTCGTGTCTCCATACAAATTGTGAAATTTTTTGTTCTAGTTCTGTGAAAAATGCCATTGGTAGTTTGATAGGGGTTGCATTGAATCTGTAGATTGCTTTAGGTAGTATAGTCATTTTCACAATGTTGATTCTTCCAATCCAAGAACATGGTATACATCTCCATCTGTTTGTATCATCTTTAATTTCTTTCATCAGTGTCTTATAGTTTTCTGCATACAGGTCTTTTGTCTCCTTAGGTAGGTTTATTCCTAGGTATTTTATTCTTTTTGTTGCAATGGTAAATGGGATTTTTTCCCTTAATTTCTCTTTCAGATTTTTCATCTTTAGTGTATAGGAATGCAAGAGATTTCTGTGCATTAATTTTGTATCCTGCTACTTTACCAAATTCATGGATTAGCTCTACTAGTTTTCTGGTAACATCTTTAGGATTCTCTATGTATAGTATCATGTCATCTGCAAACAGTGACAGTTTTACTTCTTCTCTTCCAATTTGGGTTCCTTTTATTTCTTTTTCTTCTCTGATTGCTGTGGCTAAAGCTTCCAAAACTATGTTGAATAATAGTGGTGAGAGTGGGCAACCTTGTCTTGTTCCTGATCTTAGAGGAAATGGTTTCAGTTTTTCACCATTGAGAACGATGTTGGCTGTGGGTTTGTCATTTATGGCCTTTTTTATGTTGAGGTAGGTTCCCTCTGTTCCCACTTTTGGAGAGTGTTCATCATAAATGGGTGTTGAATTTTGTTGAAAGCTTTTTCTGCATCTATTGAGATGATCATATGGTTTTTCTCCTTCAATTTGTTAATATCATGTATCATATTGATTGATTTGCGTATATTGGAGAATCCTTGCATTCCTGGGATAAACCCCACTTGATCATGGTGTATGATTCTTTTAATGTGCTGTTGGATTCTGTTTGCTAGTATTTTTTAGAGGAATTTGGCATCTATGTTCATCAGTGATATTGGCCTGTAGTTTTCTTTTTTTGTGACATCTTTGTCTGGTTTTGGTATCAGGGTGATGGTGGTCTCATAGAATGAGTTTGGGAAAGTTCCTCCCTCTGCTATATTTTGGAAGAGTTTGAGGATAGGTGTTAGCTCTTCTCTAAATGTTTGA
Source organism: Balaenoptera musculus (assembly GCF_009873245.2). NCBI lineage: Eukaryota > Metazoa > Chordata > Mammalia > Artiodactyla > Balaenopteridae > Balaenoptera > Balaenoptera musculus. The sequence continues at coordinate 1,045,479 of NC_045788.1, read as the reverse complement.
TAGAATTTGCCTGTGAAGCCATCTGGTCCTGGGCTTTTGTTTGTTGGAAGATATTTAATCACCGTCTCAATTTCAGTGCTTGTGATTGGTCTGTTTATATTTTCTGTTTCTTCCTGGTTCAGTCTTGGAAGGTTGTGCTTTCCTAAGAATTTGTCCATTTCTTCCAGGTTGTCCATTTTATTGGCATATAGTTGCTTGTAGTAATCTCTCATGATCCTTTGTATTTCTGCAGTGTCAGTTGTTACTTCTCCTTTTTCATTTCTGATTCTGTTGATTTGAGTCTTCTCCCTTTTTTTCTTGATGAGTCTGTCTAATGGTTTATCAATTTTGTTTATCTTCTCAAAGAACCAGCTTTTAGTTTTATTGATCTTTGCAGTTGTTTTCTTCATTTCTCTTTCATTTATTTCTGCTCTGATCTTTATGATTTCTTTCCTTTGACTAACTTTGGTTTTTTTGTTGTTGTTCTTCTTCTTTCTGTAATTGCTTTGGGTGTAAGATTAGGTTGTTTATTTGAGATTTTTCTTAAGTTTCTTGCGATAGGATTGTATTGCTATAAAATTCCCTCTTAGACCTGCTTTTGCTGCATCCCATAGGTTTTTGGTTGTCATGTTTTCATTGTCATTTGTTTCTAGGTGTTTTTTATTTTCCTCTTTGATTTCTTCAGTGATCTCTCGGTTATTTAGTAGCGTATTGTTTAGCCTCCATGTGTTTGTATTTTTTACAGTTTTTTCCCTGTAATTGATATCTAGTCTCATAGCATTGTGGTCAGAAAAGATACTTGATACAATTTCAATTTTCTTCAATTTACCAGGGCTTGACTTGTGACCCAAGATATGGTCTACCTTGGAGAATGTTCGATAAGCACTTGAGAAGAACGTGTATTCTGTTGTTTTTGGATGGAATGTCCTATTAATATCAATTAAGTCCATCTTGTTTAATGTATCATTTAAAGCTTGTGTTTCCTTATTTATTTTCATTTTGGATGATCTGTCCATTGGTGAAAGTGGGGTGTTAAAGTCCCCTACTATGGTTGCGTTACTGTTGATTTCCCCTTTTATGGCTGTTAGCCTTTGTCTTATGTATTGAGGTGCTCCTATGTTGGGTGCATAAATATTTACAATTTTTATATCTTCTTCTTGGATTGATCCCTTTATCATTATGTAGTGCCTTTCTTTGTCTCTTGTAATAGTCTTTATTTTAAAGTCTATTTTGCCTGATATGAGAATTGCTACTCCAGCTTTCTTTTGATTTCAATTTGCATGAAATATCTTTTTCCATCCCCTCACTTTCAGTCTGTATGTGTCCCTAGGTCTGAAGTGGGTCTCTTGTAGACAGCATATGTATGGGTCTTGTTTTTATATCCATTCAGCCAGTGTGTCTTTTGGTTGGAGCATTTAGTCCATTTACATTTAAGGTAATTATCCATGTGTATGTTCCTGTTACCATTTTCTTAATTGTTTTGTGTTTGTTTTTGCAGGTCTTCTCCTTCTCTTGTGTTTCCTGCCTAGAGAAGTTCCACTAGCATTTGTTGTAAAGCTGGTTTTGTGGTGCTGAATTTTCTTAACTTTGCTTTTCTGTAAAGGTTTTAATTTCTCCATCGAATCTGAATGAGATCTTTGCTGGGTAGAGTAATCTTGGTTGTAGCTTTTTCCCTTTCATCACTTTAAGTATGTCCTGCCACTCCTTTCTGGCTTGCGGAGTTTCTGCTGACAGATGAGCTGTTAACCTTTTGGGGATTCCCTTGTATTTTATTTGTTGCTTTTCCTTTGCTGCTTTTAATATTTTTTCTTTGTATTTAATTTTTCATAGTTTGATTAATATGTGTCTTGGCGTGTTTCTCCTTGGATTTATCCTGTATGGGACTTTCTGTGCTTCCTGTACATGATTGACTATTTCCTTTCCCATGTTTTGGAAGTTTTCAACTATAGTCTCTTCAAATATTTTCTCAGACCGTTTCTTTTTCTCCTCTTCTTCTGGGACCCCTATAATTCGAATGTTGGTGCATTTAATGTTGTCCCAGAGGTCTCTGAGACTGTCCTCAATTCTTTTCATTCTTTTTTCTTTATTCTGCTCTGTAGTAGTTATTTCCACTATTTTATCTTCCAGGTCACTTATCCATTCTTCTGCACAGTTATTCTGCTATTGATTCCTTGTAGAGAATTTTTAATTTCATTTATTGTGCTGTTCATCATTGTTTGTTTGCTCTTTAGTTCTTGTAGGTCCTTGTTAAACATTTCTTGTATTTTCTCCATTCTGTTTCCAAGATTTTGGATCATACTTACGATCATTACTCTGAATTCTTTTTCAGGTAGACAGCCTATTTCCTCTTCATTTATTTGCTCTGGTTGGTTTTTACCTTGTTCCTTCATGTGCTGCATATTTCTCCGTCTTCTCATTTTGTTTAACTTATTGTGTTTGGGGTCTCCTTTTCGCTGGCTGAAATTGCGTAGTTCATGTTGTTTTTGGTGTCTGCTCCCAGTGGGTGAGGTTGGTTCAGCGGCTTGTGTAGGCTTCCTGGTGGAGGGGACTGGTGCCTTTGTTTTGGTGGGTGGGGCTGGATCTTGTCTTTCTGGTGGGCAGGACCGTGTCGGTTGGTGTGTTTTGGGGTGTCTGTGAACTTAGTATGATTTTAGGCAGCCTCTTTGCTAATGGGTGGGGTTGTGTTCCTTTCTTGCTAGTTGATTGGCATGAGACGTCCAGCACTGGAGCTTGCTGGCTTTTGGTTGGAGCTGTGTCTCAGCATTGAGACAGAGATCTCTGGGAGAGCTCTCGTTGATTGATATTATGTGGGGTTGGGAGGTCTCTGGTGGTCCAGTGTGCTGAACTCAGCTCTCCCACCTCAGAGGCTCATGCCTGCCACCAGGCTGGAGCCCCAAGACCCTGTCAGCCACATGGCTCGGAAAAAAAGGGAGAAAAAATGAAGGAAAAAAAATTTTTTTAAATTATTAAAGTGAAAAAATAAAAATAATAATGATAAAAAAAGAATAGAGCACCGAAACCAATAAACAAATTCACCAGTGATAACAAGCGCTAAAAACTATACTAAGATAAACATAAAAATCAGAAACAAATCACTCACAGACAGCAGACCCCAATTTGACAGCTGCTCCCAAAGTCCACGGCCTCAGTTTTGGGATGATTCATTGTCTATTTCGGTATTCCACAGATGCAGGGTACATCAAGTTTACTGTGGGGATTTAATCCTCTGCTCCTGAGGCTGCACAGAGAAATTTCCCTTTCTCTTCTTTGTTTGCACAGCTCCTGGGGTTCAGCTTTGGTTTTGTCCCCGCCTCTGTGCGTAGGTTGCCCTCGGGCATCTGTTACTGCCCAGACAGGACGGGGTTAAAAGAGCGGCTGATTCGGGGGCTCTGGCTCACTCAGGCCAGGGGGAGGGAGGGGTTCGGAATGTGGGGTGAGCCTGTGGCGGCAGAGGCTGGCGTGACGTTGCACCAGCCTGAGGTGCGCCGTGCGTTCTCCCGGGGAAGTTGTCCCTGGATCACGGGACCCTGGCAGTGGCGGACTGCACAGGCTTCTGGGAGGGCAGGTGTGGATAGTGACCTGTGTTTGCACGCAGAATTTTTGGTGGCTGCAGCAGCCGCATTAGTGTTTCATGCCCGTCTCTGGGGTCCGAGGTGATAGCCGCGGCTCTTGCCCATCTCTGGAGCTCATTTAGGCGGTGCTCTACCTTCTGTGGGCAGAGAGGGAAGGAATCCCCTCTCCTTGCACACCCTGAAACAGTGGTCTCTTGCCTCTTCGTCCGGTCCAGACTTTTTCCCGGACTCCCTCCCGGCTAGCTGTGGCGCACTAGCCCCCTTCAGGCTGTGTTCACGCCGCCAACCCCAGTCCTCTTCCTGGGGTCTGACCTCCGAAGCTGGAGCCTCAGCTCCCAGGCCCCAGCTGCCCCGGCGGGTGAGCAGACAAGCCTCTCAGGCTGGTGAGTGCTGGTTGGCACTGATCCTCTGTGCGGGAATCTCTCTGCTTTGCCCTCTGCACCCCTGCTGCACTCTCCTCCGTGGCTCCGAAGCTTCCCCCCCGCCTACCCACCCACCCGCCCCCTGTCTCCACCAGTGAAGGGGCTCCTAGTGTGTGGAAACTTTTCCTCCTTTACAGCTGCCTCCCAGAGGGGCAGGTCCCTTCCCTATTCTTTTGTCTCTGTTTTTTCTTTTTTTTTCATCTTACACAGGTATGTGGGGATTTTCTTGCCTTTGGGGAAGTCTGAGGTCTTCTGCCAGCGTTCAGTAGGTGTTCTGTAGGAGTTGTTCCACGTGTAGATGTATTTTTTATGTATTTGTGGGGAGGAAGGTGATCTCCACGTCTTACTCCTCTGCCATCTTGAAGGTCCCCCGGCAATTATTATTTTTAAAGAAGGTAATAGAATCAATTTCTAACTAGAACACATTGGATTGAGAATCTGAAATAAAGCTTGTAGAATTGGAACCTCCATTTTAAGTTCATCTCTATAATAACACATAAAGCAGGAGTACAAAGAAAGCCTGTTTCTCGGTTTGCAGTTAAGCACACCTATCAATAAATGGAAGGCCATGCTGTTGAGGTTCTCAGGATCTGAAGGTTGAAGGGCTCAGATGGTGGTTCTTGCGTAGTGTCTCATACGGCTGCAATCAAGTGCTGGCTGAGGATGGAGTCATCTGAAGGCTTCTTTGCACATATCTGGTGCCTGGGCTGGGGTGGCTGGAGGAGCTGTAGGCAGGTGGGTTTTTGTGTGTCTCTCTGCCCTGCTGGACTATCCATGAGCCTGTCTTGAGCTTCCTCACTGCATGGTGGTCTCAGGGGTGCTGGACCTCTTATGTGGATCCTGGCTTCTGTTGGGGGAGGTAATCAAGAGGCCATGACCACTGGTTGACCCTCCAGCTGACCCTGGGCAATTGGAGGCTCCTCACCCCCCTCCTGTCCATGGAATATACACTCCACCCACCATTCCCACAGTGGGAGGTGTTTCAAGGACACAGCCTTGAGAGAGTAAGGTGGTGTTGGGACCATCTGGACTGAATACGTGATTGAAACAGTTAAGGGCTCTGTGTAAACTTTTAAGATTTGGCAGGTCGGTGAGGAGATCTATTCACCTTGTGGCCACCCAAGACAAGCCTTGTAAGTTCCCCTGCTTATTAAACCTGCCACCTACCAGTCTGGAGGGTCTGCCTCTTTCTTTGGTCCCTCCTTGCCCTCCGTGTATGGGTCCGGTTTCAGATTTCATCCGGGGAGCATCTGAGTTTGCAAGCCAGCAGGTTTTGCAAAAGTGTTCCAAGAGAAAGGAGGTGGAGGCTGCCAGCGTCTTACAACCTGGGCTCAGACAAGGGAGCAGTGTTTCTACTGTAATCCCTGTGAGAAAACTGTCCTAGACCCCATCCGTTTTCAAAAGGAGAGGACATAGGCTCCACCTCTTGATGGGAAGAGTGTCAAAGTGGCTTTCCTTTACCTGTGACATGTGCTAATGCCTCCTCATGTGAAAGTTGTTCTTACAGGCATCATTTGGTTATAATAGAATAAACGGGAGGTGTTAGCACAAGATTAGTTTTAAGTTATTTACTGATGAAATAACAAATATTCAATTTGAAATACCTGTCTGTATTATTTTTATAGTGTTCATTGATTCTTGTAGCCTATTCAAAAGTAAGAAAAAAAATTAAAGGCAAAATATATCTAGTTTTTCTTTCTGTCAGTTTAGGAAATTAATATGTGTTCTAAGGCCATCACGGCTGGTGAAATGAATGCATGTAATGTCTTTGAAGATTTATTTTCCCCATTTAGATCTTTATATTATGTACAAGCAAATGATTTTGGTGCCCTCAATGTTTTTTTGTCTTTAGAGGAAATAAACTTACATATATGTTTCATTCCTCTCTCAATTACAGATGTTTAGACAATTAAAGGAGGGATTTTCAAAGCTCAAAGCAAAATTAATTTTGACCTTGGGGAAAAAATGTTGAAATGAACTTGTGCTTTTTTTAATCTTCCCATTTAAAACCCAAGAAACTAATATTTGGTGTATGTTTTCCCCTGTAGGCATAACTTGGATTCTGTAGCTGTACAGAATCCCAGCTCTTCTGGTCATATGATTCATTGTCAATGCTGTGGTTCCATTGCGAATATCCTGTTAGTAATAATAATAATAATTTAATAATAACTAATACTTGTTGAGCACAAACTGTGTGCCAGGTACTGTGCTAAGTGCTTATCTTCTATCATCTCAACTAATCGTTTCAGTAGCTCTATGAGGTAAGTACTAATATTATCCTCGTTTTCCAAATGAGGAAATGGAGACGCTGAGATGTTACATCATTTGCCTCAGTTCACATAACTAGCAGGTGGTGGTCTGGGAATTCATACCTGAGTGTGTCTGATTATGGAGACTGAGTTCTTAATCACCTGGTCACACACCCTCCAAAGACATTCAGTCACCCCAAGATCAGTTAATCTTACCCATTTTTGACTGTGTCTAATGTAGACTGGGGAAAAACTGTAGAGGCCCATTCCGTAGACTCGCTCTTCTTTTGAAAAAGACTTTCTAATAAAGAATTGGAGAGAAACAAAAGTTAAAAGTAGTGATTTACTTGCTATTACAGTAATATGTTTAATTTAGAAGAGGAATTTAAACCTACATACATATAATTTTTTTATTACATACTAGTATCCTGTAACTGAAATATAACAGTAATTTTACCACATTTACCCTGGTAATATATTATTTAAGTAACCCAAATTCATAGGCAGTGTATCACTAATAAAATATCTCCCACTACAAAAGCAAAATTGTGAGGATTTTGTGCATTCCTGCTTTAGCCACAAAGTTTGGCCAGTTCATATTTGTGCCTCAATACAAAGCTCTTAAAGTGTCTTTATTGGGAGACTGTGGGTCAAAATATGCTGTTGCTGAATATATTTTTTTGTGAGGCATGTAAGGTTAATCAAATAAAAATGAATTAAATCATAATGATGTAGCTAAACTAACTGCAATTGATAAATAAAAAGCAAGAAGTGTAATAAATGAAAACCATGACCAAGGTAACCCACATATTTTGAGAAAGAGGACTTTCTGAACATTGGAGGATTAATTAAGGAAGGAAAAAATACTTCAGTTTTTCTAGGAAAAGATCTTGAAATATACCTATGAATAAAAAAAAATTTCCTGCCCATTTGGTGCTTACATTTTAGTGGGAGATTCAGATAATAAACAATAAATAAGTACATTCTATTACATAGTCAGTAGGTGACAGTTGCTATGTAAGAAGAAAACTGGAAATCCAAATAAAGAGGATTGGGAGTATTAGGTGTAGGGGATCAGTTACAATTTTGAATATAGGGAGATAAGAGCCAGCCTCACTGACAAGGAGACATTTAGGAATAGACTTCAAGCAGGTGAGTTAGCCAAGAAGATTTCTAACAGAAGAGCCATCTCCGGAGGGGAATCAGCCAGTGCAGAGCTCGAAGGCAGGAGAGTGCCCGGTGGAGGGAAAGCAAGGCAGCCAGTGTGGTCAGAGCAGAGTGAGCAAAGGGGACACATGGTGTCAGAAGGGTGGGGTGAGCGAGCTGGGAAGCTGTCGAAGGGTTTTGAGCAGGTGTCGTGATGTGACTTACAAGCAGGCTGCTATCTTGAGAGCAGATCGCAGGAAGGCAGGAATGCAAGCAAGGATCCAGTTAGGAGTGTGTTGCAGTGATGCTGGCAAGGGCTGATGGTGGCTCGTGCTAGGGTGTCAGCAGTGGGAATGTTAAGGGGCGGTCACACAGTGGGCGTGTTTTGAAGTAGAGCCTAAAGGATCTCCTAATGGACTTTAGGTAGCAGGTGAAAGCATGGGAAGAGTCAGCGTGATGCCAAGGGTTTTGGCCTGAACAAGTAGAAGGATGAAGTTCTCATCATCTGAAGACGTGAGGATCAGAGTTTTGGGGAAAGATCAGGAGTTCTGTTCGGTTCATATTAAGTTTCAGGTGTCTCCCATAGAGAATAGTATGGAGGTTCCTTAAAAAACTAAAAATAGAGCTACCATTATGATCCAGCAATCCCATTCCTGGGCATATAACTGGAGAAAACCATAATTTGAAAAGACACATGCACCCCAATGTTCACAGCAGCACTATCCACAATAGCCAAGACATGGAAACAACCTAAATGTCCGTCAACAGATGAATGGATAAAGAAGATGTGGTACATATATACAGTGGAATATTACTCAGCCATAAAAAAGAATGAAATAATGCCATTTGCAGCAACATGGATGGACCTAGAGATTATCATACTAAGTGAAGTAAGTCAGACAAAGACAAATACCATATGATATCACTTATATATGGAATCTAAAATATGACACAAATGAACTTATTTACAAAACAGAAACAGACTCACAGACATAGAAAACAAACTTATAGTTACCAAAGGGGAAAGCAGGGGAGGGATAAATTAGGAGTTTGGGATTAATATAAACACACTACTCTATATTGTATAAAATAGATAACCAGCAAGGACCTACTGTATAGCACAGGGAACTCTACTCAATATTTTGTGATAACCTATAAGGGAAAATAATCTGAAAAAAAAAAGTGTAACTGAATCACTTTGCTGTACATCTGAAACTAACACAATTTTTTTTTAATTTTTAAATTTAATTTTATTTATTTTTTTATACAGCAGGTTCTTATTAGTCATCAGTTTTATACACATCAGTGTATACATGTCAATCCCAATCGCCCAATTCAGCATGCCACCATCTCCACCTCCCAGCGGCTTTCCCCCCCCTTGGTGTCCATACGTTTGTTCTCTACATCTGTGTCTCAACTTCTGCCCTGCAAACTGGTTCATCTGTACCATTTTTCTAGGTTCCACATACATGCGTTAATATACGATATTTGTTTTTCTCTTTCTGACTTACTTCACTCTGTATGAGTCTCTAGATCCATCCACGTCTCAACAAATGACTCAATTTCATTCCTTTTTATGGCTGAGTAATATTCCATTGTATATATGTACCACAACTTCTTTATCCATTCGTCTGTCGATGGGCATTTAGGTTGCTTCCATGACCTGGCTATTGTAAATAGTGCTGCAATGAACATTGGGGTGCATGTATCTTTTTGAATTATGGTTTTCTCTGGGTATATGCCCAGTAGTGGGATTGCTGGATCACATGGTAATTCAATTTTTAGTTTTTTAAGGAACCTCCATACTGTTCTCCATAGTGGCTGTATCAATTTACATTCCCACCAACAGTGCAAGAGGGTTCCCTTTTCTCCACACCCTCTCCAGCATTTGTTGTTTGTAGATTTTCTGATGATGCCCATTCTAACTGGTGTGAGGTGATACCTCATTGTAGTTTTGATTTGCATTTCTCTAACAGTTAGTGATGTTGAGCATCTTTTCATGTGCTTCTTGGCCATCTGTATGTCTTCTTTGGAGAAATGTCTATTTAGGTCTTCTGCCCATTTTTGGATTGGGTTGTTTGTTTCTTTAATATTGAGCTGCATGAGGTGTTTATATATTTTGGAGATTAATCCTTTGTCCATTGATTCGTTTGCAAATATTTTCTCCCATTCTGAGGGTTGTCTTTTCATCTTGTTTATGGTTTCCTTTGCTGTGCGAAAGCTTTTAAGTTTCATTAGGTCCCATTTGTTTATTTTTGTTTTTATTTTCATTACTCTAGGAGGTGGATCAAAAAAGATCTTGCTGTAACACAACATTTTAAATCAACTACACCTCAATAAAAAAAAGGTTCAGGTGTCTGTTAGGTATATAAGTGAAGACATTAAAGTAGACAGTTGGTATAAGAGTTTGGAGTTCAGGAGAGAGAAGGCTGGGCTAGAGTTCTACATTTGGGAGTTACTGGCATGGAAACGGATGGTATTTAAAGTTGTGAGAATGGCTTGTCTAACCAAGAGGGTGTGTGGTTATAGGTAAGAAAGGAGGGAGAAATGCTGCACCCTGGTACCTTCTAGAATTATTAGGCCTATAAAAGGGGGAACCAGCCAAGGAGGCCACGAAGCAATGGCTGACAATACTCTTTTCAGAGAGCCTGGTATTCTGGGAGCCAAGAAGAGAATGTGTACTGAAGAGGAAGCCTTGGTCAAATACTACTGATGGGTCAAGACCATGACGCTGAGAAGTGAGCACTGGGTTTAGCTAATTCAGGAAACTCAGGTACTGCCTGTGCTCTGTTCAGTAGGAGGTTTGTGCTGTCACGTGGTAGACAGCAGCCTATGAGAACAGTGAATGAGAGTCCGTAGTAAACTTCAGTCAAGTGCTAATTTTTGTTTGTAAATGCCCAAGTTCAACCCTGCTCCACAGCTCACAAAGAGGCAGGTGGCACAGAGTTCCAGCCGGAAGGCCTGGGTTCAGACTAGTTCCATTGGTTACCGAGTAGGTGACCTTGGGCAGTATACTGTACCTCTGTGTGCCCCTGCTTCCCCACCTGTCAGTAGGGAGAACAAAGTACCTATTCCCTAGGTAGGGTGTGAAGAATGAGTTAACTACTGTATAGCACAGGGAACTATGCTCAGTATTTTGTAGTAACTTCTATGGGAAAAGAATCTGAAAAAGAATATATATATATAAAATATATAATATACATATTATATATATTAAATACATATAACATATACATATAATTATATGTATATGTATAACTGAATCACTTTGCTGTACACCTGAAACTAACACAACATTGTAAATCAACTATACTCCAATAAAAAATTAATTAAAAAATAGACAGTGCGTTCATAACTATGCAGTAAAAATTCCATGTCCCACCCCCTCAAATAATAATCAACAGGAAGAAATGTGAATGAAAATTTTAAGAAGAATGAGCTAATTAACGTGAAGTAGTTACTAGAGTATCTGGCACGTAGTCAACAATAAACACTCAACAAATGCTGGCCATTATTACTTCCATTATTAACATGTTGCTAGAAAAAATAATGAGGTCTGTGGACTACACTTTGGGGCATCACTCACCTGTAAGAACCACAGAACTTTCAGCTTTGATCATTGGGTGGCCTCTGAGAAGAACCCCTGTAGCCCACTGCTGACATGTGGACCATACTGTGAATTTCCTTAGATCAAGTGAGTGAAATGGGGGTGCTGTCAGAGTTCACTCTTGTTTGGGGTTTAGGGTTTGAAACGGGAAGGGAAATTCCTGAAATTTTTTTTTTTTTTTAAATTGACCATGTTTCCTGCTCTCTCATTCCACAAACAACTTTTCACTCCTATACTCTGGGCTTTTGGGAAAGAACAAGAGGAGCAAAAACTAGAGAAAAAAAGAAAGTTAATGAATAAGAAGGAAAAGGTAGGAAGGAAATGCAGGAAGAACATTTTGGAGACATTCACTTTGATTTATTTGTGAATGGGGAGAATAAAAGGAAATCAGATTTTTAGTTTGACTCCTTTATTGCCAAACAGTAAAAAGAAACAGAATGTCAGTGCTATGGATTGAAAAGAAATATTTTGATCTTTATAAATTTAGATGTAGGGATGCTTAGACAATCTGATACGGACAGGGTTCTTGGCCTCCTTAATCAATAGAAATTGATCACAGGCCAGATAAGAAATCCAGGCAAGGCTTTATTGGGGCCCCTGTGGCTGCCAGAGGGAGTAAGAACAAGCAACAGGTTCCCTTGCTCGCTTACCTGGGATGGGGGTGGGGGCGGTGAGCTTGTTCCTTACATGGGGGTGAGGGTAGGGGTGTGTCTGGGGGTCGGGCCAGAGGTGTGGCTTAGGTGGTCTGCCCAGCCCTTAGGTGGTGCTGAGTGCAGGGGGCATGCGCAGTGCCCTGCTTTTGCTCCAGGCTCTTCAGAAGTGGCAGTTGGGTTTTTGGTCTTTTTGTATCTTGTCCATAATTTGCCCCAACTGTGCATGCACGCAGCTATTTTTAGTCCCTCGTGGTTTCTTTGTATTCTGTAGCTGGAGGAGATGTTTGTCCAGGTGCAAGCCCTGCAGCAAAGGGGCCCAGGTCCCAGCCTGTCACAATTTGAGGTCAGACAGTTTGCCTTTGAGTGGAAATGACTCAGATGTGAGCTTCTGTGACTTCCAACTTTGGGGTACCTATCTGTTTTTCTTCCCAATCTCCATCTAGAGACAGAGTCCAAATAACGTCTAAAGTCATAAGCCCACACATCGGCCAGCATTCACAACATCAACCTCTGTCCCTGAAGGCAAGTAATTGGGAAGCTACTAGCAGATAATTCACCTTTTCCACCTTTTGTGCTCCCAACTGGCATAACGACTTATATACTCAGTGATGCTCAATGGATGAATTAATGTGGAAAAATAAATTAAAGGCACATGAGATATGAGGTGATTGGGCAACACCCATTGATTGCCAAGATTCGATTAACTAAATTTAGCTTGTTAGGATTTTTTAGATGTGATGAGTGGGTAGGAATAGCCTGCACCACAGAAACCAGGTGTGCAGGAAATGTGGCTTTCTGCATGTTTCTATACCTCAGCTGAATCTCTTTTTCAAATCCCTATTCTGTCAATGGCGTAAAAATAACAGTCTTAACACATTCTGAAAAACCTAATGTATAAGGTGCTCTTATGCCCCAAATCGCACCTCTTTGCCTCACTTCCAGTTTAAGCCTTGGCTCTGTGCACATTCTGTGTCAGCCTCTGGCTGAGGTCTATGGGCTGCGTCTTTGCTTTTTTGCCCAGGGGTTCCTCTAAACTCACGAATGTTGGCAGACACTCACTTGGAAGACCAGAAGAATGAACACCTCGGTGGGATGGTTGATTTTATGTGTCAACCTGACCGGGCCGCAGGGTGCCCAGATATTCTGCATTATTCGGGGGGCTGGTTGTGAGGGAGTTTTTGGGTGAGATTTATGTTTAAGTTGGTAGACTAAGCAAAGTAGATTGTCCTGGATAAAGTAGGTGGGCCCTATTCAATCAGTTGAAGGTCTGAATAGAACTAAAAGGCTGACTCTTCCTGAGGAAGAGAGAACTCTTCCTGCCTGATGGCCTATGAACTGGTACATAGGCCTGCCCTCGTTCCTGCCATTAGACTCGAACTGAAACATGGCTCTTCCTGGGCCTTGAGCCTGCCCTCGTTTGACCTGGACCAGCCCCGTCAGCTCTCCTGGTTCTCCAGCTTCCAGACTCTCCCTGCAGACCTCGGGACTTGTCAGCTTCCATAATCATGGGAGCCAGTTCCTTATAATTAATCTGTACACACACACACACACACACACACACACACACACACACACACACACACACACACACACACACACACACATCCTATTGGTTCTGCTTTTCTGGGGGAGCCTGACTAATACAGAGAGCATCCCTTGACCACTGGGAAACAGGAGCCAGTGGGTATAGGCCTCAGCCTTCCATCCTTCGGGTGGGTGATTCTCTATGACTCTCAAATGTTCCAACGGAACTGGGTTCCTACTGCCAGGTGGATCCCTCTATAACACCCCGTATCCTGGCTTTGCCTCCGTCCCTGTTTCCCTCTTCCAGTTCCCCCTCCTGCTCTCTGGAATCACCTTCCAGACACCTACACTCAAATCCTTGTCCCAGGCTCTCATTTTGAGGAAACCCAATCTAAATCATGTAGAAATTTTAGATTTAACCTCAGTCAATTTGGACATTTTTCCATATATTTAAAAAAATTTTATTTTATATTGAAGCATAGTTGATTAATTATGTTGTGTTAGTTTCAGGTGTACAGCAAAGTGATTCACTTATATGCGGAATCTAAAAAAAAAGTGATACAAATGAACTTATTTACAAAACAGAGACAGACTCAACAGACTTAGAGAACAAACTTATGGACGTTTTCCCTCCCTGAAGAAGCATCTAGGATGTCAGGGATTGACATGTGTTGTGGCTTTCAAGGGGGAACCTGGAACTTTCTTGGTAACTTGTGTTTTGCTGCATCTGCTGCCCTGGTCTCAGCTGCACTCTTCTTTCTCCACCATTACTGTCCTTCCACCCTGAGCTCTGCTGAAATGTTCACGCTCCCACTGACTTTGTCAAGTTCTCGAACTCTGCTTCTTTCTCACCATGACCTTGAGCCTCTTCTTACCCGTCCCTCTAGCCTTCTTGTATTTTTATGTTTCCTGAGATCACCCTCCCTGACATCATCTTCATATTTGTGTTAGCGGTCCAAGCTAGCGAGCTGCGGGGGAACTCACGGATCCTGCTTGCTTTTTTTTTTTTTTTTTTGCTGTGCTGCGCAGCTTGTGGGATCTTAGTTCCCCAAACAGAGATCAAACCCAGCCCCCCTCAGTGAAAGTGCAGAGTCCTAACCACTGGGCCACCAGGGAAGTCCTCCACTTGCTTTCAAGTGCCCTGCCAGAAATTTGAACACGGGTCCTTTCTGCCTTTAGATCTCAAAACGTATATGGGGGTTTCCAACATTCTTCCCCATGCTGGACGTGACCAGTGGCGGGCAATGAGCAGAAAGGGCTGAGCCCGTTCTCAGAAAGTCACATAGTGTCTCATGGCCCGACTTCCCTTCTGCCTCTGTCTTTGTTGCCTTCTCTTCACCCCTTGAGCATATTACAGCAGGCACTGTTGGCACCCTGCCCTGTATTCTCTCATCCCCTCACCCACCTGAGCTGCAGCTGTCGATCCTTCCCACACTCTGCGGGTTCCCACCTAAAGTGCTGATGCTTGTCTCTTGTTGTTTCTCTGCTTGAGGGCTTTGTCTGGTATCATGGGAGCTTGCTTGGCTGTGCAGGTGCAGACCAGAATTACACAGTATCAACATCCTAGTGGGCAGCCGTTGGCCAGCAGCCTCCTTGTCTCTCAGCGGGAAGGTTCTGAGGGGTGCTTCACACTATTTCTCGGAGGATCCCCCATAAGTCTTAGCCTCGGTTGCCCACAGTGGTAACCAGCTCATCGACACACTTTACTGGCTTTCCTTCATTTTTGGTTTCACTTCCCGCTATGCTTCCTGGAATCACCTCCTAAGTAAACAGCCTACACCCAAGTCATTGTCTCGGGACAATAACTTATGTTCTTTGCAGCCTTCCTATAATAGGTAGACTATGGCTTTTGGGTCTAAAAGCTAGGGATTTTCCCTTTTCCTTCTCTGTTCTTTCTCTCTCTCTTTTTTTAATTTAATTTTTATTTTATATTGGAGTATAGTTGATTTACAATGTTGTGTGTGTTTCACGTGTACAGCAAAGTGAATCAGTTATACATATACATCTATCCATTCTTTTTCAGATTCTTTTCCCATATAGGTTATTATAGAATATTGACTAAGTTCCCTGTGCTCTACAGTAGGTCCTTCTTGGTTATCTGTTTTATGTATAGTAGTGTGTGTATGTTAATCCCAGACTCTTAATTTATCACTTCTCCCCATGTTTCCCCTTAGGTGACCATAAGTTTCTCTGTTCTTTTTTAACAACTCAAATGCATCCAAATGGTCAAGAACCACAGGTTAAATGGAAGTACGGAAGACCCAAACTAAACATTCCCCATACTACATACATCTGTTCAACTAGGACAATTTTCCTAGGTAAAGAAATGCTAGCTGTTCTTGGTTAAATGTGTTTGTGTTGTCCTCCCCCACCTGGAACCACCACTCCTGGTGTAGAACCAAGCCCTCTGGAGGTCTCTAGCCCATCTGTCACCCCTTACCATGAGGAGTTATTCTCCAGTCACATCTGCACATGCAAATAGGCCAACAGCAGGTGTCTCCGAGGTGTATGGGGACCACCTCCCTGGACGCTGCTGAGGACAGCTGTGGGCGCTCGAGCAGCCCAAGAGTTGCTGTCAGCAGGTGCCAGACACAGCCATTCAGGGAAGATTGATTTTATTGTCTGCTGCGTTTATGACAGAGGAATGTGCTTCACCAGCCTGCTTTTGGTGAAGTCAGAGAGAAGAGCTAAGGATGTTTTCCTGCTAACCGGGCGAGTCCTTCTGATGAACAGCAAGCATTGTGGTGCAGGAGTCAGCACGTTCTGTGAGCAGTCTGCACCTTGAGGCATCAGCCTGGTCGAGGTCACGCACGACTACTTCAGATAACTTCTTGGTGGGGAAAAATAGTGGAAATTGCAGTAAAAGAGAGGCCTGGAGATATAGGTCGTTCCTTAAAAAAAAGTATTTTTATCATGTGGAGAAAATGAGTAAAGAGGCTTTGGGGGATATTTTCGGTTGGTTCTCCCAGGAGCAGTCCTGAGATGAGGATGTGAATGCATGTGGCTTATTTCAGAAGCACAGGTGGGGCCTGGGGGAAGTTGGGCGGGGAAAGGAAGAGATCAAGTAAACGGTGTGGTGTTGGGCAGGTGCTGAGTTTGGGAGGTCACGGGAGACGGGGCAGAACCTGTTGGGGGATTATCTCCCTGCCAGCCCCAGTCTCGCGAGCTGAGGAAGCTGGATTATTTATTCTCCATCCCTGCTCAGTCATCAGCTGAGGCTACTTGCTGGGGTCATCACGAGGTGTGACCCAGAGCCCCCATCAGGGAAAGACTTGGTGCCCAGCTTCTGGGTGTGTGTCCGTGGGCACCCTTCCACTGCCAGCCCATTCAGTACTTGCCTCAGCTGCAGAGAGCCACTTTGCCAAGGTCACGCCCTCCCGTGGTGGCCCACAGCCAATGCCCGGTTGCAGTGGGCATACACAGGACTGACCGTTGAAGCCCAACTTGGGACAATTGTAACTTAGCGCCAGGGCTCCCCATAGGTTGGCTGAGGCTGTCACTGGCGTCGTAAATGACTCCTTCCTCTTCCCATTCCAGTTCTTTCCCTCTCTCCATGGTGTTCATCCCAAGGGAACTCCTTCTTAACAAACATCCTGCACACTAAACTCCAGAGTCAGAGTCGGCTACCTGCAGAACCCACCTAGGGATGGGCATTACTTCCCTGGTGTTTTGATTTCACTAGGAGGCTGTGGGCCTGAGCTGAGGGCAGGGCATGGCATGTCTGCTAGAAGGGTGGTAGGATGAAGGTTTTCTTTGTTTCCATTGATCAAGGAAGGTGAGGTCACATGAGGGCAATGGGAACCACAGGTGTAATGAATGACTGGAGAACTAGGAAGGGGAGCCATGACATGTGATTTTGTGTCCAGTAGGATGGTGTGGATTCAGAGCCCCAGTGTATGAATGAAAAGGCAGGAGGCCTAGGGGTGCAGAGGGGAGGTGGAAAAAGAAATGGAGATAGTCCATCCTAGTGGAAAGTGAGACAGTGAATTAGCAACCCCTCTATGTATTAGCTATTACTATTATTATTACTACTATGATGGGCTGAATTGCATGTCCCCCAAATTAACATATCGAAGCCCTGATCTAGAACCTCAGACTGTGACTGTATTTGGAGATAGGACCTTTAAAGAAGTAATTAAGGTAAAATGTGGTAGTTAGGGTGTGTCCTAATCCAGTCTGCCTGGTGTCCTTATCAAAAGAGGAGATTAGGGCACACAGGAACACTAGGAATGGTGGGCACAGAGGAGAGACCATGTGAGGACACAGCGAGAATGCAGCCAGCTGCAAGCCAGAGAGAGAAGAAACCAAACCTGCTCACACCTTGGTCTTGAACTTCTAGCCTCCAGAACTATGAGAAAACATGTTTCTATTGTTCAGGCCACCCAGCTGGTAGTACTTTGTTATCATAGTCCTACCAAACTAACACAACGACTATTAAAATGACTTTTCTCTCTCTTACTATGAAATCACTTAGCAAATCCTGGTAATTCTGTCTTCTAAGTGTCCTGAAACCTGTCCAGCTCTCTCTCTCCCTATAGTTATCATTCTGATTTAGACCTCTTTCATTTTCCTTTCTGGATCCCCATAGTAGGTGGGTCTCATTTGGGGCTTATCCTTCCGACATCAGACAAAACTACCATTTTGCTTAAGTGTATATTTGATTCTAATAGTTCTGCTTGCTTATGAAATCTTCCCTAATTCTCCATTGTTCCTGGAGTAAGGCCCAAACTTGTCACCATGGCGCCGGGGTGCTTCTGCCCTTCTCCACCGTTGCCCTCATCTTCCGCCGCACTGCTCTAGCCTCAGTCCCATGCTTTCTCCAACCTCCACATCTTTGCACACGTTGTTCTTCCTTCAAAATACTTTTTGTGCCCATCTTTCTGGGTTTGTATCCCTGTCTGCCACCCACAACGGGCCCCTGCTGCTTCATACCTGGAGTAACCACCAAGTTTTAGAACTCGCAGAGGCCTGAGAGCTACCCTGGTCTACCCTTTCATCTTCTTTTTTTTTTTTTTTTAATAAATTTATTTATTTATTTATTTACTTTTGGCTGTGTTGTGGCTCGCAGGCTTTAGAGCGCAGGCTCAGTAGTTGTGGCGCAAGTTGTGGAGCTAAGTTCTCACCTGGGTAATTAATGCTGATCTTGTAACGTAAGTTTGGAAGTGTTCCTTCCTCTTCAATTTTTTTGGGAAGAGTTTAAGAAGGATAGACATTCATTCTTCTTTCCATGTTTGGTAGAATTTACCAGTGAAGCTATTTGGTCCTGGGCTTTTCTTTTTTGGGAGACTTTTGATTACTAATTCAATCTCCTTAATCATTGTTTTTTTTCAGATTTTCTCTTTATTCATGATTCAGTCTTGGTAGGTTAGATGTTTCTAGGCATTTATCCATTTCTTCTAGGTTATCCAGTTTGTTGGTATATAATTGTTCATTATTGAATTACCTGTTTTCTCCTGCAGATCTTTTAATAATTGTTTAAAATATTTGGGTGCTCATATGTTGGGTACATATACATTTATGATTGTTATATCTTCTTGACGAATTGACTCCTTTATCATCATATAATGGCCCACTTTATTTCTTGTTACAGTTTTTGAGTTAAAGTCTGTTTTGTCTGATAATAAGTATAGCTACTTCTGCTCTCTTTTGGTTTCCGCTTGCGTGGAATATCTTTTTTCCATCTCTTCATTTTGAGCCTGTGTGCTTCCATGGAGCTGAAATGAGTCTCTTGTAGGCAGGATATAGCTAGGTCTTTTTAAAAAAATCCAGTCTTTGCCTTTTGATTAGAGGATTTAATTTATATTTAAAGTAATTATTGATAGGTAAGGAATTACTAATGGCATCTTATTAATTGTTTTCTGGGTCTCTTGTGGTTCCCATATTTCCTTTTTTTCTCTTTCTGTCTTCCTTTTTGAATTGATGATTTTCCATAGCGGTACCCTTTGATTCCCTTCTCTTTATGTTTTGTGTATTTACTCTAGGTTTTTGCTTTGTAGTTATCATGAAGCCTATATAAAACATCTTATAGATATAACTGTATGTTTTATGCTGGCAAACTTAACTTTGATTGCATACAATACCTCTACTCTTACCCCCTCTTTTATGTTTTTGATGTCACAATTTAGCTCTTTTTCTATTCTATATTCATTAACAAATTACTGCAGCAATAGTTTTTTAAAACACTTTTATTCTTTAACCTATATTAAGGCAATTTTAAAAATCAGTTTATCATAAATTTATCATATGCTCAACTATTCCACTCCTAGGAATCTACATAAAAGAAATGAAAATATGTCTATATACAGACTTGTTCATGAATGTTTATAGCACCATTTTTCACAATAACCTGACACTGAATAATCCAAAAGTCTACCAAATGGTGAATGGATAAGTAAAATGTGATATTTGTAAAGAATGGAGTGCTATTGACCAATCGAAAAGGAATGGGTTAGTGATACATGCTACAACATAAATGAACCTCAAAATATTTTGTCAAGAGAAAGAATCCAGACACAAAATACCACATATTATATGGTTTTATTTATATGAAATGTCCAGAAAATGAAAATCTATACAGATGGATAGTGGTTGCCTGGGGCTGGAAGTGGGACTTGAGAGTGATTGCAGATGGGCATGAGGAGTCTTTTTGGGGTGACGGAAATGCTCTAAAATTGGGTTGTAATGACAGTTGCACAATTCTGTAAATTTTCCAAACCTCATTGAATTGTATGCCAAAAAGGGTGAATTTAATGGTCTATAAGTTATACCTCAGTAAAGCTGTCAAAAATAAGAAGAAGAAAAATAGAGTAATTAAAACATTTCTCCAGTTTTTTAATAGAAAAATATAAGGAAATACACCATTAATGACAGTTTGTAAAAATAAAACAAAATGAAACATCTTACCAGGAGAAAACTCTTTTGTCTTTTTGGCCTTCCACTCCTTCCTTCTTGGAATTGATGCAGGCTTGATGCCTGGAGGTGTTGCAACTATTTTGCATTCATGGGAATAAAATCCACATACCACGGACAAAGTAGCAGGAAGATAGAAGGACACTGGGTGCTTGCTGACATCTTTGAGTTACTGCAGTCCAGAATTGTCTTCCTCTAGACTTCTGTATCTTGAGGATAAGAAACTTCTGTTTATGTCAGTACTAGTTGGATTTCTATCATTTGTAGAAGGAAAAATTGTTACACCTTCAAACGCTTTTTACTGCTTATAAGTAAATTTGTAACTCATTAACTAGACCTTAATGAGCTGGCCTTTGCCAGTATCTCCATGAGGTTTAAGGCCACTGAGCCATTGGTAGAAATAGATCTCTCTCCGTCAGTCTACATCTCTCTTATTCTTCTGCTGGTGTCCTGCTCCACTAAGAACTGAGCCAGTCTGGTCCTCAGGCTTGACCCTCTTCCATGAAGTGCTCACCAAGAAATAACAATCATCCTGTAGGGGACTTAAGTGTCTAGTCTTCCATGGCCTCTAGCCATCAGGTCAGCACAGCTCACCTGGATTCTTTCTTATTCCAAACCCTAGAATATTGTGGGTTTTTTTTGGAAGGGGTGGACGAGGGAGTTGTCTGCTAGCCTCTGCTTAGCTCTAATTTCCTATTTCCAAGGACATAAGGAAATTCCAGATGTTCTCCTGTGTGGGCATCCATGAAAAAGTCAAGGTTGTCACCTAGCACCCACCTTGCCCACAGACACCCCTCCCAGCCATCCCTGCTGTGTTGATCCCATGCAATGGTTTTATGAAGGACATCAGCAAGGCAGCCCAGTCACCATGTTTCAGAAAGGACAGGTGAGGCACAGGTCTCTTGGTCTGGTATCCCTCAAATCCATCTAGAAGGCTTCATCACCTTTCCCTTCTACCACCTCTAGGACTTGGGGAAAGATGGACCAACATCTAAACTTTCTCCTCTCTTGTTATAGTCCTCAGCTCAAATAGTTGGGGGCACGGACCCATTTTGTCTGATAACACATCTATGACATTCATTTTAGTCTGGCACTTGCACTGGTTTTTAAATATTTAAAGATAAAGCATTGGGTGTATTGTTATCTTGTCTAGTTTGAGAACTTTTTATTCCTGGGGGAATAAGAAAGAGGTGGTAAGATCACTCCTAAAGGGAATGAAGAATACAAGATACAGGAGCTAATTCTTCACAATATTATTCTGTCACACTTGGAGTCTGGCTCACACTCTTGCTTTTCTGTGTCCTCCTTTAATGGAACTCTTCTGAAGTCCCATCCTGGCAACCGGCATTGACAAGAGCTCTATTCTGCCCTCCCAGATGGCATATTCCATTCCTACCTATCCTCAGTGATAAATCTAGTTTGATTTTGCTATGTCTCTGTTCAAATTTGGACTGGTTTTGGATCATCTCCTTCTTGGAGCTGCACTTTTGTTTATTCCAGAAACCCCATGAGCCCCTGTTTGTCCCTGCTCTTCGTCCCAGCAGCCATGCAGCTGGTGCAGCTGGGAAATCTGTACCGTCCTCCTGCTGAGGGATAATTACAGCAATTAAAGCCTAGACTGGTATTTCAAAGGAGTAGTATTCCAACATCCTTGTTAAAACGGGTTCAATTTGCCATATGATTTGTGTGGTAAACACTTTTCCCAATATTGTGAATTTCAAAACATTCTATCAGTGCTACAGAAATCTGAAAAATGTATAATGTATTTGGCCAGGGTACAAACACCCGAAAAAATTCTGTTTTACTGTATAAATATTATAGAATGATTCAGCTGTCTTAGGAAGAGGATTTGGTAATTTGAGCTGAGGAATAAGAAATACTCCTTTATCAGGTCTGTTAAAAAAAAACAAACATAATGGGATTAAAAATTGGAAAGAAAAATAGTAACAGGCAAACCATGGTAATTTCTTTCAAATGACTTAAAGGCAATCAAGATCAAATAGGAGTCTTTCGTTCTGACATAATTCAGTCCACCAAAGGCTGAATTTTTTTAGATTACATGTAGAACATTCATGGACTACATTTCCCATCAACTGACTCCTTTCTACTCCCCATGATCACAAATTTAATGGAAAAAAAAAAACCTTAGCTAACAGAATGAGAGTCACTCTGCACTCTGATGGCCTCCAGCTAATTATGGTCCTAAAGAGCCAATGAGTTCCTCAAAAACATCAAACTTATGAGCCATGGTAATGGGAAAGGGAGAACTAAGCAAAGTTTTTTTTTCCCCTGTTGATGTTATACTAACCAGACCAATAGAAACCCTAGGAAAAGTAATTTTGTATGAGAGAAGAAGAGGATTTTCTTTTAAATAGCTTCATATATTTCTGTAACTTATTAAGGTAAGTGATAAACTGGAATCCACTTTCTCTGCCGTAACTTGTTGAGGGTGTTAGCAAGCCACTAATAACAGCATCTAAAAATTTCAGAGTTTAGGAAAATTGATCAAATTATTTCATATTGCCTGAAAAAATTTACCTGTGTACTTTTTTCTTTACTTGAGCTAATGTTTAGACTTGGGGTCTACTTAACCAGACTGTTCTTCAGCAGGAAGCTTCCCATCCCTCTTTCCTGAACACAGCTGTGTCAGTCAACTTTCGGCACAGTATGTAACAACAACAACAACAACAAAATCACAAGGTCTCAGAGGCATACATGACTAAGCATCTGTTTGGCTCATGGTTCGGTGGATAGTCTGGGGGTCGGCTGAACAAGACTGGGCTTGACCATGTGTTGAGCCCGACATCTGTCATCCTCTTCTGGGGGTGAGCAGACTAGTTTGATCGAATTCTTCTCATAGCGGTGGCGTAATTGCAAGACAATGTGAGTGAAAACACTGAAGGCCTCCTAAACCTAGGCTTGTAACTGACACTCTGCCTTATTCTGTTAGCCAAGATACTACGTAGCTAAACCCAATGTCAAGAGATAGGAAAATGTATTTTACTTCCTTAATGTGAAAAATGACTACATCACATGGGAAAAGGCAAGAATACAGGAAAAGGTGAAAATGATGGGGTGCATTGCACCATCAAACACACAGCTGTTGTGTCATTCAAGTACCAAAGAGGAAGGAAGGAGACTTGATAAATATCAAGGACATAAAATGGAGAAAAATATATTTATTGATTGATTTATCTGTTCATTTACTATGCTAGCTATTGCTGTATAACAATTTACCCCAAAACTTAGCAGCTCAAAAAGTACACATTTATAATCTCCTAGTTTCTCTAGGTCAGGAATCACATTTTGCTGAGTCCCCTGGCTCTGAGTGTCTTCCAAGGCTACAGTCACACAAGGCTGGACTGGGGAGAATCTACTTCCAAGCTCACTCACATGGTTGTTGGTAGGACTTAATTCCTGTGGTCCATTAAACTGAGGCTTTAGTTCCTCATGAGTTGTTGGCTGTTGGTCTCTTGCAGTTCCTTGCCATGTGGCTCTATCCATAGAACATCTTACAGAATGGTAGCAAGCAAGCAAGAAGGCAAGAGTGAATTCCAGCAAGAGAGTAAGAAAAGTAATGTGGAAGTCACAGTCTTCTGTAGCCTAACCACAGAATGGCAGTCTACGCTGTATTCCATTTGTTAGGAGTAAGTCATTAGGTCCAGCCTGTGCTTAAGGGGAGGGGATTATACAAAAGGCATGAAGACCAAGAGGGCAGAGATCATTGGGAACCATTTCAAAAGCCACTTAATTCATTGAATCATTCTTCATTTTATGGAGCCTCTGCTATGTGCAGAATCTTGGGCTTGGAATGTGTGTATTTCAGAGATGAAGAAATTACAAACCCTGACTTTGAACAAACAGTCCTAGTAGATTCAGTGACATAATTCTAAAAAAATCTGTTCAGGCCCTAATACTTCATGCCTGAATTACCATGCCATAGTAGCATTTTCAAATTTTTATTCTATTTAGAATCCTTCATTGTCCTTACAACATTCAGGATAAAATTCAAGTTCTTTAGCATTTATCTATAACTTATCTATAACTTATCTATTTATCTAGCATTTAGTTCCAGATTTTTTCCATCTCTATTCCCTAGCTTACCTATTCTATGAGCTGTTAATAGGATTTCATATTAAGTTTGGTAAATCTATGCAAAGTCTAGTCAAACTCAATACCATAGAGTTTCTTAGAACTTTCAGTATGCTAAAATGTGACTGTAATCTGCTAACTTTCCCCAACATATTACACATTTAACCATCGAATCCTTTTGCCATGGAGCAAATCAGGGGACTCGATTCTGATGAATATCCTTTGGGAAAGTACTTTCAATTCAACTTTTGTGACTTTGCCTCTTCTATCCTCTGATCCACCTTCTCTGAAATCGCCATGCTGTTACTGTTTTTCCAGGTGTCCTGACATTCTGATCTCTTTGCCTAGAATGTCCTTTTCCCTCCCATCATCTGCTTGGTTTGAACTAGATCCTTAAAAACTCAGCTCAAAAATCACCTCTTCCAAAAATCTTACCCTGATTTCCCCTTCCCTGTGCTTTAACAGTAACCCCTGTCCTGTGCTTATTATATGATGCTCTTAATTGTTTGATTCTTTTCTTACCATCTGCATTTTCCTGAATTGTAATCTCCTTGAGGAAAGGCCTATGGCTAGCTCAAGTTCAGAGCCCTGGTGCATACAGAGTGTCAGACATGTACCAGCTAGTAAAGAAAACAATGCTTTTGAACGCTAGAACAAATGAATAATACCTGGTTCTTTTCTACCTGCAGTTGGTGTTCGTTCTGCATCCCCAGGCTTGCTAGCGGTTAGGCTGAGGACACGTGAATTGTTCAGGCCAAAGGGCTATGGAGGTTATAGGTTGAGATCATGGAACCACCATTGTGAGCGTACTGGGTTCCTATGTCACTGCATGGAATAGAGCTGCCTTATATAAACATTAGATGAATGAAATAGACATGAAAGGAGCCTTTGCTGCATTCAGTCAGTCACTAAGATTTCAGAGTTTAGCCTGTCTTGACTAAGGTATTACACCAAGGCTAGTAGAAGTTTGATGCAGGCAGGAGTGTGTAACATGAAGACTTAAAAAAAAAAAAAAAATTCAAGAGACCCAGATAAGTGCTAAGAGGTTGCTTTGGAGTTGCCTGAATTCTACCTAATTTTGGTCACTGAGAAGCTGCTGGATGCATCTTTTTAGTAAAGATGCCTGATGAAAACTTACAGACATGCTAGCAATTACTGCTAGATTTTAAATAGAACTGCCTAATTTGAGTTATTTTATGCAGAAAAAAATGAAGTATGTGGAAAAGATGACAAAATATCCAAGAAATATACAATGGTTTTATGAAAAAGAAGTAGCTGATGTAGTGAATGAGAGCCTTGCTGCTTGTACTGAACAAATTCAGTGGTGAATTACTCAACTTAGCCATGTTTTGCCTAGACAGCCTAAACTTGAATCTCCAAGAAATTCCTCTTGGATTGATTTGATTATAGCTTGGGTGCCAAGCCTATAATTCTAAAAAGGAGGAAACTTCTTGCTTTATTTATGGAGAAGTTGGGAATTTTTTTCCAGCTTTATTGAGATATGATTGACCTATAACATTGTGTAAATTTAAGGTGTACAATGTAATGATTTGCCATCTGTATATATTGCAAAATGATTATCACAGAAAGGTTAGTTAAAATATCTATCACTTCACGTAGTTACAAAGTGTTTTTTGTGGTGAGAACTTTTAGAATCTACTACTCTCTTAGCAGATTTAAAATATACAATGTAGTATTGCTAACTGTAGCCACCATGCTGTACATTACATCCCCAAAACTCATTCATCTTATAACTCGACGTTTGTACCCTTTGACCACCTTCACCTATTTTCCCCGCTCCCCACCACCAGCCCCTGACAACCACCAGTGTGTTCTCTGTTGCTATGGGTCTGATTTTTTTAGATTCCACATATAAGTGAGGTCACACAGTATTTGTCTTTCTCTGTCTTAGCATAACGCCCTCCAGTCTCATCCATGTTTTTGGAACTGCAGGATTTTGAGAAGTTGGGAATTTAGGGCTTTGTTTCATAAGGAAAGTGACTGAGCAGAAATCCCGAGGACTTTGTTTTTTCAGTCTCGATCATTCGTTTCAAGTAGCAGAAACTGCCTGTGAGCTGAAAAGGATTTATTGGAAGGAAACTGTGCAGCCCACAGAATCAGTGGGGGAAGGCTGTAGAATCAGGCTCCAGGATGACTGGGAGACTGGGGGAACAGTTTGTAAGGATGCCTTGTCACCGTGTGCTGCTGCAAATACAGATCCAGAAAGAGCGATTATTCCAGTGAGGAAAAATCGAAGTCCTCACCCTGATAGAAGGGGCCTAATGCAGTCAGCCTGTTGCAAGCTAGCTAGCTGGTTGCTTTGCCCCCATCCAAGGCAATGGTTTTATATCCCTGAGCTTAGGGTTGGTTCCTGCTGCTGCTGGCAGTTGGAGCACTCATCAGAGAAAGTGACCAGTTGGTCTTCATGGGGTTATCTCTCTGTCCCTGTTGTCAGAGTCGCTTAGTTCATGAGTTCACTGGCTGAAGATAGAGGCTGATTGACATACACTAGATGTATGACATATATCTAGATCTGATTATTAAGAGTTTCCTCCATGGTGGGACTCTCTGGTGAGGAGTCACATGGGACATAAATATCTTCCTACCCTGGGTCCACTTTGAGAAGTCTCCACACATACTTCCTCTTCAAGCCTTCTTGTACCATGTCTCTATCCATGATGCAGCTAAACTGTCAGGGACTCCCCATCAGTTGGTCTTTTTTTTTTAAATAATTTTTATTGGAGTATAGTTGATTTGCAATGTTGTGTGAGTTTCTGCTGTATAGCGAAGTGAATCAGTTATACATATACATATATCCATTCTTTTTCAGATTCTTTTCCATATAGCAGATATACAATATTGACTAGAGTTGCCTGTGCTATACAGTGGGTCCTTGTTGGTTATCTGTTTTATATATAGTAGTGTGTGTACATCAGTCACAATCTCCCAGTTTATCACTTCCCCCCACATTTCCACTTCGGTAAACCTAAGTTTGATTTCGAGATCTGTGAGTCTGTTTCTGTTTTGTAAAAAAGTTCATTTGTGTCATTTTTTTATTAGATTCCCCCATCAGTTGGTCTTGAACCATATCTTAAACAGTCTTTCCAGTAAAAGTGAACAATGATATGTACTGCTTGTGGTAGATTACACTATTTTCCCTAGCTATTCACACCCTCTTCCTATTAAAGGATTATATAGCCTACTCATTGTCAGTGACTAAGTTACTTCTGTAGAGATAGGTTAAGCTTTGCCATATGACATATTTTGACCAATGGAATGTGACCAGACACAACACCTAGTATGTTCAGATAAGCCATCAGGATGCCGTTGTGAGCTTTGACATGGTCTCTTTTCCTCTGACACAAGAATGCAAAGCCATAGATTGGGGCTTTGCTTTCATTTTGGATATAAGACTGAGGAAACATGCAGAGCAAAGCTACATGCTCTGTTCACCCAGAGCCAACATTCCAGAGAGTGAGAAACAATCTTTTTTGTAAGCACTCATGTTTAGCGGTTGTGTGTTACCACAACTTACTGAGAGAAAGAAAACTATCCTGTTCAGTCTGCTACCCATGGGGAGAACCTCCCTCCACCACCTTTCATGGCCGCCCACCAGGAGGGTGATGGGTTTCTCCACAGTCCGCTTCTAGCTTCCAGCATCACTGTGGTGAAGAAGCGTCTGTAAGTCAAGCTCACGTCTTTCCCTCCTCAGAGGAAACTCCCCAGAGGCCGTCAGCGAGGGTTGAGGAAGAAGTGGCAGGAGGGGCCCGAGTGAGTCCTCAGCGAGTGCAAGCTGCTCCCGCAGTCAGGTCAGTGCCTGTAAGATCTGTCTCAGTTGGTCCTCTCTCTCTCTCTCTCAATATTTATAAAGATAAATGTGTCTATATTTGATTTCTGTCAGTATATCAGTGTATATCAATCATTTGATTGCGGTTTGTTGAATATGCCTGAGTTTATGGCGATGCCACTGATGAGACAACACTTAATGTGTAATGTTACAGGGAGAAGTTACATGACCAGTGGGTGTCCCATGGTGAGGTACTGAATCTTCACTGGGCCCAAGAGCAAACCAAGAGATGTTTTTCAAAAGGACCATAGCTTGAAAAGGGCATGTTTGTCCCCCAGCCCTAGAGGTTGCCACTCGAATGTTACAGAATTCCCCACAGAGTAATAATCTGTCACAGGCCCATCAAGTCCCATTGCATCTGCTAGATCATAAGAGTCAAGGTTTAGGGCTGCCTGCAACATGGCCTGGATCAGCTGGAGAACCTCCACTTGCCCTTAGCCTCACTTAAGTTGGCAGCCATTGGAGTCAACAGGAAATGGCTTCGATAAGTGCACGAAAATGTGGTGGATGCGCCTCTAAAATCCCAAGAGGGCCACTAAACGTTGTGACTTTTTCTTAATGGTAGGGGGCTCAAGGGGCAGCAAGTTTCTGCCCCTTGGAGGGAATGCCTCGTTCTGCCCCAGAGACTAGTTCCCAGAACCTTCCCTGGAGAGCCAGCCCCTGCCTGTCCATGAAATTTCCTGTCATCAGTCTCGAATGTGTGTGTCTAAGGAATCTAGGACACTTACTACTTTCTGTTCTCCAGGCCCCCATAGAGTGAACCAGAGGCTTACCATGTTTTTAAAATAATTTTCAGTGAAATTTGTGGCAGATGTTTTGCTATTATCCAATGGCTCTGATGGTTATAAAATACTGTTTAGGAGGTGTAGGCTTCATTTGTAATTTTCTTTAAGCCATGTATGATTTCTCATAGGCATGAAATAAGAAAAATGAAAGAGAGGTGTTCAGTGTGCAGCTTGACTAATTAAGAAGTCAGGAAGAAGACAGGTAAGATATGTGTGGCTCTGACAGAATTAGTGGCTTTTCTAAAGAAGCAGTCTTGGGTATATGTGCTTATGGGTTGGGCTGTCAACACACAAAATCCAAGTAGACTATTTAATCTGTGACTGTGATCTCAACTTTTGGGGGGGGGGTCTTGGGACCCTATACAAATCTAATTAAATCTGTAAGCCCTCTACCCAGAAATTTTACAAACTTAAAACTCTTTAAAAACATATAAGGATTTAATCAATTTGCTGAAGGTCTTCATAGAGGTCTGAGGATCCAAATTAGGATCCAAGTTAGAATCCATGTTCCATGAGGCTGACAGAGGTACCTATTTGAATGGGAAAGGCTGTGTGGGTGGCTTTATAAAGCTTGGCTTAGGAGGCTAGAAATAATTCATTCTCATTGTCTTGATGATTAAGGCTGCTTATTTCTCTCAGTGGTATTACTTTTTATCACTGTCAACATTTTGCTCATGGGTCCTTCTTTCTTTCCTTAAATTTGATTAGTGTAATTCTTCATTATGTACACACTCTTTGGGAACCAGATACCTTAGGTTAATTCTTTAAATGAAGCCAGATGCTTTTTATTTAGAACCTGACAGATAAAAAAACTTTAGTTCAGTTATGGAAAAATAAAATATTTATTTCCCTTTTGGCTAGTTAATATTGAGTACACAAAGTCATCGTGATTTCTGGAAGCCAAGCTGGGTGGTATGATACCAATATTGCTCACAAAAATGTTGAGAAAACTTGGTATGGCTAAAACTGGGTTGCAATTCATCCTAAAGGGACAAAGTGAATAATTTTTCTCTTCTTTTGCCAGTAGTCACATATAAAATCCCTGGAAAATAGCAATATTTTAACATTTCATTTATTAGTGGGGATAGGCTGGTTATTCAAATAATTTAATTTCAATAAATATTGACTAAAAACTTATTATGAGGTTTATGGTTCAAGTAAGTCCATCAGAATCTTGATGAAAGGCAAAATTGACTTTTCAACAACACAAGGAAGTTGTGGTCACATAAGCAGCAAAGTGAAATGTATCAGGATTTGAGCAATTAGGGCATGAGGGAGGGAGAAGGAAGGACAGAAAACTTGGTTGACCTTGTCACTAGGAGCTTTGCTCTTAAAGTGGCACAGAGATAATTATGTTGCAACCTCAGGAAAGAAAATTTTACCATAGTTTGCTACCTAGCTATGCTATGAACAATTGAGTAATAGTAATGGAAATATTGTCTGTTGGTTTTCAACACTGAGAGTTAACCTATGGACTAAGTGAAAAAATATAAATTTTCTGGACAGAATGTAAATATTGTCAACCTTGACAATGGAAAAGTCAAAATATTCCTAATTGTAGTTGAGAAAAAGAAAGAGGGAGAAAATGTGGAAGGAAGATAGGGTTGCTAAGATCCATATCTTACAAATGTAGGGAGTAAAGAGATTCTACCTCTAGTTGGTGGAAAAAGAACTATATTGTATTAATGAGCTAAACTTACAAAAGGTAACCCAGTAAAAAACAAAAAATAATGACATAAGCATCAACATTTTTGAAGTTTGGGGTCAAATAGTAAAATAACTCCTCATCTATCATTGCAGTAAGGAAATGATATCTAGATTTGATAAATGAAGATTTAGTGGTATCAATGTATATTTAAAATGTGGAGACAATCTTTAGAAGAACTCAAAACATAAACTGTTGAAAGTAGTTCACTCTGTCGAGTGGGGCAGTAGACTACTGCTTTTTTGGTCATTAATATTTGGGGTATTTAACTTTGTGCATGCTTTAATTTGATGAAAAGGTAGAATATTTTTTAAATAAACTAGTAGTGAGGAGAGATCTGAACTAGGTTGTTATTATTTAAAATAATAAGTGTAATCCCCAGAGCAACCACTAAGAAAATAACTTTAAAAATATACTGTAGGGATTTCCCTGGTGGCACAGTGGTTAAGGCTCTGCGCTCCCAATGCAGGGGGCCCGGGTTCAATTCCTGGTCAGGGAGCTAGATCCCACATGTATGCTACAACTGAGAGTTTGCATGCCACAACTAAGGAGCCCACGTGCCGCAACTGAGACCAGCGCAACCAAATAAATAAATAAATATTAAAAAAATATACTGTAAAAGAAACAACAAGGGTATTAAAATGGTAAACTAGAAAATATCTATTTAACACTAAATGAGACAGTAATAGAGGAATAGAGGAACAAAACAGACATAATACATGTAGAAAACTAATAACAAAACAGCAAATATGAATTCTACCTTATTAATAATTACATTAATATAAATGGATTAAACACTCCAATCAAAAGGCAGAGTGTGACAGAATGGATAAAAAATGGTCCGTTATATTCTATCTACAAGAGACACACTTCATATTCAAAGACCCAAATAGGTTGAAAGTAGAAGGATAGATAAAGGTATATCATGCAAACAATACGCAAAATAGAGCTAGGGTAGTCATGCTATTATTAGAAAAAAATAGACTTTAAGACAAAAATTGTTACTAGAGAAAAAGAAGCGTATTTTAGAAGATACAAGATCTGTCCGTCAAGAAAAGATAACAATTATAAGCATGTATTCACATAACAACAAAGCCCCAAAATACATGAAACAAAAACTGACAGAATTGTAGGAAGAAATAGACAATTTAAAAATAATAGTTGGAAAATTCAAGATCCCATTTTCAATAATGGATAGAACAACTAGACATAAGATTAACAAGGAAATAGAAGGCTTGAACAATACAATAAACCAACTAGTCCTAATAGAAATGAATAGACCACTGCACTCAACAATAGCAGTATACACATCCTTCTCAAGTGCACATGGGACATTCTCTAGGATAGACCATATGTTGGATCATAAAAAATAATGACTCAATAAATCTAAAGAGGTTGAAGTCATGCAGTGTATGTTCTTTGAACACAATGGAATAAAATTAGAAGTCAGTGACAGAAGGAAATTTGGGAAATTCACAAATATGTGGAAGTCAAACACACACTCCTAAACAACCAATGGATCAAAGAAGAAATCAAAAGGAAATTAGAAAATAAGATGAGTGCAAATGAAAACACAAAATACCAAAAGTTTTGGGATAGAGCTTAGCAATGGTGCTTAGAGAGAAATTTATAGCTGTAAATGTTTATATTAAATGAAGAAAGATCTCAAATCAGTAATCTGATCTTTTACCTTAGGAAACTAGAAAAAGAAGAACAAACTAAACCCAAAGTAAGCAGTAGAAAGGAAATAATACAGATTAGAGAAAAAATAAATGAAATAGGTAATAGAAATACAATGGAGAAAACCAAAAGTTGATCCTTTGAAAAGATCAACACAATTGTCAAAACTTTAGCTAGTCTGACAAAGAAAAAAGAGAGAAGATTCAAATTAGTAAAGTCAGGAGTAAAAGAGGCAACATCCCAGAAATAAAAAGGCCTAAAAGTAAATACTATGAACAATTGTATGCCAAAAAATTAGATAATCTAGATAAAATGGACAAATTCCTGGACAGTCACATCTATCAAAACTGATTTAAGAAGACAGAAAAACTGTATGCAGAAAAACTGTTTGGGCCTATCATGAGTAAAGAAATTGAATTAGTAATCAAAAAACTACACACAAAGAAAAGGTCAGGATTAGATGGTGAATTTGCTAGAGAATTCTACCAAATGTTTAAAGAAGAATTAACACCTATCTTTCACAGACTCTTCCAAAAAATAGAAGGGGAGGAACATTTCCCAACTCATCTCTATAAGGTCACTATTACTTTTATACCAAAACCAGACCAAGACATCACAAGGAAAAAAAAACTATATTATGAATATAGAAAGAATATAAATTACAAATTTAGAAGCAAAAATCCTCAACAAAGTACCAGAAAACCAAATCCAACAAGATATAAAAAGAATCATTCATCATGACAAAGTGGGTTATTCTAGGAATTCAAGCTTGTTTCAAGATATAAAAAATCAATCAATGTAACACACCAATTAATAAAGATAAAAATAATATGAGCTTCTCAATTGATACAGAAAAAGTATTAATATTTAACAAAATCCAATACCATGTTATGATTAAAAACATTCAACCAACTAGTAGAAGGAAATATCCTCAACTGATAAAGCGCACCTATGAAAAACGCCCTGCTAACATCATACTTAAACGTGAAGGATTGAAAGCTTTTCTGCTAAGATTAGGAAGAAGGCAAGGATGTCTACTCTCACCACTTTTATTCAATATTGTACTGGAGGTTCTGGCCAGGGCAATTGGGCAAGAAAAAGAAAGAAAACCATTCATATCAGAGAAGAAGAATTAAAACTATCTCTATTCACAGATGACATGATTTTGCATATAGAAAATCCTTAGGAATTCACAGACAAAAAAACTGTTATAGCTAATAAACAGTACAGCAAAGTTGCAGAATACATGATCAATATACAAAAATCAGTTACATTTCTATACAATAGCAATGAACAACCCCAAACAATAATTACAAAAATAATTCCTTATATAAAAAAACCCAGTTAGGAATAAATTTAATAAAATAACTGTAAGACTTGTACACCAAAAACAACAACACATCTTTGAAAGAAATTTAAAACTACCTAAATAGGAACTTCCCTGGTGGTGCAGTGGTTAAGAATCCGCCTGTTGGGACTCCCCTGATGGCGCAGTGGTTAAGAATCCGCCTGCCAATGCAGAGGACATGGGTTTGAGCCCTAGTCTGTGAAGATCCCACATGCCATGGAGCAACTAAGCCCGTGCACCACAACGACTGAGCCTGTGCTCTAGAGCCCATGAGCCACAGCTATTGAAGCCCACGTGCCACAACTACGGAAGCCCGTGTACCTAGAGCCCATGCTCCGCAACAAGAGAAGCCACCACAACGAGAAGTCCACGCACTGCAATGAAGAGTAGCCCCTGCTCGCCGCAACTATAGAAAACCCATGCACAGCAGCACAGACCCAATGCAGCCAAAAATAAAAAATAAATAAATAAAATCTCTGTAAAACAAAAGAAGAATCCACCTGCCAGTGCAGGGGACACCGGTTCGATCCCTGGTCTGGGAAGATCCCACATGCCGCGGAGCAACTAAGCCCATGCTCCACAACTACTGAGCCTGTGCTCTACAGCCCACAAGCCACAACTACCGAGCCCACATGCCACAACTACCGAAGCCCACGTGCCTAGAGCCTGTGCTCCAAAAGAAGAGAAACCACAGCAATGAGAAGCCCATGCACCGCATCGAAGAGTAGCCCCCGCTTGCCGCAACTAGAGAAAGCCTGCACACAGCAACGAAGACCCAACGCAGCCATAAATAAATAAACAAACAAACAAATAAATAAAAATACCTAAATAAATTGAAATAATGTACATCCCGATTTCATGGTTTGAAAGATTTAATATGGTTACAATGGAATAATCCCCGAATTGGTCTATGGATTCAATATGGATCCATTGCAATCCCTTTTAAAATCATAGCTGCTTTTTTTTTTTTTTTTTTTCCAGAAATGGGTAAGCTGGCCATAAAATTCATCTGGAAATGCATGAGACCCAGATTAGACAAAACACTCTTGAACAACAATAAAGTTGGCGGACCCTCACTTCCCACTTTCAAAAGTGACTGCAAAGCTACAATATCAAGATTGTGTGGTATTGGCATAAAGATAGACATATAGATCAATTGACTAGAATTATGAGTGCATAAGCAAACCCTTACATTTTATGACCGTTTGGTTTTTGACAGTGGTGCCAAGACAATTCAGTGGAGGAAAGTATAGTCTTTGCAATAAATGATGATAACTGAATATCGACATGCAAAATAGTGAAGCTGGACACTTAGCTAACATCATACACAAAAATTAGCTCAAAATGGACCAAAGACCTAAATGTAAAAGGTAAAACTATAAAAATTGTGGAAGAAAACATAGGTAAAACTCTTTGCATCCTTGGATTAGGCAATGGTTTCTTAGATAGGATATCAAAAACACATGCAGCTAAAGAACAAAAAATCTGTAAGTTTGACTTCACCATAATTAAAAACTTTTGTGCTTCAAAGGACAATATCAAGAAAGTGGAAAGATAATCCACAGAATGGGAGAAAATACCTGCAAATTATGTATCTATGAGGGACTAACATTCAAAATATATAAATAACTGTTGCAACTCAACAGTAAAAGGACAAAAAATCCAGTTAAGATCTGGGCAAATGATTTAAATTGATATTTATCTAAAGAAGATCTAGAAGTGGTCATTAAGCACATGGAAAGGAGCTCAGCATCATTTATCATTAAAGAAATGCAAATGAAAACAAAAATGAGATGCTGCTTCACATCTACTCAGATGGCTGTAATTTAAAAAGATGGAACAATAGCAAGTGTTGGTGAGGATGTGAAGCCACCATTGGTGCCAGGGTTAGTGGATTGATTAGAATTTCTTTTCTTTCCTTTCTTTCTTTTTTGTTATTTTGTTCATGGCATTGTAAGAAGGGCCAGTCCCCTTTGGGTACTAAGACAATTCTGGATGGTGATGGGGGACCTAAGAAAGGAATGTATACTTCCTGATAAAGCAGGTGAGGGTTTGACTGATTACTTGAAGGAACCCAAGATGTCCTAATTGTACTCCAAGTTGATGAATAGGGTCAAGGTGATTGCAGGGAGTACAATTGGAACATTAAAAGATGGTGGTAGAACATTAATAAATCCTCTGCCCAGAAAACTGCAACAAAGATGCACAAGATACATGGTATTACCAAATGGCACAAGATACATGGTGTTAAATGGCCTAATACCCTGTTTTCATGTAAATCAGTTTCTTTGTCGTGATGATTTATTCAAACTAGTTAAAGTGTAGATAGAGGATTTTGGTATAGAAGCTGGTGAGGGCGTCATTTCTGGTCTAACACCCATGTAGTTCACTGACTGTCAGTCTGGTACCAGACTGTTCCCTTTATTTTTCATAATGTCAGAGCCAGATATACCATTTGAGTGCACGTGTAAACATACATAGAAACCACTTCTGCTGGCAAAGGTATGATGAATCAGATGACATTAATAGTTTGGGAGAGTATTCTTTTCTTTTTCTACCTATGTCCTTCCTTTTGAGAAACTGAAGACAATTTTGAAATCAGAGACTGTCACACAACCCAGCAGCTTCAGCACCTTTTCCTCTTTTCCTGGCAGACAAACCTCAGAGCTCTGGGGGCACCTGCTTTTGTGGTGCCAATTGCAATTACAGCAGACATATCAATTGCAGAAGGAAATGCCTGACCTTGAACAAAGACCTATGATTGTGTGGTAAAAAACAAGGCTGCAATTTTATCTTTTCTAAAGGCCAGTGATAAGTTCTTTTGTTCTTTTGTTGTTTCTAGAGATTTTCTGGGAGGAGAATTTATGGCAAGTGCTACCGGAGGATTATAGGACATTTTAAGGACACAGTGATTTTCACATAGGCTTGTAAGTAGGTGGTGAAATTTTTGCAGAGATCTTTTCACATACTTATAACTAATTTTTTTTAGTCCATTTTCAGTACTGACTTACCCTGGCTCTTTCCCAAATCTAGGATAGTATCAGAAGGAATATTGATCTACAGCAAAGTTTTTTACATAATTAAACATTGGGAGAGCTTGAAACAGGTTGATTAAAGTGGATTGATCAGTGGATTTTCTAACCATTATTCAACTGATTTTAATATCTATAACTTTTGCAAAAACTGTTGCATGTTTTCCTTTGTGGAAAGCTGCAGTAGCTGAATTCTCTGACGTCATATCCCATGGTAGGAACCTGGAGTGGGGCTTTGCCCTGTATCAGGATTGGTGGACCCAGCCTGTCACAAAACATGTCAGTTTATTTTATCTATCTATTTAATATTTATTTATTTATTTGGTTGCACTGGGTCTTCATTGCAGCAGGTGGGCTCCTTAGTTGCAGCTCGAGGTCTCCTTAGTTGCGGCATGCATGTGGGATCTAGTTCTCCAATGAGGGATCGAACGCGGGGCCCTCCCTCAGCGGGAGCTCGGAGTCTTATCCACTGCGCCACCAGGAAAATCCGATCATATCAGTTTAGAATAGTTCTCCCTAAAGGCTGTCCAAACGGGGGACTGAGGGCTTAACTTAAAGGAATAGTAAGCGCTTTTTCCCCTCCCCGTTTCTTTGTTATTCGGCCAATCTTCGCCACTGTAGCATTTTTTGTTTTTAGAATTTCATTCTATAAATTGATGCCTTGCTGCTGCCTTTATCTCCTTCATGTCATTTGTAAAAAAGACAAACACTGGATTTTTGTGCAGAGGAGTAATCAGCATGGTTATTACGGATGTTTTTGTAGTTTGTCCTTCCTATGGCCCCAAA
Source organism: Balaenoptera musculus (assembly GCF_009873245.2). Classification (NCBI taxonomy): domain Eukaryota; kingdom Metazoa; phylum Chordata; class Mammalia; order Artiodactyla; family Balaenopteridae; genus Balaenoptera; species Balaenoptera musculus. The sequence goes on along the minus strand of NC_045788.1, from coordinate 1,008,143 downwards.
TCAATAATGTACACAGGCGAAACCCAGCTTCAACACATATCCTTCAAGCTGAGGCATCTCTCAAAGTGCTCCTTAGCTTCTATTGACAAGGATGCTTACATGTGTAGCTGTTAGATATCAACTAGAGTGTTCCTCCTCCTTCAGATCTAGGAGAGATTGGTCCAGCTCTTAAATAGCTTGTCCTACGGCAGTCTACAAGGTTCCTGCAGATCTCCAGGTCTTTCACTCTGTAAAAATCCTGACTTTGAACGTCTCTGACCCTCTCTCTGTGGACAGCGTGCTATCCCAGAGGTGCCTCCCTGTTTTCTACATGTGGACCCAGGCACGGATCTCTGTGCTTGTCTTGATTTCCACAAAAGCTTCTTTCCACGAAGCAACTTCTGTGCCCAGTAGGCTTAAGTGAGGCTTGGGGAGCGGGAGTGGTCGTGGGGATTCGGAATTGGGATATGTGTCTCAGCAGCACAGCTTCCAGTAGAATGTTACCTGCTGGCTTTCCTCCTCCTCCTCCCCCCTCCCTCCCTCCCTCTCCCCTCTGTCCCCTCCAGGCAGGAGCAAAACCAGTTTCTTCCTGTTTTTAAACATTCATAGCTTTAGGTGCCACCTACTTCTCCAAGTGGCACATTGCAAATAAAGACACTTTCCTTCTTGAAAGAAGTTTTTGTATCAACTGTTAAGACATGGTTTTCCAGATTTCACCCAAACAACCAGGTTTCCTTGGAGGTGATTATTAGGAGGGTAAAGCACCCCCTTACACAGTGGTAACTGTGTAACTTTGGTGAACATCAGAATCCCTTGGGGAGGTTGTCAAGCATACAGACGCCCAACTCCTGGTACAACCAGACATAACCAGCATCATTTCTGAACATGATATGCAATATAATTTCACTGAAGGTCAAGTGCCAGTGAACCCACTATGATATCTTCCTGCTCACTTTTTGTTTCTTCCCAAGAACAGGAAATTATCTGACAACTAATCTTTTGGTTGATCAATTTCTTGGATTTTTTCCCCCCTGTAAACATATTCTGTCTAAAAAGTGACCTCACACAGGTATTTGCATCTTACATCTTTTGACTCAATGGGTTAAAGTCCCATTTTCCCCCCACAGTCAGGTAAAGGGATTTCTAGGCATTCAGAAGAAGATGGAGAAATAGAAATTAACTTATTAAGGGGCAGTTTGAAATCATACCAGACCTACTCTCTTGGCCTTGAAAATAAACCTTATGTGTATATTTACATATACATTATTTTATTAGGTGGTTGGGCAAAGAAATAACTACTGAGATAGTCCCAGGTCTGTAAATTCTGGGAAGGCCGCAGGGCTTAGTCCCTGAAGATAAAGAAGGAACTGGCATTCATTGGTAACCAGGTTCTTTCAGGAGCCAGAGCGGATCTTGCTCTAGGACGAGTCCAGCTGCGTATTACCTCAAGACCCGCTCCACACCCTGCCCACTGTTAATTTATCCCAAAGTTCCCAAATTATATTGACTGGCATAGTTATCAGCCTTTAAATTAGTATAATGATGCTTTATATGGTAACCCACCCACGTCCCCTTACAGTCTAGAATATATTTGGTATCTCTAATGAAAAGCTTATAAAAGGGCACACTGCATGGAGTTGACCGAAGACTTTTTTGTTAATGATCTTATGAAATAAACCATGTATTTACTGAGCTTTTATTTTGCAGGGACTATGCTACATGCTACATTTTTTTAGAGAAGTTTTAGATTCATAGCAAAACTGAGGGGAAAGTAGAGAGAGTTTCTGTCTATCCCTTTCCCCACACAGGCAGAGCCTCAGCGACCATCAGCAGCTGGCACATCTGTTGTAATCGCTGAACCTACACTGACATGTCATTATCACTCAAAGCCCATAGTTTACATTAGGGTTTACTTTTAGTGTACATTGGTTGGTTTTGATAAATGTACAGTAACATGTATTCACCATTATAGTATCATGCAGAATAGTTCCACTGCCCTAAAAGGCCCCCGAGTTCTGCCTTTTCATCCCTCCCTCCTCCCAAACATGACAACCACTCATCTTTCTACCCTCTCCATAGTTTTACTTTTTCCACAGTGTCATATAGTTGGAATCATACAGTATGTAGCTTTTACAGACTGACTTCTTTCACTTAGTAATATGCATTTAAGTTTCCTGTGTGTCTTTTTGTGGCCTGATACTTCATTTCTGTTTTTGCTCCAAATAGTACTGTATGGATGTACTACTGTTTATTTATTTATCCACTCACTGAATGAGAAGGCGATTCACCTATGGAAGGGCATTTTGGTTGCTTCCAAGTTTTGGCAATTTTGAACAAAGCTGCTCTAAACAACTGTGTGCAGGTTTTTGTGTGGACATAAGTTTTTAATTTCTTTGGGTAAATACCAAGGGGTGTTGATTATTATTGGTTTTCTGTGTCCTACTTAAGAAAACTTAATCTACCCCAGGCAGATATTCTCCCATGTAATCTAGAATTTTCATAGTTTTAGCTTTTACATTTAAGCTTATGATCAATTCTGAGTCAATTTTTAGTATAGGGTGAGATAGAGATTAAGGTTTATTTTTTCCATATGGATATCTAGCTGTGGAAAAATTTTCCTACCTTCATTAGATTGATTAGGTGCACTTGTCAAAAATTAAATGACTGTATACTTGTGAGGTTTGTCTAGGCTCTCAATTCTGTTTTATTAATCTATTTGTCTATCTTGATGCCAGTTCCACACAGTTTGAAAACTGTAATTTCAGAATAAATCTGGAAGGCAGGTAGTGTAAGTATAAGTGTTTTTCCTTTTCAAATTGTTTTGAGATATTCTAGGTCATTTGCAGTTCTACCTACATTTTAGAATCAACTTGTCAATTTCAACAGAAAAGCTGCTGCCTTGTGATTTGGGCTGTATTGGTTGCATAGATTACTTGTAAGGCAGAGGCAGCTGACTTTTCCATTCCATCAACATGTCATGTAGCTCACTGTTTACAGTGTTGCATAGTTTCAGCATAGAGGTCTTACATGTCTTTGGTTAACTTTATTCCTAAGTGTATTATGTTTTTTGATGGTATTGCAGAAAAATTTTTTTTTAAATTTCATTTTCCCATTTTCGATGCTAGCATATATAATTTGAATGTTAACCTTGTATGTCGTGGCATTGATCAATTCAGGTATTAGTTTTACTAGTAATTTTATTGATTCTTTAGGAATTGCTGTATAAAAATTCATGTCATCTGCAAACGGAGACAATTTTACCTCTTCCTTTCTGATCCTTATGCCTTTTATTTCTTTTTCTTGACTCTTTGCACTGAAGGATCTCATCTTAAAACGCAGAGCTGGTAGCATCATTTTTTTCTCAAAAACGTTTGAATGTCCCACCATTGTCCCCAAAATCGAGTATAAACTCTTGCTCCCAGACATATCTCTTGCTTTCACTCCCCTGCACAATATGCTTCCTCTGTCATACTTGGCTTTCCTTGATATCATGATACATCTTTCTTTTTTTACTTCATCCACTCAAAGTGAGTTGCATTTCAGACTTGATCTGTACATTTAATGTGTTAACTTCCAGCTCTTGTTTTGTTGATCATGAATCTAATGTTAAAGGCGAGAAGAAGTGTAATAAATACTCAGCCTTCCTGGTATATGGCAAGTACATCCACATACCTGTGAGGTTTTGCAAAACCACTTCATCAACCTGGAATGTCTCTTTTACATATGTGCCTGTTGAAATTCTGCTCATTCTTCAAGGACCATTCAAGGTCACAACTTTTTCTGAAGTCACTATTTATACTGGTAGGTTGGAATTAATCTCCTGTTCCCTTATCTTTTGATAATCATTTTTTTTTACCTTATTGTAATACTTATCAATTTTGCTTTGCAAATGTTGTGTTACATGTCTTATTGATCTCTATATCCTTGTTGTTATCTGGCGTAGCACATATAGATCCTAGGTGATTGTTTCCTAAATCCCCCTGTCAGTGATTCATTGATTTCAGTGTCTGGTGGAATATAGTCTCAATGTTAATATATTGACCTATTGTGTTAATAAATTGGGTGTGTGAGCCCATTTAATCAAATGATCATTTGAATTACTAATTATCTCTAGGCCCAGAGGATCCAATAGACCATGACAGGAACTTGGGGGGTGAACCTTGAATCCTCCTTTTCCCTTAGCCCCTTATCCAATCAGTCTTTAGTTCTAATTCCTGTCTCTCAAATCTATCCATTTATCTCCATTTTAGAACACTGTGTTCAGCCCCCTTGAACATAACAGCACCCTGGATTATTGTAGCAGATGCTCTGCTTTCAGGCTAGTCTTTCTTCAATCCCCTTTTTCCGTGCTTGCAGATGGATGTTTCTGTAGTTCAAATCTGACCATGTCACTGTCTTGCTTAAAGCCATTTAATGTGCCTGGATCCCAAGGGTCATTTTGACAATGGCTTTCCAGCCGTGGAGACTCCATAAAAGACCCACTCTTTCCAGATTTCTTGCTCATTTTGGATACAGGGTGGAGTGTTTTTGTTTTTTGGTGACAGAGAGATCTGGTGACGGAAGTAAGATGAAGAGAGACGAGGTGGAAAGGGATACCATCACTAACGCTGTGTCTGCCCTGCAGAGTCTAGTTTCTGGCAAGGCAGTTAGCATGCAGATCAGCTGCATGGGGTCCTGCAGTCTTTGGCAGTTGAACACCAGCTTTCCAAGCCCTTCTCTGCTTCTTCACAAATTCACATACCTTCTGGCTGCTCTCACACAGCCCCTGTTCAGAATCCATTAACTGAAGATTTAGTCCATGAACAAAAAATGATTCTGCATGCTTATGATTAATGAGAAAGCTGTTTCAAAATCACAAGGCGCCATACTGGCTAACCACTATTAATTATTTTTATCCTCATAATACTGAGAAACTGTTTCATCATGCCAGAAACAGTCATTCAAGTTGACTTGCTTGGATAGAAAATGCACTGTGTATCATTTTGTAAAGCAAGGATTTTCTGATGTCTTTGATTTATGAAAATAATCATAATAACCATAGCCAACTGTGTGTGCTTATAGTAAGTACTGCATTGCAGCAAGTTATTTGTATGTCTTAATTTATTTAATCCTCACAACCATGCTATGAAGTAGATATGGTTACTATTTCTAGTTTGTAGGTGAGAAAACTGAGACTCAGAGGTCAGGTCCTGCATAGGTGGTAAGAGGTAGAGCCTAGATTAAAACAGGTAATCTCATGCCAGAGCCCACACTTGAACACTTACCCTATACTGTGTTAGGAGAGGAAGCTACTTGTTAAGAACGTTTTTTATTGTCATAGTTAGGAACACCTTGGACCAAGCTGTACGTTGAGAACTTCTAGTGGGGCAGATGGATTGAGTGATATTATGCTCTGCAGGGTTGCAGAAAAGAACCAGGACAATATATCCTACCCCCGTCTAGGATGAAATTAGCAGTTAATATTATGATCAAGAAAGTTTAGTGAAATCTAGTTAAATTTGGAACTTTCCGAGGGTCTCATTTGAGGGAGGGAGAATGCAAGGATGGTAATTAGGTTACCAGCAAACAAAGTTTCTCCCAGAAGGAAAGGAAGAGTACCAGAAGCAGGGGTGTGAGAGGAACTTGGCTTTGGTAGACAGCACCGTGGTCAGTGCGCTGGGGTTGGGAATCACACAGAACAGAGATCTATGTCCTGGCTCAGCCATTTACACTGTGAAGTTGAGCAAGTTCCTTCACTATTTCAAACTTTAGTTTCCTCATCTGTAAAAAGAGGTTAAATCTCCCTGCCTGAAAGGGTTATTGTGTGGACTAAAGGAGATGAAGTATATAAAGTATCCAGCACAATCCGAAGCGGGAAGTAGGCACTTTTCAGTTGAAAGTGACTTAACAGCAATGAAGATGATGATGATGAAGATGATAAAATACTGGATCCCCAGTTGACTGGTTTGGGTTTCAAGCCTGGATGTCAATACCAAAGTAGAAGCAGTGTAGGTATTGTTAAGGGGTATGGCGAAAGGCCAGGCAGGCAAACCTAGTGGACATGGGTTCTGCGGGTTGCACCCTGACCTCCCATAGGCATCCCAGGGCCCCCAACTCCATCTGCATCTCCATCAGCATAAGCAAGATGGCAGGCTCTGTGCAGGTACTGGCCACCACTGGAGAAATATCACCTCTGGTATTGTCAAGCACTGCTTGGTTCACGAGCTGGGTTGTGTTTTCAACTCTACGCAGTCACCACACCAGTCTATGTCTGGGGTCTACGTTTCCCAAAATCCTTCTTCCTTTAGAGTTCTGGATTGGAGTTTACCACTGAGAGGAACTTGCAGAGATTTGGAAAGAAGAATAAGGGAGAAGCTCTCATCCTTGGTTCTCAGGAGATACTGACTGTCTTGAAGGATGTGGCAGCTTTGCAGACCTTTCCACCTGCTTCCTGCCTGAGGTCATGCATCCAGATGTAGTGGTACCTCAGAGACCCCCGTGAACTCCATTCTCTCCACAACCTCCAGTACTTCAAGCTGAAGCCCATAGTGGCTGTTTTCTTAATCCTCTGGCTATACCCTCCAGACCTTCCCTCATCCAGCTCCTTTCTCATTCTCGTCAGCCTGGATTCATGGATCAAACCCTCTCTTATCACAGTACGGCAGCAGCTCCGTTTTGCGGGTCAGACATAGAATGATACAGCCTGTTACTCAGTTAGTGTCTGCGTGTTGCTTGACTACCCAGAGAGGGGTTGGGGAACTTTATCTTAAAGGACGATAGTAAATATTCAAGCTTTTGTGGGCCATTTGGCCTCCACTGCAGCGACTCAGTCTGCTGTTGTAGTGTGAAAACAGCCAGAAAATACATGATGAATGAGTGTGTCTGTGGTCCAATAAAACTTTATTGGCGCTGAAATTTGAAAAGTGTGTGATTTTTATGTGTCCTAGAAGACTATTCTTTTTCTTCTTCTTCTTCTACTATTTAAAAACATAAAATCCATTCTTAATTTGCAGGCTATATAAAAACAAGTGGAGAGCTCGTCTGGGCTGTAATTTGCCACCCGCTGGTCTGGAGGAGGGGATGCAGTCAGCCAGATGTGCGCATAAACCTTTGCTCGCCACTTCCTATGTGGTGTTGGGGAAAATATTTAATCTCTAGGCCTCACTTCTAAAATGGGGACGTTTACATGAACATGTTAGAGGGGGGTTATTGTGAAGATGAGATAAGATAGTGGATGGGAGGGTGGGGTTAGCAGAGGGAAGCTGTTACATACAGGGTGGATAAACAGCAAGGTTCTGCTGTATAGCACAGGGAACTACATTCAGTATCCTGTGATAAACCATCACGGAACAGAATATAAAAAACAGTATATGTATGTATAACTGAATCACTTTTCTGTACAGCAGAAATTAACACAACATTGTGAATCATCTATACTTCAGTTAAAAAAAAAAACAACGTATGTAAAATCTTTAGTTGGCTGCTGGGCATGTATCTCATGGTCAATCATTTGTCACCTCTACTGTAGTTCTAAGAGTCGCGATGCGGTGTCTGCAGTTCACTCACACAGTTAGAGGGGAACTGAGGGGTTTTACAGCCAATGGGACTCATACTGGTTTTTCCACAGGCAAGGTAAAATGATGTCTGGGCAAAAGAGCAATGAGAGAACTCCAGAGGCTTTGCAAATTATCCACATACTTGAATTAAGAATATAAGAATATTGATATAGGGTCAGTAATGAAATCATCAATCAGATTGTTACTAATGATTCTCTCTGGTGCAGCAGCGGGAATTAGCCACAAGAAGAGAGAGACCGGAAAGATGGAAGCAGAAAAATGGAGAACTTGAACTTCATTATGTCATTGTGTGTAAGTCATGGGATATGGGTGATATTTAACTTCTTAGTGTTATAAAGTATATAAGCCCATTAAGAAATATATAAAAAACATTCTAAAGTGTTCAAAGTAGTTTGGCTACTACTTATCTTTCGGTTTTCATCTCAAATGTCACCTTCCATAAGAGGATTTTCTTGGTCTAGCAGCAACGTGGATGCAACTAGAGATGATCATACTAAGTGAGGTAAGTCAGAGAAAGACAAATACCATATGATATCACTTACATGTGGAATCTAAAATATGACACGAACCTATCTACAAAACAGAAACAGACTCACAGACATGGAGAACAGACTGGTGGTTGCCAAGGTGGAGGGGCCTGGGAGGGATGGAGTGGGAGGTTGGGGTTAGCAGACGGAGGCTTTTATATAGAGAACAGATGAACAGCAAGGTCCTACTGCATAGCACAGGGAACTGTAGTCAATATCCTGTGATGAACCATATTGGAAAAGAATATAAAAAAAGAATACGTATATGTATAACTGAGTCACTTTGCTGTACAGCAGTAATGAGCACAACATTGTAAATCAACTACATTTCAATAAAAAAATAAAACAGGATTTTCTTGATCGAAAATATCCAAAGTAACCATCCACCTCCATCCCTTAATAACCACGTCTCATTGCTCTGTGTTCTTTTCTTCATAACACTTTTTACTGTCAAATATGATTTGTTTGCCTGCTAGTTGTCCATCTTTCTCCCACTAAAATGTGAGTTCTGCGAGAGGCACCCTCCCTCTGTCTCTTTGGAACTCAGAATGGCATCTTCGATTGACAGGCTACGCCTTCTTTTATTAGACAAGGAAGAAAATAAAGCAACAGTGTTCTCGAAGGTCAGACTTCTGCTTGGGCCAGCAGTCTTCTTGGGGCCTGGCTGTATTCATTTTTTTTCCCCCCTGCTAACATTTTTTTTTTAACATCTTTATTGGAGTATAATTGCTTTACAATGGTGTGTTTCTGCTTTGTAGCAAAGTGAATCAGCTCTACGTATACATATATCCCCATATCCCCTCCCTCTGCATCTCCCTCTCACCCTCCCTATCCCACCCCTCTAGGTGGTCACAAAGCTCTGAGCTAACCTCCGTGTGCTATGCGGCTGCTTCCCACTAGCTACCTGTTTTACATTTGGTAGTGTATATATGTCCATACCACTCTCTCACTTCATCCCAGGTTACCCTTGCCCCTCCCCATGTCCTTGAGTCCATTCTCTACATCTGCATCTTTATTCTTGTGCTGCCCCTAGGTTTTTCAGAACCATTTTTTTTTAGATTCCATACATATGTGTTAACATATGGTACTTGTCTTTCTCTTTCTGACTTACTTCAATCTGTATGACAGACTCTATGTCCATCCACCTCACTACAAGTAACTCAATTTCGGTTTTTTTTATGGCTGAGTAATATTCCATTGTATAAATGTGCCACATCTTCTTTGTCCATTCATCTATCGATGGACACTTAGGTTGGTTCCATGTCCTGGCTATTGTAAATAGAGCTGCAATGAACATTTTGGTACATGACTCTTTTTGAATTACGGTTTTCTGAGGGTATATGCCCAGTAGTGGGATTGCTGGGTCGTATGGTAGTTCTATTTTTAGTTTTTTAAGGAACCTCCATACTGTTCTCCATAGTGGCTGTATCAATTTACATTCCCACCAACAGTGCAAGAGGGTTCCCTTTTCTCCACACCCTCTCCAGCATTTATTGTTTGTAGATTTTTTGATGATGGCCATTCTGACTGACCGGTGTGAGGTGATACCTCATTGTAGCTTGGATTTGCATTTCTCTAATGATTAGTGATGTTGAGCATCCTTTCATGTGTTTGTTAACAATCTGTATATCTTCTTTGGAGAAATGTCTGTTTTGGTCTTCTGCCCATTTTTGGATTGGGTTGTTTGGTTTTTTGATATTGAGCTGCATAAGTTGCTTGTAAATTTTGGAGATTAATCCTTTGTCACTTGCTTCATTTGCAAATATTTTCTCCCATTCTGAAGGTTGTCTTTCATCTTGTTTATGGTTTCCTTTGCTGTGCAAAAGCTTTGTAGTTTCATTAGGTCCCATTTGTTTATTTTTGTTTTCATTTCCATTTCTCTAGGAGATAGGTTAGAAAGGATCTTGCTGTGATTTATGTTATAGAGTGTTTTGCCTATGTTTTCCTCTAAGAGTTTGATAGTGTCTGGCCTTACATTTAGGTCTTTAATCCATTTTGAGTCTATTTTTGTGTATGGTGTTAGGGAGTGTTCTAATTTCATTCTTTTACATGTAGCTGTCCAGTTTTCCCAGCACCACTTATTGAAGAGGCTGTCTTTTCTCCATTGTATATTCCTGCCTCCTTTATCGAATATATGGTGACCATATGTGCCTGGGTTTATCTCTGGGCTTTCTATCCTGTTCCATTGATATTTATTTCTGTTTTTGTGGCAGTACCATGCTGTCTTGATTACTGTAGCTTTGTAGTATAGTCTGAAGTCCGGGAGCCTAATTCCTCCAGCTCTGTTTTCCTTTCCCAAGACTACTTGGTTATTCGGGGTCTTTTGTGTTTCCATACAAATTGTGAAATTTTTTGTTCTGGTTCTGTGAAAAATGTCATTTGTAGTTTGATAGGGATTGCATTGAATCTGTAGATTGCTTTAGGTAGTATAGTCATTTTCACAATGTTGATTCTTCCAATCCAAGAACATGGTATATCCATCTGTTTGTATCATCTTTAATTTCTTTCATCAGTGTCTTACAGTTTTCTGCATACAGGTCTTTTGTCTCCTTAGGAAGGTTTATTCCTAGGTATTTTATTCTTTTTGTTGCAGTGGTAAATGGGATTTTATTCCTTAATTTCTCTTTCAGATTTTTCATCTTTAGTGTATAAGAATGCAAGAGATTTCTGTGCATTAATTTTGTATCCTGCTACTTTACCAAATTCATGGATTAGCTCTACTAGTTTTCTGGTAGCATCTTTAGGATTCTCTATGTATAGTATCATGTCATCTGCAAGCAGTGACAGCTTTAGTTCTTCTTTTCTGATTTGGATTCCTTTTATTTCTTTTTCTTCTCTGATTGCTGTAGCTAAAACTTCTACAACTGTGGTGAATAATAGTGGTGAGAATGGACAACCATGTCTTGTTCCCAATCTTAGAGAAAACAGTTTCAGTTTTTCACCATTGAGAATGATGTTGCCTGTGGGTTTGTCATATATGACCTTTATTATGTTGAGGCAAGTTCCCTCTATGCCTACTTTCTGGAGGGTTTTTATCATAAATGGGTGTTGAATTTTGTCAAAAGCTTTTTCTGCATCTTTTGAGATGATCATATGGTTTTTCTCCTTCAATTTGTTAATGTGGTGTATCACATTGATTTGTGTATATTGAGGAATCCTTGCATTCCTGGGATAAACCCTTCTTGATCATGGTGTATGATCCTTTTAATGTGCTGTTGGATTCTGTTTGCTAGTATTTTTTTGAGGATTTTTGCATCTATGTTCATCAGTGATATTGGCCTGTAGTTTTCTTTCGTTGTGACATCTTTGTCTGGTTTTGGTATCAGGGTGATGGTGGCCTCGTAGAATGATTTTGGGAGTGTTCCTCCCTCTGCTATATATTGGAAGAGTTTGAGAAGGACAGGTGTTAGCTCTTCTCTAAATGTTTGATAGAAATCACCTGTGAAGCCATCTGGTCCTGGACATTTTTTTGTTGGAAGATTTTTAATCACAGTCTCAATTTCAGTGCTTGTGGTTGGTCTGTTTATATTTTCTATTTCTTCCTGGTTCAGTCCTGGAAGGTTGTGCTTTTCTAAGCATTTGTCCATTTCTTCCAGGTTGTCCATTTTATTGGCATATAGTTGCTTGTAGTAATCTCTCATGATCCTCTGTATTTCTGCAGTGTCAGTGTTACTTCTTGTTCATTTCTAATTCTGTTGACTTGAGTCTTCTCCCTTTTTTTTCTTGAAGAGTCTGGCTAATGGTTTATCAATTTTGTTTATCTTCTCAAAGAACCAGCTTTTAGTTTTATTGATCTTTGATATTGTTTCCTTCATTTGCTTTTCATTTATTTATTTTTCTCTTTTTTTCTTTTTTTTCATTTATTTTTGATCTGATCTTTATGATTTCTTTCCTTCTGCTAACTTTGGGTTTTTTTTGTTCTTCTTTCTCTAATTGCTTTAGGTGTAAGGTTAAGTTGTTTATTTGAGATAGTTCTCGTTTCTTGAGGTAGGATTGTATTGCTATAAAATTCCCTCTTAGAACTGCTTTTGCTGCATCCCATAGGTTTTGGGGCATCGTGTATTCATTGTCATTTGTTTCCAGGTATTATTTGATTTCCTCTTTGATTTCTTCAGTGATCTATTGGTTATTTAGTAGTGTATTGTTTAGCCTCCATGTGTTTGTATTTTTTCAGATATTTTCCTGTAATTGATATCTAGTCTCATAATGTTGTGGTCGGAAAAGATACTTGATATGATTTCAATTTTCTTAAATTTACCAAGGCTTGATTAGTGACTCAGTATATGATCTATCCTGGAGAATGTTCCATGAGCACTTGAGAAGAAAGTGTATTCTGTTGTTTTTGGATGGAATGTCTTATAAATGTCAATGAAGTCCATCTTGTTTAATGTATCGTTTAAAGCTTGTGTTTCCTTATTTATTTTCATTTTGGATCATCTGTCCATTGGCGAAAGTGGGGTGTTAAAGTCCCCTACTATGATTGTGTTACTGTCGATTTCCCTTTTTATGGCTGTTAGCATTTGCCTTATGTATTGAGGTGCTCCTATGTCGGGTGCATAAATATTTACAATTTTTATATCTTCTTCTTGGATTGATCCCTTGATCATTATGTAGTGTCCTTCTTTGTCTCTTGTAATAGTCTTTATTTTAAAGTCTATTTTGTCTGATATAAGAATTGCTACTCCAGCTTCTTTTGATTTCCATTTTCATGGAATATCTTTTTCCATCCCCTCACTTTCAGTCTGTATGTGTCCCTAGGTCTGAAATGGGTCTCTTGTAGACTGCATATATATAGGTCTTGTTTTTGTATCCGTTTAGCCAGTCTGTCTCTTTTGGTTGGAGCATTTAATCCATTTACATTTAAGGTAGTCATCAGTATGTATGTTCCTATTACCATTTTCTTAATTGTTTTGGTTTTGTTATTGTAGCTCTTTTCCTTGTCTTGTGTTTCCTGCCCAGAGAACTTCCTTTAGCATTTGTTGTAAAGGCGGTTTGGTGGTGCTGAATTCTCTTAGCTTTTGCTTGTCTGTAAAGGTTTTAATTTCTCCATTGAATCTGAATGTTATCCTTGCTGGGTAGAGTAATCTTGGTTGTAGGTTTTTCCCTTTCATCACTTTAAATATGTCCTGCCACTCCCTTCTGGCTGCAGAGTTTCTGCTGAAAGATCAGCTGTTAACCTTAAGGGGATTCCCATGTATGTTATTTGTTGTTTTTGCCTTGCTGCTTTTAATATTTTTTTCTTTGTATTTAATTTTTGATAGCTTGATTAATATGTGTCTTGGTGTGTTCCTCCTTGGATTTATCCTGTATGGGATTCTATGTGCTCCCTGGACTTGATTGACTATTTCCTTTTCCAATTAGAGAAATTTTTAACTGTAATCTCTTCAAATATTTTCTTAGTCCCTTTCTTTTTCTCTTCTTCTTTTGGGACCCCTATAATTCGAATGTTGGTGCGTTTAATGTTGTCCCAGCTGTCTCTGAGACTGTCCTCAATTCTTTTCATTCTTTTTTCTTTATTCTGCTCTGCAGTAGTTATTTCCACTATTGTATCTTCCAGGTCACTTATCCATTCTTCTGCTTCAGTTATTCTGCTATTGATTCCTTGTAGAGAATTTTTTTTAAAAAATTAATTAATTAATTAATTAATTTTTAACTTATGGCTGTGTTGGGTCTTTGTTTCTGTGCGAGGGCTTTCTCTAGTTGCAGCAAGTGGGGGCCACTGTTCATCACGGTGCGTGGGCCTCTCACTATTGTGGCCTCTCTTGTGGCAGAGCACAGGCTCCAGACGTGCAGGCTCAGCAATTGTGGCTCACAGTCCTAGTCGCTCCACAGCATGTGGGATCTTCCCAGACCAGGGCCCGAACCTGTGTCCCCTGCATTGGCAGGCAGATTCTCAACCACTGCGCCACCAGGGAAGCCCCTAGAGAATTTTTAACTTCATTTATTGTGTTGTTCATCATTGTTTGTTTGTTCTTTAGTTCTTCTAGGTACTGGTTAAACGTTTCTTGTATTTTCTCCATTCTATTTCCAAGATTTTGGATCATCTTTACCATCATTACTCTGAATTCTTTTTCAGGTAGACTGCCTATTTCCTCTTCATTTGTTTGGTCTGGTGGGTTTTTTACCTTGCTCCTTCATCTGTTGTGTGTTTCTCTATCTTGTCATTTTGCTTATCTTACTGTGTTTGGGATCTCCTTTTCGCAGGCTGCAGGTTCGTAGTTCCCGTTGTTTTTGGTGTCTGCCCCCAGTGGCTAAGCTCAGTTCAGTGGGTTGTGTAGACTTCCTGATGGAAGGGACTGGTGCCTGTTTTCTGTTGGATGAGCCTGGATCTTGTCTTTCTGGTGGGCAGAACCACATCCGGTGGTGTGTTTTGGGGTGTCTGTGAACTTATTATGATTTTAGGCAGCCTCTTTGCTAATGGGTGGGGTTGTGTTCCTGTCTTGCTAGTTGTTTGGCATAGGGTGTCCAGCACTGTAGCTTGCTGGTCATTGAGTGGAGCTCAGTCTTAGCATTGAGATGGAGATCTCTGGGAGAGCTTTTACCATTTGATATTACGTGGAGCTGGGAGTTCTCTGGTGGTCCAATGTCCTGAACTCGGCTCTCCCACCTCAGAGGCACAGGCCTGACGCCAGGCCGGAGCACCAAGACCCTGTCAGCCACATGGCTCAGAAGAAAAGGGAGAAAGAATGAAAGAGAGAGAGAGAGAGAGAGAGAGAGAGAGGGAGAGGGAGGGAAGGAGGGAGGGAGAGAGAGAGGGAGAGAAGGAAGGAAGGAGGGAAGGAGGGAAGGAAGAAAAAAAATAAAATTATTAAAATAAAAAATAAAAAAATTATAAAATTGAAAAGTAATTAAAAAAAGAAAAATAGAAGGAAAGAAGAGAGCAACCAAACCAAAAAACAAATCCCAATGATAACCAGTGCTACAAACTATACTAAAAAACAAAAAAAGAAAACAAAACAAATAAAAACAAACAAAAAATCACAGTCAGACAAAACCCAAGCGCAAATGGTAAAATCGAAGCTATACAGACAAAATCACACAAAGAAGCATACACATACACACTCACAAAAATAGAAAAAAATATATATAAAAGGAAGAGAACAACCAAATCAATAAACAAATCTACCACTGATAATAAATTCTAAATACTAAACTAAGATAAGCATAAAACCAAAATCAAATTAGATATAGAAAGCAAACCCCAAGTCTACAGTTGCTCTCAAAGTCCATCGCCTCAATTTTGGGATGATTTGTTGCCTATTCCGGTGTTCCAGAGATGCAGTGTACATCAAGTTGATTGTGGAGATTTAATCCGCTGCTCCTGAGGCTGCTGGGAGAGATTTCCCTTTCTCTTCTTTGTTTGCACAGCTCCTGGTGTTCAGCTTTGGATTGGCCCTGCCTCTGCGTGTAGGTCGCCTGAGGGCATCTGTTCCCCACTCAGACAGGACAAGGTTAAAGTAACAGCTGATTAGGGGGCTCTGGCTCATTCAGGCCAGGGGGAGGGAGGGATACGGATGAGGGGTGAGCCTGTGGCCGCAGAGGCCGGCGTGACGTTGCATCAGCCTGAGGTGTGCCGTGTTTTCTCCCGGGGAAGTTGTCCCTGGATCACGGGACCCTGGCAGTGGCGGGCTGCACAGGCTCCCGGGAGGGGCGGTGTGGAGAGTGACCTGTGCTCGCACACAGGCTTCTTGGTGGCTGCAGCATCACCCTTAGCGTCTCATGCCCGTCTCTGGGGTCCGAGCTGATAGCCGCGGCTCATGCCCATCTCTGGAGCTCGTTTAGGTGATGCTCGGAATCCCCTCTCCTTGCACACCCTGAAACAATGGTCTCTTGCCTCTTAGGCAGGTCCAGACTTTTTCCCGGACTCCCTCCTGGCTAACCGTGGTGCACTAGCCCCCTTCAGGCTGTGTTCACGCAGCCAATCCCAGTCCTCTCCCTGGGATCCAACCTCCGAAGCCCGAGCCTCAGCTCCCAGCCCCCGCACACCCTGGCGGTGAGCAGACAAGCCTCTCAGGCTGGTGAGTGCTGCTCGGCACTGGTCCTCTGTGCAGGAATCTCTCCGCTTTGCCCTCCACACCCCTGTTGCTGCGCTCTCCTACGTGGCTCCGAAGCTTCCCCCCTCCGCCACCCTCAGTCTCCACCAGTGAAGGGGCTTCCTAGTGTGTGGAAACCTTTCCTCCTTCACAGCTCCCTCCCAGAGGGGCAGGTCCCATCCCTATTCCTTTGTCTCTGTTTTTTCTTTTTTCTTTTGCCCTAGCCAGGTACGTGGGGAGTTTCTTGCCTTTTGGGAGGTCTGAGTTCTTCTGCCAGCGTTCAGTAGGTGTTCTGTAGGAGTTGTTCCACATGTAGATGTATTTCTGATGTATTTGTGGGGAGGAAGGTGATCTTCACGTCTCACTCCTCTGCCATCTTGACGGTCTCTCCCCCTTGCTAACTTTTAAGGAGGTGGAAACATCTCGAAAATTGTCCTGGCCACAGAAAAATAAAAAATTACTTAAGGTAGATGGTAGTGTCAAGTAACAACATCTGGAGGTGAAAATCCAGCTGGCAACAGGGGTAATTGTCAAAATATTTAAAGACTACCCAAGTTGTTAATTTCACAGCATTTATATTCATCCCTGCCAAATTTATACTTCAGTTGACAGACGAATGACTTTCCCCTTTGTGCATATAGAGGGTGGGTCCCTTTTTTCCATTAGAAATGAGAGCTAGCCTCAGTGCTAGATCCTTTCCAAAATAGGAAGCTTTTCCTGAAAAGTCTTTTTAAGATCAGCACACCTTAGGAAGGAAAATACTTTTAAGATGCAGGTTTCAGTGAGTAACTATAGCATGTATTTGCTGGAAGCCCTAACCTGCTTTTCTTCCAAAGAGATTGTATCTTATTATCTTTAAAATCATCTTCAAATGTCCTGTTAATATCCTGGAAGTGAGGCAGAGTGGTGAGAAACATGAAATGTTTCACCTTAGAAGGCTTTGCCTTGCTAACTAGTACATTTGCTGAATTATGGGAAGGAAGGTGATCCCAAATTCAGTTCTTAATATAGATTATCTCATAGGTATAGGTGAGTCTTAGTTGCTTCCCAACAGAAGACACACCATTTACTATATTTTGGCCTTCACACATTCCTGGGCTGTGGACAGTTCTCTGGTGTCTAGAAGCTGATTAGTGTTTTTTTGCTCAGATAAAACAGGCTTACATTTTACTTGCTGTTTCTTGCAAATAATAAGTATCTTCTGAAATCTCAAATCTACTCCTGTCACATGAGGGAGTGGTCTTATATCAAGAGGAAGGTATAAGGGAAGGTGATCTTTTGAGGCTGACTAACAAGAACTGGCTTAGACCATATTTTACTCTATGACCAGGTCAAGAAAGACCACAGCTTAAAAATGGAGCTATTGTAATATCTCTTGGAAAGGTCTTAATTTACAGAATGCTCCAGCCCCCAAAGCCTAGAAAATGATGATTTCCTCTCAGGCTGGTTTCAGTTGGGTAAGTGACACTTTAGGAGCAGAAGTCGAGGGTCAGACTGACTGGGCCTAAAGCCATCCCATTTTTTTATGGCTTTATTTATGGTCTTATTTTCCGAAAACCTTCTCTTGTTGTACTAAGACGTATTACTTAAAAAGATTGTAGTGTTAATGTTACACATTTTCCTGCAGGAATTTACCTTTCTTCATGGTAGACTCTGAAGCTGGATGTCTGTTTTTTTGTTCTACTGTTTTGTTTTTGCTGTGGGGGAACCTTTCTGACATGGCAGGTAGAAAGCTGAAACCCTGAGAAGCCAACAAGTTTGTAAAAACTCATGGTCCAAAGAGTCTCAAACCAAAGATTGGTCTCCTGGCTCCTCAGTCTACCTACCCTCCTTGCCTTTCATGAGGCAGCAGCTCCCTGTTTTCTACAAACACTCCTAAGAATACAGCTCACCCTTGAAAAGTATGAAGTCAAAACTTGTGCTTTCCCCGTCAATATTACTTGTATTCTTTAATTTTTCCTTTTCCTATATTCTCAGTCACTAAATATGGTATTTTTTTTTGTTTTGATGTAAATAATGATGAAAGGATGCTTTAAAAATACCAAGAGCTCACTGAAGTTTGATAAGGCCCATAGCAAAGTGAAGCACTAGAATTGGGTATTTGAGATGGGAGTTGCTCAAGACTGCTCCATCTGTGAAATGGGGACCAATGGGGTCTACAGCTACCAGCTTGAGGAAGTAATTAGGATGCCGACCAATGCCTGGGACATGGGACATGAAACCTTCACCACTGATGGATGAGGGCTCCCTATTTGCTTTTTCTGTGTGGCATGAGAACTCCTAGCTGAATGATTTACTTATAAAATAATCAGACACTGGGGAGACCCTTAGACAATGGTAGAGACAAACATGAAGCTGACACACAAGGAAACTCCTCAGCCCAGGTTATGTGAGAACCCCTTGTATATCAACGTCTACTTCCATGTTTGAAAGTTAAAAGTTATGAGAATCAGAAAATCAAACAGATCACAAAACTCACACCTCAATAACTGTAAATTATAGAACAATAAAGGAGACATTCCAAAGATAGAATGATTATTATGAAAAAACAAAAAAGAAAATTTGGGAAAGAACAAAGAGAACATTTTAGAAATGCTAAATATATACCTTGAAATAGCTTTCATGTATAGTTTACTATAGTTTACTATACTATACTATAAACTATAGTTTGTAGTTTCATGTATAGTAGAAGAGTATATAGAACTGAAATAGGATTAGAAGATGTATCTTGGAAATCACTCAGAAGACAGGACAGAGAGAGAAGGGAATGAAAACACGAAGGAGAGCATAGAGATAGTGAAGTAACATGAGACTCTCCAGCAGGAGAATCACACGGGACAGAACAGAAAGGATATTAGAGAGGCCAGACTTGAAGTCTTAATGGAGAGAACTTTTCAGACCTGAGAAAGATTCAATTAGTCTTGAGATTAAAGAATCTAAAAAATAAAAATGATACAAGTGAACTTATTTGCAAAACAGAAACAGACTCACAGATATAGAAAACAAACTTATGGTTTCCAAAGGGGAAAAGTGAGGGGAGGGATAAATTAGGAGTTTGGGATTAAAATATACACACTAATCTATGTAAAATAGATAATCAACAGGGACCTACTGTATAGCACAGGGAACTCTGCTCAATATTCTGTAATAACCTATATGAAAAAGAATCTGAAAAAGAGTGGATATATGTATATGTATAACTGAGTCACTTTGCTGTACACCTGAAACTAACACAACACTGTAAATCAGCTATAATATAAGTAAAAAATAAAAAAATAAAATAGCATAACAATTCTTGAATAGGAAAAACAAACAAAAAATTCACACCCAGATATATCACAATGAAAAAGGAAAACTTCAAAGACACAAAGATTGAACAAAACTTTCATTAAGCCAGATTGCCTATGAAATCTCAATAATCAGTCTGAAAACAAACCACTCATCATCAGAAATGTACCTGTAAGACCATAAAATAACTTCTGAGTTATAAAGGAGAATAATGTGTGTCTAGAACTCTACACTAAGCTAAACTATCATTCAAACTATAAAGACTAATGTGTATGGAAGCACAAAAGACCCCAAATAGCCAGAGCAATCTTGAGAAAGAAAAACGGAGCTGGAGGAATCAGGCTGCTGGACTTCAGACTATACTACAAAACTACAGTAATCAAGACAATATGGTACTGGCACAAAAACAGAAATATAGATCAGTGGAACAGGATAGAAAGTCCAGAGATAAACCCACACACATACGGTCACCTTGTTTTTGATAAAAGAGGCAAGAATATACAATGGAGAAAAGACAGCCCCTTCAATAAGTGGTGCTGGGAAAACTGGACAGCTACATGTAAAAGAGTGAAATTAGAACACTCCCTAACACCATACACAAAAATAAACTCAAAATGGATTAAAGACCTAAATGTAAGGCCAGACACTATAAAACTTTTAGAGGAAAACATAGGCAGAACACTCTATGACATAAATCACAGCAAGATCCTTTTTGACCCACCTCCTAAAGCAATGGAAATAAAAACAAAAATAAACAAATGGGGCCTAATGAAACTTCAAAGCTTTTGCACAGCAAAGGAAACCATAAACAAAACAAAAAGACAACCTTCAGAATGGGAGAAAATATTTGCAAATGAAGCAACTGACAAAAAGATTAATCTCCAAATTTTACAAGCAGCTCATGCAGCTCAATATCAAAAACCCAAAGAACTCAATCCAAAAATGGGCAGAAGACTTAAGTAGACATATACAGATTGCCAACAAACACATGAAAAGATGCTCAGCATCACTAATCATTAGAGAAATACAAATCCAAGCTACAATGAGGTATCACCTCACACCGGTCAGTCAGAATGGCCATCATCAAAAAATCTACAAACAATAAATGCTGGAGAGGGTGTGGAGAAAAGGGAACCCTCTTGCACTGTTGGTGGGAATGTAAATTGATACAGCCACTATGGAGAACAGTATGGAGGTTCCTTAAAAAACTAAAAATAGAACTACCATATGACCCAGCTATCCCACTACTGGGCATATACCCTGAGAAAACCATAATTCAAAAAGAGTCATGTACCACAATGTTCATTGCAGCTCTATTTGCAATAGCCAGGACATGGAAGCAACCTAAGTGTCCATAGACAGATGAATGGATAAAGAAGATGTGGCACATATATACAATGGAATATTACTCAGCCATAAAAATAAACGAAATTGAGTTATTTGTAGTGAGGTGGATGGACCTAGAGTCTGTCATACAGATTGAAGTAAGTCAGAAAGAGAAAAACAAATACCGTATGCTAACACATATATATGGAATCAAAAAAAAAAATGGTTCTGAAGAACCTAGGGGCAGGACAGGAATAAAGCTGCAGACATAGAGAATGGACTTGAGGACATGGAGAGGGGGAAGGGTAAGCTGGGACGAAATGAGAGAGTGACATGGACATATATACACTACCAAATGTAAAATAGCTAGTGGGAAGCAGCCGCATAGCACAGGGAGATCAGCTCGGTGCTTTGTGACCCCCTAGAGGGGTGGGATAGGGAGGGTGGGAGGGAGACGCAAGAGGGAGGAGATATGGGGACATATGTATACGTATGGCTGATTCGCTTCGTTATACAGCAGAAACTAACACACCATTGTAGAGCAATTTTACTCCAATAAAGACATTAAAAAAAAAACTGTAAAGATTGAGAAGGTTACAATTTACAGACCATTCCTGAATCAAAACACAATAAGGCAAACAAAATGACAAAAACTAATAATGGGAGTATTTTTCTAAGAAGGAAATTAAACCCTGAAGAAGGTTTATGATGCAAAAAGCAAGGGTGAACAAGATGGTAAACAGGTTGGTAATATGAAATAAATGTTGCTATACAAATAATAGCATTAATTTGGGAGAAACATTTGGAAAAAAGTAGACTCAACTTCTAGGCTGCAGTGTGGATGGTTACAGCTTTCTAATTCTCTTGTTTGGAAAGAGAATAGAGACATTGATTAATTTAAAGCTTATGTAGAGAAGCATATTGAAAAATTAAGGGTTGTCCCTGAAAAGATAGGAATAGAATATATAAACTCTTAACTAGTAGAAGAATTAAAAGGAAATAAGATTGTAGGACAGAAACAAAATCATTTATAGTGGGATGAGCAGACATATGCTCTAGAGGTAAAGTGGTACATGGAAGTATACTTATATGAATTAATGAAGTCATGTTCATGTAGGAAGAAATGTTACCCCAAAGTGTTCAACCTGAGTGCAGTGTTGCTTTAAAAATCATCTTCAGTTTATTGGAAACATAGGGATAGAGACACTAGTTAAACAATATAGAGGGGCATTCTATGGGAAAACTGACCTTAGGCCTTGGGGAAAGATAGGCATGGAAAAAACAAGGAAGTTTACTCTAGATTAAAGAGGCACAACAAAATGTACTCTGTGAACCTTGTTAAGAGCCTCATTTGAACAAATCAATTATAAAAAGTCATCTTAAGTTTAATTGGGAAAATTGAATATAAACTGGAATCAGATAATACCAAGGAATTCGTGTTAGTTTTATTAGAAGTGCAAACTGCCTGGTAAATATGTAAAAAAAAGTTTGTATTTTTGGAGATGCCTTGGAAGTAAGCAAGGGTAAAATGACCTGAGTTGTGGGATTTGTTATAAAATACTGTAGCAAAAAAGAAAAAGGAATAGATGAAGCAAGTGTGGCAAATCTTGCTAATTAATAGTAGAATCTGGGTGATGGACATAATGGGGTTAGTTATCTCAGGCTCTATACTTTTGTGTATGTGGCCAGTTTTATCATAAATACTTAAGGTAATATCTTAATTCATGAAGTTTGAAAATAAATGGATGGAAAATTATATAGTAGGCAAATACTACTTAAAAACAGTTTAACAATTTTTTATACTATGTAACTTAGAATTTAACACAAAAGTTGCTAATAATGATAGAGATATAACCTAATGATCACAATTGGCTGAAGAAGCCATTATGAATTTGTATTCATTAAACAACATAAACTCCAAATATATAAAGCAACAACTGACAGAATTACAAGGAGAAAGTTTAAAATCTATTACCCAGGGGAAGTTTGTAACACATCCATTTCTAAAACTTATGAGTCACGGATGCAAAAAAGTATGATGGATATTTAAGGTTTTTAGTAACAGATTTAACAAACTGCTAGTAGAGATATATGATTTCTATCCCCAGCACATATATGCTTTTTAAATACACAGGGTACATTTATAAAAATTGGCTACAATGCAAGTCTCTATGACACTCTAGGAATCTGTATCATATACACCATGCTCTCTGAACACAAAATAATAAGATTAGCAATGAATAGTAAAAAGACAATAGAAATTCATGTTTTTGAGCACTAAACTGTACTTGTAAAGAATTATGTGTTTAGAAAATTACAATGGAAAATTTGAACTGTTTAGAATAAAATACAAATAAATTATTACATATCAAAACTTGTGGGAAATAGGTAAAGAAATGATTGAGATGATTAACAAAAACTCAAAGCAGAATATTTGAAATATTCATGCAATTGATAGAAAGAGATAAAGTGTAAATAAATAACTTCAGAAATAAAAAGGGAGCATAGCTACAGAGAAGATAGTTGTATTTTATTTCTTTTAATTTTTAAAAAATATTTATTTATTTAATTAATTAATTTTATTTTATTTTTGGCTGTGTTGGGTCTTAGTTGCAGCACCCAGGATCTTCGTTGAGGCATGCAGGATCTTTTGTTGTGGTGCGCGGGCTCATGGTTGCAGCACTTGGGCTTCTCTCGAGTTGTGGCATGCAGGTTCCAGGGTGCGTGGGCTCTGTAGTTTGTGGCACGCAGGCTTTGTAATTGAGGTGTGTGAGCTCAGTAGTTGAGGCGCGCAGGCCTAGTTGCTCCGCGGCATGTGGGATCTTAATTCCCCGACCAGGGATCGAACCCTTGTCCCCTGCATTGGAAGGTGGATTCTTTACCACTGGACCACCAGGGAAGTCCTGATAGTTGTATTTTGAAAATATGTAATATTGAATCATTTTGTGCCAAAATTTCTGATAACTTTAAGGCAATAGGTAAATTTTTAGAAAAACAGATTGCCAAGATTGACTCAAAAGGAAATAAAGGTTAATCAAATAACCGTTAAAGAGACTGAATTGTACTCTAAAGCCTCTCCTTCTTCCACTTTTGCCTAATGGTACCAATCATAGATGTTTTTATTTCATCAGACTTTCAAGAATAATCCCCTTTTATATAAATTGTTCCAGAGGGAAAACTTTCCAACTAATTTTAAGCTCATATAAACTTGATACCAAAATTGGACAGACTGTGTACAAAAGAAGGTACACTGATTTACTCAGAGATGAAAAAATTCCAAATAAGATATCAGTAAATTAAATCTAGCAGTATATAAGACATCCTGACCAAATACAGTTTATCCCAAAAATGGAAGATAGCTTAACTGTAGAAATTCCATTAATGTTACACACATCAATAATACACTGAAGGAGGAGAAAAAAAAGAGATCATCTTCAAAGATGCTGCTAAAACTCACAAGTATTCATGATTAAAAATTCTTAGCAGCTAGAAAGTACTTCCTTTACTTGAAAGAAGATTATCAAGAGTTCAAGCATATGAAAACATCATAATTAATGCACAAAATTTAGGTTAATTTCCATTAAATTAGGAATAGAATAAAGATGCCTCTATCATTACTATTATTAATTAGTGTCATGGTGGTCCTACACAATGCAATAGAGTAAGAAAAAGAAATTGGAAGTGTAAGGTTTAGAAAGGAAGAGAGAAAATTGCCAGACGTGCAGATGGTAAAATTGTTTAGTTAGAAAATCTAGCAGGATGTATTGACAATGTATTAAAGCTATTAAGAAGGTTCAGCAAATTTTCTGGATTCAAATCAATATTTTAAAATCAACAGTTTCCAATATTCCAAGAATAATCAATTAGAAATATAGTGAAATTTTAAAATGACCCTAATCATAATAGCAAGAAAACTAGGAATATTTTTAGCAACACTGGGCAAGATCTTCATGGAGAAAATTATAAAATTTATTCAAGGGCATAAACAAGTCCTAAATATATGGGAAAACAACATATTCATAGAGGGGAAGAGTCAATGTTTATCTGTTAGTTCAAAGTAATTCCAGTAAAAATTATAATAGATTGTATGTGTATGTATATTTGTGTATGGAACTTGAAAAGTCATTCTTGTCATTCATATGGATGGATAAAAGGCCAAGAATAACTTACATAATTTTAAAGAAAAAAATGAGAGGCATTTTGATGTACCAAATATCAAGGTTTTTTAAAGAGATTTTGCAATTAAAACAATGTGATATTGGTCAAGTGTCACTGAAATAGATCAAAGAAACAGCACAGAAGCCAGAAACACATCCATGCATAAATGGGAACTTTTCAGTGAGAGAGAAGCCGTTGCACACCCCTGGCAAAAAACAGAACATACTATAAATTGTATGAAGGCAAAAGTTCCTAAATACGAAAAGTAAAACTTGTGGGGTAAAAAGGAGAATGTGGTTATGAGTTCAGGGTTGGGAATAATATTTTCACCAGACTTAAGATGAAAAAATTAGAAGGAAAATATTGATCCATTTGACTAGATTAAAACTTTAAAAACATGTATAACAAAGGATACCATATGCAATTTAAAAACAAACACTAGACCAGGAGAAGAGGATATATACCTGAAAAAAATATATAGTATGTATATCTGTATACATCCAGAATGTGTAAAGAATTAAGAGGAAAAAAAAGTTGGTGAAGGATATGAGTCTTATAAATTTCAAAAACTTGGTTTTGAATGAAAAGAGCGAGGTATAGAATGATACCTTATAATGTCAATTTATAAGGTGTCATTCTGTACCTCGCTCTTTTCGTTTATTCTTGATGTCAATTACAGGTTTCTCCCGCTATCCGAAAGTAGAGCATTCCTATGAAACCTTTTGTAAACCATAGGCTGAAATGGCACATAGGACCTGTTTTCAGTACCTGAAAGAAATCTGAAGAGAATTTTTGGTTTTATGAAAAAAAGCCATTATTGTACTGATGTAGGTCTTTTGTAAAAGAAGTGGCTTGACGGAAAGTTTCAGAAAGTGGGGGATACCTGTATATAAAATTAAAATCATCCCCCAAACCTGTATATTGTTCACATGATTCACATGTGAATTAAAAGCATAAACACGTGGACTTAATGGCTCCTCACCTACTTCAGAAGGAGGAAAGGAAAGAGAGAAAAAAACCTAGGTAGAGTCACAAGGCATAATTCAACAGAATTCATAAATTTTAATCCTGAAAAGATAAAACATCTAAAAAAAAAAAAAAAAAAATCAAAATTAAAAACTGGCACTGCTTCTGAGTTAATAAATGTTAATATGTGGCCATATTTGAGAAATAACCATCCAAACACAGCTTTCAAATCTTTGGTTCTGAAGTTAGGTCTCAAGCTACATCTCAAAACTAGCCAGACTGGCTGTAACCTGCAAGCCATAGGTTGCTTTTTTCTCACTGGCTTTCTCACTGGTAGATCCCTACCTGTGTGAACTAGGTCTGTGAACTAGGTCCCCTTCTCCTTGTAGGGGCTAGTCCAGTTCGTACAGTTCTCATGGGACCAAGGCAAAATGTAGGAGTGCCTCTTCTTGGTAGTCATGAGTGCGTGAAGCCAGAGAATCTGTATCAATTGAAAGAGCACCATGTGAATATGAATGGCATCATGGCATTGGGCAGTGCACAGTCTGTGCAACTGTGCAGTGTAGCATGTCTGTGAGAGTGGTGTAGTGTCAAAGTTGGAAGAGAATGTCCAAACCTATTTCACACCAACCAACAAGGAAAGCCTGAGATGGGTATAGAGAGCCGTAGAAATTCACCAGGAGCAAGAAGCAGCAGGTGGAGGCGAGAGTTTGCGATGGAAAGCTCACATGATGCTGGGTTTCTGCTCTGCCTGTACTTCGTGGCATGGTGCAAGGGACTGGGTCCAGTTACAGGATCTGGAGTGGAATGAACATCTCTTCTCCTGTTCTGGCCTTCTATCCTGTGAGGTGGGAGCTGGGTTGAAATTTTCTTAAAATTGCTTTGTTACAGGACTTGAAGGATTAGACCACTTTAGCATATTCTGGAAGCAGAAGGCAGCTTTCCTCTCTAGACCTTCCAGCTGACATCCTTTCTGGAACTAGTCATGATGTTTGTAAGGCTCTAGTATTTCTTCCACAGCTTTCTCAGAGGGGTCACCTAACATGGGCAGGGTCTGATACTGGTGTGAGAGGTGGAGGCTTTTGGTGAGTAGGCAAGGTGCAGCAGGGAAGAGTGAAAGATCAAAGTGGAGACAATGGAGTGATGGTTTGTTGGAAAGCTGTGCGTTTGCCCACTTAAGCTACCGGAAACAGCTCCAGCCCAGGCAGAGGCATGAATGCCCCTCTTGGATGTGATCTCTGCAGCCCTGGTTGCTAGATCCCTAATAGGGTCCCTTGGAGTGCCTGCAGCATTTGGGCATTGTCGTTTTGGGAATGTACAACCAGATGTACCTGCCAGGCCAGCAGTGATGTATTTTGCTTGGCTAAGGTGGAAGAGATTTGAACAGGATATTTGTTGATCCCTCATTCCCAGGAGCAGTCATGGGTGGAGTCACCCTCTGGACAGGCGTGGGCAGGGCTGTTGACTTTCCCATCCACTCCCCACTCTGGGCACCCTAGACCTCTCGGGTGATAGAAATGAGTAATCCCAGCCAGGCTGCAGGTACCGACTGAAGAGCACCTGACTTTTCCAGACCTTGCTCTTCATTTCGAGGGTTTCCTTCGAAGCACTGCGCCTGGAGCAGAACTCACATACGGTGTGAGTGTATCACCATAGGGCGCATGGCTTGACTGTGACGCCAACTTCTACTGGCCAGGCTTCTTGGCCTTCCCCAGTCAATGGAAATTGTTAAGAGGCCAGACAAGAAGTTCAAGCAAGGCCCCTGTGAGGGCCCCTGCTGCAGCAGAGGGGAGCGAGGACAAGTAACAGTTTCCCTTGCTCGCTTGCTGGAGGAGGGGCGAGCTGGTTCCTTCTATGAGCTGAGGGTAGCGGTGTGGCCAGGGCTCAGGCCGGAGGGGGGCCTTAGGTGGACTGCCCACCCCTTAGGTGGTGCTGAGTGCAGGGGGCATGTGCAGTGCCCTGCTTTTGCTCCCGACTCCCTGGCTTTGCTCCCAGCTCTTCAGAAGTGGCAGTTGGGTTTTTTGGTCTTTTTGTATCTTGTCCATAATTTTGCCCCAACTGTGCATGCACGCAGCTATTTTTAGTCCCTTATAGTTTGTATTTTGTTGCTGGAGGAGATGTTTGTCCAGGTGCAAGCACTGCAGCAAAGGGTCCCAGGTCCCAGGTCCCAGCCTGTCTCACAGCCAGAGTCAGCAGAAGAAAGATGTATGCAGAAACTGGGAGATCTTCTCAGCCCCGCTGCAAGGGGACATTTTTGCACTCAGGTCAGGCTCTCTCCCCGTTTTAACATCATTCTTTGCCTTGTAGCATAAACTCCTCCCAGACCTTCCTCCAAAGGGAAGCAACCTGTGTGGTCCAGCCCCTAAAAACTCTGTTTTATATATATATATATTTATATATATACTATAATGCCGTTTCCGTAAGGTGAGGATCCTATCGTAATGGCAGCTAGAAATGGAATCTACCTGGAGCACTTTAACTTCATTGGGTTATTGTTTTATGGTTAAAATGATGTTCTTTTTCTTCCCCTGTTTTGTCTTTCTTCTACCACCAGGTCTGACTCACTTTAACAACAATTTCTTTCAAATTTAGTCATTTAACTCATTTGTTTTAGCTAGGCTTATGCCCTATTCCAGATTCTCTTTCTGGTCAACATTCCACCCTTATAACATCTACCCACCTTTTACAAGTGTTCTTTGAAATTTTTATCTTATGAAAAGGATCCAATTTGTGATTTTTTTCCCCATCTGTTTTTCTTGCTTCATTTTTCTTTCGTGTTACTTTTCTGCCTTAATACACAACTATCACAGGAATAGCTATATCCTCTATCATTAAAACTCCTCACACTAAACCATGTAAACCTGCAACCTCTAATCCTTTCTTTCCAGGGTAACCGTCTCTTAACCAGGCCCAGGTGCTGGATTCAGAAATAACATTTTCCCGCTGCCAGGTAGAGCTGTGACCTATTTCCTCATCCCATTGTTCTAAGGGTTGCCATGTTACCATGTCCTTTGTGATTCATTGGCTGCTCTAATTATAAATCTGTGCTATTCCTGTAATAGACACCAAGTCTCAGGGTACATCTCCGTATGCCACATCCTGGATATCTCTTCCTTCAGGGACCACTTCTCTTCTCTTCTGTGGGAACATGGATGTGGGAAGCACCCATCCCAAGAAGTCTTGTTCTCTACATCCCTGTCTTGACCGAAATAATTCCATATGCAGTTTTAAAATGTGTCCCTCCTGGGGCAATCCAAGACCTAATATCAAAATCATTACTCTAATTTCCAGCTGAAGGACTTTCTTTCCCTCTCTCTCCCATTTACCTTTTTGGCTGCTCTGTGCAGCTTGTGGGATCTTAGTTCCCCAACCAGGGATTGAACCCGGGGCCCTGGCAGTGAAAGCGCCAGGTCCTAACCACTCGACCGCCAGGGCAGTCCCCCTTTTTCCCTCTCTAATGTAAGCCACATTACAACACGTTCCTGATCATTGAACCCTTTGCCACTTCTCTATATTTCTTTTTTTAAAAATTGAAGTATAGTTGATTTACAGTGTTGTGCTAATTTCTGCTGTACAACAAAGTGATTCAGCCACACACACATGTATGTTCTTTTTTATATTCTTTTCCATTATGGTACCACTTTCCTATATTTCCTGGTTTGATCCCAGACAACTCAGCATGTAATCTATGTAAACAGGACTCCACAGGCCTATGGACATCAGTCCCTAATGGCTCTCCCACAGCTTTGCAGATCATGTACCCCAAGTACATGGTAGCCTGGGCTACCATGGTTCACTTCTAGAAAACATGACCAGAACCAAACACGTTACTCAGCTCTGGGAGATCCTCTTTATACTGCATGCCAACACCATGGGCAGAGGCCTTGGATTTCAAATATAAGAACTCAGCAGAATCAAAGTCCTGCCGATACCAGAGAAGAAGTAAATAGATTTTTAAAAATATTAATTTCACATTGAATCTTGAATACATTTTCCCTATAGATGAGGTGAAATTCCCCATTAACCTCCATCCCCAGTACCCCACTAACTCCCCAGTTTTAACAATGGTCATCTTTTTTTTTTATTTTGGTGTATATTTCCAGATCTTTGTCTATACATTTTTATACTTCAGCATATTACCCGTAAATATTGAATAATATCATTCTGCATTTTGCTGTTTTTTTCTTTAACCTAATAACATGCTGTCTTAGTTTGCTAGGGCTGCCATAACAAAGCACTGCAGACTGGGTGGCTTAAACAACAGAGATTTATTTTCTCACGGCTCTGGAGGATTGAAGTCCAAGGTCAAGGTTTGCTTTCTCCTGAGGCCTCTCTCCTTGGCTTGCCGATGGTTGCCTTCCTCCTGTGCGCTCACAGGGTCCCACACTGTGTGCACTTATCCCTGGTGTCTGTGTATGCTAGTCTCCTCTGCTTGTAAAGGCACCAGGTGGTGTGGGTTAGGGCCTACCCTCACAGCCTCATTTTCGCTTAATCACATCTTTAAAGGCTCTATTCCAAATAGTCATGTTCTGAGGTACTAGGTAGGGGTTAGGGCTTCTTTTTATTATTTTTAAAAAAAATTTGTTTATTTTAATTTTTAATTTAATTTTTTTATATTGGAGTATAGTTGATTTACAGTGTTGTGTTAGTTTCAGGTGTACAGCAAAGGGATTCAGCCATACATATACATATATCCATTCTTTTTCAGATTCTTTTCCCATTTAGGTTATTCCAGAGTATTGAGCAGAGTTCCCTGTGCTATACAGTAGGTCCTTGTTGATTATCGATTTTATATAGAGTAGTGTGTATATGTTAACACCAAACTCCTAATTTATCCCTCCCCCCGACCTTTCTCCTTTGGTAACCATAAGTTTGTTTTCAAAGTCTGTGAGTCTGTTTCTATTTTGTAATTAAGTTCATTTGTATCATTTTTTTAGATTCCACATATAAGTGATATTATATGATATTTGTCTTTCTCTGTCTGACTTACTACACTTAGTATGATAATCTCTAGGTCCATCCATGTTGCTGCAAATGGCATTATTTCATTCTTTTTTATGGCTGAGTAGTATTCCATTGCTACTAGTAATGCTACTAAAAGTAGCATTACTAGTAGTAGATAAAGAAGATGTGGAATACTACTGTGCTAATAGTATTCCACATTTTCTTTACCCATTCATCTGTCAATGGGCATTTAGGTTGCTTCCATGTCTTGGCTATTGTAAATAGTGCTGCAATGAACATAGGGGTGCATGTGTCTTTTCGAATTATGCTTTTCTCTGGATATATGCCCAGGAGTGGGATTGCTGGATCATATTGTAGCTCTATTTTCAGTTTACTAGGGGTTAGGGCTTCTTTATATGAATTTAGATGGGTGGTGGTGGCATAATTTAACCCTTAATGCATGCCTTTGCTGATTTTTCCATGTTAGAACTTAAAGATTATGTTAGTCATAATTAGATTCAAGCAATAGGAACCACTAAATAAATGGCTTAAGAATATAAGAATTTATTTCTCCACCCACTTAGAAAGTGGAGAGAGAGTCAACCCAGGGTTGGTCTCGTGTTCCCTGGTGTCAGAAATGCAGCCTCCGGGACTTCCCTGGTGGCACAGTGGTTAAGAATCTGCCTGCCCAGGCAGAGGACAAGGGTTTGATTCCTGGTCTGCGAGGATCCCACATGCCGCGGAGCAACTAAGCCCGTGCACCACAACTACTGAAGCCTGTGCACCTAGAGCCCGTGCTCCACAACAAGAGAAGCCACCGCAATGAGGAGCCCACGCGCCACAACGAAGAGTAGCCCCCGCTCCCTGCAACTAGAGAAAACCCGTGTGCAGCAACGAAGACCCAACGCAGCCAAAAATAAATAAATAAAGTTTTAAAAAATGCAGGCTCCTTCCAGCTTGTTGCCCCTGCAGTGTGATACAATCCTTGTCAAAATCAGCTATGATCCAAGACAGCTCAGAATGCCGGCCACTTTGCCTGAATTCACAGTCAGCTGGAAGGAGGTGCTTTAAGAACAATCCCTGTAGTTATGGACATCACTCATACTTGTGTACCATTGGCTAGAACCTAGTCACATTGTCTACCTAACTGTACGGGAAACATATCTGCCAGGTGTGATGACCACACCCCCAGCTAAATAAGAAGATAAGGCTCTTCTTATCTTCTTTACTGATAAAGAAGATAAGAACAATCATTAGGGAAAACTAGCAATGAAATATAACTATTTTCTGGATGGCTGAGTGGTTTGGGTGTTTGATACCTTCTTGAGAAGAAAGCAATTGGAGTACAGGAGAAGAAGAAGAATTTCTAGTTTTTGCTGTGATTTCCAGAAATCTCTGGCCATTCTTGACTATTGTGTCAAACAGCTCCCATATGCCCTCTCAAGTTCACCTCCATCTTTTCCCTCACCCCACTCTCTGCCTGGGGAGGCGGCTTCTGTGGATTATACCCACGAGTTCCTTTGCCTTCTGGCTTCCAATTGGGTTGACCCAGAAGGAAGCCCTGATACAATCAGAGGGAGTGTGGAGAGTGAGGTCAGAGAATTTTGACACTTGGATTCCTCCCTGTGAGACAGCCTCAGGCTGGCTGTGTCCCATGAGTAAAATCACTGCACTTATTTTCTTTCTTTCTTTTATTTTTTCCTTTCCAATCTGGATACCTTTTATTTCTTTTCCTTGCCTGATGGCACTGGCTAAAATCTCCAGTACAATGTTTTCGTTGTTGTTATTTTTTGTTTTTGTTTTCAGCTTTAATTTTTTTTTTATTGAAGTGTAGTTGATTTACAATGTTGTCACTGCACTTTTCAAGGCTTCCTTGTCTACATGGCTTCTTCCCTTTGTCCCTTTTCCCCTTTAGGCCTATGAGTGGTACCTGCTTTTCTGATCTTACCAGCTCTAAGTTATTACACTACCTCTTGAGGTTTCCTTACACTTCAACCCATATCTGTATAAATACACACACACACACACACACACACAAAGTTATCCAATTTGACAGGGTCAAGTAATTCCTGTGAAAAGCCTGACTAATAAAAATACTGAGGCTTGAGGTGGTGGTTCTCTGGTATTCCAGTAGCAACCTTACTTTGTGCTGTGTGAGATTTCCACCTGGTGCTTGTCATTCTTTTTGGCCCACTTGTTTTACCTCTGGGGATCACTGTGGTCATCTCCAAAGTAAGAAACTATCTAAATCAGTGGTTCTCAAACTTGAGCGGGCACCAAAATCCCCTGGAGGGCTTGTTAAAACACAGATTGATGGACCCCCACCTCAAAGTTTCTAATTCAGTGGGTCTGGGATGGGGCCAAGAACGTACACTTCTAACAAGTTCCCAGGTGATCCTGCTGCCACTGCTGCCAGGACCTCACTCTGTGGAACCCTGGTCTAGAAGATGGTCTCTAAGACCTGATCCACTTCAGTATTCAGTGACCTCTTATCAGCCAGTGTGGCATCGCTCTGCTTTACTGTTCTTGTGGGTGAAATGATTCTACTTGTTGTCTTTTGGAGGAATCCTCCCAGTAATAGCTACCACAGATGCTGTGCCATAGCCATCTGAATCAGATGGCCATCATGTTGAATTATTTAGCAAATAATAGAAACTGGGTCAAAGCATACACACTTGGAGAAATAAAGTCATCAATGCCAGGTCCACTTTTACAGCGCACATTCAAGGATTTCCCATTTGTGTCATTCCTTAATAGATTTCAATATCCAAATGTTTTCATTCGTCTCTCATTTTCACATTTGGCTTGCCTCTGAATTTTACATTTGGTCAAAAGTATGTGACAATTGGTGAATATGTCTTAGCCATCTGCTAAGAGGATTAGTTTGCAGACTGAGATCTGTACTCGATTTTTCTTCTCTACCCAACAACTCCTATTATAGTTCTCAGCCTATGTTAGGTAGTCAATAGTGTTAAAGAATAAAACATATATAATGCCATTCAAGGAACCTTCTCAGGCCAGTTGGATAAACTGTCCAGAGAGGCAATCTTTATTTTGTTTTAGTATACTGATGTCTCAACCTGTCATGCACATTGACTTATATTGTGCATTTTTTCAATAATGATGTGATTCTCAGTAAGCTGTGTGTTTCATATCTGCTGGGGGGTTTGCAAGTTATTCAATCCCTGGACATTACATCAAACCACTGCCAATCCGAGCTCATTCATGTGAATTTCCTATTGACAGTGAGCTCAGTGCCAGCCTCTAAGATTTCTGCCAGTCTCTAACTGCCTGGCCAGTTATTTATATGTTGATCCATTGAAGGATAAATAAGAAGACATATACAAATAGGAGAGATGGAAGTAGGCAAATGACAGAGTGGTTTGTTTTTGTTTTTGTTTTTGTTTTTACATATATCCACTCTGTTTTAGATTCTTTTCCCATATGGGTCATTACAGAGTATTGAGTAGAGTTCCCTGTGCTATACAGTAGGTCCTTATTAATTATCTATTTTATATATAATAGTGCATATATATTAATCCCAATCTCCCAATTTATCCCTCCCCCACACCTTACCCCCTTGGTAACCATAAATTTATTTTCTACATCTGTCACTCTATTTCTGTTTTGTAGATAAGTCCATTTGTACCTTTTTTTTTTTTTTTAGATTCCACATATAAGCTATATTATATGATATCTGTCTTTTTCTGTCTGACTTACTTCACTCAGTATGACAATCTCTAGGTCCATCCATGTTGATGCAAATGACATTATTTCATTTTGTTTATGGACAGACTATCTTTTGATTTCCACTTTCTAAAATCTGTGGTCTTGGAAACCAAGTAGACAGACCTGTGGTTTATTAAACCAGACTAAATTCTACATGAGAGGTTTTAATAACCCAAACTCGAAATATCTCTGGGTTTGTGGTGGACAGGACTCTGACAGGATCTGGTCTGGAGCTGTATCTGGAGCCACAATCCTAGTGGCCCAGGATAGCATTCTGAGGTATATTTCCTTACTCCTTGCCTCCCTTTCTCTTTCCTTCTGAGGTAGGATTGTAAAAAATTCCACTTTACCAAGAATAATTCTGGATTTGGTTGCAAGGAAAGAATAACATTTTAACTTGCTTAGAAAAAAGAGGCATCTATTACAGGATCTTATTCATCCATTCAGGTAATATGTAGTGAATGCCTACTTTGTGCCAGGCACTGTTCTAGATGCTAGGGATACATTAGTACATAAAAACATATAGAATCCCTGCTGTCATAGAACTAATGATATCCCATGCCATCACCAAAAGGCAGGGTTGAGGCTGGTCCTCCAGAACCAGGACTCAAATCCCATCATGTCTTTCTTTGTTTTTGCTTCTGCTCTTGTCACTCCTGCAAAGAGCATCCAAGCCTCCCATCTCATGCCTTTGCCATTAGAGAAGATCCACCCCTTTCCCTTCATTCTTAGCGTGAAAAATTCTCTCATTGGCTTGGCTTGGGTCACATGACTAAGTCACATGTATATTTCCTGACCTATCAATTGTGGCCAGTTGATATCTATAATTGGCTCTCCTCACATCAGTGTTGGGATTGGAGGAGGAACAGTTCTTCCAAAGAAGGGGGATGCTATTTCTTAAAGGAGGGTGTAGTGCTGGGCAGATAAAATAGTAGCAGTCTATTATGACATTCTCTTATGCTACTTTTTACTACATTCCTTTTTAAATTAAGGTTACTGTGGACATGATTTATATTCTCCAATATATTCCCAAGACCCTCAAGGACAAAGATTGTTTCATTCACCTGTGTTTTCTTCTAATCGGGTAGCATGAAACCTTGTTCATATAATAGAAGCTTCATAAATGATTGACATTAATAAGTGGCCTTGAGCTGTTGAAATATCTCCACCATCTTGGGACACATTAAGAATTATAATGCAAGCTAATATTTATTGAGCACTTACGCTGTGTCAGGTGCACTAAGTACTTTGTAACTATTCTATCATTTAATCTGTACAGCAGCTCTATGCTGTAGATACATTTAAAAATATTATTTCCACATTGAAACTAAGGCTTGGAAAAGTTAAGTAAACTTTTAAAAGTTACACAAAGTTACACTCTTCCATGTTAGTATATCTGGAGCCGCCTCATTTTTTTAATCGGTTACATAGCATTCTTTAAGTATTTTATGATGTATTTTGCCATTTCCGTAGATGGATGCAGACTGTTTTCAATGTGGAACTCGGACTGAGCTTTGAACTCAGGAATCTCTGACTTTTAAGAATCTGCACCAAATCAATCTGCTATAGCTTTCTGGTTCTCTCTGGGAAAGTTGTAATTTTATTTCTTTTATTCCAACAGGTGCCTACATGCCGTTCTTCACTCTTTGCTATTTTAGCACAGTGGTTAAAAAGCACAGACATAGAGAACAAAACATATGGATACCAAAGGAGAAAGGGGTGGGGTGGGAGGAATTGGGAGACTGGGATTAACACATATACGTTATTGATACTATGTATAAAATAGACAGCTGATGGGAACATAGTGTATAGCACAGGGAACTCTACCTAATGCACTGTGGTAACCTATAGGGAAGTCCAAAAGGGAGGGGATATCTATGTGTATGGCTGATTCATTTTGTTGTGCAGTGGAGGCTAACACAACATTGTAAAGCAACCGTACTCCAACAAAAATTAATTTAAAAAAAAGAATAAGACATTTCTCTTCTCTGTTTGTACTCTGGAAGAAACATGCTGAGGGGTGCCCAAGGAGGCATGTGAAAAGGTGCTCATGGAGTTTTTATAAGAGCAGATAACTATAAAAAACTTGTGTCTGCCAATGGAAAATGGCAAAATACATATAAAATTCACAAGAAATACTATGCATTGATCAAAAAGATTGAGGCAGGTCTGTTTGTATGAGCATGGAAAGTTCCATATCCCATGATCAGTGAACAAAAACAACATTCAGCAAAGTATATATAATATGATTCCACTTGTGAAACACAAACACCACAAAATATCTGTGTCTAATGTGTATGTGCTGGAGACAAGGGATCAAAAACCCAGGCAAACTAGCAGGAGTTGACAAGAGCCTGGTTTGGGTCAAAGGTCAAAGAGAACTTTAGGAATTTATATAATGATCTAATTTTCTAGCAAAGAGAGTATTTTTCAGCTGTTCCTGTTACTTATTTAAAATAATATAGAAGAACTTAGAAGTTTTGTCAGAGTTTTGTTAATGAGCACATTTACCAGGGAGACCTTAGGGCCTATATTAGCAAGAATTATTTAAGACAGATATTGGTTGAGTCACAGTTTTCTTCTGAATCAGGTTGACACTTGGAAAACTATACCAATCTTATATTCTTAGGTCAAAATAGCCGATCAAAGGAAATGGGAGAAAAGGCAGTTTTCCTCTACCAAATAGTATAGATTTGTCATTCATAAGCATATGGCTCTCTCCTTGGAGACTCTGTAACCCAGTGGAACAGATGAGTGTCATTAGGAAACTCAGAATGTTCACTTGTGACATTTTCTCCAGCCAGTGTTGTAGTTTTAAGCCATGTGGACAGATCCGCATGCTAAAGAGCTTTTTTTTTCTTCAATAGAAAATGAAATGTTATTTTAGGACTTTTTTCCTTTAATTATCTGTTTAATTTATTGGTTATCCACTGGCTTCTCTCTTTGGCATGGATCTGTAGCTTTCTCTAGTACTTCTGGGAATTTTAATCTAATTTTTTCATCTGCTCCAATTTATATTTCCCAAAGCTTATGTCTCAAATTGATTTTTGGTGTGATTTTTGCACCTCTGTGATTTTTGTACCTCTGTGATTTTTGTACTAGGTTTTCCTAGTGTGCCTGTTAGGAATATTGACAAAGATGCCTCACAAAGAACTGAATAAAGACAAACACATTTATTGACTTAGTGTGGCTTTTTCTCACTTCAACCCCATTGCCCAGCGATCCTACTTGGCATTTTGAAACCATCTGATGATTCAAAGGCCCTTTGAAGTAAGCTGAAATCATTAAAATGAATCTAAAAATCTGTTGGCATTTCCACAGCAGTTTCTTAACTCCATCGTGCAGTTCCAATCCTCCGCTAAAACCTCAACTCTAGATGCGGTTTTCCAGGCAAGACCAACCCTGAAATTACCTTTTTTTGAGGAGGAGGAGGATGCCAAGGTGGGAAGGTGCTTCTTGGCAGCCTGGCACTGCCACCTCCAGCCGTGAATTCTTGCAGGGGTTTCACATTTCCTGTTTGCAGCTCCATCCTTCCCCTCACCTTGGCTCTACTGTGTGAAAATGGAAGCCAGCAAACACCACAGGATTCTAATAAGTTTCTCAGTATTGCAAGCAGTGTGACTTTTCTTACTGTGGAACAAGGTAGCAAAATGAAGCTAAACAACAAACACATTTCCATCAACAAAATCTGTGAAACTGTGATGTAAACTTCAGCTCCAGAAGCCTTAATTTAGCCCACTTGAGAAACTCACCTCCTGCTTCTTTACTTTGGAGAAGACAAATTTATTTCTCTTTGTTCGATTTCTCTTACTTGCTAAAAAGGCTATTGGGTTTCTAGCACAGAAAATATTTTAATAGAAGGACTTTGACCCCTTTTTTCCTTCTTAGGACTTACATGGCTAATGGGCTTTAGGCAGAAGAATGAACAAAATGAGCACAGGACAAAATATATTTCATAAGAATGTCTACTCTTGGAGAGTTTTCCTCCCAAGGAACATACTCATAACAGTTACTTTATAAAAGAGGTAGATTCAATGATCACTGAATTAATTGAAGTTCAAAAAATGCTATTACGTTTATTGAATAAAAAGAGATGCAAAAATATCTTAATGAAGCCAGATGTGGTGTGAATTCTGGGCATTCATGCAAAGACTGTATAAAATAAAAATGTATACATAAGAATATCATGGTTTTGAAGAACAGTGAACTTGCACTAAGTAATCTCAGCCAGAACTTCCATTAAATGATAGAAATTTGTTTAAGAGATAGAAGTGACTAAAAGCATCTGCTAAAGGTCATCTTCTTTGGGAGGTTTTTCTCCACTTCTCTATGATCACACCATCCTTCGTGCACCTTTGGTATTTCCTTAACACCTGTGTTAGGCCTTTATAACAAATGTCATAGACTGTGTGGCTTAAACAACAGACATTTATTCTCACAGTTCTGGGGGCTGAAGTCCAAGATCAAGGCACCACTGATTTGGTTCCTGGTGAAGGATCTCCCGTACTCCTTGCTCATTCTGCTGCTCCGGATTATTCCTTATATACACCAAACGAGATATGCCCCAGGGCCTTTGCACTTGCTGTTCCCTCTGTCTGGGTGCTCTTTACTTGAACACTGCTGACTCCCTCACTTTTTCAAGTTTCCATTCAAATGTCATCTGATCACTCTGTCTCTTTATTCTTCCATTTTTTCTAGTTCCTTTCCCTAATTAATCTTTCTTCATAGCACAGATCGCAACCTGATTATCATTACTTATTCATACAGGTATTGTCTATTTCTCCTATTGGAATGTCAGCTCCATGAGGGCAGAGTTTTTGTCCTATTCACCACAGTAATCTCAGAATCTAGAACAGCACCTGGCACTGTTAGGAATAGGAAAGAAAGACAACCTTTTCACGAAGATGGTGCTGAAGGCGAAGAAGGAAACCCCGCCCCTCGCAAAACTGCAGCCAAAGCAAAGGCTTTGAAGGCCAAGAAAGCAGTGTTGAAAGGCATCCACAGCCACAAAAAAAAAATCCAGATGTCACCTACCTTCTGGCAGCCCAGAACATTGCAGGAGGCAGCCCAAATATCCTCGAAAGAGCGCCCCTAGGAGAAACAAGCTTGACCACTATGCCATCATTAAGTTCCCCCTCACCACCCAATCAGCCATGAAGAAGAGAGAAGACAGCAACACACTTGTGTTCGTTGTGGATGTCAACACCAACAAACACCAGATTAAACAGGCTGTGTGAAAAATCTCTCTGACATTGACCCAGCCAAGGTCAATGCCCTGATCAGGCCTGATGGAGAGAAGAAGGCATATGGTCCACTGGTTCCTGACTATGATGCTTTGGATGTTGCCAACAAAATTGGGGTCATCTAAGCTGAGTCCAGCCAGCTCATCCTAAATATGAAAATTTTCACTATTAAAAATAAAAGGAAAGAAAGAGAAGGAAGGAAGGGAAGAAGGAAAGAAAGAAGGCACATTTCCAGCCTGCTTAGAATGACAGGTGATCTGATCTGATAAACATCATCTGGTGGAAATTATGGTCATTTTGATGATGAAAAAAAGAAGTGGTTCTACGTTAAGAGATTCTTTCTTGGACTTTGTGAAAGACTCAGAAACTATCTTTTCCTCAAGTGGAGTTTCTTTCTTCGCGGATATTAGCAGCATGAATTTAATTGGCAAAGTGTTAATGGAGGTAAATGTGCATTTCTTTTAAATAGTAAAAGAAAATTCTTTGAGCCTTTTGTTTTTTATTGCTTGTGTCTTGCCAAATGTCTGTGCATAACCTCCAGCCTTGGGTGGTGGCAATTAGGAGGACTTGGTGGTGTGGCCTGGAGCTAAAGCTGTAGGTGATATGAAGTCATCCCAAGAGAGCTGGTGTCCTCAGGGGTTTATGATCTGGGTGCAGAGAACAGACGTTCACCTGCAGCATCTAAGACGGTGCATGTAGGATGCAGAACTAAGATGAATCCTGCAGTTTAAAAGTACTGTAGAGATTCAGAGGAAAGTCATGCCTGTAGGCCAGAAACATAAGAAAGCCTTGTAAGGAAGATAGGACTTGCACCATGTCAGGAAGGTAAGATAAGACCCTGCTGGCACAGGGGTAGGGAGCATGGCTGGCATGATTCAATTGCTGATGTGTTTGAGGGGCCAGGAGGCCAGGCTGCTACTTCCATGGCTGTCTCATTGGAGTGGAAGCAATTGCTTCTCCATCTACTTTAGAAGTACCACATTGCACAGTGGACCTTGCCCATCTGACTTTCTTTTCAACTTGGGGCATCAAGTTGGAGCTTTTCTAGTCTGAGACATTTTTTGCCCTTGAGCAAAAGCACTCACTCTAAATCACAAGACCCTCCCTTTTCTAGGAGTAGACTGTCTCAGGTATGTGATATTGGCTGCCATCCTCCATATTTACTTTGGAACTTTACTGCCACTGGTGGAAAACGTAAAATAACAGTGTTCTTTTCTGTGTGTGTCAATTTTTTTTTAATTGAAGTATAGTTGATTTACAATGTTGTGTTAATTACTGCTGTACAGCAAAGTGATTCAGTTACATATATATATACATTCTTTTTCATATTCTTTTCCGTATATTGAATATAGTTCTCTGTGCTCTACAGTAGGACCTGGTTGTTCATCCATTCTCTGTATAAAAGCTTACATCTGCTGACCCCAGCCTCCCACTCCAGCCCTCCCCCAACCCTCTCCCCCTTGACAACCACCAGTCTTTTCTCTATGTCTGTGATTCTGTTTCTGTTTCATAGATAGGTTCATTTGTGTCATATTTTAAATTCCACATGTAAGTGTTATCATATGGTATTTGTCTTTCTCTTTCATAACAGCATTCTTAATCCCTGTCTCTAGGGGATGATGTGGGGAACTCGCTCAGCCAGCAAGGTCACCCAGTGTGGGAGGGGTGATGGAGCACCTCAAAAGTTGTAGGGAGCTCTGAGATCAAGGGCATCTCAAAGCTCCTGCTGTTCTGTGATTCAGGGCCTCCTGCAGGGCTCTCGGGCCAGCTAGATCAAGCTTTGCTGTCACACACCTCTTCTGCCATGGAGAGTTAAAGCATTTCTCAGCCTGACATTGCAATTTCCCTGGCAAGGTTCTGGCTGACAGATGTTCCCCAAATTAAAAAGTAGTGTACCCTGCCTATTCACTATTTCATCTTTTCAAGGAAGGAGAACAATTACTTATTTATTTTTAAAGCAAAATCACTAACCCTGCACATTGTCATCTGCAATACAAGTTGGGTAATTTAGGAGCAATCTTGGCTTCAGTGATGATGTTGGAACCATGAGGTGGATTCAATTTCAGATTTACAGCTTTGAGAGGGAGGTTCGGGAAACTGTGTCATATATCCTGACTTCCCTTCACCTCTTCACCCAGGGAAGTGTTTCTGCTTGTCGTGGCATCTTTGCGCTCTCGCTACTCACTTCCCAGCTGCTTTGGGGAGGTAAGTGATGCCCATGAGACCTGGATCCTCTGGACAGTTCCAAATGCCGCCAAAGAAAGCAGCAGATGGGATAGGATTTTGAGATTACATAGAAGATGCTGCCTCACCTGCATCTGCTCAGTCAGGGGCAAGTTGGTGGTTGAAAACATCATTTTGCATACTAACTCTGTTGTAGGTGTGGGACCTTGCCCTGGAGCAGAAGGGGAAAAAAAAAGATCTAAGAACAGATGAAATTCTTTTTACTTGACGCTGTAGAAAGCTGTGCAGAAATGATCACTTTTGGGAGAACGGTATTTTAATTGAATGAGTCTTTGAGAAGGGGACAGTATTATATACAGGCCATTTCATATTGAAGATCATTTCCCCTTTCTTGAACATTTTTCTTCTGTATTTTTCATGACACTGTATTATCTCAGTTCACTTCCTATTTCTCCATCCACCTCAGATTTCTTCAGATATGTACCCAGGAGTGGGATTGCTGGATCATATGGTAGTTCAATTTTTAGTTTTTTGAGGAACCTCCATACTGTTCTCCACAGTGGCTGCACTAATTTACATTCCCACCAACAGTGCACAAGGGTTCCCTTTTCTCCACATCCTTGCCAACATTCGTTATTTGTGTTCTTTTTGATGACAGCCATTCTGACAGGCATGAGGTGCTGTCTCATTGTGGTTAAGCTTGCCTTTTCATTTCTGTTAACCGGTTTCAAGACTTGTGGTGGGCAGCTGGTTGATTCTGTTGCATTGACTTGTTTTATGGGCACACTGCTCTTTGTTTGATTTTATAAATTGATTTTGAATATGCATTCCCCAGTTCATCAAAGTCTCCACCGACGCATGCTGTTTTCTACCTGACATTTATATATTTCTGTTACATGCTTGTCCCTGAAGACATTGAGCTTGGGACTCCAGTCACAGAGGTGTTTCGATGGACTTTTCTTTCTCCCTGTCCACTTCAATCCTTCCCATCTCACCATGTCAGCAATCCCAATTCATACCATCTCCTCAGTGCTCGCTAAGTCTGTGCCATTCTGTCCATTCCTTCCATCACTTAATTACCTGAAATTCTATAATAGAACCCTAGCTCTGTTCTGCTCACCTGTGATTCATCGTTCTGGAAGTTCCCTAACATGGTGGCAATCCCCCGATTGGGCATTCTTAATTGACTTCACATTTTGACCAGATTAAGCCAATTTGCTTCAAGCTGGCATAAGAGGGCATCCATGGCATCCTCCATCACTTATCCCAGGCATTATTTGTCTGTTTTTAAATTTATCTCCCAAGAAGATTGCTCACAGTTCTCTGAGCCTAACCTGAACTTTTCTGCCTCTGGACCTTTGCTCTGATCTTCCCTCTCCAGTTCTGTGTGTTGCTTCCTATCTGTCCATTAAGGCAGACTCCTAGGCATATGGGAGCAGGAGAGACAAGAGGAAGGAATGAAGCAAGCCTGGTGTTGGGTGTGACAGGGAGTGGTGGGGACTGCAGCAAACTGGGGAGCCTGTGTCTGCTTTAAAACCCTATTCTGCTCTCGGTGATTATTGCCGGGCTGGAACGGGAGCCCAGAATTTTCAAGAGAAGCCAGAATTCCAGCTAAGCAATATTCCAGAGTTTCGATGGTGACAACAAATTCACAGAAAATATTTTTAAAAATATCACATGAGCTGAACGAACCCCAGGGGCCCCACTTAGCCACCAGGTTTCCATCCACAGCTCAGAATCCAGCCACACCTGAAGCTGTCCCTGTCCCCCCTCATCACCTGGCTTCCCTTTTTCCTTTGACACCACACAGCCCTTTACCTGTCTTGCGTTTTACGTGGGTGAGTGCTGTCCTGGTTTTCACCTTATCATGCAATCTCTCTGAAAACTGTGGTTGGACCTTGCTCAGCTCTGTAAGTCTCAAAGTTGGCATGTTTAAGAGGTAGGTAGGTAGGTATGTTTAAGAGGTACATTTAAAAATGGACTACACAGTGGTAACCTTGCATTATAGACTCCTAATAACTGAGACTCCATCATGGGGTAACTAGACATATTAGTGGATGAACATGTGCATAC
Source organism: Balaenoptera musculus (assembly GCF_009873245.2). NCBI lineage: Eukaryota > Metazoa > Chordata > Mammalia > Artiodactyla > Balaenopteridae > Balaenoptera > Balaenoptera musculus. The sequence goes on along the minus strand of NC_045788.1, from coordinate 964,137 downwards.
ACTTCCCAATCCTTGCCCCCCCCCCCATATTTTGTACTTGCTTTTGATGCTCCTTTCGTCCAGGAATGCCCCCTCACTTATGACGGAGTTCTACCACTTAGGGAAATAATTCACACTCTTTGTTTTCCTCCAAGTCTGAGTTTTTTCTAGTTCACCTAGATTCTGGATCCCTATATAGACAAAAGTACGTCTGAAATTTCCATTTTTCAGCATTACCATTATAGAGAGGCCTTGTCCTTCCTTTCATGGTATATTTCTGTTGGGGAAGGGAAGGGTTTAAGGACAAAGTCTTATAAAACAGTCTTAAAATATGTCTCTTATTATGGGCTTACGTTTGGGATTCTTTTTCCCCTGTTAGCTTTGGATATTTAATGCATTTCAGGATCCTGAAACCCAGAACTGGAGGTATTTTGAGGTGAACCTACTAAGAATCCATTTTCTGCTTATTTTGCTCTATTTTTCATGAAATGAAAAATGAGAACATAAGGTCAGACTTCAGTGCATTGTATTAACATTAAGATTCAGTAAAATCTCATGTCTTATAAATAAGAGGAAAGATCTCAGTGGCAACGGAAGAAAAAGCAACAGATGACGGATGCTGTTCCTGCAAGATGAATAACCAAGTGTACTCACCGAATCCCATTTTCCATCACCTGCCAGGCTTGAGAAATGGAAATGCCACACAGGCCACCATGTTGGCTTGGGCCGTGAAATTCCACACAGTTACCCCAAAGCCAAGGGTAACAGCTGAGAGAAACCTGAAAAGAATGACATGTGATTGATTACACTTGGGAGACTTAGCAAGTCTTGTTGAAACTTGTATAAAAACATAACAGAGGGATTGGTTCAAGATGGCAAAGTAGAAGGACGTGCACTCACTCCCTCTTGCGAGAGCACCAGAATCACAACTAACTGCTGAACAATCGTCCACAGGAAGACACTGGAACTCACCAAAAAAATACCCCACATCCAAAGACAAAGGGGAAGCCACAATGAGACAGTAGGAGGGATGCAATCACAATAAAATCAAATCCCATAACCACTGGGTGGGTGACTCACAAACCGGAGAACAATCATACCACAGAAGTCCACACACTGGAGTGAAGGTTCTGAGCCCTAGGTCAGGCTTCCCAACCTGGGGGTCCGGCAATGGGAGGAGGAATTCCCAGAGAATCAGACTTTAAAGGCTAGTGGGATTTGGTTGCAGGACTTTGACAGGACTGGGGGAAACAGAGACTCCACTCTTGGAGGGCACACACGAAGTAGTGTGCGCATCGGGACCCAGGGGAAGCAGCAGTGACCCCATAGGAGACTGAACCGACCTACCTGCTAGTGTTGGAGGGTCTCCTGCAGAGGCAGGGGGTGGCTGTGGCTCACTGCGGGGACACGGACACTGACAGCAGAAGTTCTGGGAAGTACTTCTTGGCGTGAGCCCTCCCAGAGTCTGCAATGAGCCCCACTAAAGAGCCTGTAGCCTCCAGTGCTGGGTCACCTCAGACCAGCAACCAACAGGGAGGGAACTCAGCCCCACCCATCAGCAGACAAGCGGGTTAAAGTTTTACTGAGCTCTGCCCACCAGAGCAACACCCAGCTTTACCCACCACCAGTCCCTCCCATCAGGAAGCTTACACAATCCTCTGAGATAGCCTCATCCACCAGAGGGCAGACAGCAGAAGCAAGAAGAACTACAATCCTGTAGCCTGTGGAACGAAAACCACATTCACAGAAAGATAGACAAAATGAAAGGCAGAGGACTATGTACCAGATGAAGGAAAAAGATAAAACCCCAGAAAAACAATTAAATGAAGTGGAGATAGGCAAATTTCCTGAAAAAGAATTCAGAATAATGATAGTGAAGATGATCCAGAACCTCGGAAAAAGAATGGAGGCAAAGATCGAGAAAATGCAAGAAACGTTTAACAAAGACCTAGAAGAATTAAAGAACAAACAGAGATGAACAATACAATAACTGAGATGAAAAATACACTAGAAGGAATCAATAGCAGAATCACTGAGGCAGAAGAACGGATAAGTGACCTGGAAGACAGAATGGTGGAATTCACTGCTGTGGAACAGAATAAAGAAAAAAGAATGAAAAGAAATGAAGACATTTCTAAGAGACCTCTGGGACAACATTAAACGCACCAACATTCGCATTATAGGGGTCCCAGAAAGAGAAGAGACAGATAAAGGACCTGAGAAAATACTTGAAGAGATTATAGTCAAAAACTTCCCTAACATGGGAAAAGAAATAGCCACCCAAGTCCATGAAGCGCAGAGAGTCGCAGGAAGGATAAACCCAAGGAGAAACACTCCGAGACACATAGTAATCAAATTAACAAAAATTAAAGGCATTTTTCACAGAACTAGAACAAAAAATTCCACAATTTGTATGGAAACACAAAAGACCCCGAATAGCCAAAGCAATCTTGAGAAAAAAAAAACGGAGCTGGAGGAATCAAGCTCCCTGACTTCAGACTATACTACAAAGCTACAGTAATCAAGACAGTATGGTACTGCCACAAAAACAGAAGTATAGATCAATGGAATAGGATAGAAAGCCCAGAGATAAACCCACACACATATGGTCACCTTATCTTTGATAAAAGAGGCAAGAATATACAGTGGAGAAAAGACAGCCTCTTCAATAAGTGGTGCTGGGAAAACTGGACAGCTACATGTAAAAGAATGAAATTAGAACACTCCCTAACACCATACACAAAAATAAACTCAAAATGGATTAAAGACCTAAATGTAAGGCCAGATACCATCAAACTCTTAGAGGAAAACATAGGCAGAACACCCTATGACATAAATCACAGCAAGATCCTTTCTGACCCACCTCCTAAAGCAATGGAAATAAAAACAAAAATAAACAAATGGGACCTAATGAAACTTAAAAGCTTTTGCACAGCAAAGGAAACCATAAACAAGACGAAAAGACAGCCCTCAGAATGGGAGAAAATATTTGCAAATGAAGCAACTGACAAAGGATTAATCTCCAAAACATACAAGCAACTCATGCAGCTCATATCAAAAAACCAAACAATTCAATCCAAAAATGGGCAGAAGACCTAAATAGACATTTCTCCAAAGAAGATATACAGATTGCCAATAAACACATGAAAGAATGCTCAACATCATTAATCGTTAGAGAAATGCAAATCAAAACTACAATGAGATACCATCTCACACCGGTCAGAATGGCCATCATCAAAAAATCTAGAAACAATAAATGCTGGAGAGGGTGTGGAGAAAAGGGAACCCTCTTGCACTGTTGGTGGGAGTGTAAATTGTTACAGCCACTATGGAGAAGAGTATGGAGGTTCCTTAAAAAACTAAAAATAGAACTACCATACGACTCAGCAATCCCACTACTGGGCATATACCCTGAGAAAACCATAATTCAAAAAGAGTCATGTACCAAAATGGTCATTGCAGCTCTATTTACAATAGCCAGGACATGGAAGCAACCTAAATGTCCATTGACAGATGAATGGATAAAGAAGATGTGGCAGATATATACAATGGAATATTACTCAGCCATATAAAGGAACGAAATTGAGTTATTTGTAGTGAGGTGGATGGACCTAGAGACTGTCATACAGAGTGAAGTAAGTCAGAAACAGAAAAACAAATACCGTATGCTAACACATATATAAGGAATCTAAAAAAAAAAAAAATAGAAAATGGTCAGAAGAACCTAGGGGCAAGACGGGAATAAAGATGCAGACCTACTAGAGAATGGACTTGAGGATACGGGGAGGGGGAAGGGTAAGCTGGGACAAAGTGAAAGAGTGGCATGGACATATATACACTACCAAACGTAAAATAGATAGCTAGTGGTAAGCAGCTGCATAGCACAGGGAGATTAGCTTGGTGCTTTGTGACCCCCCTAGTGGGGTGGGATAGGGAGGGTGGGAGGGAGGGAGATGCAAGAGGGAAGAGATATGGGGACATATGTATATGTATAACTGATTCACTTTGTTATAAAGCAGAAACTGACACACCATTTTAAAGCAATTATACTCCAATAAAGATGTTAAGAAAAAAAAAAGACAAAAAAAATTATTAAAAGCAACAAGGGAAAAACGACAAATAACATAGAAGGGAACTCCCGTAAGGTTAACAGCTGATTTCTCTGCAGAAACTCTACAGGTTAGAAGGGAGTCGCACAATATATTTAAAGTGATGAAAGGGAAGAACCTACAACCAAGATTACTCTACCCGACAAGGATCTCATTCAGATTCAAAAGAGAAATCAAAAGCTTTACAGACAAGCAAAAGCTAAGAGAATTCAGCACCACCAAACCAGCTTTACGACAAATGCTAAAGGAACTTCTCTCTAAGTGGGAAACACAGGAGAAGAAAAGGACCTACAAAAACAAACTGAAAACAATTAAGAAAATGGTAATAGGAACATATATATAGATAATTATCTTAAATGGGAATGGATTAAATGCTGCAACCAAAAGACACAGGCTCGCTGAATGGATATAAAAACAAGACCCATATATATGCTGTCTGCAAGAGACCCACTTCAGACCTAGGGCACATACAGACTGAAAGTGAGGGGATGGAAAAAGATACTCCATGCAAATGGAAATCGAAAGAAAGCTGGAATAGCAATACTCATATCAGATAAAATAAGCTTTAAAATAAAGTGTTACAAGAGATAAGGAGGGACACTACAGAATGATCAAAGGATCAATCTAAGAAGAAGATATAACAATTATATATGCACCCAACATAGGAGCACCTCAATACATAAGGCAAATGCTAACAGCTATAAAAGAGGAAATTGACAGTAACACAATAAGAGTGGAGGACTTTAACACCTCACTTACACCAATGGACAGATCATCCAGACAGAAAATTAATAAGGAAATACAAGCTTTATATGACACAATAGACCAGATAGACTTAATTTTCAGACATTCCATCCGAAAACAGCAGATTACACTTCTCAAGTGTAAATAGAACATTCTCTAGGATAGATCACATCTTGGGTCACAAATCAAGCCTCTTTAAATTTAAGAAAATTGAAATCATGTCAAGCATCTTTTCCAACCACAATGCTATGAGATTAGAAATCAATTACAGGGAAAAAAAACACAAATACATGGACGCTAAACAATACGTTACTAAATAACCAAGAGATCACTGAAGAAATCAAAGAGGAAATCAAAAAATACCTAGAGAGAAATGACAATGAAAACACGACGATCCAAAACCTATGGGATGCAGCAAAAGCAGTTCTAAGAGGGAAGTTTATAGCAATACAATCCTACCTGAAGAAACAAGAAAAATCTCGAATAAACAATCTCACCTTACACCTAAAGGAACCAGAGAAAGAAGAACAAACAGAACCCAAAGTTAGTAGAAGGAAAGAAATCATAAAGATCAGAGCAGAAATAAGTGGAATAGAAACAAAGAAAACAATAACAAAGATCAATAAAACTAAAAGCTGGTTCTTTGAGAAGATAAACAAAGTTGATAAACCTTTAGCCAGACTCATCAATAAAAAAAGGGAAAAGACTCAAATCAATAGAATTAGAAATGAAAAAGGAGAAGTAACAACTGACACTGCAGAAATACAAAGGATCATGAGAGATTACTACAGGCAGCTATATGCCAATAGAATGGACAACCACGAAGAAATGGGCAAATTCTTAGAAAGGTATAACCTTCCAAGACTGAACGAGGATGAACTAGAAAATATGAACGGACCAATGACAATAATGAAATTGAAACTGTGATTAAAAATCTTCCAACAAACAAAAGTCCAGGACCACATGGCTTCACAGGTGAATTCTATAAAACATTTAGAGAAGAGCTAACACTCATCCTTCTCAAACTCTTCCAAAGAATTGCAGAGAAAGGAACACTCCAAACTCATTCTACAAGGCCACCATCACCCTGATATCAAAGCCAGACGATACTACAAAAAAAGAAAATTACAGACCAATATCACTGATGAATATAGATGCAGAAATTCTCAACAAAATACTAGCAAACAGAATCCAACAACACATTAAAAGGATCATACACCATGATCAAGTGGAATTTATCCTAGGGAGGCAAGGATTCTTCAATATATGCAAATCAATAAATGTGATACACCATATTAACAAATTGAAGAATAAAAACCATATGGTCATCTTAATAGATGCAGAAAAAGCTTTTGACAAAATTCAACACCCATTTATGATAAAAACTCTCCAGAGAGTGGGCATAGAGGGAATCTACCTCAACACAATAAAGGCCATATATGACAAACCCACAGCAAATACCATTCTCAAAAGTGAAAAACTGAAAGCATTTCCTCTAAGATCAGGAATGAGACAAGGATGACCACTATTATTCAACATAGTTTTGGAAGTCCTAGCCATGGCATTCACAGAAGAAAAAGAAATAAAAGGAATACAAATTGGAAAAGAAGAAGTAAAGCTGTCACTGTTTGCAGATGACATGATACTATACATAGAGAATCCTAAAAATGCCGCCAGAAAACTACTAGAGCTAATCAATGAATTTGGTAAAGTTGCAGGATACAAAATGAATGCACAGAAATCTCTTGCATTCCTATACACTAACAATGGAAGATCAGAAAGAGAAATTAAGGAAACAATCCCATTTACCATTGCAGCAAAAAGAATAAAATACCTAGAAATAAACCTACCTAAGGAGGTAGAAGACCTGTACTCAGAAAACTATAAGACACTGATGAAAGAAATCAAAGATGACATAAACAGATGGAAAGATATACCATGTTCTTGGATTGGAAGAATCAATATTGTGAAAATGACTGTACTACCCAAAGCAATCTACCAGTTCAATGCAATCCCTATTAAATTACCAGTGGCATTTTTTACAGATCTAGAACAAAACATCTTAAAATTTGTATGGAGACACAAAAGACCCCGAATAGCCAAAGCAATCTTGAGGGAAAAAAACAGAGCTGGAGAAATCAGACTCCCTGACTTCAGACTCTACTACAGAGCTACAGTAATCAAGACAGTATGGTACTGGCACAAAAACAGAAATATAGATCAATGAAAAAGGATAGAAAGCCCAGAGATAAACCCACGCACATATGGTCACCTTATCTTTGATAAAGGAGGCAAGCATATACAGTGGAGAAAAGACAGCCTCTTCAATAAGTGGTGCTGGGACAACTGGACAGCTACATGTAAAAGAATGAAATTAGAACAGTCCCTGACACCATACACAAAAATAAACTCCAAATGGATTAAAGACCTAAATGTAAGACTGGACACTATAAAACACTTAAAGGAAAACATAGGCAGAACACTCTATGACATAAATCACAGCAAGATCCTTTTTGACCCACCTCCTAGAGAAATGGAAATAAAAACAAAAATAAACAAATGAGATCTAATGAAACTTAAAAGCTTTGGCCCGGCAAAGGAAACCATAAACAAAACAAAAAGACAACCCTCAGAATGGGCGAAAATATTTGCAAACGAATTAACAGACAAAGGATTAATCTGCAAAATATGTAAATAGTTCATGCAGCTCAATATTAAGAAAACAAAATTCAATCCAAAAATGAGCAGAAGACCTAAATAGACATTTCTCCAAAGACGGCATACAGAATGTCCAAGAGGCACATGAAAAGATGCTCAACATCATTAATTATTAGAGAAATGCAAATCAAAACTACAATGAGGTATCACCTCACACTTCTTAGAATGGGCATCATCAGAAAATCTACAAACAACAAATTCTGGAGTGGGTGTGGAGAAAAGGGAACCCTCTTGCACTGTTGGTGGGAATGTAAATTGATACAACCACTATGGAGAACAGTATGGAGGTTCCTTAAAAAACTAAAAATAGAACTACCATATGACCCAGCAATCCCACTCCTGGGCATATACCCTGAGAAAACCATAATTCAAAAGGACACATGCACCCCAATGTTCATTGCTACACTATTTACAATAGCCAGGTCATGGAAGCAACCTAAATGCCCATTGACAGATGAATGGATAAAGAAGATGTTGTACATATATACAATGGAATATTACTCAGCCATAAAAAGCAACAACATTGGATCATTTGTAGAGACGTGGATGGACCCTAGAGACTGTCATACAGAGTGAAGCAAGTCAGAAAGAAACAAATATCATATATTAAAGCATATATGTGGAATCTAGAAAAATGGTACAGATGAACCGGTTTGCAAAGCAGAAATAGAAACACAGATGTAAAGAACAAATGTCTGGACACCAAAGGGGGAAAGCGAGGGGGGGCGGGTGGTAGTGGTGGGATGAATTGGGAGATTAGGATTGACATGTATACACTAATATGTATAAAATAGATAACTAATAAGAACCTGCTGTATAAAAAAAATTAAATTAAATTAAAAAAAAATAACATATAACAGCCCCAGAAATAATCAGTGTTGAGCCTGGGTCACACTGTGTAAAATAACTCAAGTATTTCTGATTAATTTGGTCTCTGGCTGCATTTGCTAGGAAGTCTTGCTGTGCGTGCATGTGTGTGTATGTGTGTGTGTGTGTGTGTGTGTGTGTGTATGCTGTATGCTGTGTGCTGTGTGTACTTATTAAGGATTCAGTTACTTTGGTTGGCCAGCAGAGAGCTAAAGCCTGTGACTGATTTATGGAGTATTTCTTTCTCTTAATTGACCAGCCATGGTACAAATCCCATTCTGTGAACATAGAGGCTTATGCATAAGCAATAAGCACAAACGGATCTTCTGGTTAAGGTCAAAGTCTGTTCCTTTTACATTCTACAACCCCATCTCCATCTCCCAGGACACTTTATAAAGGCTGAATTTTTCAAATCCAGTACCTTTTTTCTTTTTTCCCCCGGAGCTGCCTCCTTCTGAATCAGAGTATTTTGCTTAGGGAGGATTAGATGTAGATTTCTTTCAATAGACAGATTTATTCCAAACATCCCCAGTCATGTGTCTTTCACTGTACAAGTAACTGTACTTCAGTTGCCAACAATGGATACTGGTACAGGTTACCTTGAGCAAAAAAGGAATTTATGGAAAGGATAGAGTGCTTGATTGAATTAAAGGAAAGGCAGCATAACCAGGTGTCAGAAAGAAAGCAGAGGTTTCCTGGGAATCTAGGTAGCGAAAACAAACGTTCTTCTTGGCCTACCATGGACAGGGTAGATGAGCTACACAGTCTTCTCTTGTGAGGTTCACCACTTGTGGTAAACTCGTAGTGATGGTAGGGATGCAAGGTAGGTGGAAACTGCTGCTTCTTAGAACCCAAGCTCAGACCAGCACTCTGCCACCTTCACTCACATGCATTGGCCAGAGCAAACCACACAGCCCAGCTGTCGACCCACGAGGCTGGGAAACATTTCTTGCTGGTAGCAGGGTAGCAGGAGGAACAGCAAAGTCACATAACAAAGGGCATGGATATAGGGAGGGGCAGACAGTTGTGGTCAATCATTCAATCTACCTCGAGGTCATTTCCTAAAGATAATGTGGAGTAACAATATCAAGGGGGAGAATGGATGCAAGGCAAGCAAGTGAAGGTCTTCAATGGGATGGCGGTGCCGTTTATAATTTGTCTGGCACATTGGCAGTGCTGGCAGACGTCTCTTGATACATAGGATTGTGGGTATGAGGAGAAGTTTGGGGTGAGTTTCAGAGAGCATAGTTTCCAATCCATACATGTATCTGTGGAAAATTGCTACTCCGGCCGGGCAGTGGAAAGGGGTCCTGGAGTTGCCCTTCCCATGTTTGGAAAGGGGAAGAAAGAGCTTGTTCTTCTGCTTAGAATCAAGTGTGCAACCATCTCTTGGAAATGCGCTCATGCCACCTGGAAGATCATTCAACGCAGCTTTCACCCTCAAGGTTGCTCTTGGTGTTCATTTTGAGTCTCATTTGCAAAAAGTTGTTGAAATTATAAGGAGGGTTACACCGTGGGTACCCACATTCTTTATGGATGTTGTGGTTATCTATAAACGTGTAATAAATTACCCCAAACTTAGTGGCTCAGAACAACCATTTATTATGCTCATAGATTCTGTAGGTCAAGAATTCAGACAGAAAACAGCAGGACTGATTTGCCTCTGCTCCATAATGTCTGGGACTTCAGAGAGAAGACTCAAGAACTGGGAGTGGTTGACAGCTGGGAGCTAGAATCATCTGAAGGTTCCATCCCTCACATGCTTGGTGGTTGCTACTGGCCATTGGCCGAGACCTTACCCGCTGGAACTGTTGGCTGGGACATCTATACACTCCCTTTTCTCGTAGTCTGGACAGTCACTCCACACAGCGGCTGGGTTCAAGGGTGAGCAGCCCAAGATAACCAGGTGGAAGCTGTACCGTCTTTGTAAATCTACCCTTCGAGGTTGACAGTGCAGTGGCATTTCCACAGCATTCTATTCATTGAGGCAATTACAAAGGCTTCCTGAGTTTCAAGGGGAGGGGAATAAATTTTACTTCTCGATGGCAAGGTAATGAAAGAACATTTGGAATCCAAAATGTTGATGCAGCTTTTAAATTTTTAATGTTTTTAAGGTTTTCCTTTAAAATTTTTATTTCCTGCTGTCCAAAAGTTGTTCTTGATGCAGCTTTTTTAGACAATACTGTTTGCTACTGTAGTCTGCCATCTGGCTACAAGTATACACATCCCTCCCACAAACTCATCCTTCTCTCAAGACCCCTAGTTTCATCTGATTATGGCATCCGGCTTGAGGCCCAGGACCCTGTCATCTAAATCAGTTCCAGGGTTGGGAAGGGCATGGTACAGGAGCAGCCGTGTTGGGCAGTGCTTACTTTCACACCCACATCCAGGTGGTTTTAATAGAATTTAAATCGTTTTAATAGAATTTCCTAGGTGAAGGAACTACACAGAGATAGCTTTACAAGGCACTGAAGGTCTATGAGTTGATCAGTCAGCAGCCTGGTCTAAACCAAGTGTGGCTTCTGTCAAAATTCAGTACGGGTTCCAGGTGAGCCCGAGACCCAGACTTCCTCAGCAGAGAACTGGGGTGAAAATGCGGTACAGGGCAAATAAACAGCTGGGGGCAGGCCACAGGTATTGGGATCGTGAGAGATAGGTCAGGTGCTTTCATGTTTGCCTCAGGGACTTAGGAGCCACTGGGCATATTAGATACAGGTGTGGCGGAGACAGACTCTCTGAGGCCAGGCAGGGGCTGTGCCACACATACCTAAAGCCTAACCCCTGTGGGAATGAGGACAAGTCCTGAGCAAACAGGAGCTGATGCTTTGCTTAGATTACTATCAACGGTCATTTTACCCGCTTTGTGTTTTCATGTGGGCCTGCTAGGTGTGTCACTGTTCCAGCGTTTTAATAGCGTTTCCTAGCTGAAGGAACTACACAGAGATAGCTTTACAAGGCACTGAAGTATTTCCCCGACTCATGCTCAACAGTAAAGATACTGTTGTTCCCCTTCAAATAAATGACTCTGCTGTCACCCTTTTTCTGGATCCTACCCACTTCTCTAACTTATCCATAATCAAACCTACCCAGAACCACTTAACTAAAATCAAAGAATCTCAGTGTGAGCTCAGACATCACTGAGCTCATAAAAGTTGTAGTGTTCCCCAAGAAAGCTTGAGGGCTTACATGTCTGTATGCATCTAAGAGATGAGCAAAGGATTTGAATAGACATTTTTTCCAAGGAAGATATACATCATTAGGGAAATATAAGTCAAAACCACAATGAGTACCACTTTATAGTCACTAGGATGGCTATAGTCAAAACCACAGCTGAAACATGTGTTGGCAGGGATCTGGAGAAACTAGAACTCTCCTACATTGCTGGTGGGAATGTGAAATGGTGCAGCCACTTTGGAAAACAGTCTTTCGAGGCCGTTCCTCAAAAGGCTGAACATACAGTCTCCCATAAGTTCTACTACTAGGCATGTACGCAAGAACAATGAAGCATGTCCACACATGTTCACAGCAGCGTCATTTATAATAACTAAAAAGTGGAAGCAATGTGAACATCCATCAACTGATGAATGGGTAAACAAATGTGGTCTATCCATATAATGGAACATCATTTGGCAATGAAAAGAAATGAAGTATCGGAACATGCTACAACATGGATGAACCTCGAACACATTGTGAAATGTTTGAAAGAAGCCAGTCACAAAAGGCCACATACTATGTGATTCCATTTATACAAAATGTCCACAGTAGGCAAATCTATAGAGACAGAAAGTAAATTAGCAGTTGTGCAGGGCTGGGGGTGGGAAGAGGAAAGAGAGCGACTATTAAGGGGCGTAAGTTTTTTTTGGGTGGGGAAGGGTAAATGCAAATGTTCTAAAATTGATTGTAGTGTTGGTCGCGCAACTTAAAACACATTGAATTGTACACTATAAGTAGGTGAATTGTATGGTATATAAATTATATCCCAGTAAAGGTGTTTTTTAAGATTAAAAAAAGACTTCAAAACTGTCTTGATCTTATTATATGTCTTATGTCTGGAGCCAGTCCAACTGCCTCTCTCCACCCTTTCAGTTGCTCTGTCTGAACTGGAAGTTGTCAGGGGTCAAGGGAGGGAAAGGCACTTCAGCCTTGGTAAAGTCTTTAAGCAAGATCACAAGAGAGTCAGTTTTGCTTTGTTTTTAAAATTGTCCTGCTCTATTCCTTGTTCTCTTCTATGTTCATTTAGTTCAGGAACCCCAAATGCCAAAACTTTTATTTCATCGAGATTCGACCCTCTTGTCATAGAGAAGAGAGAATGTTATTATTCCTGACTGTCCTCAGTAGAATTAACACATTAACAGAAGCACACAGAGAGGGGACCATGCTTACGATCATGGTGTGTTTGTTGATAGTGCAATTTTAGGCAACGATCAAAGAAGAGTTTGTAGTCTTTTTTTCTTCTTCAAATCACAGTCTACAGGCAACAGCTATGAGGTGGTAGTGCTGTGCTCTGTAGTGTTTGCTTTTCCATGTTTTTTTTTCTCTTTCTCTTTCTCTCCCCACCCCTTCTCTTTCTCTCTCCACCCCATTTTTTGCCACATGTATTGGGTAGGAAAAAAGAAGATATTAAAGGGGTCTGGTACCCCTTTTGTCATCAGCCTTTATGAGGCTTTGGAAACGTTTGTTGTCAGAAAGATTACAGGTGTAACAACATGACTCTTAGGCCACAAATTCAAGCAGGCATTTCTCTCCTTCCTTTCAGTCAACACTGTTTAGATGGTGAGCACCCACCTTCCAGGCTGGCAGGCAGTTCAGCCTCTGTCCTCCTTGTGGCCTCCCCACCCAGGGTCATGCTAAGGCTCCAAGGTCATAGGTGCTGCCAAGCCACTGTGGTGGCTTTGTCCTCCCCTGTGCTTTGTCCCTTTGTTCATGGTCCCCTAAGGTCCAGGGGTTCTGCCACCACTCCACTGGTGTTGCAGGAATGACTGACAATGTGAACGTCAGAGCATCGGATATGGCCTTCCTAGGAACACCACCAAGACATGCTGATGCCGAAAACTCAGCCTCTGTGCACCGGTGCCAAATCTAATCTCAGAGACAGAGTTTTGGGTGAAGTAGAAAAGAATAGCTTTACTGCTTTGCCAGGCAAAGGGGGACACAGTGGGCTCCTGCCCTCAAAACTGTGTGTCCCGACCAGGGGAGATTTGGTGAGTTTTATAGCCATGGTTCAAGGATGGGGTTGCTGATAAGGATCAAGGTGTGTGCAGGGCCTGCGCTCCTTTAATCTGGTCTCAGGTAATCTGATGAGTTTCTGTGGTTCCTTTAATCTGGAATGAAGATGCTGACATCTTCCATTTGGTGGGGGTTTTAGTTCTGCAGAAGAGCTCAAAGATATTGTTACTGTGTCCCTTGAGGGGGAACCAGGACCCTGCCCCAAGGCTGCACTACTGTTTCTTGACTGTTCCTCCCTTGTCTCTGCATCCCCTCCCTTCCCTGATCAGCAACTGTTTGAACCTGCCCTTTGGAACTCAGGGAAGGTCATAGAGGCTGAAGTCTATTCCCTACAAACAAGAAACGGGGGACACAGAAAGACTTCCATGCCCAGGAGCCCCAAAGGGTCCTGCTCGGTTTCAGTACGACTGAGGCTTTGCCTTTCAGGAAGCAGAACACCAGTCCCCACTGGTCAGGAGACCCTGCCCTGTGCCCACCTCACTCTCTGTGACTTTTCTTCTCCTCTCTTGTTGCACTTGGAAAGCCACTTCAACTGACTTAAACTTTTGAAACTAAAAGCCAAGGCATGAAGTGTGTTGACAGTCTCTGCTTTCCAACCTGCTGCATTCCTCTGCCTTCTTGGCTTTGGAAACACAAATATTAATAGTGCAAAAAAGCAATCATTCTGCAGAAGAATCTGGGAATTGCTTTGGGGGTGTCTAGCCTACTACCACCTGGAGACAGTGACAGAATTGTGCTCCATGAGAGCGGGGGCAGTTTGTCTCTGATCCACCGTCGCCATGTCCTCTTGGGGCCAAAGGGAATGTTTGCAGGTATAAATTAGTACCTACAGAGAGCTGCATGCTTGCCTCTGTCACAGAGGGGAGGTGGGATGGGGGTGGGTGAGCGTTTTCCACTGCCTGGATGGACCTGGAGTTGCTAATGCTGGGTGAGTGCCCGAGGGGATGGTGTTACCTTATTTTATTTATGTTTTCACAGCTCATTGGATTCAAATTCTGCTTTTTGTTTTTTTGACTCAGCTCTCTTTGTCCACTCTTAGCGATGAAAATTGTAGTCTTATTTTGCTTCCATGGCAATAAATGTATAGCATTGTCTTTATCACTCTCTCTCTATACATATATATATTTATAATTATATTTATATTTATATACTTCTATAATATACTTTATATAATTATAAATAAGTATATAATTATTTATATACTGCTAATAGTAAAATATTAAAATTATATGTATATAATTGTTGTCAGCCTCAATAGCATTTCTTGGATAAGAGTTTCTCCAGGTGGCTTTTCAGGAACTGGATTCCTGCTGTGTATGCCACTTTCTCTTACCAAGAGAGGCTGTAGGGTAGAGTGTTCCGAGCCCAGCATCCCCACGCGGCCGCTTGCTTGCTCTGTGATTTTGAAAAGGCTGCTTCGCCTCTGTGCTTCAGTTTCCTTTTCCCTGAAATGGGAACGGTGTTGACAGTGTCACCTCATGGGCAAGTGGTGATCATAGAATGAATGAATGTGGCTGTCATCCCTAGAGCCCCCCGGAGCGCACACTCGTAGGAGGAGGTAACTGTCTTTGGAGCATCTCTATTATTTGATTTTTATTTTAAAAAAGCATATAAATGGAATAAAGTGTTGGGGGGAGACATAGAAGTAATTGTCTCGCTCTTCTGCTAAAATCAAAGAAGTGAGCCAAACAAACAAAGCGACCTCAGGGGATCCTCCTTTTACCCAGCAGTGAAAGCCCAAAGCTGTGACGAGGGTATTCAGGCCCCCTGCAGCCTGGCCTCACCCGCCCCCACCTCTGCTCCTCATCCTCACGGTGTCTGCACGCCACCCCCACCAGACTCTGTTCACGCTCGCCCTTCCCCTCGTACGCCAGAACGTCTCCCTGCCCTTTGGAGGAGGGCGCGTGTCACCCTCCTCTGCCTGTGAAAGTCTTTTTATTGTTAAGGGTCTGTGTAGCACTTCCTTTGTGAAGTCTTCTGTTTTCCCCAACTCAGAGGTACTCACTCTCTTTAGCCCAGACAACGTTAAAATAAACAAGAAAAAACTCAACGTTATATGTTGGCACTTACTTCCTCTACTTTGTTTTACCATTAATTGTACATTTGTACTTCTCACTCTGTTGGAGACCACACTATCATTTTTCTTTTTTTTTGTTTTGTTTTCTTAACTTTTTATTTTATATTGGCATATAGTTCATTAACAGTGGTGTGTTAGTTTCAGGTGTACAGCAAAGTGTTTCAGTTATACATATACATGTATCTATTCTTTTTCAAATTCTTTTCCCATTTTGATTATTACGTAATACTGAACAGAGTTCCCTGTGCTGTACAGTAGGTCCTTGTTAGTTATCTATTTTAAGTATAGCAGTGAGTACACGTCAATCCCAAATTCCTTCCCCACACGCTATCATTTGCCTATTGCAGTTTTTCCAAGTTTTTAGTATGAGAATTTTCTTTCTTTTTTTTTTTAATATTTATTTATTTATTTGGCTGCCCCAGGTCTTAGTTGCAGCATGTGGGATCTTTAGTTGCAGCATGTGAACTCTTAGATGTGGCATGCTGGCTTTTAGTTGCAGCATGTGGACTCTAGTTCCCTGACCAGGGATCGAACGTGGTCCCCCTGCACTGGGAGTGTGGAGTCTTAACTGCTGGACCACAAGGGAAGTCCCCAGTATGAGAATTTTCAAAGGTATAAAGGAGTTGAAGGAATCGAGCAAGGAATGCAATCCACAAACCGACCGCTTTTATTCCACGTTTGTTGCCACGTTGTCACATTTTATATATATGTACTTTGTGTATATGTACTTTATTTCCACTGAACCATATAATTGTATGTGTCAGACATCATGACACTGTGCCCCAACTGCTTCAGCACACCACTCTCAGAGATAAGGACAAACTCAAAATCATCATGATTCATGAGTCATCATTAGTGATTCCCTAATGTCACCTAAGACGCAGTCCAAATCCAGTTCCTCCAGTGGAGGGAAGACCATGTCTTCATCCCTATTTATATCATGGAGATATAAATGGAGAATATGGAGAATATCACCTTCTGTCGAAGAAGCTGAGGCTGCTGATGTCATTGGGAGCCATTTTCTTGCAGAAAGTAGCCTTTTCTATTACATTTTGAATGTTGTTTCTCTAGGCCTTTTCAGCCTTAGCTTTGATACCCCCTCTTTTTCTCCCTCTCTCTCTCTGTCTTTTTCCCCCCAGTAATCTGGTGCTATGGGAATGAGACTAAATGTTTTCCTTTAGAGACAGGAATTTTAGGAATATTGAATTGCATTTTCTTTCTACTGGCACAGCAATCTTGTTCACTTTTCTGAGAGTTGTAGTGTTTTTTGTTTGTTTGTTTGTTTTTTGTTTTTTGTAAAATCCTGGAGGCTGTGACAATATAATCAACCCTAATCTGGGGATTGGTTGTTGAGCCAGTGGGTTATGTAGAGATTTTGCTTCTCCTGTTTTCTTCTGTCTCCCTCCAGGCCATTTCAGTGAACTCAGGTATTTTCCTGACAGTGAAAAATCAAAGGAAAGGAAATTGAATACATATTCTCTTACTTTTTTAACAGCTCTGGCCAAAGAGTTGGTAGTGATTGAATCTCAGGCTAAATTTAGGTTTGTGGATTATGACTGAATTTTCCTTTCCCAGAATCTCCTTGTTCCCATTAGTGAGAAATATCAAGAGTTACTTTTAATAAGTAAAGTGCATTAAGGAATTTAAAGAGTTTGTGTCAGTACAAGAATAATTTTTATAAGAACTGTCAATCGGAAACTGATACTGCCACTAATAGGAAAGAAAGAGTCTGTCATGATTCAGAGACACCCTTCCCATTTGATGTGTCCAAAGCTAAATCCAGTGCTTTGGTTAGGATTATAATTCATTTCTCTGCCGCTGTTTTGCTTTTTTAGTTTCATGACTTTGTGACTTTGTATGAAGTGCTTTAAGCACTATATCCAAGATATATTAAAACTATGAAAAACATACATTTATATCTTCTTGGTTAGCCTAACAAAAATGGATTTTTTTGTTGTGTTGTATTATTTGTAAAAGCAAAGCTTGCAATCCAGCTTCTGCACCATTGAATTATTTATGCTAAAACTCTTGTCTTAGTTTACTAAAATGTAAATTCTGACATAAAAAGTACTAAAGTACTTTGAGATTAATTTAGACTCAAACAGTCCATCTCAGAAGAAATACACTCATTGCTGATGTTTATTCAGCCCAGAAAAGCAAAACAGATGGCTAAAACGGCAAGAAAGGGAAATGACAGTAGAAAGAAACATGACAAATAAAACCAAGATTTAGTTCATAAAAGTTTATATGCTAATTAAACATACATTAAAAGTATAGGCTTTATCACATTATACTGTTTTGTTTTCCTTAGTGCTCTGTTCAAGACATGAAAGGTAGCGTTAATTGGTTGGTAACATGCCCATTGTCTGTCTTCCCTCCTGAGTGTAGATCCATGAAGGCAGAGACTGTCTGTCATGTTTATTACTGTTTATAACTGTATCCCCCATGCCTGGTAGGAGAGGGCCTGGCTTATAGCATGTGCTTACCAAGTGTCTGTTGAATAAATGGATAACTCAATCTTTTTTTAAAAAATTAATTTTATTAACATATAATTTACATACCATACAGTGCACTCATTTAGAAGTGTCTAGTTCAACACATTTTGACAAATAAATACACTAATGTAACCATCATTCCAATCAAGGGTATCTGGATGACTCAGTCTTTTGTGTGTGTATGTATCTATAGGTATATATATATCTACATATATCTTGTATAGGTATATCTTGTGTGTGTGTGTGTATATATATATACATATAAATCTTAGCAAGCTCAATGATTAAATGAGTCATTGTTAGATTATTTAAGATAGTCCTTAAGTAAGGCTCAGGGTTGTATTTTTTTTTTAATATTCAAAACCCACTTTATTTTTCCTATTTCAGTGAGAATTTAGCAAGAAGTTATTATGTCCAAAGTTCTCACAGTTAGTTATAAAATAGAAAGCAGTCAACTAAGAACTCAGCTCAAGATTCCTTTTCATTGAAAACTACTCGTGGACATTCCTGTCCTTCCGAACTTTGAATGAAACTGTTGATAGTAAGCTCATGAGAGAGAACATTTCTGCCAAAGTTTGTACTTTGAATTACTTTGAATTGTAACATTATCTATTTCTACCACATAGTAAGGAGAGGTAAGAATTTGAGCATATCATGAACGATTAGGACACTGAGAAATTCTCCAGTTTTTCCCATGTGAACCTTCTTAATGGAGCTTAATCATGATGTCTATAATAGTTGGTACCTCAAACATATCCTTTGTGTTGTGATCTTAGTTTAAAGCGTTACTGAAAAAAGTAGTAGTGATCCTTGAATTATCCAAATTATAGATCCTCCCTACCTACAATTCTCATTATTAAAAAAAGAACTGTAGAATTTGTGATGTCTCTGAGGTTGAAGGAAACTTGAGTTCAAGGTTATTGATTTTTAATTCACAAGAAAGAAAAAAGTCTAGGTTGTTTCTCCAAAGCCCTGTGCTAAGGATACAAAACAAGTATTTTAAGCTCTGAATCATGGTCATAAAAATAAAATATCTCATATGAATTTAGCTTTGAGTTGTTTTTTTTTTTAAACAAGATGATGGTTACTCCTTTTTAAAATTCCATGCTCACCTAGGGGAACATTCAGCTTCTCTGACCAGGGCTGATGATTTCTAGGGTCACCCTCATCTTTGCTCATGGTAGCAGCCTCCTTATTCTTTCAACAGTGAAGTATTTTGAGCTATTACTGTGAGAGCCTGACCTTGCAAATGACAGAAATGAACTTAGTGGTTTCTCTAGCTTTCAATCTCATGGCTGAGATCTCATTTTGAACCCAAATGAACATCAAATTGCTCCAAGTCCAATGATGTCCGACCCTGTGAATGCCATTGGTCACAGAATCAGTGGGGTCAACTGTAAAGGTACAGGTCCTCCAGAGTTTATTTTTTATGTTAAGTCCAAGTAGTGCCTTAAAGATAAAAAGTCCCCTCCTAGATCTCAGAGCCAAGGAGGCTCCAACAGGGAAATCTGGTATCTTGAGAATGACATTCTCCTTCTGACCCCCAATTACATGATGCTTCTTTTTTCTCTCTTTCACTAAAAGAGCACATCCCTTTATATCTGCTTTCAGTAGTCTCTAAGATTCTGAATTAGGAAGAACATCAGATGCCAAGCTCATAGCCCTTTCTTCTAAGAATTGCACAGGTTGCGTTTGGAAGCAAGGAGCAGTGTGTGGGTGCTGTGGTTTACTTTCTTTCCCCCGGCAAGGGAGGACTCCTTGTGTGTGTTGCCTGGGCTCACACAGACCCGCTGGGCTGCTCACTGCAGGGTGATGGGGCCATGCTCACCATGTCTGGGTTTCATAAAGAACAGGAGAGCTCAGGCTGTTAATTCCACTCAGACCCTCAAGCCATGTATGGTTCAGACAGATGAGCTTTGAGAATGACAGACAGGTGCCTGTTCCTCCAGGGGTGGGGGGAGGTAGGAGGGGAGTCAGAGTGCTTCCTTTTTTTTTTTTAATTTTTCTTTCCTTCTTTTTCTTTTTCTTTCTTTCTTTCTTTCTTTCTTTCTTTCTTTCTTTCTTTCTTTCTTTCTTTCTTTCTTTCTTTCTTTCTTTCTTTCTTTTTCTTTCATTCTTTCTTTTTCCTTTTTCTTTGTTTCTTCTTTCTTTCTTTCTCTTTTCTCTCTTTCTCTCCTTCTTTCTTTCTTCTTTCTTTCTGTCTTTCTTTCTCTCTCTCTTCCTCCCTCCCTCCCTTCCTTCCTTCCTTCCTTCCATTTGGCTGCAAAGCTTGCAGGGTCTTATTTCCCAGACCAGGGATGGAACGTGGGCCCCCTGCAGTGCAAGTGTGGAGTCCTAACCCCTGGGCCACCAGGGCAGTCCCTTCCTGGCTTTCTTCTGCATCTCTTTGGTTTGTTTGCACAACAAAAACATACTAAGTTCCTACTCTGTCTCTGGCCCTGGGCTCTGTTCCTTGTCAGTTTAGTTGAAGACAGTGAGCCTCAGCAGCAACCCTAACCTACCTCCCACCCTCTTTACAGACCCTAAGAAAGGTGCTCCAGCTGTGCGTCAGAAGGACCTGGGTTTGAAACCTGTTTCTGCTGCTTTGGTACCTCCAGGGCATGGATTGCATTTTTTGCCCGCCCTCCTTCCTAAGAGCACGTGATTCCCTTGGGGGAAACATCTTCCCTCTTTGTGGTCTCTCTTGGTGGGAATGTAAATCTAAGTGTGCTGCCCTTTGCTGGCTAAGCCACGACTCTCCTAGGATTTGAGTCTTGAGTAAGGCTGGATAAATATGGCAGCACCATTTATCCTAGTATAAACACTGGACAACTGTTTGAGTGATTCCTGAGCTTGGAGTTGCCCTGTTCTGGTCTTGTTTCCTGGTTCTCTATGAATGCAGGGGGGCTTCCAACTTCTTGTCAACAGATGCCCCTTTCTGCTTGTTTGCCAGAATTGGTTCCTGTGGCCTGGAATCTAAGGAGTCCTGGCTGACACACCTTTGGACCAGTTGCTTGCATCTCAGCCTTAGTTTCTGCATTTCTAAAATTAGAAGAATAATGCCTACCTGTCAGGGTGGGGTGTGGATGGAATGAGAGGGCATAGAAAAGAGCTCCGTCCCGGGCTGGGCACACAGGATGCTCACAACGGATGGCTGTTGGGGCCATGATTAACATTTGTCACGCTGGTGGTGGGAACGTAAGTTGGTGCAGCTGCTATGGGAGGCAGTGTGGAGGTTCCTCAGAAAAGTAAAAATAGAGTTGCCATATGATCCAGCAATTCCAATCCTGGGCATATACCCAGACAAAACTCTAATTCAAAAAGATACATGCACCCCTATGTTATAGCAACACTATTCACAATAGCCAAGACATAGAAACAACCTAAATGTCCATTGACAGATGAATGGATAAAGAAGATGTGGCACATATATACAATGGAATATTACTCAACCCTAAAAAAGAATGAAATAATGCCATTTTGTTCATTTTTTGTTCATTTTGGATGGAGCTAAGGATTGTCATAGTGAGAGAAGTAAGTCAGAGAAGGACAAATATCATATGATATCACTTATATGTGGAATCTAAAATATGACACAAATGAACTTATCTACAAAACAGAAACAGACTCACAGAGAACAGACTGGTGGTTGCCAAGGGGGAGGGGGGTGGGGGAGGGATGGAGTGGAAGGTTGGGGTTAGCAGATGCAAACTATTATATACAGAATGGATAAAAAACAAGGTCCTACTGTATAGCACAGGGAGCTATGTTTGGTATCCTATGGTAAACCATAATGGTAAAGAATATTTTAAAAAAAGAATGTACATACCTATATAACTGAATCACTTTGCTGTACAGCAGAAATTAACACAACATTGTAAATCAACTATACTTCAATGAAAAAAAAGACCCCCAAGACATTTGTTACATTCTCTGCTTAGGAGCCCTGCTTTGGGGTGCTTCCAGTCCAAGTCCCTCCGAGGGGACAGTCTTCCTTAGAGGTGACCTGGCTGTCTGGATTCATTGAGGAGAGACAGGCTCAGACATATAAAAATTGGAAATGAGTCAGAACCTCAAAAGCAATGAAGAAACCAACAGAGAGGAGAGGTGTGAGGAGGCCGGAGGGGGCATCTGGAGTTAGGAGGGAGCGGAGCGGGGGTGGCAGGGAAGAGGCAGCTTACATAGGTACCCACTTCCTCTTCTCACTCTCGTCCTCGGAAACCTGAGCCTTCTGTCGCTTCAGACACGTTCCCGATGATTCTGTTAGCACGAAGCCAGCGGCGTTCTGCCTGAATCCTGTCCATGGACATAGACATTTTCACTTTTTAAAGAAGCACTTGTCCTTTTATTATTTTTGTTCTTGTTATTGAATCAGTGGAAATAGCATCTTTTCAGTCTTGCTTAGTAAGAAGCACACCACTCCTTCGCTTTAATGTCTCCTGTCTCTACAGGCATAACAAACGCTAGTGCTGCTTTTGCCAGGAGAAAGCCCTCCAGGGGGCACGGGGGTCGTCACAGGCACATTCAAGCTAGCCTGCCTAGGTTCAAACCACAGTTTTTCTACCAACCGGCTGTGTGACGTGAGGAAAGTCATGTGACCTCTCTCTGCCTCTGTTTTCCCCTCTGTTAAATACAGGCTGATAATAATAGTGCTATGTCGTGAAGATTAGGAGATAAAAGCACATGGCCTGGGGTGAGACTTTATAATAAGTGCTCCATAAATATATTTGTTAAGATTACATTCTTTGCCATCAACAGAAATAAATATTGCTTAACTTGAGAAAAAAGGAAGAATAGATTGGAAAGATGCTGGGGGCATTCACAGAATTTAAGACAGAATCTAATAAAAAATGATACAAATGAACGTATTTACAAAATAGAAACAGACTCACACATCTCAAAAGCAAACTTATATTTACCAAAGAGGAAACGGGGAGGGGGGGAAGTGATAAATTAGGAGTTTGGGATTAACATATACACACTATTATGTATAAAATAGATAACGAATAGGGACCTACTGTATAGCACAGGGAACTCTAGTCAGTAGTCTGTAATGACCTATATTGGAAAAGAATCTGAAAAAGAGTGGATATATGTGTATGTATAGCTGAGTCACATTGCTGTACACCTGAAACTAACACAATATTGTCTTACTCCAATAAAAAGTAAAAAAAAAGAGGGAACATGGGGCAGGGCTGGACCCTGGGCAGCAAGAGTTGCTGGGGCCCTGCTGTCAACATGATGTGTCCTCCTACAAGTCTGTTGGGGTCACTGCCTCTCCTTTCAAATGCACATCACCCTAAATACCAAGCAATGGGAAGAACCAAGATTGTATCCCGTGGGGGAAACCACTTCAGGCCTGGATGCTGCTTTAGCAATTTGAAAAACCATAAACTTTGCATCCCTTTTCCTGCTTATCAAAAATGAACTTGGTGTTAATAAGGGGCAAGGCTCAGGCTGAGCCTGGAGAGACAGGAGCCCTAGAAAACCTGGCTTCTTTTAAATCCTCACTCAAAGCAGAATCCCTGCAGAGAAAAGGGATTTTATCAGCCCTGAGATTATGGTAGGAACACTCAGAAAGCTGCAGACCACCTTCCATCCTGAAGGCCTTGGCCAAACAAAAAGTTTTCATATTTTCTCCCTGACACTGCTAAGCAGTTGTATCAAGGATTGAAATATCTTTGGTTTGTGTGGTTTAAATACTGTCTGTACTCTGGGGGTTAGAAATTTAGATGGAAGGGACAGACTTGTAAAAAAATGTTCTAAGCTGTTTTGGAATTTATAAATAATCAAGTAGATCCTTTTAGTGGGTAATCTGCCACTGTAACATAGAACCTTTTGGAGGGGAAACTTTTGAAGCAAAGGACTGAAGTGATACTTTATTAAATACCACAGTAGTGGTCTGTGGAGTTAGACACAACTTCCAAAAGTGTGAAAGGGTCAATCTAAAGAGTAATGATGAGGATGGTGAGAGTGAACACTTCCTGATACACTTGCTCTGCACTGTGCTGTGTGCATTACACGCACTGATTCATTGACTTCTCCCAGCACCCTGTGAAGTACTTACCGTTGTTATCTCTATTTCACAGGTCAGGGAATCGAAGCACAGAAAAGTGAAGTAACTCATCCAAAATCACACAGTAAGTGGCAGCGATAGATGTAAACTTGGGTCATCTAAGACCATAGCCCAGGCTCTCAGCCAGCATAAAATACAATAGTTTGTTGTAGGCTCAGAACATCAGGCTCCAGTCTAAGGAAGGAAAGGGACTCAGAAATGAAATAAACGCATGTTGTGCGCACCATGGAACAATATACACTAACTCTACATTGTTTTGTTGTTGCTCCCAGCAAGGCTTTATTCCATAGAGGGTGTTAAAAGATAAACTAAGGCATATTAAAAATTCTAAACGTTTATCTGAGCAAACATTGATTGAAATCAGACAGCGTTTAATCTAGCAGGTAGAAAGGAGCTCCAAGGAGTTGTTCAAAATGGAAGACCTCGATAGGTAGAAGGGAGCCGGAACAAGGAAATTATACCAGGCAAAAAGTGACTTGCTTACTGCAAGGTTACTTTCCTCTAGGGGCTCTCAGGGGTCTATCAGGCAAATTGCACAATTGATGCTGATCGGGCGATTCCTGATTGACTGGTTTAAGATGCCATTTCTTGGAGAGCTGAGACTGTAATAAAAGTTAAGTCTCAGTTTGGTGACGTGGAGCTTAGCATAAGTGACTCCAGTTTGGGCCTGTCATTTCTAACAAGGGTAAACAGAAGCTGCTCAAGGTTATGCAGTCGATATAGGAAGCGGGGTCTGAGGCACAAACCCAGGCATCCTCAACGCTAAGGGCTTGTGCTTTTTTAAAAAAAATATTACGCAGTCTTCTGAATAAAACTGATTGAAATGTTTCTACCTTCAGCTTCTTTAAGTGTTCTCCATATTAAATTCTGATGCTTGTTATGTATAATACATCGGTATGCAGTGGACCCTTGAACAGCACGGGTTTGACCTGTGTGGGTCCACTTACATGCAGATGTTTTTCAGTAAATACGTACTACGGTACCACATGGTCCACGGTTAGTTGACTCCGAGGGTGCAGAACCCTGGATAGAAGGGCTGACTGTGAAGTTATACGTGGATTTTTGACTGTGGGGGGGGGTCCGCACCCCTAACCTCCATGTTGTTCACGGGTCAACTGTGATAAAAAGAAGACTCTGAGAAATGGGGTCTCAGAATTGTGATCTACAGACAGAGGCATGGGCAGAGAATCTGAAATACTAGCTTCTCCTAACGATTTCAACCTGAATTGCTGAGAACCATTCTTCTCAGATTGTGTATGGAATTAAGTCTATCCATGGGGACCTTTAGCCCCAGCTACTGAACACACAAGTGAAGGCACTTGCCAGTTCAGTGCTAAGAGGAATGACATGGAATACTGATAAAATCTGCCCCCTAAAAAATGAGCAGAAGTATCTTATATAAAGTCATCAATTTTCCTAAAACAAAACAAAGAAACAAAACACGAATGCTTTTGAGATTAGAAAGTTAACCTGTACACGTATGCACAACTGGTTCAGGAATGAGAATATGAGGTCTTCAGACTCAAACGGGATGTGGCCTTGAGACATTGACTAAATTCTCCCATCTGAAAAATGAAATTAAAGAACCAGCTCATTTTATATGACAAAGATGATTAACGGGATGCAGTATAACTCTACTACATGGACTAAATGTAAGGTATTTCAGGATCAATTATCTACTTCTAAAAATAATCAAAGGGAACTTTAAAAATGGCCAAAGCCAGTCATAGAAACAGACTTCTTGGGACCAGAATTTGTCATTTTATGATCAAGAATGTGATAAAACACGGGGACCGCCTCCGGGCCAGGGGCTTGCATCATAAAAAGGCCGCCTGTGCTCAAAGTTCCTTTCTAGACTCCAAATAACATTATTAACAGCTGAAACCGGGGCTGGTCTAGCTTCGGGATTTTTGTAAGAGTGCTTCCATCACTTTGAACAAGGCTCAGAAATGCCAGCATGGACCATCAGTGCCTGCAAACATCCTCTTTGATCTCCCTTGATCATGGTTTTGCGTGAGCTAAGATCCAAGCGCAAACAAAGCAGCATTAAGTGTACAAGAGAGAGATTTAGTCTCCAAACCTGTCTCCTCCAAGTTAAGTCAACAGGCAGACTTTGGGGGAGATTAGAAAAAGAAAGACCCAGGCAAATTAACATAGCCAGTACAGCCAGAAAAGTCAAATAGGTTTTAGTTTATTGATTCACTCTTTTATCTATTCACTCTATTCATTTTCCAACACAGTTTGTTGAATGTCTGTCTTATTACAAGCTGAACCATCACATGCAGTACCTCATTTACCCTCCACAGCTGACAAGGCAGGGAAGATGAGTAGCCCCACCCTATACATAAGAAAATGGAGGCTTGGAGAGTGGAAGAAACTCAGCCAAGATCACACAGCTGGTATGTGATGGAGCCTGGATTTGCATGTTGGGCAGGTTGGTTTCAAAGACCATGCACATTCTGCCAGGCCAAGCTCAAACTTTCCGGTGTCAGAGTTCTCTGGGGGAGCATCTTAGGTGCAGATTCCAGGGCTCCACCTTTAGGTATTTTGATTCCATTGGCCTGGCAAGGAACCAGGGGTCTCCATGATTCTGATGCCTTTCAACAGCGAATTGCACTTTGATAAACATTATATTATATTGTCATTCAATAGACAGTAGTTTCTTTCAGAACAACTCTTGAGATTTTCACGGTCAGCTTCAGTATCTTCACCTAAAAACAAAAATAATAATATCTACCTCTATCCCTGGTGGGAAGATGAAAGAAGATGCTGCATGGAAATCAATGTACCTGACATGCAGAAACTACTTTGTAAATGACACCTCTCTTTCCCAACAAAACTGAAAGGACCGGAATATTCAACATTAAGAGCTTTACAGAGTGGCCAGTTGATGAGGTGAATCATTTGCCTGCCCTAAATCAGGGCTAAGGGGCAGAGAAGAGATACAGGAATGGAGCTTCCCTAAGCAAGGGACAGAAGTACAGTGAATCATAGAAACACAATTAATTGAGAAGTAAGGTCATCTTTATTGCTGAAGTCGTCCAGAGAGATCTCCTGACTGCCAGCACCACTGCGGGCCAGTGTGTGACTGTGGTGGTCAGTTACAGCTCTCAGTACATCATTTCCTTCAGCTATAAAGCTGAGAGAGTAAACGCTTCCTCATAGTGTTGTTGTGAAGATTAAATGAGGTAGGAGTCATCATGAAACTAGAATGTTATCTGACACGTAGTAGATGTGAAACAGTAGCTCTAGAGACTACAATCATATTATGATGAGGAGAATTATTGTTATTACCGTGTCATTGACACTGAAGAAGAAATAGTGCAAGCCCATAACCCTTTCTAGAAAACCCTTGCAATCAGCACTTTTGGATTTTGGAAGGTAATACAGTGTATATACCACGTATCACAGCACACATCAGAGACGGGACAGCACCCTGCAATCAAACACTCATCTTTCTGCAGTGAAATGGAGGAATATTCACACTAAGTGGTAGAAGTAGCCTCGTGTCAGTTCAGTTCAGGTCAGGTTTTGCCTTCAAATGCTGGACAAAAAGCTTTTAGTTTTGATAGTTTTTTGGATCTCAGAATTGCAGATAAAGGATTGTGGACTTGACATCTCAACGAACATTATTCTTCCTGGATGCTACTTCCCAAGTCTATCAGGTGGGCAAAATATTAGTAGCATAACGTCATGTCTAAATTAATTCAATGCATTTTTATAAAATTGAAGCTTTACAGATTATTAACTAAGGGGGTAAATTAGAGGATGAGTTTGCACTCTTTTCTCTTTTTTGCAAATTATAAAAAGTAAAAGAAAATCAGAGAAAGTTTAGAAATCAGAGGGAAAAATGACTCCATTTTTGCAAGCATCCTAAAACACAGCTACTATCATTTTTTTGTGCATTCATGTATAGTTTTTATATAAATCTTTGCCTAAATGTAAATATATTGATCTTATAGTTTTGTATCTTGCTTTTTTTAAAAAAAATTTCCTACAATGTCTTCACACTGGTCACTTTAAAGTTTGCATCGTATTACATATTCCATATTTACTTAACAATTCCCTTATTGGTGGAAGTTTTCACTGTTATCAAAATGCTCTGATGAACCACATTTGCTCTTAGCCAAGACTGTTGTTTCCTGGGATTCATCTTCACATGATGATGTGAAATTTTTGTACAAAAGAGGTAAAGATCTTGGACCATCCATTCCTTCTGGTTGCTGCAGTTGGGTTGGAAATAATTTTGTTTACAAAACATCAGCTTTCCTCTTTGGGCATTATTGGTTGAGAATTGATGGATGCTCAGGTATACGTTAACTCATTCATGTATTTATTCAACAAACATTTATTGAGGGACCAACGATATTTCAGAACTTATGAATATAATCATGAATCTACATGAAAAGGAGAGAAATCTAGAAAAAAGTGTTTGCTGAGAAAACCTCAGCATATGAATGCCCTTGTTGAAATACTGTTAATGTCTGATTTTTTTTAAAGAACAAAAGAATCCATTACTGAGGTTTATAAAATATGCTTTCTATAGATATAAGCTATTGAAGAGGAAGTTGAATCACAGTGTCAGAATGAAAAATTAAACCTTCTGCTGAAATATGAAGAAGAATATTAGAACTGAGGATAGAGAAAAAAGATTCAGTGTAAATCGTTCCATCTGCTGCTGTAAAAAAATTTATGTTTCTCCATTCTGCAAGTACATCCAGAGTTCTAAAATAATGACCCTTTCATTTTGAATAAGCTCAAGCCTTATGTGAAAGCCAGCCACAGAATTACAAGAAGTTTCAAAATTTATTTAGGGACTGCAGGAAGATCACTTACTGGGTGAACAGGAAAGGGAATAAACTTCAGGCAATAAACTCCGTGGTCCTGGTTGCTAGCTGAGGGAAAGAAACCACTCACCATAGTCACCCGAAGGCAGCAGAGTAATAGGGCTGCAGTTCTCACCCTTCCCTCTATCCATGCCCTTTGTCATATCATTTTGCAGTTCCCTCCCAATGTGAGCAGCATGACCTGCGTGGCCCCGTGACACTGAGGTCAGCCGTGGAACTTGCTTTGGCCAATGGGATATTAGTAGCCAAGGCAAGCAGAAGAGGCTTGACTTGGGCTTGTACATTGCGACTTACCTTCTCTCTTGAACCTCGGCCATCACCATGAAAGCACATCCAGGAGAGGTTGCTGGTCTCAGGGAAAGGATAAAAGACATGTGGAACAGTGGAGAGCTGGATCAGTTGAGTTTAGCCTTGATGAGTCAATAGACAACCAAACCCATGAGAGTGAGTGATAAATATAAATATAAGTATAAATATGATTATTGCCTTCTAACAACCCTGCATTTTTAACCCACACACACACATTAAATGGTTTGACGTTATATTTTACATTGTTTTGTGTATCCCTTAACTACTTACTGTAGATGATTTTACTACTTTTGTCTTTTAACCTTCCTACTAGCTTTATAAGTAGTTCATCTACTACCTTTACTGTATGTTTGCCTTAACTATGAGATTTTCCTTTAGTAATTTTCATATTTCTAGTTGTGATCTTTTTCTGCTTATAGAAGTTCCTTTAGCACTCTTGTGAAGCCAGTTGAGTGGTGCTGAACTCTTAGCTTTTGCTTGTCTGTAAAACTCTTTATCTCTCCTTCAAATCTGAATGACAGTCTTGCCAGGTAGAATATTCTTGATTGTAGGATTTTTTCCTTTCATCACTTGGACTGTATCAAGTGACCCCCTTCTGGCCTGCAGAGTTTCTGCTGAAAAGTCAGTTGACAAGCTTGTGGGAATTCACTTACATGTAACTAGTTGCTTTACCCTTGCTGCTTTTAATATTTTCTCTTTCTCTTTAATGTTTGCCATTTTAATTACAGTGTGTCTTGGCGGGGACCTCTTCCAGTTCATCTTGTTTAGGACTCTCTGTGCTTCCTGGACCTGGATGTCTGTTTTCTTTCCCAGGTTAGGGAAGTTTTCAGCTATTACGTCTTCAGGTATGTTCCCTGCCCCTCTTTCTCTCTTCTCCTTCTAGGACCCCTAAAATGCAACTGTTAGTATGCTTGATATTGTCCTGGAGGTCTCTTAAACTGTCCTTATTTTTTAAAATTCTTTTTTCTGTTCACCTTGAGGGATTTCCACTACTCTGTCTTCCAGCTCGCTGATCCATTCCTCTGTGTCATTGAATCTACTATTGATTCCTTCTAGTGTATTTTTTATTTCAGTTTTTGTATTTTTGTATTCTTCAGCTCTGTTGTGTTCTTCTTTACATTTTCTAACTCTGTTAAAATTCTCACTGTGTTCTTCTGTTCTTCTCCTGAGTTCACTGAGCACCTTTATGAGTATTACCTTGAACTCTGTTGGGTCAGTATTTTATCATCACTTTGTTTAGTTCTTTTTCTGAGGTTTGGGCTTGTTTCTTCATTTGGAATATACTCCTCTCTCTTCTCCTTTTGTCTAATTTTCTGTGTTTATGTCTGTGTATTAGGCGGTTTGGTTACATTTCCCAGTCTTGGAGAAGTAGTCTTGTGTAGGAGGTATCCTACGGGGCCCAGCAGCACACACCCCTCTGGTCACCAGAGCTATATGCTCTAGGGGTACCTCCTATGTAGACTGCATGGGCCCTTCTATTGTGGTGAGCTGAGCACTGCGGGCACAGCGGTAGTTAGATCTGGCTCCCAGCCTGGTTGGCTGCCAGGCCCTGCCTCACGTGGTAGCTGTTGGCCCACTGGTCCATAGGGCCAGGTTCTTGTGCAGCTGACTGCATAGCCTGGGGAGTCTCAGGACTGGGGTTGGCCTGCTGGTGGGAGGGTAAGCCCCAGAGCTACTAGGCTAGAGGGAGGACTCCAAAATGGTGCTCACTGGCACCAGTGTCCTTGTGGTAGAATGAGCTCCCCAAAGTGGCTGCCACCCACATCTATCCAAGGGGAGTCCCAGTTGCCTACTGCCTCTCTGGGAGACTCTCCAGGATCAGCAAGTGGGTCTAACCCAGGCACCTTTCAAATTTCTGCCTCTGTTCTGGGACTCAAAGCATATGAGATTTTGCATGTACCCTAAAGACTAGAGTCTCTGTTTCCCACAGCCCTCCATCTTTCCTGTATGCAAGCCCCACTGGCCTTCAGAGCCAAATGTTCTGGGGGCTCATCTTCCTGGTGCATGACCCCCCGGGTTGGGTATCCCAATGTGGGGCTCAGACCCTTCACTGCTTGGGGAGAATTTCTGCAATTGTGATTATTTTCTTGTTTGTGGGTTGCCTACTCAGGGGTGTTGTTCTTGACTATATTGTATCTCTACCCCTTCTACCCATCTCATCTTGGTTTCTTTTTTATGTGTTTAGTTGTAGAAGATCTTTTCTATTAGTCTTCAGGTCATTCTCAGAGATAGTTGCTCTGTAAATAGTTATAATTGTGGTGTGCCCATGGAGGAGGTGAGCTCAGGGTCTTCCTACTCTGCCATCTTGGCCACACACCCCCTCAGAAAGCTCTTAATGTCTGAGTTCTGGTCTTTGTTCACTTTAATCTCTAGATTTCATACCTAATACAAGTGAGGACACTATAGAGCTCTGTGACATTAGTTAAGATGCACTACAGCTCTGACCTTGGTTGTCTCACCTGAGATAAACAAGGGGTTGGACAAAATTCTGACCCCTTTAAACATTAAAGACATGTTTTCTCACTTCTTTCTCATGAATCCCATGTTTAAAGTTTTTTCTCCACCAGAAGACTGCATGTAAATCTGGATTTCCCAATATCTATTAGGCATATATATAAATGTCAATTGGATATTTCAATTTTTAATTTCTTTTTGTTTTTAGATTTACTCCAGCTTTTTCAAAATGTTGAACATAATTCGGTGGCACCCATTATTCTGTTCATGGGCCTCTGCGGGTATTCCAGGTTTGGAACCGCTGGTCCCAGTAAAATCCATTTGCTTTTGTAGTCTGAATCTTAGGTGAATTCTACAGTTTATGTCAGAGACATATCTCCTTAACCAGAATTTTCATCCAAATATATATAACAGGAACTGAAATAAGGTGGAACCAAATGAACACACACTTTCTTTCCTTCAGGATCACTTTATTGATCACTCCCACTCCCGCTGACAGGAATTTTTTTTTTTTTTTGGGATAGCCTTTCTCTCCCACGTCATAGTGAATTATTTAAGGTTAGTGACTATATATGACTATATATACACTAGAAATATGAGTGATATTTCCTGAAGTTGAGTCAGTAAGAATCTAGTGGATTTTAGAAAAAATTTTTATTTTATATTGGGGCATAGTTGAGTAACAATGTTGTTAGTTTCAGGTGTCCAGCTTAGTGATTCAGTTATACATATACATGTATCTATTCTTTTTCAAATTTTTTCCCATTTAGGTTATTACAGAATATTGAGCAGAGTTCCCTGTGCTATACAGTAGGTCCTTGTTGGTTATCTATTTTATATATAGTAGTGTGTGTATGTTAATCCCAGACTCCTTAACTATCCCTCCTCCTAACCCTTCCCCCCAGTGACCATAAGTTCATTCTCTAAGTCTGTGAGTCTATTTCTGTTTTGTAAATAAGTTCATTTGTATCATATTTTTAAGATTCTGCATATAAGCAATATCATAATGATATTTGTCTTTGACAGGAATTTTTTTAATGTTCAATAATTCAAACCATTCAGACACCTGTACCTAACACATTTCTATTGCCTGAAACCAAAGACCCACAAGTATCCTTTTCATATTCCATTACTGACACAGAGAAGGTGGTCATTAAATAATCTCTAATGTTGAAGGATAGCTCAAGTGGCATTTACTGGATAGTTTGCTTTAGCTCACCTGAATGAAATGGAAACCATCACTCCCTATGTTTATCTCCACAGGCAGAGTAGACAGTTAAAACAATCATCTGGATAATTTGGAGCGATGGGAAAATGCAGTTACTGAAGCAAAAGGAATTCGGGGTTATCTAAATCAATACAGATTGGCATTTGTTTTCATTAAACTGCATGCAATATCTGCTTTAGTTAATCTGTATATGAAGCCTCTCTCCCATATGCCACATCCATTAGAAAGAACAGTTATGTTTCCTTTAGCTGGTTTTTCCTTTTTGCAACTTACATTTTTAGAAAAGATTTGTATCACCCATAATTCAAGTAATTATCAGTTTCTAGCAGACTTGTTGATTTTCTTAATTAAATTTAGCTAACAAATCATTTAAAAAAGAAAGAAAAATGCAACAGTTTTTCCTAGTTCAATTAATTATTTATTTTATTTTATACCCCCTAGACTAGTAAGTAAATTGTGCATAAAACAACACTTCTAATTTTATTACGTCATCTTAGGGTCATGGTTCCAAGTTGCAAAGCAAAAAAATACCTTAGAATACTGTTTTTTATTGAGAATAGCATAACTAGCATGTGCCTTGAGGCAGATGAAAAAAGGAAACCATAAAAGAGAAGCAACTTCGGAAGTTTCACAAAAGGAAAATGCAGACTTTCAGAGACATCTCAAATTATTTCGTGGAGGGGCAATTTGTTATAATGATAATAGAAATTTTTTTTAATCTCATCATGCTGCCTCACTTATTTGCTGGCTTGAATACCGTTGCAGTTAAATAAATTGTCTCTCTCTGTTTTCAAATATTTTTTAATGACCAAAAGCTATTTCCTTTCTCTTAAACAAGTAATTCTTGCCTTGGTCGTATTTCTCAAAGAAACCTATTTTCTTCAATTTCACAGATACCAATCGAATCCAGGCCCTTAATTCCTGACCCGTGGACAATCATAATAATGTTCACGCCAGGCTCCCCATCCCCACCTTCCTCCTAAATCCAGTGCAACACTATTACGAACAGCGGTCAAGAGCCTGGGGGTGAGCCAGACTGCCTGGGTTCAAATCTCAGCGCTGGCTGAGTGACCTTACCCTGTGACTTTATCTTCTAGGCCTCTGCTTTTATCTTGAACAGGAGGTAGAAGGGGTGCCTGCCTACTTGCTCCTGGGATTGCTGATTCCCTGCTCTGCTCTGGGTCACAAAGGGGCCTCCCCTTAGGTCTCCCACATCAGCTCAGCCAGCGGGGGGCGTGAAGGGAGAGAGCGGGAGGGAGGAAACAACCAGGACACGTCTCTCCCCCCCTGCCCCTCCTCAGTCAGGCTTCCTGCATGTCCTTCACAGCTCCAGGTCTCTTGGGAGAGGCCTGCTCCGATTCCAGCGTGACCTTGACCCGGTGACCCCTGCCCCTGGCCTCCTGCAGCACTGCCCTCTCCCTCTGTCCTTCCAGCCCAGTGTGATAGCCGCTTCCTGATGCTGTGACTCTAAGGTGTTTCAGCATCGCTTGTTGGCCTATCATCAGTTCTGTTTTAAATATTCAAAGTCGTGTTTTCCTGGTCACACCTGATTAGACCCTCAGTGATCCAGTACCTCACAGTGTCACTGGGAAGTTTAAATGAGTTAATATATAAAAACACTGAGAGCAGTACTTGGAATTCGATAAATATTAGTGACTATTAAATATTTTCCATATCATTGCTTCACTAAATAATGAGAAAGCCCCTGAACTTTACTCTTCTGTGGGTACAACTGAGTTCAAATTAATACTAACACTCAAATTATACAAGCTTAGTTACTTCAGCTGGGGAAAAAGCATCCTACTCCTCAATATTTCTGAAGTCCCCCAAGGTGGCTCACATATACTCATAAGTAAGTTGACTCCTTCTTGCAAAATTCATAATTTAGCACAATACTTAACATCCATATTGCATTAGTTCCCTGGGGCTGCCATAACAAAGTACAACAGAGCGGCTTCAAACAACGGAAAGTTATTTGCTCACAGTTCTGGAAGCTGAGAGTCTAAAGTCTAGTTGTCAGCAGGGCCATGCACCCCCTGAAGGCTCTAGGGAAGGACCTTTCCCTGCCTCTTCCTGGCTTCTGGTTCCTGCCAGCCATTCTTAGTGGCAATCCTTAGCCTCACTGGCTTCTAGTTGCATCACTGACTCCAATTTCCACCTCCATAGTCACATGGCCTTCTTCCCTGGGCATGTCTCCAAACCTCCCTCTACTTATAGGGACACCAGTCATTGGGTTAGAGCCTACCTAATCGTAACTTGATTGCATCTGAACAACCCTATTTCCAAATGAGGTCACATTCAAAGGTACCTGGGGTTAGAACTGCAATATATCTTTCTGGGGAATACAGTGTGACCCACAACACATATGTTTGGCTTTAGACATACATCTTACCTGTGTGATGCTACTTGATTATTATAAAATGCCTGAAGCAAGTGTTATTATCCCTGTTTTAGAAATGTGGAGGCTGAAGTTGGAGAAGTTAAGGACCTATCCAAAGTACAGCAGAGAGCCAGTATATTGTAAAATCAGAACTTGAATTCAGAGTTTCTGGATCCCAGACCATTTTTCTTCAAATTATACCATCTAACCCTTGAACTCAGTGAGAGCGCTGATCTTGGTACTTAAGCAGGCTGAAGTTCCTGAGTGTTCCTCCAAACCATAGACTGAATTTCCAGATCCAATCAACTGGCCAAATGATGGTCTAGAACCTATCTGGTGTGAGTTAGCTGTTGCTGCATAGCAACTGTGACCTCGCATGGTGAACAATAGTCATTTATTGCTCATGCCTCTGGGGTCAACTGGGAGTTAGCTAAGCACACACGTGCGCGCGCGTGCGCACGCACACACACACACACACACACACACACACACACACACACCAATGGAATATTACTCAGCCATAAAAAATGAAATCTTGCCATTTGCGACAACCTGGATGGAATTTAAGGGCATTATGCTAAGTGAAATAAGTCAGACAGAGAAAGACAAATACTGCACGATCTCACCTACATGTGGAATCTAAAAAACAAAGTGAAACAAGACAAAATGAAAATAAGCTCAGATACAGAGAGCAAATGAGTGGTTACCAGAAGGAAGAGGTTTGAGGGAGAGAGTGAAATAGATGAAGGGAATTAAGAGGTACAAACTTCCAGTTATATAATAAGGTATTGAATGTAATCTACAGCATAGGAATATGGTCAATACTACTATAATAACTTTGTGTGGGAACAGATGGTTACTAGAGATTGTGCTGATCATTTCACAATGTATGCAAACATCAAATAATTATGTAGTACACCTGAAATTAACACAATATTGTATGTCAACTATAATTCAATAAAAAAAATCTTTTCACAAAAGAGAACTTTCTGAGGGAGGAACATTAAATCTAGGAAGTTCTCTTATCCCCAGTAACATATGAATTTATTCAAGATAATTTACATGTGTGAAGATATTTTGTCATAAACAAAATTATATCTCCCACTATTATCAAGACTCATCTTTACTAGAACATTTCAAAATAAAGGTACAGTTTACCCTTGGTAAACCTGTGTATATATTCCTTTGTATATGGTTACCTATTATAGATAAAGCTTTGAGTGCATGAGGGTGTTAGAAGCTACAAAGATAATATAAAGCCAATTAACCTGTTATTGTGAAACTGTAAAGGCTAAAAACAGTGTATGCAAAATAAACTCTAAAGCTCTATACTGAAGAAGTGGATAATTGAGGCAAAGTATCCACATAAATTGGTTTACAGAAACCCTGTAAGTAAAGATAAACAATATTTAGATGTACCTAAATATTTTCATGGTGCTTTATTTCATCTAATCTAAGACATTATTTTAGTCAGGGTCCATATAGGGGAAAGTGAACTATACCAGGTATTTCCAACAGAGGAGGTAATACAGGAACTGATTATGAAGGTCTTGGAAGGTAAAAGTGCCCAAACCAGATGCTGAAGTT
Source organism: Balaenoptera musculus (assembly GCF_009873245.2). NCBI lineage: Eukaryota > Metazoa > Chordata > Mammalia > Artiodactyla > Balaenopteridae > Balaenoptera > Balaenoptera musculus. The sequence goes on along the minus strand of NC_045788.1, from coordinate 927,062 downwards.
ACCTAGATATAGGAACTGCAGTAAGCGGCTACCACAGCAGGGCATAAAAAGAGGTAGGTTCACCAAACCTAGGAGCTTGGTGCTATGTGGCTGGTGCTTGAGCTTCTGAGGGGGTTGAAATGTGGCCAAGGTGGCGTGGCTGGACACCTCTCTGGGTGTCCTCTCTATGGCTGGTTCTGGAACTGCCAAAAGAATCTGGAGGCTAAGCACATGAAAAGGTGCTCAACATCACTTATTACTAGAGAAATGCAAATCAAAACTACAGTGAGGTATCACCTTGCATTGGTCAGAATGACCATCATCAAAAAGTCTACAAACAATGAATGCTGGAGAGGGTGTGGAGAAAAGGAAACCCTCCTGCACTGTTGGTGGGAATGTAAATTGGTTCAGCCACTGTGGAAAATGGTTTGGAGGTTTCTCAAAAAACTAAACATAGAGCTACCATATGATTCTGCAATCCCACTCCTGGGCATATATCTGGAGAATACCATAATTCGAAAAGATGCATGCACCCCAATGTTTATTGCAGTGCTATTTACAGTAGCTAAGACATGGAAGCAACCTAAATGTCCATCGACAGGTGAATGGATAAAGAAGTTGTGGTACATATACACAATGGAATATTGCTCAGCCATAAAAAAGAATGAAATAATGCCATCTGCAGCAACATGGACGGACCTAGAGATTGTCATACTGAGTGAAGTAAGTCAGACAGAAAAAGACAGATATCACATATCACTTAGTATGTGAAATCTAAAAAAATGGTACAAATGAACCTATTTATAAAAAAGAAATAGACTCACAGATGTAGAAAACAAACTTATGGTTACCGGGGGGAAAGTGGCAGGGGGAGGGATAAATTAGGAGATTGGGATTGACATATACACGCTACTATATATAAAATAGACAACTAATAAGGACCTACTGTATAGCACAGGGAACTCTACTCAATACTCTGTAATGACCTATATGGGAAAAGAATCTAAAAAAGAGTGGATAGATGTAGATGTATAACGGATTCACTTTGCTGTATACCTGAAACTCACAGAACATTGTAAATCAGCTCTACTCCAATTAAAAAAAAAAGAAAAAAAAAAAAAACCTGGAGGCTGAGGCCCCTACTGTCCTCTGTTATGCAAATAATGCTATCAGGAGCTGGAAACAGAAAATCAGCCCTTTCTCCTCTCCTCCCACCTTCCCGTCTCCCTGTGAGGCTCCCACTGGCGGAGCCAACCAGGATGCCCAGGGCTGGGGAAGTGTGGGGTCTGTGGTCCCCACAGCTCACCTCAGGCATCCCAGAGTGCTGAGGGGAGGTTTGATGCTGGGAGGAACAGGTCAGTCATCTGCACGGATGCCACTGATTGAAAGACATCTCATTATCTGTCCTTTAGAAAGAAAAGCTGACGAAGCACAGCACAAAGCTTTAACGTCTTAACATTTTCCCACAAATTATTACCCTCTGTGTCATCAAAGCATTGTAAAGCAACATTTCTTAAAGAGTGCTTTGCTGTTGTCTTCTTGGATTTTTCTTTTCCCTAAGATACCCATCCCGCAAGCTTTGATGTTGGCACTCTCATAATCTCACCAGAAGATGTCCACTGAAAGTTTTCAGGCAACAACCAGTGTGACGGGCAAAATTGTGTGCCCCCACAACTCGCACATTGAAGTACTTCAGTATGTAACTCTATTTGGAGATAAGACCTTTAAAGATGTGATTAAGGTAAAATGAAGCTGTTAGGTTGAGCCCTAATCCCATCTGACTGGTGTCCTTTTAAGAAGAGGAGATCAGGACACACAGAAGAGAGACAGCAGGGATGCACGTGCGCAGAGAAAGACCATGTGAGGACGTAGAGAAGGCGGTGCCATCTGCATTCAGGGAGACAAGTCTCGGGAGAAACCCAGCCCTGCTGGCTCCTTGATCTTGGACTTCTAGCCTCCAGAATTGTGAGAAAAAAATTTTTATTGTTTAAGCCACCCAGTCTGTGGTATTTTGTTATGGCAGTCCTAGCAAACTAACACAACTGGGAAGACTTCTTAAATGGCATTTAAACTGAATGCATGATGGACCATCGATTCACATAACTTGCAGAAGGGCCCACGATGTGCTCAGGCAGGCAGTCAGAACTTCGTCATCACCGTAGCCTGGCCAACTGTAAGGAGAAGCTCAACTTCTGAGATCTAAAATGAGAAAAAAAGGTGCATCTCTGTCTGAAGAAATGCCGCCATTCCTTCAGTGTCTTACCTTTCACGTGCCACAGTTCTCTGTCAGGTGTATTCTCTAGAATCTGCCCTTTCTTTTTCATAAACACTATTCAGTGAGTTCTGAACACATGGGTTGGTGTGAATTTAAGAGCTATATTCTTTACGTGGTCCTCGATTCAGAAATCCAAGTAAGAGGAACTAGATAATTTAATATTGAATGGCAAATTAAAAGCAACCTGCGTAGGTGTAATTTTAGTACACCAACAGTCCTCTTACCCTAGAATAATCTAATCTGTGCAAACAAATGGGATCTTAAAGATGCTAAGTGAGGGACAGCTGTGGCTGAGAGAGGGAAAAGGGCAAAGGCCCAATCCGTGGATTGTTCCGACTTCTATATGGCAGAGGGATGGCTGGAGTGGGGAGTTTTGCTCGACGGGATCTGGCAGCTGATTTGGGTTGTATTATTTAATCTTGAAGTTCAAACGTTAACATTTATTTATTTCTTTTTTTCCTTTTTAAATATATTTTTTATTCTTTAAAAAAATTTTTTATTTTATATTGGAATATAGTTGATTTACAATGTTGTGCTAGTTTCAGGTGTACAGCAAAGTGATTTAGTTCTACATATACATCTATCCATTCTTTTTCAGATTCTTTTCCCATACAGGTTATTACAAAGTATTGACTAGAGTTCCCTGTACTATACAGCAGGTCCTGAATTAGTGACATTCTACATACCACATGCCTGGGAAAGATAAGAGAATGACCTTAGGAAATGATAGAATTATAATAAATATCTCAATCATATTTGCGTGATGAATTAACAGAATTCATTTGACAACAAGTGACAAAAACTCAGCTCAAAGAAGATAAAACAGTAGGATTTTTTTTAATTCATTATATTTTGGGGAAACTAATGGACATGACAAGAAACAAAGTAATCAGGGCTACTGGGGACCCCAAGTACAGAAAACATGTACTTGATGCTTACGGCTCGTTCTCTTATATCTACTCTCTCTCTGTTTCTGAATTTTATTTCTCTTTGCCTTCATTTCTTCATGTGACTGCAACTTGGCCACAGAAAGCTGTAGATTTGTAGGCTTGTGACCTGAGAAGTTTTCTCACAAACTATAGTTACCATGAGCTTGTGGATGAATTTTTAAAAGTCTCATCAAACGTTAACATTTAAAACGACTATTGCAAATATCAGATTCTGCCAAACCCAGAATGTGTATGAAAACAAACGTCGTGTTTCTCTCGTTAAGCTGCCACCCCTTCATCTCCTGGTTGTCCTTATTCACTGCCTCGAAGGCGCCTAGAACAAAACACACCTTTCAAAAATGTGTAAGCAAGTTAGCAGAATATTATGGAGCTATCACAGAGAACAATAAACCTTAGACAGGGGATTTCAGCTTTTGCCATTTGCAGAACAGGGAATCATTTTCTTCTTTGCAGTCTCATTGGGGTGAAATGGTTCCCTTACAAATGCTGTCCCCAAGCTCTAATTAAGCAAATAACTTCTCATTTCCAGCACTGAATTTTTTCCTCAGTTGTCTTCTGGACTCTGTTTGAATGAGGTGATTTTCAGATGCATTCAATCCTCTGTCCCAGTTCTCAAAACTCCATCACCCTTTGGCTTCTTCATGCATTAATCCCTTCAGGTACTGTGTCAGTTAGAAGCTTTTGGTTACAAGTAAAAAACATGGGAGCAAAATGGCTTTAGCAATAGAAGGGATTTATTGGCTCACATTACCAAAACACCCAGAGGTGAGGCTGGTCTCAGGTGTGGTTTATTGAGGCTTCTACTTTCTTTCTTTGCCATTCCCTACACTTTGCTTCCCTAGGTTAGCTTTCTGATCCCTCACGGTCACAAGATGGCAGCCAGCAGAGTACAGTTTTCCCACGATTACTGAGCAAAATTGCTGAGTACAACACAGACTGAACTGCCCTAAAGCAAATCTTTTGTCTAAGATAAATAAATATCTGCTTGGCAATAGCCAAAGATATGGAAACTACTTAAGTGTCCATCAGTGGATGAATGGATAAGGAAGATGTGGTGTGTACAAACCATGGAATATTATTCAGTCATGAGAAAGAAGGAAATCCTGCCATTTGCAGCAGTATGGATGGACCTAGGGGGCACTGTGCTATGTGAAACAAGCCTATGGAGAAAGACAAATACTGCATGGTATCACTTATATGTGGAGTCTGGAGAAAAAAAGGCAAACTCATAAACAGAGAAATAAAATGGTTGCCACGGGCTGGCAGGAGGTGAATGAAATAGGGAGAAGTTGTAAGAGTACAAACTTCCAGATGTAAGATGAATAAGGTCTGAAGATCTAATGTAAAACATGGTGACTATAGTTGATAACACTCTATTGTAATATTGAAATTTAATGAGAGAGTAGAACTTAAATAGTCTCACACACAAAAAAGATAAGTATGTGAGGTGACGGATGTGTTAACTAGATGGGACAAATCCTTCTGCAATATATATTTAAATCAAATCACCACAATGTACATTTTATTTATTATTTTTAAATTGAAGTATAGTTGACATACAATGTTGTGTTAATTACTGGGGTACAGCAAAATAATTCACGTATATATATATATACTTTTTTTAACATCTTTATTGGAGTATAATTGCTCTACAATGGTATGTTAGTTTCTGCTTTATAACAAAGTGAATCAGCTATACATATACATATATTCCCATATCTCCTCCCTCTTGCGTCTCCCTCCCACCCTCCCTATCCCACCCCTCTAGGTGGTCACAAAGCACCGAGCTGATCTCCCTGTACTATGCGGCTGCTTCCCACTAGCTATCTATTTTACATTTGGTAGTGTATATATGTCCATGCCACTCTCTCACTTCATCCCAGCTTACCCTTCTCCCTCCACGTGTCCTCAAGTCCATTCTCTACATCTGTGTCTTTTTTGCTGTCCTGCCCCTAGGTTCTTCAGAACTTTTTTTTTTTTTTTAGATTCCATATATATGTGTTAGCATATGGTATTTGTTTTTCTCTTTCTGACTTACTTTACTCTGTATGACAGTCTCAAGGTCCATCCACCTCACTACAAATAACTCAATTTCGTTTTTCTTATGGCTGAGTAATATTCCATTGTATATATGTGCCACATCTTCTTTATCCATTCATCTGTCGATGGACACTTAGGTTGCTTCCATGTCCTGGCTTCAATGCAGCTCTGTAAATAAAGCTGCGATGAACATAGTGCTACACAACTCTTTTTGAGTTATCGTTTTCTCAGGGTATATGCCCAGTAGTGGGATTGCTGGGTCATATGGTAGTTATATTTTTAGTTTTTTAAGGAACTTCCATACTGTTCTCCATAGTGGCTGTATCAATTTACATTCCCACTAACAGTGCAAGAGGGTTCCCTTTTCTGCACACCCTCTCCAGCATTTATTGTTTGTAGATTTTTTGATGATGGCCATTCTGACCGGTGTGAGGTGATACCTCAATGTAGTTTTGATTTGCATTTCTCTAATGATTAGTGATGTTGAGCATCCTTTAATGTGTTTGTTGGCGATCTGTATATCTTCTTTGGAGAAATGTCTATTTACGTCTTCTGCCCATTTTTGGATTGGGTTGTTTGTTTTTTTGATATTGAGCTGCATGAGCTGCTTGTAGATTTTGAAGATTAAACCTCTGTCAGTTGCTTCATCTGCAAATATTTTCTCCCATTCTGAGGGTTGTCTTTTTGTCTTGTTTATGGTTTGCTTTGCTGTGCAAAAGCTTTTAAGTTTCATTAGGTCTCATTTGTTTATTTTTGTTTTTATTTCCATTTCTCTAGGAGGTGAGTCAAAAAGGATCTTGCTGTGATGTATGTCATAGAGTGTTCTGCCTATGTTTTCCTCTAAGAGTTTGATAGTGTCTGGCCTTACATTTAGGTCTTTAATCCATTTTGAGTTTATTTTTGTGTATGGTGTTAGGGAGTTTTCTAATTTCATTCTTTTACATGTAGCTGTCCAGTTTTCCCAGCACCACTTATTGAAGAGGCTGTCTTTTCTCCATTGTATATTCTTGCCTCCTTTATCAAAGATAAGGTGACCATATGTGTGTGGGTTTATCTCTGGGCTTTCTATCCTGTTCCATTGATCTGTATTTCTGTTTTTGTGCCAGTACCATACTGTCTTGATTACTGTAGCTTTGTAGTATAATCTGAAGTCAGGGAGCCTGATTCCTCCAGCTCCGTTTTTCTTTCTCAAGGTTGCTTTGGGTATTCGGGGTGTTTTGTGTTTCCATACAAATTGTGAAATTTTTTGTTCTAGTTCTGTGAAAAATTCCAGTGGTAGTTTGATAGGGATTGCATTGAATCTATAGATTGCTTTGGGTAGTATAGTCATTTTCACAATGTTGATTCTTCCAATCCAAGAGCGTGGTATATCTGCTTGTATCATCTTTAATTTCTCTCATCAGTGTCTTATAGTTTTCTGTATTCAGGTCTTTTGTCTCCTTAGGTAGGTTTATTCCTAGGTGTTTTATTCTTTTTGTTACAATGGTAAATGGGAGTGTTTCCTTAATTTCTCTTTCAGATTTTCCATCATTACTGTATAGGAATGCAAGAGATTTCTGTGCATTAATTTTGTATCCTGCTACTTTACCAAATTCATTGATTAGCTCTAGTAGTTTTTTGGTGGCATCTTTAGGATTCTCTATGTATACTATCATGTCATCTGCAAACAGTGACAGCTTTACCTCTTCTTTTCCAATTTGGATGCCTTTTATTTCTTTTTCTTCTCTGATTGCTGTGGCTAAAACTTCCACAACTGTGTTGAATAATAGTGAGAGTGGGCAACCTTGTCTTGTTCCTGATCTTAGAGGAAATACTTTCAGTTTTTCACCATTGAGAATGATGTTGCCTGTGGGTTTGTCATATATGGCCTATATTATGTTGAGATAAGTTCCTTCTATGCCTGCTCTGTGGAGGGTTTTTATCATAAATGGGTGTTGAATTTTGTTGAAAGCTTTTTCTGCATGTATTGAGCTGATCATATGGTTTTTCTCCTTCAATTTGTTAATAAGCTTTATCACATTGATTGATTTGCGTATATTGAAGAATCTTTGCATTCCTGGAGTAAACCCCACTTGATCATGGTGTATGATCCTTTTAATGTTCTGTTTTATTCTGTTTGCTCCTATTTTGTTGAGGATTTTTGCATCTATGTTCATCAGAGATATTAGCCTGTAGTTTTCTTTCTTTGTGACATCTTTATCTGGTTTTGGTATCAGGGTGATGGTGGCCTTGTAGAATGAGTTTGGGAGTGTTCCTCCCTCTGCTATATTTTGGAAGAGTTTGAGAAGGATAGGTGTTAGCTCTTCTCTAAATGCTGAAAAGAATTCACCTGCAAAGCCATTCAATCCTGGGCTTTTGTTTGTTGGAAGATTTTTTTTAAAATTAATTAATTAATTAATTAATGTATTTTTGGCTGTGTTGGGTCTTCGTTTCTGTGCGAGGGCTTTCTCTAGTTGCGGCAAGCGGGGGCCACTCTTCATCGCGGTGCGTGGGCCTCTCACTATCGCGGCCTCTCTTGCTGCAAAGCACAGGCTCCAGATGCGCAGGCTCGGTAGTTGTGGCGCACGGGCTTCGTTGCTCCGCGGTATGTGGAGTCTTCCCAGACCAGGGCTCGAACCCGTGTCCCCTGCATTGGCAGGGAGATTCTCAACCACTGTGCCACCAGGGAAGCCCTGTTGGAAGATTTTTAATCACAGTCTCAATTTTAGTGCTTGTGATTGATATGTTTATATTTTCTATTTCTTCCCGGTTCAGTCTCGGAACGTTGTGCTTTTCTCAGAATTTGTCCGTTTCTTCCAGGTTGTCCATTTTATTGGCATATTGTTGCTTGTAGTAATCTCTCATTGTCCTTTGTATTTCTGCAGTGTCAGTTGTTACTTCTCCTTTTTCATTTCTAATTCTATTCAGTTGAGTCTCCTCCCTTTTTTTCTTCATGAATCTGGCTAATGGTTTATCAATTTTGTTTATCTTCTCAGTGAACCAGCTTTTAGTTTTATTGATCTTTGCTATTGTTTTCTTCATTTCCCTTTCATTTATTTCTGATCTGATCTTTATGATTTCTTTCCTTCTGCTAACTTTGCGGTTTTTTTGTTCTTCTTTCTGTAATTGCTTTAGGTGTAAGGTTAGCTTGTTTATTTGAGATGTTTCTTGTTTCTTGAGGTAGGATTGTATTGCTATAAACTTCCCTCTTAGAACTGCTTTTACTGTATCCCGTAGGTTTTGGGTCGTCGTGTTTTCATTGTCATTTGTTTCTAGGTATTTCTTGATTTCCTCTTTGATTTCTTCATTGATCTATTGGTTATTTAGTAGTGTATTGTTTAGCCTCCATGTGTTTGTGTTTTTTACAGATTTTTTCCTGTAATTGATGTCTAGTCTGATAGCGTTGTGGTTGGAAAAGATACTTGATACGATTTCAATTTTCTTAAATTTACCAAGGCTTGATTACTGACCCAAGGTATGATCTATCCTGGAGAATGTTACGTGAGCATGTGAGAAGAGAGTGTTTTCTGTTGTTTTTGGATGGAATGTCCTATAAATACCAATCAAGTCCATCTTGTTTAATGTATCATTTAAAGCTTGTGTTTCCTTATTTATTTTCATTTTGGATGATCTGTCCATTGGTGAAAGTGGGGTGTTAAAGTCCCCTACTAGGATTGTGTTTCTGTTGATTTCCTCTTTTATAGCTGTTAGCATTTGCCTTATGTATTGAAGTGCTCCTTTGTTGGGTGCATATATATTTATAATTGTTATATCTTCTTCTTGGATTGATCCCTTGATCATTATGTAGTGTCCTTCCTTGTCTCTTGTAACAGTCTTTATTTTAAAGTCTGTTTTATCTGATATGAGTATTGCTACTCCAGCTTTCTTTTGATTTCCATTTGCATGGAATATCTTTTTTCATCCCCACACTTTCAGTCTGTATGTGTCCCTAGGTCTGAAGTGGGTCTCTTGTAGATGGCATATATATGGGTCTAGTTTTTGTATGCATTCAGCCAGTCTGTGTCTTTTAGTTGGAGCATTTAACCCATTTACATTTAAGGTAGTTATCTATATGTATGTTCCTATTACCATTTTCTTAATTGTTTTGGGTTTGTTATTGTAGGTCTTTTCCTTCTCTTGTGTTTCTTGCCTAGAGAAGTTCCTTTAGCATTTGTTGTAAAGCTGGTTTGGTGGTGCTGAATTCTCTTAGCTTTTGCTTGTCTGTAAAGGTTTTAATTTCTCCATCAAGTCTGAATGAGATCCTTGCTGGGTAGAGTAATCTTGGTTGTAGGTTTTTCCTTTTCATCACTTTAAATATGTCCTGCTACTCCCTTCAGGCGTGCAGAGTTTCTGCTGAAAGATCAGCTGTTAACCTTATGGGGATTCCCATGTATGTTATTGTTTTTCCCTTGCTACTTTTAATATTTTTTCTTTGTGTTTAATCTTTCATAGTTTGATTAATATGTGTCTTGGCATGTTTCTCCTTGGATTTATCCTGTATGGGACTCTCTGAGCTTCTTGGACTTGATTGACTGTTTCTTTTCCCATATTAGGGAATTTTTCAACTATAATCTCTTCAAGTATTTTCTCAGTTCCTTTCTTTTTCTCCTCCTCTTCTGGGACCCCTATAATTCGAATGTTGGTGCATTTAATGTTGTCCCAGCTGTCTCTGAGACTGTCCTCAATTCTTTTCATTCTTTTTTCTTTATTCTGCTCTGCGGTAGTTATTTCCACTATTGTATCTTCCAGGTCACTTATCCGTTCTTCTGCCTCAGTTATTCTGCTGTTGATTCCTTCTAGAGAATTTTAAATTTCATTTATTGTGTTGTTCATCATTGTTTGTTTACACTTTAGTTCTTCTAGGTCCTTGTTAAACATTTCTTGTATTTTCTTCATTCTATTTCCAAGATTTTGGATCATCTTTACTATCATTACTCTGAATACTTTTTCAGGTAGACTGCCTATTTCCTCTTCATTTGTTTGGCCTGATGGGTTTTTACTGTGCTCCTTCATCTGTTGTGTGTTTCTCTGTCTTGTCATTTTGCTTATCTTACTGTGTTTGGGATCTCCTTTTCACAGGGTGCAGGTTTGTAGTTCTCGTTGTTTTTGGTGTCTGCCCCCAGTGTCTAAGCTCAGTTCAGTGCCTGTGTTCTGGTGGATGAGGCTGGATCTCGTCTTTCTGGTGGGCAGGACCACAGCCGGTGGTGTGTTTTGGGGTGTCTGTGAACTTAGTATGATTTTAGGCAGCCTCTGTGCTAATGGGTGGGGTTGTGTTCCTGTCTGGCTAGTTGTTTGGCATGGGGTGTCCAGCACTGTAGCTTGCTGGTCGTTGAGCGGAGCTGGGTCTTAGCATTGAGATGGAGATCTCTGGGAGAGCTTTCGCCGTTTGATATTACAAGGAGCCAGGAGTTCTCTGGTGGTCCAATGTCCTGAACTCGGCTCTCCCACCTCAGAGGCACAGGCCTGACACCCGGCCGGAGCACCAAGACCCTGTCAGCCACACAGCTCAGAAGAAAAGGGAGAAAGAAAGAAAGAAAGAAAGAAAAAAAGTAAAATAAAATAATAAAAGTAAAAAAATTTTTTTAATTATTAAAAATTAAAAAGTAATAAAAAAAAGAAGGAGAGAAAGAAGAGAGCCACCAAACCAAAAAAGAAATCCACCAATGATAACAAGCACCAAAAAGTATACTAAAAAAAAAAAAAAAAAGGACAGACAGAACCCTAGGACAAATGGTAAAAGCAAAGCTATATAGACAACCTCACTCAAAGAAGCATACACATACACACTCATAAAAGAAGAGAAAGGAAAAATATATATATATATCTATATATTAAAAAAAAAGGAAGAGAGCAACCAAATCAAAAAACAAATCTACCAATGATAATAAACTCTAAATACTAAAGTACGATAAAGCAGAAACAAATCAGATGCAGAAAGCAAACCCCAAGTGTACAGTTGCTCCCAAAGTCCACCGCCTCAATTTGGGATGATTCGTTGTGTATTCAGGTATTGCACAGATGCAGGTACTTCAAGTTGATTTTGGAGATTTAATCCACTGCTCCTAAGGCTGCTGGGAGAGATTTCCCTTTCTCTTCTTTGCTCGCACAGCTCCTGGGGTTCAGCTTTGGATTGGCCCCGCCTCTGCGTGTAGGTCGCCTGAGGGTGTCTGTTCTTTGCCCTGATAGGACAGGGTTAAAGGAGCAGCTGATTTTGGGGCTCTGGCTCACTCAGGCCAGGGGGAGGGAGGGGTATGGATGCGGGGCGAGCCTGTGGCGGCAGAGGCCAGCATGACATTGCATCAGCCTGAGGCGCGCCGTGCGTTCTCCTGGGGAAGTTGTCCCTGGATCACGGGGCCGTTGCAGTGGCGGGCTGCACAGTCTCCCGGGAGGGGCGGTGTGGAGAGTGACCTGTGCTTGCACACAGGCTTTTTGGTGGCTGCAGCAGCAGCCTTAGCGTTTCATGTCTGTCTCTGGTGTCCGCGCCGATAGCCACAGCTCGCACCCGTCTCTGGAGCTCGTTTAGGCAGCACTCTGAATCCCCTCTCCTCGTGCACCCCAAAACAATGGTCTCTTGCCTCTGTAATTATACCTCAGTAAAACTGAAATTAAAAAGAGAAAAGAAAAATAATTTAATGGATTTATCTGGAAAATGAACTTTGACATAGGAGTTGGGATTTCTGCAATTGGTTTCCCCCATGAGATTGCGCTCTGGAGCTGGGGTTGGGGAAGTAGAGTAGACATTTTTGGGTTCTCCACAATACAGGGTCATGATGATTTTACTTTCCTCTTTGTATATTTTTTTCTCTTACTCTGCCATTTTTTTTCTGATTTTTTTCATATAACTAATGTCTTTAACTTCTCCACAATTTTCATTCATTAAATGTCTTGCCACTAGGGTCTTGCAGCAATAAAGAGCATTCTGGCTAGAATTCTTTCATCCCAAGCTGACTGTGACCTGCGGATTTTTACACTGCCCTTTCAGTCTCATTATCAGCTTAATCAGCTGGTTTCCACGGAAGGTGGTTTCCTTTTCTTCTACTATGTGAACACAAGGAATGAGAAAAGCAAAAGCAAGTTTTCCTGGCTTTCTCCTCATGCTTCTTCTCATGCTACCCAGATGCAGTGGCGAAGCAGAAGGAGGTGTGATGGGCTCCTGTCAGCAGCCTTCCATCCCTCAAGGACCAGCCAGGAAAGCTTTAGCAATTGTGCCAGCGGGTTGTGAGTGAGCTAGAGAAGGAGGTTCTATCTATTCTCAGGGTGTCTGGGAGAGACAGAGCCGGGGGCTTGCCCATCTCATAGGATAGTCAAGGAAAGCCGAAATTGTTAAGAATGGCCAAGAACTCAGGGACTACTCTGGGAAAGCAAACATAATCCAACAATCCTGTCAAATCACATTACTAAGTGCCATTATAGTCTTACATTTTGAATATATCACGTGTTCTTAAATAAAAACATGTTGCACCCTTCTTCTTGTATCTTAATTCCAGTAGGCTTTGACCAGTTGGGAGCCAGCATGGTGACTATGCATTTATAAGTATCCCATAAGCCATCCAGTGAAGCTGGATGGTTATTTTACAATATTAACACATTTAATTTACACATTGCTGTATTTTATTATGAACACTACCAACTGTGTTGTTCTTTTCAGACTACAGACTCAGTGAGTCCAAAGATTAACCCCTTTTTAATTTAGTTTTTAAAATAGTTTTGAAATCAAATAATATTGCAAGTCTAATAATCCAAAAGAGAGACCGTCAAATCCTCCCATTCTCACCTCTGAATCTAGCCACTATCAACTCTTAGATTTTCTTTGGATATTTATCTCCATATCTAATATAATTATACTGCTACCTTTTGATTTTCTACTAAGAGAGAATTTTATTTTCTTACCCGCTTTTCCTGACCCCCGACTGAGACACAGACATGTTCTCTCTTTGTTCCTCTCAAACTGTCTCCCTCCTCAACCCTCCTAATACAGGACATTCAGATCATAATATTCTGTTAAATCAATAGCGTGTGTCCACTATTATACCTGTGTAAATAGTACTCCCAGCCGAGCTGAACTGTGTAATATGATTGCATTTCCTTTCTTCTACCCCCAGGTATTTTCCCCTGGACTTTTAATGATTTCTTCATTTTTCCTGTTGCTTAATCTTTTGCTGTCATTAATTCTGTGCTTCCGCCCATCTCTGCCCTTGATGTAAAACTCTCCTCCATGCAGCCCAGCCCTGCAGCCACCTGTCACCTCCATTTGCTCTGGGGAAGTCTGTGCTGACACCTGTGTCCTCTTGCTCCATCCAGGACTTGTTCCTGAGATCGCTGCCCAGCTGTCATCCAGGGACTGTTTTCTTGCGATCCTGGGATTCCTGAGAGAGCAAAATATTAACAATATCTTGGAAGGTAAATGGATTCTTTCAAAACTCTCTCCCTGTCATTGTTGATGGTCACTGAGAAGGCTCAAGACCTAGACAATAAATACTAAAAGCGTGTTTTATCAGAGGCAGTAAGACATGTTCGTTCATAGTTGAAACGGACAGAAAAGAAAGAATACCCTCATGTTATACTTTTCCATATTATTATAGCTGTTGACCATCTATATTTAGTATTTCTATTGGGTTTATCCACATGTATTTCTCCTTTATTCTTCCTTCCAATCTTTCTTTTATTTCTTCAATGCTGTGTACCCATTTTCTTTTATATCGTTTCTGTGATCTATTTGATCTCTCTACTAAGACCTCAAGGTTATCAGACATCTTTTACACTCCTTCAAACTTTTCAACCATTGATTAAATTAGCAAAGCTGAAAATAAATGAAAAGTTTGATTAAACACATTTGTATATGCATACAATGAATATAAACATTTTATGTACTATATTGAGTTCAAAATAGCATGTGTTTAAATAAGCACATCATCAACATTCCAAGTTGAATTTTAAAAATTTAGAAAGATACATGCTCAGAAATGCATACGTCCTTATAAAGTTATTCCTTACACCTATTAATGTCAATGTTTATCAATTAACAGATTTGACTTTTAGCAATATCATTGGATGCTTACCTGTCCATTGACTGAAGTGCTCATATGAAGTTCACCCCTGGCTGAATTTACAAGAGTATACTTAAACTATACCAGTGCATACAAATGTATCAGTGTGGAGAGACAGGCTTGACAGGCATCACATCGATGGAGCATTTACTATGTGCTGGGCATGGTTCTGCTGTGTCTATGTTAACATGAGCTCTTATTATAATCTTTTGAAATAAGCATTGTTATGACCTCCATTTTAAAGACAGAAAAACTGATGCTTAAGTGACTGGTCCAAAGCCACATAGCTAATAAAATGGTAGAACCAGTGTTCTAATCCCTGTCAGCCTGACGCACATCGGGAGCTCCGGGTAGACTACACTCCAGAGAAAGCGTCAGAGGGACAGGAACCTGGGACTCGTGACGGGGTCTGGTATACAAAATGTTAATTTTCAAGCACCACATTATGACCCATGTAGATACGAACACTCTTTTACATGTCTTTTGGTGAACATATGCACACATTTCTGCTGGGTCTACCAGACGGTGAAATTATATTAGGTCACATAGAAAAGGTATATTCAAATTTGGTGAATGCTGCTCAAGATTATCCTAAAGGACCAATTGGTACTCCTTTCATCAGGAATATTTGAAATTTCCAGTCAGGCCCCATCCTTGTCAACAACCGAGACTGATTTGTCAACAACCGAGACTGATTTGTCAACAACTGATTTACAATGTCCATGTAAAATGCCTTTCTCATTTTACCCATTTTGGTGGATTGTCCGTGGTGTCTCTTTGGAGTTTTAGTTTGCATTTCTCTGATGCCTTAATGAAATTGAATGTCTTTTCATATGTCTGTTGGCCACTTGGATTCCTGCTTTTGTGAAGTGTTTGTTCTGACCTTCTGCCTATTTCACAGTTTGGTTGTCTGGATGATAGTTAATTGCTTATAGATTATAGCCTGGGGCCATATTTTTAAGAGCAAGGAACAATCCCACTACTGTCTGGCTATACATCTTACCTGTATATAGTAGTTGCAGCTTACTGAGTATAACTGAGTCATTTCACAAAATTGCTTAGGGAAAAAAATGCCTCTCCACCTTCCTCTAGAAATTAAAAGCTGTCATAAATAATATATATTTTTGGCAAATGGTATTGAACACCTGGCATGTTAGTGGGGCATTTTCTTCTATCCCAATGGCCATATGCTCCCAGGTGACAACTTTGAGAAGGCTTACCTCTTAGACAAATGCTGACCTGTCCCCACTTGACATATGGTGAGTGGTAGGTGGACCCTTACTGCCCTGTGGGGCCTCTGCTCCCCACTGCTTTCCTGGAGCAGTCAGCATGCCTCTGGGCATATGCCTATGGAAGCCTTACAACAGTGACACTTGGTTTCCTAAAGGCAGCAAGAAGCCCAGCCCTTGTCAATGTCTGTGCCAGAATTTCTTTACATGGCACACATTGGAAAATGACCTTATAAAATCAGAGGTTCAAGTGTTGTTTTATCATTAAAAGGCAAGAGTAGAAATAATAAGGACATTGGTGGTAAATCTATATGAGTTGCTCAACCTCTGTGAAACTCAGTTTCCTTATCTGTGAAATGGAGATAATTCTACCGGACTGACTTTTCAAGGTTGTGGTGAAGCTAGAGATATTGTATGCAGCATGCCTAATCTGGGGAAGTGTTCCAACTGTGAACAAAGGGCACAGGTGTTGTTTCAGTGATCTGTGCTGCATGACACACCACACCAACACTTAGTGGCTTTAAAGGTCCTCAAGAAGCCAAAGTCAAGGCGTTGGCTAGCTGGCATCTATCTGGAGGCTTGGGGGGAAAAATCCACTTCCAAGCTCATTTGTGTTGTTGACAGAATCTGTTTTTGTTTTCCCTCTCAGTCCTCAAATTGCTCTTCTTCTGCTCCTAGTCTAGAGAGCTGAACTTGATCTTGTAGGCAACGGGGAAGTGCAACCCAGCTCGTAGACTACGTCAGTGTGCTCCCAACTGCCGTATTTGTATCTCTACGCCTGGGGACTCTTCTGGAGCCTAGAAAGGCTTCTCTGGCTGTGCCTGAAAGTCAAGAAGAACTGCGGGTATAAGTCCCCTTAGCCACTGGTTGAGCAGCCCTTGACCACTGACTGATGGTAGTGTATAAATACCCCAGATCCTTATGTAGTGTCTCAGTTTCCTAGGACTTCCACAACAAAATGCAATATGCTGGGGGCCTTAAAACAGCAGAAACGTATTCTTTCACAATTTTGGAGGCTAGAAGTTCAAGATCAAGGTGTTGGCAGGACCATGCTCCCTCTGAGACTCTACGTAGAATCCTTGGTTGCCAGTAATCCTTGGCTTGCAGCTGTATCATTCCCACTTCTGTCTCCATTTCACAGGGCTTTCTTCCCTGTATCTTCATGTCGTCTTCTTGTAATGACACCCGTTACATTGGATTAACAGCCCACCCTGATTTAGTAGGACCACATCTCTACTTAACTAATTCCATGTGCAATGACCCTATTCCCAGGTGAGATCACAGTCAGAGGTCTTGGGGATTAGGACTTCAGCATCTCTTTTTGGGGACATAATTCAGCCCATAACACCTAAGGTGGGAACATTCTTTGGTATGAATGCTATACTGTTGCCCAGAGTCTCCACAGTGGCGAGCTCTGGTTGCCCCCTCTGGTGACTTGCTCTGTAACTCTCTTGTTGGCTGTCTTCCCTTCCCCCATCACTTCCTACTCCCCTGTAGGTGTTTTCTTTGTGTCCTAAATAAACTTTCTATACTGGAGTCCTTATGTCCGAGGACCCACACAAAAATAATTTGTTTCTGGGGAAACCCAAATAAAAATAATAAAAACAATGAAGATTTTTTTTTTATGGTGGGTTGACCCATTCAAAACTTGCCTTTTGGACTTTAGTTGACACTATAACAATGTTTGGGGTTATATGGGCAGCACTTAGAGTTTACTGGAGTTAAACAGAAGCAGAGTGCTGCCATATTTATTTCCATTCTGGACTGGAGAGAAGAGAAACAGGTCCTGTTGGTACACAGGATGGTGTCTTGTTCCCTAGAAATCCTATTGGTACCTGCTTCTCTAATTAGAACACAAGGTTGCACGTCTCCAAGCACACTGACAAATGGCTTTGAGCCCTTCGTTATATTATCTGAGGTTTATTCTGTTTATAAAAACAGCCCTGTAGAGGTTCAACTGTGGTTAACTTAAGGATCATGCATTTCTGTGGATTAGCCTCAGAGTTTCTTTTTTTTTTTTTTTTTTTATTCACACACACACACACTGTATTTTATTTTTACACGACATAAATAGACTGACACCAAGCATTGTACATGGATGACCACAACAAAAGCAACAATGATTGCAATTACCAAACATGAAACACACTTAGCCTCAGAGTTTCTTATCCTCTTAGCCTACCTACAGATTCCTAAACATGTAATTTCCAAAAAAATGTTCCTGGTTGCAATCCCTCCATCAATTTGATTTGGCACTTATGAAATACACTGCAAGGAGTTGTTATTTCAAAGCAAGAAAGCAGAGAACAAATTCCTTAAAAAAAAAAAAAAAGCAAGAACAAGAATAACAGGAATAAGCATTGCACCATCAAAGGCGGTCATGGTGTGAAATCCAAGTGTGGAAAGGGAGTGACAGGTTAAGGGCACAGTGAGCTTGAGTCCACAGCTTGGTCTCTGTCTCCCGTGCCTGTCAGAGAATTACTCAGGACTCATAGTGAATGACTGGTCAGAAATAGGAGGAATCGTTTGTGACAGCCTTGAAACTAAGAACTAGAGGAGTGAAGTAATACGTAGTCACACTTTGACCCCGTGTGATGGTTCTTTCTGATTCGCTTAGCAGCAAAGGCCTTGAGAAGCGGCCCCTGTGTCCTTAGCCAGCTCTCCCGCCATGAATGGAGCCCTGTACTTGTAAGGTCACGTCTGTCGGGCACGGTATCTGAGGTCACGACTCTCTCATTTCCCAGGTGTGCGGCCTTAGCTTTGGAGCAGGGGTGCGGGGCCTGCTCAGAAAGTTAGGTTTCTGATGAAATGTGCTGGTTCTGTGCTGCCCTGGCTTACAACTCCTGCACTTGTAACAGCTATTGTATCCTGTGTCGTGGTCCTGTGTGGTTCATTTACATAGGTATCCTCAACTCCTAGCAAAGACTCTTATCCTTCGGAAGGGCTCAATACACGTTTGCTAAATAAATGAATTGCTTAATCCCTGTACACAAACCGCCGAGAATATCTGACCCATTCCTGTCTTGGGTGGTGATGGTAGATGTATTTAAGGCTGCTTCTTTTCCTGGCCACTTGTTGTACCACTTATGCCCACAGCAGCCCTTGAAGTGCATGGAGCTACTAGA
Organism: Balaenoptera musculus; assembly: GCF_009873245.2. Classification (NCBI taxonomy): domain Eukaryota; kingdom Metazoa; phylum Chordata; class Mammalia; order Artiodactyla; family Balaenopteridae; genus Balaenoptera; species Balaenoptera musculus. The sequence continues at coordinate 908,438 of NC_045788.1, read as the reverse complement.
TCAACAATCAGTGAGGCACCCGGGAAACTATAGTCTATGTGTAGATAAAATATGTGTGGAAAATAGAGGTGGAGCAATTTTTTAAAGTGTATGGAATGTAGTTCAAATGTTCTTGCTGTAGTGGGTTTTGTTTTTTATTGTGTGATGTCAGTCCATATCCTCTTTGTCTAATTGTTCATTATCGCTTTTTTATTTTGCAATAATTCCTTTTGGTAACAGTGAGCTAAAATAAAAGTTTATGATAATGAAAAAAAAAATAAATGAATTGCTTAGAAATCTCGTAAGACAAGGTCCACGACAGAGGATAAAAGCCTGAAGGGTGAGCTTAGAGCTGAATATGCACACAAAAGATGAGGCTGACCATCCAAGAAAACAAGCCCCATAATCAGATGCTAAGGATGTGAGTGTGCATTTAGGAAATATGCAGATAACCCCTAAAGAGCCAAAGCTTTGTCTAGGTCTCTTTTACTGGAGATGTGCTTGTCAGCTGATTCTATTTACTTTGGGTGGGCAAATGATGGTATTCTCTGAACAAGCCATCTGGGGAGTTATGAAGAAATAAGAAAAAGGAAATAGGGTGAAGAGGTCTCAGCAAATATGTTTTGCCCGGTAATAAGGGATGCTCTTTATCAAATAGAGCTCAATTCCTAGTGAAGGTTGTTTTCGCAAAAGTATCTGTTTTACCCCGAGAGGTGTGTGTGTGTGTTTAATTGACTGTTAACATCACAGTAAACAGTTCCACAGCCAACACCGCATCAGGCATGGGATGACTGTCATGCCTCTGGTGTGCTCTTCTGCTAGGATGCTTAATGGTATTACTTAAGGAGCATCGTTAAGTGGTCCAAGTCAGAGCCATCCTGGGCCTGGGGGAGTGCTCCTCTGTACTGACTGCAGACCGAGCAGAGAGGCTCATTTTTTTTCCTGGGTTAACAAATAAACCAGGTGGCTAGCATTTTGCCTTAAACGTTAGAGAGACAAAGCCTCTGTAAAGATAAGAGTGAAAGAGAATGTTATATGGTCACTGATGCAGAAACCAAGGATTATTTCAAATAGTAAACAGAAACCCTGAAACAATTCAACTGCGGGTAGATCTCCCACTCTGCCCAATGTTGCATGGGCCTCGCAGCTAAACCTCAGCACAGTTCTGTCAGAGAGCTGTGCCCCTGTTTCAGAGATGAGAAAATAGATGTGAAATATGTTCCAGATCACAAACTTGTAAGAGGCAAAACAAAGATTCAAAACAAGAATCTGCAGGTCTGCAGTCTTTGCAGGATACCGCCACGCAGTGCCTTAGTCCAGAAAAGAGCAGGACAAAGCTTTATTTGTTGTGTCAGCAAGCTTGCAAAATGGAAAAGGAATCCAAACCAGAAAATGATCACAACAGAAGTTCAGGGTTGTTATCAGGTCCTTAATGAGAAGCAGCCTGGACTGGTATTCAAATCCGCTGAATGTTTTTAATGCTTGTAAATTAACAGCTCTATTTTTATCATTTAGGGATGCACACACTTAAAGCATCTCTCTCAGGTCTTATCACACAGACACTGGGGATCCAAGACTGTCATCTCCGGAGCAGGCAAATCCGTGGACCAGCAAACGCCAATGCATACGCTGTCAGCACAGGGCTTGTCCCTCTGTAGATGTTCTAATGTCTTCACTGAACAGAAGTTGCTGTCCTCAAGGAACTTTCACTCTGTGCAAAACAGCTATAAATCTAGGAGAGCAGACCAGCCTCATCACATTTTTACATGAACTCCTGCAATTTGTCACACAATGAGATCAAAAGGCTGCAGGTTTATAAGGGACACGCAGCTGCTCTTCTCATATCCCGCATAGCATGTCATCCGAGGTGGATGTGACAGGATAGGGTCTGTAGAGAGGCCCTCAGAAAGACTTCATAAAAGGAATTGGCGTTTAAACAAGTAAAACTAGCACCTATGGTCTCATCAGGGAGACCATACTTTAAAAACATTATCCTTAATTGGATACGGGGTCATTGCAGAGGTAATTAGTAAGATGAGTTCATAATAGAGTAGGATGGGTCCCTAATCCAATGTGACTGATGTCCTTACTAAAAGAGGATCGGGACTTCCCTGGAGTTCCAGTGGTTAGGGCTCAGCGCTTCCAATGCAGGGGGTGCGGGTTCGATCCCTGGTTGGGGAACTGAGATCCCACATGCCATGCAGCGCGGCCAAAGATAAATAATAAAAAAAATAAAAGAGGATCTATGGACACAGACACGCACACAGGGAGATCACCACGTGAAGATGAAGGCAGAAATCATGAAAAGCGTTCTGTTTCTGGACATAAATTGCTCACTAAGTCAGGAAGAAATATCCTCCTCCCACTGCAGTGGGAGATATTACAAGTCTCCCTCCCTGCCCTCAACCTGGCCATGGCGGTTAGCAGACCTCACTCTCTCACCATAGCTCAGTGTTTGAGCAGCAGAAAACAGAAAGTGTCTGTAATCAAGCTGGAAGGAGCTGGTCCAAGTCTGAATTTACCCGAGGGGATCTTCAGAAAGGGCAGAATGAAAGCAAAGGTATGCAAATAGAGCCAGGCAGGGGGAAAGATTAAATGCTGCTGTTTGAATTCATAAACCCCTTCATGTTTAATAAGCGCTCACAGATCTAGGAAGGAAAGTTTGAGAGAAAATAGTTATAAATAGTGTCCCATCTGAGCAGCTTGTACCCTGAGGCCAGCACAAGACCTCTGTATTTATACTAGAACAAGAGCCCTTGCTTTGATTTCTGGTCCAGTATCTTCATTTTCCCAGGCTTGGGCTGCTAACTTACACTGTTGTACCTGCCCAGAGCCCACTACTACCGCTTTCTGGTATTAGCATCTTGAGTTTCTTTAGGGAACCACTCTGCCTCCCCTTTACTCCAGATACTTTGGGTGAAACTGGCCTGTTCCTTGTTCCCAGATCCAGGAGTGGCATGTGACTCAGACCTGATCACTTGGCATGATCCACAACTGATCAGTTTCCTAAATCTGATTAGTCTGAGATGAGCCACGATGGTCCAAAGAGACTCAAATGTGAGGGTTTTTTTTTCCCCCTAGGACTATTGAGAAAGAGAAGCTCTCTTCCTGTCAGGGTTGGTTTCTGAGCTAGTGGGGTTAGACCAGGAATGGCGGGGCTTGGCCACCACAAGCAGGGGGCCATATCACACAGGAAAGCAGAGTCCAGCAATGGAGAAAAACTGAGTCCTGATGGTCTTATTTGAGCTTTTAGATTCTCACAGACCTGAAGGGAGCTTATCTCTGGGCTTTTTAGGTCTTATTCTAATAGATTATCTTTTATTGTTCAAGCCACTTTGGGTGAGACCACTTTCAAAGAAAGAGATCCTGATAGCTATCCTTCCCAAGTCTTTTCTAGAGATGAGAGTTGTCCCTGAGCCTCAACCAGCCTGCCTGGGGTCCTGCTGTCAGACCTCTGGGATTCTGAGGGTCTCCCTAAATCTTCTATCCTGGCCCTTTAGATCAGTGGTCTCCACAGAGGGTGATTTTGCCCCCGAGGGGACCTTTGGCAATATCTGGATACATTTTTGGTTGTCATAAATGGGCGTAGGTGGATACAGGCCAGGAATGCTACTAAACATCCCGCAATGCACAAGATAGTCCACTACAAAAAAGAATTATCCAGCCCAAACGTCAACAGTTGCATGTGATATTACGATTTATGATGTGTATCTGGTTTTTGTTCCCATCTTAGCACAGAGCTCTTGGAATTTCTTTTCTTTTCTTTTTTTTTAAATTTTACTGAAGTAGAGTTGATTTACAATGTTGCATTAATTTCTTCTGTACAGCAAAGTGACTCAGATATATATATGTGTGTGTGTGTATATATATATTCTTTTCATATTCTCTTCCATTATGGTTTATCACAGGATATTGAATATAGTTCCCTGTGCTATACAGTAGGACCTTGTTGTTTATCAATTCTTTATATAATAGTTTGCATTTGCTAATCCCAAACTCCCACTCCATCCCTTTCCCAACCCTCCCCGTTGTCAACCACAAGTCTGTTCTCCATGTCTGTGAGTCTGTTTCTGTTTCGTAGATAAGTTCATTTGTGTCATATTTTAGATTCCACATATAAGTAATATCGTATGGTATTTGTCTTTCTCTTTCTGACTTATTTCGCTTAGTATGATAATCTCTAATTGCATGCACGTTGCTGCAAATGGCATTATTTCATTCTTTTTTATGGCTGAGTAATATTCGCAATTTCTTAAGTGCTGTGAGTGATAAAGTGGCCTTTTTTTATGTTAATGAGGTGACTTTTGGAAAGCCCTTAGGTAACCTAAGGATGGAGGCTGGCTGTCAGGGGAACTTTCAGTCCCTCCCCTACCTCCCAGGCCCTCAAAACTGTGTGTCCCCAGTGTGGGAGGATTTGGTGAGGAGTTTTATAGCAATGGTTCAAGGGCAGGATTGCTGATAAGGATCAGGGTGTGTGCAGGGCCTGCACTCCTTTCATCTGGCCTCAGGTGGTCTCCTGATGAGCTTCTCTGGTTACCAAACTGTGGCCTCCTCTGGAATGAAGAATGCTAACACCTTCCATTTGTTGGGGTTTCAGTTCTGCAGAAGAGCTCAAAGATATTGTTGCGTGTATCCCTTGAGGGGGAACCAGGGCCCTGCCCCAAGGCTGCACTATTGTGTCTTGGCTTCTCCTCCCTTGTCTCTGCATCCCCTCCCTTCCCTGATCAGCAACTGTTTGAAAGACTTTTGTGCCCAGGAGCCCCACAGGGTCCTGCTCCCTTTCACTATGTGTAACATATATAAAAACAGTCGTGTGTTTTTTCCTTACAGTGATGCTGTTGAGACACTCTGCTTTGGCTATTATAATCCACCTGTGTCCCAGACACTAGAACTCACCACCATTCACTAACACTTTACTCTGCAACCATACGTAGGGGCCCTGCACCAATCACGTTACGGTGTCACGTATGCAGGCTGGTCAGGGCCGTCCTCACTGTAAGGGACCTTACGGAAGTATTGGACCCCACTGGCCTCTTCCTCTGACTGCTCATCTGAGCTAACCTCCGTAAGCCGCAGACCCACCCTGGACCCTGATGAGTCGCAGGGTGCTGGATGTCTTGAACATGGTCCAGAATGGACCAGAGCCTCTTGGGTTGGATCATGACAAGTAACATTCATCATTCCAAGTAGCTGTTTTTAGCACAGCAATGCACCACTTGTAATGGCAGTGGAGGATTTTATCAGATTTTGAATGGTCTAAAAGAACTCGAGCTTTTCCAGTCTTTCCTTTTAGGTCTTTGTGTGTGTGTGTGTGTCTCTCATGGGGATCTTCCTCTGGAGAAGCAGACCGTGAGCATGTCTTTTTGTCTCCACGATGTGGTGAGTGATGGACCTTGGTTGACAGGAGACTGATTACAAATACAGGGGTGTGAATGCAGACTGGTACTCTGTCTAGAGTATTTGTGGTACATGATTTTGGAAACTGCTTGCTAGTGTCTGGGAGATAACCTCTCAAGGTGTCCCTTTAACGTGATTATGCTAGCAGTGTATTTCAGAGCTCAGAAACTGTATTCAAAGGACTGGATTTCTGTGTGTGAACAAAGGGCAGGGAAGGATTACAGGAGAGTGTGTTTGTCCCAGGTGAGTCAGATGGACAGAGCAGGCCGGGCGTGGACTGCTTTGTGGCTGCTATTTTGGAAAGCTGGTCATGTATTTTTGGCTTGGAAACCTCTGTTCTGACACGGTTCCCCTGGGGGACAACACCACGGCTGCTGGGAGAAAGGGAAGCCCCAGCTCTGCTTTCTCATCAGGTCACCGCAGGCCACGCAGGCAGGCAGACAGGAAAGCCCTGTTGAATTCTAGTCATAATAATCTAGAGTTTACCTGGCTGAGGACTCCAGCTTAGCAGTTATTTTTTAACCTGCGACAAAGGAGCCCTGGGGTCAGGCTGGAGGCCACGAAGGACCCAGCAGTGGAGACTGAGGAGGGGAGGCTGCAGGGGCTGCAGACTAAGCGGGCAGGTCAGCATCTGCTTCCGGGCGGCACGTCTGTGATCCAGCGGGACGGCGGCGAGTGACCTGCTGGGCTTCCTAATTTGTCAGCAGTAAATAGCTCCACATCCAGTGAAACCGGAGAAATAGTTCAGCCTCCCATGATTTCTGCAGAGCTGTGGGGAGGTAGGAAAAGGGGTCTTTCCAGGCCTTTTTAGGCCGGATCATTTGTTATAAGTAAAACGGGGATGCGTCGTATTGCTTTGATCATTTATGAACTCCAGATGCTTCCAGATTTAAAATATCTTCCCTTTTCTTTCCTTCTATTTTGCGCCAGGGTACAGATGACTAAAATGGAGTCTAACTTTCTCTTCTCAAATGGGGAACACTGGAAGGTGCACATAATGACGAAAATGCATCTCAGGGAATTCCCTGGCGGTCCAGTGGTTAGGGATCTGCGCTTCCACTGCTGAGGGCACAGGTTCAATCCCTGGTTGGGGATCTAAGATCCTGCACGCTGCATGATGTGGCCAAAAAATAAAATAAAAAATAAATAAAGTAAAATAAAATACACCTCACATTGACTAGGTACCAAACATCGTGTTGTGTGCGCCCTGTTCATTATCCAATTTAATCTCTAGGAAGGAGATGCAGTTATTATTTTTACTGTATTGACGCAAATGCCGTAAGTGTTGTGTCTTTGGTCATGTTCACCACCACATCTACCCTAGATGAGTGACTGTAGTGTAGAGGAAGCGTTGCTGGTCACCAGGGGGTAGAGGCAGATGTCGAAGTCTGTGGCCACAAGAAAAAAAGGGACAGAGTTTGGGGACCAATGAAACAGGGAGAGTGGAGGAGAAGGGGACGGTCCTGAGTGGCCCTGAGTTGGACTCTATGCTGCCCTTAAATAATAAAGGACTTTTTCCCCCAGCTGCTGGCAATGCAGCCCAAAGATGCCCCTCTGCTGCTGGCCCTCTTTGGGGATGGGCAGCTCTCATTCAATGACTGACCGATGCCGGAATGTCAGGGCTCCGTCCCTGCTAGAACCGCTCTGCAGAATTCCGTCTGTGGTTGGCTGAGCCCTTCGTTGGGGCTGCATCACAGCCCGACTTCTCCCTCTGTCCAGTCGTGCTTGCTTCCTTTCCCCTCCACAGGTCTTGGTCCCAAAAGCATCCCATAATAAACACCCTACATGCTGATCATTGTCTGAGAGAGAGACTGCTTTCTGGGGAGACCAACCAGATGCAATCACCTAGAACCCTTTTTGTGTGTTTGAAGCTTACCTTTGTGAGCAATTTGCGGTGAGCTATGAGATGACCAGCTTAAAGAGCAGAGGAGAAACTCAGAGTATGAAGGTCTTTCTTGTAACATGAGCTACAGTGCTGAACAGGTACAAAAGGTTTGTCCACATGGGAAAAGTCAAGTGTGGGCAGCCCAGGGGCTGGCAAAGAAAGGCCCTAATATTTCTAGGTTTGATCACACCCAGCCTCAGAAGAGCCATGACCTGGAGCTTGGAGAGGCAGTCAGCTGGATCTTCAAGTGAAGGTAGTGAACAGAAATTGGTTCAGACAGTGAAATGAGGTCCATAATGAGAAATCCAGTAGGAGGAGAGAGGCACAAATAGGCAAGTGAGGGATGTATGGGCTGCCTCTGGACGCTGGAATCCACTGGGCCGAAAACTCATGTTGGTACCAAGCAGGACCCTGTGGGGCTCCTGGGCATGGAAGCCTTTCTGCGTCCCCCATTTCTTTGATTAGAGGAAATAGGCTTCATTCAGCCTTCATGACCTTCCCTGAGTTCCAAAGGGCAGGTTCAAACAGCTGCTAATCAGGGAAGGGAGGGGATGCAGAGACAAGGGAGGAACAGTCAAGAAACAACAGTGCAGCCTTGGGGCAGGGTCCTGGTTCCCCCTCAAGGGGTACACGTCACAGTATCTTTGAGCTGTTTTGCAGACACTGAAATCCCCACTAGGTGGAAGAAGTAAAGGTGTGCTGCCCACAGGCATGTAGACCCCAGACCAGTTGGAACCAGAAGGTTGATGATGCTGACTCCTGCTTACCTCCCAACCAACCAATCAGAAGAATGTCCACTAGCTGATCACACCCTCCTTGAACCATTACTATGAAACTCCTTACTGCCCTCTCCAAGTTGGGACACAGTTTTGAGGGCTTTAGCCCACTGTGGCCCCCTTTGCCTGGCAAAGCAATAAAGCTATTCTTTTCCACTTCACCCAAAACTCTCTCTCCAAGATTTAATTTGGTGTCAGGGTACGGAGGCTGGATTCTGCTTCAATATTAAAGGAGTAAAAGCAGGAAAAATTCCATATGATTCCTGAAACCTGGGAATGGGTGAAAGATACTAATTGACAGGAGTGAGGTCATTAACACCTAGGATTTCTATAAGATGATGAACTACACAGCGGCTTGCTGCTGAAGAAGAGTTAGATGCGCGGCACCCTGACAACACTGGGAGGACCACCGTCGGGCTAAGACAGGGGCGGTGTAGTGCATTTGACCTCTGCCCTCCTCTGCTTGTCCACGAAGCCTGGCTCTCCAACCTCAAAGGCCCGGATGTGGAACCTACCAGGTTATTTTGGCCCATCACTCTTCATAGCATTTACAACAGTGTTTTAGGAAATGGAATATAGTGCAGAGAATACAGTATATTTCTTTTCTTGATTTTTTCAGGGGAGAGTGAAGAGCTCTGGACATTGAACTTGGTACATTATACTTGCAAATTACTCCTGGGTGTTATGTGGTCAGGTCCTGCTCTTGCACCCATGGCACATTTTTTCCTCCCTTAAATTCAGCTTATTTCCATGGATATGTATAGATATATTCATTAATAATTTAGGATAGGTCAGATGTCTAAAAGTGAGAGTGCTGAGGGCTAGGAGGATGATTTTAAACAGTGGAGTCTGGGAATTCCCTGGCAGTCCAGTGGTTAGGACTCCGTGCTTTCGCTGCCATGGGCCTGGGGTTTGATCCCTGGTCAGGGAACTAAGATCCCACAAGTCACTCGGCACAGCCAAAAACAAAAACAGTGGATTCAACCTTTTAGGTATCTAAATTCAACCTTTAGATATTCAACATATCTCTCATATGTTTGCTGTGAGAGATAGCAAATGTTAGTATGTTTTGCTAGCACAAAATTCAAAATTTCACTGTCCGGACAGAAGTGACTCTTACACAACCATATCCACGGTGCAGCAACGTCTTGCAGCATCTATAAATCATCCACACTTTTTGTTTTGTTCCCCTTTAGCCGCAGGCTGTTGTTGAATAGAATGGCTTGCTGCCCTGACGGCAGACTCTGATGCTTGGCAGACAGAGTCCTTGTGTTCCAGGGGACACACAGTCTCCCAGCTTGACAGCCCCCAAGCCTCTGCCTCTGGCCCCCATATCAAGATAAAGGAAAGAAAGAAGAAAGGAAAATAAGATTTTATTTGTTGATCAAAAGAACAGCGTGCTGGCGAAAAACTCTAGCTGAAGAATTATACACAGTGTTTGCGTTGACATGATTAATTCTGCGGGAAGATCTACAGCTGCTTAGGAATTCTTGTTCACTGCTGCATCTCTCATCCTCTTACTGTCCTGATTAGTATTAGCTTGTTTATTTTCACAGATGAAAGAGGGAATGAGGGAAGAGAATGACTTCCTGAGCTGTTCTGGTTTTTTTTTTTTTTTTTAAAGTACACCTGAATTATACATTATTTAATTTTTATTTATTTATTTATTTATTTTTGGCTGTGTTGGGTCTTCGTTTCTGTGCGAGGGCTTTCTCTAGTTGCGGCGAGCGGGGGCCATTCTTCATCGCGGTGCGCGGGCCTCTCACTATCGCGGCCTCTCTTGCTGCGGAGCACAGGCTCCAGACGCGCAGGCTCAGTAGTTGTGGCTCACGGGCCCAGTTGCTCCGCGGCATGTGGGATCCTCCCAGACCAGGGCTCGAACCCGTGTCCCCTGCATTGGCGGGCAGATTCTCAACCACTGCGCCACCAGGGAAGCCCTGGTTTTTAAGAACTGATAACCGTTACGTGTTTAAGAGCATATCCTAGTAATGTATGCGTCACATTTAAAAATCCCTCACAAAAGGCAGTATACACATGGTCTGCCCCTAGTTTTTGTTATTTTGCTGAATATTTTTATATCCTGGAGCGAGATCCATTTTAATACATGTAGCACTACCTTAGTTTAAAAAATAATTTCGTACCGTTACATTTCATGGAGCTATCATAATTTATTTAATCAGACTCAAAACAGTGACCGTCTAGGTGGCTTCCACACTTTTGCCACTGCAAACAATTCCGTAAGGAATGTCTGTAGGTAAATTTATAGTCTACAAGCTACCTATAAACATAACATTTGAATTTCCCCGAGACTTATGAAATTCTCCTGGGTTTATAATACAAATTCCTTGGTAAGTGAGGAGAAACTAGGATGGTAGGCCTGGTGGGGGGTTAACCCCCACCCCTCAGGGTTATTTTTCTTTAATTTTCTCACTGCTTGGTGTTTCCCTTAACACACCATCCTGTTTCACAGCCCCCTGTTTGCTGCCAGGAGCAATTTTCTGCACTGAGCACCTAACAAACTTCTACTCATCTTTTAAAATCTATCCACACATCACCACTCCTATTGCAGCATGAACTGATACCAACCAGGGTTCTTGGCCTCCTTAATCAGTAGAAATTGATCAGAGGCCAGACAAGAAATTCAGGCAAGGCTTAATTGGGGCCCCTGCTGCAGCAGAGGGGAGCGAGAACAAGTAAGAGGTTCCCTCGCTCACTCACTCCCTGAGGGGGGGCGAGCTGGTTCCTTATATGGGGTGAGGATAGGGGCAGGTCCAGGGGTCGGAGGATAGGGGCCGGAGGGGTGGCTTAGGTGGTTTGCCCACTCCCTTTGGTGGTGCTGAGTGCAGGGGGCATGTGCAGTGCCCTGCTTTTGCTCCCAGCTCTTCAGAAGTGGCAATTGGGCTTTTTGGTCTTTTTGGATCTTGTCCATAATTTGCCCCAGCTGTGCATGCACACAGTTATTTGTAGTCCCTTATAGTTTCTTTGTATTTTGTTGCTGGATGAGACATTTGTCCAGGTGCAAGCACTGCAGCCAAGGGTCCCAGGTCCCAGGTCCCAGCCTGTCTCAGAATCACTTCCTTTTTTTGCAGTGCTCTCTACCTTATACACTTTATTACAATTACGCTTGTGTGTGGTTGTCTCCCCAGGTGGACTCTTAGCTCCTGGCAGGTTGGGACTGAGACTTATTGTTTTCCCATTTTTAATGCTGAGCAGACTGTCTCTGACATATAGTCCCTCAACTAATGTTTGCTAAATGGCACAGGAAAAAATATAAGTCAATGGCTATATTTAAAAGAGAAAAACATTTGGGGTCTGAAGTCAAGTGTTAGTCTTAGATCTTTAGGGGTCAATGGGGAGCTTCTTTGGTAGAAACGGCCTTGGGGAGTTGGTGAGATCAGCTTTTCTTCCTGTCTACTCTGTGTGGGTTTTTGACATTTTATTTCCTCTGACAGTCCTCAGCTCACTGGTACTGCATCTTTGAAAGTTTTGTTAACCTATTCAGAAATTTTTAAGTTTTGAGGAGATGTAATAAAGTTAATAGAAGGCATAGCATTAACACCAATGTAAAAATCTTGGGCAAGAAAGAAAGGGCTACCAAAAAAAAAACAAAAAAAAAGGCTAAAGAGACCTAAAAATATTTAGTGTAATGAGGTTTGGTAAGGAACATGTGTCTATATGAGATTATCCAGGGGGAAATCCTTGTTTTAAGGATGCTGAATTATCATTAATTCTATGAGAGCAGGAATAAATGATTTCTGCTCTCAAAGTTTGGGTCAAAGACTCATTTTTTAGTTTTTAGCATAATTACCCTCAAAACTTCCAGCAGCCTCAAATAATATTCTGAAATGATTGCTTTTTATAATCATGGATTATAGGAAAATAAACCCTCAATTAAAAAAATTACCTTAAAATGGAATGTTTGATTTTTAAAAAATAGTTTCTACCATGCAAAAAATCAAGTTCAAATTAAATAAGTTTTCTGGTAAGTAAATAGAAATTTCCCCCAAATAAAAGTATTTTAAAGTCAAAATTTGTAGTTGTTGCTCTAGTGACAAGCAAGAACTTGTAAGCCAGTATATTAATGAATGGCTCAATGTTTTAGATTAAGAATCAGAACGGAAAGATTCTATCCTAGTTAGCATGGGCCCAGTACTCTCTCCTGATATCCCTTTCAAGCTTATTCAAAGCCCCCTTTTAAAGATAATTGCCATGCTGTTATTGTTTTTGATTTTTTGCACGATACAAAATTTCAAAAGTACAAAAGAGTAGACCATGAAAATACAGTTTCATCACTTCTCCATTTTTTAAAGAACTCAACTCCATTGCCTGAAGGCATGTATAGAACGTATTATTAATGCTTTTACTAGCATTCCTGTATTTACCCATACTTCACAAATGCAGGTTACTCTTTACACAATTTCCTGATTTCACATCTTAGCACTAGAGATTGCAGATCTTTTCCAAATACCACAAATTGAGCTGTATAGTTTTACAACTGCATTAGATTCCACTCATTGGTTAGATCATAATTTATCTTAGTCTTCTGTGGATGATGGACTTTTGGATTGTTTGCAGTCTTTTGCTTGAAGCAAATAGAATGTAAATTCCTGATTTGGCATCAGTGGGAGTAGGAATGCAATTACTGAATCAAGGAACATGTAATTAAAAATTTTTGATAGATAAAGCCAAATTGCTCCCCATAGAGGATGTACCAAATTAATATGGCTCCCAACCATAAATAAGGATGCCTACTGTCCGTATAATTATCAATCGGGTGTGTTACAAACCTTAATCTTAATCGTATCTCATATACACTTTTAATTTGCATTTTTTCTTTTTAAAGAGATCAGGCATTTGCCTCCAAATGGAGCCATTTATTTTTCTTTTTCATATTATTTATTAGTCACTAAAAAAAAAACCTCACAACTTTATTGATGTATAATTTGAGTTGGTTAGTAGTGTTGTTCAAGTCTTCTATATCCTTGCTGATTTTTTATAAAGTAGCGCTATCAATTATTGAATCTTGGTTATTGAAGTCAGGTGTTACTGTTGAATCGCCTATTTCTTTATTCCTCTGTTCTTTTACCGCCTTCTTTTTTGTTAAGAAACTATTTTTGGTGTACCACTTAAATTCCTCTGTGGATTTTCTAAACTTTTAAAAAAGTTATTCCCTGAATGGTTTCTCTAGGAATCATAAAATGCATCTTAATTTATCACAATCTCTTATAGATTAATACTAACTTAGTTTTCATAAAACACAGAAACTTTGCTCCAATATAGCTCTATTCTTGTGATATTATATTCTTATTGTTACATAGTATATTATATTGTTATTGTTATATTGTTATATATTTCATCTACTAATATCAATCTGATGACACAGTGTTAATAATTATTGCTTTATACAATCTGTGTTTAAGAAGTTTAATAGACATTTCACCAAGGAAGATGGCCAGAGGCACAAGAAAAGATGCTCAACATCACTAATCATTAGAGAAATGCAAATCAAAACTACAATGGGGTATCACCTCATGCCAGTCAGAATGGCCATCATCAAAAAATCTAGAAACAATAGTGCTGGAAAGAGTGTGGTGAAAAGGGAACCCTCCTGCACTGTTGGTGGGAATGTAAATTGATACAGCCACTATGGAGAACAGTATGGAGGTTCCTTAAAAAACTAAAAATAGAACTACCATATGACCCAGCAATCCCACTACTGGGCATATACCCTGAGAAAACCATAATTCAAAAAGACATGGGGCTTCCCTGGTGGTGTAGTGGTTAAGAATCCGCCTGCCAACGCAGGGGACATGGGTCTGAGCCCTGGTCCGGGAAGATCCCACATGCCGTGGAGCAACTAAGCCCCATGCACCACAACTACTGAGCCTGCACTCTAGAGCCCGAGAGCCACAACTACTGAGCCCGAGTGCCACAACTACTGAAGCCCATGCACCTAGAGCCCATGCTCCACAAGGAGAAGCCACCGCAATGAGAAGCCCACTCACCGCAACAAAGAGTAGCCCACACTCGCCTTAACTAGAGAAAGCTTGTGCACAGCAACAAAGACCCAACACAGCCAAAAATAAATAAATAAATAAAAATTTAAAAAAAAAGAAAAAAAAAAGAGAGATATGTACCACAATGTTCATTGCAGCACTATGTACAATAGCCAGGATATGGGACCAACCTAAATGTCCACGACAGATGAATGGATAAAGAAGATGTGGCACATATATACAATGGAATATTACCCATCCATAAAAAGAAACAAAATTGAGTTATTTGTAGTGAGGTGGAGGGACCTAGAGTCTGTCATACAGAGTGAAGTAAGTCAGAAAGAGAAAAATACCATATGCTAACGCATATATATGGAATCTAAGAAAAAAAAAATGGTACTGATGAACCTAGTTGCAGGGCAGGAATAAAGAGGTAGACATAGAGAATGGACTTGAGGACGTGGGGTTGGGAGGGGGAAGCTGGGGTGAAGTGAGAGTAGCATCGACATATATACACTACCGAATGTAAAATAGCTGGCTGGTGGGAAGGAGCAGCACAGCACAGGGAGATCAGCTCGGTGCTTTGTGACCACCTAGAGGGGTGGGATAGGGAGGGTGGGAGGGAGACGCAAGAGGGAGGGGATATGGGGACATATGTATGCATGTGGCTGATTCACTTTGTTATAAAGCAGAAACTAACACGGTATTGTGAAGTAATTATACTCCAATAAAGATCTATTAAAAAAAAGAAGTTAAGGGAAGAAATGTGAAAAAATATGCTTTTAGAGTGTTTACTGTTTACCTGCGTACGTACCATTCTGGCTCTTCATTTCTTTTTCTTTGTCTGAGTTATCATCTGTGTCATTACATTTTAGGCTGAAGGATTTCCTTTTAACCTTTTAAAGGCTCTTTTCCTCTCCTCCCAAGAACTGCAAACAGATGAATAAGTTCATCAGGAACCTCTCACCAAGGATAAATAGAGAGACTTGGTCAAGAAGACAGGCCAGCTCTTAGCCTGGAGATCAAGGTCTCTCCCTGTGTTTAGGGGGAGCTTGATTATGACCAGATGGGAGAATCTTTAAGTGGAATACAAAGTAGGAAGCTGACCAACAACCTAAATCCTAGGTTTGGGGATGCTACATTCAAAGTGAATCTTGTCATGCTCAAACGGGATATGCTTGCTTGTATAACTTGTTTCAAGAAAACAAATAATTCCCTGTGATTGATGATGATTCTGCCCCATCAGGTAAATATGAACAGACAGCCCATGGTTTACTGGCTCAATTTGTACTGTAGGTCGACATCTCAAACCCATGACTGAATTTTATAAGAATGTTGTCAAAGTATTTGATCCAGACATCTAAGGAACCAAAACAGTGTATTTCAAAAAGCATACTTTGAAAATCGTCTATGTGGAGGAACTAAATTATGTAGTAACCAAAAAGAGACAACACATTCAACAAAGAAAAAGGAAAACAAAATGTAACAGTGTGCTGCTTCATTTTTGCATCGTTTACAATAAACAAAGCTAAGAGTGAGAAGAAGAGAGGACACTTGTCTTGACGAGACACAGAATTGATTCTCCTGCACGGCTTTCCTCTTAAAAAGAAGTATTCAGAGTTGTGGTTCCACTAATGGTGACATTATCCATGAGTGCCTTGCTTGGTACTCACATGCTTTGAGGGCTGACTCTATAATTAATCATCTTGAATGTCATCATTACTGTTACCAAGGCATACAAAGGGTTTGTTTTTAAGTTTCAGGAGTTCTTTTTTAAATCTTTGACTCTACATTTTTCTTGGTGACACTTTCTTATTTCTTTGAAACTTATATTCCTCTCTTTTATTTTCTGAGAGCTGTCATAAAGTATTTTATGTCTGCTAACTTTTCCATGATGTTGGAAAGCTGTAAAGTTTGGTGAAGCTGACATGAATCCCTTCTTAATCATTTTAGACATTTCTATAATAACGTGTATATTAATTTCCCACTCTCTTGACTCACTGTACTTTAGAAATATTCCTTTCAGGTTAGTGGGTGTTAGTCTCATTTTGTGGTAGGAGAAAAGAATACAGAGGACTTTGACAGCTATTTTAATAAATGGGAAAATTGGGGGTATGTGTATGTGTGGGGTGAGCTTAATGAAGGTTTTTCATGAATTCTACTGCATGAGGAGGTAGACCCACCAAAAATGATGGGTCATGGGCTTACAACTTTTACTACTTGTGGAAGAGGCTTCAGGAGCCCTGGGGCTGGATGGATATTTGTTGAGGGCAGAATACCTTCTCTTTTCCTAGGGGTTCTGTTGGATTTTGTACTAAGAGTTCCCCAGAGTCTTAGTGCCCAGAAAATTAGCTAAACTGATTATTTTCCCCCCATTTCAGTGTTATAGTCTATCTTATGGTAGACATTACTACAGGAGCTTACAACCTACCGAACAGCAAATTCTATTAGTGCCCTGTTTGAAATAGACTACTTAGAATCCTGACCCCATGGCTCCACCAAATATACATCATCAAACAAAGATACATTTAACAAGGGAGTAAAGTTGGCTGTATAGGATATATTACTTCACAGGACTTAATAAACATTCATTTGTAGACTGTTCATTTTTTGCTAAAGCTGGTATGGTTGGCTTGCTCTCTGAGAAAATGCCAGACTATTGATGACTTTTCCAAAAAATGAAAAATATTTATTCATTTAACAGGTATTTTTAAAAAAAAATATTGAAGTAGAGTTGATTTACAATGTTGTGTTAATTTCTTCTGTACAGCAAAGTGACTCAGTTATACATATATATATGTTCTTTTTCATATTCTTTTCCATTATGGTTTATCATAGGATATTGAATATAGTTCCCTGTGCTATACAGAAGGATCTTGTTGTTTATCCATCCTATATAAACATCATAGTTTGCAACTGTTAATCCCAAGCTCCCATTCCTTTTTTCCCCTACCCCTTCTCCCCCTTGGCAACCACAAGGCTGTTCTCTAGGTATGTGAGTCTCATTTAACAGGTATGTACTGAGCTTCTATTATGTGTGTCAAGTACCATGTTAGATGCTGCATCTCTAATCGTAAACTAAACAGACAAGCTCAGTTTTCTCATAAAGCTTTCACACTTGTGGGGGAGATAAATAATAAAATAATTACACAAATAAATAATTGTATAGTGTAGACATATGAAGTTGTGTGAAGGTATAAAACCAGGACCAAATACTGGTCTGGTCTAGAGGCTAAGGGAAAACTTCAGCACCAAAGAGGGGGCTGTGGTGGAAGCAAATGATTCAGGAAGGGGGAGTGGGTGTACAGACCACCCGTGGCCCAGGAACCCTCACCCCCCAAAATCTAAGATGGCACGGTGAGAAATACAAGGGACAGAAATGTAACAAATGAGGCTAGAACTGGAAGGCAGATGAAAGATACTAAAAGGTATAAAGGGGATCTGTCTTGAGGAGAACTCCCAGCCTCTACAATTTGAGAAAATAGTTTCAATTTTGAATCACCAGTTAGACAGGCAAATTCTCAGCAGAAATTTCAATAATTGAGACTCTCTCTCTTATGGGAATACTAAAATCAGTGATTTGAGCATTGTTGTACATGACTGAAGAAATATCCCTAATATCCACTGCAGGGGGAATAAAAGAACAATTTTGCCTTTTAGTGTGGTGTGCTGTATTATCCATTTCTGGATGCAAAGCCAATTGTTTGTCAAATTAAAGGCTATTATCATCAGCAGTAGTATTACCACTTGGAAATGATCTATCGCCTTGGTTGTAGGGCTCTGGTGTAACACTAGAGAATAAAAGTTTTCAGATTCCAAAGGCTTGTGATAAAAATAGTTTGGTAGATTTAAACATTAGCTTTAGAAATAGAAGTATAAACAGAGCAAATAAGCTATTTATCTTCTGTTCTTTCCTGCTGTGGCTATTAGCGAGCATTAATGTTAGAAAAGTCTGAACACATACATTCCAGTAGGCATAGCTTGGTGATATCATCTTGGTCTCCATAACAAGAGAAAAGTTATATAAAATGAATTGTTGTTTGTAGATGGGGTAGAAGCTAAAGCAACTTCTATGGGAGTCCTTGTACCCATCAGTTGCCTAGACAAGGTAGCTAAAGATGATTTTTATTTTCTTTTAATAATTCAATGAAAGTAGTAAGGAAACTTAAATGTGGCTCATAATATTGGGTCATTACATGGTAATTTGCCCCGATGTCTTTGATAAATTTGTTTCATCTTTAATGTTAAGCAAAATTTATCCTTCCTGTCTCCCATTAGGGAAGTTCAGGAGAAACCCCTCTCCTCCACCCTCACCGCCAATGCCACACTTGCAAGAATGATTTCATGGACATGGATGGGGGGACATGAAATGTGCCCTTTTCAGGAAGCCATTGCTGGTTGCAAGACTCTCGGTTTAACCTGGATGGAGAAAAACCGAGTGTTGCGTGAAACTCTTTGACTTCCCCTTGTGGTGGGCTGTGTCCCCCTGGATTGGTTCTGACCCTTTGGGGACCTCTGTGCATTTTGGGGGTGGGGCTTTCATGTGTCCATTTTGTGGGTCACAGGTCTCCTCCAGGGGACCTCGAGGCACTGGCTGAATGGTGATGTCTGACAACGGGCCCATAATGTGTGTGGCTGGGCTTATCTGAGGTTGGGTCTCACTCTTGCACTCACACTCCCCTCAGCCACCTTGCCCTTCCAATCCCAGCACACACCTTTCCCTAGTGTCTAGTAACCGAGGAGCCTTGTTTTCTGTTTTCAGATCCTACGTATGGTGCACATGCATTTGTCTCATCCCACAAAATGCACTGCGTACCCACTTCATAATACAAAAGATTATTGAGCACATATGTGCCATGCATTTGGACAAGATTTTACAAGCATTTTCATTCGATGCTCTCAATAACCCCACAAGGCAATATTACTGTCCCTCTTTTACAGACAAGGAAACTTAGGCAAGAGAGATGAAACAACTTGACAGCTATGAGGAAGTAGGAGAACCCAGATTTGATGCCAGGCCAGTCAAGTTCAGAGCCTCAGCCCTTAACCACGTGACAATACTGCCACATTGAGCAAAGGCTCTCTACTACATCAACAATGAGTACTTACTGAGCGTCTTAGTTTCTGCTTAGTGGAAAAATAGAACTTATACAGCATAAAATCTCTCAGGAACTCACATCTGGGCTTCTTCCAATAGGCCCAAGGAGAAGGCAGGGTTGGCACGATGAAGGGGAGCCCGTGTTTCCAGTTTCCCTGTTTCCAGCCCTTGTTTTCCTTTTCACGAGGTAAGAAAATCACAGAGCAGAGCAGTGTTGTAGAGAAGCTGACGAGAGGAACTGAGAGATGCAGCACCGAATATTGCTCCATTTTTCTTTTCTCCACTATGGTACTTAAGCAAATGGAGAAGGAAAAGAGGGTTCTGGGTTTCAGAGTGAATAGATTTAGTGTGGAGTCGTCATGATGGAAAATCCACAAGGAACGGAGGAAGGAGGAAGCCTTTAGGATCTGGTCTCCATTCTTCTGGCCAACAGTGCAGCCTTGAGCAGTTCAACACCTGCCTCCGTGCCACCTTTAAGTTGGGATAAGAAAAACAGAGAGCCAGAGAACAGAGTGGTGTTTGCCAAGGAAGAGGGGCTTGGCGGAGGGATGGAGAGGAAGGCTGTGGTTAGCAGATGTGAGTGTTTATATAGAGAATGGATAAACAACAAGGTCCTACTGTATAGCACAGGGAACTATATTCAATATCCTGTGACAAACCATAATGGAAGAGAATATTAAAAAGAATGTATATATGTGTATAACTGAATTACTTTGCTGTACAGCAGAAATTAACACAATGTTTCAATAAAAACAAACAAACAAAAAACCCCCAAACAAGTAAGCAGCAAGAAGCTCATATCTGTACCAGACCCGTTTTTGAGGCCCCTCTAAGCCTATGAGTCTATGAATTTTAAAAGCAGACAGGACAGTCACTTGAACACATTTGTAAAGGCTAAAGACCAAACCAGGTGAACAAAAGGCAGAGAGAACAGAGTGTTCTTGTTGCCCTATACTACATAATCCCTTTTCCATATGCATGTACAATTAAAATGAACTTAGTTTAAAAAAAGAGCATCAATCATTTTGGAAGAACTAGGGCACAGGAACTTTTCCTGATAGGGAGGGCGACTGGGGGCTAGTTGCAGCTCATGAGGGAAACAAACTATGATGGTCACGGGTGACTTGCCTGCTGAATATTCCTCCCATTATCTCCCGATTGCTCGTCTGTAATTTCAAATATCATTAAGCTTTCCACGGCAAATTAGCTTCCAATTATCCCTGGTCTATCTGAGGCCACAGCCTGTCTGCTCAGACACGACTGTCAGCACCGTTTGATGAAACAAGATGCAAACAAGCCATCGAATTGAGTGGGTTATCATTGCCTTTCTTAGGAGCAGAGCGCAGAGGTGGCAGAGGCTGTATATCCTTCCATGACTGTTTTTGGCATGTGCCCCAGAGGGTCCGGCTAAGTGATGTTCTTGGTTGCGTCGAGCATTTCTGGGCTTGATACCCGCGGTGGTGAAGTCATCTTTTGACCTGATTACTGGTTAGAGCTGACGCTATTTTGTGAAAAATAAGGCTCAAGATATCTATGGCAACGGTCCTAGTCCGTTCCTCCAGTTTCTTCAAAGTAACTGCCCCTTCAGGACTCCACCAAAAAGAATCATCAGTGAATTTAAGCTTGTTGCATGAGTAACAGCAAGAAAACAGCTATATTGATCTCCACCATTTCACTCAGGTCCCACCATGTGGCAGGACAGTTAGAGGGCCAAGCCATGGAAGACCTGCTTCTACCACGGCTCCTTGCTTTATTTACTCAATTAGTCTGGGGTTGTCCCATGTTGTGCTGGCCCAGATTTTGAATTTCATCACAATTTTATGTGTTCCAGACAATGAGTGAATATAAATATATCACTGACAATGAGACATATTGTCACAAGCAAGAAGAATAAAAGAAAGGAAGGAAAGAAGGAAGAAAAAAAGATAAAAGAAGCACTTTGTCAATATACAATAGCAATAAATGAGCATGGTGCTGTTATAAAAGGTTTATAAACCTACCCTTACAAGTTTGCTGTCAATGCTTTTTAAGGCTTGGATTTGAAATTTTACACAAAAACTTATACTATAATTCAGTAATTACATTCAGTCTGAAAAGTGGAATTTGTCCTTTTACCACATACTGGAAAACAAATATCATTATGTATGCTTTTGGAATACGCACTTATATATTTAGAATTTGTGGTGATTTAGGAAATGGTCTGAAATTTTGCTGTCTTTCAGGGGATAAACAGATCCTTCATTCTGTGTATAAGCCCTCGAATATTACTTTTTCTGTTGGCCCAAGATCATTGGCAGTATTCTCAGGAAATGTATGTGTTTCCTTGGGCTTATTTGTAGTGAATAATCCATCTGTCTGCATCCCAGGTGATGAGATGCTGAAAAGATGTGGAGAAAGCAACGTGAGATCAAAAAGAGAAGGGGGTAGAAATGAGTCAGCTCTAAGGCAGCAGTAGATGTGAGAAAGCAGTGGAGACCTCTGTCTTGTGAGGATCATTGTAGCTTGTACTATTGATGCTGAAAACTCAGCCTCTGTGCACCAGTGCCAAATCTTATCTCGGAGACAGAGCTTTGGGTGAAGTAGAAAAGAATAGCTTTATTGATTTGCCAGGCAAAGGGGGATACAGCGGGTTAATGCCCTCAAAACTGTGTGTCCCAACCCAGGAGGATTTGGGGAGGAGTTTTACAGCAATGGTTCAAGGGTGGGGCTGCTGATAAGATTAGGGTGTGTGCAGGGCCTGCGCTCCTTTAATCTGGCCTCAGGTGGTCTCCTGATGAGCTTCTCTCCTTCTGGAGGTTATCAAACTGTGACCTTCTCTCTGGAATGAAGAATGCTTCATCAAGTAGTTAACATCTTCCGTTTGTTGGGGGTTTTAGTTCTGCAGAAGAGCTCAAAGATATTGTTACGTGTATCCCTTGAGGGGGAACCAGGACCCTGCCCCAAGGCTGCACTATTGTTTCTTGACTGTTCCTCCCTTGTCTCTGCATCCCCTCCCTTCCCTGATTAGCAACTATTTGAACCTGCCCTTTGGAACTCAGGGAAGGTCATGGAGGCTGGAGTCTGTTCCCTACAAACAAGAAACGGGGGACACAGAAAGACTTCCATGCCCAGGAGCCCTAAAGGGTCCTGCTCAGTTTCACTGTCACAGGTTCTAGAGAGGGGAGAGAGAAAGGTGTGCACATTTGAGCATTGACTACAGTGAGGCTGCTTTGTGTGTATCTTCTCATTTAATTTTATCATCACACCATGAAAGGTAGCAAATTTTTCTTATCCCATTCTATAGGACAGGAAATAAGCTCTGTGAGATTATGTAACTTCCCAGGAGTTGCACAATTAGGAAGGAAAAGAAAAAGGTGGGATTTGAACTCAGATCTATCTGACTTCAGCTCCATGCTCTTGTGGCAGAGGTTATTGCCCAAAGATGGCCACAACAAAATCTCTCACCTCAGGAGCTCTTTTACAATATTGCAACTTGCAACTTGCTCATGGAGAGGTGGTGCCCAATTCCCCACCTCTAGAATCTGGGCTGGCCTAGGACTCTGTCATAACCAGTAGAGTAGGACAGAAGTGACCCTTAGAGACTTCCAAGGCTACATCAGAAAAGGCCCAAAGACCATGCACCTTCTGCCTGGTTCTCTTTGAAACCAAGCAGGACCCTGTGGGGCTCCTGGGCATGAAAGCCTTTCAAACAGTTGCTAATCAGGGAAGGGAGGGGATGCAGAGACAAGGAAGGAGCAGCCAAGATGCAATAGTGCAGCCTTGGGGCAGGGTCCTGGTCTTGGTTCCCCCTCAAGAGATACACGTAACAATATCTTTGAGCTCTTCTGCAGAACTAAAACCCCCCCAAAAGGGAAGATGTTAGCATTCTTCATTCCAGAGAAGGTCACAGTTTGGTGACCTCAGGAAGCTCATCAGGAGACCACCTGAGGCCAGATTAAAGGAGCGCAGGCCCTGCACACACCCTGATCCTTATCAGCAACCCCACCCTTGAACCACGGCTGTAAAACTCCTCACCAAATCCTCCCAGGTTGGGACACAGTTTTTGAGAGTCATGAGCCTGCTGTGTCTCCATTTTCCTGGCAAAGCCATAAAGCTGTTCTTTTCTACTTCACCCAAAACTCTGTCTCTGAGATTTGATTCGGCACCTGTGCACAGGGGTCGAGTTTTTGGCATCATCTTGGGACAAAGCCAAATGCCAAGGTAGAAGTCTGATGGCCCTGAGGCACCATGTTGACAGGCTGTGTTAGACACTTCTGTCAACAGCCCTAGCCAAGTCCAGACCACTGGCCGTGCCTGCCAAGGCACACAGGTGTGTGTCTGAAGCTGTCTTGGATTCTCCAGACCAGCATGGCTACCCCCTGAGTACTACTGAGTGACCCTAGTCAACACTAGGAGCAGAAAAGCCTGGCCAAGACCTGCCCGCATTCTTGACCCACAGGATCCTGAGGTATCATAAACGTAGGGCAGTTTGTAACAAAGCAGTGGTAGGGAACGCCCTTTGCCCTAAGACAAGACAAATAAAGAAACAGAAAAATGATCCCCACCTTAGTGCCCGGGGAAACTTGACAGCTTCCTGAGGCTAGTTAGAAGCTGGCTGAAACTGATAAAAAGAGTTTTCAGGAGGCTGGGTAGAAAAGGACTTGGGCTGAGTACAAGCTGGTGGAAAAATCTAGGCTAAAATGCAACTGTAAACAAAACATTATATTTTTGCAGTAACTCTAAATCTTGTCTGCAGTCACTTCTGTGCTCCAGTAATCTTCCCCAGCTCTAAACTTACACAGTTACCTAAAGTCAGCTCAGTCATTTTCCCCTTTTCCTTAAAATACTCTGCTCACTCACCCATGTCAACAGAATACAGTCTAAAGTTCTCACCTTGTCAGGTCAGACTCCCCCATCTAGTATAAAAGCTAAAAGTAAGGGGTTTGGAATCAGAAAGGCTTGGGAGGGCTAAACTTCCAACCAGAAAACCTTGTTATCTGTTAATGTATTTGTGTGGTCTGTTTCTGGGTATGTGGCATTTACTATGACCAAGATAATGTTTTCTGGAATAATGTGATTTTTCTATGAAAGGCCATCTTTATAGACAGATAACTCATATTGATGCTTTATAAATTTTCTTTGATTTCTCAGTAAATGTCACTGTTGGTCACCCTTTCCACATATAATTTAAGGCCTAGCTGAGATCTCAAACAGTTATTTGTAGAATTTGCTCAACCAAAAATTAAAAATTAAGGGGTAGGGGGTTGGGGGAAGGATAGAGTGGGATTAGCAGCTGTAAGCTTTTATGTACAGAATGGGTAAACAACAAAGTCCTACTGTATAGCACAGAGAACTGTATTAGTATCCTATGATAAACCATAATGGAAAAGAATATTAAAAAATATGTATATATATGTATAACTGAATTACTTTGCTGTATAGCAGTAATTAACACAACATTGTAAATCAACTATACTTCAATAAAAAAATAGTAAAAAAATTAAAAATTAAAAATTGCTAGAGGAAGTTTCCTGCACGATTCAGGGTTATATTTTTCTTCCCCGTCCCTTGAAGAAATACATTATCCAAAGCACCTGAAAAAGTCCTCAGGCCTGCAAGTGCTATGATATTTGTAAGGGTGAGGAATTTTGTCCTCCAAATTATTATTATGGACTTATTATTGGTAGAGATGGAAAAGGCAGTTGTCGAGTTTGTCAGGGGACCTCCTCATCTTTCACCATAATAGAAAAGTCCGTCTGTGCTCACTGTGTTGGATAAGCGGTGCCTCTGTGGAAGAAGTGGTGGTACTTCAGTGGCGCCGGACTTTGCTCAGTGGCAATATCATAAGGTGAAACCGTAGTGGTGAGAAAGTGTGGATTTTTCAGCTGCTGGGCAGGAATGCTCGGCCTTGGGGGTGGTTTGAGGTACACGCCCAGGTTAACACTGTAGATCTTCTGCAGGGGTCTCATCAGAGGACATGAGCCCAAGAGCATGAGTCTGCACATTGGGCTTGCTCTTCACCTCACTCTTTTCCCCAACCTCGGTCTTTACGATTTTTGATTAACTTTTAGTATCTGAGGTATTATTCTCAACCACACTTGAACTTGGTATCTTCTTTTTATTGATTATAGGTGACCCTGGCCCATATTCTACTTTTCTCTCATCATATGCCAGGTTCTGAGAGGCCGACATATCATGGTGTTTGAGAGATTTGTCTTTGGATTAAACCACTTGGGTTTGATCTCAGCCGTGGCTTTTGTTTTACTATCTTGGGCAAATTATTTACCCTCTCGGAGCATCATTTTGTAGCACTTGAAAAGTGATTTTAAAAAAATGTACCTTCGCAAGGAGCTGTTATGGGGGTTAAAGATAGATACTGTGTGTAAAGTGCTAAAAATAGCCTTTCTTATTGTTGCTGTTGTTAAGTGCTTCTAAGAACATACTATTGGCCCATCTTCTATTTTCAACTTTGCCATTCTAACTCTGCCTTACCAACCTCAAGGGGTCCCAGCCTGTTTCCCTGCTAATTGCCCAAGATGGGATAGTTCTAATAATAATGTGTTAGTGCAAATGTACTATTCAATATTTGCTATTCTTGTATGTAGAAGAGCTCTCTCATAAAAGAAAAACGTGTACAAAATAAAAATCCTAGAAGAACTAAAGCAGTGTTAAAAATATGTGAAGCGATTTCACCATGCATTGACGATAGATTGCATCGACTGTTATTCTGTATGTTTCCTGAGGGCAAGGATCATGTCTGTCTTGTTCATTGCAGTATCCTTACCACCTCATTCAGTGTTTTGCAGGTAGAATGCCCTCAGTAAATATTTACTGAGTGAAGGAACAAATTGCCCGTATGTTGGAAGGATTGTCCCAATATCAGCAGTGTCATCTAAGAAAATGGCTCTGGTCATCCAATTCACTTTCCCTTTCCTCCCTCCCTCCCTCCATCTCTTACTCTTTCGTCTTCCTGAGACAGCTGGAAACAGTGTGGGATGTTTAAAGTCTTTCCTTCAGTTCACTCTCTGTTGTTCCCACCCTTAGGGTATCATCAGAAACACAGCTTCAGTCTTGGGATTCATTTTAAAAAAGCCTATGAGCCATTGGAATACTTCAGGGGTAAGAGAAATTTCGAACGGAAGAGCTGAGTCTTTGGGTGTGTGATACAGCAACATTTTTCAAACAGCAGTGGAGAAGCTTGGTCAAAGTTCAGGTTTGCAAACCTGTTTCCCTTGGCATGAAGAATAACATGCTGATAGACCGGAGAAGCTAGAAACAGGTGAGGAACAAGAAACACAGTCCATTAGAATTATGACAACAGGAGAAGGACCCTGTAGGAAAATAATGCGGAGAACGTTTTGCTGACTATTTTTATACCAAATTGAGAAACACCTTCTGTCTTGCAAAGGAGGGATTCTTGTGACCTCTGTTGACCTCTGTTGTATCGCAGTACCTGGGCATCTTTCCCTGGATATTTTCAGTAGGCTATTCCTTCACCATCACAGGAAGACTCACAACTGTGGAGTGTCTTACGAGGGAAGGCTATGACTCCTTAATTCTGTTTTTGTTTTTTTTTTTAAAAGAAATCACCACATCAATTTTAAATTTATTTATTTATTTATTTATGGCTGTGTTGGGTCTTCGTTTCTGTGCGAGGACCTTCTCCAGTTGCGGCGAGCGGGGGCCGCTCTTCATCGCGGTGCGCGGGCCTCTCACTATTGCGGCCTCTCTTGTTGCAGAGCACAGGCTCCAGACGCGCAGGCTCAGTAATTGTGGCTCACGGGCCCAGTTGCTCCGCGGCACGTGGGATCCTCCCAGACCAGGGCTCGAACCCGTGTCCCCTGCATTGGCAGGCAGATTCTCAACCACTGCGCCACCAGGGAAGCCCCTTAATTCTGTTTTTTAAATTTTAATTATACAGTCTCTCAGGATGACCCTGCTTCTTGTATAACCTCAGTCTACATTCTAGAATCAGCATCTAGACCGTGGATGTTGGACTCCTCAGTGTAAGCACAACTAGGGATGTGGGGGGCTGTGCATTTTCCATGCCTCAGTGGTCTTAGGCCGGTGCTACCTGCTTGTCTGTCATGGTGTTTATCCGTCTATCCTAAGTCAGACTGTTGACCTAAGTATCCCAGGTGGCTCCTTTATTAGCACAGATTAGGTGATTCTGTCATCCTGCTAATGTCTTCTCTTGAGCCGTCACAACTGTCCATGCCACTAAAACGCTGCCAGCAACTGGTATGTTGGAATCTCACAGTGTATCATCCAATAAATCACAGACTTTGTGTGCTGAGTGAGCTAACATAGCTTTGGGTAGAAACAGCAAAGTTGTTGATTGCACTTCTGTACTTTGAGTCTCTGATTAGTGCTGCTGAGAAGTACATGTTCAGAGATCCTAAAAGTTTATCAAATGTCTCAGTCTAAACTGAAGTGAGCCTGAACCTTTCCCCCCTGGATATTTTCTCATCTCCTTGGAGTATTTTGCGCAGTGGGTCTGGAAGCCTGAAGAGGCATGGTTTACCGGAGAACTAGGGGATGCCAGGCCCCTTAAGTACAAGGAAATCAGAAAACCTGCACGAAAGCTGAAGCCCAAAGGCTGAAAGAGAAATGAGAAGTTCTCACAGTCAGGATGAAGCTCAAATGCACGTCTGGACCCCAGTGCAGAGGGTCTGGACCCTGGGGTAGCAGGTGTTGCCCTCACTGTAGTGGGTCTGGACCCCTCAGTGTAGCAGGTCTGGGGCCAGACTGCTTGAGTTTATATCCTGACTCTGTCCTTGGCTGTGTGGTTTTGGTCATGTTATTAAGCTCTCCTTACATCAATTTGCACATACATGGAGAAAATTTTTAAAAAATTAAGTGATAGATATGTATGTAATATATGTGTTAGCTGCTAGTGTTATTATTACTACTACTACTGTTAGTATTATTACTGTACCCAGGGGTAAAACCAGACACCTGTGATTCGGTTTGAGCCCCTTTGCTCCTCAGGTGTGGCCCATCCACCAGCAGCCTTACCTGGGAGCTTGTTACACATGCAGAATCCCAGGCCCCACCCTGTTCTCCTGATTCAGAATGTGCTCTAACAAGGCCTTCCGGCTGCTTCCTGTGCACAGTGAAGTTTGCAAAGCCCTGGTCTTGATCAGAGAACAGGTGGACAGAAGGGCATAGGTGTGGGGTGAGGGTTAAAGGATTTAGATCAGTGTCCTCGTCTAACACTGGTTCATCTTTCAGGCTGACAGGTGCCGGCAGAGGGATGGTTTGCCCCGGTTTCCTGCAGGGAGAGGCACAGGAGGGACGGTGAGGGCTCGTAGAGCAAGTCCTGGGGGCCCACAGCTTGCTTTTCTCTTCGACTCTCACGCTTCCTTAGGAATGAAATGAAAAGCTCTCATGATTGGAATCCTCGAGCAGGGACAGCCCTCCACCCCTTCTGAATCCCACACATCCATTTTGAGATACAGCTGACCAGGGCCTGGGTGAAGATCATAGCTGACTGTTTCCCAATCATGCTTGAGAAAAACAAAATGTCCTTTCTCTTAAATTCTCCACCATTTTCCTCTGAGCTCACTAGAGGATTCATGATTAGAAAAGATAGGATGCTGTCTAGAAAATCTTTGCTGCTGCAAAATATATCCCTGCCCAAACCAAAAAATGCTGCAGCAGTTAATGAAAGAACACAGAAAGTAAGCCACACAGTATCGCTGAACTGTGGCCTCCCCTCCCACTTGTTGTGCAAGGATCTCACCAGTGGAGAAGTGGGAGGGGGATGAGCTATCTGAATCTCCCCGCCCCCACCCCCGCCCCCAGCCCTGCCCCTACCAGCCTTCCTCTGAAGGAAGACATTGTTCAGCAAATTAAACAGGTGAACAAGATTTTTAAGAAGAACGTTTAAACTGCGCGATAGAACAAACTGTTTTTTAACACCCTTAAGCAGCTGTTGGAATCATCAATTTACATGCAAATAATGAATATGTTAATTGCGAATCTTTCTCTCCTAGTCATTAAAAATAGGTTTCCTTTGGGCCTTCTAAAAGCTCACTGTTATTCTGCTCTTAGTTACTGTATATACTTGGCTACTCATTTAAAAATCTTTAAAATATATGTATTTTTGCTTATTGGGTTAGGTCTTCCACACCCTTGTAGTTGAGTTTATGAGATTCTAGTACATGAAAGCAGCTAGAAAGTTGGAAATAAATTTTAAAATCCACTGTCCTGCAAAATAATTTAACCAGTGTACGATTTTTTCACTAGACTTCCCACATTTTCCTGGTTCATCCTGGTTATAATATATCCTGTGGAAGTAAACATTAAGAACCCAGAGAATTACAATATTATTGCTCTGGGTCATAATTGCAATTATTACTGATATTCCTATGCTCTCAGAGTGTAATTTATTTTAGGTGTAACCAATTTCTTTTGGATCCTGAACCCGTGGGGCTTATTAATCCGAAGGGCTAATTTGCATTAATATGAATGGGAATACTGATTATTTCTGAATTTTTCATCACTTATTAATGTTTATCTAAGTACAACTGCTTCCTTGAAAACATCAGACATAGCATTTCTTTTATTTGTTTTGTACGTGAGGCAGTTCCTACACTTTATAAAAATTAAAAGTAAGCCTAAGAAAACTCAAGAAAACAGAGGTTAACAGGCACCTATGTAAGGTGGTGTTGAGGAGAAAGAATTTTCCTCTGCCTTCGAAGGTTTTTTCAGCTGGTCTAATAATCATATCAACAGAAGACAGAATAACAGGGGAAAGACAAACTTAATTTCGTATGTACGGAAGCCCACACACGTGAGCTTCAAAGACAAAAAGGTAAAATGCGGTGTATATGCCACCCTGAGCTAAGGGATGTGCCGGGGGGCCTGGGGCTTCAACAGGTAGGGGGAGAGTGGAGTTCACAGGAGAAAAAGAAGAGCAGAGGTTGGGTAATTAGCTGTTTGCCCTGCAGATAAAATGTATCTGCGCTAATAATTCTCATTTGGGGAAAGACCGCCAATTTAAATTCTTCTGTGTAGTTAGGGAGGGGTACATGTTTCTCTTGAGCCCACAGGGTCTCGATTGCCTTTAGCTCAAAATAATCCACATGCAAAGATGGCACATTTTGGGAGGCTCCTTCTGAACCCCAGCAGTGGTGACCTCAATTAGGTTCTGAGTATGACTGTAAATTAAAAGTGACTAAAGAAATAAAACGAAGTCATCTTGGATTACATGGTCATATCATCATCCATTTTTAATCCTTGATTTAGAGCTTTGAGTAGGAAACCCCATAGGTGCTAATAAATTATATTTGTAAGAAACTTGACGTGGCCTGATTTTTTAAATTCAACTAGGAATGTTACCAAGTGACCATGGTGGTGACAGAATTCTGAGCTGTGACAGTAATGTAGATAATTTAATGATTTAGGTAAAATCAACTTCTGGAAATAATTCAATGATTAAGATCTTATCCAGCTTTGCACAAAGTCTAATCATGTATTTATAATTTCAAAATGTATCTTTATATAATAATTAACAAATAACTGATTTTAAAATATCAGAGAATGAAAAACATAAAAAAAAACTAAAATTGTTTCTTACTTCGTTTACACTAAAATTTGTCTCCAAAAATGACTCCGTATTCAACTCAAGCCCCTTGCAAATGTGTTAATGAGCTCTCCTGACCCCTTTTCCTTGTCAGGATTAGAGAGGTTTCCACTGTTTCATTTTTTTCTTAAGCCAATTAAGTATCACTTTGGAGAGTGGGCTAAACATACTGTTTTTGGATCCTCATCAATTTAGTCTGCAGATTCTATTTCTTGCAAACTAACATTTTTTTGTGACTTTCTTTACAACTCTCTCTAAATTCCCCTTTTTATGTTTTTTTTTTCCTACCTTTGCTCCTTATGTAGAAAATAAACCAGCTTTCAGCGTTGTCTTCAGTTTCAAGCAATTAAGGATATTTTAGTAACAAGCCACTCTCTCCTAATTTGTCCTTAAAAGCCTCTTCCTTCCCCTTCCCTCACCTTTCTCTTTCCTTTCTTTCTTTTGTCAGCCTATTTGCACATGTGTTGTACAATCACACATAGGTTTATTGAAATTGACTATGAAAAACTAACATTTCATAACCTAGGCAAGTGTTGAATGAAATCATAATCACATTTTCTAATACATGTCTAACAAGCCAAATCAGAGTATTTAATTGATCTTAGAATCTCTTCTGAAATTACTAACAGAAAAAAATAACATGTTGCTACCAACATAGTATCAGGGTACTTACCCCATGCATACATACATGTATATTCAGTGTGAATATAAATGTACATAAACTGCAGTGTGGTATATAAATGTATACTCCTGTCAGAATTAATATGATAAACAATGTCTTTTCTTGCAACTAAAAATAAGGACAAAATAAAGGGAGGAAAAATGAAATTCTCCCTGGCAAGCTGAGATTGATAATGGGGCATTAAGAAGAACAGAAAGACATTTTCAAAAAAGCAGCATGAAGTCTAGCCAGCCTAGAATTTACTGCTGATGACATATCATTTGTAATATTCTGTCTTTCATCTCTACCTGCAAGACAGACTCCTACAAACACCTTCATCTCAGTGTTGCTAAGTCAGCCAGAAAACTCTATGACTTCTTTGCACCCAATACAATTTTCCCCTATTCCTTCCCTACAGGGGTCAACAAATATGGCAAACAATTATGAAACTTAAGGTGAAAACAGAATATCCATGCAGAGCTGAGCACTTTTTACCTCTGGGGATTATTGATTTGTGCAGTGACTCCTGTCCTCGGTAAATCCCGATTTTCAATGCAGTGCAATTGTGTAAGTACAAGCCAAACTCCTGGGGCCTTTCTTCAATTAATACATACTTTACTGGGAAGCTTGTCTTTCTCCATAGGACTTCACTCTAGACAAGATGAGATTTTGAAAAAATAAATATACCAAAAGGATGAGCTAATGTCAAGGTCAAACTAGCTTTAGATTAGCTGAGGAATTAGTTTTTCTTAAAACTGGAAACCAAATTTTTATTATGGGTGGTTACATAATACTCTAAAACAGTTTCTCAGTCTTGTTACAATTAATCTTTTGAGCTGGATTCTTTTTTTCCGTGGGTAGCTGTCTTGAGAATCATAGGACATTTAGCAACATCCCTAAGCTACACCCACTGGATGCCAATAGCACCCCAGCTGCCAGTTTTGACAACCAGTATCTCCAGAGAGTGTCAGATAGCGCCTGGGGGCAAAACTGCACCTTGGTTGGGAACCACTGCTCGGAAATATTCTGTGACCTTTCTTGCAAGTTACACAGAAAATTTTGGATCACGATAGCTGGAAATCCTGTTCATCTGATCCAGGATCCCTCATGGGGCAGGTTTTTTGTTTTTTTTTTAAATATACCAAGCCTCAGTTTCCCCACTGGTATGACACCAAAGTGATCTCCAGTTCTTCTGGCCCAATATGCCTGCACTAAGCTCTTCTGATGGCGAAGCTCAGTGGGATGACAGTTCGGTTCCTTCCGGACTGCGGCTGTGCGTCTCTCACAAGCAGGGCTACACACTTTTCCTGGCACCCCTCTATCTCCGGCAGCCCAGATGGGGCTCTCCCTGCTTCTACCTCTCTTTCTAAACCTGCGGATTCTCCCAGTCAGTGAACGTGGATCACCAAAAGCTCGGTATATATTGGTTAAGGTAATGCTAGCTGCTGGAAAAAAATGCACCTTCAAATCTCAGTGTCCTGTTCAAACAGAAGTTTGTTTCTCATGCACATCATTGTCTATTCACATGTGTATTTCTGTTTGGCACCTGCCATGTGATCCAGGGGACCCAGATTTCTTTCATTTGGTGGTCAGTCCCAATCTTCTGTAGGTCCTTGGAGCGCTTGCTCTTAAAATGATGAACGGGCAAAGAGACCATGGGGATGGGAGGTGTGGTACACTCACATCTCAACCATCTCAGCTCAGAAGGGCCAAGTATACCCCATTCTCATCCCATTCCCCAGAACTCGGTCCCCGACCACAGCTAACTCTAAGTCAGGTTGGGAAATGGAGTCTAGCCGTGTAGCCATTTGGAAAGGAAGACTGGTTCCGGTAATAGTCTCAGCCAGACTCAACTCTTCCCGTTCATCTGGTCATCCCGCTTTCTTCTGACTCTTCTGAGCCCTTGCCTAGTCTGGAAAGCAAAAAGGGCTCCACCAGAGCTCTTCTCCCTGATGACACAGATTCCCTTGCTCCAGGGAGTATCTGCTGTACTTGCGCCTCAGTTTCTGCTGGTCTCATCTGCAGTCTTGCTGCTCTCCACGTGCAGAATCAAACTCATAAACCTAGGTAGAGGGGAAAGTTGTCTTTAATCAGAAGGCCGGCAGTCTCGGCAGATGGTGGGCTCAGAGTCCCCCAAAGGACCACCTCTGAAGATTCTGCTCGGCCGTGAAAGTTTTAAAGGAAAGGAGGGAAGTAATCTCAGTTAATCACTGAGACAGGGGGTCAGAGTCATGCCGTCCCCCGCTGCCTGCACGCTTGTCTTGCAGGCTTGTTGACTCCTTGTGGTCTTTCTCTAGATGCTGTCTTGTTCACACAGTTTGTTCACGAGATTACTGAAGGGGAAGCCGGGGAAGAGATCTGGTCATCTGTTAATTACTTATTCTTCATTCCTACTTCTTTGATCTACAGAAAGAGCTGACAAGTTAGGCGAGGTATTGTGTGATGAAAACATTTGAAATGTGTGCTTGGCTGGAGATGAGTAGGGCGTATCGGCACCTGATTGAGAAGTAAGAGTCGTGTACCACAATGTTCATTGCAGCTCTATTTACCATAGCCAGGACATGGAAGTAACCTAAGTGTCCATCGACAGATGAATGGATAAAGAAGATGTGGCACATATATACAATGGAATATTACTCAGCCATAAAAAGAAATGAAATTAAACTATTTGTAGTGAGGTGGATGGACCTAGAGTCTGTCATGCAGAGTGAAGTAAGTCAGAAAGAGAAAAACAAATACCATATGCTAAAACATATATATGGAATCTTTAAAAAAAAAAAAAGTAGTTCTTCAGAACCTAGGGGCAGGACAGGAATAAAGGCGCAGATGTAGAGAATGGACTTGAGGAGACGGGGAGGGGGAAGGGTAAGCTGGGACGAAGTGAGAGAGTGGCATGGACATATATATACACTACCAAATGTAAAATAGATAGCTAGTGGGAAGCAGCCGCATAGCACAGGGAGATCAGCTTGGTGCTTTGTGACCACCTAGAGGGGTGGGATAGGGAGGGTGGGAGGGAGACGAAAGAGGGAGGGGATATGGGGATATATGTATACGTTGAGTTGATTCACTTTGTTATACAGCAGAAACTAACACACCATTGTAAAGCAATTACGCTCCAATAAAGATGTTAAAAAAAAAAAAAGTTAGTTACAATGCAGCTTTGCTAAAGTGACAAGAAAAGGGGCTTCCTGCTGAGGGTGGTTTCCTGCAAAGAGCTGCTTACATAAACTGGAGTCATCTCCAAGGTCTCCTTTTCCCTTACTGTTCCCAAGCTGCAGAACAAAGTAATGGCTGCTGGAAGTGGTGGTCTGTGGCTGTGAATCCTTCTATTTCTCTGGCATCATTTTTACAATGATTTTTCCCAGCTTTTTTAAAGTCAAAATCCTCCTTGCCTTGGGTCTCTTGACAGAATATATCTCATCCTACTTTACTTCTAAGCCAAAGATTATTAAAAAGAACATTTTAACCCACTCCTTTCTTTACCTCAAAGCCTTGTTGTGGCTCTTCCATCTTTTCTTCTTCTTCTTTTTTTTTTTTTTTCTTGTCAGAGTAAGAGGTGCTGCCCTTTTATGAGAGCATACTTTATAAAATGGACACATCACTGAATACTTGCTAGGACCACTTCTCACACACACACAGACACAGACTCCCAGCCCTCTTTCCCAAACAGACTTTTTCTATCCTGCAGTGTGACTCTCCTATATCTCTCTAGCCTGATGTCCTGTCCTCCTGGCACTCCACACACATTCCTGCTTCTGTATTTTTCCATCCCATCCACCACCCTTTCGAAGAGCCAGGAAGGCATTGCAAGTGTCCTTCTCCAAAAATACTCTATCCCGGGGGTTCTTCTCCTCAAACCCTGATTAATCCTGACTACTGTGCCACTGATTTCCCACCTATTTAACCACCACTTAGTGTTATTTTGGGGTTCAAGTATACTAAGCTTCTTCTAGGTGGGATTGAAATAATTTTCACCTCTCACTCTTGTGAACAGAATGCCATGCACTCTATTTTATAACCCACAAATGTATCTGACATTTACTAAGCAAGTATCATGCGCTAGTCACTGTATTTGGTTCTGGGGATACAATGATAACTAAATCAGCTCTGGTCTCTATCTTCATCACAGGGACAATCTAAGAGTTTGCCAGACCTCCCAATTTAAACATACCCTAAACGTCTATATTTCCCCATAGGCTCAGTTATGGGCTTCTGTCACTCTGCCCCTTTGTTAAAACTGTTTTCTGATAGACTTATTTCACAAACCGGTGAGAACATGGAAATTCAATGAATAAGCACAGGTCGATGCATTAATTATGAAATTTAATTCTGCTTTATCTGACCTGTCCAGTGTAATAAATAGAATTGCGGTGTATTCAAAGAACAGCAGGGATGGTGGAGCCCAATTTCACAGACAGCTTCTCAAAGTCAATTCTGTGGCTGTCCATGGCAAGGGTTATTGTATTTTAAAGAAAAATACACATAACATCTTCTTATAGTCTAATTTTCTAGTGGTAAATAAGATTTACTAAATGAAAGTGAACGTATATTATGCAAAAACGTGCAAAAGTAAATGGAACTAGAATACAGTTGTGAAGGATTACAGTGAACAGCAAAAGCAATGCAAATGTGATAGTCTATTTTTAGTCCCCAAAATACTGGAATGGATTCAGTTTGGATGGTGTCTCAGCTCTGAAAAGTCCTTTGATTAAGAAAACTGGAAATCCCCAGTCTTTGATGGGCGCTATTAGATTCTGTCCTGCACTCTGAAATATGTAATTTTGTCCTGATCATAAATCTAAACTTTAAGAAAATATCTTTATATTTAAGAGAATATCTTAATGAAAGTGTAAGTACTGAGGTCTCCCTGGGTCAGTAATTTCCTCAAGTATCAAAATCTCCAAGAATATGAGCAGGAAACGTTGGGGGTGATTAGGGAGATTTTATCATTTCATTTGTAATGATTCACAGGGAAAGAAAGGGGAAATCTCACAAGTAAGGGGATTAGGCAAAAATCCAATTAGGAATATAAATCACCATGATGTTTCCTTTAGCTAATCTGATAGTAAACTCAGGCCCAAGAAATTAGGAAATAGAAAACATCTACACTGTTAATAAAAGAAGAAAGAAAAGAAGCAACAATGATGATTTATGCCCAAGTTCCCAGGGACTTAATAAAAATTTTGGGGGGGCATAATGAGATGATCTTTCTAATCAAGATAATCTAAGGAAAAGTGTAAGAATCAAGAAAATTAATGAACGTTTTTTAGTTTCAACACTTTATATCTAAAATTTTAAATGATAATTTAAACTGGGGAAGACAGGTTTTAAAGGTAGGATTGTTATTTCTTTTTTATTTAATTCACTGGAAAGTTAGAAATTTTGGCATTTTAGAGAATAGTTTCTGAAAACACAGAGGCAACATATAATGATGTGTAATTTTGTATAACTATATAAATATAAATATATATACAGTTATATATTTACAAAGAGTAGATGGGTCCACCCTACTTAGGCATAAGGAAAATTCTGTGCTGATGTCATTTGCTGAATCTCTACATTTGCTCTCTCCTCCCTCACAAAGCCTAGAATATTCCACGGTGTTCTGAAGTTTTCAGAAGTTTCTGTACAACTTCTATTGTTATATTCCTTGAACATCAGTTTCACTTTATCTTCCCAGTTCATGTGTTTCCAAGAATTAGTATAGCTTCCTTCATGATTTTTGTTGTTCTTTGTTTGTTTTCTTCTCGAACTTCTTGCTGATGTCAGTTTGTCTGTCATTGGCAGCCAGTCTATTCTACCTCATTTTTAAAAATAAAATTTTATTGAAGTGTAGTTGATTTATAATGTTGTATTAATTTCTGCTGTACTGCAAGGTGACTCAGTTATACATATACATACATTCTCTTTCATATTCTTTTC
Source organism: Balaenoptera musculus (assembly GCF_009873245.2). Taxonomy (NCBI): domain Eukaryota; kingdom Metazoa; phylum Chordata; class Mammalia; order Artiodactyla; family Balaenopteridae; genus Balaenoptera; species Balaenoptera musculus. The sequence continues at coordinate 871,152 of NC_045788.1, read as the reverse complement.
CATTATGGTTTATCACAAGATACTGAATAGAGTTCCCTGTGCTGTACAGTAGGACCTTGTTGTTTATCCATCCTATATATAACAGTTTGCATCTGCTAATCCTAAACTCCCAAACCTTCTCTCCTCCCCCTCGGCAACCACAACTCTGTTCTCTATATCTGTGAGTCTGTTTTTGTTTCATAGATATGCTGATTTGTGTCCTATCTACCTCCTTTTCATTGCCATTTCTAGTCTGGTATGAATGAGAAACCAGATAAGCAAGCTTTTAAAAATTGGCTCCAAATGGCAGAATTCTGCCTGAAGGCCTTGGTGCCTCCTGAGTAAATTGCACAATATTCAATGTTTTGATTTTGTGGCAGTTCTTTTGGAGGCTCAGAGTTTTTTCCACTTCCTTTCTGGTTCTTGTTTCTCCCTTGGACAGGTGGGGTTGCTGGATGGATGAGGCCCAGGGACTGAGTCAGCACTCACGGTGTTTGCCTTTGTAGGAAGTACACATGGAGGGACTTGCAGCTCCTTATTCTTCTGCTTCCCTTTAATTGGTATTAATTTGACTTGAAGAGCTAGATATTTTTTTAGAGTCACTAAATTATTTTTGGTTTACTTCAGTAGTCAGGCCGATTCCTGAATAGGTCTCAGATTTACTCATGGGTATTTCTTCTCTTATGGTAACTAAAAAAAATCCAGCCATAAGAAATCTGTCTTTTTCCTCGTTGGTCCAAATCTATGGGGATATTTTGTTGTTTTGTTGTTCATACCAGCTATATTAAATAAAATTCTTTCAGGGGTGAATACTTTTCTGAAGACTTTATAATGCTGTGAGGTGAATATTGTCAGTATTTTTAATAATGGTAGCAGGATAGAGGCCATAGCTCACGAAACAATGGCCAGTTTACTGCAGTTGTAGTAAAATAATGCCATTCTGGGATTATTTATAGAATGAACTGGAGAAGCTGTATGAGCACTTCTCTGGGTGCATAAAGAAGGATGACAAGGAAAGGGCAGGTTTTCCTGGCCAGGATCACTGTGTGCTACAGGTCATCACAGAGACTATCTAGCTGCTGGCAGTTAAATAATAAGATCGAAGGACAGACTTTCTTGACGTCACCCTTCAAATCATTGAAAATAACTGGACTGACCCTCTGATTGGCTCAGAAGAAATTCTGAGAGGTGTGTTGACCCAATTCTCTCGAGTCATTTTCTGACAATGGTTGGGCTGCTTGTATTTAATTGGACTGGAAAGATGAAAAGAGTGGAGTTATATACTTAGAACCATGTCCGCCTTGAGCTGCGTTCCCCACTGGCATGTGTGGGCCTGGGTTAGCCTCAGGTTGACCACTGGGAAACGATCCAGAGTCGGTTTTCAAACATTGCTTTTAAATATTATAGTCTGCAAACTTTAGGGTCCTAGATAACCAGGCATTACAATGACCATGAGCTGTTTTCCCAGTTTTGAGTATAAACAGCTCTCTAACTCATTTATTTAAGAAAGGAAGGGGAGTCTGCCTGACCCTGTCTGTCTGTGTGTGGAGCACAAGAGAGTAAAGAAGCAACACCTTCACATTACAAATGGAAATGACAGAAGTGTTTTTGACTTTAGCATCAAAGTTAAATGATCAGCTACAAAAGTGTCCTTTAAATTTTCTTAGTGTTAAAAAAAATGGCTTGTGGGTACCTGGGAATTTTCATATACTAGGGGGAGGAGAGTAATAAATAATATATTTATTATATATATATATATATAATATATAATAAATAATATAATAAATAAATGGTATAGACACCTTGGAGCTCAACTGGGGAGCCCCGATTAAAAATAAAAATTAGTGTGCTTTGTTGTTTCAGAGATCTATTGCTACATTTAAAAAGCTCAAAATTTCGTGGTTAAAAGTTCACTGTCATTTCTCATGCTCTGTGGGTTGACTGGGCTCAGCTGAATGGCTCTCGTTGGGGTTTTTCATGTGACTGCGTCAGACGGCAGCTAGAGCTGTAGTTATTCAAAAACTTGGCTGGGCGGGACCTCCAAGGTGGCGTTTTCACTCACGACATGCACGGTGCCTCAGCTTCAACATCTGGTCTCTCTCTCCTCACATGACATTTCCAAAGAGTGAGCTTAGGGTTCCCCACAGCATGGCGTTCTCAGGGCAGTCATACTTCTGATAAAATGACAGGCTTTCCGCAGGTGGAAACTGCAAGGCTTCTTAGGACCTGGCGACAGACGTTCAAGAACGTAATTTCCACTGCACCCTCTTGGTCAAATATGTAAGGGCAGCTCATTTTCAAGGAGATTGGAATTAGACTCTACGTACTGATGTGAGGAGCAGCATGAGTTTACAGGGGGGTAAGGAGTCGGGGGTAGCCGCCTCACAGGCTATTTACCACTCCCATGCACTGGCAATGCCGCGTCCTTCTAATTGCCCTACAAAAAGGAACGCTCAGTACTCAAGAAGACTTGTCGGAGAATATTCACTGCGGCATTGTTTATGTTTCCTTCCCCAGATTACATTAAATACCCATTCAGTAGGTGAACGTATAAATAGACTGTAGTAAATTCATGTTAATACTAAAAGGAGTGTGTAACATCACTATACCTCCAATACACATCACTGAAGGAAAAAAAGAAGCTTCAGAATTACATGAACAATACAGTTCCGCACTATTTATGTAATACTACATAATTTCCATGAAATCTCCAAAATACATGGTTATATATTCAAAAGCCTGGGCAGATGTCCTGGAAGGAGATGTGCCCCAAGTGGGATGTTTGTTGATATGAGGATGATTGGAGTTGCTCCTGGGAGGGACTTAGCCTTTTATGTCATGTCTCCATTTATTTTGGGAAGAAAATCAGTTTTTACTTGACAAGTAAAAATTAATTAAGAACATACAAAATACATTTGAACAATTTAAGTGCTAAAGCCCATTTATACCCAATGGCTTGCATTGGGAAAAACTAAGAACTTTCTTTGGTAAGGAGTTTCTACACATGTAGATGGGTAGATAAATATACACAGGGAGAAATGAATAATGCCCTCTTCACATGCATAGACGTGGATTTTCTATGAAGTGGCATGCATTTCTTTGTGAACAGCCAAGCCGGTATCCAGCTGAGGATAATTTAAGACAGAGTGCTTTAAATTGTTTCCATGGCTTAGATCTAGGGACATCTTTTTCAAGAAGCCCAAAAAAGAAAAAAAAAAAAAAAGAAAGAAAGAAAAGGTACTGCAACTGCCACAGAGGGAGAGAAATTAGCTTCTCATTTTCCTCCACTTTTCCTACCTCCAATTGTGTCTTTCTCAGAATCTCTCACCCAAATCCAAATTTCTATCAATGTTTAGAGGCCTAATCATCGGCTGGAAATATGGAGACCTGAAATTCAAGCAACAGTAGGTGAAAGGTGGAAGGGTTTTGATCCTGCTCTCCCCTTTTTCTCTCATTTCCCAGGGGACCCTACCAGGATGTGCACAATGAAACTTACTTTTCAGAAAGTTAACCAGCTCTGACCCAGTGCATTTCTTCTCACAGGGTCCTCCTGTGGACGTGGGATATGCCTCTCAGGGTCTATTAGCCTCTCTTTCCCCCCCTTTTCTGTCCCACAGGTTGATATGTCTGGGATCCATCACAGTGTTCCCATACTCCCTGGGTTCTGACTGGATTTAATCAGTGGGGAGACTCAACCCAAAGTCAGAGAAAAAGAGGAGAGTGAGGCCCGGGTATTAAATCTTTCCAGGAAAAATTGCCTTGGACCTGTTGTGTCCATCAGCTGAAGGTCACTCCAAGGGCATCTTTCTCTGCAGTATTTAACTGTCCCCCATTTCCTTCTTTCTGTCCTCAGGGTGGTCATGACTCGGCTGCTCCTGCTCCCAGGTACTGTATTTTCCCTTGGTGTTACCCTACCCTTACACCTTTGTCATAGCCTCTTACAAACCCTCCACGAAGTATCCCATGTTATGTCCAGTTCCGAGCGTGCCATTTGTTTTCTGCTGGGATCTGACCCACCTGTGGGGATAGGTATGTGTTGGGTGACACCATCCCCCTGTCACCCCCAAGACTTCATTGTTTTGTTCCATCATGATAAAGATCAGGACCTCTTTGGTGCACTGTGGTGGATGTTTGTAGGAAAGATAGTAGACTCAGCATAACGTAGCGGGTACCTGAAAGTCTAGGAGTGAGTGGCTGGAACATCTGAAACTTTGACAGCATATTTGGAGTGTTACAGAGACAGGAGATGCCAATACATCTGAAGAAGAATATGACAGTTTGAAGACATTCTCTCAACAGGCAGCATCAACCCACCCCAACTGCCTCTATCCTGAATCTACTCTGTACAAGGGGATGTAAGTTGGTGAGATGTGGGGCAGGTGGAGGAGGGCATGAAGAGTTTGTTGACTGAGTTCACTCAGAGCCAGCTTCTCTGAGCTGGGTTTGACACAGGGCACAACCTCATAGCTTTCTACCATGTCCCAATAGATTCATTATACATTGAAAGATTTTACAAGTCAGACTGACCATTGTTTGCATTGTGTTTCCATGGGGTTTTAGAGAGCTAGTAAGGAAGTGAGTGTGGGAAGTGGATACCTGGTACTTTTTTTAACCTGTTTTCTTAATTGACAAAACAATCTTGGCTTGTGGAACTCCTATTTTGTAAATAACACCAGGGAAAGTATGAGATGATTTCCAGCAAGAGCCGACTTCCTTTTGGAAACTGAGACTGTGCAGAGAGCAGTAGTACTGGCTGAAATGGTTAATACCAGTGCTACTACTACTAGTAATAAATAGCTAGCATTTGCTAAGGGTCCTGTTAGTTAGGAATTTTCCCCCTTTCAAGTAACAGAATAGTCAAGTAACGTGGCTTAACAATAAGGACATTTAATTTCCTCACATACTAAAATGTCTACATGGAAGTGGTTTCAGGGTTTGTTAGTACAACAACTCGAAGATGTCAGGTTCCTTGAGCTGGCTTCTCTGTAACTCTCTTAGCTTTCCTGTCATGGTAGCAAGATAGAGGCCACAGCTCATAAAACAATGTCCATGGAAGACAAAAGGGGACAGTCTTTTTCCTCCTGAGACTGTCTTTTATTGAAGAGGAAAATCCAGGAAACCCCCAGAGTTTTGTGAACTGGGACTGAGTCTTCAGCCCCTTCCTAAACCTGTCATTGTCAAGAGTCCCCCATCTGGGTGTGAAGGATGGGCACACCTTCTCTAAACACGTGTTATCACATACTGGTGTAACATCTAGCATTTATTAGCAAGAACGATGGTTTGGGGGTAGGTAATCAGCATCATCTATGCACACCCCTTCCATGGGCCAGGATTACCAATAAGCATTTAATTTTTTAATCCTGTCCACAATCCAATAAGGTCTATATTATCAGCCACATATGAGGGAATTGAGGCATCAGGAGACTACATAATTCACCCAGGATCGCAAAGCTAGTAAGTAATGGAGTGGGGAATCATTCATTCATCAGGCATTTATTAAACACCTGCTGTGTGCAATGAGAATATGAAGATAAAACAAGGACAGTCCCTGTTTTCTCAGTGCTCACATGGGGCTATGGGGCAGCAAGGTAATAATAGCCCTGCAGATGGTAAGGGCAGTACCAAGTCCATCAATAGCCCCAAAGACAGGTCATTAACTCTGCATGAGTGGGTCTGGAGAGGATTCCCAGGAAGCCTGACCCCAACAAGGTAGATCAACTAAAGCCACACAGAAAAATGGGCCAGGCAGAAAAGGCACATCAGGTCAAGGAACAGCATTGGAGAAGCCAAGGAACAGCATTGCTTACCATGGGGAAGAATGTTTCTTTTCTGTCTGTCAAGATTTCCAATGTTAATTGGAAATTGTGTTTCTCAAGGAATTAGAGCAGATAGAAGACACAGTGATCCTAACCTGATTTAGAAGTGTGCTCCTTCATCTTTGGTGAAGCAACTGCTTTCAAACACATTAAAAGTAACCTTTCTCATATTCACAGCTAAAAAAATGCAAAGGGAACATTTCTTTCCTAGATAAACTCTTTGGACAGCTCCAATCTGTTTTCAGAGAGTAAAATAATTAGTTGTAAACTCCAAATGGCACACAGTTTTATCATTTCTTCTATGGAATAGATTTCCTTGAAGAGGAAATTCTGATTTTTCTTCTTCCCAGCTGATCTGAGAGGGACTGAGTAGGGAGTGTGATTAGGGAGTCGGAGGAAAGGTCAGGGAAAGGTCAAGGTTAATGTAAGAAAACCAAGAAGACATTTTCAACTAAGATAATTTCAAGAGCATGAAATAACCCTTCTTTAGCAGGATTTAAAAGACTATTGTATTTCTTTCATATGAAGTAATACCCCTTGGTGATGAAAATCGTTTAGTAAAACACTACTAATGACTACTAGGAACAATCGCATTTCCCCTCTTACCTTTCTGTTCTACAGAATGTTCTGTGTGATAACCTTTGCCTTTTCTGTACTAGAGTTAAGGCCTTCTAAATTACTGCCATATCACTCTGTCCTCATTGCCAGCCCTTCCTACCATTTTCTTGTTCCAATCCATCCTGTAGACGGGCCAAAAGCATCTAGTGTGTATTGGTTGGCAGCCTTCGCTTGGAGAGTTTGATCTTTAAGCATGAACAACTTTAAGAATCCAAGGAGCAAGTGGTGGTTGGGTGGAGAAGGGATCAGGGATTAGAACTCTGGCAGGCATTTTATATTATAATTAACAAAATGTAATCCAGCTATTAATTCATTGATAAACCAACTTTGTTTATTTTGCACTGTTGTTTTTTTGTGTGTTTTGGGGATAACGGATTTAGAGCTGGCTAATGAAAATCAAGCCCCTCCATCTTTCCTGAGTGCTCTGTCCTTACTGAGATGTCCGCTAACCGAGGGGGCCTGAAGCCCCATCACCAAATGAGTACACAGCTGATTTCCTATAGCAGATCATCACTAGCGCTATTATAGATCTAAGTGAAATTGACATGCTTTAAATCCAACTAGAAAATAGTCAGTCATGAAGGATAGTTTAGAGACAACACAGGGAGTGGGGAAGAATATATGAGCTGTAGTTTCAGCACATCCCAACCTCATGAAGACACAAATGATTTAAGAGAACATTCATAATTTAATAGCAATAGAGTTGAGGATCCTGAGAAAATGAATTCTATTTCGTTCATTGAAATGACAATGACATACATTCACGTTCTTTTTTGCTCAACACAGAACCCTTCAATGAAAATATGTAATTGTGAAATGTGGGTAGGTTTGTACTAGTTTATCCTGTCTATGATATGGGTAGAATAAGGGTGATATATCCTACTGCAAAAATTAAGTAAATAATCATGCCCTTCAATGATGAGTGTTATAATCTTTCCTCAATAAATGTGAGAAATACCATGACTTTTGATTTTAGAATGAAGTCTCATCTCAGGGGTTCTGGCACAATTGGTCTTGGCCAGATATATTCAAAGAGCTAGCAGTGGCAATGTTTTGGGCACCCTGTTGCTTATACCATACACCCCAGCAGAGCTTAATTCGCCCTAAATTAACTAGAGTTTGGGGTTAACTGTGTAGTAATGGCGGATATTCACCGGAAAGACTATTTGTTCTGTCATTCCTGTCCTGGTCTCTTCTGTTCTACCTGTGCAACAATCCACAAGCAATCAGGTAGTTTCTGAGATAAGACAGTATCCTTCCTGGCATTTAGGCACCACAAAAGACCAGATATTAAAAAACATCTTTACTGTCTCATGGACCTCTGATCCTATCATGCAAACAAGACCTAAGCTAAGAAATATTTAGAGACCCAAATAGTACATAATAAAATGGCAAATGAGGACGGCATGGAACTTTTAGAACTCAGAGAAAGGAGAAATTCATGTGGGCTGAAAGAGCTTCTTGAAGAAGGGAGTACTGAATTACACTTTTTAAAGTGATGGGAAATTGGAGTAGAAAGAACATGGAAACTTGGGGAGGGAAAAGGATGGCAGCGATTGGAAATGGGGCATGAAAGTCAGGTCTTGCTGGGGACGGAGCTGAGCCTCTGAGTCCCAGCACTGGGGAGTCTCTGAGCGTGCACAGTGGAGGCAGAGTCAGTCTGGGTAACTGCGGGTCTTTCTCCTCTGGAGGCCTGTGGTCCTGAGTTCTCCTCTTTCTGTTACAGAAGATCAACATCCCTGGTCCGCTCAAAGGGCAAATTCACTGGGCTCTGGATTCCATCTCTCTCCCATTCTTAAGTAGTCACTTCCTCAGCTCTGCCCTCCGGTCCATTCACAACAAGTGTTTCCTGCTCTACTGAATTCTTGCTCTAGATATACAAACAATAGCAACAACAAAGACACCTGTAGACCATGATCCTCCCCTAACCTACTGCAGCCATTTTGTGCTCTCTTTCACAGATAAACTTGTTGAGTTAATACCACCATCAATTTCTTTTCCTCTCACCGACTCCTCCCAACCAGCCTCCTCAACTCACTTCAGTAGACCAGTTCTCCGAAGTGGCTTCTGTGTAGGTCATGGGTGACCTCTAGATTTTGCCACAAGCGATGGTCACTTGCAGTCCTGATCTTTTGCAAACTTTCAGTGAATTTTGTCTCCACCTGCCTTCCTGAAACACCTTGTTCCCCTGGTTTACGGGACACCATACACTTGGTTATTTTTCTACTCCTCTGGCTTCCATATTCAGTTTCCTTTTCTATCTCTATTTCCTTTCATTCTCTTCTTCTAGACGGTTGCATTGCAGTTATAGGTTCTTTATTCTTTTCTGTCTCTGTTCTTAGGTGACCTCATCAAGTCTCATGGCTTTAAATTTATAAATATAAACTATACATCTGGCCTGACTTCCATCTTGAGTTCCAGATTCATAGACCAACTACCCCTTGCCTGCTCTTATTTACAAAAAGCCCTTGAAATTTAACATGACTAAGTCAGAACTCTTGATGGAATCTCTCTTCTCCTTTCATCCCTCTGGCCCCCCTGTCTCAGTGTAGAGTACCACCAACTACTTACATTCTACAGCCAAAGCCTAGGAGTCATTCCTTATTACTCACTTTCTTTCATACACGTAACCAATCCTAAACAGTTCCTTTTTCCTCTACCTCCAAAACATATCTGAAATTCATTCACTTCCCTCCATTTCCACAGGCATCACTCTATTACAAGCCACCATTAGCTCTCCCCTCAGCTCCTACAATAGCCTCCTGACTGGCTTCCCTAGGACTGTTCTTGTCTCTCCACAATGAATTCTTTACTCTGCAGTCATCTTTTAAAATGTCAAATAGATCACATCACTCTCCCACTTAAAATGCTCCAGGTGAGCTTGCCAATTGCACTTGGAACAAAAGCTGAGCTCCCGATCACATCCTGCATGGCCCAGACCACCCTCCACTCCCCCCCAACTCTCCCCTTGCTTACCACACTGCAGCTACAGAAGCCGTCTTCCTGTGTGTTCAGCACTCTAAGCTCATGCCTTACAATTGGCTGCTGAATATTCCAGACACAAAGCTGGCTCCTTCTCATCATGTAGAATCAACTCATAAGTTATCACCTCACCAAGACCTTCCCAGATGAATGATTTTGTTTGTTTGTTTTTTGTTTTTTTACAGTAGGTCCTTGTTGGTTATCTATTTTAAATATAGCAGTGTGTACATGTCAATCCTAAACTCCCAGTCTATCCCTCCCCCCAACCCTTTCCCCCCTGGTAACCACAAGTTCATTCTCTAAGTCTGTGAGTCTGTTTCTGTTTTGTAAATAAGTTCATTTTGCATCTTTTATTTTTTTTTTAGATTCCTCATATAAGTGACATCATATGATATTTGTCTTTCTCTGTCTGACTTACTTCACTTAGTATGATCATCTCTAGGTCCATCCCACCCATGTTCCTGCAAATGGCATTATTTCATTCTTTTTTCTGGCTGAGTAATTTTCCATTATATATACATACCACATCTTCTTTATCCATTCACCAGATGACTGATTTTTAATGAGTTCTCTGCTTGTTTCAGTTTCCCAATTAACTAGTTACTACCTCTCATACCACATAAAAAAATTCTTCAGAGGATAAGTTAAGCAATGAAGAGGAAGAAGATTGACAGTGACATATACAGAAAAGAGGAAATGAGTCTACCATTTGCTTTGGTTTAGTTAATTTATATTATTTGTAAGTAACTATTACCAGAGACTTTGAGACACTGTCAGTTTGAGGGCCTCTCATGTTGGAAGTAACCTTTTGGGGGAAGAAAGAGTGTGCCCAGATGTCCCATCCTCCGATGACATCAATAAAAGTAGTCTGAAACTCCCTGCTTAATCTGCTTCACTAGTTGGAAACAAACTATTGAGGCATCTTAGTGCCTTTTTCAAAGGGTGAGATAATGTCCACCTCAACCTGCTGCATTCTCCACAATTATGGAATGAGCATGTTGTAACACTGGCAAGTCCCAAATGCTGCAAAATAGGTAAGATGGAAAAATAATGGCTGTAACATCATAGAGTGTTCATCAGATGTTTAATAAGTGGATTCACAGTTATCATGGTAATGCTTCATGGTCCATCTGGTGAGTCCAGAAAGCCTCAACAGCATGAAATGTCTGTGGCAGGGTCTCTAGATACAGTTTTGCTTAGTGGGCAAGTACGTTTTTGCATGGTTTGTGTACTGATGAAGGGAGATTGTCTACATTGAGCAAAGTTGTCCCTGCAGCTGAGTGTCAGTCTTGATTGTCAGACTAAGTTAACTAAGTTTGGCTGACAGGTTCCATGACTGATGAGTGTGAGTGCATCTGACAGCATTACATTGGAGGTGGTCTGGGTTGGTCCAGCCCGTCACTTGACCAATGCTCTCTCTCCGCCTTCAGAATCAGCAGGGGGAGTTGTTTTTTGTTCTCACTTGGAGAAACTTAGGATGGAGGAGAATAGGCAAAGGAGACACAAAGCAAACAAATTGCTCACGGATGATACTAAAGCCACTTTCTAATATACCCAAAACACACTGGTCATGGTTGCAAACTTGCTAAGAAAATTTCTAGCAAACAAGCATGAGCTGCAAATTCAAAGACAAGGAGAAGAAAAACTACCATACAAGGTTCTCCTTTTTTTCCAGCATGATTTTGAGTCTTCTCCTTTTTCTGCTCCAATGAATAGAGATAGACGTATTTTCCATTCATCTAAGATAGGATCTTGGGGATGTAAAGCCAGCCCTCTCAAGACTATCTTCCTGATTCCATTTTCAGAATCTGTTTTCTTCTTCCACTTCAGTTTTTTAATTTTGCTAAATCATGAGAAACTTTAAGTGTGTTTTTACAACACACCTTGGAAGCTTAAGAACCATGAGTATGAGGGGTCTGAGATCCAAAGTTCTGCATAATTATTTCAGCTCTTTCCCTTTGTATCAATAAATATCCAAATTTAAGGGTCTAAAGCAAAAGAAACACAGCTCTAAAATGTTATGGAAGAGACTTTGCTTCGTTTATCAACTACTTGCCATGAGCATAACATGTTTCTTGTAACACAATGAATCCCAGGACTCAGCTGGCAGGTTTTTGTTGTGGTAGTGGTTTTCAAAAATCAATTATCGTGACACAATTTTAGTTTTTTTGCTTTGTTTTTGTTTTTCTTACATTTGAGATATAAAAGATTAACTCTGCTATTAAATTAGTTAATGTCAGGATCAATCCCTTAAGATTGATGAGTTGGTTACTGCTGGAACCTCAACTAGGAGCCAGCTGCTGTCTGTCTTCTGAAAATAATAAGAAACAATTCAGGCCTTAAATATAAGCACACCAAACACCTTAGCAGAGGTGTGAATGCTGCTGTTTCATCCTTCAGGAGAGAGGAGAAAAAGCATACGAGGCACACCAGGCTTAGTCTAACTGTTACTGGTCTTTAATGAAACCTAAGTTTATCTCATGATTTGGAAGAAGTTTATCTTAAACATTTTCACAGACTTTGAGCAAGACAAGATTGCATGTTAAAAGAAGTACAGCCCTCTGAATATTATTCGAAAATAGATAACGTTCAGATGCATTTTCGATTATGAAGTTATTCATTACAGGATTAAATTAAAAAGGTGGAAGATGAACAAAAATGTAAATTTCTACCGATAAGTAAGTTATTAAGTTATGGAATATCCACTTAGAAGTTTTGATGATCATTAAATTCTGTTCACAAGAATATGGAGACATGGAAAAAGTACTGTAAATATCAAAAGGAAAGCAGTATAGAAAACTATGTGTTGTATAAACATACCTTTATAACACCCTCAGTTATAACACTCTTGCAAAAGTACAAGAACCATGCATAGAAAAAACAAACTAGGGGGAAAATTCATATATTCAACAAATACTTATATAGAGCTTATGTATTAGTTAGGGTAGAGGAGGAAGCAATAAGAAATAACCCCCAAAGTGTATAGCGGCTTAAACGTCACAGCTCAGTGCAGACATTTGTGATTGGGAGAGGCATTGCTTCATATAGTGATCCAGGTTCCTTTCATTTCATGGCTCTGTCACTTCCTAGGACCCCACTCCTCCCTAGTCAATGCTGACTGGGAAGAGAGTACTGATATGGACAGAGTAAAGGGACAAAGAGGGTGATTAAATAGTTAATCCCACTAGGTGATCACAAGTAAAGGAAAAAGTATGGGACACCCTGTAAGTTAATGATCACTCAAGAAAGCAGGTAGGCTCCCATCTCTTCTGGAAATACTGAGGACCATGCTGCAGCTGGTATTGATGGTCCACAGCTCCTTTGTTGTGGTTTCTGTGTTAAAGATTTTGGTACACATTATTTTATTTGATCTTTGGAAGAACTCTACAAAGCAGATGTTATTTCCATCATCATAATCATGATCATTTTACGGATTGAAAAACTGATATTTGAAAGGAAGAATTAATTTGCTCAAGGTCACACACTTCATAAATGGAGTCCATCTAACTTCAAAACCCATGTTCTTTGGCTAAATTATTTGTCATTGTGATTTGCCCAGAGTCCACCCTCATTTCTCTTAATATTCCAGTTCCTTTGGGGATTTACCTGTCTTACATCTTCTTGGAGTGAGGCTGCTCATTTCCTAGTATGAAAATGAAGGGAGTTAATCTTTCCATTCCTTCCTGCTGTCTGCAGACCCCAAGAGTAGATGTGATCTAAGTATGGCCAACAAGATATTAAATCTTGAGTATAGAACACAAGAATGAGGAGGGAACTGTTTAATTGAGACTATAACACTGGTGACACTCTTATGGGTTCCTAAATCATGGCCCTCTATAATGGCCCAGGTTTGTGTTAATTTCCAAATCTGATCTTTCAGACTCTAATCAGTCCTATGATCCCTCAGGGATCTGTCTAATATATTTTCTTCTGGTTAAGTGATCCAGAGCTGGACTCTTGCCTTTAATTAAGAACACTATATTATATATTTGGATACTATTAGCTACAAGTAACAGGAATCCCATACTGAAACTGGCTTAGACAAAAGGACAATGTATTATCTCAAAGGGGGGCAGAGAAGATTTTGGGGGTTTCTCCAATCCTAGTAGACCCCAAATCCACTATTGCCCAGATACTGATTATAAAATTCTTCTGCTTGGCTTTCTTACTTTCTTGTCTTAAAGCCCGTGGGAATGATGAGTCATAGTTGGAGTCAGTGTTCATAATTAAAAGTCATAATATGGAACACATATCATTTTAATGAGAAGTTGACTTATACTGTTTTCTCTAGTAACAATAGGCCCTGTAAAACCCGAATTACACATCTTTACAGTCTTACTTCACAGGGGGAAATGGCGTTTAGGGTTTAGAGTTGGAGATGTTTAAAAGAAGTTTTATACTAATGCTTTTTCTAAAGCATTGCATTATAAAAATTCAGTACAAGAGCATATGTTCAACCTGCAGAAAAAGAAAATAAATCGTTCTATAGAGTCAGTAAAATAAAACTCTAATTTTTTAATTAACCAAATATGTGGAAATGGCCCTCATGTCCCAGATTTTCCCAGCAAGGGGTGCCTGATGACTGCCTGATCTTTCTCCCCCCTGAAGGAACTAAATGTGGTTGATTGTATTCTCTCTTGGGGAGGTTTTCAGTGTGGGGAGGAGCTTCTTTTTCTCTTTTTCTTTTGAAGTAAAGGCCTCTGGGAAAGAAATACTTTAAAATCATGCAAGTGAAACTACTTTTTCTTCCTTCCTTCCTCCCTCCCTCTTTCTTTCTTCCTTCCTTCCTTCCTTCCTTCCTTTCCTTCTTTTCTTTCTTTCTTTCTTTCTTTCCTTTCTTTCTTTCTTTTCTTTCTTTCTTCTTTCCTTCCTTCCTCCCTCCCTCCCTTCCTTCCTTCCTTTCTTCTTTCCTTTCTTTCTTTCTTTCCTTTCTTTCTTTCTTTCTTTCTTTCTTCCTTTCCTTCCTTCCTTCCTTCCTTCCTTCTTCCTTTCTTTCTCTCTCTCTCTCTTTCTTTCTTTCTTTCAGATATAAAGCAGTATTCACTTTCCAAGATGCAGAAACATAAATGCAAAGCGGGAAATGCAATGTTCCCATTTGAAAGTTTGAGTAGTTACAGAAAGAAGTTGCAGAGGAGTAGGGGAGGGGAAGTGACAGCAAAGGGAAATGACAGCCAAAGAAGGCTACATTTATGTAGGGGCACAGCCATGGTGACCCATATGGTCAGACAAGAGACATTCTTTGGAGTCACATTTGCCATCTCGATCATTTTCAGGCTGTTGCTACTATTTACTTGGAAAATGGGTTGTGTTTTTGCAACCCTGCCTATACATGGGAACAGGGATGGTGAGTTTCATGCTACCCCCTTTGCTGATATCTATGTGAAGTTTGGAGGAACTCTCTCAAAAAATAACACCTCCCTCATCAGTTTCTTGATATCAGAGTTCATCAATGAGAAGAAGCGAATACCTCCAGTATATGGTTGACAATTTGACAGGAGTATTTACAAACAACTGAGGCTAAAATAGGTCCCAACATTTTGCAAAACAGTATTCAAGTTTTGTTCTTTGAAAACCAGAAGTTCTGGTTGAAACCATGAAAGAATAAGTTGTAGCTATTTGCCAGTGATCCAAGCCTATGGGGCAGAGAAGTAGAATACAAATTAATATCAGGACTAAATAGTCACTTGTATTTGATTTGCAAGATGAGCAATTTTTACCTTCCTCAATGTGTATAGCTTAAGATGTGAGTAAAATCTGTCAGAGATCTGATGTGGTCCTGAAAGGTATTCCGTGTCTCAGGAAATTAATGCTGCTTTAAAAAAATGGTTGCCAAAGAAACAAAAGTGGGTAATTTATCCAACAGTAACTGAAAACTATAGACTTTTCCAATGTTGGTCTTTCCTTTTCTTATTTCTCTATTATTTATGCCAAGTAAGATAATTTTGGGGTATGTAACAGAAGATGAATGCCTTTTTTTCATTGTAAAGGAAGCATAAAATGAGCTGTTTCTTAAGCAACAGAATTCTGTTTTATAATAAATACACAGCTCTCTTAGCACCAGAAAGTGTCCATCTGCTGCCTCTGGGTTTGCCTTGCACAAAGCAGGCTTTGAAAAAACAGCATTAGATCATGAATTTAGACATGCTGTGGATGTGAATGCTTATAAGCAATTGGTTCTACACTAATCGAACAATGAAAAAATATCTTAATTAATAGAAAAGGATGAAAGGAGTGACTTTAGGTCACAGCAGTCACATGACAGATTGTAAAGGGAGATGTTTTAGTGGAGACTTTTAGTTGGTACTGACATTTTCTCCAGTTGTCAGCTCTTGCTTTCCATCTGTGCTGAATAGAGGGAAGGTTTTATCCATATTGACCTCTCCTATCCACTTACCCCAATAAAAGTGAAAGAATTTAGAAATCCTAACTTCACCAATGACATCCCCAAAATGAACAGAATCATTTTAAGAATTCTACAATATATTTTCTAGAAGGCATATTTAATTACTGTTCATTATCAACTAAATGAATAAGGTTTAACATGATTTGTGGTGTCACTGTTTCCTGAAATGCATTAGAGAGTCTTAGGAGGACAGGCTTAGGGAATTAGATTTATTTAGGGAGGAGACAGCTTTAGCAAGCTCTCACTGATGAGGGTATATAGGGAGAGCAAAACAAGCCTTGCGAGTGGATGCTAGTCTATCTGGTGTTATTTCAAAAAAAGTTTGAAAAAGATAACTCCCCCAGATATCTCCCTTTTGGCTAGGGATTCCTTCAACTGTTCATCCTTTTGGATTTTGAAGCTTTTTTCATTCTTCCAGATGTATCTTATCATAGCAGACATTCTTTATTACATCATCTTTCTAGTAATAATACTTTACATGTATAGTGTTTGCTTTTTAAAGTACTTTTTGGTGACATTTTACTTCTACCACAGTCTTCTAATTTAAGGTTGTTATTACCATTTTACAGCTGAGAAGGCTGAGGCTCAGAGTGGCTGGGAGTTGCTTGCAGTCCAAAGCCTGGTATAAGGATCCTGGCTTTGGCCCAGGTTTCTTTCCCTCCGCAACTCATGGTCAAGGTCTCCATGAAGGAGACTTGGGATCGACACACGGAATTCGTGAGAGCAAGAAGCAAAAAGAGAAGAGGAACCAAGAGGATGGGAAGCAGAAGAGCAACTTTACTTCCCACGTGAGTCTTCAGCCACCCCTTTGTTTGAACTTTCTGTGGCTATTGTTCATTCAGGAAAAACTGTGATTTTTTTTTTTTTGGTCTTTAGCTTACAGTTCCTGAAAATTATAAGTTGAAATCTCAGCTCTTCATTCCCTAGTGTGTGACCCTGTGCAAGTCACATAATCTCTTTAGCCTCAGTTTCCTCCTTAATAAATGAGGATAATGCTAAAAGAATCAATTCAATGAGGTAAGGTCTATAGGGCAATTTAATAGCAGCCATGTTTGGAACAAGGTAACTGCCCAGTAAATGTTAACTATCATTAACGTATAACAGCTGTGTGTCAGTTTTTGACCGTCTGATGTCTGAATCCCCTTCATATATTTGGGAACTCACCATTACGCTATTCATGAGTGCTGCCCATCAAGTATTTCTGGTTCTTTTGCTGAGCAAATGGTAGCACTGTATTTTCCTGCATCTCCCCTTCCTCTTGAACGTGGGTGTGGCCACAGAGCTGGCTTTGGCCGCTAAAGGATAAGCGGGAAGGACATGTGTTCCTCCCAGTTAGAAGCTTTAAGTGCCGGTGTATGTTTCACCATGCTCTCCCTTTGCCATATGACCTACAGCTACACACAGAGGTGGTACTGTCAGTCCATGTCCTTGAGTGAGAATAAGAGAGCGACACAGAGCAGAGCTCCCAGCTAATTAGTTGCGGGTATGTAAGTGTGACAGAGAAAAAAGAAAGAAAGAACAAAAATGTTTTATGTTAGAGCCACTAAGATTTGGGGAGTTGTTGGTTATTGCAGCATAACTTGGCCTCTCCTGACTGTCGCCCCCCACCCTACGAGTCTTGGTGGGAGGAAGAGCCTTGTTCACATAACAGAAGAGCAAAAGGGTACGTAGTTGCTTTCGTGAACTCTCTTGTAGCCACTTGACCTGAAGTTGATCAGTCGATCCACCGAAGTATTGGGAGCTAGAAATGCAAAGAAGTAGGAACAGTGTATCGTTCATTCCCATTTGTTCTGGTGGCAGCAGCAGTGGAGGATATATATATTTCTGGGACACTCTCGGGTAGCAGGTACAGTAGTAACATCTGGGGTCTGGGACCATTGGGGGACATTTTATAAACTATTGGGTTTGGTTTTCAAGGACATCGGAAGCAGAGTCTCCATAGGGTAAGTCTTGTGGTACAACCCTGACCCTGGTTGGGATGTGGTCTAGTATCCCCTCTTCCTGATGCATTTCCAACCTTCCTAGCAACTCAACTCTGCAAGAAGCTGATATTATTTCAATGCATTCATTTTCTGATTAAATCAGCCAGAGTGTATTGCTTGCAAGTAAGATTCCTGAGTAATACAATATATAAATTAATTTTCAAATTTTCTTTGTTAATGTGCAGAATTATTATAGCATATTTCTGGCAGTTTGAATTAGTTGCTCTGAATGCCACTGCTTGTCTATGCCAACAGTACACTTATTTTAGAAATGCCCACACTTTATTTCAGCCATTTTTTCCAAGGTATTAAATTCGTGGTTCTTTAAAAGATTCTTAATGAGTTAAAGTACAAATTTCACTTAGGGTTTAAACTGTATTAAACATCTGATCGTCAAAACCATTTCTTTTCCTCTTTCTCTTGGAAAAAAAGAAGTGAACGATTTTTTGTATTAGTCTACTGAAATAAGCATTGCATTACTAAAAAAGACTAATGAATCTTTGACTGTTTTAAGTAAAGATCTCATTATTCTCTTTATTTTGAACTTGGTTCAATCTAAATGTGAAGATGACCTAGGACATCTCTTAAGTTCCTTTCCAGCCCCCTGATTCCTAAGACCATGGATTAGCCACGTCAAAATTCCCACTGAGGGAGATTCATTCAGTTAGTTGGGTAAGATGATTACTCTCCTAAAGGGTTATTAATCTTCATGTGACTTGACAACGAAATTGAACTGGAACCTGTGTACTGGATATTGAGAAGAGATGGATTCTGAGATGTAATTTTCCATATTCTAAGTTGATGCTTTGAACCTGTCAAGAAATAAAATAGGAAGGGCGAATTTTTCCTGGTGGGGACACCAACACTGTAATTTCCTGGCTGAGGTTCAAACCCAAGAGTAACCCTGATTTGCATCTCTGCACTCTTTCAATCTGCAATTCACCCAGCCTTAAAAATTAAATGCTAGTGGACATGATTCAAAATAGAGAAGGGGTTCATAATTATCTCCCCTTTTCTGAACTATTTGTTTCTGGAAAGATGGAGGAGACAACAGTGAAAGGGGAAGAGGAGGTTTCCCCCGGAATCACAGGGTCGTTTCTATCAAAGGCTTAAACAAGAAAAAGCAAAATTGTGTGCGACAATGAGACTGGAATTTGTCATCTAAGTGGGCTAGATACCAATATGTAGGATACAGCAACTGCTCTACATGAAAACAAGGGCTTTTGAGTGCTAGAATAATCGGTTAACTGTGTTTCACAGTATTCTAACTTGTGGGAGGTGAAGCAAAAGGAGCAAAAACAACAACAAAACCGACTAACAAATATATGACATGTAAATGTAGAAACTTCAGGTGGAGAGAAGCCTTCAGTGTATGACAACACAGGGCCCAGTACCAACTTCTGGGACCTGGCTACTTGTCTCACTTTTCTGCAGAGTTTGTTCTGCCCATATAAAGGAGCCGGGTTGCAAAT
Organism: Balaenoptera musculus; assembly: GCF_009873245.2. NCBI lineage: Eukaryota > Metazoa > Chordata > Mammalia > Artiodactyla > Balaenopteridae > Balaenoptera > Balaenoptera musculus. The sequence goes on along the minus strand of NC_045788.1, from coordinate 851,900 downwards.
CAGCAGATCTCCGTGAAGAGTCGAGCGATGTGAGAATAGTCACAGATACTTTTTGCCCCTTAGGAAAGGAATCTTTCCTTCATTTCCAGATAGACTAAGGCCTGGCAATCTCAAGTGACTTTCCTAAGGTCACATGGCTTTTTTTCTTTAATTAATTAAGTTATTTATTTATTTTCGACTGCGTCGGGTCTTCGTTGCTGCACGCGGGCTTTCTCTAGTTGTGTTGAGAGGGGGCTGCTCTTCATTGCGGTGCGCGGGCTTCTCATTGCAGTGGCTTCTCTTGTTGCGGAGCATGGGCTCTAGGCGCGCGGGCTTCAGTAGTTGTGGTACGTGGGCTCAGTAGTTGTGGCTTGCGGGCTCTAGTGTGCAGGCTCAGTAGTTGTGGCGCACGGACTTAGTTGCTCCGTGGCATGTGGGATCTTCCTGGACCAGGGCTCGAACCCATGTCCCCTGCATTGGCAGGCGGATTCTTAACCACTGCGCCATCAGGGGAGTCCCCACATGGCTTTTTCAGAGTGGAATCTGGAGTGGTACTCAGGCTCTGATGGTGAACACGGAGACCCTGGTGTCATGGGCCTGTCTTGGTTTCATTTATCTTGGTCCCCCGGTGGGGGAAATTGATGCTCTTCCAATGACTGTCTGTGGGGATTCAATACCAGGGACCCCTCCCCTGCCCAAGGGAGTCTGCAACAGCCCAGAAAGGCCACTTTAAGGAACAGGTGAACCTTCACCAGGTTTCCTAAACTCATTTCTATTCCAAAATAGCAGTTTAAATAGGAAATTCTAGGGATGCAACACACTGGAGGACTTAGCACCTGGCTCTGGACTCAGCCTTTCCTGGGTTTGGGTTTCACCTCTGCCACTTGCTCTCTGTGTCATCCTGGGACTGTGAATTAATGTCTCTAAGACTCAGTTTTCTTACTGTAAGATGGAGATATAACGGTACCTACCTCCTATGGTTGTTGTGAGAATTTCTTCACACAAGTGCAGAATGGGGCAAGGTATGAAATGAGAATTTAATTAACAGCAAGAGAAAGGAGAGATCCAGGTATGAAAAAATAAAGAGTTTAATACATATTAAGAGAAAGAGAGAATATTTTTTTTCATATGTATCAACCTCTCTGTTTTTTTTGGGGGGGTTTATTTATTTATTTATTTATGGCTGTGTGGGGTCTTTGTTTCTGTGCCTCTCTTTGTTTTAATACTTATTAAACTCTATTTCTTTTTCCCATTGCTGAAATGCACTTTTCTCACCTATGCTTACTTTGTAGGCACCAGTCCCACACCCAGTTCAAAAGTAGAGACTTTGAAAGATTTTTTAATCAGTAGAAGTTTGCCCTTGGGAATGTCAGCAGGAAAAAATGTACCCAGAGATTAGGAAGTGGTGATTAGACCCCCAGGGACTCAGTACATCTAAGAGAGGAGAGGCACAGACTGCAGGGAGAGGGTTACAGAGTTTTAGAGCTGGAATTGGCCGTGGAGGTCATGCAGCTGACTCATTCGTTTTAAAGCAGAGAAAAGCAAAGTCCAGAGAGGTCACTCAGTTCCCCCAGGTCTCACAGCACTTCCACTTAGAGAACATCACTCTCAACTCTCCACTTCTCTATTTATCTTCCTTATTTCCTTTTTCTTTTACAGCCTCTTGCATGTTTGCCATCCTAAACAGGTAGGGGCATATTGGGGCTTCCCCACGAATTGGTTCCCACCTAGCCAACCGCTGCACAGATGAGAGCAGACAGGGGGGACCACTGCATCCTTGAGCGATGAGTTTGGAGGTGAGGATTTGACTTTCTCTTTAGGGCCTTAAGGCCACAGTGAAAAAAACCCTGTAACTCAAGCTTTACCGGGTCTGTACCAGTATTATACAGTCTAAGCCATTTACCCCATAACACCTGGTGTTTAGGGCAGGGCGGCAGTTACTCACATGCTCGGAGCAGGGTTCTATGAGAGTCACACCTTAGACCAATGACTCTCAGACTTCAGCATTCATCAGAATCACCTGGAGGGTTTGCTAAACCACAGATCGCTGGGCGCATACCCTGGGAGGTCTGGGCTGGGACCCCAGGATTTGCATTTCTAACAAGCTCTCAGGCGATGTTACTGCTGCTGGACCACACTTTAAGAACCATGGCTCTAGGAGAAACACACCTGTCTTTCCTGACCTTTCAACCTGATTTCCTGCCCAGCCACACTTTCTTTTGACTTTAAGCTGCTCAGACCTGCCTTCCAGTGCAAATCTGCTTGCACATTTTCTTTGCACACTCATCTCTGCGTACAGACCCTGTCCTGTATCCAGCACCCTTCCCAGGATCTCTTTGCATCTATTGATGTAGAGGGGCCCTCCTGATATGTGTAACTGAAACAGGTGTACGGGCGTGACATTTCTTGCAGGTGGGCTTCTCAGAGGGCAGAGGGTGTGCCCTGGAGAGTGGCATTTTCACTCCCCTCCAGCTGGCTCCTTGGCCTGGATTTGAGCCCCCATGCTTAGCAGAAGGCAGAAAGAACAGTTGAATGAAAATCTCTGTGGAATTCCAGGTGCAAACAGACTGATCTTGGAGACTGGACAAAGCTGACACCTGTCAGTCATCTGTTCGGGGTTCTCCAAGGGACACGCGAATTTTCAGGTGCTTCAGGCTCTCCCTTCTGAGAGCCTGAAGGAGTCTTGAAAACACTTGCCGGCTTTTGGAATGTAAAACACACCAAAATGTAGGAGGGACATACACCAAGGTCAAACGACATCCCGGGGACTCTGGGTGGAGCCCTGACCTTGTCTGACGCACTTTAAGCAAATAGGTAAAACAGTTGGCGAGGAGGTGCCTAAGGATGCTAGAAGCCATGTGTTTACTTGACTGTAATGATAAGGCACCCTGCTTGCCCTTTGAAACTGTGCTCACGCTCTCTGTGGTACAGGGGGCTGTCTGGTCTAGCCCTGTCCTCCGAGGAAGCTCCTTTTCTGTGGTTCTCTTAGCGGCATGCGATACCTGGCTTCTTCTCCAAGTCCGAGTGTCTTCGTGAGCGCTGCCCACACAAGGCTGCCTCAGGCTGAGGTCAGCCACTGGGCATTTAAGTCCTCTTGTTATGTTGCCCGACTCTTTCAGGCAAGACGCCCAAGCGTGGTGTGTTTTCTGGGACAGCCTGCCAGCTTCTTTGCATGCTTCCGTTCCTTTATCCAGGGGAGTCAGGTGCTGCCCTCAAGCAGCGGGCTGGGGATTCAGGCGCATCCGGGGTCCTGAGTTTTGTGGCCTCATTTGCACGTTTACCCTTCCTCTGCTTCTCTTATTCCCAGACAGATGCGGGCAAAGCCGTTTCTGTAGACATTTCCATGCTGCCGAAGAAAGCTGGGATTTGATGAAGTATATGATTGTTAGGACTATTTGAGTCTTAACCCCCTCTCCAGGTCTCTTAAGAAGGGCATTTTGAGCAACTGTGTTATAAAGACATTTCATCCGTGTATATATCTTGGATTTTTATTTCACCCATGACTCGAGGGCCATATTATGCTTAATCGTCTACATTTATACGGAAGCACTGAAGTTGTGCTCTTCTGTTCTGTGGGAACAAAACTGGCAATGAAACCAGAAGCCCTGGCCTTCAACTGTGGCCTCCCACTTGCAAACTAGTGAGCCCCCCTGTGACTGGGCTGGCTTTGCTTAGTCACTATGGTCACTGCGAGGGTCCAAAGGAGATGAGCCTGCTTGTGGGACTGTTAGGAGCAATAGAAAATAAAAAATCCGTAGAATAGGAAATACTCTATAATTATTGATTACACTGGGCCATTGTGCTCACTATCAGCACACCCATCAGAAAGGGATCACCCTGTGCTCTCTAGGTTTTCTATCTAGATGTTTGTATCCAGATAGATTCGTATCATATCCAGCCAATTCCCCCTGCAAGCTAGTGAATCCTAAGATAGGTGTCGCAGCTCTCTGAGTCTTAGTTTTCATGTATTTGCCTTTTAGGACGTGGTGAAAATTATAGCTAACATGTATATGGAAGAGTTCCTGCCACCAAATCAATGATTTTTTATTATCATTTAAATTTTTTTTTTTTTTAACTTTTGCAAATTTTAAGGGAACTCTTTGGTACTAAAAAGAACAAACTCTTGTCTGGCACTGAGTGCTGTTACCAAGATATAAGATTCAATTATGGAACCTCTTTGGCTCAAGTACAAGATTTCATATTCATAAAGAGGTGCCGAGATGCCCAGAGGAAAAAATAGCTCAGTGGCAAATCATCACTGACTCACAAATGTTGACATTCCTTTCTGTTTTTTGTCAACAGGGACCTACTTTTTTTTTTTAATTTAATTTTTAATTTTATATCGCAGTATAGTTGATTTACAATGTTGTGTTAGTTTCAGGTGTACAGCAAAGTGATTCAGTTATACATATACATGTATCTATTCTTTTTCAAATTCTTTCCCCCATATATGTTATTACAGAATATTGAGCAGAGTTCCCTGTGCTGTACAGCAGGTCCTTGTTGGTTATCTATCTTATATATAGTAGTGTGTGTATGTCAATCCCAAGCTCCTAATTTATCCCTCCCCCAACTCCACTTTTCCCCTTTGGTAACCACACGTTGTTTTTGAAGTCTGAGTCTGTTTCTGTTCGGTAAAAAGGTTCATTTGTATCATTTTTTTTTAGATTCCACATATAAGTGATATCATATTATATTTGTCTTTCTCTGTCTGACTTACTTCACTTGGTATGATAATCTTTAGGTCCATCCACGTTGCTGCAAATGACATTATTTCATTCTATTTGAATGGCTGAGTAATATTCCATTGTATATATGTACCACATCTTCTTTATCCATCCATTTGTCGATGGACATTTAGGTTGCTTCCATGCCCTGGCTATTGTAAATAGCGCTGCAATGAACATTGGGGTGTGTGTATCTTTTCAAATTTTGGTTTTCTTCAGATATATGCCCAGGAGTGGGATTGCTGGGTCATATGGTAGCTCTATTTTTAGATTTTTAAGGAACCTCCATACTGTTCTCCATAGCAGCTGTACCACTTTACATTCCCACCAACAGTGTAGGAGGGTTCCCTTTTCTCCACAGCCTCTAAAAGGGACCTCCTTTTATGCCCCATTACTTATTTTTGCCCACCTGGGCTTGCCTGGGCCTGGCCTCCCTGCAGAGCTGCCTGGTCCTATCCTAGTGCCATGGATAACACAGTTTTTGTAGCACCGGCTACAATGAACAGGACACAATGCCGTCTGTTTTGTGAAGCCTTCCCTTGACAATAAGCACGCATTGGACTCCTTCCTCCAGAACTCATTTTGCAATTATTGTCTCAAGTAGCACCTTACTGTTTTGTTACTTATTGTAACTCAAGTAGCACCTTACTGGTTTTTTTTTCTCCAATTGTTTGGCCCACACAGTGTAGTACTATAAATACATATGCACACATCTTGATCTTTCTTTTTTTGTGTGTACTGACTTCTCCAGATATATTCTGAGTGCTTTCTGGGTGTGGGCCATACCTTTTCTACCCCCTGGTTCTAATGCAGAGCTGACAGCCCAGTGGGGGACACACAGCAGGCATTTGGTGTGAATTTATCTGATGGAAAGGCATCAATGGTGTCTGTGGTGAGTGTCTGCTAATTTCATGCTTTAGGCTGCTACTAAAATTTAGAGGGCTTTCTCATACGGTAGGTCAATCGCTTTGCTCTACTGAATACTTTTTAATGGTTTGATTAATAACAGCATTCCAGGAGAACAGAGGGTACCAGATGGGCATTCATGTATTACAAGCACTTATTTTGAAAGATACCAGACACAAAACAGCACAGGTGACATTATTTCTTTTATAAGGGCCAACAGTAGGCAAAACCATGCCCTCGCCCCTACCCTGGGCGGGTCAGTGACTGGCAGCGTGTGAGAGGTGGTTTCCGGGATCCTGTGATATCTCGTGTCTAGGTATAGAGGATGGTTACAGAGGTGTGCTCGACTTTGTAAAAACTCACCCAGCTGGGTGCTGACACTCTGTGCACTTCTGTTTCTGCATCTATTCATAAATGAAAGAAAAAAAAATCCTGTTTATGTGTTCATTTATTTTTAAAATTTTTTTAAAACTAATTTATTTTTGGCTGCATTGGGTCTTCGTTGCTGTGCATGGGCTTTCTCTAGTTGCAGTGAGCAGGGGCTACTCTTTGTTGCGGTGCGCGGGCTTCTCATCGTGGTGGCTTCTCTTGTTGCGGAGCATGGGCTTCAGTAGTTGTGGCTCATGGGCTCTAGAGCGCAGGCTCAGTAGTTGTGGCACACGGGCTTAGTTGCTCCACGGCATGTGGGATCTTCCTGGACCAGGGATGGAACCCGTGTCCCCTGCACTGGCAGGCAGATTCTTAACCACTGCACCATTAGGGAAGTCCTGTTCATTTATTTTTGTAGAACAAGAGTGAAAGCAACGTCAATTTGAGATCAAATAGAGATGATGTTACCGTGACCTCCCCTGAATGCCTCTGCCCCACGAATCTTGGAAAAGAGAAATCCTGCTTTCGTGGGGATGTCTTTGACCTGAGAAATAAGGCTTGTAAGAAGTGAGAGTCAGCTGCCTCTCCAAGGTGGACAGCCTAGAACTTCTCTCGCCCAGAAACACAGACACCCGAGCCGACATGTCAGGTGAATTCCCCATGATCCTCTGTGGAGACGGAGTCAGTGGTCGGACAGCTCGGCTTCCAGTCTGGGTCTTCCAGGGCCCGGCCATCTCACTGGGCTCACAGACGGAGGGAGTGTTTGTGGACAATATAGACAAGGCATTGGCATGTAATATTCCAATCTCATGGTTTATTAGGGGAGAAAAATATGTACTTGTGGCCTCTTTTGTTTGTTTGAGAAAAGAAATCTTAATTAATACATAAACTAAAGCTTAATAATCTGACAACATATTCTTGCTCAGCACATATTTTTTGGTGAGCAGTGTTGCTTTTTATATGTCTCTTCTCTTTTGGAAGGATTTGCATACAGGCTTTGGTACACAGTTTTATGTTGCTTATCTACTGATTCTGTCCTTGGGGAGAGAAGTAGGGAATACCAAGGTAGAATAAATTTTGTGCCCATATAACCAGGCCCCAGGATCAGGGTTTTCCTAGCTTCACCCTGAGACACCTAGGATGGTGTTTCTCAACGATGCATCAAAATCACTTGTATTGCTTGTTAAAAATGTGAATTCCTGGGTGCCATCCCATGCATAGTAAATCTTTGGTGGACAGGTTCCAGGATGCTACATTTGAAATAAGCTTTCCTGATGATTTCCAAGCACACTAAAGTTTGAAAAACATTGGCCCAGTGGCTACTGGTAGGTGTCAAACGTAGGCTGGGTTGGACCCAGGAAGCTTCCCAAGAATCTCTGGGAAAGCGTTTGTGGTGGGAACTTTTACAAAATCAGGATCTCGATGCCACAAAGAGGAAAGAAGATTTTCTGAACTTTAGTGGGAAAGATACACAGCATGTCTTCCAGGGCAGACGGGCAGGCACGAAGCTCTTTGTGTATCAGTAGCGATCCTGGCAGCCTTGCCTCCCAATGCTCTGAGTTTCTGTCCTTCTGCGTTGGCAGGAATTCTGACTTCTGCATTCCCTCTGAATCACAAAATTGTCCTTTTCTGTGTGTTCCTTTTTTGCCACAGCAGGCTATTTATAAAGGAGCAGTGTTGCCTTTCTTTTTGTGGATTGTTTTCTTTCTTCCCAAAAGACATTTGAAAGCATCCTCCCCTCTGGGTTTTGCTCAGTTGACTTTATTACAAGGACACACCACCAAAAGTACATCTAGTGATGGGCCAGTTAAGGTTAAAAACAAAACAAAACAAAAAACCCAAAAAAACTTCGTTGGGAAAGTATCTCGAAATGAACAATGAGGAGAAAAGATTACCTCTAGTGTACATCAGCATTTCTTGGAAAGTGCCTGTAAGGAGGAGCCAAGGCGAACTGGTTGGTTTCTTTCATCCCAGAATCTGTGTGGGTGTTAGAATTAGAAGCATTGAGAACTTCAGGGTATTGTCTCATGATTTCACTATTTTCATCGTAACCCTGCGATCTGAGAAGCTCTAGGAGGAGTAAGTATTCAACTTTTTCTTTGCTGGACTAAACAATGGCAGACGTGCAAATGAAGTAAGGGAGATTCCAGATTCGAGAGACAGTTTCTAAGAGCTCTAGATTTGGGGGTCTTGGTCCCCCAAGGAGGGTCCCTGGTATGCCCACATACAATCCAAACTGCATGGAGGTGTTGATAGCAAATATAAGTAAGAAACAGCCTAGAGGCACCAAGGGACACTTGCCAAGGAAGGTTACATTATAATCTAAAAGGTTTTTTTTTTAGTGTACAGCTTAACGGCATTAAGTACATTCACCTTCTTTTGGTACCATTACCGCCATCCATCTCTAGAACCTTTTCATCTTCTCAAACTGAGACTCTCTACCTATTAAATAATAACTCCTGATCTCCCCTCCACCCAAGATCTGTGAACCACTGTTCTTTTTTCTCTCTCTATGAATTTGACTATTCTAGTTATCTCATATAAGTGGAATCATAGAATATTTGTTATTTTGTGTTTAGCTCATTTCACTTAGCATAATGTCAAGATTCATCTATATTGTAGCATATGTCAGAATTTCCTTCCTTTTAAAAATTCTGTTAAAAAGTACATAACATAAAATTTGCTGTCATAACCATCTTTACATGTACAGTTCAGTAGTGTTAAGTATATTCACGTTGTTGTGAAGCAAATCTCTAGAAATTTTTCACCTTGCAAATCCGAAACTCTACACCCATTAAATAACAATTCCCCCTTTCTTTCTCCCCTCAGCCTCTGCTAACCTCCATTCTATTTTTTGTATCTATGAATGTGACTACTTAAATAACACATGTAAGTGGAATCATACAATATTTGTCTTTTTGTGACTATCCTATTTGACTTAGCCTAATGTCCTCAAATTTCATCCATGTGTGGCATGTGACAGGATTTCCTTCCCTCATAATCTAAATGTTTTGATATATGGTTCTGAACATTTCCCCAAACTAGCATCTCAACTGGGGGCAGTGTCTGAAGGTATCTTCAAGTTGTCAGAACTGGGGCGTGCGGTGTGTGTGCCACTGGCATCAAGTGGGCAGAGGCCGGCAATACTGCTAAATATCCTACATGTACTGGACAGCCCCACTACCCTCCAACAAAGAATTATCTGGCCTCAAATGTCCAATGATCAAGGTTGAATTTGAAAGCCCAGCACAGAACTGTAAAGATTAAGTTGAAAAAGACATTCCCAGGGTTTCAGTGACTCAGAAAGCTGTTTTGGCTTTGGAGCAAGAGGTAACTACCATTGAAGGAAGTATCAAGCCTGAAGCCTGAAAAAAAGACTTGTGTGTTACCATAATGGAGAGAAGGGAGAGCTCACCATTTCTATTTTTGTTTCCTTTGACTAGAAAGCAAAAGCATTTCCCAACAAAAAAGAAAAAAAAAATACTAAAAACAAGATATGTAAGTATTGTGGCCAGTAAAAGAAGACACAAGCACTGAAATTGAAACTGTGATTAGAAATCTTCCAACAAACAAAAGCCCAGGACCAGACAGCTTCACAGGCGAATTCTATCAAACATTTAGAGGAGAGCTAACACCTATCCTTCTCAAACTCTTCCAGAATATAGCAGAGGGAGGAACACTCCCAAACTCATTCTATGAGGCCACCATCACCCTGATACCAAAACCAGACAAAGATGTCACAAAAAAGAAAACTACAGGCCAATATCACTGATGAACATAGATGCAAAAATCCTCAAAAAAATACTAGCAAACAGAATCCAACAGCACATTAAAAGGATCATACACCATGATCAAGTGGGGTTTATCCCAGGAATGCAAGGATTCTTCAGAATATGCAAATCAATCAATGTGATACACCATATTAACAAATTGAAGGATTAAAAACCATACGATCATCTCAATAGATGCAGCAAAACCTTTTGACAAAATTCAACACCCATTTATGATAAAAACTCTCCAGAAAGTAGGCATAGAGGGAACTTACCTCAACATAATAAAGGCCATATATGACAAACCCACAGCCAACATCAATCTCAATGGTGAAAAACTGAAACCATTTCCTCTAAGATCAGGAACAAGACAAGGCTGCCCACTGTCACCACTATTATTCAACATAGTTTTGGAAGTTTTAGCCACAGCAATCAGAGAAGAAAAAGAAATAAAAGGAATCCAAATTGGAAAAGAAAAAGTAAAACTGTCGCTGTTTGTAGATGACATGATACTATACATAGAGAATCCTAATGATGCTACCAGAAAACTCCTAGAGCTAATAGATGAATTTGGTAGAGTAGCAGGATACAAAATTAATGCACAGAAATCTCTTGCATTCCTATACACTAATGATGAAAAATCTGGAAGAGAAATGAAGGAAACACTCCCATTTACCATTGCAACAAAAAGAATAAAATACCAAGGAATAAACCTACCTAAGGAGACAAAAGACCTGTATGCAGAAAACTATAAGATACTGATGAAAGAAATTAAAGATGATACAAACAGATGGAGAGATATACCGTGTTCTTGGATTAGAAGAATGAACATTGTGAAAATTACTACTACCCAAAGCAATCTACAGATTCAGTGCAATCCCTATCAAAGTACCAATGGCATTTTTCACAGAACTAGAACAAAAAATTTCACAATTTGTATGGAAACACAAAAGACCCCAAATAGCCAAAGCAATCTTGAGAAAGAAAAACGGAGCTGAAGGAATCAGGTACCCTGACTCCAGACTATATTACAAAGCTACAGTAATCAAGACAGTATGGTACTGGCACAAAAACAGAAATATAGATCAATGGAACAGGATAGAGAGCCCAGAGATAAACCCATGCACATATGGTCACCTTCTCTTTGATAAAGGAGGCAAGATTATACAGTGGAGAAAAGACAGCCTCTTCAATAAGTGGTGCTGGGAAAACTGGACAGCTACATGTAAAAGAATGAAATTAGAGCACTCCCTAACACCATACACAAAAATAAACTCAAAATGGATTAAAGGCCTAAATGTAAGGCCAGACACTATAAAACTCTTAGAGGAAAACATAGGCAGAATGCTCTATGACATAAATCACAGCAAGATCCTTTTTGACCCACCTCCTAGAGAAATGGAAATAAAAACAAAAATAAACAAATGGGACCTAATGAAACTTAAAAGCTTTTGCACAGCAAAGGAAACCATAAACAAAACGAAAAGATGACCCTCAGAATGGGAGAAGCAACTGACAAAGGATTAATCTCCAAAATATACAAGCAGCTCATGCAGCTCAATATCAAAAAACCAAACAACCCACTCCAAAAATGGGCAGAAGACCTAAATAAACATTTCTCCAAAGAAGATATACAGATCGCCAACAAACACATGAAAGGATGCTCAACATCACTAAGCATTAGAGAAATGCAAATCACAACTACAATGAGGTATCACCTCACACCAGTCAGAATGGCCATTATCAAAAAATCTAGAAACAATAAATGCTGGAGAGGGCGTGGAGAAAAGGGAACCCTCTTGCACTGTTGGTGGGAATGTAAATTGATACAGCCACTATGGAGAACAGTATGGAGGTTCCTTAAAAAACTAAAAATAGAACTACCATATGACCCAGCAATCCCACTACTGGTCATATACCCTGAGAAAACCATAATTCAAAAAGAGTCATGTACCACAATGTTCATTGCAGCTCTATTTACAATAGCCAGGACATGGAAGCAACCTACGTGTCCATTGACAGATGAATTGATAAAGAAGATGTGGCACATATATACAATGGAATATTACTCAGCCATAGAAAGAAACGGAATTGAGTTATTTGTAGTGAGGTGGATGGACCTAGAGTCTGTCATACAGAGTGAAGTAAGTCAGAAAGAGAAAAACAAATACTGTATACTAACACATATATATGGAATGTAAAAAAAAAAAATGGTTCTGAAGAATCTAGGGGCAGGACAGGAATAAAGATGCAGACAGAGAGAATGGACTTGAGGACACAGGGAGGGGGAAGGGTAAGCAGGGATGAAGTGAGAGAGTGGCATGGACATATATGCACTACCAAATGTAAAATAGATAGCTAGTGGGAAGCAGCTGCACAGCACAGGGAGATCAGCTCGGTGCTTTGTGACCACCTAGAGGGGTGGGATAGGGAAGGTGGGAGGGAGACGCAAGAGGGAGGGGATATGGGGGTATATGTTTACATTCAGCTGATTCACTTTGTTATACAGCAGAAACTAACACAACATTGTAAAGCAATTATACTCCAATAAAGATGTTAAAACAAAAAAGACTTAGTAGATAGATTTAAAAGAAGTCAAGTACCTGAGAATAAAAGGAACCAGGTCTCTAAAATGGTAATGGAACTTAGAAATGTGATTTGTGTCTCAGCATTATTGTCAATAACCTCTGAGGGCTCATAAAGAAGTTCCAGAAAAATGAGGACAATCAAATAATTCCCTCAGTCTCATAAAGGCTATCTTCTGGTTGATATAAACTGGTAACCTTGACGATTACAACCTTGCAACATCCTGAAATAGATCATTAAATTGTTTATGTACCTTAGGAAAGGCAAGGATCCTTAGCCACTTGTGCCTACAGTTGGCCATCTGTATCTGTGGGTTCCACATCCGTGGATTCAACCCACCTGAGATATACTACTCCATTTTATACAGAGGACTTGAGCATCTGTGCATTTCGGTATCCTCAGGGATCCTGGAACCAACCCCCCAAGGATACTGAGGAACAACCATATTCATTAAGAGGAAGACGTCTAAAGCTGACTTCAGTTCCTTTATAGATACCTCTATGAGGTTGGTAGATGCAAGGAGCTCTCCAATTAAATTTTTTCTTGAGGTCAGCAAAGCATTTGATAGGATCAGACTTGTAACTATTTGTATGGGTCTATGTCCATCCAGGTGGTGGTCTCTATTGGAGTTCCATAAGCTTTAACACTTGGTCCTGCATTTTTTTTTAAGGCAATGTCTGAATTAGATGACACAAAGCAAAGAAGAAGAATGCATATATTGATTACAGTAAAAATTCTATTTATTACCTCAGTAAGTTGAGATGATGATTCCAAAGTCTCCAAAACAAAATTTAAGAGTGGTGAATATATGGTCCTTAATTTGCATCAGAAAATTAAACACGGATGTAAAAATAGGGAAGACGCAGTTTGGTAGCAGTTTCTGAAGAACATTTGTGGTCGTGATGGACCTGTGACATCACAGGTCAAAAGAGCTGTCAAATGATAGACACTACTCATAAGATGTTAGACTGCTTAGGAGGAGATCATGGAAATGATTGCTTGTGTTAATCAGGCCAAACAGAGAATTTTATTGTGTTCTAGTGTGGTCTTTCAGGGAGGACTATTGTAATTGACCTAGTGCTAAGATGGGGAGGAAGAGGCTAGTAGGTTGGTTAGAAACCATGTCCTAGGAGAAATATTTGAAGGAATTAGAGAAGAAAAAAGATACACAGCAGGCATGGTGATTTTAGATACAGCAGGCTTAAGATTTTAGAAAAGTTATTACATAGGAAGGGTTGTTTCATACTAAGAAGTAAGTTGGGAGCTTAGAAATTATAAGACTTTTGGACCTCGTTGGAGAACACTGTCCAGCAACTGGATGACACAGCATAAGATCCTCTCTACTTAAGAGCACTGATGTGCCCTGAAGAGGCTGGAGCAAGCGTGTTGAAGAGGAGCTTTCTTCATTTGGAGGAGAGTGGATTAAATCAGAAGGTACCACACCTGGTGTCTTACCAGAATCACCCAGGAGCTGTTTTCTCAACATATTAATATCAGGAACCCATTGCAGAGATTCTACTTGAATAGATGTGGGGAAAGTGCCCAAGAATCTAGCTTTTAAAACAGAAAGTTCCTCAGGTGATTGAGGTGTGCAGTCACATTTGAAAAGCACATGGTCCCTAAGCTCCCCCTTTAGCTTCACGATTCCGAGTGAAGATATGGACCATGTGGAGAAGGTCCCGGCAGCACCTCAGTGAACTTGACCTGCTCTCCATCTCCTTATGTTTGTTCAGGGTCTATCAAAGTCAGGCACCGTGGAGAGATGTTTACACAGATTATCTCACTTAATCCTCACAACAAACAAATGAGCATCCTGCTGTTTTGTGGAAACTAAGGTTCAGAGAAGTGAAAAGATGACTTAGCAACAGAATGAAGACTCAAATCCGGATTGTCTGATGGCAAAGTTGGTCCTGTCCACTGATTCACTCTTCCGTCTTCCATTGTGCTATTCTGCAACAACAACAAAAAAAAGAGAATATCAGGGCTTAAGATACATAAAGGGCTGTATCCTGGAAAAGGTAGAAAGATGATAAATCTTGTTTTTCCTTCCTTATGAGCCCCTCCTCAGCCCCATGTCAGTTCTGCAGGTTCACCCTCCCTTCTGACACATTAGTGAAGCATGTTTATTTCATTCATTTTTTTTTGTATTGCGTTGTGTTTTATTTTTTTTAAATTTTATTGGAGTATAGTTGATTTGCAATGTTGTGTTAGTTTCAGGTGTACAGCAAAGTGATTTCATTATACATATACATATATCCATTCTTTTCCAGATTCTTTTCTCATATAGGTCATCATAGAATATTGAGTAGAGTTCCCTGTGCTATACAGTAGGTCCTTGTTGTTTATCTATTTTATACATAGTAGTGTGTGTGTGTCCATCCCAAGCTCCTAATTTATCCCTCCCTGCCCACATTTCCCCTTTGGTAACCATAAGTTTGTTTTCAAAATCTATGAGTCTGTTTCTGTTTTGTAAATAAGTTCATTTATATCATTTTTTTGAAAATTAGATTCCACATATGAGTGATATCATATGATATTTGTCTTAGTCTGATTCCTTTATTTCTTAACTTGTCAAAACCTTCCTGGATCTTTGCTTTTTTTCCCCAAATCAACACTAACAATATGTTGTGGTCCCTTGAGAGCTGAATTTGTTTGTGTAGAACTTACCTGAACGGGTTGAAGGAAAGAAGTTGTTTCGAGGAATAGTCCCAGTAGGCAGGACCACCATGCCTTGTCCTCACAAGCACCTTGTTGGAGGGAAGAGTTCAAAATAGGGTGCATGTCACATGCATGCAGTTAGGAATATATAGGAAGAACCTGCCCAGCCAGTCACACCATAATGTGAGCATTCCTTCTGAAAATTCCCCTACAGACTAAGCACAATGTGCCTGGATGCGTATCCTCTCTTAGAGCTTTAGAATAACACATGATCTGCATCATCAAGCGATTGCTCAGAAAATCATGCTTTTCAGCTATAACAATACCATATCTATGTATCACCTATCTATCATATCTGTGGACTTGAAAACACTTGAGTTGGGATTCTCATTTCTTCAAGCATAACTGCTAGAGGAGTGGATATTCTAAAAATATCTATAATCACCATGCTTTTAAATAAATCTTCATTGATGGGGAGAGCTGGGCAGAGAGCAGAAATCCTACAACACAGATAGCTGATGGGGAAACTGAGGCACAGAGAGGCTGCATAGTGGAGCTGAGGTCACACAGCAGCAGCAGCAGTGCCAGCATGTATCTGGGGTGGACCAGGGCCAGGCTCTGCCCTTCATCCCTATGCTCTAGGGTCTCTCAATACTTTTGAAAATATATGTTCTCAGATGAGGTTTAATCAAGACACTATATTCTAAAACCATGATAAACGAATAAATAAGTAGTAAATAAGTAAATATAGCTTCATTAAACACAGAGGGAAAACTGCGCTATTATTTGTCAGCTCTTAACCCCTCTCATCCCAGGGCGTGGTGACCAAGTTTCATAGAGCTGATGACCTTTGAAACACAAATCATACAAATCAAATGGCTCCTTCATTCCAAGCACAGGTTGAATTTTTTTTAAAGCCTCTTTAAAATACAGTCAATTTAAATAAAATCTCCAGGCAGGCTGTTCAGTTATGTCTGACCTTTTTGTAAACACGATGACTCAAGTTCCAGTGTAAACCCTGCTCCTGGTAAAAAGTCCTGCTGTGTGGAATGGCAGGTCTCCAGACAGGCAGAGTAGTGTTTACTGAACTGTTTCAAAAGAAAGCTGAAAGGTGCAGGCCGACTGTCAATCAGGTGCAGCCTTGCCTGGGTTTTTTATAAACCATGATTAGGCTGTAGAATCCTTTGCAGGCTTTGGACTCTGCTCACATTTAACTTATCACATTCCCTCTTCAGAGCTGCTTCTCACAGAACATCTTTAAGCATTTGCTGGAGACAGAGTGAGGTTGAACTTTATCCAAGCATTGGATTTCCATTAAATTAAACAAGGAGAAAAAGGCAGGAGGGGAATGGTATACTTGGCGGAGATTGGGTGCACTGTCTGATTTCCATGTTCTCTGGGAAATCCTGCTTCTTTTTAGTCACTTAACAAACATCTGGTGAGCTGTGACTTGGGGAAGAGCATGGCTTGGGAGAGGCTTGGGAGGCCCGTCCTAATGCCACTGAGAAATGGGGGGTGTAGACTTCCCCCTTCTCTGGGCATTGGTGTCCTTATCTTTATAATCAGGATGCTGAAGAGGAAATTCTTCTGGCTGCTTTGGGTTCCACGATTCTAGTGCAGAAGTTGATAGATTTTTTTTTTTCTATGAAGGGTGAGATAGTAAATATTTTTGGCTTTTGTAGGTCAAGAGGCAAAATCAAGGATCTTGGGTAGGTATTTCTAGAACAAGAGAGCAAAGAAATGCCCATCAATTTTAATGAGATAATTTAAAATATACTACTAATTATTGAGTATAATTTTTTTGGTAATGCAGGTCTTCTTATGAGGAGAATAGACTTCTTGTATTTGTTTGCTTGCTTGTTGGTTGGGGGCGGATAGCATCTTGCTTCATTCGGATTCAAAGTGTTCTCTGTCATCAGGTGGATTGCAAATGCTCATCCACATAAACTGTTCTTGATTCATGGGCCATGCAGAAACCAGGAGTGGGCCAGATTTGGCCCATGGGATGTAGGGTGCCACCCCCTGCCTGGTGGGTCAGAAAGACCCTTGAAGGAGTTAACAAGGGAATTGAATTAGAAAGAGGCGTCAGACAACCAGAAAAGGAAAGGTGTTCCAGGCAGATGGGGAAGCATAAACAAAAACAAGGCAGCAGTGATGGTATATATCACAGGTCATGAGGGCAATGAGAGCTCAGGAGGGTGAGGGGATGGGTTCTAGGTGAACAAGTCCTCAGGCAAATGTCACACAAGAAATAAAATGCATTCTTCCAACACCAACCAATTAAAACTTATTTTTCCCTAATCCGACCAAATATCCCACCCTTGTCACATTCTCTCTATGGTTATTTTTACAATTATTTTATTATTAGTCACCATCCATGGCCAATTTACTTTTTTAGTTGATTTCTTTGCTTCTAGTATCATACATGACCTGCTATCAAAATTCAGTCAGTGAGTTCTGATGGATAATATAAACAAATAACTCTGGGGGCTCAGGTGCTTCTGAAGTAAAATGCCCTCTTGATTTGTTTAAATGTCAGTCAGTCAGCCAGTGATCTACATTCAGGAAGATTTGGATGTTGCCTCTGCAGTGAAGTCATGTTATATGCTTCATCGATTTTACATATTATAGAATAGTTTTACATTTTTGTAAGTAAATGTTTACGTCCAGTTTAATTAATTATGCTGTTGATATGTCCCCAAGGAAAATCAACTCGTCACCCCCAGAATAGCCTGAAAATATGTACCCATTTCTATTGTTTAGTTTATGCAGGCTTCACTGGTGGGAATGATACAGTACTTGTCCCACATTCTTTTTCAGACACATCCCATGACTTGGTGGTCCAGAGAGACATGTGTCCTGTTGCTTTCTGAGAGGTCTGTCATAGCCTGAGTTCTAGAAAGCAGAGCCTGAGGCAAGGCTTGAAGTACTGAGGCTTCATTTGGGGGATGGAGTCTAGGGCACAGAGTGAGGAAAAGAAGAAAGGCAAGAAAGATGTGAACCAAGGTGAAGCCCTGTGTTGCCACACTGTCTATTGCTTTATAATGAGCTATGAAGAGACACTCTAGTAGAACACTCAGCTGGTGCATCCACTGAGCCTAAAAGACACCTCCAGACAGTTTGTTTGACAGAACTCTGGCTTAGGGAAGTCTACGAGAGGGATAAGGGAGGGGAAATTCATCTGCCCAGTGCCTTCCCATTTCCTGTTTTTCCCTGGTCCAGATTCATGTCCTGGGCAGTTAACTCCCCAACACTGCAGGACTGAATCACGTGGTCCTTTTGGTGTCTCCTTGGAATGCTGGATCTCATCACCTGCTGTGGTGTGGTGTTTCATTTATGTCCAGAAGATGGGGGAGAGCCAGAAATTCCAGGTCTGTGGCTGCTTGGGCTAAATGCATGGCAGTAACCCAGGGGGAGGTTGACATTCCCTGAGCAAGTGACTGGTCAGCTCCTGGTGGTGGCGGCACAGACTGAGAGGTGGGAAGCCAGTGAGGTTTGTGTCTGATCCAGGGTCACTGGTCAGATGCCGAGTTAGCCTTTAGGAGAGCTGCCCCTAGAACAAGACGAGTCAATAGGCTAGAGGTGGGGTTGAACTGAACCTAAAATGTGGGTGAAATCGAGATTTCTAGAGAAATAGTAAATGGCCGTTCCTCAGAAAGTCATGAATGACAGCAGAATACAAAGATGAAGATCTGAGAGGTGAAAGTTTGGGACCATTCATGGGCTAGTCTGGCTGGAGTGGTCTGGGACTTATTTCCTTTGTGTTGTGTGTTTAGCACTGCTGTTGGCTACCTACCCGCCTTTCCTCCCACCATCGTCTCTGTCATTTATGAAACGCCCACCGTCTAGCTCAAGTGTCATACCCTCTTCATATGCCCACATACTTCAGGGAAAGCTGCCCCAACCCCAGCTCTGGAGACTGGATTTTGGTTACTCCCAACCCATTAGGGAGGTCCCACGGCTCTTGCCAGTTACTGGTTGAGAGATGGGCGTGCAACCCAATTTGCTGAGCGGAAGGGTGCTGAAGGCTTCTGGGAGAGTTCTCTTGTTGCTCAGAAAGAAATGTGGGCCTCTGGTTTGTCAAGTCTGACTGTCACGCCTGGATCAGCTGTAGCCATGCTGGGGTGATGAGAGAAACCAGACTGAGGGCAAAGGAAAGGCTTTCAAGATGGCAGGTGGGAGAGAAGTAAAGAACTTTGGTCTTAGATGAGATGTGGTCCATCATGTCAACCAAATGAGAGCCTGCCTTACCTCTGGCCTTCAAGTTACATGAGATAATACTTTTCCCTTACTGGTTAAGAAACTTTGAGTCAGGTCTTGGTTACTTGACTTTGTTACAACCATAATATTCTGAAAAATAATTAAATACCCAGCAGATGGTAAGTCATTATAGAGGGGCAAAAGAACTGTCCTTTGTTCAAGAGGCTGCGATGGAATAAATACAGGTAGGTCTTTATTTCTCACAGGTTGGAAGCATAGAGGGACTCCTATATGCCAGTTGGATGCAGGAGAAGCAGAGTCAAATTGCAGGACAATTTCTTTAATCCCCAGGCTCCATCTTTTCTCATTGCCAGTTTTTCTTTTCCTACTACAGGCAGAGATAATGTAAAGACCTTACAGGTTTCTTGTAAAGATTCAATGAGGTGTTTTATATAAAGTCCCTGAACAGTGCAATCAACCAATGCCTGCTTTTCCCTGTCAACGGCATGCTTGTTGACATTCTTCACATTGACAAAAAAGTACTTTTTTTCTACCATGGAAGAAGCTTTGACTTCTTCCATATGTGAGGATATTGTAGAAAAGATGCTAACTTTACCTGGTTTGACCACATTTAATAGGAAATAAAACACTTTCCAATCATGAGATTCTATGACTTTGTGATCATTTTAATTTAACTGTAATAAAGGCATGTGTTCAGTTGTCTGAGATCTTTTGATACTTATATTGTAGAACTTTTACCGTAGATGAAGATTAATATCTAGACTATGGATAGTACCTTTTGGAGTGTGTCTACTCATGTGATCCTAGAGTTAACAATTAGTTATCTTCTCCCATCAAAATTTAATTTGGAGACTTGCACCAGGCTGTGTCAACATGACATAAGTAATTTACATGAAGCACACTTGGTAGGTCTTAGACTGAGCCGTTTAAAGGTTTGGGCTGCCCTTGGTTTAATCAGTCTGGCTGGACTTGCTCCATATTGGATATGACGTCATGGTAAGGCTCCATAAAACTATACTCTGTCCAGCTCTTCTGTGATAGCCCTGGAGAGGCCCCATTACCATTCTCTCTTGCATTCTCTGCTCCAGTGGAAGAGCCACATTTATCTAACTTACTCATTCATCTCCCCACAGGGCCTGGCTCTCTGGGGACCAGAATGGCCCGGCTGGACAGATGGGACGCATGACACATCTCAGAAAACAGTTGTTGTACCAATACCATGCATTTGAAAATAATTTTATTTTTTTACAAAAGTAATATATTGTTATTGTAGGCCTTTTAGAAAAGGGGGAAAAAAGAAACATCGTACTGGGAGACAATCATTTAAAAAATGTGGTTGTGAAACTGTCAAAACCTATTCCCTCCCCTTCCTTCCTCTCTTTCTTTCTCTGTCCCTTTCTTTCTTTCTTTCTTTCTTTCTTTCTTTCCTTCTTTCTTTCTTTCCTTCTTTCTTCCTTTCTATACACAAAAATACATACACAAAGACTTTTTGTAAGAATGAGGAAATTGCATCAAAATATTTCTGCTATCTTATATCCTAATTTTGCCTATTTACATATGTATTCTTTCCCCTTATGCTTATTTTCAAAGGTTGCATGCGCTCTGTCATCAGTATGCATCATGACTTATTGCATCTATTTCTTATTTTCCTATTCATGGAGATTCATATCATTTTCTACTTTCCTCCATTATAAGCAATACTGAAGTGAAAATCCTGGTCCACTACTGCACATCATCCTACCATCACCTCCCAAACCTGTGAGAATCAATGGAGAGACTATTAGAGAAAACAATAGCACTGAGCAAGGTGGTCAGTTACAAAGTGAATATATTAAAATCAGTAGCTTTTCTAATATACCAACAGGAATCGATGAGAAATTTTAATGGAAAAGGAGATTCCATTCACACTAGCAACAAAAGCATAAACTACCTAGGAATAAATAATTGAAAGTATCTGAAGACCTACGTGAACAAAATTTTAAATTCTATAGAGAAAATACATGAAGAGAAAGAAATGTGTCTGTTCGTGTACTGGGAAAATCAGTATTGTAAGGATGTAAATTCGCCTTAATTTAATTGATTTTGCCAACCTAATTCGCGCGGGAGTCCCCTCTGTATTTTGGAGGAGGGTGGCGGAGGGGACTGAACCTATTTCCACGACGCGCCTCAGAGATTAGATCAGCAGAGTGACCGCATCACACACACCTGCCCCCGTTCCCGCTCCAGATTCCTGGAAGTGACACAAAGCATAGCACTTCAGAAAAGATCTACAGCGATGCTGGGAAACCAGAAGGGACCCTCTGCATGGACACCCATGACGAGAAATCCCTGGGAGAGTCGTGATTGGATTGAAATGGGAAACCCGCAGTTTACAACACAGAGGAGATTTTCTTCACAAAATAGGAACAGATTTAGAAGAGGTTCAGAGTCGGGAGAGGTGGATAGAGCAGGCGGAAGAGGACCTGGAATAACCCTCAGCAGGACTGTAGGTGCCACAGGACGGACGGGCCAGGAGACCCGGTAATACCTCCCCCCACCCCGGCGTGCGCCAAGCAGCAGGCAGCAGAAATATCTGCCTGTTCCCGTGCCTGGCAAAGCGATGAGCGAGGTCACCGAGAGAAAGGCCAGCGTGCCAGGTACCTGCTGACGTCACGCGGAGGGGCGGGTCCCGAGGCAACAGGACAGGCTGCGGCCCCGCCTTGCTCCGGTCCCCACAGGGAATGGTGACAAATAACAGTAGTCACAGGCTAAGATGCTCAGCGACCGAGAATCACTCGGCAGTTTGGAAAAGCCAACATTGTGAAAGAAGGCCACCAGCATCTACAAATAGAAGAACGAACACAAATGGTCAGCGTTAACAGAAAAAAGAGAAAAAAGAAAGCAAGTATGCTTTAGAGTTTTCTCATAAGAGTAAATTTAGCTCTAGCTTGTTCTTTTTAACGTTAAGTGTAGTTTTCAAGGAGGTGCCACACCTTATGTAGCCATTAGCTTGTTAAAGGACATCGGAGTACTTCTGATTTTCCATTATTATATACGATGTGCAAAGATGACCCATGTACAAGCCTGTTTGAACGTGTATATATATATATATATACACACACACACACACACACACTATATTTAGTGAATATCTTCAGAGAAATGTGATAAGATACTGCAACCGTTAAGAAATAAAGTAGCTAAAATATTTCTTAAAGAAGAGACATACCAACTATTGTTTTTAAAACACTTATTTTATTGAAGTATAGTTGGTTTACAATGTTGTATTAATTTCTGCTGTACAGCAAAGTGACTCACCTATACATATATATATATATATATATATATTCCTTTTCGTATTCTTTTCCACCGTGGTTTATCTCAGGATGTTGAATATAGTTCCCTGTGCTATACAGTAGGACCTTGTTGCTTATCAATCCTATATATAATAGTTTGCATCTGCTAATCCCAAACTCCCAATCCATCCCTCCCCCATACCCCCTCCCCCTTGGCAACCACAAGTCTGTTCTCCATGTCTGTGAGTCTGTTTCCATTTCATAGATAAGTTCATTTGTGTCATATTTTAGATGCCACATATAAGTGATATCATATGGTATTTGTGTTTCTTGTCTGACTTACTTCACTTAGTATGATAATCTCTAGGTCTATCCATGTTGCTGCAAATGGCATTATTTCATTCTTTTTATGGCTGAGTAATATTCCATTGTCTATATGTACCACATCTTCTTTATCCATTCATCTGTTGATAGGCATTTAGGTTGCTTCCATGACCTGGCTATTGTAAATAGTGCTGCAATGAACATTGGGGTGCATGTGTCTTTTTGAATTATGGTTTTCTCAGGGTATATGCCCAGGAGTGGGATTGCTGGATCCTATGGTAGCTCTATTTTTAGCTTTTTAAGGAACCTCCATACCATTCTCCATAGTGGCTGTATCAATTTACATTCCCACCAATGGTGTTGGAGGATTCCCTTTTCTCCACACCCTCTCCAGCATTTATTGTTTGTGGACTTTTTAATGATGACCATTCTGACCAGTGTGAGGTGGTACCTCACTGTAGTTTTGATTTTCATTTCTCTAATAATTAGTGGAGACATGTCAACTATTCTATGATAAAAGGTATTTGGGGATGACATTTCTTAAATTTTGATTATTTATTACATCCTAATCCATACAATAGTGACCTAATCAAATAACTTTAGGATGCCTTTGAAAATATTTTTTTTCATGGACGAATTAATATTATTCTAAATTAGACACTCTTATTCTCAACTCTTATTTTGATAAAGGCAAATGTCTTGTCATATATGCCTCAACATTTTAAAAATTATGAGTATTGCAGCCATATTCTGTAGGGTAATTCAGTGTGGAGCAGGATTTCGGGACTTGTTCACTTACTCACCTGTGACATTGAATTGTTTCAAAACTATTTTCTGAGGAAAAACTTGACCAGCCCTGCCTGTGGGCTAATGGGAAAAAGGAAATGCTGTAAGTTACACAATTCTTCCTGAGCAGTTGACTTGCTTCCCTTCCTGTGGACATTGTGAATTGTGTAGCTGACGACATTGTGAATTGTGTAGCTGACCTGACCGTCCTTTTCCCATTGGCTTCCTGCCACATTGTGGGTCACAAGTTCACACTATGAGGTGTGTTTTAAGCTTCATTCCTGTTCTCTGTTTATGTCTCTTACTTACTGTTTATGTCTCTTACTTACTTACTTTTTGCTATTTAACCCATTTACTTCACTTGTACTTTTTGCTATTTAACCCATTTAACCCAATTTAAACCCATTTAAATTTTTTCTGAAACAAAGTATGAGAAAGATGAACAAGTAATATGAGTGGTGGCTAAATAAAAAGCATCCAAGCGTATCACATCCAAGCTCGAAGTTATACTTCCTAATGAATATCAGCACCTTCAAAATATTGACCTGGAGGGACCATAGACTTGTTTGCAATTGACGCTGTTACTGATGAAAACATCTTTGAAACTTCTTTTTTAGAATTTCCTCCTAGCTTTTGGCACAGTGTGTAAACATTTCCATGGTTGTAAGACTTTGGGGTCATTTTGGTTTTTGGAAAAAGACCAAAGTGTTTCATGGTGAAGCCTGATGACCTAGATGGCTCATCAAGCTGGGTCATCAAGTTGGCTTTTCTTTTTTCAAATATAACATACAGTATAAAGTGATAAACTTTTTTAAAAAATGTAATCAATAAACTGGCACTGAAAGTGTATCTCACGGAATAGCTTCCACGGAGTTTACACTGTAAGGGGAAGGGCGTGCCTTTTGAGGAAGTGCATTAATTTGGATGTATTTGCCCTGATGTGTTTCTTCAAAAGCATCTCACCACCTCAACCCCACCCCACAATCTGAAGTAAAAGACAAGGTTCAATAAATTGTTAGTCGTGGTGGTTAACACGTCACAGGGAAAGTACATGTAGGGAATAGAGAAAACCGCTTGGGGTCCTGGGTATCTTCCCACCAGTCTGCAATTCACCTAAATGCCGCAGGAGAGATGTGAGTTTTGTCACACATGCTGGGGGCATAGGGTTTCCTTCCTACCTTTCGATTGCTGATAAGAGTATCATATAATTATATATGGGTGGAAAATCTGAAACCACTTTGCCTGTAGTGAAGGACTATCTTTGAAGCTCTGCTCAAGTTCTAGTCCTTTAACTGCTGCCCACACACAGCAAGTCTCCTTTGCTGTATGTTATATGTTTAACACCTTTGCTGTAGCATCCATGGCATTATAGAATATTGTAGCTGGAAGGAGCCTTAGAGATCACATGGTCTGTCAGGCTACAGGTAGGTGTAAGGCTGCTGGGTACATGAAGGTGAATCACTGGAAGGTCCTATGCTTCACATTGAACTGTATGCTTGTGTTGAAGTTGCTTCAAGAACTGTGAAACAAATTCAAAATTAATAGCAAAAAAAAAAAAATCACTAAAAAAAATAGGAGAAGATTCTTTAAGAGAGAGGGATCCCCATTTCATCATAGACAAGCTTGGGAGGCCAGTGGAAGAGAGAACAGGGACTGACAGGACCAGAAACCACGCTGAAAGTGATGGGCTGATGTTGTGTACGACGTGACCCCAGATGACTTACATGCCTCATTTGAAGGATAAGATGCAGCTAATTAAACACCGGATTAAGAGAGGGTCAGGCGACACCAGTTCTCGTGAGGAATGGGGTCAAGTGTGAAAACAGGGAATTATGAGCTGTGGTGTGGGTCCACTGGTATAAAACCGCTTCTATGCAAAAGAGGTCTGGAGCTGCAGGTAGGGCTTCTCCTGACCAGGTTGTACTGGAGTTGCCAAGAGGAGTGCTCAGCATCTCTCTGGATTAGATGAAGTAAGACTGAGATGTCCTTTGGTACCAGCACCACAGTCTCAACCCTGGACCATAGGATATACCAGGGAGAAGGGGTTCAGGGGGCAACATAATTCAACACAGAGTTTTAGAGTTTAGAAGATGGAGACCAAAGAGATGAATAATTAAAATGAATCAAATTGTGGGGCAGAGCTGGAGCCATTAGCCAGTCTACCTCTACAACCATTTCTTCTCAGGGCCTCCTGTCCAAAGCTGGAAAGTCCTTGTTGGTAGTTATCCTGTGGTTCAGATCTTCTGTCTGCAAGCTCATTGATGTTAATGAGCCCCCTAAGCTACACTTTGTTGAGATTTCCTTGCAACACTCTGAAACACTTGGAATCTGCAGTTACTTTTTCTAATTTCTGTGAAAGCGTCCTGCCTTGTATAATGCTGGTACCCTGGGCATTATATCCCAGGACAATTATCTAGTCCACCCTTTGCCCTCCTGCTTCATAAATATCAACTGAAATGGGCTAAATTGAATAGGAATGAATGATGATTAACTCTCACGTACTCTTTGCAGTATTCTGGTTTTGAGTTAATTGATTGTCTCTACTTACTGACAATTCACTTTCGAAAAATATCTCGGTGACTTTTTCTTTATTCCTAACAGAAGGAGGAGGGAGGAGATGAGCTGTGGCGTGGAGGGCTAGGGAGACAACAGCCGGAGAAAAGGGAAAGGAAGAGCCATATTTACTTCTGTTGTTTCCTTGCTGGCTCTTCAGTTTTGAGTCCGGCAAAACCATTTGTAACACGTGTTCATGGATTAACTGTAATATTGAAAAGGCATGTTTTGAATTCTTCCTGCCTGACTGCTGAGCTAGGACATCAGCCTTTTCAGGACTGGAACTGAAACATTAGCCCTTTTGGGGTCTTGAGCTTGCCAGCTTTTGGACTGGAACTTAGACCATTGGCTTTCCGGGTTCTTGGACCTTTGGACTTGCACTAGAACTACACATGAGCTCTCCTGGGTCTTCATCTTGCCAACCGCAGATTTGGGGACTTGTGAAGCTCCCCAATTTCGAGAGCCAATTCCTTATAATATCTGTTTATCTATCCATCTTCTATTAGTTTTGTTTCTCTGAGAACCCCAAGGCACTGGGGTTGTGCCTGGAAAGTGCTTTCCAGTTGGGTTATTTTCCCTCCTTCATATTTACTTGGGTAAATCACTGCCTGCTGCACGGACTTCATAAAACAGGAAAGGAATCACGCGTCTCAAAGGCACCAGAATAAGATCTTATATTCTGCCTGGAGCTGGCTAGACAGCCCTCTCTCAGTATTTCTCAGCAAAACATCCCTGTCAGTACTTTGGGCTTGATGATTACCACAGAGAAAGACAGCTTCTGAAAAAGAGCAGAGCCAAGGTTGAGGTTCTGGGTTTCCTTGAGGGTCAGGGTTATATAGACAGTGATGATAGTGGAATCGTAACATCATCCTGAAGTGCCTTGAAGGATTCTCCCTCTCTCAACTCACTTGGAAGCCATAAAATCTAGACACAGGCTTCTGGAGTCTCCAGGGGATATGAGTTCAAAAGAAAAAAAATGATGCCTCCAAGGAACATAAACATCACGAAAGAAAGGCCAGAACTGGCCAACATATGCCAGAAGAAGCAGAATTAATGAACTAGAAGAACAGGAATGTAAAAAAATCTTAATAAATATCTTCAAAACCCTAACATAGGATATTGGAAACACGAAACAGGATTGATAACTTATGAATATGAATCAAATGTAAATACTGAGTATGAAAAATATAGTAGTTAAAATGAAGAATTCAGTGGTTGGATAAAAAAAAAAAAAGACACGTTTTTAAACCCCAACTAGATGACCTTGGGCAAGTCATTTAACTTCTCTAAGACTTTTTCCTTCATCTGTAAGATAGGGGTAACAATAGTGCCTATTTCCTAGGGCCATTGTGAGGATTGAGTGACATGAATGAAAAATGCTTAGATCAGTGCCTGGCATTTAGTAGCTGCTCAATAAGTGTTAACGATTATTATTATCTTGTGTCCTGAACAAGTGGACTTGCTGCACATATTAAAAATGTGCTTGAAATATGAAACTTGAGGACAAAGAAAAAGAGAAGATATACATTCCATTAAAACAATTGGAGTATAGAAAATTATATTGATTGCATTGGGCTACAAAAGAGTCATGAGGCCTCATTTGAGTCAGGTAAAGAAGCTCATATGTTTGCTTTCCTGCTATAATTTGTATGAAATTGACACACACTAGGGTACAGCTCAGTCTCAATGACTCTTACTGACCATGTCTGTGCTCTGCCCTCTTAGTGAATTTTCCTCCCCCTCCAACTCTGGTCATGTGGTCTAGTTGTCCATACTTTTAGTCACCCCCTTTTTCTGACCACCAGGATTGTGCAAGGGTGGATGCTTGAATCAAACCACACTAGTCATTGTTCTCCCTAAAGCAATGGTTCTCAACAGAGGGGGTTTTGCCCCCATAGGAGACATTTGACAAGGGAGTTTGTGGTTGTCATGATTGGGGGATGCCATTGGCATCTAGTGGGGAGATGTCAGAGATGATTCTAAACATCCCACAATGGCCAGCACAGACCCTCGCAGCAAAGAGTTAATCCAATTTAAAATGTCAATAATGTTGCTGTTGAGAAACCCTCCCCTAAGGAATTCTTTACCAGCAGCTGGTAGATGGGGGAGGTCTTATACCCCAACACTGTAATATTAGAGAATGATGTTCCTGGGACCAACCCTTTACCATCAGGAGAAGTCAGTGTAGAGAGAAGGAAGAAAAGAGCCTTGACTTTTTTCAAGTCCGTGATTCCAGTCATTGTAAAAACTGTCCCAACTCTTTTCTCTTAGGCTTTGTTTATGGGGTTAAATAAATTCTCCTATTTTGTTTAAGCTAGTTTGAGTTGGGCTTCTGTCCCTTGTAACCTAATAGCTCTCATGTATTGGATGTGTGAATTGAGAGCAAGTCTGCATCAAATCAGGTAAGGAAGATACAGTCAAATTTAAGTCACCTCTCATGTAGGGGGTTGTTTCAGCACCACCATCTATCAACGCTCACACTGGGACTAGTCAACCTTTCCAAGCTTCAGTCTCTTTACTGAAAGTGAGTATAGTGATACCGTAGATGACAGGTCTTGAAATATTTTATCTAATGTGCTGGGCATCGTGAGTGCAATATGGTAGGTGTCTATTAAATATGACTTCTCCTCCTTTACATCATTTACATATTAAGGAATGATTCATTTTAAAAGAAATGCCTTGGAGCATTTCTTGGTTGCTTGTTGTAGGATATTCTTGGAATTTGGGATTTTAGATCTAAGTCTTGAGATTTAGAAAGAAGTCTGACTTGAACTGTCAGAAATCGAGGTAAAAGAGATAGAAAATGCTGAAAACATTTGAAATGGTAAAAATGCAAAAATCTATAAAACGTGTGTCCAGTTGCAGCCAAACAAATCTGCAGATTTTTTTCTTCCAAAGACAGTAGTGTGAGAGAATTGACTATATACATTGGATAGTAACTCCTAATATTCGATATAATAGGAACTTCCTTTTCCCATGAGGTGCGCTGTTTCTAGAGTATACAAAGTAGACAATTTGATTTATTTTCTTTGTTGTTGTTTGAGTTTATTTAGCTAGCAAGATTCCTATGCAATTTATATTCAACAAGCCACCAATCTTCTTTTAAGTAGCACAGTGTCTCTTCTGTAGGAATTCCTTATGGATCCTACAGGAAAGCAAGATCTGATAAGGCCAAACGGCTTCCTAAAGAGACTCATATGCTTTATAACAATGCAGTAAAAGATAAATGTACATATTCTTGAAAAATGAATTTAGGCATTCTTTCCTGGAGATTTTTTCACTTTGGGAATCTTAAAATTGTAGCTCAGGGTCCTAAAAGGTGAATTTGTAGCAAGAGGTACCTTGATAGAGTACAGTAATTTCAGGATTTTTTTTCCTTTTTAATACCACCAAAGCCTTGTGATTTGAAAGATGTTTTTACTAAACTGAATTCATTAAATAATAATTAATTGGTTCCATCTGGGTTATGACTGGTTTTTCACTTAAACATGACCCCAGATTTAAACCAGTGATCCAAGTTTACCATAATATTATGAAAATGCATAAATCATTACTTTAATTGTAATGCTACTGCATAATGAAGTATTGATATATAGGCAGTATATTGTATATTGATATATACACCATTCATTGCTACGGGTACCTGTTTTAGCTGTCTCTCTGCAGTTTGGTCTGAGTGAGTAGGTTCTTTTTAAAGAGGGATGTCTTCTGGGCTCGGGTCAGAGTCAGGCCTACCAATTATGTCCCAGAAAATTCCATGACGAGGTAGTTTGTCATAATGCAGTAATTTTTGGAATCTTTTCCAGAATCTTCTTGGAGCTTTTGGGCAGCACGAGAACATCAGTGTCACCATGCTGAGTTTACATAATTCCAGGTAAAGCAAAGAAAATCAAATTTTAAATTTGTCTTCCATCACCTTATTACGAGCAAATTACCAGTATACCTCTAGAAATACTGATACAAACTTCTAAGCCTGCACTTTCCTCATTTGCTAACCTGGAACTTTAGGCTGAAAGTCACTGGTTTAGCAGAAACAAACAAACAGTTGAAAACTGTGGTTCTTATCCCAGCCCCGTTATTAATAAACCGGGGACCTATGGCATCCCTTCCCCGCTTTGAGCAACTTTAGTTCCACTAAATGTAAATGAAGACCTTGAACTAGATGACATCACCGGGTCATGCCCAGTGTCCTAGGGCTGTAAATCCATCCTGAAAGCTCTCACCTGTTATTTTCCAAGAAGAACCTTTTGTAGATATTTTGCTGATTACAGATTATCCTCACTTATTTCACTGTATAATGGAAAAATCACACAGAAAGATAAGTATCATATTCCTTAGCTGGGTGTAGGAGGAGAAATTTCCTCTCTTACAAATGGTATATCCTGAATTAATCCGTTTTAATTTACAATGCTGTTCTTAATCTCTTTCAAAATGGCCATCCATGGAGTTCTGTTAGGATTTGTTCAAGTAGTTACAAGTATTTTTCTGTTTTATAAACATCGGAGACCATGGTTTATATCATTTCTATTTTTTCTCTAAGTGTACGTTATCTGCCTCAGAATACCCAGAGAAGTTAAAAAAAAAATGCATATTCCTTAAAGTAACTGATTCAGATGTTTGGGAACCTTTATTTCCACTGACCTATCACTAAAAGACTGGCAAACGAGAAGTGCACTCATTTTCGTTTCCTGAAACTGTTTTTGGTGCATTCTAATAAAATCATGATTTACTATTGAAAGGGTTGATACATATTGGCACAGCTCCCTGGAATATGCAGAATGGAAGAGAAAAAAATAATTCATCAATTTTTAAACAAATATTATCTGCCCCTAGTGTGGTAAAAACTTACAATATAGTTGCTCATAAAATGACTTTAGCTACTGTTTATGAACCTTTGTTACTTGCTAAGCGTCATGCCAGTTGCTGGGTATACATTATCTCCATTTAGTTGTCTCAGCAACACTAAGGGGCAGGTATTATTAATTTCTCCATTTTACAGATGAGGTGACTGAGGCTAATGTAGTTTAATTAAAGTGGTTTGCAAAAATCCTCACAGCTAGTGAAGTAGTGGAGGCCAGTACTTATTCCTGTTGTAGCACCCAGACTTGAATCCAGATTCTATTTTACTACATAACTTGCATGGTCGACCCTCTGTACCTGCGGGTTCTGCATCCATGGATTCAACCAACCACTGATGGAAAATATTTGGGAAAAAACCCCCAAAATCCCAGAAAGTTCCAGAAAGCAAAACTTGAACTTGTTGCAGGCTGGCAACTATTTATATTGTATTTACAGTGATTTACATAGCATTTATATTGTATTAGGTATTTAAGTGTCCGGGAAGATATGTAGGTTATATACAAATACCACACCATTTTATATAAAGGACTTGAACATTTGTGGATTTTTGTTATCCACAGGTGTCCTAGAATCAATCCCCATAGATACCAAAGGGATGACTATATCATATCCTGCTTATCCATGGTGGGAAGAGTAACAAACAATCATGTTTTTTTCTACATAGACTGTAGACTGCTGGTACGGTTTTCCATTGATCATGCAGTGACAGGTACCATCTTTAGAACCTCCTGCTGTTGTGGTGATCGGCCTCAGCAGAGCTGCCCTGTTGCTACTGCTCTGACATGGCTTTTATATTTTCTACGACCTTAACGTCTATCCCTGTCATGCCTGCTTTCTTTAACCCCGCTCTGTTTCCCCTACCAAAGTTGTTTGGGGGCTGGTTGTTTGTTCTTTGAGTCATCCTCTCACAAACCCTTTGCCTCCTGAGCACCAGTAAAGGGGAAGAGTAACAGAGTAGGTTTTAAAACTGTGAGAGAAACAGTCCAATTTTATATCTGGCCCCAATTCAGTGGTCCTGATAAAATGTGAAAATCGACTTTCAAAACTGGAGAAAAAGATATTTTGCTTGTCTGTCCTTGGTGAAGTCTTCTATTTATGCAAAGCAGGTTTGTACTCAAATCTATGCCCTTCAAATCAGAGCCTGGATGGAGTTTCATTGACATCTGTAATATGTAGGCTAATTTGCCTGGATGAGAGTCTGTGATTTAATACTTAATGAGAAATTTACAGCACTAATCGTCATCTCAAGCTAAATAAATGAACTTGATTCAGATGAGGCACTGTATAACTGCAATGCTCTGGAGGTTTTCTCTTCATAACAAACCTCATTTATGTTTTCTTGACTTTACTTTAGAACGTATATTTTTTATTAAATGATTCTCAGTATGCTTACATTTGTAGTAGGTTGAATTATTGGCCCTAATTTTTTGCTTTTTGTCAGTAACTTTGCAATGCCTTCCCCTTGACTTCGAACTTGGCCTTATGACTTGTCTTGGCCAATGGGAAGTTCATCACATTCAACCCAAGGAAGGGCTTTAAATATGCCTGTGCAGTTGGGTCATCTTTTTTGGACCCCTTCCATCTCCATGAGAAGAACATTTTCTGGTGAGCCTATGATCCAAGGAAACTGAGAGACTAGTAGAGCAGCCCCACAGAGCTGCAGCCTGAAGGAGAGGCGTCCCAGCCAACCCACAGATTTATGACAATAAATAATTTTAAGACAGTGACTTTTGAGGTGCTTTGTTACACAACAATAGCTGACTGATTCAATATTTTTCTAATCTATTTTCATGGTGTACTCAGGAGAGCACTGGATAAAGAAACTAGAGTTTTATCATTGTTTTGCCACTATCATGGTGGTTTTATGTAAGTTACCTGTTTGAATTTCAGTGTATCCTGATCAGTGAAATAATTGCATTGAGGCAGGGGCAGGAAACAGAGCTTTATTCAGTTCAGAACACCTCTGATGTGGAAATATCACCAACATGGTATTGGAGTGCAATTTCTAAAATAATGAACTGGCACACATAAATCAATGGAACCTATCCTTCTGGTAATAAGGAATTTGTATATCCTTTCAGTAGGAAAACAGGAGTGTTTGGAAGATTTTATTGATGTAAAAGGAGGGATTTGATGTGCAGCTACTATTTTACCTCTCATCACTTTGGCTAGTTAGAATCACTGAATAATGTGATTATGGAAATCACCAGAGACATGGAAGATATTTCTCTGCTTGTCTTATTCCTTTCATTGTTTATGATTCACTATTAGAAAACTCTAAATAAAACGAATTATTACTTTCCCAGTCATGGATAGAAGAGCCCACATCACTGCCCTTTATTACCTCAATCCTGCCAATTTCACATTTCTGTTGTCAAAATCTGAATGCTAAAATGTTTTCAGTTCAAACTAATTAACAAATTAGATTCCAGAGGTGGAGAAGCCTTTGGGCATAAACTAAGGTCCTGATCTGTTTCTCAGCAATTCTCTTTGCTTTGCCGTCACTGTATGTTGGATTAGTCCCCAGGCTGACTTCTTCATGGTCACAAGGTGGCTGCCAGCAAAGAATTCGGAACATGTGCTTCTATGTTTACACCAGGGGTGGGAAGAACATAGCTTCCCACAACCATTTGAACAAACATCTTCACCCTCTTCTCTTCATCTCTCTCAACTCAATCATTCTGGCAAGAGGTATGGAATTTTCTTAATTGGCTTGAACCAGTTGGGATGCATCCTGGAGCTTGGGATGGGTCAGTCCTATACAAAATCACATTGCTGCTGCACAATGGGAATGGCATGGAATGAATGTTGAGGAGATAAACACATTGTGGTCTATAAAGCAAAATATGTATGTTCAATTTATTTCAGTGTGTGAAATAGCTAAACACATGTGTTGTAGAGATTCACTGGGATGGTTCACTGAGCTAAGCCTTCAGACAAGAACATTTTCAAATCTAAGGGCGGCAAATGTCCAGATGTGCTGGGTTTCCCCGGACTTTATATGGTTGGACCTTGACACTGGACTTGAAAATACAAGAGGTCATGAAAAACATTGCTAACTTCTTCAACAAAGGGCCTTTTGTTGAAAAGGCAGTCTTTGTTTCCAAAGAGATTTATTCATTTAACAGACACTTATAGAGCATTTCCTATCTGCCAGCCACACTTCTCAGCACTTTACAAGCATTCACTCACAGGTTTGTTTTCGTAGCTGCTTCAGGGTGGATCTAAATTACTAAACCTCGTTGTAGTTTGAGATGTCACCTCACAACAGTCAGAATGGCCATCAGCAAAAAGTCTACAAACAGGGCTTCCCTGGTGGCGCAGTGGTTGAGAACCTGCCTGCCAATGCAGGGGACACGGGTTCGAGCCCTGGTCTGGGGAGATCCCACATGCCACGGAGCAACTAGGCCCGTGAGCCACAACTACTGAGCCTGCGCGTCTGGAGCCTGTGCTCCGCAACAAGAGAGGCCGTGACAGTGAGAGGCCCGTGCACCGCGATGAAGAGTGGCCCCCGCTTGCCGCAACTAGAGAAAGCCCTCGCACAGAAACGAAGACCCAACACAGCCAAAAATAAAAAATTTTTAAAAATTAAAAAAAAAAAGTCTACAAACAATAAGTGCTGGAGAGGGAATGGAGAAAAGGTAGCCCTCCTACACTGTTGGTGGGAATGTAAATTGATACAGCCACTATGGAGAACAGTATGGAAGTTCCTTAAAAAACTAAAAATAGAACTACCATATGACCCAACAATCCCACTCCTGGGCATATATCCAGAGAAAACCATGGTTCTAAAGGATACATGCACCCCAATGTTCACTGCAACACTGTTTACAATAGCCAAGACATGGAAGCAACCTAAATGTCCATTGACAGAGGAATGGATAAAGAAGATGTGGTATATATATGTACAATGGAATATTACTCAGCCATTAAAAAGAATGAAATAATGCCATTTGCAGCAACATGGATGGACCTGGAGGTTGTCATACTAAGTGAAATAAGTCAGACAGAGAAAGACAAATGTCATATGATATCACTTATATGAAGAATCTAAAAAAAAATACAAATGAACTTATCTACAAAACAGAAACAGACTCACAGACTTAGAGAATGAACTTATAGTTACCAGGGGACAAGGGTGGGAGGAGGAATAGATTGGGAGTTTGGGACTGATATGTACACCCTGCTATATTTAAAATAGATAACCAACAAGGACCTACTGTATAGCACAGGGAACTCTGCTCAGTATTCTGCAATAACCTAAATGGGAAAAGAATTTGAAAAAGAATAGATACATGTATATGTATAACTGAATCACTTTGCTGTACACCTGAAACTAACACAACATTGTAAATAACTACTCCAATACAAAATAAAATTTTTTTAATTAAAAAAAATTATTAAACCTCTACATTTAAGAGGACTGGGGCTAAAGCATGCCATGCCCACAGAGTAAATGTGGTTTCCCTGGGATTCTAGAAGTGATAATTTTGAATCACAGAATTCATATAATTGTTTTTACTAAGTGGGAAGGTTTTTAGCAATACTTGAGCCCACCTGGCTCTGTGGAAGTACCTTCCCTCGCAGGGCATCACTGAGATGGATGAAAAAAGTCAGCATCACTGACTTGACCATTGAATCAGAACAGAGGTGTGCCCAAGGAATAAATTTCAAATTTTTTGAGAATAATTTTGTGTACTAAATATGAATATCCTCTATAAATATATACTTTTACACACATACCTGATATATAAAATATTCTTTAAAAATAAATTATAAACTGATCTTGTGCTTTTTAATTCTAATTTTAGTATTTTGGACCTGAAACATTGGATAAATTAAAATTCTTCATTGATTATCCACTATATTTTAAAAAATTTGTTTATTTTTATTGAAGTATAGTTGATTTACAATATTGTGTTAGTTTCAGCAAAGTGATTCAGTTATATTTTTTCAGATTCTTTTCTTTTTTTTTCTACTTTACAAAACTTTTTTTTTTAATGGAAGTATAGTTGATTTACAATGTTGTGTTAATTCCTGCTGTACAGCAAAGTGATTCAGTTACACATATATATACATTCTTTTTTATTAAATATTCTTTTTCATTTGATTATCCACTGTAAACAATGAAACAGATACAGCACTATTTATTTATGTATTTATTTCATAATGTAAGAAGTATCTATGAAGCTGACACTGAACCCCAAAACCAATTCATTAACAAATCTACCTATGTTTCCCTTTGCGTGATATCTCCCTGTGTTTTCTTCCTGGAAATAATCACTTTCTTGTTTCTGTGTTTATTATTGCCACTCTATATTTTTTTAAAGATATGGTTTTGGCACAAGTTTTTCCTCTAAATTTAAGCGTTGTTTTTAAACTTGAAAAAAACATACTGTTTGTAGTATTCTAGGACTAAATATTATGGGCCCGGCTTTTAAAATGTTTAAAATCTACTAATGTGGGTAACCTTAAATTGCATAGAAGCTTGAGTGAGTGCGTTTGTGTAACGGTGACCCCAAAGTGAAGGCAGTGCTGGCAAAGTAAAGCTCGCCCAATTCGCAGGCCGTCTTGGGCTGCTGGCTCCTGCTGGGTTTCACAATAATGGTCAGCACCCCTGCGATTATCATCATCGCTGCGGCCCATCTGCATGAGCACCAGCTAAATCCCACACTTTGTGTTATGATGACTTGCATTTTTATTTGATTCTTCCATCGTATCAGGAAACGATTACGTTTATTCCCGTCTTATAGATAGGAAAAGTATGTCACAGTGACAGGAAGTAACTTTCTCAAAGCCATACAACTAGCAAATGGAGGATCTAGGATTTTAAACCTAGGTGCTCTGAACAAGACACGGTTCTCAGAGGACAGATAAACATACATACCCAGGAACGAGGGAAGACTTGCTGGGGAAACTATCCAAGTGGAAGTCCATTTGTCGTTTGGCTTGGGAGGGGCAGTGTAGCAGAGAAAGTGCTAGACAGAATCTTGAGTCCTGGATTCTGGTCCAAAGTCATTAACCAGCCTTAGGATTTGGGGTGAGCAATTAAACCCTTTGAAACCCAGTTCCCTTATCCCTAAAATAGGGGATGAAGATGTCTGTCCTGCCCACTTTTAGGGGGTAGTTCCTAGGGTCAGTTGATATAATGCGTGTGGAATTACGTTATGAAATAGAAAGGTCTCTACAAATATTAGATAGACAGGGACTTGGGGCATAAATTATTATGTTGAAAGAACTAAGCTCTTAAGATAAAGGAAGATGTTTAGGACCTTCCCCATATACCTTCTGTTTCATCCATTCTAGTTTTCATCCTCTTGCCTTTTATTCCGACCAATTCATAATTAAGGGATGTTTTTGCGTATGTAGGAGAGGAGAGTTCTGAGAATATTAAGAAAAGAAGGGAAGAACCAAGGCTTTCACTGAGAGAATTGATTCAGATCAGAATGCAGGGTTGTGTAAAGTCATCTCCCAGTCAGTGTCTTCAGTGATTTATCAATACTTTTAGCAAAAAGTAAAGACACCTGAAATTCAGAGTGCTTTTTGGACCCTCAAATGCCTGTAAAAGTTTCTAGCTGTCTTCAAATCATATCACGTTGGGGTTGGAATTTCAACTGCTTTCCTGGAACCTCCTGCCTCGAAAACTCTGGGCAGCCTCATCCTGGCACCGCCTCAGGGTGATTTGTATATGCTGATCTCCTGGCACCTGGGAGTGAATGAGGAAATATTCATGCTGGTGACCATTCATTTTCCCTCCACTGAAGCCTCTGCTCTCATCCTCCTTAAAAGGAGTTATGGAATCTGCCTGCTCCTAAATAGCCCTGTGCATTTGTGAAAAACAAAATGAAACAAAACAAACAAACAAAAAAACAAACAGATCACAAAATCAGGTTTCCAGTTTGAATCTGATGCTTGGAGTAGCTCATAGGTGAGGCTGTGTGTGCCTTTCCTGTGACCTTCTTTTGCTGTTTCCAACCTTCCAGCTGACGGCTCAGTTTTCTGTTCCTGGAGCTTTGCTGGGGTTGGAGACATGTCCTTCTCCCACAGGTAACAAGTGTGTCCACTCACATGCAACACAGATAGTCTTCCATCCCCTTTCTGACATCATAAGACTCATTTGGACATCACCGTGGGACAACAGTTTAGAACTTCCAGATTATCCTGGAGGTGGCCCTCATTTAAAATGACAAGACCAGAGTCACAAAAATCAAGTTGATTTTAAGTAAGTAAATTTGTCACTCAGATTGAAAACCACCTGTTTTGTCTTTAGAGCTGTGAACGCCTTTGAATTCTCAAGGAAAACTGGCTAATACACATTCTGCTATTTGCAAATCACTGTGGCTGGGGGCCATTGCTCCTGAAACATCGCCTGTGACCTTGGATGAGGATTTAAGGAAATCGTAGCTGGGACTGAGCTGTGTGTCACATATCAGTTTGGGTTTCTGCCACAAGGATCTCGATGCAGATAGTTTATTTGGGAGATGATCCCAGGAAACAGGGTTGAAATAGAGGTGGAGTGAGAGAGGGGAGAAGGATAAGCCAACAACAACAAGAGTAATAAATAAAGGATGTGCTACTGGCGTGGTTACCACTGTGGCACTTAGGTTTCATCCCCCAGGATGAGGAAGCCTACCTCCAAAGAACGAGACCCTGGGTCAAGGGCCCACTGAATCCTCTTTCCCATATTTTAATGGTGGCCCCCACGAGGGTAAACTGCCCTATCATTCCGGCTGCTCCT
This sequence comes from Balaenoptera musculus, assembly GCF_009873245.2. Lineage (NCBI taxonomy): Eukaryota > Metazoa > Chordata > Mammalia > Artiodactyla > Balaenopteridae > Balaenoptera > Balaenoptera musculus. The sequence continues at coordinate 813,148 of NC_045788.1, read as the reverse complement.
GAATTTGGGATGGCACATTTTCTGAACTTTGGAGGAAGCCTGAGACAGGGAAGTAGAGAGAAGCTGTAAGACATACTTGATGTAATTCTCGCTTATGTGCATGTGAGCCCTCTACTACCGCTGTCCAGATGCAAGAGGTGGGCTGAATGGATGTGATGGTGCCCCAGAGGCACCTGCCACAGTCCCAAAGGCTCTTCATAGAAGGGATAGTCAGGTTGTCCGAAGAGGAAAGAGCAGTGAGCATAAAAGGGGAAAGAGGGACTTCCCTGGTGGTGCAGTGGTTGGGAGTCCGCCTGCCAATGCGGGGGACACGGGTTCGAGCCCTGGTCCGGGAGGATCCCACATGCCGCGGAGCAACTAGGCCCGTGTGCCACTACTGAGCCTGCGCTCTAGAGCCCACGAGCCACAACTACTGAGCCCGTGTGCCACAACTACTGAAGCCCGTGCACCTAGAGCCTGTGCTCCGCAACAAGAGAAGCCACCGCAATGAGAATCCCGCACACCACCACGAAGAGTAGCCCCAGCTCGCAGCAACTGGAGAAAGCCCGCATGCAGCAGTGAAGACCCAACACAGCCAAAAATAAATAAATAAATAAAATTTAAAAAAAAAAAAAAAAGGGGAAAGAAGTAGTGAAAGAAGTAGGTATGTAGGGGAAGGAGGGCCAGTAGCAGAGTGGCTTCCGCTGCAGAGGCCGGGTGCCGTCATCCACGCCCACCTGGCGGTTCACCACTCCCCGCCATACACATCTCCTTTCCCTCCTCCGTGCCCTTGCCTTGCTGTTCTCTTGGCTTGGAAACCTCTTCTGGCAACCATTTCTCTGTACAAATCCTATCTGACCTTCAAAGCGCAGGGCAACTAGGTTCTCCCTCTTTCTTCCAACGGTGCACTGTTACGAAAATAAATGCCCCCTTCCATGTTCTCACATGCTCTATCCATCCTGTATTTTCATTCATTTATTTGTTCATCCATTCAATAACTAACTATTGAACACCTATGACATGCCAGGCACACAAACTATCTTGTGTTTGGATTAACTGTATCTTGTACTAAACCTTTTGAACTGCGGGCAGTGTTTTAGCCACCCATGGCAGTGGTTCTTAGACTATGGTTTCCACACCAGCAGCATCTGCATTCCCTGCAAACTTGTTAAAAATACCATTTCTGGGTCTCATCCCAGACCTACTGAATCAGCAAATCTGGGGGTGGGACCCAGCCTTCTGTGTTTTAACAAGCCTTCCAGGTGATTCTGAGGCACAGTGTTTTGAGAATCAGAAGGTCTCCAGGATCTGGCCATCATAAGGAATCAAGACATTTTTATTAAATTGGATTAGATTGAATACACTGGCAGGGAGGTCCTGGTCTAAACACTTTGGCTCTTAAGAGTAATAAATTGTTTTTTTTTAAATTTTTATTGGAGTATAGTTGATTCACAATGTTGTATTAGTTTCAGGTGTACAGCAAAGTGAATCAGTTACACATACACATATCTCCACTCTTTTTTTAGATTCTTTCCCCATATAGGTCATTACAGAGTACTGAGAAGAGTTCCCTGTGCTGTACAGTAGGTCCTTATTAGTTACCTATTTTAAGAGTAATAAATTCTTTTAAAGTGCAAAAGCTCAAATGAAAAAGGACCCTTCCATTTACCAGAAGAATGGTGCACTCACCCGTGAGGCAGTTGGCAGCCTGGGCTGTTCTCAGAAAATCTGCTACAGAAGCATATAAACAGAGCTCATCACTGCTGGTCAGAGCAACGTGAGGCTGCTCCCCTACCCCTCTCCCCACCCAGAGGTCCCCAGGACCACGTGCCTGTCCAAGGTGAATGACAAGGTCTGTATGGGTCAGTGCTCCCGTTGAGCTCTTTGGACCCTGTCGACCTTTTGGAGGGAATATCCATTTCATACAGGGACAGGGAGAAGTCATCGGGGTGACTCCCAGATCTCAATCCTCAGTCATTCTCTGGTTGGGGGTCAAGCTCTTTGGGCAACAGCAGCAAAACTGGTGGTGATGATGCCGAAGCCTGTCAACGTGTCCAGTGAAGCCCAGGTTTGCGCATGGTCTCCTTAGATCTGCCCTGCAAGGTTGCTTTAGTTTGTGTCTCCTCTTGCCCCTATGGATTCACTCTCCTTTATACCGGGGGCTGAGATATCACATAGGCTTTCACACTCTCACACCATTTATGAACCATTTTGCAAAGTACTTCATAGATGCTTTCAAAAAAAAGAATTAACTGGAGAAATTCCAAGTCACCTGGGTTGCTTGGTGGGGCAAAGTTCAGGGAAGAAAGGAAACTTTCTCCCGAGTCGCAGCCAGGGAGGCGCTTTTGCTGTCGCAGAAGCTGTCTTGGGGTTCGGCATTGGCTGCTACATTGGAGACGGGATGCATCTTGGGAAATATATGTGAGCACAGCGGGAGGAACGCCTGTGGCTAAGAATGTTGCTGTGGGTCAGGCTCTCACATCTTGCCCTGAGAGTGGAATCCTAGCTGTCTGTGATTATCATAGTGCGCATCTTCAGAGGGCGTTTCCATCCTCTGCCTTTTAAGGGGTTTCCGTCAAGTGGCAGAAGCAGCTTACCAGATGTGGGGAATTAAATCTCGCCTTCTTGAAGAAATGGCTGGGGGCAGGCAGGGCGTGAATAGGTCACATCATTCAGAGGCAAAGCTTGTTTTGCCTTGCCATCGCACATAAAAAACACTTAAGCATCCTCCTCAAACACTGACCTCTGGACTCCCGTACCCTGTCAGTTTAATTAGTTTGTGTTCGACATCCCCACATTTGTGGTTTTCATAATAAGGTAGATTCATATTTACTAATGAATGAACTGAATGCAGTACTCTTTTAGATTGGTTTGGCGAGAATTGAGTCCTGCTAAGTAACTTCAGTGTGCAAAAGAAAGCATAACTTCAACGTGCAGAAAAAAACTTAACAAGTTATTAAAACTGCAACTGATCGGACTCTACCTCAAGCTACTGCAACGGAATTTTGATGGGAGGTGGTGGTGGAACTGGGGGACGAGAGAAGCTTAAAGTCCCGGCATCCTCAACTTTAATCCACGTGATCCCAATGCAGTCTTGGTATCAGATGGTGCGAAACACTGTTATCAAGTGATCATCATTTTAATAGTGATCTTTTGGATCCAAGAGGAAGACTCTACTTAGCATATTCAAATATTCCATCAGGAGAGTATGAGCATACAATGCAATTCTCTTTATCTGGAAATACTTAGTTAGGGAAACAGGATACTGTACTCCTTAGGAGTATGGCTTCATTATCAGTCTTGCTCTGACATTTACTAGTTGTGTATCCTTGGACAAGTTTGCTTAATCTTTTGAGACTCAATTTCTGCATCTGTCAAATGGTGATGAGATAATGCAGGTAAAAGTGATTGGCACTTCCTTATTTGGGAGCTATTCTTATTGATTAAGTGTAGACTAGAGATGAGTGAGAGACGGTTTAAAGTCATCCTGGTATGTGGTCAGTAAAGGATCACCTCTCATGGCCTATCATACAGAGAGATCTCAGGGTTAACAGAAGGCAACTGGAAGGTTGCAGTGAGCTGCGAGCTGAGTCCCTTCAGGGGAATCCTGACAGAGATAATGTAGGACTTCATTCATTCAGTTATTCCACCCATCAAACCCTGGCAGGGGCAGGTGGAGGGGCTTTCTTCACATTATTCCTTCAATTTTAAATCCAACCATATGTTGAGAGGGAAAAATGGAACAACCATTCAGGATGGACACCAAGGTTAATCATTTAAATGATTTCCTTGCCTTTATTCTTTTTTAAAAAAATTTTATTGAAGTATAGTTGACTTACAGTGTTGTGTTAATTTCTTCTGTACAACAAAGTGACTCACATATATATAACCATATATATCCATATGTATGGATATATATATACATATATATGTATATATATATTCTTTTTCATATTCTTTTCCACTATGGTTTATCAGAGGTTATTGAATATAGTTCCCTGCACTATACAGTATGACCTTGTGGTTTATCCATTCTCTATATAGTAGTTTGCATGTGCTAATCCCAAACTCCTGCTCCTTCCCTCTCCTACCTCCCCTCCCCCTTGGCAGCCACAAGTCTGTTCTCTATGTCTGTGAGTCTGTTTTTCTTTCGTAGATATGTTGATTTGTATCGTATTTTAGATTCCACATATAAGTGATATCATATGGTATTTGTCTTTCTCTGTCTGACTTACTTCACTTAGTATGATAAGCTCTAGTTCCATCCATGTTGCTGCAAATGGCGTTATCTCATTCTTTTTTATGGCTGAGTAGTATTCCACTGTATATATGTACCACATCTTCTTTGTCCATTCATCTGTCAATGGACATTTAGATTGTTTCCATGTCTTTGGCTATTGTGAATAGTGCTGCAGTGAACATTGGGGTGTAAGTATCTTTTTGAATTATAGTTTTGTTTGAGTATATGCTCAGGAGTGGAATTGCTGGATCATGTGTCCTTGACTTTATTCTTTAATAAAGACTTTAATCAGATGCCTTTATGATATGCTCTGATAGAACTATATTCCTTTTCTTTCACGGCATTTGTCTTAATTTATATCCATTAATGCTACTGCTTGATCTTCCCTCCTAAACAATAATTGCCATGAGACTGAGGACCATATCTATTTTTTGTTCACTATTATTTCTCTAGTGCCAACCACAGAATAAGTCCACAATAAATAATTTTTGAATGAATGTATGAACGTTTGCCTAGAAGTCCACTTGTGTGTTAGGGCCATGATCTTATGTAATTTTCATTCTGGTCTTTTTGTCACTGATAATTCTACAGTTATTCTGCCGTGGGCAGACATAATCTCCTGACTCACTGTCATTTCTTTGTTGCATGGGAATTTAGGGACATTTATGAAGAAAATTGCTTGACAAAATGAATAGCACTATTTGGAAAGGCAGAAAGAAAGAAAGATAAAAATAGTCACTCTTTGAAAATTCAGAGTGTCCAGTTCCTGACACCTTGGAGGAGTGTTCAGAGAAAAGCATGCTTTAATATAATGAGCAGAGACCCAAATTAGATGTGAGGTTTTATATTCTACAAGAGCTAAAATAGACAATTACCTGTGTTTTAAATTTCGCTTTCCTTCTGTTTTGAGGGAAACCAACGTTCTATCTAGAGTAGACTTTTTAATGCTTTTTCAACCCATGGTGGGGGAAATAAAAGTTAGTTCATATTTACCAAGCACCCACTGTTTTTAAAACTTTGTGCTAGTTATGTTCTTTTGATGAAAAGTGGCCCTTGGTTGTGATTTTGAGAGCTATTTTGACAAGCCCAAAGGTCCCTTTGCATCCTCAGTAGGGTAAACGGACTAGAGAGGAGTAACTGCTTGAGGAAAGCATGGCATGACATTCTGAAAATGTAGCAATTTTTCCTGGCAGTGAATGAATTACACCATCCAATTGGTCCTCTCCTTTGACAGCAATTTAATCCCCAAGACTCAAGAATTCAGTTGTTGTTTTTTTTTATTTTTTGAATTTTTGAATTTTGTTTTATTTATTTTTTTATACAGCAGGTTCTTATTAGTCCATTTTATACATATTAGTGTATATATGTCAATCCCAATCTCCCAATTCATCCCATCACCACCATCCCCCCCCACCGCCACTTTCCCCCCTTGGTGTCCATATGTTTGTTCTCTACATCTGTGTCTCTATTTCTGCCCTGAAAACCAGTTCAGTTGTTTATTTTTAATTGAAGTATAATTAATTTGCAATATTACATTAGTTTCAGGTGTACAACATAGTGATTCAGTATTTTTATAGATTATACTCCATTTAAAGTTATCACAAAATAATGGCTATATTTCCCTGTGCTGTATAATATATCCTTGTTGCTTCTCTATTTTATACATAGTAGTTTGTATCTCTTAATCCCATACCCCTCTCTTGTCCCCCCCCTTCCCTCTCCCCACTGGTAACCACTAGTTTGTTCTCTATATTTGTGAGTCTGTTTCCTAAGGCAAAAGAAACAAAAGCAAAAATAAATGAATGGCACCTAATAAAACTTAAAAGCTTTTACACAACAAAGGAAACCATCAACAAAATAAAAAGACAACCTACTGAATGGGAGAAAATATGTGCAAATGATATGACTGATAAGGGGTTAATATACAAAATATATAAACACCTTATACAACACAATATCAAAAAAAGAAACCCAACCCAATTAAAAAATGGGCAGAAGTTCTGAGTAGATATTTTTCCAAAGAAGACATACAGATGGCCAACAGGCACATGAAAAGATGTTCAGTATCATTAATCATCAGGGAAATGCAAATCAAAACTACGGTGAGATATCACCTCACACCCATCAGAATGGCCATCATCAAAAAGACCTCAAATAACAAATGTTAGCAAGGACGTGGAGAAGAGGGAACACTTGTAAACTGTTGGTGGGACTGTAAATTGGTGAAACCACTGTGGAAAACAGTATGGAGTTTCCCCAAAAAGCTAAACCGAAGAAAACAAAAACACTAATTTGAAAAGATACATGCACCCCAATGTTCATAACAGCATTATTTACAATAGCCAAGACATGGAAGCAACCTAAGTGTCCATCAGTAGATGAATGGATAAAGAAGACGTGACATATAATAGCCAAGACATGGAAGCAACCTAAGTGTCCATCAATAGATGAATGGTTAAAGAAGACGTGGCATATATACATACATATATATATATATATATATACACACACACATATATATATACACACACACACACACACTAGAAACTATAAAAGCCATAAAAAAGGAGAAGTATGGCCATTTTCAACAACATGGATGAACCTAGAGAATATTATGCTCAGTGAAATAAGTCAGACAGAAAAAGACAAATACTGTGTGTAAACACTTATATGTGGAATCTAAAAATAAAATGAATGCATATAAAAAAGAGTTCAGCTTGAAGTGGAAGGTTTTCACTGCCAGCTCAGGTTTGATTTCTGATGTCCCAGTTTAGTGAATTAGAGAGGGGTTTTCGATGGAAAAGCAGTGATTAAGTAAGAGCTCTGTTAGAGGCCAAATCCAAAGATTTAACTTGGGTTCCCACCATTCTAGGCACAGGTTGGAGTTTAAGGACCTCTATTAATTGCTGCTTCGATTCCTCTGTCAGCCAGCCTCTGTCACTTGCAGCATGATGTGTGTGATTTCAGAAAGAGTGTTGAGAAAGAAGCTCCCATCAGAGCTTCACAAAAGCACAGGTGCCTATTAATCAGTTCAATTTTCAGGGGAGCTTTCAATAAAACCACTAACATGGCATGAAAAACCCTAGGAGCCTGGGAGACTCTGTTAGTTGGAAGAGGTACAGAGTAGACAGAAGAGAACCCATGAGCTGCACTGTGATCCTGGGGTCTGTTTTTTTTTTTCTTCTTTTAGTCTGACCCTTGTGGTTCCTTTGTATTGAGCCATGAATAATTCCCAGGGCATTTTGCACTGATTTCATATAGCTTGTGAATTTAGCCAATTTGTGGGTATGAATTATGCTTCCTTTCACAGACTCAGAAAGCACCCCCAAATCTCTAAGAGACCCTAAGTTTTATTTTATTCATTACTCTGCCTTTTTTAAAAATAATTAATTAATTAATTAATTTATGGCTGTGTTGGGTCTTCGTTTCTGTGCGAGGGCTTTCTCTAGTTGTGGTGAGCGGGGACTACTCTTCATTGTGGTGCGCGGGCTTCTCATTGTGGTGGCTCGTCTTTGTTGCGGAGCACGGGCTCTACAGTGCAGGCTCAGTAGTTGTGGCACGTGGGCCCAGTAGTTGTGGCTCGCGGGCTCTAGAGTACAGGCTCAGTAGTTGTGGTGCACGGGCCCAGTTGCTCCGCGGCATGTGGGATCCTCCCAGACCAGGGCTCAAACCCGTGTCCCCTGCATTGGCAGGCAGATTCTCAACCACTGCGCCACCAGGGAAGTCCTACTCTGCCTTTTGAAGGGAAATGCTGACATGTGGAAAAAGTAGGGAGTCAGATATGTAAGGTCCATATGCTCAGTGCTGCGCTGAGTACGTGCTATTTGACTCAGGTGCTCCTTGATAATACGATTGTGCAAAAACAAAAAAAAACTTACACATTTTGTTAAATTGTGCTCCAAAAATAACAACATGATGGGAAAACAAATTTTGGGAAGACCACTTAAAAGCTATTCAGCTTTGTAATGCAAGCACTAAGAATCCTAATGAAAGATACCAGCTCGTTAAAATAACATAAGCTTCATTTTTTAAAAGAGGTAAAGATAGCTTGATGGACTATAAAGAAGAATTTCAGCTGCTGATTGGGGTCAAAGATCAGGGCAAATTGTTCAACAAACATCTTCAAAGCAGAGCACATAGAAAAACTGGGCCAAGAGGCAGAATTTGGGAATAAATGAGTGTCATGTAGACCACCATAAAATTCCCCTGAGTCTTGCTGTGTGCAGCTGTGTTGGTGTGCTTAGCATTTTAGCTATAGTTACCTGGTGCAAAACATCACGTGGTGAGAAAAATGTCTGTAAAACAACCTGATTTCTGAATTACACTGGTGTAATTCCTCTATTTAATAATCATATAAGATAATTCACATTATAAAAATAAGCATTCTAGTAGACAGACTATAATTTTTATAATAGATCTTTTTGGTAGATGGTGCAGACACACACATATGTTTTTACGTAAGTGAGAGAACTGAGACTTAGAGAGCTTCAATAACTTCCCCAAGATCGTGCAGTTAGTATGGGTAGGCCAGGGTTTAGATGCAGGTTTATGCTTTGCTTCCTCTAAGGGATTTTTGGCATTTTTAAATGCTGAAATTTCATGATGTTTCTTAGGAAGAGGGTAGAAAACCAATACATAGTAAAGACCAAATATATGCAAGCTCTAAAGTACACATACATTCATACACACAGACGTCTTCAGTCCTTTTGAGGTGGATTATTATTCTCTCTACGTGGAGAGTCTATGTAATATGCAAAGCACACTCATTGTAAAGAATTGTACGAGTTCTAGAGGCCATTTTCTCTCTGCCCATCATACCCTTTGGCTTTCCCTCACAGTCCAAGAAAAGGGAGAGAAAGATGAGCATTCCAGAAAAATATGTCATTAAAATTCAAGATCTGCCCTCCTGTGTGTCACTACCATGTTGTCAGGAGGAAAAGGGTGAGATACTAGTATTTTTTAAAAGCTCAGTTTAATGTCAAAGTTGGACATTGACAGCCAATGCTATGTACTCTTCCTTCAAAATGATCACAAAAGTAGCAAATTTTCGTGGATAATAGTGGTTTTTTAAAAAAAATTTTTTAAATTAAAAAGAATTTTTGGAGTATAGTTGAAATACAATGTGTCAATTTCTTCTGTATGGCAAAGAGGCTCAGTTATAAATATATATACAATCTTTTTCATATTCTTTTCCATTATGTTTTATCACAGGATATTGAATATAGTTCCCTGTGCTGTACAGTAGGACCTTGTTGTTTATCCATTCTCTATATAATAGTTTGCCTCTGCTAATCCCAAACTCCCAATACTTCCTTCCCCCAACCCCATGCCCCCTTGGCAACCACAAGTCTGTTCTCTGTATCTGTGAGTCTAATACAGTGTTTCTTGAATCAAATGTTTGGTTTGGACCTATTTCTTGCAAGTCACATAGTCTTAGGAAACTAAGAAATGACACTGAAATAATAAGCATCAAAGCTCTTCATAAATTGTGCAGCCTGATTGGAATTTAAAATATTTATCGTTATGATTGCTCACCAGACTGCCACTTTTTTGTCTTGGTTTTATTAGTTATAATGCTACGAATTGGTCTCTTACAGGTTCAGCACTAAAATGTAAATTATCTGAGCTTAAAGGTATTGTTAAGTGTTATCGTAGAAAATCAGGGCTGGAAGGGATGATAGCAATTTTAGAGTTCAGAAGCTTAATTTTTTAGAAGCTGAAACTAATGCCCAGAAAGATGAAGTGTCTTTCCAGAGGTCACCCCGCTACTTAATGATTGCTGGACCAGAGTTTATTCCCTGATATAAATTTTCTTTGATTTCTAAGTGAGAGGGAATTCCATTCTTAGGCTTGTCAAAGTTATTCTCCGTCAAACAAATGAAAATCAAGCAGAACACAATAGACATGTCTCTCTTCTTGGACCTCACCTTTTGGAATTGGAAATTTAGCCATAAGATAGGTCTAGATCCAGCTTAATTGCCTTTGTTTTTAGCTTCACATGGCCTCTAGAGACTTGAGACTTGTTCCAGCATCCCATGAAGCCACCATCAGAGAGGTTGAATAATTTGCTTTCTACCAAATGATTGGTTTCTGGTTTCCAGTAGAAATAGGTTCATTCTTTTATTTGAGAACATTTGGAAGCCAAGTATTTGAAACTCTGTGTTATGCACTATTATACCTTTGTATAAAAATAAGACAAGGAAAATTACCTAATGTCCAAAACGATGAAACCTAGACCCTTGGTTTAAAGGTAGTTTATTTCAGCAACCACGTGTCTGCACTTCTAGTTGAGGCTATTTTGAGCCCTAATTACTTACTTTTGCTTCAGGTCATCTTTCTTATCATTTATGAGTTTCAAAGTGACATCAGCTTTTCCTATGACATTGAATTGTGTCAATGGAAGTGCCTCTTTCCCCAGATTAATTAGGAAAACTCTTTAGGGAAAACAAAAAATAGTTCTGCACAAATTAGTTTAAAATACTCAAACTGAAAATGAAATGACTAATGTAATACTGGTACCCTTGAGTACTAATAAACATTTTCCTCAGGCTTTGGTAATGTCTTTAAAGGACTTTTTTTCAGCCATACCCAGAACAAAACAATGCAGATGAGAGTACAAAAAAGAAGCTTCATGAAAGTTTATGACTTAAGCATAAATGCCTTATAATATCCATACAAGGAACAAGCTTTGAGAGGCTAAATAATGGCTCTTTGCAAACAGTTGGGACATTAAAGAAAAAAAAAAAAACCTGAAAGAAGCATCACTAGATATATTTTGGTCTCTTCAATGGGCAAACAAGTGTTCTTTAAATTTCTCAAAACTACTTGTCCCTATACTTCTGGATTGACAGAATTTTATATACAAAATGAGAGGGTTGATATAATTATATAGGAATATCAGGGGAAAAAAGACCTATTTCCTGCCCCCCTCCCCAAATCCCAATTAAAATAAACAAAATTTATACCAAGCAAAATGCAATCCATGGCTATTTTATTTTGGGGGGTACTTTCCTCTAATGTCATGGGAGATAGCTTTCTCATTTAAAGAAATCTTAGCCACTAATCCCCTCTATGTGCTGAGGAACTGGAAATTTCTCTTGCCTTGTATTGGTAAAATTGTAATACTGGCCCTCTGGTTAATGATGAACATACTCAGGTATTTGGGGGAGTGTACTGATGTCATCAACTTACTCTGAAATGCCTCAAAAAGTAAGTTGTATTAATGGATGGATAGCTATGTGCTAAAGCAAATAGTGTAAAATATTAATTACAGACTCTAGGCAGTGGGCATATGGGTGTTTAATATAAAATTCCTTCAACTTTTCTTAATATTTGAAAATTTTCAAAGTGAAATATGGAGGGCAATTGCAGTATTTTCATCGTGGTTTAAAGCTGGAGACACTTGATAGGCAAGATAGTGTGATATAAGAGGACAACTCTAGTCTTCAATTTGTGGCTTGTTTGCTTTAGGATGGAAAAACTCCTCACCGTAAAGTTGCTTTACCTGAAAAGTATTATAATAGTCAATCAATTTCTTTATTTCCCAGATGCAGCCCTTCTCACCAGGGCACACTTTCCACCACAGTTGGGGTGAGTTCAGGCATTAGATGCCACTGTACCACAAGTCCACCCTCTTCCTGGATTCTTAATCTCTGTTCATGATTCTTTCCCATTGTGCCAGATATTTTAGGGCAATTTTTATCCTGAAGTCTCATTGTCCCTTTCTGTAATCTGTCCTCCCATGTGGCCACCTCTGTCTATCAGATGATTGAATATGTCTGAGTCCTATCAATAGGCAGAACTCAAGTCTTCCTGTAGAAGATTTTGGACACCTTGTACATTAGTGGAAGTAGATGATTAATCAGGAAAGGAATGTTGCCAATGAGTACATGTTGGAGAATCTGAGTCCTAGGTCTTTCCCAGATGAAATAACCTGTTACAATGCTAGAAAAATGGGCAAATTACTTGAACAGGCAATTAACAAGAGATCATATCCAATGGCCAATAAACATGAAAAGGTGCTCGATTTCATAAGGTGCTGGAGACATGAAAATTAAAACCACAAGGTGAAGCCACTCTACACCCACAGGAACATTTAAAAATTTAATACTGAGTGAAGTAAGTCAGACAGAGAAAGACAAATGTCGTATGATGTTGCTTATATGTGAAATCTAAAAAAATGATACAAATGAACTTATTAACAAAACAGAAGTAGAATCACAGATGTAGAAAACAAACTTATGGTTATGGAGGCGGGGGGAAGGGGAGGGGCAGGAATCAATTGGGAGACTGGGATTGACATATACACACTACTATATATAAAATAGATAACTAATAAGGACCTTCTGTACAGCACAGGGGAGTCTACTCAGTACTCTGTAATGGCCTGTATGGGAAAAGAATCTAAAAAAGAGTGGATAGATGTAAAAAGAGTGAGTCACTGTGCTGTACACATGAAACTAACACAACATTGCAAATCAATTATACACCAATAAAAATTTTTAAAAACGAACAAAAATATTCCTTGAAAAATACTTCAAAAAATAAAATAGAAATTTAAAAAATAAAACAAAATCTTGGCGAAGATGTGGAACAAGTGAAACTCATAAACTGCTGGTGGGAGTGTAGGTGGGCACAGCAATTTGGAAGACTGTTTAGGATGTTTGGTATACAAAACCTGGTTTGGGGCAAGTTATTAACCTGCTGAGTCTCCGTTTCTCACTTAGCAATGGGGAAAATAATAGGCACATCACAGAGTTGCAGTAGGAATTAAACAAGGTTATGTGTGCAAAAGCAGGAGGGAAGGTAGTGCATGTGGACCCAGGCACAGGCAGGAGGTAGATGTAATGCTGGCAGCTGTGAGTAGAAACATACTCAACAAGATATTGTTGTGTGGCAGCTTACGCCTATGTTAAATTTGGGGGGAAATGTTAAAATTTCTGAGAAAAGTTAGTCTTGTACCTATTCAAAGTGTTTATTAATAGTCTTTTTTGGAAGAAAATAACCAATAACTTATAGTAGGGCACACAGCAAATGCCAAGGTTTTACAGTGAAACATTTTTCAAAATTTTTAAATTTTTTTGTGTAAAGGTGTTAAAGCATCTTCCCAGTTAGAAAACCCAGACAACATCCCATAAAATGACGATGATTCTGCACACTGTGTTTTTCACATTGAGTATACAGGTCAGTTTCAGGGAAAAACGTGATTTTCTACAGAAGCTTCAGTAAAAAATACTAAGTAACACGTTAGGTTTATATAAACATTTCTCCTTTAGGTTATTTTATTTATTATTTTTGCTAACAAAAAGCAAATACTACACACACACACAATTAAAATTCCCCCATACTATCATCTGCTGGTCCAGCTTCCTCTCCAGAGATAACAGCTGTAAAAGTTTTTGGGTATATACTTCTGGTTATTTGACTGTGTCTTGTGCCCTATCTGTGTATACAAAGTACATAATTGCTCCTATAGAAATACACAATTTAAAAAATGTGTCTTCTTAAAAAAAAAAAAGATATGGTATCATAGCTTAGGCATTATTCTCCAACTTAATTTGTTAACCTGCTGATATGTCCTGGAAATCTCCTCATGTGAATCTACTTAGAACTACCCAATCTTTTTACAGTTTGATTTTTTTGGTTTTTTTTTTTTTTTTTTTTATTCCAGAGTATAGAAATACCATATTTTGTTTTAACTAGGCTTCTTTTGGATGTCACTTAGGTTGTCCTCATATTTCCTTGTTGCTAAAAGTGCTGTAGTAACCTCATGCAACAAACTTTATGTAACCTTCCTTGGGCACTTGTGCAAGGTTTTCTCTGGTTAGCTATTGAGGCATGCAATTGCTTGTTAATCATTAGATTATGATTAGCTAATGCTGAAATGCTCTTCAAAATGAATGAATGAATGAATCATTGTTGCTCGAATACGTATCTATAAACACTACTGAGCTGAGCATCTTGGCAAACGTTGTTCTTTTGCCTTCTTGACGGCCACTGTCCCCATTATGGCTTTTGACTCTTTTTACCCCTTTCAGTGTGCTCCTGATGGTAACCAAAGCCTAGAAGAGTTGCTGAGTCAGTAATTCCAGGCCTAAGAACTAGTCTCCACAGCAGGAGAATAAACTCTACTTGCTTCCAGTACTGGGTTTCCTTTCATGAATCAATGGATCAGGATGTTTTGGTCTCAGACTTTGGTGCAGTCAGGAATTACCTGCAGATCTTGTTAAAAATGCAAATCCTGATTCAGCAGTTGGTGGGTGGAGCCTGAGAGTCTACCTTTCTAACTAGCTTACTGGTGGTCCTGAGGTGGCTGGTCCATGTAATGAGGAATTACATGACTTGTACATACATTAAATGACCAGGTCATCTGGGGCTGGTACAGATCAGGTGGTACTTCTCCACAGTGCAGGGTCAGTAGACTTTCTTGTATCTACAAACTCAAGACCACCCCTCTGATACCTCACTCTTTGCGTTAGACCTTTAGTCACTGTTAATGTATCTCTCTATGACATTATTGTAATAGGAACCGTGGGGACAGGAGTGGGAAATGAACTAATTACCCTTGGTGAATATCTTTGCCTCACATTCCCCTGTTATGACAGTGACTACTTTTGAAGTCAAAGTACTGAAATCGTTCTGTAACCTCCTTTTCCTTGTCTTTCTGAACAAAGAATTTCCACAAAGCATGCACTTCTGTGCACAGAACTGCCTCCTTATGCTTGACAATACTTCTTGCCAAAATTAACTATAATATATCTCCATGCTATATCTATCTATCTACCTGTCTATCCATCCATCCATCCTCTATCATCTTCTATCATTTCTTGTTCATTATAGTCCTTATTCTAATACATTGACTAGATTTTCTTCTTTTTCATCAGATCCTTTTAATTTCATTTAATCTTTACATTTAATATCACTTAACATTTCAAAGTAGGTTGTGGTCAGTTTTACAGGTGATGGAAGTGGGATCATCTTCCTGCCAGCTAGTGGCAAAGACAGCATCTAGAAGAGAAATGTGTTTGAATCGAGCACACAGGTTCTTTTTATCACATCATGTCAGGCAATTTAACCACCTTTTTCTCTCTCTCTTTCACATTCTATAATTCACAACTATTTTCAATGATAAAATCTTAATATATTACCTTCTTGATTGCTCTACTAACATTGGTCCTTTGCGCTAATGAATCCCTTTTAAATATTTTAATCAACTTATTGACGCGTGATTTAGATAAGCTAAAATGCTCTCATTTTGAGTGTACAGTTTGATGAGTTTTTACATGTTTATACCTGTGTAACCAGTTAAGATATAGAATATTTTCATCACTCTGGATGTTTCTCTCATGTCCCTTAGAA
Organism: Balaenoptera musculus; assembly: GCF_009873245.2. NCBI lineage: Eukaryota > Metazoa > Chordata > Mammalia > Artiodactyla > Balaenopteridae > Balaenoptera > Balaenoptera musculus. The sequence goes on along the minus strand of NC_045788.1, from coordinate 797,571 downwards.
GTCAATCCCTCACTCTTAACTTCAAGTAATCACTGATCTGTTTTCTGTTAGCATAAATTAGTTGCCTTATCCAGTATTTCATTTAAATGGAGTCATATAGTATGTTGTGTTTTGTGCCTTGTTTCTTTATCTAAACATAATGTTTTTTATATTCATCCATGTCAGTAGATAATTCTCTTTTCATTGCAGAATAAAATTCCAGTGTATGAATATACCACAATTTATTTATCCATTCATCTGCTATTCCACAAATAAAGCTGCTATAAGCATTTCTGTTCCAGTCTTCTGTGAATATATGATTTAATTTCTCTTGAGTAAATACCTAGGAGTAGCATTGCTGGGCCATATAGCAAATATACTTTACCAACACTAATTAATAACTTTAATAAACTCTCATATCTATTTTAATCTGAATTCTCCAGTGTTACATAGAACTGTATATTGTCTTATATTCTCTAATTTCTTATTTAAGTCGTGCCTCCCTGCTAGGTAATAAACTCTCAGATGATAAGAGTTAAAGTTGTCATCTATTTCTTTTTTAACTTAAACAACTTAACACAGGGCTCTGGGCATATAAAATAAAGCTTGTCAGATTATTATGTGTTTTATTAACAGTACCCCACTAAACACAATGAGCCCAAGTTTTAGTCCTCTTTGAGTTGAATTTGTAAAGTTAAGTTTCACTGAGTGTGTTTCAGATAAACATAAATAACTCCTCCTTTTCCGTGTGGGTGAATTTGTGACATAATAGGGCCACTTGGATTATTCTGAGACTGACTCTTGCTGGAACCATCAGGAAATAGGTTCTAATGTTCCACTGGGGTAGCTAAGTTAAAGAAAGCAAGGCTAGGTTTGCTGTTGCTGTCTTTGCCACTTGGAGAGATTCTACCTGAAAATAAAGCCATCACAAATAATGCTGTATGATATAATTGAAAGTTGCTAAGAGGGGAAATCTTAAAAGTTTTTACCCCACACACACATAAAGATGGTTACTATGTGAGGTGATGGATGTATTAGCTAACTTTATCGTGGTAATCATTTTGCAATATATACATATATCAAATCATCACCTTGTATACCTTAAACTTACACAATGTGATATGTCAATTACATCTCAATAAAGCTGGGGAAAAAACAAAGCCGTCACAGAGGAAAGAGACAAATTCGTGTTGACACGTTGAGACATCAAAACATGTTATCAGGTTCAAAACATGTTATCAGGTTCCACCAGTACTGGAACCTGTAAACTTTTCGTGGCTTATGCCAGTCTGAAATGAGTTTTATAACTTGTTATTGCAATAATACTCTTTAGTCCATTGCACCTTAGTAATACCAGCTCCAAATTAGCCACTCACTATACCAAAAATGAGCCGCAAGCAAAAGATATTTTCCTTTGAACACATTACCTTGGCCTCAACATCAAGGATAATATCTTGCCAATTTTCTTTAGAATCCATTGGAAGTTTAAAAAAAAATGATAAAGACACTGTAGTTGCATCTTTGTATACCTAAAATCATCACTAAAATTGAATTGGGGGTGGCGACTCAATGTTGAAAAATATCAGAAAGTAAGTTTTCTCATAAAGAACTGAAATTAAGACCCATGGAAAAGAAGCATTTAAGCATTGTCGGTCCAGTGACACATAACTGCGGTTATCTTACAGAGAGCCCCATTAGCGGTGAGCAGTGTTATTACTCTTGTATGCATTTTGGCTTGAATTTGCCAAATAATTGCCTCAGTGATCTGCTTCACATTGGCCATGGGATCTTGGCCAGGACTTTCATTTTTGTTTCTGGCTGGATCTCAGATTAGTGATCTCGCAAATAGTGGCAAGATGGGAATAAAGACACAGACCTACTAAAGAATGGACTTGAGGATATGGGGAGGGGGAGAGTTGAGATGTGACAGGGTGAGAGAGTGTCATGGACATATATACACTACCAAATGTAGAATAGATAGCTAGTGGGAAGCGGCCACGTAGCACAGGGAGATCAGCTGGTGCTTTGTGACCCCCTGGGGGGGTGGGATGGGGAGGGTGGGAGGGAGGGAGATGCGGGAGGGAGGAGATATGGGGATATATGTATATGTATAACTGATTCACTTTGTTATAAAGCAGAAACTAACACACCACTGTGAAGCAATTATACTTCAATAAAGATGTTTAAAAAAAAAAAAAAACTTGCATCGTTATTGTGGCCGAGACATTATTCTTCTGTCAATTTATGCTGAGCAATCCTATTCAGAAAAACTGGTTTTGAAGTAGTGTATTGTTGGGTAGAGAAAGGCATTCTCACTTAGGGCCGTTATAATTACATGTTGCCATAGTGACACTGAACAAATAGAGAAGATTTTTTCAGGTGCTTATTGCTTTCCAGGAAGATTCTCGTCAGATCTGGTAATTGTCAATGCTGGCCATCTTCCCCAGGCCAAGGAAAACCTGTCCTATCATCAGTTCTCATGCTCTGGTGGGAGGAGCACTCAGTCCTTTTTACTGTCAACAGTAATCTCAGGACCATCTCAGCAAATCTGAGTCAAGGCAGCAGAGTTAGTCCTTGGTCGTCCAGTGGCAGATGGCATTTTATCTTCTAACGCTACTGTGTCTGGGAGAGAGAGAGATGGAAATTGTAGGGCCGCCAAATACCCTCATTTGGTTTATTCAGATTCAAAAAGTATTTGTGAAACATCAACTTTTACATATATCTCATTTCAGTTTCAGCACAACCCTGTGAAGACTACTTAACACATGCAACAACAGGCACAAATATCAGAACCATTATGTTGAGTAAAGGGAGCCAGAGTCTACAGGTGCAAACAGAATGACTCCATCTATGTGAAGTTTAGCAATAGGCAAAGCTAATTTATGATGATGGAAGTCACATGTCCGTCCTCGTGTGCACCATTTCTCAGCTTACAGAGTAGAGGACTGTGAGATGCATTGTGCTTTCAGCTCTGCACTCACTAGTGCGAAACCACAGGTAAACTTCAGCCCTTTCATTGCTAAACTGAAGTCCCCTGCAGCTCCAATTCCTGGAGTATTATCTAGAAAACTCCTTTCTATCCATCCCTTCCAGAGGGTAGGATTGACTGAAAGGGTCCCTAGGGAATTTTCTGGGTGTTGGACGTGTTCCATATTTTAATTGGTTGGGGGTTACACAGGGGTATATATTTGTTAAAACTCATCATGCCATGCATTTAAAATCCATACATGTTACTGACGGTAAAAGTGCAAAAAAATGTAAAAAGAAAAACTTGATGAGTTACTCTTTTGACCCATATTCTACTCATGGGACAAGTGAGACTAAGAATGAGGTGATGGTTTGCCCACATTCATGGTGGGAGTTGGGAAACCTATACTATCTGATGAGAATTGAGATTTTATCTTGTGTACTTTTGTACTTTTGTAGTAAGATTTTCACCATAACATTAATTATGAGCCTAATGCACTTTGTATTCAGTACATTAGAAGAAAACAAAACAAAAATGAAAAGATGTATTCCCCACAATCAACTCTGTTTATCTGCATACTTAGATTTTACAGAGAGAAATGGCAACGAGTCTTTGTTTTTTCCCTGGGAAAAGCAAAGAGAGGCTGTCCAGCAGGTGAGGTCATAGTGATGCCACTCAATCAACAGTGTCCTGAGACTTCTGACAGAGTCCCGATAGATGTTTTTCTTTAGAGACGTAAAAAATGTGACATAACAGCTTTCAGTCTGCGAAGTAGTTCCTAGATAAACAATCCCTAAGCAAATCACCTCTCACCTTGTTAAAAACACAGATTCTAATTTAGTGGGTCTAAAGTGAGGCTCGCCAACTTGAAATTCTAATAAATTCCAAGATGGTGATGATGTTGCTGGTCCTTGGACCACACTTTGAGTGGCAAAGATGAGGTTATTAAAACTGTAATTGAATCTGCAATTTACCTAAGGTCTCAAACTCAAGAGGTGAGCTGAAAACAGGACCCATGATGATGAGTATCTATAGATTTTCTGCCGTCCTATAAGAAACAAGATGAGAAGGCATATAAATAAATATAAACATGTGGGACTTGGGAGAAAATTTGTTGTAGCCATTTATTCAAATGACTTGTCTAGAGTATCTGAATGCGAGTAATTGGTTCCATTTTTATCACTCTGATTCTACGTACAAAGCTTTAGGTTAGTGTTTTTCTAGACACTTCTAGACAATTTCCAATGTAGAAGTTACTCTTGTAATCAAGGATACATTTGTAATCTTGGAAATTGTAGAATGAAGTAGTGACCCACAAAAATGTTTGATGACCGCAACACACGCACATGAAAGTTCGTTATTGACGTGGTACCCATCCTCCTAAATGGCCTTCAGTAATCCCTGCCTCTTGGTATCCCCACCGTTGTGTAATCCTCTTCCACATTAATTGGGGCTGACCCCTGGGAAACCAATGAGATGATGATGTGTGACTTCCAAAGACAGATCATAAAAGACATCCTGGCTCTGCCTTGTTTGCTCTTGGACGTTCACTCTGGCAGGAGCCAGTCACCCACCATGTTATGAAGATTCTCAAGCAGCCCATGTAGCCCCACGGGAAGAACTGAGACCTCCTGCCAACAGCCATGAAGGGAGTGGATTATCTGAGACATGGATCCTCCAGCTCCAGAACTTTGAAGCACTCAGTAACTAAGATAGTACTGTATTTGTAATATAATACACTATTTACAATAGCCAGGACATGGAGCAACCTAAATGTCCATCAACAGAGGAATGGATAAAGAAGATGTGGTACATATATACAGTGGAATATTACTGAGCCAGAAAAAAGAATGAAATGATGCCATTTTGCACAGCAACATGGATGCAACTAGAGATTATCATACTAAGTGAAGTAAGTCAGACAGAGAAAGACAAATACCATATGATACCATTTACATGCGGAATCTAAAAAAAATGAGACAAATGAACTTATTTACAAAACAGAAACAGACTCAGAGATTTAAAAAAAAACTTATGGTTACCAAAGGGGAAACACTGGGGGGAGGGATAAATTAGGAGTTTGGGATTAACACGCACACACTACTATGTGCAAAATAAATAACCAACAAAGACCTACTGTATAGCGCAGGGAACCCTACTCAATACTCTGTAATAACCTATATGGGAAAAGAATCTGAAAAAGAATTTACATATGTGTATGTATAACTGATTCACTTTGCTGTACACCTGAAACGAATACAACATTGTAAATCAACTATACTCCAATAAAATTAAAAAAAAAAAAGAAAAGAGGGAGAAACTGCATTTGGCAGATACAAGACTTGATTTAGAAAAGTAGCCTCTGTAGTAAGTCCAAAATATGTTATCTAAATATAATCACACCCTATCTGAATCAACCCTAAGAGTTCTTCTGATTTCATGGTTACCAGGTTCCAATCCCAAAGAAATAGATTTTTCAGTGGAGGAAACAAGATAAAAATGTAAAATTGGAAATTGGAACATTTACATTATGGTAATGAATAAAACCAGTAAGTTATGTGATCTATTATTACGTTATGTTCTCTGCTCAGGAATGTTTTGATGAAGCCTTAGGTTAGGAACCTAGCAGAGGAAATAAGGAAGAACAGAGATGAATTATTTTGAATTATTGATAGGACTTCATGATAAATTGAGTTGGTATATAAAGAAGAAGGAAGGAAGAAGACGCCTTTAAGAATCTGTGCCTATTTGATAGAAGAAGAATGACATACACCATTGAATAAAATAGATTTGCTGGGAAGATAAGCCAGGATTTTAGAGATAGGGAAGAGGATGGAGGGTTTTATTTTGAGATGCATTGAGTTCCACATAATAAGAAACCCTAGGAGAAAATGCTTTCTTCTTGATTTTTACTGTCCTCTTGTACTACATATTGGTGATATTTTTTTTTTCTCATTTTGAAACCCCATCCCTGAAAAACAGAGATAGCCAATATATTTATTATACTTATGAAAAAAAAAAAACTTATCAAGTAAGAGTCTTAGCAATATGTTCAATACGGAGAGTTGGGGATTGTCTAAAATCCAGCTTTCCCCAAAACCAAGCTATGGTTCTTTCCGGCTGGAGTATCCTGTGATCACTGCACAGCTTTCTTCATACTGGCTCTTGGTCCCTTGGTGTCTAGAATTAGTCATTGTTTTGAAATAGGAAAGTGTTTGGCTAAATGTTTTTGATAGGGGTTTAATACAGTGTCTGTCTCTTGGTGGGTTCCTGGTAGGTTTTAGCTTTTAACTTTGAACAATTAGAAATCCAACGCTGTAAATTCACCAAAAATGGTAAGGCTTTGGGAAATCCGTCAATGCAGCCAAACTCACAGAAGACTGATTTGTGAACCTGAATGCCAAAGTGTTAATTGACTAATGGCCATATACGATTCTAACAACTGGAATATCCAGTAAAGGATATTGTTAGTTGTCAGACTTTTTTTTTAGTTGTCAAACTCTTTTATCCGTACACCTCTTCCCTTAATGATTTCCAGAATCATGGTTTGTCTTTCATTAACTGCATTTTTAGAGTGTCTTCTCAGTGAAATTTTAGAAAGATAAGTTAATGTAATGGACAACATATTTACAAATAATACTTTTGAGCTAAGTGACTTGGGTGAACGTGACTTTTTTTTTTTTAATTTATTTATTTATTTATGGCTGTGTTGGGTCTTCGTTTCTATGCGAGGGCTTTCTCCAGTTGCGGCAAGCGGGGGCCACTCCTCATCGCGGTGCGCGGGCCTCTTCACTATCGCGGCCTCTCTTGTTGCGGAGCACAGGCTCCAGACGCGCAGGCTCAGTAGTTGTGGCTCACGGGCCTAGTTGCTCCGCGGCATGTGGGATCTTCCCAGACCAGGGCTCGAGCCCGTGTTCCCTGCATTGGCAGGCAGATTCTCAACCACTGCGCCACCAGAGAAGCCCCCGAACATGACTTTTTTGACTCGTATTCTTCTATTTTGTAATGATAGCTTCTTAGCTTTCTCTTTAGTGGGTAGACAGTTGTTCCATTTTAACAAGAAAGGGACCTGAATGAAAAAAATATAGCTAAACGAATAGCTGAGTTATAACTACAGTAGCATTAAGTGTAAACAAACCTATGATAGATTCTCAACAAATTGGAGGAATTTTAATTTGACAATAAACTTCAAGCAATTTACTTCAAAGACATTTGAGGCTAATAGGCTATTTATATGTTGCCTGAGGGGGGAAATATTTCCTTCGGCTGACTTATTGATTTGTTGCCTTTTAACCGAAAACTATGCTGATCTAATTACGAAAAAGGGTTAAAAGCTAATAACTTCAGTCCATAATGGCACAAAATGACTGATGGTCTAACAGAAGCAACCGCGCATGAATCTTTAGCCAGAAACTTGAAATACCATCTCAATAGTGGGAGTGGGGTTTGAAATACTGCCACCAATTTTTCTTTCTACATCAAGTGATGTTAAAATAGCTAAATGGTGTTGTAATTGGACCCATGGTGTAGCAGTCACTTATGACGGAGTCTTTACATTTTGTTTGCTTATAGTCTTCTGATTTATTAATTTTTTAAAAACAGAATTCCTGTTATGCTAATATGCTCATCAGTGAAGTGCTATGCCACAAGCTTCTTCAAAAACCAGTTTCTTTTAAGTCAGTATGAGGGTCATGAAGGGGCCATAATCAGTGGATCAACCTCAGGAATCCTGAGAAGTCAAGGCAGATCACCAAGTATCCATAGAAATCCTTCCCCCCAACCCTGCCAATGTGGGAATTAAAAAAGGAATGTGAGAGCTTATGGTTGGGACCACATAAGTTGGTTTTAAGACTTTCATAGAGAGCCCTTGAGATGGGAAAAGCTATATAGCATAGGTACCATTTTGAGACATGAAACCAAAACAAGTGTGTGAAGGCTCTTCACTATTTACAAGATTTTCTGGTCTAGTTCAGTCTAGCCGCGAATGACCGCTACACTTAAGATTCAGACTTCTTTGCCCTGGGAAGAAAGAGCTGTGCTTGTAGGTCGAGCTGGGGGAGCCCGTGGGTGGTGTTGGAGCCCAGGGTTAGGAGAGCTTATCAGTAGCACCAGATAGTCCATGAACAGCATGAAGCTGGGATGGAGGGGGCAGCACTGGCTCTTCGTGACCATAGGTGTTGCTGGTAGCAGAGGACCAGAGACTTGAGAAGGCCATGGAGAGCAGCTTCATTAACCCCTGGGCATTGAGAGTAGGACTCAGTAAAGTCTGAGACCTAAATATTTTGTTTTGAGGAAGAGAGTGCAATTTCTATTACCTTGTCTCTACTAAGAAGAAGATAAAAATCAACAATTCCACCACCCCTTCCCCAGACATAATGATAAGTAATCTGCAGGTGTATATACTCTTTTAAAAATATATACATATTGGAGTAGAGTTGATTTACAATGTTGTGTTAGTTTCAGGTGTATAGCATGGTGATTCAGTTATATGTAAACATATATTCATTCTTTTTCAGATTATTTTCTTGTAATAGGTTATTACAGAATATTGAATAGAGTTCCCTGTGCTATACAGTAGGTCCTTGTATTGAATAGAGTTCCCTGTGCTATACAGTAGGTCCTTGTTGGTTATCTATTTTATATAGAGTAATCTGTGAGTCTGTTTCTGTTTTGTAAATAAGTTCATTTATATCATTTTAAAAAATTAGATTCCACATATGGTTGATATCATATGATATCTTTCTCTGTCTGACTTACTTCACTTAGTAGGCGTATATACTCTTGAAAGTGTTTCTTTCTTGCTAACTTGCTTATTTACTTTTTCCCTTCTATCCAGCCTGCTAGATTTTTTTGAATTAAAGCTACATCACGAACTTCTTTCCATATCATTACTTATTCTTCCATAATTTAATTTTTAGTGGCTATTTAATGTTTAGTTGTAAGATTTCACTATCATTGGTAATTAAGGTCATTGTCAAAATTATTTTTATTGTAACCTCTATCCTTGTTTTGCTTTGTTTTCTTGTGGTTGAAAACTATGCCCCAAAATATCTTCCACTCCTCAGTTCAGTTGCCTTTACTTTCTTGTTTCTCACTGTCTGTTGTGCAGGCCAGGAGTGAACTTGGGGTCTTCTTTGCTTTTCTCCTGGCCTCCTCCAGGGCTCTCCTCCACTTAGTTTAGAGAACGGGCCTCAGTGCTCTAACCAGAGGCCTGATACTAGAGGCAATTTCTGTATTTATGGGAACTGGAGGGGGCTGGGGTAGGGGGATGGGATTGTCCTGTCTATTTCTCTTTAGTTCCTTGCTCTTCTAACAGTGATCTGTGAACCAGCAAGGTGGGCAGCCCCTGGAGGTGGTTAAAAATACAGAATCTCAGGCCCCACCCCAAGCCTGTTGAATTAGAATCTGCGTTTCGGATGATACTCTAGAGATTCATATGTAGGTGAAATACTGAGAAGCACTGCTTTAGTTGGTTGCCATTAATTTTCCTTTGATTATTCCTACAGCAGAGATTTCCAAATTTGTCTTCATATGGGAATCGCCAGGGAAGCTTACGGGAATGCTCATGTTGCATCCCTCCCCTAGAGACTGTGATTTAATTGGTCTGGGGTGTGGCTTGGACATTGGAAGGTTTACAAAATGCCCAGATTCAAATGTGCAGCCAAGTTTAGGAAATACTGCTCTATGCCTCCTAAAGTGATTCTGTCTTGTTTGAAAATTTTTCCCGGGGCCCCATCCTACCCTATTTTGGGTTGTAGTTTTCTCTACCTATCAGTTCTATTCTATCTGCTTCCCATTTTACAGAAGTTCCTATAAAATTTTGTTCCATTAATGATATGTGTTCCCTTTATTCTTTGATGCAGTTATATATTTAAACTGTGTGGTTTAAGTCTTTCTAAAGGAAAATATAATCCAGGTAGAGTAGTCATATGTTGGTTATAGGTTGATATTTCTTTTCCTCCATTTTCTTTTTTGCTGCTCCTTCTTCTTTCTGGCATGGCCAGATTCCTCCAAATCCAACATGGCTATACCATCATCAACCCCTTGTTCTCAGCTCTTGGTCTATCTTTTTGATTCCTCATTTTCTCTGTTGGTGTTCCCGAGGACTGTAGTTGCAACAGAGTTTCTCAGCAGTGGCACCATTGACATTTGGAGCCAGAGAATTATTGTACAGGAGTGATTGTCGGATGTTCAGCAGCATTCCTGGCCGTTACCCACTAGATGCCAGTAGTACTTCTCACCCCACCCACTCCATTTGTGACAGAAATAGTTCAAAGATTGCCAGATGCTCCGTAGGGAGCAAAATTCCCTCTCGGTGGAGGACCACTGAGCTATAGGATCGTCAAGAGTTCTCCATGGTTAGTAAATAGTGCAACAAGTACATTTAAAAATATCATTTTTGTGTAACAGTCTTTACTATCTTCGTGACACGTACTATTTTTTTCCATCAATTTTATTTCATCTACCGATGTTCTGGAATAGTCCTGAGTTCATGAAATCATATTCTTTACTATGAAAATGGTTCAGCTCATACAGAATGAAATGGATGTAATTATTGAGTTTGTAAGATTTTCCAAATGAAATTCACACACACACACACACACACACACACACACACACACGGAATGCATGGGAGAGATTATAGAGGTCATAGCCAAAGGGTCCCGATATTCGAATAAGGAAAAATGATTGCTCCACTAATGGTCTGAATGGACTGAATTGTGGCTAAAATTACCTTATTTTGGAAAATAAGAACACATTTCCCCAACATGCTGATCCATCACTTCTAGCCCCAGGGTTAAGTTGCGAAGATTCCATCTTTATTATAGTCCTTTTGAGATGAAAGGAGTATATGTCAGAATGTGTCTTTTATTTCACACCAGGGAACCTAGCTCAGCCAATGCTTTCTTAAATACTCACAGCTCTAGTGAACTAAAGGCCCTACATGAACACATTCTGAAAACAGATAAGAGAAATATAAATAGAAGCACACATCCCCAGCTTCCTGCTTCCTTTCTGATGGGATCTGCTGGAGATAAGACATATCCTAAGTCTACCAGGCACAGGGCACATGCAGTAGTATTCATGGAAATGAATAATTCAGTGTTTCCAAAGGGAATTTCATTTTAGGTACACAACTGTATTTCCTTTAAGCAACATTTGGTTCATGCTAACGGTCTTCCATTCAGTTGAGGAAGGTTGCAGATCAGCAGGGAGTGTTTGAAACAGGTTTCCAATTGGAAATTAAATTGTTGCCTAGATGAGGCAAGCTTTTGCTTGGTGTAGATTAAAGTGGTTTCTGTTTTGCTTTGCATTTCTAAAGCCTATGTTTGGGCACCAGGTTCTTTCCCCCTTGAGCTCTGCAGGGAATGAAACCGAGAAGGACCCTGTGGGGCTCCTGGGCATGGAAGCCTTTCTGTGGCCCCTGTTTCTTGTTTGTAGGGAACAGACTCCAGCCTCCATGACCTTCCCTGAGTTCCAACAGGTAAATTCAAACAGTTGCTGATCAGGGAAGGGAGGGGATGCAGAGACAAGGGAGGAACAGTCAAGAAACAACAGTGCAGCCTTGGGGCAGGTCCTGGTTCCCCCTCAAGGGATACACATAACAATATCTTTGAGCTCTTCTGCAGAACTAAAACCCCAACAAATGGAAGATGTTAGCATTCTTCATTCCAGAGAAGAGGTCAGATTAAAGGAACCAGAGAAGCTCATCAAGAGGCCACTTGAGACCAGATTAAAGGAGCACAGGCCCTGCACACACCCTGATCCTTATCAGCAACCTCGCCCTTGAACCATTGCTGTAAAACTCCTCCCCACGTCCACCTCCCCCCGCCTCCCCCAAGTTGGGACACACAGTCTTGAGGGCGCGAGCCTGATGTGGCCCCCTTTGTCTGGGAAAGCAATAAAGCTGTTCTTTTCTACTTCACCCAAAACCCTGTCTCTGAGATTTGATTCGGCACCAGTTCACAGAGGCCGAGTTTTCAGCATCAGGAAGAGGGGCCTTCCTTGCGGGGTGGCTCACTTCCCCAGGCCTGGCCCTGAACAAGCCTGGCACTGAGTTTCTCTGGACGCTGCTGACCTTCAGCAGGGGTGTTGCTGAGTGCACGAGCAGAGGTGTCCCTGAGTGATTTGTCCGCAATGTGTCAGAGACACTAGAAACTTTCTTTGCCCGAGTACAAGTGGAGCAAATTAAAAAGAGAAAGTTTGTGTCAGAACTTATTTTATTTCAGGCCGCATTTTTGTTTCTTTGGATTGGAAAGGCCATAGATTCCTTCATTTCATTTCATTTCTTTCACTCCCTTCAGCTTTTCTCTCTTGTTTGCTAAACTGTCATGAACAGTTTTGGAAACTAGCAGCAAATGGACTTGCCCCCATCGCTTGGCTTGCAGCTCTGCATGTGATCAGTGTGGCCTCTGTGGGTGGCATTCTCTTAGCAACCTGAAAACTTCACTTAGTTCACCTTTGCTTTGGCCTGAAATTGTCAAAACAATTGAGTCAAAAGTGCAGTTGGATTCTGAAGTCTCCAGAAAACCCTTCAATCCTTCACGTTCTTTTTTTATCTTGTAGGTTACATTAACCAATGCTTCCCGTAGTGCCACGGGCTTTTAGAATAAACATTTTGGAATAAATGGATGCCTATTAGCTATCATTAAAAACAGGAAAAATTAATAGTCATAACAGTCATGATAATAATAAGTGGTCTAGTATCACACATTTGTCTGATACTTTCTATGTGCTGGAACAAATGCTTTTCTACATTTTACCACATTTTTATCCTCACAACAACCCTGATGTTATAAGGCCATGTTAGAGCCAACCTGTCTACCACCTTCTGAAATTCAGCTCTGGAAACTGTGACAAGTGATGTGGCTCTTCAGGCATTCTTAAAAGCGACATCACCAGCCAACTTCATGCAAGCCCTCCCTAAATGTCTCTCCTTCTCTCTAAATTTCCTCCTGAAATGGAGCAGGACGCTATGGTCCTTCCCCTCATGTCCTCAACCTGCTTTTTGTCTGTGGAAAAACTTTAGCCAAACAATAAGTTTAATCAGAGAAGTGAGAAAATGCAGAAACAAAGGAAAACAATCAAAGGAGACGAAATAATAATAGTTTAGTCATTAAGTAAAGTCAAGGCCCTTTAGTACCTCCTCAAGGGCTATAGGTAATGTTCTGAGCCGTATCCTGTGAGCTGTCTTGTAGATACTAAAACCCTCATCAGGTGGAAGACGTTAACGACATGATGACCAGACTCTAGCCATGACATAAGCTGCCACAATTCCGAGAGCTGGCCTCAAGGAAATGGGAACAAACTGACCCTGGAACTGAAGACTCACTGTACTTAAAACAATCAAGATGACACTGATCAGACCACCAGTGACCAATTTCAAGGTGACCGTCAGAGGGCGCTGTTTCTGCATGTAGCCCCCTCCCTCCATCTATAGAAGCTCTTGCCCCCTGACTGTCAGTGGGGGGAGTCGGCCTTTGGACAGGTGTCCGCCCTCCCCCCCGGTTGCCGGCCTCCAAAATAAAGCAGACTTTCCTTTCCACCAACCTTGGCTCTTCATTGGCTTTTGAGCGGCGAGCAGCCGGACCCTCACTTTCGGTAACGCTGCCACAGTGGGAAACTGACACCACCCCCTTCACTCACAAACCCCTCTGCTGCCCCAGAGCCCCTCATGGTCACCCCATTTGCCCTGCATATTTCTCCCTTCCTTTAGTGCCGTTTTCATTCTTCCCTCACCTGTCTGCTACCCCCCTGGAAATACAGTTTGCCTTAGGTTACCATCTTTCTCACTAGAGTTCTGGTGAACAAATTCTGTACCTTATTTCATGTCTATGAAGACATGGAGACAAAGACACTAAAGTAATTTGCCCAAGATCCCTCAGCTCATAAACAGCAAATCCCAGTCGGAACCAGTGTCTTTCTGACTTGTAACCACTACGTTCATTCCTTCTAATCAGTTTTCCTTGTAATTTTATCATTTGTTGTTGATCCTGTTTATATCAAGGCTTAAAGTCACACTTTATAGATTTCTAATCAACATAATTTGAGCAGAGTGATGACTTGGAACCACAGCTGACAAGTCCAAGGGTGACCAGAGGAGTTTAAAATGGGTTGGAAAAACTTGTTAACTGGGTGGTTTATTTAAAAAGGAAACAAAAATCCCTTAGGTTATAAAGTTGGAGACACCATAATTAATCAGGCCTCCCAAGGTGCAGTCTTGAAAAACACTTTCTAGACTAAAAGTTTTCTTCTTTATCCAACCACCCCACCATTACTGCTCTCGCTGATCTTCCTTTAGGGAAATCAGCACGGTTTCTCAACATTTCAATGTCTACAGATGTCACTGGCCCACCGGCCTTATCTTTTGTTTTGCCCCTACTGAGTGAGTGACAGTGAATTGATGAGATTTTATAGTTGTTGTTACTGTAATGGAAACCCTACTTGGCTGACTCCTGCACAGGCCTTCTCGTGGCCTGATAGGGATTTTGTGCCCTCTCTTGTTTCCTTCGCTTGTCTCTTCCAAAAACACAGCTCAGGTTCCACGTCTCACCCCACTAGTCGATGCTTCTCCATCCTGGCTGCATGTCGGTACCACCCAGGGAAATTTCATAAAATACTGATGCCTAGACCCCATTGCTGATAAATTAAATCCCAGGGGGTGGGGGGGCTCTAACCCCTGGGCTAGATGACCTTTATATTAAACTAAGTTCCTAAATTACCATTGGGATATGATTACAGGACGGATATTTCAGAAGGCTGTTATAGAGATACTTTGCACTTTCAGCAAGGAATTTAGCAATGGCTTATGACGTTCTGGCTTAAAATAGAGAGTAGATCAATCAGATTAGCCACAAATGATGTTGAGAGAAAAACTATCCCCAAACCCAGTGGCTTACAGCAAGGAGCATTTGTTTGTTGCTCACGGGTCTGTAGGAGAGTGTGGTGTGGCTGGTCCAAGCTGGGCTCTGCTGAGCTGCTGTGTGTCAGGCTGCAGGTGAGATGGCCTTTACTTCAGGTGGAGGTGTGGCTCAGATCTTGTTCACATGCTTCTCATCTTCCTTGGACCACCGGCTGCCTGGGGTGTGCACTTCTCATGGCAGGTCACTGGCAGGCAATAGCCAAGCTTAATGGTGCTAAAGGCCTCTGCCCATGTCATGGTCACTGTGGCTCTGGACAAAGTCATTCATACAGCCCAGACCGACCCTAGTGGTGTGGAAACATACACACTGTCTGTGGTGTCGGGGAAGAGGATAAATCACTTCTCCACAGAAGCCCACACTCTCACAAGGATGAATTTGTGGACAGTATCTTAGAATACAAATGACTAAAGAAGGGTCTGTTTTTTCAACTTTTCTGTATATATACTATTATTCCAAAATAAAAGATTTATCAAAAAGTAACAAAAGGCTGGACTGCCATGAGAATTGGGGAGATAGTTTTAGTCAGCAGAAGTTTTGAAGTAAAGTGTAGATCATCCTTTGGTGGGAAAATTGTGCAAAGGACTCAAGCATTATTGGATTATTGGGTTTATTGGCTAGACTTGCAGTTGTTATGCCATAGGGAGAAACAGAAAGAATAGGGCATGAAGATTAAAGATTCAAATTGTCATACAGGCTGAAACCAACAAGAGAAAATTTCAAAGGGATAAACATAACCTCACACATTCAGGTTTACAATCTCAACTGTTTATATATGCTAAATAAAAATCTAGACATAAGAAACTGGTATATGGTTTATATTTTATTGGATTATTGATTAAATATAGCATTAATTGGAATTGCTAAATAACCATGGGCATCCGCCGTCAGGATTAATCTGGAGGGTATACTGTGGTCAAAGCCTCTAGCTGGCCATAGAACAGAGGCTGGCTGGGGTTAATCCTACTTTTTTTTTTTTTAACTAATTAATGTATTTATTTTTGGCTGCATTGGGTCTTCGTTGCTGTGCGTGGGCTTTTCTCTAGTTGCAGCGAGTGGGGGCTACTCTTTGTTGCAGTGCGCGGGCTTCTCATTGCGGTGGCTTCTCTTGTTGCGGAGCACGGGCTCTAGGCGCATGGGCTTCAGTAGTTGTGGCACACGGGCTCAGTAGTTGTGGCTTGCGGGCTCTAGAGCACAGGCTCAGTAGTTGTGGCGCACGGGCTTAGTTGCTCCGCAGCATGTGGGAGTCTTCCTGGACCAGGGCTCGAACCCGTGTCCCCTGCATTGGCAGGTGGATTCTTAGCCACTGCGCCACCAGGGAAGTCCCAATCCTACTCTTAACAGTAACATCAGGAGCAGCAGCTAATGTTTGTGGAGTGTTTACTAAGTGCCAAGTACAGCTAAGTGCTTTACGTGGATCATTTCATCCTCAAAAGCCCCTGTGAGGTAGGTACTAATGACATCTCCATTTTACTAGTGACAAACCAGTACGTCAAAGTAACCTGCCCACGGTCCCACAGTACACGAACGGTAGTACTGAGAGTTCAGCTCAGGGTGTCTGATCCTATAAAGTGTGGGTGTAGTCATTACACACTATTGCCTGCCTCTTCAGGCTGACACGCCGTTCCAGATACTAGCACTTTCCTCGGAGCCCGTTCCACCATGTGACAGAGGACAGCCCGTGAACACTCTGCTATAATATATGGCACATTTCCAGAAATACCTTGAAATGTTGCTATGTCTACTTTGACTAGATCTCCTCTGTGGTACTGCGTCATAAGTTTCTGGAAATCTTGTATTCCCAAAGCTGCCATACATCAGGCTTCCTTCCCCAAACCCAAGGGACTGCCCTCACTGTCACCCCCAGTCCATGGGAGACACAGTCTGTGTGATTGCTACTGCTTCCCACTTTGTTACTGATTATTTCTAACTTGCCAGAGGGAGCTGTCAGCCAAACGGAAGGCTGGGATTTCCCAATCAATAGTCATTAGAGCTGCATTTATTATACATGAGGTGACTTTCAGAGCCAGGGCGATTACCCTTAACAATCAAAAAAAAAAAAAAATGAGAGCTTATTTTGGTAACATAAACATAGCTCTCTTCTGGGAGCAGCTAGATTCAGCCAAAGAAATGCATTTGCAAACGTCCCTTTTCTCTTTCTTATTGTTGCCTCACATAAAAGCACATCCTGGACTTCTCTTAATAGAGTGTGGACAGGCTGTGTGTGTGTGTGTGTGTTTATTTGTTTTCTTTTATAACTGAAGGAAGAAATTTAAGACACCAGTTTTATTCACCAAACTTGAATGTGAACAGGGAGCAGGGAGAAAGACCTGATGATAATAAATCTGAAAAAACAAAAGGAAAAATACAGTCTATAAGTGAAAGTGACTGGCTGGAGGTGGGGGAGGAGCAGAAAGGAGGTCAGAGAAATCCAAAACAGAGGGAATTTGTCAGAATGGGAGTTAGAGCCGGCACATGGTGCTTAGTCGGGTAATTTGTTGTGAAAAGCAAGATGTCCCCAAGCAGGTATAGCCCTGCTGAGTCTTCTGAACTGATCAGGAAAGAAGAACAGACTCATTTTTATAGAACCCAGTGCTTGTGATTCATCAGGCAATGGTGTTTTCTCACAAGTTTCCTTTCTCCATTTTCCATTGTCAGCAGTCACTCAATTTTCCAGGCTGACCTTTTGAGCTCGAGTAGGGAGCAGGCCATTCTAAGTTTGGTTGATTGATACATTTACTGAAACAAAAGAGACAACATGCCTTTACAGAGGAAAGGTTCACGGTTTCCTGGAAGGTGATCTTTTAGTTCCTTTTAGTTCTTGATGCATTAGCTTTGCACGTCTTATCCCCCTTGACAACTTGTCGGCTTCCTATCCTGTGTTGTTGAAACCATTTCTTACACAGCTAACTACCTTTCATGCTCTTTCACCCTGAGAGGTTTTCGGGAGGTGGGACCTTGAGAAAGGCCTCCACGTTGGAGTTATACAGTCACCCGCACCTCTTTCTCAAAAATGTGTCCAGAACCGGTCCCACCAGCCTTGCTTGAGATAAGCTCAGGACACTGGGAAAACCGCCCTTTTGCCCTCATTGTTCAGCAAACATTGCTATTGGTGAGCAGGGACAACACCTCCAAGATAGGATTGGCTTTGAGGTCGATCAGACCAATTTTTAGAAACAGCAGAAGGAGGAAACTCTGAAAGCAAACTCATCCCTTGGGAGTGAGTAGACCAAGACCTGAACCTGCCAGTTACAAGTTGTGCACTTTTAACCCTTGAAGTATTATCTACAGATGGAGAGAAGTTCTGTCTGTACTTAAGTCATCAGTTAAAGTGAGCAAAATATGGTGATAGGACTAAAATGTTTTGCACCCCTTGGGAGGCAGATATTTAGAGATGAGGTATCTTTTTTAAAAAATTTGATTGAAGTGGAGTTGATTTACAATGTTGTGTTAATTTCTTCTGTACAGCAAAGTGACTCAGTTATACATATATATATCCTTTTCCATTATGGTTTATCACAGGATATTGAATATAGTTCCCTGTATTATACAGTAGGACCTTGTTGTGTATCCATCCTTTATGTAATAGTTTGCCTCTGCTAATCCCAAACTCCCCATCCATACCTCCCACATGCTCCTCCCCCTTGGCAACCACAAGTCTGTTCTCTATGTTTGTGAGTCTGTTTTTGTTTCACAGATACGTTGATTTGTGTCGTATTTTAGATTCCACATATAAGTGACATCATGTGATATTTGTCTGAGGTATTGTAATTATTGTGTATTTTTGTATACAACTGCTTCTTGATATCACATTTGTACACTCCATGCTTCCAGGCTATTTTTTTAAACCACATATGAACACGAAAGAGCGGGGAGATAGGTAACTGGATGAATAGGTACGTAAACAAATGGATAAAGCCAGATTCCTTAAGCACTAGTTTTTAAATGTAAATCAGGATAAGCTGATGCTCTGAACTCAAATCAGGAAAAAGTCAGCTTTAGAAAAATGTGAGATGAAAATAGAAGAGTGTATAAGAGTGGACTTAAAAAATCCCAAATCCCAAAACCTCTGTGAAACCCTCTATCTAGTAAAAGCAGTAGGGAGAGGGCCCAGGGACAGAGCAGCAATCAGGAACCTGGGAATAAACCTAAACAAGCAGAGAGTAGCTTCTTGAGGCAGAGCTTATATCTCACAGTTTCTTGGTTTTCTGAACTTCTTGCCCCACAGTGGCTGCTTGATAAATGGTCATTGTTTGAATAAAATTCAGAGAAGGCAAACATTATTTATATTAATCAAGATAGAAACTAGATGATCTTAAGTACTAGTAATAGTCAGATATTACCAGAAAAAGGAGAGCCAAGTTCTGATGGGAAAGTGTATGCAATAAGAGACTAAAAATGATTGAAAAAGTCATTCTGTCATGTTTGGGAGAGAGGAAAAGGACTTTGGAACAGGACCTGGGTGAGAATAAGTAATAGGATTGTGGGTGAAGGAGATAATTGTTCCAAAGAAATTGTCTTGAAAGAAAATCTTGCATTGGCTGATGGGTAAGAAAGCCTCTAATGTGTGCATTTGTAAATACATGTGTGTCACAAAGAAAAGATGAGTGAGTGAAACACAGGGAAGACATGCCGGAGGGGACTTCCCTGGCGGTCCAGTGGTTAAGACTTTGCCTCCCAATGCAGGGGCGCAGGTTCCATCCCTGGTCAGGGAACTAAGATCCCACACGCCTCGGGGCCAAAAAACCAAAGCATAAAAAACAGAAGCAATACTGTAACAAATTCAATAGACTTAAAAAAAAAAAAAAAAAAAAAAAAAGGAAGAGAATCTGGTTGCTGCAAGTAATTCAAGGCTAAGAAGAGTATTTCTAAAAATTAAATCAGCCTAGCCTGAGAGTAAAAGTGACTGTATCAGGAGAAGAGAGGGTTCAGCATTACTGGAGGAATTCACACAGAGGCCGGAGAGCCATGACGGATGGTGGCTGTCAGGGAAACTCAGGCCTCGCATCGCACTGGGATTCTCGGCCTGTGAGTTCCCTCTTGACGCTGAGATTCTGTGCCTCACGGCTCCACGGTGGGAACCTGGTACTCAGTGATGCTCCTGGGCCCTGCACACACCCTCAGCAGCAGCGTGCTGGCCTCTCCGCGAGCACAGTCAGTCTAACAGACCCCGCGACTGGTTTAGCAACTGGCTCCCCAGGAAAACAGAAGTGCCTCAGTTGGTAGCATTTGCTGATTTCTGAGGTGTCAGTACTGTCACCATGGCTAATTTTAAGCTCTCCGTGTGATGCCACTGAACCTGGGGTTGGGAAGATTTGTCACAGTTGACTCACCAGAAGTTGTATGAGCCGGGCCGGTTTCTCCGAGGACCTTGCTCCAGGATCCATCACTTTACTCAGGAAAGTGTGATCGATTTCCAAGTTGTTAGTGGCTTCCAGGTAGCTCAGGAAGGCTGACCGGGCGGGAGGAGAAGGTTCCATCCACTGGTACTGACGGTCAGCCCGCAGACGCCCTGGCTTCTCCCCACCATCGGGATTGTCAGAGCAAAAGGAGAGGGGTGGCCTCTTCTCACCACCACACACGCTCTGGACTTAGCTGTGCTGACTTTCCCTTGATACGCATTTAAAAGAATGTGGAACTTAAAAAACGATACAAATGAACTTATTTACAGAACAGAAAAGACTCATAGACTTTGAAAACAAACTTATGATTATCAAAGGGGAAAAGGTGGGGGAGGAATATAAATTGGGAGTTTGGGATGAACACACACACTACTCTATATAAAATAGATAACCAACAAGGACCCGATGTATAGCACAGGGAACTCTACTCAATAATCTGTGATAACCTATATGGAAAAGACTCTGAAAAAGAATGAACATTTGTGTATGTATAACTGATTCACTTTGCTGTACACCTGAAACTCACACAACATTTACATAGTTGTAAATCAACTCTACCCCAATATACAATAAAAATTAAATTTAGAAAATAGATAAAAGGATGTAAGTGAATGATAGCCTTGCTGCAGCTTCCCTCTCCTCTCTCCCAAATGGATCCCTGCTTTCCTGGTTCTTGGGTGCTGATCAGGCAAATTTTAATGTAACTTGTTGAGTTTATTTATCTCGTCACGCCTTCCACAGGACCTAATGCTCATTGAGCACTTAGCATAAGCCACTCACTCCTCTGAGCCCTCAGGGGATGGGTAACTAGGAATATCCCCAGTTTGCAGATGAGGAAACTGACACAGAGAGGACCTTGTTGCAGGTGACACAGCCAGACAGTGTCAGAGCTGGGATTCAAACCCAGATAGCAAGGTGTTTTCTCAACAGTGCCTTGAGTTCTCTGGAAAACCACATAGAAATCTGACAGAATGTAAGAAAGGTACTGCTCTGGCAGAGAAAGCACAGAAAGTGAGTTGCTAAAAGAGTGGATCAGGTTTGGGGAGAACTCTGGCTCTGCTGTGGGGAAGATCATGGGTCAAGTATCTCATATGGTTAGAACCCCATGGAAACGGGATGATTTGTTTCTACGCACTTCATTTGATGACCCAGTCTCTCACCTGGGTATGAGATGCAGCCTGCCTGATTCACTTTTTTTTTATTAAATAGAAAAATACAACAAGAGATTATCATACTAAGTGAAGTAAGTCAGAAAGAGACAGACAAATATCATATGATGTCACTCATATGTGGAATCTAAAGTACGACACAAATGAACTTATCTATGAAACAGAAACAGACTCACAGATGCAGAGAACAGACTTGTGGTTGCCAAGGGGGAGGCGGGTGGGAGAGGGATGGATTGGGAGTTCGGGATTAGCAGATACAAACTATTATATAGAGGATGGATAAACAACAAGATCCTACTGTATAGCACAGGGAACTATATCCAATCTCCTGGGATAAATTGTAATGGAAAAGAATATAAAAAAGAATGTATATATATGTATAACTGAGCTACTTTGCTGTACAGCAGAAATTAACACAACAGTGTAAATCAACTATACTTCAATAAATAAATAAATACATAAATAAATCAAAGAAAAATAGATTTTCATTGAGGCTTAGGATTTTAATGGTTAGGTATCTTTCCAAATTTAAATACACTTATAACTGACCAATGTATCCTATCAATAGAACATAGATTTCACTAGGAAGGCCTTTAATCACTGTGGCAGTAGAAAATATCTATGTTTGAAAACGCAGACAATAACAGAGTTTTTATGGGGAGCAATCACTAAATTCACTGGACAGTTCAGTCCAGATTATAGATTCAGGGATTAGCCCAGTCCTGATGGCCTTTAACTAAAAAAAAAACAAAAGCAAAAAAAAACTACTTATACAGAAATATAAAGAAGAGCAAAATTTCCCTTATGTGTAACTTAGTTCCCAAGCACTGGGACTTACCTGAAACTTTGCTGAGAATAATGAGATGAAACCACTGTATTAGTTAGAATTAGGATCAACTGCATATCAAGGAAAACACAACATAATCATGGCTCAAACACAGAAAATTTCATTTTTATTTCACATAAAATAAGTCTGGAGGGAAGCAGTTTCAGGTTAGTAGTGGAGGTCCATGGTTATTAACATCTCAGGCCCCATCAAACTCTCTGCTCCATCATTTTTAGCACATGGTCATTTCAAGGTCCAATGTGCCTATTGGCACCCCAGGCATCATATCCAAATACTAGAAAAAGTAGGTAGCTGAGGAAGGGCAAGAGGACACATACTAGCCACCTATCTGATTTTTGAGAACCATTCCAGAAAGACTCATTCAACACTTCCTCTTCTATCTCCTTGGCCAGAACATAGTCACAGATGGATAAGATCTTCCCTATGTACAAGGCAGGCTGGGAAATGCGGTGTTTTACCTTAGTGTTGTCTTAAATAAGACCAGGATGCTGTTTCTTTGGAAGAGGAGGAGAATTGGTAGTAGGTAAGGATGTGCTCTCTGCCACAGCAGAAATGGCTTAGCTGCCATAACTAATGTGACACGGGCCGTGCACGCTTCTGATTAAACAACCCTGAGGCTAAGGTGCAGAAATGACTTGCTTCTTCTTTTATTGCGCTTTAGCCACCTTGGCATGTACCTAGGATTAAGTCACTCATTTTCCAGTTGCTAGAGTGAAACTAGTGCAGGCTCTTTTCCTTTTCAGTGAGAGAAAACAGACTCACTTTTTGTAAGAAAAAACAAAAGCGAGCTTGGATGCTATCTCCCCAACCCTCCCAAGGTCCAGGGAGGAAGAAAGGGGAGGGGTTTAGGCTAGAGGGGTGTCCAGAGCCTGAAAGACTAAGTTACAAGGAAGGGGAGTGGGTCTCATTCTCATTGCCTGCAGGTTCCCTGGAAAACTGGGCCTCAGTCCATCAGGGGTGCAGAGCAACACCACCTGTGAGTAGCAGTGGGGACAATGGCGAGGGCGGGGCAAGCTGGGGCCCCTTGTGCTCAGGCTACGCTGGTGTGATCCTGGATCTTCTTAAAGCAATTGCTCAACAGCTGACAAACTCTGACACTCAGTCACACATTTGTGCCTGAATTCAAATGGCACCCCTATATTAAGTGGCACCAGTGTTTCATATTTAAGGCCCGTGAGCTTTAATCAACTTGGGACATGTTCTGGTCACCAAAGGAGAATGTTTCATGAAAAATAGCCATTTGTTTGAAGGGGACAGAGGCACCCAAACTGGTTGCCCCAGGCACCTATACCAGTCCATGTAGTTGTAACAAAATCTTGTTGCAGTAGTTTAGTGTAGGAAATTAAGAGCAGGCTTGCTAGAGTTAAGTACATCCAGAAAGCAAATGTGAACACTGATTATTTGATACCAAAAGATGTGACAAAGTGGCAAAGACCTATAAAAATAGCTAATGTCTATCTTTGAAAAATTTCATAATAAACTGTTGGAAAACTGGGCAAGTTAAACAAAAATAAATTTAAGTTTGGGATCATTTAATGTTGGGACCAATTGTCTGTCAACTTTGAATCATAATAAAGACAAACATTGATGTAGAGAAAAATCACTTCTATTGATCAATAACAGTCTAAATTATATTCAATACATGCTAATAAAGAAGACAGAAGTATTTTAAATATTAGGAAAATTCATCCAAAGTTGTTAAAGCATATTTTAAATTATCATTTAAAGGCATGATAAATTCAACCATAATTCAGTCACTAAGAGCTCTAGTCTGATAAAATTCTACTGCAGTATTACAATTGTTTTTGAGAAGCTTAAAGAAATTTATAATGCTGTTAAGTCACATTACCCACTTTGCAAACTTTTGACGGATTACGCTGTTGGATAGCATTTACTTATTTTGTTGATGGAAACTAATGACCAGTTTTTTTACACAATTTTGTTAAAATCATAGAATGCCATGATGTTCTGTAGAACCAGAAATCACCTCCTTGGAATGACACCTGGGTATGTCCTGAATTTTCTGACCAAATTACTTCTTTTTTTAAAAAATAAATTTATTTATTTATTTTTGGCTGCGTTGGGTCTTCGTTGCTGCACCTGGGTTTCCTATAGTTGCAGCGAGCGGGGGCTACTCTTCATTGCGGTGCACAGGTTTCGCATTGCGGTGGCTTCTCTTGTTGCGGAGCATGGGCTCTAGGTGCACGGGCTTCAGTAGTTGTGGCACATGGGCTCAGTAGTTGTGGCGCAAGGGCTTAGTTGCTCTGTGGCATGTGGGATCTTCGCGGACCAGGGATCAAACCCATGTCCCCTCCACTGGCAGGGGGATTCTTAACCACTGCGCTACCAGGGAACTCCCTGACCAAATTACTTCTGAATATATGTATTGATTTATAAAACTTTAGAGACAGGAAATTGAATGTCTGAAACCAAAGTTATTATTCCTCCCCTATACTTTTTCTTTCCTGCTCTAGCTGGGGACCTGAGAATTCCCCACAATTCATCCTCCTTTTCGTCCCACACGGCCAGTCACCTAGTGTCATAAGGACGCCATCTGAACAGCTTCCAAACCCTGCTCTTGGTGTCTTTCTTCAGGCTTTCATGTTTTCTTGCCTGCTGTTGCTCTAATCCCTAACTCCTTGTGAAACTGAGCAGGACCCTTTGGGGCTCCTGGGCATGGAAGCCTTTCTGCGTCCCCCATTTCTTTGATTACAGGAAATAGGCTTCATTCAGCCTCCATGACCTTCCCTGAGTTCCAAAGGGCAGGTTCAAACAGTTGCTAATCAGGGAAAGGAGAGGATGCAGAGACAAGAGAAGAGCAGTCAAGAAACAAGAGTGCAGCCTTGGGGCAGGGTCCTGGTTCCCCCTCAAGGGGTACACATCACAATATCTTTGAGCTGTTTTGCAGATACTGAAACCCAGTATCTGCAAAACAGCTACTGTTTTGGGAGAAGTTAAAGGTATGCTGCCCACAGGCATGTAGACCCCAGACCCGTTGGAACCGGATGGCTGATGATGCCGACTCCTGATGACCTCACCACCAACCAATCAGAAGAGTGTCCACGAGCTGACCACGCCCTGCTCCTTGAACATTATAAGACTCCTCACTACCCCGTCCAGGTCAGGACACACAGTATTGAGGGCATTAGCCCTCTGTGGCCCCCTTTGCCTGGCAAAGCAATAAAGCTATTCTTTTCCACTTCACCCAAAACTCTGTCTCCGAGATTTAATTCAGTGTCGGGGTACAGAGGCCGGATTCAGCTTCACTCTCTTCCCACTTCACTGTGTTTTTCATTTTACTGCTAACATTATTTTCTCTAAGACTCAAATCTAATCATTTGACTGCCTCACTTACAAACCTCCAGGGCTCCTTGCTGTCTATAAGGGAAACTCCAAACCTCTTAAAACGGTCTAGGAAGCTTTCACCACATTGCACCCAGCCTGCCTCTCCGAGTCTGCTGCTTTTGGATGTTTACTTGAAACCAGGTCCCCCTAAAACTGCGTTCCTCTGCCGAGTTTATAACCTCTCTATCCAAAATAGAACATTATTCCCTTTCTTGTCCAACACCTGTTCTCCTCAAGATTGAGGAGTATCAAAGAAAAGGGGGAAATTGTAACTGATCAGGACCCAGTGGGACCTTCCTGGGATGGACCTGTCCCTCATATCCTCTGCTGTAGCTCCTCTCTTAAGTACCTATACCTGGAGAGTAGTATCTCATGCATGTTTCCTGAGTTTTTCGGATGCTAAAACCACCACCAAATGGAAGAAATGAACTACTTGATGATCATGAGCCCCCAGACCTACTGGTGCCTAAGGATTGATCATCATTAACCAGAGAATTGTGCATGAGCTGATCACAGACCCTGGGACACCCCTCCCTCACCTTGCCATTAAAAATGCTTTGCTGAAACCTTTCAGGGAATTCCAGGTTTTAGAGCAGAGATTCTTATGTGGTAATCATTTCATGATGTATGTAAGTCAGATTGTTATACTGTATACCTCATATAGTGCTTTTTGTCAATCATATCTCAATAAAATTGAAAGAAAAAAATTAAAAAACTTAAGCAAGGAAAAAGAAATTAAGCAAGTATCACATCTATAATTATTAAATCTGAGTGATGTGATTATGGGGTTCATTATAATATTTTTATATATGATTGAAATTTTTCATAATAAAAATTTTCCAAAGTTAAAAAAAAGTTAAAAACATCCATGTTTCTTCATTCTCAACTTTCTGTGATCATCAAGCTGATGGAAGTGAGCTGATACTGCTGCTCTATTATAGCTATTTTCCATAATTGGTCAGAAATTTCACATTTTATTAACAGTTTTCTGCACCTTTCCCAATAGCATGAATTATTAAGTTTTTGTATTCATGGCCCATATGCTCAGGAAAATTATATTTGGCATGCCCAGAAAAGTCAGACTAAGATCTTGGAGTAGATTAGAATAGAGTTAGATTGAGTGAGGGTATTAAAATATGCAACATATCAGAGTTCATTTCCTAAAAGGAATCGTTAAGACCCAAAATCTCATCCAGTTCTAACTATAACACATAAATAAGGTTACCTTTAGGTTTTTAAGCATCAGGGGAAAATTAGGATCTGCTAATATTGGATGGTAAAAAATTTTCTTTTTTGTACTCATCCTGAACAAGCTAATTTGATTTACTTCAGGATATTCAGGGCATGGTTAATGGCATATGAAAGATAACAAAGAGAAATTTTCTGGATCTGGAATGATAACAAATTTAAGTTTATTAGATTAGGAATTTTTCATGGTATGACTTTAAAAAAATATGTGGATTTTTAAATGCCCAGGGAATATAGATATATAGTTTACATGCAGAATCATTGGATGTCTTTTTATAATCCTCTCATATTCTCAATCAAATACATTTTTATATGATTTCTGTTCATATCTTGTTATGTTTATTCCTAGGATGACTGGGTATTTGGATGGATGGACAGGTGGGTGGATGTTTTATATCTCTCATGATTATGCTCTAAATGAGACATTTTCCTTTCTTTTGTTTTTTCAAGTTGCTTTTTAAAGTGTAGCATATTCACGAATTTTACTCATGGTAAATTCACATGCACATAATGTATATTTTAAAAAATGATCGGGATAACTAATCTGATCTTTCTCAAAAGCCCAGACTTGTTTATCATGGAAAAATAATAATTTTAATACTTTAAGTTAAAAAACTTGGTCTATTCTGCTACCTAAGTAGTCCTTTTAAATCATGCTCTTAATTTCCAGACCTGTCTCTCCTGGCTTCTTTCTAAGTGACATCTGGGCCTATGGCCTTGGGGAAAGCGAAGGTTATGTGACCCCATGAAGGGAATAGTCAGGATTCTGCCATGTGTTCTCAAAGGGAATGCTTCTGTATATCTGCTTGTTGTTCATTCTGGGGCATTCCCTACTGAAGTCAGCCACTAGAACTTATGATCTATCTCTCTCAGCTTGGTGAAGACAACTGGTAACTCTCCTAGTGATTGGGCCAAACTTTGGCTTGGCTGCCATATTCACCTCCAGCTTTTAGGTCATCTCATCCCTCATGTGGTAGGTCCCAAAGCAGGGATGGTGGCTTTCAGCTTGGCTGACTTCTGATACACCTCAAGGATCTAAAGGAAGTTCTATATCCCACTGATGTAACCTAGAAATCAGAAAAGATAAACATCAGGGATTTTACCTGCCAAATTTAGTTTGATGGTTATAGAGATGGGGGATACTGTTATTGAAATGGGTTTCCTGATTTCAGTGGGAATAATAGAATTCTGAGGATGAAGACAGGAGCAAAATCTGGCAAAATCCCTAGAAAGGAATGGTACCATAATAGTAGTGAAGCTGGATTAATAATCAGAGTGAATTGACCCTCAGAATTTTGAAAGCTATACATTGAGAAGTCCCCTAGACCAAACTCAGAGGTCAGTCTGTTGAAGTCTTTCCTGGTCTGAATAACTGGGGGGAAAATCTGAACACAGATGATTTGCAACACTATACTCAGACCTCCTTAGTTAAGTGGCAACTGGGTCCCCTTAAAGAAGGACCATGTTATGACCTCTCAGGTTTGGAATGTGATTCTCCAGACATCCCCAAGGACACCTGAGACCATTTACTAATGTGATTCTGACTTGGGGCAAGGGGCGTGTTTAGACGTTGGGAGCAATACTGAATATTCACTTTGAATTAGTGTTTTTTTGGATTTGCAATGCTTCTGTGGTCCACTGGTCATTGGAGTTTCATGAAAATCCAGTGAGAAATGGAGTTTTGTCCCAAGTCTATCTTATGGTAGGCTCAGAAGGTCAGTGAACCAATCCTGTAGATATTTCCAAGCTTCTGGGTATATAGTTGTCAGAATCCCCACATTGACTCTCTGATTAATGAAGTTAGGACTTTTCTATTAGGTAGGATCAAGTGAAAGACACTGGAGTGTCCCTTCCCTATAAAAACCATAACACAAAGTGATACAGCATCCATGGGCGAGTCATAAAAATGAATGCAACTTTTAAGTACTGGAAGATTTAACGGCGTGGGGGTACTCTCTTTCATATCCTCATTTGAAGTCCATGCTTGCCTCAGTTGAAAGTAGATAGATTTTTTTAAGAGCGACAGGCTATTGAAAACTTAACAGTGACTTTAGAAATAGCAGTTGTTTCAGTTGTTCTAGATGTTGTTGTTGTTGTTTTTTAATCCTGGAAGGAACTAACATAGACCCTGGCATCTGTGCTTCAGTCTGGATGTTATATTGATGTGTATTCCAGTTAACTAATCCTCTCTTCTGCTGTGTCAAACCTGCTGTAAGAAATCTATAGAGTTCTCAAGTTTAGTTGCTGTATTTTTAATTTCTAGAATTCCCATTTAATTCTTTTTAAAATAAATTTATTTGGTTCATAAAATCCTCCCAAATGTACTAATCACAGCTATTTTAAACTATATGACTAATTATTAATAACCAAGTCACCTGTGGGTATATTCTACTGCCTACTTTTTTCTACTGGTCCTGTTTCTTGATATGCCTCATAATTTTTTATTCAAGTCTGTACTTTGTGGAAGAAACATTGTGGGTGCTCTGGGTGATGTTGGGACAGGTCAGCTGAATCTAGTCAAGGACTGAACTGACCCAAACTTGGTCTTCGGAAGCTCAGTCTATTTCTGATTTCCCTTTACTTTTAGGGTGTAGCCTGCCAGCATTTTCAACAGACAGCCTAGTATTGACTCCTTGGGAGGCAAGTCCCAAATTCCAGATTTAATCTGGTCAGCACCACGAGACCGCCAGGAACCTCTCTCTGCATTACCTGGGCTTTCTGCCTGGGTTTTTAACCTCCTGGTCTGGGCAGCTTGAGAATTCAGTAAATGTCTTTGGAGGAAACCAATAAGTTTCACATCTCTGCGTTACCTTTCTCTGGGATCTCAAACCTTCTGCTTTTGACTGCCTCTCCAGCACTGAATTCTGATTCTTTCCCCTCAGCCCTGTGAGATTGCCAAAGCCTTGCTGATTTTTCTACCTCTTTGCAGCGTTTATTTTCTTGTATTCCCAGCCTTTTGCTTCTGCTCCAGGAATCAGCATATGCCCCCAGAGGAAAGGCAACATGCAGAAGATCAGCTCACATCTTGGGCTTTCCTTCCCTCTGGCCTCACCTTTAAGGTCTGACTGCCTGTCAACTCTTCATTAACTTCATAAAGATGTACTTTGTGTTGTCATCTTATTTCTCTAACCCTTGATGGAATCATTGTTTCCACATGTTACTTCATCACAGATAGTTGCATAAGTTCTGATTTAGTCTAGAGCCAGTTCATCACCATTTAAAAACATCCTAGATAATTCTCAAGTGAAGCCCAAGTTGAAATACACACTTTTTCTATTTGTTTCTCCATATTACATAAGGATAATTTTATTGCATTATATTTTCATTTAAAAATTTAATTTTCATGAACTTTCAAATTGATATACATAGAGTTGAATAAACGTATCCCTTACAATTCTTTTACTTTCCTTTTTATCTGCAGTTATTTTCTGTTATCTTGGTTTTTTGTTTGTTTGTTTTGTTTGTTTTTTTTTTTAATTTATTTATTTATTTATTTTTGGCTGTGTTGGGTCTTCGTTTCTGTGCGAGGGCTTTCTCTAGTTGCGGCAAGTGGGGGCCACTCTTCATCACGGTGCGCAGGCCTCTCACTATCGCGGCCTCTCTTGTTGCGGAGCACAAGCTCCAGACGCGCAGGCTCAGTTATTGTGGCTCACGGGCCTAGTTGCTCCGCGGCATGTGGGATCTTCCCAGACCAGGGCTCGAACCTGTGTCCCCATGCATTGGCAGCAGACTCTCAACCACTGCGCCACCAGGGAAGCCCCTGTTATCTTGTTTTTAATATTTATATTGTACCTTGTTATTGCTTAATAGTCATATAGATACTTATTCATTTTATTTTCTAAATATTAGCTCTTGATTCATTTATTATCTCTATTTTTTCTTATTTGTTATATTCTAATTTTTAGTTTGTTAAATCTATTTTTTCCTTAGTGTGTCTACTTGTTTTCCATAATTATTTTAATTGAATATTAATTTATTTATTTTATTATTTCTTATTAATTAACATAAGCACTTAAGGCTATGGACTTTTTTTGAACATGAATATAGCCATATCCCATAGGTACACTTACATACTAGTTTCAATTATCATTATTTTCTCTAAAATTGAAACTGTGGTTATTTGGCCCTTAGCAATCTGTCCAGTGGGTCTACATTAAGAATAACATTGAATGATTTATGAATAATGTTTTGTTTCAATGGAACTTTTGACAGGGAATAGTTTCTATAATTTTGTGAAACGGAAATTAGTCCAATTTTTGAGTAGCAAAGGGATCCAGAATGACACAGTCTAAGAAGATACTCGGTTTTGATTATAGGTGTTCTTAGAAAATGTGATGCAGGCCACCATTTAGAATATAAATTGAATAATGTTGGTCTTATATCAGTGCTGGGAACTGGCCATGGCTGTCCAGACATTGTCCCCTCACAGTCCAGGGAAGTGAGCTTCAGCGTCCTCTGGAAATCTCAATAACCCTTGTCTTCAAAGAACTGGCGGTAAAATACAGATTTGAGTTGAAAGTCATGTTTATTTCTCACTATTGTTTAGTCCTTGTCACTCAGTGACTTAACAGCTCTCCAGAGATGAATGTTAATCAAAATATTTTTTGCAAAAAGGAACACAGATTTCTTTGAAAGGAAGAAGTGAAGGTCACAGAGAGACTTTTCAGTCCTTGAGATTTTCCTTTGCTTTTTTTTTTCCCCACTAAGTGATTTGCTGCCATAGTTCCTCACTTTCCTTCTTCCTACCAAAACTTTCCATGTGCTTTTAGATTTTAGTATTACCTGATGATGGCCATTCTGACCTGTGTGAAGTGATACCTCATTGTAGTTTTGATTTGCATTTCTCTAATAATTAATGATGTTGAGCATCTTTTCATTTGCTTTTTTGCCATCTCTATGTCTTCTTTAGAGAAATGTCTATTTAGACCTTTCAAGCATTTTTTAATTGGGTTGTTTGTTTTTTTGATATTGAGCTGCTTGAGCTGTTTGTATATTTTGGAGATTAAACCCTTGCTGGTCGCTTCGTTTGCAAATATTTTCTCCCATTCTGTGGGTTGTCTTTTCATTTTGCTTATGGTTTCCTTGCTTATGTGTAAAAGCTTTTAAGTTTAATTAGGTCCCATTTGTTTATTTTTGCTTTTATTTTCATTACTCCAGGAGGTGGATCAAAAAAGATATTGCTGTGACCAAGGTGATTCTGGTTATTTTTAATACATTGGTTGCTATGGAGGGCATGACATTAGGATAAAGGAAAGGAAAAAGCAGTTGCCTGAAAGTAAAACAAAGCAAAAATAGCCCTTCAAATGAATTCTTATCTAGAGGTAAAACAAAAATATTTGCTGCCTTACTGTGATCTAAGGCCCATCCATAATTGACATTGGAGTGAAGGCCATTTTTGGTGGGTTGCAGGTGGTTTCATTTTGGACACTTAATTGGGGCAATAATGTATTGCTCACTTTCTGAAGCATGCTTGGTTTGAGCTGTGGTCAATAAGGAGTGAGGCAGAGAACAGAGTCCTTGGAAGAACAAATCTCTCTTTTTTTAAAGCTATCTTGACTTTTAGATATCCTAGCTGTCATATATTCATTCCTGAGGAAATCACACAGGACAACCACCCAATTTACTCTTTTCTTTTTATTTATTTATTTATTTATTTATTTTGGCTGCGTTGGGTTTTCATTGCTGTGCGCGGGCTTTCTCTGGTTGCGGCAAGCGGGGGCTACTCTTCCTTGCGGTGTGCAGGCTTCTCATTGCAGTGGCTTCTCTTGTTGCGGAGAATGGGCTCTAGGTGCACAGGCTTCAGTAGTTGTGGTGTGCAGGCTCAGTAGTTGTGGCTCGCAGGCTCTAGAGTGCAGGCTCAGTAGTTGTGGCGCACGGGCTTAGTTGCTCCATGGCATGTGGGATCTTCCTGGATCAAGGCTCGAAACTGTGTCCCCTGCATTGGCAGGCGGATTCTTAAGCACTGAGCCACCAGGGAAGCCCCCCAATTTATTCTTTAATTTACTCTCAAGTCACTCTGGAAGAGGCTGAAGGGGATCACTGGGTCTGCAGAGCACGGGAAATCACAGCATAAAAGAAACAAAGTGATTCTACTCAACAGAAAGTCTTCATGAGCTGTTTCAAGATATTGTAACAAAAACGAACTCTGTTATGTGTTTCGGATAGATGTAAGATCTTGAAAGAAGTAATTACAGAAGTAATTTCTGGAGGCCTTAGGACACTCAACTACCAGCTGGACTGCTTTTCTTCCTTTTCATTTCTTGATAGGCCAATCCATATTATACATAGATGATTTTCTTTGCAAAACAGAAATAGAGACACAGATGTAGAGAACAAACATATGGACACCAAAGGAGGAAAGGGGGAGTGGGGGGAATTGGGAAATGGGGATTGACATATATACACTATTGATATTATGTATAAAATACGTAACTAATGAGAACCTACTCTATAGCTCAGGGAACTCTACTCAGTGCTCTGCGGTGGCCTAAATGGGATGGAAATCCAAAAAAGAGATGTATGTATACGTATAGCTGATTCACTTTGCTGTATAGTAGAAACTAACACAACATTGTAAAGCAACTATACTCCAATAAAAATTAATTATAAAAAAAGAAGTTAAGAAGCATACATGATTATGACAAAAATAGAGGGAGTTGAAATAACTTGTTGGTAAACAGAGGGTATTGTCTTTGTACGTCTACAGAATATTAAAAAATAAAAGAGACTGTAAGAGAACCTCCAAGTTCTGGCAGACTCCTCTTTGAAGCCTTGGTTTTTCCTTTTGTTTTCTGTCCCTTTCCACTATGGAATTTGAGAGATTCCAGTGACAGAGAGATCAAGGTCAGAGGTGAAATGTTTTAAGGTAAAAGTATGCAGCTAAAGAGGACCTATCTAGGCTCTTGGGAGGAAAATCCATTGGTTTGCAAGCAATATAACTTGCTTGTCTCTCGCTTGCTCTCTCTCATTACCTGTCCCCCACTCGCCACCGCTTCTGGTTTTCTGGACAATCTCCTTTCCACATACGAAATTCCCAAAAGGAGATGGTAAACTTGTAGACTGATGGGCTTCATTCTTTCCCTAAACTCCTCTCCCCCTTCTTATCCTCATCCTGCCCTTCCACACATCTTACCCCACAC
The DNA here is from genome assembly GCF_009873245.2 of Balaenoptera musculus. NCBI lineage: Eukaryota > Metazoa > Chordata > Mammalia > Artiodactyla > Balaenopteridae > Balaenoptera > Balaenoptera musculus. The sequence continues at coordinate 763,553 of NC_045788.1, read as the reverse complement.
CTAGAGAGCAGTAGGAACAAACACTAATTATTTTTTCAAATGATCAGATAACATATCACTTTTACATTCAAATGAGTATTTTGACCTTCACTGTGACTTCTCGTGGTGCTACAGATGTTACAGTAATGATGGTGGTGCTGAAGTCATTTTGAACCCTCCACTTTATGGACCTCCTTCTGATCCTACAGCAGGGTTTTGAACGGTCCTTTCAAGGGGCAAAAATCTTCATTGACTCAATACATACCTACAGTGAACCTACTATGAAGCTGTACTTACATGGAGTGCAAGCGTCATCTCCACTGCCTGCAGCCGCCCTGAAGACCTGGGTCACACTTTCGCAGAGAGTGCAGAACACATTACTCCACTGAAGTTGTCCTGTTCTCTCCCGCGTGCCTGTCCTTACAACTCTTGAACACAAAATTCTCTTAACATATCTATTATGGAGCTTATCATTAGGAGAATACACACATACCTAAAAGATGATGTTACACCCTCAATGGCTTTTGTGTTACATACGGCGAAAATTGTGTTTTTCATTTTCTTGCCAAAAAGTTAAATATTTACCAAACCAACACTTCTGACACCTTCTAATTCACTTTGATTTTTTAATCACTTGCACTTGTTTTGAAAGATAATTCAAATAAATCGGGACTCGATTTAAGTAGACCTATTGCTTTGAGGTCAGCTACAGCTCTGCAATTCTTATACTGTTTTGCCTTTGTTGCTGTTGTTGATCATGAGATGATTCAAGGGAAGGGAGGAATAGGAGCAAGCATAATTACACCTCTGCTTTGGGACATTTGCAAACTGGAGTGCTGTACCTGGGCACAGAATTGTTCTTTCCCTCACACATTTGAGGAAGAAATGAAGAACAGCTAAGAGAGAATGTTAGGAGCCATAAGAATTATACTGACTGTTTGGTTATTTCCATACTCTGCTATTTGGTAGAGTGTTCTTTAATTGATTCCTGGAAGTATATTCAGACCTGTGTCAGTCTGGATTCTCTGAGAAGCAGACTCAGTAATGAGCACAGGATGTCTTTGTAAAAGATCAAGACGGAGGAAACAAGGATGGTGCAGGGCGAACCCCAGACTATTATGCAGACTTGACAAAGGTTCAGTCAAGTGTCAACCCGATGGGGAGCCCCACAGCAAAGGTCATCCTTAGGAGGAGTCTTGTTTGGGGAAGAAATAGCTAAGCCCTAGACAGCCACTATGATCGGTCATTGGCTAGAGGGTCTACAAGAAGTCCATGGCCTCAGCTCAAGCTCCTGTAGGTACCACAGCTGGAGTCTGTCAGCCAACCTCCTCCCTTACGACTGGATGGTAAAGTCTTTCTTGAAGGAGATGCGAGCGGCGCATCTCCATGGCTGCCATGGTCCCCAAGTGTGTCCTTAAGCTTGGGGTCCTCCCTCCTCTGGGGTCACAAGAACTTGCAGCATCCCTCACCTTGGGTAAAGATGTCCCACACAAACACAGAGAAGAAGGAACTGTACAGTCTTGACTTCTGAGTTCCCAAATAATCTCTTTTTTTCCTGCAATTTTCTTTCTTTTTTTTTTTTTTTGACCACGCCACATGGCTCGTGGGATCTTAGTCCCCTGACCAGGGATCGAACCTGGGCCTCCTGCATTGGGAGTGCAGAATCCTAACCACTGGACCACCAGGGAAGTCCCCCAAATAATCTTTTGATATGCATGGCTGTGACAATTACTTGAGAGAAGGGTCATTGTGTATATCAAAAGCCTGTCATACCCGACGAAAAAGAGAATAGGACAATTCTGTGACCAGAGAAAACTGTTGCCCCCTTCAAAATGGGGAGGAAGGAAAGTGAAAGAAATTAAAGCACGTGGCTGTTTCCTGGTCGGGAGAAGGACAAGTGGGATAGAGGACAGACAGAGGAGAGGGCTGAGAGCCTGACCTGGGACAGCACCACACGGGTCCTCGGACTCTTGCCAACAGGCTGAGAATCCAGCTTGCACACTGCTCCACAGGCCTTCAGACCAAGGGAAAGGAAGTCTTCTCCTAACTGGTCTGCCCAGAAGAGGTGCATCTTGGCAGTTCATCCACAAAGAAGGGACACGTTTTCTCTAATTTGCACAAAGTTCCTTGTACACCAGCAGGGGCCAGTGCATTGCTTTCTGGATGGAGTCTGAGAAAATCACAAGGTCTCAGAAGCCTCTCCATCCAAGGAAGTCCAGGTGAGGAGAGAATGAATGCCAGATGGGCTGTTTATGATCCGGGGCCTGAAGCTTCCTCATCAGGTCCTGTAGCACACTGCCGGGAAGTCTAAAATTTCTCCCTTCCATGCACACTGCAGTACTAAGGTTGTCCTGAAGCTGGAAGACCTGGAGAGGTCTTAAAGGAGAAAAAGGAACTTATTCTGGAGGAGTAAGGAACCAAGAATCAAAGAGCATATGAGAATTAGTGGATCACAAGTGGATAAATAGTATTGATCCATCATTGTTCCCTCCAAGTATTCCATGAACCCTGGGGACTCAGCAATAGCTCTGGGGAGAAATGGGAAGGATATTATACAGACAGAGACTCTCTTATATGAGTGTGATTACTTAAATTCAATGAGTTTAGGGACTTCCCTGGTGGGCCAGTGGTTAAAATTCCATGCTTCCACTGCAGGGGGCACATGTTCAATCCCTGGTCAGGAAACTAAGATCCCGCATGCCGTGTGGTGCGGCTGAAAAAAAAAATAAATAAATAAATAAATAAATAAATAAAATAATAATAAATTCAATGAGTTTAAATGTCTGCCATCCAGAAGAATAGGGACCCAAAGGGGTTGAGTGGTAGAAAAATTAAAGATATACATTTGTCTTCACACCTGCGTTTGTGACCTGAAAAATTAGAGCCTCCTATTAATTAATAACCGAGGTTCCAAGTTGATGTGAATTGCCCAAGGTCCTCAAAGTAGTTAAGTGGAAAAACAGTACTCACACTCAGGCTTTTTGGCACCAACCGCAGTGTTCTTTAACTTACCACGTTCTCTCTGCAACCTGTTAGGAAACTGAAGTAGCACTGTGCAGGGTTTGGCACACAGCAGGTGCTAGATAAGTGCATGCTAGTGAATGCTAATTGACTCATTTGTTGCATCCCTGAAGTTCCAATTAGCTGCACACACAAAGCTGAAAGGCTTTAGTCCTGGGTTTTAATTAGCAAACCAGGATAAGCCTAAGTACTTTAGAGCAGCAGTCCCCAACGTTTTTGGCACCAGGGACGGGTTTTGTGGAAGGCAATTTTTCTATGGACGGGTGGCAGGACGGGTGATTCAGGCGGTAATGCAAGCGATGGGGAGCGGCAGATGAAGCTTTGCTCGCTCGCTGCTGACCTCCTGCTGTGCAGCCAGGTTCCTAACAGGCCACAGAGCAGTACCGGTCCGTGGCCTGGGGGCTGGGGACCCTGCTTTAGAGAAAGGGAGAAAGGCAGTTGAAACTGGGATTTTAAATGATCAGAACCACTGATCTGTTTACACACATGATGCCAGAATCTGGCTGGTGAATATTACAGGAGCATTTTTTTTTAACATCTTTATTGGAGTATAATTGCTTTACAATGGTGTGTTAGTTTCTGCTGTATAACAAAGTGAATCAGCTATACGTATACATATATCCCCATATCCCCTCCCTCTTGCGTCTCCCTCCCTCCCTCCCTATCCCACCTCTCTAGGTGGTCACAAAGCACCGAGCTGATCTCCCTGTGCTATGCGGCTGCTTCCCACTAGCTATCTATTTTACATTTGGTAGTGTATATATGTCCATGCCACTCTCTCACTTCGTCCCAGCGTACCCTTCCCTCTCCCCAAGTCCATTCTTCAGAACCTTTTTTTTTTTTTAGATTCCATATATACGTGTTAACCATAATTCCAAAGGAGTCATGTACCACAATGTTCATTACAGGAGCATTTTAACAGGCAAAGTGCTGTACACAGAGCTGGAACCCTGAAACTACAACTCTGAATGTCCATCTCTTTCCTGTGAGAACACCACCTACCACTGAGCCCAGACAGCAGGCCACTCAGTTCTGAGTCTATTTTAGCTTGGAGTACCCACCCCCACCCGCCACTGCTGTTTACCTCCCAGCCATGAAGTCTGGGAACCAGACCAATTTATTTTATATTTCAAATGCAAAGGGTTTAGAATAACTACACTGATTCACAAAGTCAATTCTACTTTAACTCAGACACATACACAAACACACACAAAGGATAATGTGCACTTGCTGAAAGATTTCTTAATTTACAGATTCATTTTACTTTATTTTATTTTTATTTTTTTAAAAATTTATTTATTTTTTATTTATTTATTTTTGGCTGCTTTGGTTCTTCATTGCTGTGCGCAGCTTTCTCTAGTTGCAGAGAGCAGGGGCTACTCTTCGTTGCGGTGCGTGGGCTTCTCATTGCGGTGGCTTCTCTTGTTGCGGAGCACGGGCTCTAGGCACGCGGGCTTCAGTAGTTGTGGCACAGGGCTTAGTTGCTCTGTGGCATGTGGAGTCTTCCCCGGCCAGGGCTCGAACCCATGTCCCCTGCATTGGCAGGCAGATTCTTAACCACTGTGCCACCAGGGAAGCCCCTACGGACTCATTTTAAAAGCTACAAATTTAGTGCTTAAAATGAAGCTGTACAGAAACACAAACAACCCAAATGTCCATCAACAGGGGAATTGATAAAGAAACAGTGGTGCATTCAGACATGGAATGCTACACAGTAGTATAAAAGAATACACTACTTAACTTTGTACATAATAGTATATAAGTATATAATAGTACAAAATAGCATGGATGAATCTCAAACAGTTGTGATGAGCAAAAGAGGCCAAGTTGCAAAAAGCAAAATCGTACATTTATGTAAAGTTCTAGAACGGGCAAAACAAGTATTTAGGGAAAAATAACAGAAAAGTGCTTGCTTCTAGGGTGAAGGCTGCCCGAAAAAGGGCAGGCGGGAACTTTCTGAATGATAGAATTGTCTATTTAGGATCTTTGAATATTACTGTATCTAAATTATACCTCAATAAAAAGAAATTAACTGAATTTTAAAAAATGAAGCTCTAATAAAGGATTGGAGAAACAGTTGCAGGTGAAGATGTCACAAGACAGCTACAACGGTGATTGCCATGGTTTGCATTGTCTCCAAGGCCACATCTACTTTCTCTGGCAATGCTGGACTCCATTGAAGAAAGTGTTGAGTAGTTTTCTTAGTGGACAGATATTAGGTAATACAACATTTTGGATAATTTGTCACTGGCTATGTGGAGGATATTTTAAGTCATTTTTAATATAGAAAGCTGATTATAGTGTACTTTACACAGCTAAGAATATGAGATCAGAACAGGTATTTGCCATAAAAAACAACTGAATATTGTTTTTTTTTCAAATCACTCACCCCCTATTTTATTTTTTGGCTCTAGGGTGATTTTCTTAAATTGAGGTATAGTTGATTTACAATATTATATAAGTTTCAGTTTATTATAAGTTATATAATCTATGTGAGCCACATAGATTCACAGTTTTAAAGATTATATTCCATTTATATTATTATAAAATACTATATTCCCTGTGTTGTAGAATGTATCTTTGTAGCTTATTTATTTTATACATAGTAGTTTGTACTCACCCTCTCTTTTTAAAAGAAACTTGGCATCAAAGATTCCAGCTGAAGTTGTGGTATTTTAGAGTTTGGAGTTGACTCCTGCTTTGTTATTTAACTTTCTGATCTTGCATATAATAGTACCTAGTCTGGGTTATTATAACGGATCAAAGCAAGTGCCATATATATAACAGTGCATTGTAAATCATAAAGCACCATACAAATGTACACTATTATGGCCATTATTACTACTTAAATTAATATGGAAACCTCAACTGGAATTTTTACCATTAAGTTAGAAGGCTGAGGATACCTTAATTATGACATGTTAAATAGACATACTGTGCTCCTACAGTGACTTCAACTGATTTTATGGAAAAATTGTAACTTGTTTACATTTGACCATATATATTTCCTCATCCTTACCCCACACTCCAGCACAGTTTCCATCTGCCCCAATCTTTGGCAATAAGCCACAGAAAAGCACGATGATGTCTTCCTTTAAACCATATTTGGACAAGGACCAGGGTGGGAGGGGTGGACGTGGAGGTGCAGCATGAAGAGAAGGATTCTTCGGCCCCTTTAAATCACTGCCTTGGCTTGTTTCAATGTCAGATACTCAGGATTTTCATTTTTGCTGAGTCAGCTCATTTGCTTTTTTTTTTTTTTTTCCCCTCCAATTATTTTTTGATAGCTGCATTCACCGAACAAATTTTACTTTAGCTCCATTAAAAAAAGGAGGACCAGGTAAATAGAATTTGACACCATCTGCTTGGAAAGCAGTCATGATGTATCAGTGCCTTTTTCTAGATGATAAAAACTTGGAAATGCTAAGTGCAGATTGAAAGCAATATTCTTGTAATTAATGCACAGGCGTCTAAGGCACTGCTGGTAAGATGGACAAGGAAATGTGAAGGCTGCATGTCACTGCCTTAGGCTTTAGAAAATCAAAGAACTCCAGTGAGAGAAGGCGTTCCTCCAGTTTTCTGGCTTTTCGTTTGTAATCCATATGAAGCATCTGAGCGCATTTAGTGCACATTATTTGTCAAATACTTCTAGGACTTGTAGAATTAATCAAAGAGAACGCGTTTTGTAATGCCTGTGCAAGCATAGCGGTTCTCTTCATAAGAGAAAATACTGTCCAAATTCAAATTTTGTAGGCAGGTATGGCTGATAACTTGGTGTTAAGATGAGAAGCAAAATGGCATAGTGTTTTCAAGTGTGGGCTCTGTAATTTAGTAGAATTCTGTCCAGCTATTTATTCTATCATTTCCTTGTTATGCGATCCACAATTAACTAAAATCTTATAAGCCTCAGTTTCTGTATCTGTAAAATGGGTATATTCGCAGTAGCTGTTTCAGTTATTGATTGCTGTGAAGCAAACCACCCTACAACTTGGTGGCCAAAAACTATAATTTATTATGTGATAACGTGGGATAACTAGGTGGCTCTTTTACTTCACGTAGTATTAGATGTGACATCAGCTTAGGTCTTAGGAAGGCTCTTGTCATCTGGCGACTAGACTGAGAACTCAAGAGTTATTGAGCTGTTGACTGGGGGTCTGTGGTTCTTCTCCACATGGCATGGCATCTTAGTTCCAAGAAAGAGCATTCCAAGAAGAAAGTGGAAGCTTTCAGGCCAGTTAAGGGCTAGGCTCAGAGTTGGCACTGCACCATTTCCACTGTACTCCACTGATTGATTGTGAAGATTAAATAAAATTTGAGCATTTTATACAGATCTTAGTTCCAAGATCTGGAACTACCAAGCATTTATTCAGTTGTTGCTTTTTTTTTTTTTATAAATGTATTTATTTATTTTTGGCTGCTTTGGGTCTTCGTTGCTGTGTGCAGGCTTTCTCTAGTTGCTAGAGCAGGGGCTACTCTTCGTTGTGGTGCATGGGCTTCTCATTGCGGAGGCTTCTCTTGTTGCAGAGCACGGGCTCTAGGCGCGTGGGCTTCAGTAGTTGTGGCTCGTGGGCTCTAGAGCGCAGGCTCAGCAGTTGTGGCGAACCGGCTTAGTTGCTCCGCGGCATGTGGGATCTTCCTGGACCAGGGCTCGAACCCATGTCCCCTGTATTGGCAGGCGGATTCTTAACCACTGTGCCACCAGGGAAGTCCTATTCAGGTGTTGTTAATGTTGATATTATGCCAGTACAATTATAATTTAGATTATAGGAGATGGCATTATGGCATCTAAAATTAAGGCTTGGGAGACAAACTATATACAGTGATGACATATTTAAAATCATTTAAAAAATCAAAATGGAGTAACTGTGGTTCAGACACCCAAAAGGGAGCCAGGTGGCCATTGTGGATGTGCTTTCAGACACATTCCTCCATTATTTAGAACTTGTATTTTCTGAACTGTATCAAATTTAGGGACACACTAGCCATTTTCACGACAGTATCTGCTAGCTGCAACCCCACCCTTGGCTTTTGCAACTATGTAATCATTTTGAACCCAAACCCGTCCTTGCTTAGCAAGCACCTTTACTTCTTGCCAGCTCCAATCTAGCTTTTGACAAACAGTTTATGTGAGCTTGTGACCTTTTGTCGCCTTTATAAGCCTTCCCCATTTTGTATTCCAGCAGAATATAATTCAGGTGCTTTTGAATCTGTGTCTCCTGGGCTGCAGTCCTAACAAACCTCAAATAAATGCCTCTTTATTTCAGTCAGTCTTCGTTTCTGAAATTCTGGTTTAACAGTAGGCACCATGAAAGTAGGTCTTTAAAGATTACCTTGTCAACCACCCTCACTTGATAATTAGAGAAACTGAGACCCAAAGATAAGCATGACTTACTGAAGGTCACACAGCTCATGGTGGAGTTCGGTTTGAAAACTAATCTCCTACCTAGTTCATTATTCTTTACAGCAGGCAAATTTCTTTCCTTCTCCAGGGCCTCGGTTCCTCCATATGTAAATTGGGGTTAACAATGAAATGCTTTCCTTAAAGTGCCATTGTAAGGATGCAGTGAATTAATTAATGTAAAGTGCTTGTTACAATGTCTGACAATGAGTACATTCTCAATAACTGCTCCATACTACTTCTGCAACAGTTTTTCTGTGGCTATGAGAGAGTGACTGGGGTTCAGTGGATAACTTCAGACTTCCACCCACCAAGAAATCCCTCTGAACTCTTTAAAACTAGTCCCTTTCCAATATCTATTAATTTCCCTCCAATATAGCTTCAGAATCCACTCACTTCTCCCCATGCCCTATACTGCTACATGAATTAATATTCATGTAATTTCAAACTGAGGTCATTGCAACAGCCTCTTAGTTAATCTTCTAAGCCTCTAGGAGTTCTAAGACAATTTTTAAAATGTGAAATAATTCAATACAATAATAAGTAAATAAATGACATTTGTCTCAGGATCAAATGATGACAATATAATATAGTGAACACTATTGGATGCCTACCCAGCATGGATTGCCAACTTCTTTCTTCTTAATAGGAAAATCCTTTGTTATTTTGTTCAGATATCCACCCTTCCTCCCAGCAGTCAAATGCCTAAGGGAAAGTGAACCACTTCCTGGTCCAAAGAACGTTTGATTAGGTTAAGGGCAATTTTTCCCAAAAAGGGTCTTGACATTTTAGGTGGTACCATTCTTCCTTGTGAAAGGCTGTCCATGTATTGATGGACATTTAGCTGTCAAGATATTTCCTGCTAAATATTAAGAGCCATCTAGTCATGTGACAACCAAAAATGCCAAAGAGTATTATTGTCTAATTTGTGAACCACTAGTCTAAGGGTTCAGAGTAGGCATGTGATCCAATTCTGATGATTAAGAGGTAGAGAAAATTCTACTGAGGAATGCCTAGGAAAAGTTTCTTCACATCATCAAAAAGGCCACAAGAAGGGATGCCACTTTCCTCTCAATTATGTCATGTCTACACTGATCCCCTAAACTGCTACTTTGCTACCATCCTGAAAATGAAACCATCCCCAAGCTTGGTGGACTGAAGGAATAGCAAAACCCTGAGTTCTTGACTTTCTAAATCAAATAACTCTGAGACCCATACTATCTTGGGATTTTTTTTTATAACAAAATTTTAGCACTTAAACCAGTTTGAAGTGGCATTTCTGTTACTTGCTGCCGAAAGCACCTTAAATAATCTGTATAATATACTTGGTCCTTAAACCTACCTAGAAGAAAGGGGAATTTTCAACTAGAGAGCTCATTGTTTTTAAGAGGTAAAACCAAATCTGTATTACAAGGCATTTCTCTCTCTTTCTCCTCCTAATCCATTCAGAGAATTGATTTAAAAGCAGAGAAGAATCATTTGGAAAAAATAGCATGCAGCTTTGTTGGCTCAACAAAATATATATTGATTTCTTTGCTAGAGGGAAGGAGAAATAAGTTTCTATCTCCTACAACTTACTGGTCAGATTAGTCCTTTGCTATTTCTAGATTGAGCCATTATCTTCATGATTCCTCTTTTCTTTTAATAGAAGGTGACTACTTTTGGGGGCACCTGGACTGAAGGTCAACCTCAACTTTTAAGGGTCTTACTCAACAAAATAAGTCAAACAGATATTTTGGTTACCACAGGAAGGAAAATTTCTATCCAGAGAAAGAGCTCTCTGTATCTATAAGCAGAAGAAAGGAAGCACTAACTACTCTTTATAACCAATTTCACAGTTTAGGTTTGTCTTTGAATCACTAGCCACAGGTAGGGACTGTCTGTACAGCAGAAACCAGAAAGAGGTAAGCAGAGAAACTCAGCTGAAAGTAAAGGACTTCTGCAAGGTCAGTCTTTTCTTCTGCATAATTCAAGGTGTAACTTACATGAAAGTGCTGATTATAAAGCTGACTCATTGTTTTAGAACTTGGGCACAAATAGAAAATGCATCCTTTGATGTATTCCTTTTGGACAAGCCTTTGTGTAGTGGATCACAGTGGGCAAGGGTTTCGGTTCCCCAGGTCTTGAGTCTGTCCCTTGAAGAAGATAGGAAATTGGGCTGTAAACTTCTTCCTGGAACATGTAGAGGAGAGAAAAAATCTGCATTCCTTTGAAGACTGGCTACTCATCATGCATTCCTGAAATGTAGTCACTCTGTTTTAACTGCACTTGGATAATTGAGATTGCCTGGCAGTGAAAGGAGGAGGTGGAGCGAGAGGAAGAAGCTGGCTTGGGTGGCAGGAGTGAGGGCTGCAGGGGGGAGACTGGAGGACCTGAGGCTGTCCTCTAAGAGTCATAACCACCATCCCTCTCGCTCCGTCCTCGCACACAAAGAGCATCCCTGTGAGCCCACTCTACATGTAAGTGGGAACATCTCCCCCATCTCTAGCAAGCTCTATGGGTACCAGGAACAAACCAGACAGTATCCCACTAACATGATACAGTAGCTTTTCTAGATTTCTCAGCTTGCTCCAATATTTATCTGAGTGGGAATTAGAAGGTCTCTTTGCTGCTTTGTGTAAAACCGATTTATTTTCTCCTTTCATTCTTCAAAGGATTAATACTGTCTATTGTTTCTGGTAAAAATCAGTAGTGGATATTTGTCTTTTTCTTTTCTTTTTCCTCCCTCCCTTCCTTCCTTCCTCTTTTCTCTTCCTTCCTTCCTTCCTTTCTTTCTTTCCTCTCTTTCTTTCTCTCCTTCTCTCTCTTTCCTTCCTTCCTTCCTTCCTTCCTTCTTTCTTTCTTTCTCTCTTTCTTTCTTTCTTTCCTTCTCTCTCTCTCTTTCTTTTTTTTAATATATTTGACTGCCTTGCATCTCATACTTATTCCTATAACTGAGAGATTCCAGAGCCCAATTTTTGCTACAGAAATATCAAATTAGAGCCCTCAGTCACAATCTTTTAGGAAGGGTTCAGACATGTGAAGTAAGTTTGACACTCAGATGAACTTCTACCAGACTTTGAATCCAGAGCTGGTGATAAACAAGGGTGGTAGAGGAGAATCCTTTCTGTTTGTCCATCAGGATTCTTTTCCTAGTACAGCCCTGCCAGCAGCCGAATGCCGTGCCACCTTCCAGCAGGGGGCGGCACTGTGACAAGTGGGCATCCAGTATCTGACAGTGGTCACTGCAATGCTCTCAGGACTGATTCTATAGCAGGGCCTCTGATGAGCCTGGCTACCTAATGACTCTTCAGGCTGCTGTGTTCAGTTATTAATGTAACATAGCTTTCTCCATCTTTTAATATGTACTTTATGATCCATCAAAGTTTTCTACTGTCTTCTGAATTCATGTTCTGTCTTGCGAAGAAACTTTAAATCAATGGTTCTTAACTGCGGAGGATTTTGTCCCATGGAGAATATTTTGCCTAACGCTCTCTGTATTTTTAATGTTTTAGGTAGGTCAGTTATCTTTCCTGATCTTGGAATCGTGGCCTTATGTACAAGACATCCTATGGGGCCTGGCAGCACACTGCCTCTGGTCACTAGGGGTGTATGTTCCAGGGGTGCCCCCTATGTGGGCTGAGTGGGCCCTTCTGCCGTGGCAGGCTGACCGGGTCTGTGGCATTCTCATAAGGCAGGGCTGGTCCTTGGCCTAGGTGGCTGCCAGGCCCTGCCTTGTACAGAGGCTGCCACGCACTGGTGGACAGAGTCACGTCCTAGCTCTGCTGGCTGTGGGCCCTGGCGGATTCCGGGGCGGGTGCTAGCTGGTGAGATAGAGATAGAGAGAGGACTCCAAAATGGCACCTGCCAACACCAATGTCCTTTTGCTAGAATCGGCTCCCCATTTGGGCATCTAGGCTGTCGGGCGGGGGGGTCTCATTTGTCCCCTTGCCTCTCTGGGACACTCTCCAAGATCAGCAAGTGGGTCTGACCCAGGGTCCTTTCAAATGACTGCCTCTGTGCTGGCACCCAGACCATGTGCCATTTTGCACGCACCCGAGTCTCTGTTTCCTACAGCCCTCTGGCTCTCCCATACACAAGCCCCACTGACCTACAAAGCCAGGCATTCTGGGGGCTTGTCTTCCTGGTGCAGGACCCCCAGGCTGGGAAGCCTGATATGGGACTCGGACCCCTCGCTCCTTGGGCAGAACCTCTGCAGTTGTGAATATCCTCCTGTTTGTGGGTCGCCCACTTGGGGAGGTGGGTTCTGACTATAATGTATCCCTGCCCCTCTTACTCATTTCATTATGGTCCCTTCTTTATATCGTTAGTTGTGGAAGATCTTTTCTGCTACTCTTCAGGTCATCCCCATCAACAGTTGCTCTGTAAATAGTTGGAATTTTGATGTGCCTTTGGGAGAAGTGAGCTCAAGGTCTTCCTACCCCACTGTCTTAGCTACTCCCCTCTTGCCTCTTAAATATGTAGTGTAACTTCCAAATATGTATCTATGTATCTCCCACCCCTTACAGTTTATTTATCTATCCTTACAGTCCTTCAATGGAATTTCACAGTTTTGGGGGGAAATGTGGAGAATAAAGTTAAATTTCCTAGCAAGCCATCCTAAACTAATTCTGGATTTTCTCCAACCCTGTCTCAGATTTTTCCTTCTAGCAACATTATTATGACTCCCACGTATACACACACACACACACACACACACCCCATGCTGCACATTGGTGCTTTGATCATTCTATTTCTTTTCTCTTGGATTCATTCTCTTCTCTGCTCATTCATTTGATATGTACTCTATAAACATCCCCACCATAGACTTAACTAAGCACCCCACTTTAATGCTTCTGGTAGTAAAATTAATGGTTTCTTCCATGGTATTGCAAGGAATTATTTTTGAATCTGTATTCTCTTCTAGACTGTGATGCCACTGAAGGGAGAAACCATGTTTTATTCGAAACTCGAATATTCCCCAATGAACAGTGAAACTCGAAATTCCCCAATGAACAGTGAAAAACTCAGAGTATGTTGAGTGGAACTGAATGTGCAATGAACACCAGTGTAGTGTCCTACTAGTTGCATGTTTGTTCTGCAATGGTTCGTGGACCAACTTCAGGAGGAATAATAAAATCTGCTATCAATGTCTGCCTAGAGTGTGGTGGAGAAGAAATCGAATGTCATGATTGATTAGTGATGTCTGCCTTGAGCAGATTTGCAAGTGACAAGTTAGTCAGTGCTCTTTTTAAATCTCAAGTTCTTTGACTCTAGCCTCTGAAAGATTTGTACACTTGGGTCCAAATCTCTCTCTCTCTCTCTCTGTTTTTTATAACTGGTTTCTCAGCCATCACTATTGTGACAGAAGTATAGAAGTAACATGAATGTATGCTTTCTTTTTTTTTTTTAGTCAAAAGCATTATATTTTGTTTTCTCTGGCCTAGGACTCTGTTTAGAATGAAGGAACAGATGTTTAGTGCTCATGGGCAAAACTTCAGAAAGTTAGTTTGTGTTTCAAGGCTAGACATGCTGAACAACAGGATGGTCCTGAAACCAAGTGCTTGAATTGTCACAATAGCCCAGAGGAGAAAAACTGGTAGTAGGTCCACTATGAATCTGTGCCTGACATTTTTGTCCTTACCCTGCAGAGATTTCAGGGGGCTAGCCTCTCTCTGTTTTCTTCCCACTGTTCAGAGCTGCTTGAGGAGGCCAATTTATCAGACAGCAGACAGATAACTAAAGTACCCAGCTTTCCCCTACCTAGTATGACAAGGGGTATCTTTGCATAAATTTTCATGAACAGTGATATAAATTACTATGCTATGCTCTAACATCCTAACACCAGGGACAGAAATAAAAGAATGTAATAACTTAGGCTACGACTGCCATCTTTACATATAATATTCAAAACTATGGAGGGGCTTCCCTGGTGGCTCAGTGGTTGAGGGTCTGCCTGCCGATGCAGGGGACACGGGTTCGAGCCCTGGTCTGGGAGGATCCCACGTGCCGCGGAGCAGCTGGGCCCGTGGGCCGCAATTGCTGAGCCTGCGTGTCTGGAGCCTGTGCTCCGCAACGGGAGAGGCCGTGATGGTGACAGGCCCGCGCACCGCGATGAAGAGTGGCCCCCACTTGCCACAACTGGAGGGAGCCCTCGCACAGAAACGAAGACCCAACACAGCCATAAATAAATTTAAAAAAAAATTATAAAAAATCTATGGAAAGGAATGGAGCCTCAACCTAAAAAGACCAGATATTGGCCAATAAATCTGTTTTTCACATCTGAGGGAACATTGCATCCAGAAATAGCACTCTTGAGCAAATGAAAATCCACCCATCAGTTGTGTGCTCTGCTAGGTGTGGGATGCAAAGAGGAATGACACTCTCTCTGAACTCACAGCACTTTTATTTCAACAGGGGAATCAAAGAGTGTTTACAAGTCATTGTAAAGCAACTCAGAGTGTTTTTGTACTAGCAGTGCAAGTAAAATGCCAAGTGAGCACAGCAATCAGAGCATGTAGAAACCTTCAGAAAGAGGTACCTTCGGTTCTATCATCAATGGTCTTTGGAGAGGGAATGAGAGAAATGGAATCTTGGATGGACTGCATATCAGAGCAGGTGTATAGAGAATTTGGGGTCAGTTCTCAGACCACTTCCCGTGCACTAAGTACTACACTAGATCTTAGGGTAGAGAGATATGAGTAAAACGGTGTACCTGGAATTTTCCATCGAATTGTGGGAAAGTCCATAGCATGTCTATAGAGAATATTTAGACTGGTTTGACTGAAATTTTGGTATAAAAGATGAATAGTGGAAAGGTAGAGTGTGGTCAGATGCTAAAAATTCTTGACTGAAATATCCAAGGAGTTGAGTGCTGTTTTATGGAAGTAATGGAGCATTTTGGAGAATGGAAGTGCAATGATATTTTTGTTTCAATTGCATGGTATCGCTAAGGTTATTTGAAATCTTTTCCTGAAAATTAGTAAATCATTTAAATGTACACTGAAGTGTCATTGAGTTGAATTCTATGAATCTTTTCATAATTCCAACATAGACTGGACTAACATTTACTTTTGCATTATCTGTGAGGAAAGGATTTAATTTTCTAAATGAACAAACAGCATAATTGAGATTCTTGAAGGAATGTTTTCATTTCAAACTGGATTTAAGTATCTAAAACAGTCGTTTGCATGCCCACAGTATATGTACTTATGAATAGGGCTTCATTAATGCCAAGTTAACTGAAGATTACTATAAATTATATATTCTATCATACAGGTTCTTCTTAATTATTTAAGACACCATCATTTCAGCAAAAGACTGACCTGATTAGAGGGGGTTTTATTTTTACAATATCTTTTGAGATAAGAACATTTTGGCAATTTACGTCCAGTTTAGAACGAGGGTTCTAAAGAAAATTTCTCATTCTTTCATGGGAAAGCTTTTCCTAAGGGGACTAGTGGATTTTACCTCCATATTTTCCTACATCCCTACCATCTGTAAGATTCCTCAACTATCTTTGACAGTCACGGTCATCCACACTTTGGGTTTGGAGCTCAATGCATTCAATATCACATCCTGGAATTCAAACCCTTTACTAATCAAAAGGGTATCAAAGTATCCTACTATTCTATGCTAAAATCCTAAGGCTCAAAGATACCGGTATCACGTATGAAATTAGTATCTTCCAATGATCCAGTGACTTCCTTTACACTCTTTCTAAAGTGTAAGTATCTTGAGGACAGGAATTATGTTGAGCTCATCTTTATTAACCCCTGCTGCTTAGAATGACATAGATGCTTAAGGAGCGACTATTCGGATTGAATTCACAAAATGATTAGAATGTCTGATGACCTCACTGAGTAGCTTTCACCAACCGATGCATAGAATCAAGACCAATTCTCTAGTCAACTCCTAACTGGATTCCCAGAGTAACAATGGTATTGTTTTTGTTGTTTTCTATGTACAAACCACCAAAGTAGATACAGGGTCCTGGAAAATATTTACGTGAGATTTCTTTTTCTCAATTGGAGTGTGAATTGCCAAAAAACCTTTCCTGAGATAAGAAATCCAGTTTCTCATTTTATCCCTTAGGTCAACACTTTAGTGATTGGAAAGATGCTAAGAAATGCCACTCGGTGTAAAATTATGGCTCTCAGTGGATTGCTGTTGTAAGAAGTGACAATAATAGGTAATCATTATGACTGCTAATCTGTGAATACCTGGTAGCAGTAAGAACACCAGACAAAATGCCTCCTCCAAGGTTTGGGTTCATGTCATTTAGACCTGATTACGGTCACTCTCCAAAGAAATGTGCAGAGCTCATGAATAGTAAAATATTTGAAAAGTGAACATTATAGGAATATATTATTAATATAATAATATATTAATATATTATATTATGTATAATTATATTATTATAACATATTATGTATAATTATATTATTATATATATTCCTATAATATAGGAAGCTCGACAATTAATCAACAGATATTGGACATCTACTCTATTCTCTTTTAAAATTTTTATTTTATATTGGAGCATAGTTGGTTAACAATGTTGTGTTAGTTTCAGGTAAGTTTCAGCAAAGTGATTCAGTTATACATATACATATATTCATTTTTTTCAGATTCTTTTCCCATTTAGGTTATTACAGACTATTGAGCAGAGTTCCCTGTGCTATGCAGTAGGTCCTCGTTGGTTATCTATTTTAAATATAGCAGTGTGTGCATGTCAATCCCAAACTCTCAATCTATCCCTCCCCCCCCATCCTTCCCCCCTGGTGACCATAGGTGTGTTCTCTAAGTCTGTGAGTCTGTTTCTGTTTTGTAAATAAGTTCATTTGTATCATTTTTTTTTTTTTAGATTCTGCATATAAGCAACATCATATGATATCCTATGATATCTTACCTACTCTCTTCTTTAGAGGCTCGCAAGAGGAGTTCATCAACAGTACTGAGGTGAGCAGCCTAATAAAAGGAACAGAGAAGGGTGATGCCTCCCTCAACTTCCTCATCTGTTCTGTATTCTTCTCACTTTTACCTTCTAGGACAGCGCTTTTATTCTGGCTGATGCTTTGGAGGACACTCTGATAAATAGTTCTGATGACATTCTCCATTTTTTTTTATAGTTTTCTTTTGGGGTTTTGAGCATTTTAAGTAGAGTAAGGATTATTCATCTTCCCTATGTTTGCTGTGAGGGACGTGTATAATTTTGATGCTTAGAGGTTATCAGGATATGAATTATTGTATCATGCGCCACCAAGCCATGGTGGTGCTGTAATGTGGATTTTGAGGACTAGCTTCCTAGGGCTGCATGTGTGGTGTTTCAAGGATGCAGGGGAAGAAGATCGAGGTCACCATGTTTGAACACCCCAAGTATAAGCCCCACTGCTCACCACTAGTCCCATTATTCACTGAAAACTATTAATAAACATTCAAGTTATAGAAACTTAACATAAAAGAATTAAGCAAACTAGGTAAGCAAATGGAAAAACTAGATTTCTTTCTCCCGTTAGCTGTCAGGGATTTGATGTTACCTTAGAATTATCTAAGCTTCAGCATTGAGACTTTGTTTCTTTCTTGTTTTTTTCCTGTGCATCTATCTAAATAGCTTTAAAGGTTATCCTTGCTAATTCCCCATATTCTTTTTGCTTCTAGCCTTTTAGAGTGCCTAATCGGAACTCACAGTGGTCCCCTGGGATGTGAAAGTGAGGCATATTGGGATAGTTAAAAAGAATTACTGATCTTGGTTCTAACAAGATGTTCAGGGATTACTGAAGGCACATTATATTTGTGTATCATACAAGATACGTGATTTTGGAAAAGATAGACATCAGATGTCCCCTCTCCCCTCACACTACCGTCAGCCCCTGAGACCACACATGTGGAAGAAGAGGTTTCTGTGATTTATATAAACTGGGTGCAAATGTATTCCCTTGAGATGAGCTTCAAACGTTAACTGATCTTTCTCCTGATGTGTCCTTTGTCTTCAGGGGGGTAACGTTGATGCCATACAGTGGCATTTTAACAATGCGATGGCTGTTCCCTGAACTGGGAAGATTGTGAATGCTGCAGTTCTTAGGATGCTTGTAACCCTTCGCCACTCTGGAGAGAGGGAGAGAGATTCTCTATTCCAGTACCGACTACTTTTCACAGTAAGTGGAGTGGCTGATGTGATTGGTACACGTGGCACATTCATTGGGCCACATCTTCCTAGGGGGCCAGGTCAGGTCTCAAGTGGAGTCAGCATTTGAGACATAGGTTTAGGAGAGAGGAAAGCCTCGTTCCCAAACCTAAGTTTAATGCTCCTGCAATGCATACTGTAGAGCACCCACAGGCCGTGGGCAAGGGGCTGTTTCTTGCGTATCTGCCCGGTCATTAAGAAACTAGTGCTGTGTCTTCTAGAGAATGGACTTGAGGACACGGGGAGGGGGAAGGGTAAGCTGGGACGAAGTGAGAGAGTGGCATGGACATATATACACTACCAAAGGTGAAATAGATAGCTAGTGGGAAGCAGCTGCATAGCACAGGGGGATCAGCTCGGTGCTTTGTGACCACCTGGAGGGGTGGGATAGGGAGGGTGGGAGGGAGACGCAAGAGGGAGGAGATATGGGGATATATGTATATGTATAGCTGATTCACTTTGTTATAAAGCAGAAACTAACACACCATTGTCAAGCAATTATACTCCAGTAAAGATGGTAGCATAAATAAATAAATAAATAATCATGCTCTGATGATCCATGTGAAAAAAGAGGAAACTAGTGCTATTGTTCTAGTACTTGTCACGTTGAGTAGAGGGGCATGAGGATGACTAATTGGTTGCTTGCAAGGCAGCCGCAGCCCCCGCCTGAGGCAGCCCTGTAGTGCTTTATTTCCTGTCTTGCTTCCAGCCCGTCTCTTGTTTTCTCTCCACTCTGTGAGGCACCACGTGGCCGATCACATTTCCCTTTTCGCTGTGGTTTCCCAGGGAGCTCACTTCTGTCATCTGTGATGGGTAACTCTGATGCCCTGGGCGAGCCGTGGCCGCTGGCACGGAGCAGTCAAGGGTGCAAAGCCTGAATAAGAGTATCTGGGTTCCGTAGAGAAGGTCTCAGCACGACGCCGGCTCTGGGTTGCATTACAGGGGTGCAGCCCGTCAGGGGGTTAGGTCAGTGGGAGCTGCCTACCCCTCCATGCCTCATGGTTCCTCCTCTGGTGATTCGTGCTTTCTTGAAGATTCAGATAAATAAGGAGATAAAGAATTCCAAGGAACTGATGTCTTCATAGACTGAATGGACGTATTGGTAACTGTCAAAGGCCACTAGTACATGTGCCTTTTTTACAGACGGGAACAACCTGGAGTCAGCAAGCTCACTTTGTTTTTTAAATTTTTATTTTTTATTGGAGTAGAGTTGATTGACAATGTTGTGTTAGTTTCAGGTGCCCAGCAAAGTGATTCAGTTATACACACACATCTATCCATTCTTTTTCAGATTCTTTTCCCATATAGGTACTTACAGAGTTTTGAGTAGAGTTCCCTGTGCTATACACTAGGTCCTTATGGGTTACCTATTTTATATACAGTAGTGTGTATATGTTAATCCCGAATGTCCATTGACAGATGAATGGATAAAGAAGATGTGGTACATGTATACAATGGAATTTTACTCAGCCATAAAAAAGAATGAAATAATGCCATTTGCAGCAACATGGATGGACCCAGAGATTATCATACTAAGTGAAGTAAGTCAGACAGAGAAAGACAAATATCATAGGGCATCACTTATAGGTGGAATCTAAAAAGATACAAATAAACTTATTTACTAAACAGAAACAGACTCACAGATTTCGAAAACAAACTTATGGGATTGGCAAGCTCACTTTGTAAGTCCTTCTTAGGTGTTGAATGTCTCTGGAATTTGTCTTACCTGAGCAAGAATTTTTTTTTAATTGGCCAGTTTATTCACTTGGGCTTGTTTTGGGAACCAGTCAATTATGAATATGGCTTTTAAATGCCTCAGGACTTTGATGAGATGGAAGAAGTCTGGGTCCCTCGTTGACTTCATGGAACAAGCCTCTCCCCACTGCCTGTTTCTGACCCAGACAGAGAGCTTCAATCAGTGTCTGTCTCACATTTCCTTTCTTTGCATTTGTACCTGAAAGTAGGACAGTGGATGAGGATGTATATAAAGAAGTTCAAGTTTAATGAAGACTAAACAATAAAACCTATAAATTAATCATTCAGTTCCTTATTAAGTCTTGCTAATCAGTAAGAATGGAAACACTTTGTTCTGCTAAGTGAGCTTCGTCCAAACTGCCTGTCTCATAGGCATCCATCAAGGCTTGTCTCCAAGTGCTTCTCCTCTAGGAAACATCTTCCAAACCTATCTCCAACGAGGTGTTATTTTTCCTTCCCCTCATCCTAACCCCTCATTTCCTCCACTGAATTGTCAAAGCACTTTTACAGTGCTGAGGTTAAGAGTTCTGACTTTGGAGGCAGAGGGACTGGTGTTCAAATCTCTGGCTTTGCTGCTGCAGTGCTGTGTGACCTTGGGAAAGCTCTTCACCTCTCTGAATCTCATTTTTGTCCTCTGAAAATTGAGTATAATGACTAGCTTATAGTGTTTATTTTGAAGACTAAATTTTAAAAATAGATGTTAAAGGCACGCAGTTGGTCATGCAGCAATTTTGTTACTGATGTTGTTTTTGATGATTATTATGTGTTCATTGTCAGTAATATTGTTAGTGCTTTATTTTATAACACTTACCTAAATCTACAATATTCTTGTTTATTTGTTTTCTCCCCCAGGAAAACATAAGAAGCTTCATTCTCGTGTGTTTTGTTTGTCATTGTATCCCGTGTATCCGATACAGAGTAGGGCTAATATTTGTAGAATAAGTTTGTGCAACTGCTGTTATTCTATTATTCTGCCTTATGTTACTGCTGTTCTAGACCATGAGGCCAAGACTATTTATATATGCAGCTGAGAACTTAGCACAGTGTTTGGAAGAGTGTAGAAACTCAACATCTATTATTAAATGAATGAATAAAGAAAGTAAAGCTGCATTTGTCCCAATTATCCTTCTGAATAGAAACCTTCTTGATGACAGAGACTGTGGCTTATCTTTGTATCCATGGAACCTAATAGGTGTCCAGTAAACATTTGCTGAATTTATCCTGTGAAAATCGAAAGGAAGGATCTGTGACTTCATTAAAGAATTGCAGAGAACTGAGTTCATTTCTGCTTGTCCTTCTATTTTCTTTCTGACTTGGTTTATTTCTAGGCTCTATTGTGGAAACTGGCATGAGAATCTATCAACAGGAAGACAAGAGGGATTAACTCAATAAGTACTGAATTCTTATTCCCAGTAAGACCAAACAACAGCCCTTCCTAAGTCCTACTCAGCACCCACAACTGCATCCTGGCAGGTGGGAGAAGTAAATCACACTGTGAATTTGTTTATGAAGATGAATATGAGTATTAAGGACCCAGCAGGAGTGATACCGACCAGGGTCCTTGGTCTTCCCCAATCAATAGAAACTGATCAGAGGCCAGACAAGAGATTCAGGCAAGGCTTTATTGGGACCCCTGATGCACAGGGGGAGGAGTGAAAACAAGTAACAGGTTCCTTTGCTCACTCACTCCCTGAAGGGAGGGCGAGCTGGTTCCTTATATGGGGTGAGGGGAGGGGTGTGTCCAGGGGTTGGGCCAGAGGTGTGGCTTAGGTGGTCTGCCCGCCCCTTAGGCGGTGTTGAGTGCAGGGGGCATGCGCAGTGCCCTGCTTTTGCTCCCTTCTCCTCAGAAGTGGCGGTTGGGTTCTTTGGGTCTTTTTGTATCTTGTTGTCCATAATTTGCCCCAACTGGACATGCACACAGCTATTTTTAGTCCCTTATAGTTTCTCTGTATTTTGTTGCTGGAGCAGACGTTTGTCCAGGTGTAAGCCTTGCAGCAAAGGGTCCCATGTACCAGGTCCCAGCCTGTCTCAGGAGGGGAAGATAACTCATATAAGGGTAATAGGCAGCTGGGGTTCCTGGAAGGAAGGAATGGCTTTAATTGGGAGGGTGGTGGTGCTATAATGAGCTGATTATGTAAACACGTGAGTCTTGGGCCCTCTTCAACACCAGCTAGTTTAGCAGCCCTCTCCCCCTGCAAAGACTGCTCTCTGATTCACTGTATTTGCTCTACAGCGTGGATAGGAAGGGAGAAGTCTGACACGGAAGGGAGTTGACTGCTTCTTTCAATGTCCAGGACAATTCCTTTGATGGCTTTACCCACAAAAAGGCTCTGTGTTCTCCATCAGTGATTAGGACCTGGCTAATGCTCTCCTGCCGAAATGTCACCAGGAGTAAGGAGTCATCAACTATGTCCACCATAGTGACGAGCAGTCACTGCAAAAATGAGCTGCCCGAATTACCCAATTAATATTTAACTTGCTCTCACTGGTAACTCTCTCCCTCACGCTCACTCCCTTTCCAGGCACCTTACTACAGGGTGACCTGAATGACACAAGGACTTGGCGTGTAATCACAACTCTACAAGGCTCTAAAGTCACTACGAAGGTTCCTCCCTAGCTGTGTGACTTTGAAAAAGTCACTGAACTTCTCTGGGTCTTTGTTGTGAATATAACGTTCTACCTGCCTGAAGATGCTCAGGGTTTTGATGTCCCTTGTGACTCTCAGATTGTCACATCACGAAACTGCTCCGGAGAGTCCCCGGCTAGAGTAGCTCTGGGGGGTCCAGTGGGGACATATCGGTGGTTTTCTCACAGTCAACCCCACTCTCCTTTCCAGTTTTCCCTCCAAACCTTGATTATGTGTAGGTGTAAACAAACGTCATGTCAGAGCCACGCGCAGGCTGATAGAAGCTGGACGCTACAGAAGGGCCTCCGAACAAGTCATTTTACTAGAGTCCTGTCAGGGGGAAAACAGAGAACCCTAAAGGTGCCCAGGTGATGAACACAGGAACACTCCGACCAGCCTGAGACTGGAAACAACCACGGTGCTCGTCAGCGTAAGAATGGACAGAGAAGGGCTTCCCTGGTGGCGCAATGGTTGAGAATCTGCCTGCTTAATGCAGGGGACACGGGTTCGAGCCCTGGTCTGGGAAGATCCCACATGCCGCGGAGCAACTGGGCCCATGAGCCACAACTACTGAGCCTGCGCGTCTGGAGCCTGTGCTCCGCAACAAGAGAGACCACGACAGTGAGAGGCCCGCGCACTGCGATAAAGAGTGGCCCCCACTCGCCGCAACTAGAGAAAGCCCTCGCACAGAAACGAAGACCCAACACGGCCAGGAATAAATAATCAATAAGTAAATAAATTAATAAATTAAAAAAAAAAGAATGGACAGAGAAATTGTGATACATCAATACAACATGGTTACGGAACCACGTTGTCAGATACACGCAACAACATAGCTCAATCTCACAGACCTTAGGCTGAGTGAGAGAAACCAGCACAAAAGAATCCATACTGTCTGATGCCATTTCTGTGAATTTAAAGAACAGGCAAAACTGGTTGATAGTGAGAGACGTTAGAATAGTGGTTACCTGGGTGGAGGAGTGGGGCGTGGTGGATATCACCTTGGGTAACTGACTTGGACATGAGGTTATGGAAACGTTCTGGATCTGGATCTGGTGGTGGGTACTCTAGAGTACGTGTGTGAAATATCATCAAGCTATTACTTAAGATTAGTGCACAGAATGTATGCTGTATCCTAGTAAAAGTATATGTAGATATTTGTACATACTTATATAATTATTCAGTGATTTGGAATATATGCGTACATGCATGTAATATACATGCATATATACATACACATATGTTTTTTTTTTGTTTTCCCCACGAAGGGAAATGTAAGGGGAAATTAAAAGCTCTCTTCAGTGAGCAAATCCCACAGCAGTGTTAACATCAATGAAATGGCATTTGGATTTTGATGCCTAGAGGCTAGATTATATTTATGGTTATTAGGAAATTATTTCTGAGGGAGGTGAACCCCTACTAAATTACTGATCAGTCTCTGACTGGTGATTCTGAAGGTAGAAAATGAGTCCAGTGAAATTTATTTGACAGGATCAAATTGTATTGACATTTCAGTAATGGTCTGTGACCTCCTTAGTTAGTTAGCACAGGAAAGATTATAGTAAACCATCAATCACTAAAGCTCATTCAGAACCATCTTTTAAAATGTGGAATCCTTGTGCTAAAAAAAAAATGAAGTCCATTAATTAGGAGGCAGCGAATGCCTCTTTTTGTTTATAATTATATGATTTGATTTATTTTTGGACTCATAAATTGAGGCCAAAGATAAAGAAAATTACTATTATCAGAAATAAATTTTTTCAATCTTTTGAAATGTATGTAGCTCTGGAACTTTCCCATCGTCCTCCACTTTCTAAAGGAGCACAAAGGAAGAGAGAATAAGGATGCTTTTTCTCAAGAGGAATATTTTGTAGAAATGCTAAGAAAACAACAATATATTTTCCCAATAAAGAGCCTTTTTGCCATTCAAACCTCAGGTGAATGTTAAACTCATCAAATGCCTACAAGGAAAGAAACCACAATTGCACTGAGTTTATGATGCAAGGAAATAAAACGGATTTTAGGCTAATTCTTCATTGTTCTTTGATGGAAAAAAAACAAACAAACAACTTGAGAGGGGATTAAACCCCACCCTTGTTTTACAGCTGAGGAAGCTGAAGCCAGATAGGCAGTTACTTGCCCAAGGTCATCCTGTTACACTGTTTCTCAAAACATCCTTCTGGGGCCTGCAGCCTCGGCGTCACCCGGGAATTTGTTAGGAATGCAAATTCCCAGTTTCCACTCCAGACCTCCTGAATCAGAAGCCCTGGGGATAGGGCTCAGCAGTCTGTGTTTTAAAGCCCTACGGGTGAGTCTGAAACAGCTAAAACTTCTCCTTGCCGGAAGTGATATTTTCCACAATTCCTAGTGACAAAGCCAGGAATAGAGCCAAGTAGGAAACTGAAACTTATTCCTGGTCACTACTGACACAATCTCAGAAAATTTCCATTATATGTATTACATTACAGTGGCCTTTGGGGGATCTGGGATCTCCATGCAATAACGATAGGATTGTAGGCAAAAGCAGAATGAGTCAGTTTAGCAAAATCTTTTTAGATTTGAGAAGTGCACCTTTATTTTAGTGGTTTTTTACTGGAGAACTTGATATTTATGAGTATTTCTTATGCGATATATGTAGGCTCCTTTGGAGATGTAAGATGCTTATTGCCAGCACAATTCGTGCATCACTGATTTCGTGTTCCAGGCATGATCTTAGGAAGCTTGCAGGACGGACGCCTTGTCTTCCTTTGGGTCTCTCTCAGAGCTCACAAATGGGGACCAGGCAGGTGCCCAGAATGAGTGGAAGACAAACAGCAAAGCTGTTGGTAACCAGGAACCAGAGGCCCCACCAAAGGGGGCAGCTCTTTCTCACCTCTGGCCAGTTGGCGCTGCATTGGAATACACACCCAGCAGTTGTCACATCTTTCAGCTTTTCGTAGAGACCAGAAATCTGCATTTTTTAGGGAAAGTTCCTGGTTTTTAAATGTTAGCAATAAATCCATATTTTTAAACACCATGCAAGCCAAATACAACAGGTGTGTGGGCCATCGGTTCCTGACCTCTGTCATGGAACACATAATGCATTGTGTGTGCATGATGGCCAGATGTGCCCAGGGAACAAGTCTACCTGGGATTAAGGCAGGTGGTTGTCAACTTTGAGAGAGTGGTCTCGGTTTACTAGAAATTTCCTGCAGAATTGTCCTGGCCCTGGAGAACATAGAGATGTTGTAGTGTGAGTTTCAGGTGGGTCAGGCATTACCTTTCTCCTTGACCCTCACTCTACTTGGCCAACACCACTTTTGGGGGGGTTTCTTCTTTCCCTGAGTTTTCATATCAGTCTTTGGTCAGTCTGATATCACTCTCTCTGACATGATTTCTAATGTTATTGTCACAAACACTTAAGGGAGTGGGAGCTGATAGGCACGTTAAGGGTATGTATTCTGGCTCAGGTGCCTCACTTCCAGGTAAGGACACAGGTGAGGGGAGATCCAGTGATGACTGACATCAACAAATAGTTATGGGGCAGCAGTAGAGCCTAACTCCTGGTTCTTTACATCTGACCATGAAAGACCATCTGCACGGAAGGGACTATTGCACCGTTGGAGATGCAGGCAGGACGTGGCCCTGATTCTGAACACCCCCAAGCCACTTAGTGTCAACAGCTGATGCACAAAGTGAAAAACAACAATAGCAATCTAGTAACCCTCTCCTGACTGAGGTGAGGAAATAATTAGGAATATAATGCCAGCTTTCCAAAAAGGAAATGCATTATTTCAATTACCATCAATATTCAGGCTGTTATCTTCTATGCCATAATTTTTGTTCGTTAAAACACACAAAAAATGCTATATCTTGGTAGATGCTGAAATGTAGTATCACCGCAGTGCAATCAATACTGATTATGTGGGAATATTCTGGTGCGTGTTCGTTTCCTGATGGGCTCATTTATGGAGATAAGAGTAGCTGGTCTCACAGCCTGCATTTTCTAATAGTTATTTTGTTATATTTATTTTAAAAATTAGCCTTTGAATCATAAAATTTTATTTCTCAAAGGGATGTAAATTATCAGCTACTTCAACGTTTTCTAAACTGTTAGGTGGGGAACCTGTTCTTCAAATAAACGTCATGAGGTTGCCCAGTATTTAAACAGAGCTGACACAACAGAGAAGGTTTTGGAGCCCCTCCAGCAACGTCTTCCCCGAATGGTTGTTCTCAGACAGTTTGCTGCATAAACCCCGCAATCTCAGTAGCTTACACCAACAAGCATTTGTTCTCATGAGATTCTGCTGATCTAGGCTGGGCTTATCTGGGCAGCTCTCCTTCGGACTGACGTCTGGGGGGGCTCCAGGCTGTCAGTCACACTCAGATCTGCCCTTCCATGTGTCTCCTGTGGATCAGGAGTTAAAGGGACATGAAATACCAGGGCGAAACTATACTTGTGATAGATCATGAAGCCTGAGGGCAGACTCTGTTCCCGGGAACACTTCAAGCCTCTTAGAACATCATGTCTGCTACTATCTCATTGGCCAAAACAATTCACATGTCCAAGCCCAGACTCAAAATGCAGGTAAGAATGCCCTAATGACCCTGAGACCACTGTAAAGGTGTAAATATAGGATTCTATTCCAGGAGAATGAAGACTTCAGACTACACATTCAGTCAGCCACATAATACTACCCCGTGGTGATCTCTGAGTCAGCTCCATGTAACTCATTAACCAACATCTAAAACCACGCGTGGAATCCAGTCATCTCATTTTACAAGTGGGAAAAGCTGAGATTTCGAGAGATTTGCGACTCCTCAGAGCCGTCCAGCTAGAGGCAGGTCTAGAGGCCTGATGAACTGACCCAGAATTCAGGAACCTCCCCACCACACCATAGCAGGTCTACCTTCAAAGAATGGCTTCAGGTACTTGAATTAAGTAGCAACATTGTAAATATCATTTGGAAGATACGGAGCTGTGTTCAGCTGGTGAGTTTAGAAGTCTATTTAACACAGAGACAGGATGATGGCCTGAGCACAGTGCAAGTAACGGGGCCATGTTCCTCTAAGGTCTGGCATTTAGTAGCCATGTAAATTCGCACAAAGTGTTCGCTTTTAAGCGTCTTTTCTTACAATTGTCAAACACAGTAAGTCCCCTACATACAAACGAGTTCTGTTCCAAGAGCCCGTTCATAAGTCCAATATGTTCGTTAAGTCCAACAAAGTTAGCCTAGGTACCCAGCTAACACAGTCGGCTATATAGTACTACTGTACTGTAATAGGATTATAATACTTTTCACACAAATAAAAAACAAACACAAAAAATAAAACATTTTTAATCTTACAGTACAGTACCTTGAAAAGTACAGTAGTACCAGCTACATCACCGATGCTTTCACGCTTGCTTCCAGACATCCTGGGCTTGAAACAAAGATACTGTACTACTGTACTCTATACAGTACTATACAGTATGGTACACAAAAGCACAACCACTTGTAGAGGATGCACGCATGTGACAGTGTATGTATGACAATGTACGCCAGACACGTGAACTAACTTATGTGATTGGGCAGATTGCAAACACACGTTTGCATCTTTGAAAATTTGCAACGTGAAGGTTTGTATGTAGGGGACTTACAGTAGGATGATAATGATGTCCGCAGAGTGTTGCTGTGAGGATTAAATGTCTGATACCGAATAACTGAGTTCTTTTTCACTGGTTTACCATTCCGTAGACCAGAGCTATGCCGTCCTTCTCTTCTGTGCTCTGAGGAACATGCTGTCCCGTTGGCAGGAGCATATCCCCCTCACTGAGGACATAAATATTCAGAGAGAAGACTGGCCGATTCTCCATGCAGCAAAGGACATAAAGGCAAGTCTTCTTTGCCCAATCCTCCAGGTTTTTTTCATATGGGATTTCCTAAGGTATAAGCAAAATCAAAATGACTGCTTTGAAGTCAATATCTGAGATATCATACCTATTTAGTAATCATTGTGATGGACAGCAAAACTCCAGAGGATTAAATAACTTATTCTGCAGTGGAATGTTTAAAGGCCATTTGGTCAGCAGGGTGCTTATTTGAGATGTCGCTTGTGTGTTTTCTCCATTTTTTCTTGATGGTCAGATAGCATAATGAGAACCTCTGTGACATGTTTGTCTTACTTGAATGTTTTATCACCTTGCCTTGCTCTTTTATCTTGAAACTAGTCTCTGCCCTGCCATGAAAATGGATCTTATTCATTAGTCTGTCAAAATATCTATCAATATTGGATTAAAAAAATATTGGATTGCTTTTGAGAAGCAAATGCCTAATTTGTAGAAAGAAAATATATTTCTCAAAGAATTTACCCATAGCTTCTTTCTGCAAAATTTTCTAAAATGTAATTGTGTTTGTAGAGTATATTCACACCAGCTAGGTAGAGTGACTTAAATTATCTGGTGATTAAAATATTTTGTGAAAATCACCCTATTGACTGAAATAGATGTCATGATAGAAGTTTCTATAAATACATTTCTTCAGATACAAATGTATGTCTCAATATTCTGCAAACAGTCATATATCCTGGCTGTTTTTAGCATCTGCTATCCCTGCATTATGTAGTTCAAATATAGTTCCTCTTCCACCTGGGAATTTCCAGAGATCCCTTCCTTTTCCTTCAGTTCAATAATAAAACTTCACAGAATGTTGGGTAGAAGGTTATCCAGAGGGTTGTTGAACAGATAATACTTATAACTATAAAGACACTCTCTTCCATTGCTTGTGTTATATTGAAAGTGGAGGTCTATTAAGAAATTGGAGGAAAGAGAAGATTTGAATTAGTTTTCCCAATTCTGGCACTTTCTGCCCCACCATATTCACATTCACTCTTCTGCTCCAGTCATCTATTTGATACCTTTTCTTAGCCCCACAGGCCCCATTTAGTGGTATATTCCCTCTGGTATTCTGTGATTATGAATAACAGAGGGGCTTCTGCCTTCCAAGATGATTTTTAAATTAAAATTTCATTGAGGTATAACATATACATAGTCAATTGTATAATTCATAAGTGTATAGTTCAATGAAATTTCACAAAGTGAACACAGACAACCATCACACAGATTAGGAAATAGAAAACCAAGAACAGTCCAAAAGCCATCTTCCTGCTCCTGGTTACTAACTCCCAAAAAGGTAAACTCTGTTCCGACTTCTAATTCCATAGGTCAGTTTTGCTTCTGAACTTTTTAGAAGTAGAATCCCATGATATGTCCTCTTCTGTCTGATTCATTGTGTTCCAAATTTCATTTCTGAAATTCATTCATTTTATTACTCATAAGACCTATTTATTGGTTCTCATTGCCATGTAGTATTACATGCTTGACTAAAACACAATTTAATTATCCATTCTATTCTTTTTTCCTTTTTTTATTGAATATTGGTTGATTTACAATGTTATATTAGCTTCAGGTGTACAATATTCTGATTTAATATTTTTATAGATTATACTCTGTTTAAAGTTATTATAAAATATTGGCTATATTCCTTAGGCTGTACAACATATCCTTGTAGCTTATTTATTTTATACATAATAGTCTATACCTCTCAACCCCCATCCCTAACTTTCCCCTCCCCGCTTCCCGCTCCCCACTGATAACCACTAGTTTGTTCACTATATCTGTGAGTCTGTTTCCTTTTTGTTATATTCATTCATTTTATTTTTCAGATTCCACATATAAGTGATAACATACAGTATTTATCTTTGTATGACAATTCACTAAGCATAATACCCTCCAGGTTCATCCATGTTGCAAATGGCAAAATTTCATTCTGTGGCTGAGTAGCATTCCATTGTGTGAGTGTATATACATATATATATATATATATATATATGCCACATCTTCTTCATCCATTCATCTATTGATGGACATCTATTAGGTTGCTTCCATATCTTGGCTATTGTATTGTAAATAATGCTGCTACGAACACTGGGGTGTAAGTATCTTTTTGAATTAGTGTTTTTGTTTTCTCTGGATATACACCCAGGAGTGGAATTGCTGGGTCATATGGTAGTTCAGTTGTTAGTTATTTGAGTAAACTCCATACTGTTCTCCATAGCGGCTGCACCAATTTACATTCCCACCAACAGTGTACAAGGGTTCCCTTTTCTCTGCATCCTCACCAACACTTGTTATTTGTGGTCTTTTTGATGATGGCATTCTGACAGGTGTAAGGTGATATCTCATTGTAGTTTTGATTTGTTTTTCTCTGATGATTAGTGATATTAAGCATCTTTTCATGTGCCTGTTGCCCATCCGTATGTCTTCCTGGGAAAAATGTCTATTCGGGTCTTCTGCCCATTTTTAATTGGGTTCTTTGTTCTTTTGATATTGAGTTGTATGAGCTGTTTATATATTCTGGATATTAACCCCTTATCAGTCATATCATTTGCAAATATTTTCTCCCATTCAGTAGGTTGTCTTTTTGTTTTGTTGATGGTTTCCTTTGCTGTGCAAAAGCTTTTAAATGTAACTAAGTCCTGTTTGTTAATTTTTGCTTTTGTTTCCTATGCCTGAAAAGACACTACAAAAAAAAAAAAGAATCCTCAACAAAATGTTAGCAAACTGAATTCAACAATATATAAAAAGGATCATACACCATGATTAAGTGGGATTTATTCCAGGGATGTAAAGATGGATCAGTATCCATGAATCAATCAATGTGATATGCCACATTAACAAAACAGAGGATAAAAATCACATGATCATCTCAATAGATGCAGAAAAACCTTTGGACAAAATTCAACATCCATTCATGATAAAAACTCTCATCAAAGTTGGTATAGAGAGAATACACCTCAGCATAATAAAGACCATTTATCACAAACCCATAGCTAACATCATACTCAATGGTGAAAAGCAGAAAGCTTTTCCTCTAAAATCAGGAGCAAGACAAGTATACCCACTCTCACCACGTCTATTTAACATAGTATTGAAAGTCCTAGCTGCAGCAATCAGACAAGAAAAAGAAACAACAGGAAGGCAAGAAGTAAAACTCATTGTTTGCAGATGACATGATATCTTATTTAGAAAACCCTAAAGTCTCCAGCAAAAAACTATTAGAACTAATAAATGAATTCAGTAATGTTGCAGATACAAGATTAATATACAGAAATCTGTTGTTTTTCTATATACTAATAACGAGCTATCACTAAGACAAAGCAAGAAAACTACTCCATTTAAAATCACAACAAAAAGTATAAAATACCTGGGAATAAACTTAACCAAGGAGCTGAAAGATCTATACTCTGAAAACTATAAAACATTGATGAAGAAAATTGAAGATGATACAAAAATATGGAATGATATCCCATGTTTCTGGTTTGGAAGAATTAATATTGTTACATCAAAAAATCTACGAATTTAGTGCAATTTAAAATAAACTTGGATAAAAAGTTGTGAGTTCCTTAGCTTTGTTTTCCTTCTTTAAGATTGTCTTGGCTATTTGGGGGGTTGTTTGTTTATTTTTCCATATATCAATTTGTAATCAAATGTTCAAGAACTACCAAAAAAAAAAAAAAAAAGCCAGCTAGGATTTTGATTGTGATTGTCCTAAGTTTATAGATCAATATCTAGAGAGACATGAAATCTTTAAAATACTGAGAATTGATTGTATTGTGTTTGCACCCCTCCTCCCATCTCATTGTGGCTTCTTCTTTGTCTTTGGGTGTAGAATATCTTTTTTGGTAGGTTCCAGTCTTTTTTGTCGATGGTTGTTCAGCAGTTAGTTGTGATTTAGGTGTTTCTGTGAGAGGAGGTGAGCGCAGGTCCTTCTACTCTGCCATCTTGTTCTCACTCCCCAGGAGAAAAGCCTAGGTTTTAAAATCAGTCTGACCTGGGTTCAAACTCCAGCTCCACCATTCAAAACAGCATGATCTGGGGCAAGTTATCTACCCACTATGAGCATCAGTCTCATTTATTTTCCCTTGATGCTTAGTCTAGTTTCGCTGTCTCACAGGGGGCCACGTGCAGAGACCTTTCCCCTGGCTCTTCAGACCAGAGTTCCCAGTGCAAAACAGCTGCAATGACACCTCAGCTCCTATTCTAGCGATTATTATGGGCAGTTAAGCATCTTGACTCCAGATTCTTGAGTTTAGATACACTTACCTGAACTCAGGGAAATATCTTAAGCCTGAGGGCCTAAAATGTAGAGATATTCCAGCCCCTCAAAACTGTTATTTTGGACAAAATTTGAATTGACCATGTATAACATCCCCATTCTAACTCCATGACATAACCATTACACAACTGTGTAAGTGTCTCTGATTGTGAGAGCCATACTTTATAGTGAGGGGCTTAAGTAATCAAAACCATAGGTGCTTGAGACCTGAACTCACCAATAGGGAGCTATTTTAATTATCAGGAGAGGGGTTTCTTCTGACTTTTTTAAGGTTATACTGAGTGCAATCTCACTGGCAAATAACCATGCCAGGCGGCGATGTAAAAAGCATGTACACTTCTGTTTGAAGTAGGCCATAGGAAGTGAGAGAGGCAATTAAATATAAATCCTGTCATCCGGCTCATTTCAATACTTTTCATATTTTGCATAGACTCTGCCACATGCTGAGAGTTTATTAAATGCGTTAAACAGTTAGCAGCCCTTTTATGCAGAACATTTCTTTACCTGAGGTGCAGGTTACCATGTGACTGCTCCATCTGACAAAAACCATCCTCTTAAACTCTGCCTCTGTGTCCAAACCATTCTTGACTGCATGAAAGTGAGGGCTTGTCATCTACACCATCCCATTGTGTCAAAAACTGTTGTTCAGGCCCTCCAGCCAGCTTTCAGTGTTTGTTTTCCTATTGGTTCTTGTGTTAAGAAATGCTGAGTTTTCGCTGGGGAAAAAAATTGCTACTTTTACCCAGAATCACACATCTTTCCAAATGAACGAGATGTGAAAATGCACACTTTCCAGAAAGACACTGAACACGTGGTTTCAGTGTCTTTCTTATGATCTCTCAATCTATGAATCATTATATATTACGTGTAATGGCATATGAAGGATATTTCTTATTGGGAAAATTGGAATCAAAAAGGTGAAAATAGTTTTAGCCTCAATTTGACAAAATTTTCATGTTCATGTTTTTTCTTCCCTTGAAAATAGTAATAAACAAACAAACAAAAAACCTGGAGTTTAGTGAATCTGGCTTTGGTTCAAAATATATGTTGAATGAAATTAGATGTGCATTCTCTCAAGAGAATGCAGCCAGAAAGAAATTCTGATTGATTAATTTTTTCTCCCTAAGTAAGTTAAAGTGGCTGAGTCCACGGTGGTAGTTAAAGCTCTTTGTATAAGTCAGGGTTGGTCAGGCAATGCCGCAATAACAAACACAACAAAATCTCAATGGCTTACTAAAACAAATGTTTATTTCTTGCTCTTGAAAAAATCTTCTGAATGTCTTGGTGAATCCCAGGTCATCCACCTACTATGCAGTGACTCAGCATTCCAGGACGGTTTGATTTGATGTTACCTCCATAGGAACATATGCTTACATCTCCCCTGTGGCAGGGAAAAAGTAGGTGAAGAATTGGATTACCATCAACCCACAAGTTAGAACTTGTTACATGGACCCGCCTACTGCAAAGAAGGGAGGGGAAGTGTAATGTGTCCAGGAAAGAAGGGGAACCAGAGCCATCAGTGAGGTAGTATCTGCTACTGGTCCTCCGTTTTTGCTGAGCACTTGGGCAGAAATAAGACAGTAAGAGTTAGGTCCTTTTCTGCTATTACAGTCTTAGGGGGAGGGACCAACAGAAATCTTGTTCAGCTGTGATGCACAAGAGTGGGGCAAGAGCAGTAGTAGGTATGAGCTCAGCTCACAGACAAAGCTGTTATCGGTCAGTGTTACAGCCATTGCATTAGGAGGTCATTGTGAGCCCCGGCCTTGCTTGTCTGACACCCTTTGACGTGAGAGGAAGGGAGTGTCATCAGGTTTGCCCTAAGCCAAGCCCAATTTACCAGGTGGCACCTGGAGAGCTGAGGGTCATTCACACTGGGACCAGAGGCAGTGTATTGGGAGGAGCGTTGGCGGGCCTTTTTTCTGTTTTCTCCCCTTTGCCCGCAAACTCACTAAGTCAGCTTCTTTTTGCTGTACATGCTTGGTACGAAAGAAAGCTGAATTTAGGTGAAACTAAGAGATCGGCTGGGAAATGCCCAAGTTGTAAATTATTAGAATTAGTTCACAAACGTCAGTCTTGGCCTTAGTTCTGTCTGGATTACAAAGGAATACTAAAAGGCACAAATCTTTTACTCTTTAATTGCAACTCTGAAGCATTGAGACACGTTTCCACGAGTCCCAGTATTGATGGGGATGCAAAGATGAGCTTGGAAGGGGACTTCCCTGGTGGTCCAGTGGTTAAGGCTCCGCGCTTCCAATGCAGGGGACACGGGTTCCATGGCTGGTGGGGGAACTAAGATCCCACACGCATGCCACGTGGTGCAGCCAAAAAAAAACCAAAAAAATGAGCTTGGCAGAGTCTGTTCCCTTAATGAAACCATCGTGTAGGGTGGAGGTAGGCACTCAGTATGGTCATTAGTGCAAACAGAGGGCAGGTCCAAGATGCTGAGGCGGAGAGGAAGAGTGAATGGTTGACTTTAGTGGGTGGCAGTGGAGGTGGGATCAGGGAAGACCCCACAACAAGGAAAGCTTGGGTCTGAGCACTGAAGGGTAAGTAGGATTTTTGGCATGGAATCCTGAGCACTATGCCAGGTTACCATGACAGGTGATTCTCTCAGGTCTCACAACTAGCAACTAATTTGTTTTTTATCTTACATATCTGATGAAGCTTGTAACCGATTAGATTTCTTTCTTTGCATTGGCTTACAGGAAGTGCGTATGCAGATTTGGGGTCCCAGCAAACAATTGTACGTGTTTTTATGACATGTTTCTTTACCTTTGATTTAATCTTCTTCTTACCATGTCTTCTTTTCTCTTTGTTTTTGCAGTCCTGTTGTATATTTCTCTTTAAGTCATTTCCAATTCCTTTTGGAACCAATTACAAAAGAAAAAAGATTGTGTAGAATTCTGCATAGTTGGTGTTTGCGGAAGGGAGGGTGAAAGGAGAGAGGCATGATGTGTTCATCATTAGCATAACATGGAGGATGGATTGAGGGGAACCCCTGAGAAACAAGGGAGGACTACTTCTTTGTCATGTGTAGCAATAATAAATTCCTGTAAGGGCAGTAACCCTGCAGCATAAATAGAGAGAATAGACTCAAGAGATAGTTTGAAGATATGCTATGCAAGATGTGTTTGAAGATGTGCTCTGCAAGATGTAAGGACTGCTTGGAGATCAAGAATGGCTTCCGGATTTCTGGTTTGAGCTATTGGGTAGATGGTAGGTCCCCCACCGAACT
This sequence comes from Balaenoptera musculus, assembly GCF_009873245.2. Taxonomy (NCBI): domain Eukaryota; kingdom Metazoa; phylum Chordata; class Mammalia; order Artiodactyla; family Balaenopteridae; genus Balaenoptera; species Balaenoptera musculus. The sequence continues at coordinate 727,238 of NC_045788.1, read as the reverse complement.
AGGGAAACAGATGAAAAGAGAAGAATAACAGACCTGAAAAGAAAATTCCAAGTATAAGTTCAGGTGATAATGGGTCATCAACTTCAGGTAGAGAAGGGAAGGGTGTGAGGGGAGAAGGCGCTGAGAGACCAAGAGAAAATGGTGGAATTCAGTGATTACTAATTATGTCTGGTGGAAATGCAGTAATTATGGAGGAAGAAGGATGGGATGTTGTGGGCAAAACTGTAGGGCTGTGAGATTTAGGAACTCACAGGAAGAACCGTGGTGGGTGGTAACGAGGATGTGGTCCTAGGAGGAGAAGCTCATGGGGATAGTAGGGGATGGTCATTGTAGTAGAGGACGTAAAGAATAAGCATGAGGTGCAGTTACTTCCATGAAGAGGAAGATCCTATGTGTGTACTGACAACGTGAGAATGATCTATAGATTGTTGGCAGGTAGGGATATGGGTCGGTAAAGGGCATGATGCCGGATGTTAAGAGATTCAGGTGAGGAGAATTTCTAAGTGTGTAACAGCAAATGGCATGGAATCAGAAGTGGGAGCTATTAATCTGGAAAAGCATCCTTCAATTTAGAGCTTGAGAAAACAAGAGGCATTCCAGCATTTCACATGAACCAAAGGCAGTAGAAATATTTCCCCCTGCTTGGATCCTTCAGAAGACCGGTATCTGGACAAATGGGATAAGATATATGAAAGTACATGGCTGGAGCACAAACCTAGAGAGTATTGATGATATTGTATCACAGTTAAATCCCCCATGTTGATCACTCTTTTTGCTCCAGGAGCTGCCTTATCTTGGCCTGAGGCTGTTTCCACAAGTCTAATCCTTGTGACCAAAGCACAGACTTTGTTGCCATGTAGCCCCAGAGGTCATAGCACTGGAGTCATGGTACACGATTCATTGGTTCATGATGCATTGGTGCCAACAGAGCACCAGGTAAACGTGAGAATGTTGGGTAAAAAGTAATATTAAAATTGACATGGATACATGCGACAGTAGAATTAAAAATTCACTTACATGTTGAAAGCAAAACAACACTTTACAGAACCTTTAAGATTTGTGTGGATACTTCAGGTCTACTCTACCATATTTGGGGGAATTGTGTTTTCTCTTCTCCCTAACTGCCAGTGTGCCTAACAGTGGAAAAGCGTGAACATTCATAGTCACATGCTGAGAGACAATATTAAAAGTTGCTCATTGAGAGTGGCATAGACATATATGCACTACCAAATGTAAAATAGATAGCTAGTGGGAAGCAGCCGCATAGCACAGGGAGATCAGCTCGGTGCTTTGTGACCACCTAGAGGGGTGGGATAGGGAGGGTGGGAGGGAGACGCAAGAGGGAGGGGATATGGGGATATATGTATACGTATAGCTGATTCACTTTGTTATACAGCAGAAACTAACACGTTGTAAAGCAATGATACACCAACAAAGATGTTAAAAAAAAAAAAATTTACTCATTGAGAGCATTGATAGTATAAACAGCTTCCTGACGTGCCGACATTGAAATGTCCAGCAATACTTTGGTAGTGTGAACTCTGGGAAGTTTGTGGAAGGCATCAGGACCATTTCTGCACATGCCCACTGGGAATAACCTAAAGGTCTGGTACTAGCAGGGTAATTAACACATTATAGCTTAACTTTATAATGGATCATTATTAAAATGATGATGTAGACATATGTTCAGTTATATGGAAATACAGTACATTAATCTTTAAGAAGATGTTATGAATGTGTTTCACATAAAACTCAGTTATGTCATGGTCATAAAAAAATTCGGAAATATATGTAAAGATATTAACAGTGGTTGTTTGAGAGTAGTAGAATTTGTGTGTGTGTGATATAACTATGTTTCTTTTTGTTCAGCAGCATTTTCTAATTTGTCCACAATAAACACATCTTGGTTGTGTGATAAACATAATAAGAACAAAAACATAAATAGGCTATCTATGGGGAACTCACCATAGCATTGAGTCCCAGAAAGTCTTTTCAGGAAGAGCAGAAGTTTATCTGCAGCGAATGAGTTAGATCAGCATCTTTCTGTTCTCGTAATCCTGGAACCGAGCAGAACCCTGAAGGCCCCGCCCCTAAGTAGAAAGACCCCTCCCTCCATGCCCTTGTTTGTAGAAATGCTGAAGTATCTCGGGCCTCCCTGAGTCACAAAAGGATGGACTCAAGCAGTTAATGATCAGGACGATAGAGTCACGGATCCAGTGTCTGATGCACATTCCTGAATCGTTTTACCGATACTATAGCTGCCACCAGAGGGAAAAGCGGTCTGCATGATGCCCAGACTGCAACAGCCATGACATGAGCTGCGCCATCTTGAACTGCACTGAATATATGGTTAGCACAATTCCAAGAACGGGCCCCAAGAGAATGGGATTAATACTATTGCTCATCATAATCTGTATCTTTGTGGGCATCAAAATAATTGTAGCTTGTTCTGCCTGTATATATAAATGGGCAACTAAAACAGATACTCCAGACCCATGTTGACATCTTCCACTCTAAGATATGGCACCCTATGTCAGCAGGAAGAAGTAACAGAAGATGAGCCTTCACCCATAAGCCCATAGAAATGGAATGATGTTCCAACAAGTGGGAATTTGTAAGCAGCTTCTGGCAGGAAAGAGCTCTTTTTTAGGAAACAGCTCTCTGCAGGAGGCCCCCTTTGTCTCATCACTTTAGCAAAGCTATATTGTAACTAACCTTAAAGCAGGCACTCCCGCGCTCTACTCACCTCTGTCCCAGGCACAGCTTTCAGATCTTTTGATCACACCTTGCCAAACCTGCTGGTTCTTTCCATAGATAAAAGAAGTAGAAGTGAAGATTAAGGAATAAACAGATGACCAGATCTTTTCCCTAACCTCCCCTTCAGTAATCTAGTTAGCAAACTGTGCAAAGAAGATAGCATCTAAAGAAAGATCACAAGAAGTCAACAAGCCTGCAGGCAGTAGGGGATGGCAATGACTCTCTCTGACCCCTTATCTCAAGGATTAACTGAGATTACTTCCCTTTTCCTTTTCATGGCCAAGCAGAATCTTGGGAGTTGGTTTTTGGGGACACTGAGTCTGCCTTCTCCCCAGATCCCCGGCTTTCTGATTAAAAGCAATGTTTTTCTTTCTGCCAACACTTGCCCCTTGGCTATTGATTTTCAAGTGTTGAACCGCGGGACCTGAGTTTGGTAACAATCCTATCCTGGTAAACTGCCCATGCAACATCAGGGAGCTCACGGGGCTCTGTGGGTTGTCTACGTCCTCACCTTGCTCTGCGAAATACGTCAGACTACGATACCTGCTAACCTTTGAAGGTCATGGGTAGCTTTCTGGCATCTGGTGCAAACTGTCTTTATGCTCACATGTTATTTATTTTTTGATCTGCTTCTGATTTGAGTCTTGAGGGAAAGTCTTCAAGCCAGCTTTAGAAAGAGAAGCTGCTGTCATTTGTGAATGCAGTTAATTAGAGTAACATTTGCTTTTAAGTATTCAATATTTGGCATGATTATCAGACCTAAAGGTTATGTTGTTCTATCAGATAAGCTGGGCTCTAAGGGATGCCTGTTGTCTCCCCAGGCTGGTGCTGGCTAAATATAGGAATCCGAGGTACATAGCAATAACTGCTTTAGATATTAAATCTGCACGTTATAGCGATGAAGCTTATCTAAGACTGTTCTTGGGAAGTGCTGGAGGGAAAGGTTGGGCTCACTGGGAGCTGTAACCGGTCAAGGTGGCTGCTTCAGAGGGGAAGCAGGTTTGGGCAAAAGCTATTTGATTTTTGACAGGGCTTGGCATGCATTTCCGAGTGGCTGGCAATTAAACTGCCCAATTAAGAGAAACATCCTCCATAGAGAGCATAAACCCCACCCGACCCCGATTTCAGCACTCAGCTGCCACTATCTAGGGGAACTACTCAAAGCGTAAGATGCATCTGTACTGGGAAATAACTCCTCTTCTCTCTTCAAGGATTTGCTGGTGAAAACACCTAACGTAACAGCAACCAAAGTTCTGTCCCAGGCCATGTCATGCATCAGGTGGAAATGGGGAAGCTAGGAATTCACTCTTTACTAGAATCATCTACTTTGGAGGAGAAAGAGGAATGTGTGTGTTTGGGAGGGGCGTGGGCGTGATGGAGGAAGCCGGTGTGAGAACAGTGCCTCCTGCCTCCGGCTGTGTTTCTAAGTTACTTTTCCCCCTGAGGAATTAACACATGTTGACAATTTCACTCAGAAACTGTAGTTCATTGTACGAGATGAAAGATGTATGAATAACATTAATGATAATGCTCAGTGGGGCCCAGGCTCATGAATAGTTTAAAAAAGAAACCCTGGTTGCTTTTATGGCTTCATTCATCACATCCTGAATTCTGGTCTTGTGGGTACATTTCTCTTTCAAATCTTTGGCTTAAATACATTGTTTCTTTGCTTCTCATTAATTCACTTTCCTCTCCCCTTTCTTAAGTTTCTAGCCTGGTTAAGGTTGAGAGAAAACTTAAAAGCAAACAAGTTGCTGTGTGATAATTTGCTTTCAGTCCCTTTAAATGATGTCATACTCTCTGAGGCCAAAATGCCAAGTTTTGATACTCTTCAACCCGGTCAACTACACATTTGTTAAGTTGGGGGCTTCTGCCCTTGACTGTAGGTCCCTTCCCTCCAGCTGGAAGTTTGGAAGTTTTGAAACAGGAGGGAAAGGGGCGGGACACAACATTTAAAAGAATGACATAGCCGTTGAGGATACGACATAAACTGGGTGGAGCCAACTAGGTCCAAGATGGCGGCAGATTTGACTTCCAGTGGACCTTGAGCCTCATTATATGCTCATTGTAATACATTAGCTAAATGACACACCCTGGTTTCTGGCTGAATTCAAGTCCCGGCCCTTGGCTTCAAGTCCCAGTCTAGGTTCTGGCTGGGTTCCAGTTTCAGCCCACGGTTTCAAGTCCCATCTGAGTTGTGCAGTTCCAGTTTGATATCTCTATCTGTTCAGAAAAATTTTTATTGTCCTGTAGATGGTAGAAAATGATCCAAACCTTGTTCTCCCCACTCAAGAAGTTACAGGCTGATTAGAGACTCAGAGTTCCATCCTCACAAGTGTGGACAAAGAATGTCACCTGCCATTTCAGTAAACAAAGGGTATTGTGGTCATCAAGCCATCAGCCACTGAAGCAGTGAGGGGATTCACAGGAAATAAATGGAGAAAAAGAGGATACTGACCCTAGAGAACTAAGGTGCATAATAAAGGAATGATTTCAGTAAGCCCAGACTCTTGCATCTTCCCATACATAGAAAAGCACTAAAATCATTAACTTGAGATTTCTGTTTTTGTGATTAACAGTAATCTTTTGATGTCCGACTACATGTTTTGTTGTGTTTTGTTTTTTTCCCAGCAAAAAATCCTATATATCCTGGCTCTCCCCGTACCCTCTTTGGAACAGTCCCTCAGAGCTATCCGAGAGGCTGTATTGGGGGCTTACATCCTCAGTAAGTCTGCTGAATAAAGCATAATTCTCAACTGTTAGGTTGTGAGTTTTTTTCAGTCGACACATGCATACATAAAAATATAATAGTTACAGAGAAAAACAGCAACATCGCCACATAAGAGAAAATTTCAAGCAACATAGAGTTAGTGGTAAACAAGAAATGTCATTAATTTGGGCTGGGAGTTCCCAGGTCAATGCAGTTTCCGGAATGATTTGAGAGTGGAAATGAGAATGTGAAGAATTCACCTTCCCCCTTAATCTTGATTTCCCTGGGGGTTGAACGGCACATACCCCACCCCCACCCCCCCACCCCGGGCGTCTCTCAGGTTGAAATGTGCTCAGTCCCTTTCAGTAGTTGATGGCCGAGGGAGTGGATTAGCTGTGCTGGTACAGGATGCAGGAACCACAGAGCTGGGGAACCTCAGGACTTGCTTCAGCCCCTGGTCAGCCCTGGGGGAGAACAGAGGTGCTGCCGAGAACTAGGGTCCTTCCCACTAAGGTGTTTTCATCTATATGCTCTGTCACCTACAAACTGGCACCTGCCACCTACCTCTACAAGGATTTAATCATGCGCTGCTGCCAACTGCTGACCTTCAATATCCCCTGAAAGGGGTTCAGGGTGGAGAGCAGCAAGGAGGCCCCCTGAGCTCTGGGAAAAACTGGCAGAGCAGGTCTTCAGATAGTTAGATATTTTCAGAAGAAGATTTTATGAGCCCAAATTCTTACATTTCCTTCTATCTAGAAAAGCACTAAAATCCTCGTGACTAGCAGCAACCGTCATCACACTAGCAGAAACCTTCTGCAAAAAAGATGTACTTGATTGCATGTACTCTTCCTTCACCAAAATCACATACAGGCTGACCTCTTTGCAACAGTTTCTCAGAGCTCTCTGAAATGCTGTCTCCTGGGCTATAGTCCTAATTTTGCCCCAAATAAAACTGAACTCACAACTCTCACATTGTGCATTTTTTTTCAGTCTACACTTGGCTGCTACTGAAATCCCTTTCTCTTCTCTCCTCTGTCCGTGTTGTTTCAGCTAATACATGGCTTCTACTGACATGTAGATTTTGCTGACTGCCTTTTCTTTTCCCCACAGCAGTCTATGGGTGACTGTTTGGTTCTCTATGACTGTGTATCATCCAATCTGTAAAACCACCACTCTTTCATCTGCTCCTGATTGTGTGGGTCAGGACATCACACAGGGTCAGCAGAGATGGTGTAACAGGGAAGAGCAAAATCTGACTCCATGTTGGATCTGTTTCTCTAACTTTAACCTTTGCTTTTTGTTGCTTTTGTTATTATAACCATACATAATGGCCTGCCTCAGGGAACCCTGCCCCTCTGCCTGAATGTTAAACTAATGTGGCTTTGTTCGGCACACAGGGAGACAATCTGACCCCGCCCATCTGTGGATGGCTGCAGAAAAGAAGAAATTAACACATCCCCTCTCCGATGCTGGCCAAGCCAGGACGTATTTCGCAAAACTCGTGGCCTTTTTACTCTACATCCTCACCTCCTCCCCCTCTCTGTTCTATAAAAGAAACTGGCATCTCGATCCCAATAAGATGGTTTTGGGGGACGCCAATCCACCATCTTCTTGGTCTGCCGGCTTTCCGCATACAGTGGCTATTCCTAGCCTCAACACCTCGTTTCCCGATTTACTGGCCTGTCGTGTGGCGAGCAGAGTAAGCTTGGACTTGGTGACGATGGCTCTCGTGTCCCCGTGAGATGCGGGGCTTTTTCACCCACACGTGGAGCCTCACCCAGGACAGCTCTGTGCAGGGGCGGCCGGCGCAGACTGGCAGAGCCCTGTATACAGGAATCTACCTCCCCTGCTGGCTGGCTGCCTCCTTTCTCCCCAGGCAGCCTCTCTCAGGATCCCTCCCTTCCTGCAGGGCATCTGGACTTCTTCTGGCGTAGCTCAGTGCTGCAAAGAGAGCAAAGGCAGATGCTGCTCCCAGAGATGCCAAAGCCAGACATTAGTTACACTGGTAAGAATAGATTAATTCAGGAATATCTACTGCAGGAGGGAAGAGTCCAGCATGGACTTCACTGAAAGAAAAGGAGACTTTAAAGGCTGGGATGCCAGGGGGAAGGCACTGAGGGGTGACAAGTCTAAGTGACTAAGCCTCTGGGTTTGCTAATTGGCACTTACCCAGAAGAGAAACAAACGTCTCATACCTTTACGGACAGGAGGCAGTGGTGCAAGCTGATGCAAGGCGTCCACTCTCCGCAGGAACTAGGTGCTAGAGCAGCAGTTATCTCCCTGAATGTTTGCATTCCAAAGAGAAGGCTCTTAAATCCTTGGAGAAATGTTCTGGGTAGCAGATTTACACCTCAAAAGGATTTTATAATCGAAAGCTTTCTAAAGTAACTGCTCTAGAGGGCATTCAGCAGCTTATCTAGCAACAGGTTTAGGCTGGAACAAACAATAAATTCTCCTGACGGTGTTGAGCTTTCTTAAGCAGGTATTTTCAGCCCAGCCGGGGCTGGGATCATCCCAGGGACATGGCTTATGCTGCCAGAAGCCTTGCTAGTTGTCTGGTCAAGTCTCCTAGTGCAAGGGGTTTGGATGGACCTGTTACATGCTGAGAATTTTGTAGCCCTCACTGGCAGACATTCTTAATTCCTAAACCCACAAGTCCAGAGCTTCAATTCTGCTGCATTCTTTTTTTTTTTTCTTTAATCCACACCACGCGGCATGTGGGGTCTTAGTCCCCTGACCAGAGATCCAACCCGCTCCCCCTACAGTGGAAGCGTGAAGTCTTAACCACTGGACCACCAGGGGAGTCCCTGCATTCTTTTGATTAAGGTAAGTCAACAGGCCCAGCCCAGATTCAAAGGGAAGGGAGTGCCCAAGAGTGAAATACTAAGAGGCCTTGTGGTTGGGTCCACAATTGTAACTAAAACCACAGTTGCTTCTGTCCCTGTGAAATGTGGCCATTCTTATGGGGCGGAACACTCATGCCAAGGCCACCAGCCAACCCATAAGCCATTGCTTCTGTCCTAGGCAGCAACCTGGCTCTGGCTCCACTCAACTGTGGCACAGGGGGCTGGGATCACTACCATGAAATATGCATTAAGCAAGAAAAAAGCTCTTGGGAGCTTTTTCGAAATAGGTGTTCTGACACAGTAGGTTTTCAGTATTTCATGCGACTCCTTAGTAGTGACAGTGAGCCTGGGAATCAGCTCTGATGTGGACCTCAGAGAATACTCAGGTGTTACGTACGAGGGGTTCAGATGTAATTGGCTTCTGCAAATTATTATGGTTTAAATAAGGCCAGAATTTTGCGCTGTGGGTGTAGTTACTGTTGTTGGTTTCCAGTGCTCCATGTAGTCGGCAGGAAAGAACTACTACGGGCAGGACCTCAGAATCCTACTGGCTTTCTTCAAAGCCAGGTCAGTTTTATTGGCACATGTGCAGAAGTGATGCATATTGATAAACCAGTTAGAATTAATACCACTTAATTTGGGGGAGAACTTGAGGTCAGGTTTACATACCCCTTCCCCCTGCAAGACTCATGTTAGATGCCAGTGTGAGACACTGTGATTATCAGAGGAATAACCCTAAATCTGCTCTAATTTATAGATTATATGTATTTAGACAATCCCTTGCTACGCTACGCACTGCAGCCACTGGTAGAGACAAAACAGTGCAGCAGTTGAAAGGACAGCCCTGAGAGGCAGCTCTGAATGCGATCACCGATTTCAATCACCTACAACTCGAGTGTGCACGGGAATCACCTGGGAATGCTGTTAATGCTGCAGAGTCACCTTCAGCAGTGTTGTGGAAGCCAAGTTCACGTGCCCGATGCCCCAGAAAAGGGACGAAAGAACCCAGGGAGAAAAGCAGTATTCGAGAGTGCGGGAGAGAGGCGGAGGCAGGATCGTGCAAGGTCTTCTGAGCCATGGAGAAGTATTAAGATGTCATCCTCAGTGCAATGCAGACATCTTTGACATACTTGACGTGGGCCCTCTACGTGGTAAAATGTGTGCTTTGATGAGATGACCCATCGTGCCAAGTGAAGACCCGATTCGATGGGGCGAGAGTGGGTATGGGGAGAGCATTAGGGGGTGTTTCGGTAGTCTGGGCTAAAGATGTTTGTGGCACGTAATTGGTTACTGAAAATAGAGATGAAAGGCTGTGGATGTGTTTAATATATACAACACCCTTCCCAACCTGTGCTTACACCCACCCACCCAGACACCCAGCACCATCGTAGACTTACCTACAGGAAACTATACAAGGCTACGCTACCCGCCTGGACTCCAGTCTGCCTTAGCATGTAACAAAAATAAAAATAACAGTGATAATCAATATGTAATATCCACTGTATATATGTATATATATTTTTTCATAATAGGTATTTGTTCTTCATTAGCTTGCCAATCCCTCAGGGGCAGGGACAGAGTTAGATCTTCGTCTTTAGCAATGCAGCCCTGAGCTGTGCAGTTACTCAACGCAGGTTTATATGCTAATTTGAGACATTCTGTGTCCCTCATTGTTTGAGGCCAATTCTCTCTTCATTTGGAAACCCGCTTCTTCTCCGTCAGAAGATAATTAAATATTCATCTGTTGCTAAATCTTGGAGGCTCTGTTTAGGTTTTCTTTGACTTTTTTTTTTTTTTTCGGTTTCTCTGTCAGTTGAAAATTTTATTGATATTCTCTGTAATCATTCCTAAGCAAGCAGGGCAGGATTAAACAGCTTGAAGGCAAAACTTCCTTTTGGTCAAGAACACATATGTACGTGTTTGTTTATCGGACCCTGTGCAGAGGGTCGAGACAGAAGAGGCACATGATTAGAAGCGTTCTCTCTCTCTCTCTCTCTCAGTCCCTGAACGCCCCTTTCACTTCTGTTAGATGTTTCCCTTCCCCTTTTACACACCTGTCAACCCATCTCTCTAAAGCAGTTCCTCCATCATTTCTTGTCCCTGACAGAGCAAAGCCACACTTTTACTGGCCTGAGTCCACTCAGAGTAGGGTTAGCAAAGCTTCAGACCTCTATGAGAAAATCAACGGAAACCTGGCATGACACTTCTGAACGGTCACTGACTCCTAAATTAGATCCCGGAAGATATTGGCTGGGTTACACCTGTGAATTTGTCATTTACCTCATGTCAACTAGAGTTTATTATTCTTACCTTAGTTACGTAGATTTTTCATCTGTGAGTTTGACATTGGTTACAAACTTCAGTGTTGGTTACAAACTTCCAATGTGATAGGAGAATTGTTAAAAGAAAAATTTACCAAAAGTTTAGAGAAAAAAAAAGGTGTTCTACATGATCAACTTCTCTGGATTTATATCAACAACAAAAACAAAAATGTAGAATGCCTTAAGGAAATTTAGATATTTTAAGTTTTCCATTTTTGTTTCATTTGCAATAGCCACAGGGTTCTAACCTGTACTTTTCAAAATAAAGTTTTCGACCTAAGCACACTGTATAATACATTTCAGATAACTTTTTGTTCTTCATTATTAATCCATGAGAAGAAAATTGTGAAATATAATTGAAAATGTATCACTGAATTTTGCTCTTATCAATTATTAATAGCAGTGCGGCAGAGGAGAAGTAAGGCATGAATAGAGGCACAGATGTATTTTCGAGATATTTCTAAGGCTAATGTCAACATATGTCTGAGATATTTTGGTCATTTGTTTTTAAGGAGTCTGGACAGTTAATAAGTCCTTCATCAGAACTTTGTTGACGGTGGTCTGATCTGCAAACAAGGAACCTATAACATGTCTCTATCAGCTCTGTACACCTGAGAGCTCGGGGGGACAAGACCATCTCACAAGAATGACACAGAGACAAGAAATTCCACTGCACTTGCAGCCCATCTGGTCAATTTCTAGGACATCTAGAGGTAAAATTTTTCACTCTACCTGTTGTTCTGTTCTCCAGTTAACTCTATTTCTTTCATCCTTAAATTTTCTTTCTCTCAAATTCCTGGCAGAAAGCAGTTTAGTAAACTCACCCACAGGAAGGTGCTTATGACTGAAACAAGAAAAATAAATATCGTTTATTGAGTTTGAACAACGATCCCCAAATTATCACTAAACATCACAGAAAAGGTAGCATTGCTTATCCTTAAGCTACACCTAAAGAAATGGAAGCTTAGAGAGACTTCATAACATCTTTAAAATTATAGTTAGGAAATGACAAAGTTAGGAGTTGAACCAAGTCATGTGACTCTGAAGGCCATGTTCCCATGACCACCATTCTAGGATTTTTCAGGAGGAAGAAAATATTTGAAGCATGAATAGTTAAACTAATTGAGATTATCTCTAACGATGGAATTTTGGAAACTGTTGGGAAGTGGTACCTGAGAGTGTTTAAAATCACAGTATAAGTGCAGATTGCTGTGGGTTTAAATGTAATCTTGGAAACACACAATAGAAGGGAGAACTCAAACTCTGCAGCTTCTGTTCTCCTTTTCCCACCTCAGTCTAGCCTGTAACCATTGTCCAACACAGAGGCTAAATCTGGACCACTCATCATTTTTCTTTAGCTTAAACAATATTTCTCTTTTTTCACCTGAACTAGTTGTTAAGATTTTAAAATATGTTCATTATACATAAAAATTCTTATTTCCAGTTTCTTTAAAAAAAAAAAAAGGAAAATCTAGCGTTACTAGTCTTGCATTTCCTCACGGCAAAAAGAAGCCAGAGCTGAATACTGCTGGGGTCCTGTAGTTGGGCCGATGGTCTGCCCAGGTCATCACGGTCCTTGCTGGGCCCCCTGCCCTCAATCATGCTACCTGTCTTGTAGGGCCTCTGAGTGCAACCTGCACAGCTGCACACAGCTTCCTATCTCATATAGGCATTTGAGATCCCTGATCTTTCCATCCCTGTTATGCATCCAAAGTGAGTCAGGTCCATAGCGTATAAAGTCTTGGCAGGCAAAGACATGTCTCAAATGACAATTTCCTGTGTCAGTGGTCATTTACTGAAGGCTTGGAGCCGTGGTTCTCATACTCTACCATACATCAGAATCGCCTGGTGTGTGTTTTAACACATGGGCTGTTGGGCCCCAGCTCCAGAGCTTCTGATTCAGTAGGTCTGGAGTGGAAACCAGGAATTTACATTCCTAACAAATCCCCAGGTGATGCTGAGGCCACTGGTTCAGGAATCACATTTTGTGAACTATTGCTTTAGGATAGACATTTTTATGCTTGTGGACTGGATCATGGTAAAACCGATGCCTTCTCTTCTACCACTTTTTTGTTCTTTCTTACATAACTTCCTGATTTTTTTTTAAAAATTATATGCTTTATTTTCCATCCCCCAAAACCCTTCTCTTTTATTCTCCGGGAATTTCTCCAAGGCCAGGGCTGACAGTCACCCACCTGAAATGGCTTAGGGGCAAGAGGACGGTATTGGTAACATATAGACTTCCTCTCCTGCTTTGATTTTATATTCTTCTTCTTTTTTGATGTCTTCCCATCTTCTATGGCGTGGTGACTGCCAGTTTGTGCCTGCGGCCCAGACGTTCCCTGCACCGTCACCAATCCCAGCCAGATTTGAAAACTAGGGGCTTTTCCACCTCCAACCGTTCATAGCCCAAATTCATATTTTCTTGTGAATCTATTTATACTACACAGATGGCTGGAATCATCCAGAAGAGTCACACTTTGAAATCCAGAGAAAATGAATGTACTGTAAGAAAAAAACAGTTTGGCAATATTTTTTCTCTTGGCTATTTTCCACTGTGTGTATTTTTTCCCTGTATATTGTTTCTTATAACCTTAATGATCACTTTTAAACTACTTTCCCCCAATACGTGGCTCATTCCTCAAACTTCCCTTTAAATACATTGCAGTATATGCCACATGTATTCAGATCTTTCTCAATTCAGTTCAAATAAAGTCCTGAGAGCTATCAGGACTGGGGGTCGACGGGGGGGCTGAGGAAAAGTGAGCCTGGTGTGCAATGGCCTCCAACTTAAGCCGTGAGCAGTGGACAGAAATCTGTGCAGCCAGAATCATTAGTGTTAATTTCCTGTGTTCCTGCTTTGCACAGCAGTTGTAAACCCTTCCTTCCCGACACTGACCTTTCAAGAAAAAGAAGACCACAGGGATATAATGTGTTCAGGGCTTCATTTTTTTTTTTTACTATTTATTTATTTTATTTTAATTTTTGGCTGCGTCAGGTCTTAGTTGTGGCATGCGGGGTCTTCATTGTGGCACGGGGTCTTCTCTCTAGCTGTGGCATGTGGGTTTTCTCTCTCTAGTTGTGGCGGGTGGGCTCCAGAGCCTGTAGGCTCCGTAGTTGTGACACGCAGGCTCTCTAGTTGAGGCGCGTGGGCTTAGTTGCCCCGAGGCATGTGGGATCTTAGTTCCCCGACCAGGGATGGAACCCACGTCACCTGCTTTGGAAGGCGGATTGTTTGCCACTGGACCACCAGGAAAGTCCCATTCAGGGCTTCCTTTAACAGGAATGCTTCATGAGATGAATATGTGCAATGACCAATACGAGGAAGGTGAGCCAACATTAGGATTTTTTGAGATAGCAGCTATTTTCGATCAACAATATCTCTTCAGTTGCAGCTGTGCATAAGGCACAGCAGGAGCACCTGTTCTAGAAAAGGGGGAATACAAAGTGTAAAAATACATGAAACAGAGACATTGGAAAGGAGGTGGTGCTACTTATCAAGCAACAACCTTGTACCAGGTTCCATATGAATCAGACTTATACTCCATCAAAGCAACTTTAATTTCTATTTCATTAGAAAGGTATATGTTCTTGTAAGAAAACTCATTATGTAGCCATTAGATTTCATGGAGCAGAGGTTTTGATTGTCAATTCTGAAAAATGAGTCTGAGACAAAAATATTCCTATAAATAGAGGATCAGCCTAGTGCATTTAAATTTTTATTTATAGATCATCAGCTCTTTGACTAAGAGATGGGAAAGGACAGACTTGAAGCTAAAATCATTAGGCTTTCAAAATGGTGATAAACGATGTCTGGAATCACAGAGTAAGTTACTGATAACTTATGATTTAGGTTACATCGACTGATGAATGCACAGCTTTTCAGATATACCTTATCATTGGGAAAGGCAAAGTATAACTTGAATTTGAAAGAAAGAAACTATTTAATGTGGCCAGAGATTAAGACGGTAGAGTAGGAGGACATTGAGCTCATCTCCCACAACAAACCCTTCAAAAATACAGCTACATGTAACTCTCACTGAGAACAACATGGGGGCTGGCAGAAAGGCTCTTCTATACCCAGAGCTGTAGAGAAAGAGCCACATGGAGTTGGGTAGGAAGGGAGGAGAGGTGATCAGGTCAGGACCCACACCCCTAGCAGGGACACAGACAAGGAGGGGCTAGCACAGGCTTGGGGATCCTCCCTGGGAGCAAGGGGTTTGAGCCATATATTGGGCACCTCAGCCCTGAGGTCTTCCAAAGAAGACATACAGGTGGCCAACAGGCACATGAAAAGATGCTCAGCATCATGAATCATAAGAGAAATGCTAATAAAAACCACGGTGAGATATCACCTCACACCTGTTAGAATGGGTATCATGAAAAATTCTACAAGTAACAAATGTTAGCAAGGATGTGGAGATAATGAACATCTCGTGCACTACTGGTGGTTAATTGGTGCAGCCACTACGAAGAACAGTACGGAGGTTCCTTAGAAAACTAAACATAGGACTTCCCTGGGGGCGCAGTGGCTAAGACTCTGCACTCCCAATGCAGGGGGCCCGGATTCAATTCCTGGTCAGGGAACTAGATCGCACATGTATGCTGCAACTAAGAGTTTGCATGCCACAACTAAGGAGCCCACATGCAGCAAATAAGACCCGGCACAACCAAATAAATAAATAAATTTTTTTATTTTTAAAAAAAGGAAAGCTAAACATGGAGTTGCCATATGATCCAACAATTCCGCTCCTAGGTCTATATGTGAAGAAACTGAAAACACTAATTTGAAAAGATATATGTACCCCAGTGTTCATAGCAGCACTATTTACAATAGCCAGGACATGGAAGCAACCTAAATGTCCATCAACAGAGGAATGGATAAAGACGTGGTATGTATATGTATATTACACACACACACACACACACACACACACACACACACACACACACACAAAATGGAATATTACTCAGCCATAAAAAAGAATAGAATTTTGCCATTTGGAAAAACATGGATGGACCTGCTTAGTGAAATAAGTCAGATAGAGAAAGGCAAATACTGTGTGTTATCACTTTTATATGAAATCTAAAAAATAAAATGAATATGACAAAACAGAAACATTCACAGATATAGAAAACAAACTAGTGGTTGCCAGTGGGGAGCTGAAAGGGAGGAGGGGCAAGATAGGGGAGGGGGATTAAGAGGCACAAACTACTATATATAAAATAAGTAAGCTACAGTGATATATTGTACAGTACAGGGAGTATACCCAAAATTTAATAATAATTTAAAATGGAGTATAATCTATAAAAATATCAAATCACTATGTTGTACACCTGAAACTAATATTATAAATCAACTATATTTTAATAGGAAAAAAACTTTAAAAGAAGAAGCCATTTAATGTGGTAATATTTTTCAGTGGGCAATAAATGAATAAAGCTTTTCTCCAAGTTTTCTCTTTATAATGCTGTTCCACCACTAGTTAAGCATAGGCTCTACTTTTAATAATATGTACTTAGATTTCAAACAGTCTTAGCTTAGTTTTACTTATGTTAGTAAAAGGCCCAGAATGCCTGCTCTTTCTTTCTCACGGTCTTTGTTTGAAAAAAGAGCAAGATACCTCAAAGAGTTGATGTCCAGAGAGGAAAAGTCTTCTAATGTAAACTGAATAGTCCTGGTTATCTCTTAACAAGATTCCAATAATAAGAATTTAGGGGTAGGAGGGAGGTGCAGGGACAAATGATTTCTCCTCAGAAGGCTTCTTGCTTCTGTGTCATACAGTGAAGCAATTACTGAAGAAAATGCTAGAAGGCTTCCAAAGATCATCCCAGTGCTCAGTCTTTTAAATCATCTAGTGATTTTGGTTCTGCCAAGATGGAAACCTGGGCATGAAGGACTAGAAAGGAGGACATTGAACTAGAGACACACCCCCTTCTGGTTTTGAGATACCAAGGCTACTTCAAAGTCATTTCTCTCCTCACTTGAAAATGTTTCTTCTTTTTTCTTTCTCTCTCTCTTTTTAAAATAAAACTCCGTGAAGAAATACAATGAGTCTTCGAGAAACCAGCCTTCTCTCTCAGCTTTTCATCATAAGTACACTTGGTGCTGTGATGAGACAAAGGCACAAAGTGTTCCACAAGGTAAGAAAAATGAATCTTCGTCCAGGAAACTAGGAAGCCCTGTGTGTGTGCGTGTGTGTGTGTGTGTGTGTGTGTGTGTGAGAGAGAGAGAGAGAGAGAGAAAAGCAATTGGTTAAAGGATACCCCAGTCATCTTCATTTTCTGATAAAGGTGAGTGATTTGTTTAATTTAGGAATGTCTTATCAGGAGATATTAATTGCTATAGATCAAGAGTCCTGTGCTTTATCTAAAGATAAGGGAGCAGTCAGAAGATTCCCATACCTTTTATTTTATAGTCTTAGGACTACCAACTATCTCTACACATCAGCCCGAATCTGCCTAGATAAATGACAGTTTATAACATATTTCATTTGCTGACATGTGAGAAAGTCACCACTTTGAACTTGGTAAAGTTGCTTTCAGGGCAGTAAATAGAAGCTGTGTTTCATTTAGCGGATGATGAACTTACAGGGTCCTTCTATTGAAGAGCCTTCACAAAGGTAGACCTAGAATAGGTTATGAAGGGAGCTAGGATATTTTAGGCTTAAATAACTTAGAACTGACAAACACACTGGCCCACAAGTCTGCTCCTTCAGTATTTGTGTCTTCATCCTGTCTCAGATCCTGAATATGGCAGTGTGATGTTTATTAGAGGCTGATGTTCTGATTGTTTCAAGAGACCACAGTGTTTGTTAACAGGACACAGGCAACATTGGTAGGAGTAGCAACAATAACAAGAATGAAGTGGACCTATTGAGTGGGGTGATGTTTTTTATAGACACAGTGGGTCTCACGTCCTAAATTCTTAGACAGAATTCAAGTGACTTGCTCTCCTGTGCACAAAGATGTACCCTTCAACCTGCAAACTAGAGAGGCGCCACAGCTGTGGAGCTGGGTTCATTTAACAAAGATGGCTGAAGCCCTTTTTCTCTAGATGGTCTCTTGTACAGCTATCATGACCAGAATCTGGCTGAAACACAGGCAGAAATCTCACTACTGGAAATTTTACTGAGGGGTGACAAAGACTCTCTCCTCACGCTACCTTTACCCAGGCTCCTCTGAGCCCTCTTCTTTTTTTTTTTTTTTTTAAACATCTTTATTGGAGTATAATTGTTTTACAATGTTATGTTAGTTTCTGCTGTATAACAAAGTGAATCAGCTATACATATACATATATCCCCATATCCCCTCCCTCTTGTGTCTCCCTTCCACCCTCCCTATCCCACCCCTCTAGGTGGTCACAAAGCACCGAGCTGATCTCCCTGTGCTATGCGGCTGCTTCCCACTAGCTATCTATTTCACATTTGGTAGTGTATATATGTGCATGCCACTCTCTCACTTCGTCCCAGCTCACCCTTCCCCCTCTCCGTGTCCTCAAGTCCATTCTCTACATCAAGCTGTAAGCCCTCTTCTTGACCAAGGCTAGTTTTTAACAGCTCAAGGACACATCCGTCTCCCTCTTTAAAGTGTGCACCTGAGAAAACTCAAGACTGCCCTCATATTTACTATTTATTTCAGTCAACATCTGAGGCTAGGGCCGCCATCACCCAGCTCTGTGGGAAGATAGAATCCTAACTTTGGTCACTGCCAGCGGACACAGCTGACCAGTGTCACATTAACACCGATCGACCCTTTGTCATTTTCCACTTACCTGACTCTACCGAGCCCCTACTGAGACCCCTTTTTATGCCCTCATTTTCCCTTTTAAAATGATGATTCACCTCCGAACAAATAAAGGGTGAGTTCAGTTCCTGCCGGCCTCACCCCTGTTAGAATCGTTATTACTGATTAAAGTCTGTCCTTCCCACATTAACCGAGTCTGGTTTTGTCTATCCTCGTCGGGCGTTTTCAGCAAGTCATGTATGTCATCTCCCAAGACCTCCACTTCCTTTTCTATTAAGTTTGTCAGAGGAAGGCAAAGTAGCCTTTGCCCTCTAATTCTCACACTCTACCTTTAGAGTAGATTATTTTTTCAGATTTCACTCCAAAGGACTGGAGTGCTTCTAGGTTCACACCAGATTTGCATATGTGTGTGTGTGTGTGTGTGCGCGTGTGTGTGCCCGTGCATGCGTGTATACAGGCATGAACAAAGGAGCATCTTAAATCTCTACTAGTCTCCATTTTCTCTTTTCTTCCTCTTCTCTCCCAAAAAGCTTGATGATAGAAAGAGATGGTCCTGGACTGGGAAGTAGACACACACAGACACACACGCACATACAAACACATACACACAAAGATGGCTTCTCTTAGTAATAATAGCCAATACCTACTGAGCTTACACAAGGGGGCATGTAATGCATTGTTCTAAGTCCTTTAAATGAGCACCTAGCACAGAGCTTAACACATAAGCATTCAATAAATGTGCTGAAGAAATTTCAAACATTTGAAATTCATAAAAAAATACCTTTCTTCCTTCACATCTCCCAAAGAATTGTCAGTTAGGGTTTTTAATTGTTGGCAGGAATGGTTAAGAGTACAAGTATCTATTTGTGGGTAGTTTTCATTAATGCATAATTAATGAATATAATTAATTTCAAATCTTAGTTTTTCCTCAGCCTCTAGTGTCACCTTAAAAATCTTATTTGATTTAAAAAATTGAGTACTTTTACATAAAGGTAAGAATACATCTACTTTTTTAAAGTAGTGATCAAGTTACCTATAAATTTTAAACAGAAAGATAGTATAAGACATTTTATTTAGGAACAATTAACCCCATTTACACACTTAGTTGAACAGATTCCCTTAAACATCTCAAACTATACTTACTTATAGCTTACTATATCCTATTCTCTCAAACATTTCAAATATCAGAAAGGAAAAACTTATGACTTGAACAAAATCTAAGCAAAATCTAAGCCTTTAAGAAATTTGTATATGTGAATCCCAACCTCCTAATTTATTTATATTAACATATACACACTACTATATATAATATAGGTAGCCAACAAGGACTTACTGTATAGCACAGGGAACTCTACTGAATATTTTGAAATAACCTATAAGGGAAAAGAATATGAAAAAGAACATATAACTGAATCACTGTGCTGTACATCTGAAACCAACACAACATTGTAAATCAACAATATACATAAAATTTGGATAAGTCTAAAAAGATAAATCTAAGGAAGACCAAAAGACAGTCTACCTTTAAATTTATTTCAAATTGTTTCCTTTCCCTTAGTGAATCCCCATCCACCTTCTTCTGAACCTAATTGGAGTCACAAAATATAACGTAACATTCTTACAGAGTTTAGAGCACTCTCTTAGAAGTGCCTTTGTTATTTCTGTTTAAGCCACTTTGTTTTCGTTCTTGAGGAATGCTCTGACAAGTTTAAAACTCTTTCATCCCTGAAATTTTGGCTCAGTTTGTCAGAGGACTGGATAAGATGCATGAAGGTGATCACACTTTTCTTCAATGTTTCTTCTCTTTTTTTAAACATGCAGTCTGCCTTTACTTTCATTTGGGCAATTTTCATGCACTGGATAATAGCAGTTTACATAAGCCTTTGTTCTAGTCTATTCATGCATTTTGTTATTCTCTCTCTTTTTTTGTTTGTTTTATATCCTTACCACTCGTTGCCTTCATTTTTCTTCTCCTTGATTCCAATAAAATGCAAATGTCATCACCCTGTATTTTTCTCAGTGTTTTAATGATTTTCAAGCCAGCTGGCAGGTTTCTAATCCACAAAAGGTCTGTTGGGTGAGATGATCTGGGGAGAAAACTAGACAATTATACTTAGTAGCCCCTTTCTGTTTAGGGTTCTGTAAAACCTGGTTTAAAACTTCATCAGTTCTTTTGGTACCAAAACAGCAACTCTTGTGTTTAACTCAGAAGTAATGTTGAGTAATTATTCTTAATTTTATTTATAAGACTTAAAATTTGATGAGTCAGTGGGAGTTTGGGGCTAGTAGTTGCAAACAATTATATAAAGAATGAATAAACAGCAAGGTCCTACTGTATAGCACAGGGAACTATATCGAGTCTCCTGGGATAAACCATAATGGAAAAGAATATTTTTAAAAAAAGAATGTATATATGTGTATAACTGAGTCACTTTTCTGTACAGCAGAAATTAGCACATTGTAAATCAATTATACTTCAATAAAAAAATTTTTTTAATTGATGAGTCAAATGTGTTTGTAGTAGGAATATGAACTGTATGTACTATAGTAGCAGAGTGTTAAAAAAAAAAAAGTATAAAGGGCATTTGGCTTTGTCTTTCTAAAGAAAAGCTCTCACTGGCCATTTAGGATCTGAACCTGATAGTTATGAATGTTACTGTAAAGACTGCTGAACTCAATTCAGTGATGGGAAAATATAAACGAGATGTGAGACATTCAAGAGTCTCTTTAGAGAATCCCATGGAGAGATACAATGAGGATAGAGAGCTTCTATGAAGACCAATGGTCTGCCATCTATGTAACTTTGTTTTAAAATATGTGTTCTAGAAAAGTGCTTTATGATTACGTGTGAGCCAGGACTCATAAAGAAAATGGGTATTGGGTAGATTTACGCATTCTGTGCAAATTAGAATTGCAGAAGTTAGCTTCAGAAGACAAGGTGTTGAAATTTAGGGAACTGGTCAAGTGCGGAAAAAAAAAAATCTCTCCTGGTGAAAAAACAATCAGAAAAATAATGCTATCAAAACCCAGAGGAATTGTTGCCCTAATATATGTCTTGTTTCTGCTCTGGGTCGTGGAAAATAATTAATATAAGACACTGAGTACAGAAGAATATTCCCAAGGTCTTGTAAGGAGTTAGCATAAAATTGTCATAAGGAATATCTCCTCCTTAAAATAACGTTATTTAATGAGTTATTATTGGCACATACTATGCTAAGACATTGTGTTACATACCAATGCTAGCTTGGGATTACTTAATACTTTATAGTTTACACTGTATCATCACATACTTTATCTCATTGGAATCTGTCACTAGTCCTGAAAACAGATGAAAAAATTGTACCTTATAGAGGTTATGTGACTTCACGTGATCATGTAGTAGATATGGTCCAGTACTTTCACTAAAATCTTAGGCTCTGATTCCTCATCCAGCTAGCTGGCTTTCCACCAGCATCCTTTTCTTTTCTTGTTTTTCCCACACCGTGCTGGCATGTGGGATCTTAGTTCCCTGACCAGGGATCGAACTTGTGCCCCTGCATTGGAAGCTCAGAGTCTTAACCACTGGACTGCCAGGGAAGTCCCAGCATCCTTTTCTTAAAGTGGTAGTACTGGTGGAAAGTCTTGAACTCAAGGACGAAAACCTGAAGAAAGAACCACGTCTCATAATTAGGAGTTTCCTAAATAAAGACTATATTTGGCAAACTGGCCCATGGACCAAATATACCCCACCACCTATTTTTGTAAATAAAGTTCTACTAGAACACAGCTACTCTCATTTGTTTATGAATTGTCTGTGGTTATTTTAGCTACAACAGCAGAGATGAGTAGTTGCCATAGAGACAATGTGACCTTGCAAAATCTAAAGTATCTGCTATCTGGAGAGAGTATGTGAACTAATAGATTTAGTATTAGCAAGAAGAGCTTGCTAATTTCATTAGTATGAAAGAGACATACTTTTGCGTTGATCAGAAGGAAAAGCATGCCCCTCTCGTGGGAGACTGGGGTCAGGCAGTGTGTGTGTGTTCGATCCCTCTTGGGCTCTGGTTTTTTAGGAAACAAGTAATTTAACTTTTCAGGAAGGAATATGTCAAAACATGAGAAAAGAAGAAAAGCAGATTGATTCTGAGGAAAACGAGTTTGCTGCATGCTTTGCACTTCAACATATTCTGTGAAATGAAACTACATCTGTGTCTAAACTGTTCCTCAAACCAAAAAGCAGGTGAGGGGGCTTCCCTGGTGGCGCAGTGGTTGAGAGTCTGCCTGCCAATGCAGGGGACACGGGTTCGAGCCCTGGTCTGGGAAGATCCCACATGCCGCGGAGCGACTAGGCCCGTGAGCCACAACTACTGAGCCTGCGCTCTAGAGCCTGTGCTCCGCAACAAGAGAGGCCGCGATGGTGAGAGGCCCGCGCACCGCGATGAAGAGTAGCCCCCGCTCACCGCAACTAGAGAAAGCCCTCGCACAGAAACGAAGACCCAACACAGCCAAAAATAAATAAATAAATAAATAAATAAATTTAAAATTACAAAAAAAAAAAAAAAAAAGCAGGTGAAGGTCAGAAGAATGAAAATAGCATCTTAGCAAGTGAAGGACTCACTTAGAAAGTAGACTTTCAGAGGGCTCTAGACAAGGTCAAATGATGGCTGTATAAAACAATAATCCCATCCTGTTAATATAAGCTGCATTATGTGCTAGTCTGAAGTAGAACACTTTTTCGGTCAACTGAAAACTACTCTCATATAAGTGACATATATGAATGACACATT
The DNA here is from genome assembly GCF_009873245.2 of Balaenoptera musculus. NCBI lineage: Eukaryota > Metazoa > Chordata > Mammalia > Artiodactyla > Balaenopteridae > Balaenoptera > Balaenoptera musculus. The sequence goes on along the minus strand of NC_045788.1, from coordinate 704,092 downwards.
TTCATGAATACAATATGATATGGTCAACATAAACAATGAAATAAGTTCATCTTTTTTTTTTTTATTCTGAAGTTACTTTAAAACCTTGCATTGTCTCTAAGTTGCACTAATTAATATTTTACTACATGGATGAGGGTAAATCAAGGTTCCTATTTTCCAGAATGTGAATGAAATGAAACATTTAACGTGTAAGCATGTAGAATTTTATATTGCCTCTAGTCTTTAAAAAAACAAAGAAAGCCTTTAAGTTAATAATTTCCTTTTACAGATGTAGAAACTGACATCCAGATGTGGCGAATGATATCCTCACTCTCCTTTCAAGTAGCTGTCACTACGTCACATCGTCTTTCATGCCAGTCCCTCTCCGTGGGAACGCTACTGGAGAAACGTAGGTATACTGGATGCCAGCTAAGTAAAGGATGAAGGATAATAAGACTGTACTAAATTAGTTAATGGGCGTGGATAGTTTATAAACCTGCCTCTACAAACTATGAGTATATCATTCCAAACCTCAGGTTGTGATTAGCGTTCTTCTCCCAGGGCCACATTTTTGCCCTCACGGTGGTTGAGGGAATCTCCTCCCCAAGCTTTCATGGTCTCACGGGTTTCTTCTCTAGACAGCACAGGTAATGACCTATAAGTCAGCACGTATTTTGCTGCATGTAACTCCAAAATCTTACCACCACAAGCTTAAATCATAAAAACATTTAATTATCTCAGAGATGGTTCCTATTCGATGTCAAAGTGAAAATGACATGATAGGCAGCTGTTTTTTTGAGTCTGGGGTTCTGAGCTTGCTTAGGAGGAGTGAGTAGAGAATAAAAAGGAGGACGGGTGGTGAGCCCTGGCCACCCCAGTATTTAGATATTGAGAACAGAGGAGAGAACTGAGTGGGAGAGCAGAGTGTGGGCGAGAGAAATAGGGACACATGACACCTGAGAAGAGACGGCAGGAAAGGAAGAGTCTGTCAGGTGTTGTGTAGGCTTTGAATTGTCAGCAAAAGAGTCGGCTAATGTAATACCTGTTCCATGTTTTAAAACTCCTTAAACTTCATGGATAGTTTTGAATATTCAGTATATTTGAATCTAGTTGTTGAATAATGGAAACATTTGGGGTAGGGATGAATTTTTGTATTCTTCAGAGCTCACCCCTTCATGACTACCTATTCCAAAAAAAATCAAAGGGAAAACTTCTAATAAATATGTCAAGTAGAATATTTTTCTCAGTGACATGTGGTAAAAGGTAATGAGAGATTATTGCACTAAATCAGAAAAACAATCTGAAGAGATGTGTGACGAAAGAGAGTGGGGAGCAAGGTGAGAAAAGTAAGCTTTGTCTCTGGAAATTTCTAGATGCAAGTCTTTTCAGGCAGCTACATATGAAATACGTAATGTTGTAGGTTCAAGCTATATCTCATTAAAGTACATCGTCCAAGGCCCAAGGATCCAAAGCTCACTAGTTTATTGAAAACTCCTCTCACTCAGAATCTGTTATCACAATCCCAGTGGAACGAGAAGAGAAACTTACATGTCCCGAGCGTGTGCTAATGACCAGTCACTATGTACTTTCACATATAATACTTCTTTCAGTACCGGAATGAATTTGTGAAGGGTGTGTTTCTAAACATTTTAGAAGTAAATTGTATTTCAGAGAGGTTAAGTTAGTTGTCCAAGGTCACACAGCTAGTAAGTACCGAGGTCAGCGTTTGAACATCTGTCTGTCTCCAACTCATCCTGCATCTCCTTTCTCACTGCCTCCATGGGGAGGGGGGATAAGGCTTCTTTTCACACATTTAGGGGTGTGTAGAGCAGAGCAAACCAGGGGTCCCTTATCTGTCCAGGTAAGTTTGGGGGTCTATTTAGAGCTGACGTTGCTCACTGGCAAGAGTTCTTAACTGATGATTCATTCAGATAGATCTGGGGGCTCTGGGAGAATGCAAAGGGGAGCAAGTCTGGGCGAGACTCCCCAAATACACTGGAATCATGGGACCAGAGAAGAGAGGGTGCCGAAGGGTAAATAATTCTTTTTGTCTTGAGCCCTCTGGTGTCTAAGGAAGCTGCTTCGCCTCAGACTCATCCCACGGCTTCAGGTCATTCCCAAAGGACTCGAGGACTGAGGTGTGGGCCACATACTGAGATGCAAGTCATCTGGGAGCACCTTTATCACTAACTACACCTTAATAAGGCCAGCTTGCTCTTTCTCTCTCTCCCTCTCTCTCTCTCCTTCTCTCTCTATATATACATGGAATCATTATCATGTATATTCTTCAGAAGAAGAATATATATGAGACATATATATATATATACACATGCCCATAAAATTATACGTATACACGTATAATTTTATGGGTTGAATTGCACTCCTCCAAAATTCACATGTTGAAGTTCTAAATCCCAGTACTCAGAATATGACCTTATTTGAAAATAGGGTAATTGCAAATATAATTAGTTAAATGAAGATGAGGTCATTAGGGTGGGCCCTAATCCAATATAAGCAGTATCCTTATAAAAAAGAGAAATTTGGACACAAGAGAAAAGCACACAGGGAGAACTCCTTATAAAGACAAAGGTAGAGATGCTTCTATAAGTCAAGGAATGACAAAGATTGCCAGCAGATGTGTGTGTGTGTGTGTGTATGTGTGTGTGTATGTGTGTGTGCGTGTATGTGTGCGTGTGCGTGTATGTGTGCGTGTGCGTGTATGTGTGTATGTGTGTGTATGTGTATGTGCATGTGTGTATGTGTGTGTGCGCGTGTATTATGTCTGTGTGTGTGTATGTGTGTGCATGTATATGTGTGTATGTGTGTGTATCTGTGTGCGTGTATGTGCGTGTATGTGTATGTGTGTATGTGTATGTGTGCGTGTATATGTGTGTGTGTGTCTGTGTATGTGTGTATGTGCGCGTGTGTGTGTGTGTATGTGTGTGTGTATCTATTCTCAATAGAAAACCCAGATTCTCAGGGAGACCATCTCATCTTACACCCTGATTAATATGATTTTTAAAATTCTCATTGGGTATGTGGTCAGCAAATACAATATGAATTTTAAGCCACCTTTTATTATTTTGGCTGTCATCGATGTATGTATTATAGTTGAGTGATAAGAGCAAGAGTGAAAGTGGCAGTGACAGAGAGAGAAAGGGAGAGAGCAAGCTGCGTGTGGTTCAGGAAGAGGACGCATTGATTTCTCACTATCAGGTCAGCGCTTCTCAAACAACAGCATGCTGTGTGTGAGCAGGCACTCACCGCCTGCATCTGGAGGAAGACTGGCTTTTCTCTGGGTGATGGAAATGAGTAGGCTGTCTATTGCACAATGGTGCATCCACAGTGCTTGGTCAACCCCCCTGGAACGACATGGACCAGCTGTCCAATTTGGTCTTCAAAAGGTTTTTTGAAAGAGGAAGGCATTCTATTGGCAAAGCTACGAGTGATGTAATTCATATCAGTCTAACATTTGGGATCAAGCTGGTGGTCTCCTGCTCAACGTAGTTCTTTCCTGCTGCTTCTCAGACCCTCAGGTAAGTATAAGAAATCACACTTTGTAGAACAGAGAGTTCTAATCCCTTTGGGAACCTATAGGTGAACTTCAGATGGAAGTCTGTACCTCCACAATTTATGTGCAAAGTATTTCCTCTTTGTGCATGTGTGCATTTTAACAGTGAGACACACAGCTTTCAATGGATGCCCTAAAGGTCCAAAAGGACCCCTTTTGCCCCGCCCCCCAATAAATAACAAACATAAGCCAATACCATTGGAACTCTCCGAACATGCGTCCATTTGGCCTCATTTTCCTTTTTGCTGATGGTTATCAAGAGGAGGTGACTGGCGTATATTTTTGTGAACACCGTGCTAAAGAGCAACAGAGATCCCAAGTGTTGTGTGTGCAACATACTGTCCTAGGAGAGGCAACTGCTCTGTGTTACAGAAACACGGGGGCACCTCAGAGAGGTCGGACCACACAGCGAGCTTCTCTCTCTCTGGGCCACAGGACACCGCTCACTAAGTTCATCAAGAATTACAAGTCTGTTAGAAGTTTTCATGTTTAAATTGGACCTCGTTTACACCTATATTCAAGAGCTTCCGTCTTTGACAGAAAGTAGACACGATTCTAAACCACTGCCATTAGTCAGATGTCTGCAAACCAATGTCTTGTCAGAATTCTTCTCGGTTTTACACAGGAGGCTAGATTTAAAACTGCTTGCGTGCCAAACCAAACTAAAATGAGTGGATTATCTTGCTACTTGGGTAATCAGGGATTGACAGAAGATTGGGACAAGAAACTGCAGTTTATTGAGGGCATTTCAGCTCCTCCTACCCACCTCAACAGCACTTTGTCCAGACTCTCCTCTTACCTTTGTGCCTTGATTGTGGTTCTATGTGGCAAGATCCTTTGGTTGGTAAAACAAACTAAGGAACAAAGGATTCACTGAAGTGGGAAAAAAAAGTACAATTAAGATACCCACCTGTTGGCTAGATTCATCAAAACTGTGAGTATTCTTTGAAGGAATACAAAACAAAAAACAGTTTGGAGAAATCTTGTCTTACTGATAACAGACCTTGAGTGACAGGGTCAAATGTTATTTATGACTGTGGTTATTCAATTATTTTTTGAAATTGCAAAGTAAAGGCCCAGATATAAATCTCTCAGGGTGGAGCTAGAGTTTTCCCAGCTTAGGGGAAAAAATTCAAGTTAGACTTTGATTATTATCCAGCCTAAGATTTCTATAACAATTTTAACAACTTTTCGAGTTAGCTTGGTGTTTAAGAACTTTAAAAAGTGGTATTTAAAAACACTAATAAGACTCAACATAAATGAAAATTTGGAAAAGTACTAGTTTCATGTATGGCAAGAAAGGTATCCATATCCTAAATATATAATTACTTCAAAATAAATATGAACAAAGTTGCCACAAGTAAAAAATACCAGTAAGAAAGAAAAAATACCAGGTCATGGAAGCAACCTAAATGCCCATCGACAGACAAATGGATAAAGAAGATGTGGTACATATACACAATGGAATATTACTCAGCATAAAAAGGAACAAAATTGAGTCATTTGTTGAGACGTGGATGGATCTAGAGACTCATACAGAGTGAAGTAAGTCAGAAAGAGAAAAACAAATATCGTATATTAACGCATGTATGTGGAACCTAGAAAAATGGTACAGATGAACCAGTTTGCAGGGCAGAAGTTGAGACACAGATGTAGAGAACAAACGTATGGACACCAAGGGGGGAAAGCGGTGGGAGGGGATGGTGGTGGTGTGATGAATTGGGAGATGGGGATCGACATGTATGCACTGATGTGTATAAAATGGATGATTAATAAGAACCTGCTGTATAAAAAAATAAATAAAATAAAATTCAAATAAAAATACCAGTAAGAAAGGCAGTTCACAAAATAATACATACAATTTAATTATAAATAAATGAAAATTTTTCAACTTCACTAAAAGAAATTCAAGACACTCAGTTTTTATTTTTATACTATGATATGTAAAAATTAAGAGTGATAACACTAAGTGTTGCAGAAGGTTTAGAGAAATGGCTCTCTCATAAATGGTGTTGACAGAAAAATCAGTGTCATTTGTTTGAATGATAACCTGGCACTAAATCAGAAAAGCTTTAAAATGTGAACACCTTTTGAGCAAGAAATTACATTTATAAACAGGTAACCTAAGGCAGTGATTGAGAATTTAGTGAAAAGATATTCACCAGTATTATTTACTATAATAATATTTATAATTATAAATAGTTGAAAATATTTTCAACTCCAAAACATAAGGGATTATTTAGTTGTGCTACTATCAAATAATGGAATATGTTTATTGCATTAAATGTAGAATTACATTTATAACGTAGATGATTTTTCTATGTTGCGAAGAAATAAAAAACAAATTGTAGTATAAAATTATTTTGCATACACCTATCTAAAAAATGGGGAAAAAAATCTAAAAGCGTATACACCAAATGTTAGCAGTGGTTATTTCAATATAGTGAAAATATGAGTTGGTTTTATATTAAATTTTGCTTCTGTTTGTTCAACTTTTTCTACAATGAGCATCATTATTTGTAGAATGAAGTATAGTAAAAATGAATTTTAAAAATATTGTATATATTTTCCTTCATTCTTTTAGCATTAACGAAGTATTCGAAGAAGCTTTAGATTGTACTATTTAGATGTATTTATGTTGAAGATAAAATTATGGAAGCACTTTCTGTTCCTCAACTCCACTGAAAAGGAGAATTTTGACAATTTGTGATCAAGTAGAATAAATATGTAAAATTGCAGGAATCTTGGTGGTGATATAAAAATTAAATAAACCTTAATCAGTAGATTGGGAATAACAAAAATTCCAATCTGATAAAGTCAGATTTTCCAAGTGTCTGAGGAAGGTGATTTAATCCAGGCAGTGTGTACCTGGCTAGTTTCACCAAACAGAAAAGTGTTCTATAGCAAAGCGGTTTCACCTTTCAGGTTAGATTTCTCCTGTGACTGTCATCTTATCCATTGTTAGTTACATGGACAGTTGAAAACTTTTATGAAGTAACTAAGCAAAGAATTACTACTGCAGCCATAAGGCAGAAAGAATAGCAGTTTTACTTAACTATAGGAACACGAGAGAAACCTCCTCTAATTTCTATAGATTTAAAACCTGCTTCAGAATTCGCTGTGTTGGCATTAGCTGACCCTTAAATAATTCTGCACAGACTTTAGCTGACTTCTGTTAGAAATGTTTACTTCATAGCAGCTACATAGCTTTGAAGGGGAGGAAACTCTTTGATCAATAAGGACCTCGACAAGGATGGTTTTAAAGAATCCTGACTACTCCAAATTGTTCAAAGCAAGGTTATTTAGAGTAACTACAATTCATGATGCCAAAATTTTACAGTATGCCTAAGGAGAGTAGAGGTGTCCAAGAAAAGCTTCTTTTCTTGCCTTGCCCCTGGCCTGGTATCTTTTTTTAAAAATAAATTTATTTATTTATTTATTTTTGGCTGCGTTGGGTCTTTGTTGCTGTGTGGGGGCTACTCTTCGTTGTGGTGTGCGGGCTTATTGCGGTGGCTTCTCTTGTTGCGGAGCAGGGGCTCTAGGTGTGCAGGCTTCAGTAGTTGTGGTTCCCGGGCTCTAGAGCGCAGGCTCAGTAGTTGTGGCGCACGGGCTTAGTTGTTCCGCGGCATGTGGGATCTTCCCGGACCAGGGCTCGAACCCGTGTCCCCTGCATTGGCAGGTTGATTCTTAACCATTGCTCCACCAGGGAAATCCCTGGCCTGGTATCTTTAAGCAAGGTTCCATACGTGGATTGCAAAAGGGCCCTAATATTCCCAAACCTTAGTTTTAGGGTCAAGCAGTGGAATACGCCTTTGTGAAAGACAGAAATAGGAGAAAGCCTGGTAATACTTTGCTCAACTTTTAAACAGTGAAACTCGGATTTTCCAAAGGATAAACTCCCCACTTAGAAATTTTTATGAAACACTTACTGGATGTCAGGTTTGTTTTTTTTTTCTATTTATTCTCCTTGCAATTAAATATTCAGCAAAAGTAATTGAACAAAATCATGATTATATTCAGATCAATGTCTTTAACAGTCAACATCTACTATAGCCTTATAACATTTTGTTTTAGAAAATAAGCATAAAGGTTACCAATCATCTTCATGTGCAGAGATGATCCCTTTTAAGACTGGTGTGTATTCTAATCTACTCATCTTCATATATATACTTCATATATATATATATATATATATATATATATACTTCATATATATATATACTTATATGATTTTTACAAATTGGTAACAAATTTTACATACTGTTTTATAAATAGATATTCTGAATTTTCATCAACAAGCAATGAATATTTAAAACAAATCCTGAACTATTATTTGAGAAGAAAAAAAATAGCTACATAGTATTTCTTAATTTACTCAAATCCCTATTCTACAAATACATGGAGGGGGAGATCCTCACAAGTGATCTAGGCGCTGTGGAGATACAGTGGTTAGTAAGATGAAACAAGATGAGCAAGATCTCAGTCAGCCTGTGTTCTCATACTGAGGGGCCCAGAGAGGGGTGAACCAAAGGTAATGCTACAAGTGAAGAGGCATCACAGGAAAAGTGGCCATGGAGTGCCAAGGGATGAGAAAGCACCTCAGATTTGGGGGATCAGAAGGGAGTGTTATCATGGTCAGAATGATGTCAGAATACTTCTTACCACGTGATGACAGAACTTGTGTTCAAGTTCAAATGAGATAAAACCTATTACCAGCCTACAATAGTGCCTGACATGTACTAAGTGCTCAGTAAGGCTTCACGAGTATTATTGTTGTTGTTATTGTTAATATGGTACTAAAATCATACAGCAATTTTAAGGAAACATTGGCTCTGATGCCATCTGTTTGAACCCTCTATGCACTTCAGCCCCCAACTCAACAGACCACGCATTTTCTGTAGCAAATGGGCCTCAAGCCTCAGCTGCTGTGTCCACTGATGTCAGGAAGTCAAGTCGTTCGCCATGCATTAGGCCTTTTGGACATTTCCCCTCCAATTTCCAATTGCCTAAAATGATCCAAGGACCCAAAAACTTATTGAGGATTTAATTACTTCAATAAAATAGGCCCATGGTCCTTCATTCTGGTTTAATAACTGCATTTCCATGCATTTAGAATCACTTACAATATGCATTCTAAACCAGGGCACTTATTTGCTTTTATTATTGTTCCCACTCTGTTAATACGTGTTTATCCTAATTTCAGTCTCTGTGGCCTTGAAACAAGTACTTATTAATCAGAAGCCATTTAAATGCTGACACAACCTACTCTACATTAAGAAAACTAAAAGAACACCAACTAGCCAAGCACACACAGGCTCTTTTCCTCTTAATTAAAAGCTGGTTTGTACGTATAATTCTTCCCTGGCATGTTATTGGAAGTATTCAAATTAGCTTCAGCTGGGATGGGGTTAGTATAGGCATCACTTATGAAGCTTTATCTTCACAAGAATCTTGTTTTAGGGACTTTACTCAACTCTTCATACAAGGTAATATGTGTGACTGGTAGTTCACTAATGGCTTTCTGCAGATTTGTAGGACGAAACCTCCATGTGTAGCAAATATATTCCCCCGACCCTGACTTAGAGTCCAAGGATCCCAAACACACTCACTGCCTTGGAGAACATCCCCAGGTCTGTGCTGGATGGGCTTTCAGTCTTCCTGCAGCCCCCATGTGTGTCTTGGAGATGTCTTGTTTGTGATCTAAACTGCAAAGCTAGCAGTTAATAGGAAGGGGCTTCCTGAAGGGGCAGGGGACATCCCTATAAGCACAGAAATGTAGGAAACAGAGCCAGAAGATCTTGTAAATGATAACGTGTGCTGACCTGAATTTCTAGATGCAGCGTTGTTTGACAACAAAATCTTGGCTATAAGTGGGGAAGGAGTATAGCATTCTCTACCTTAAGACACCGGAAGCCAAATACTTCCATTCTCATAGCTAATTTCTTTTATGGAGCAGCTCAAAAGATGTGGGGAATATTTGGGGACACATATGTTAGGTGTTCGGTGAGGATCCTAGGAGGTAGGCCCTGTATAAGTCGTAGAAAGAGCTTCTGTGGACTTGTGGTTTTGAAACGCCCCTCATACACATATACACACACAGAGGCACACACACACAGAGCTCTGTTCATTTTGCTAGGTTCTTTGCTGAGCTTGATAGGGACAGAGTAAAGGGACAAAGTAGGTGATTAAATATTTAATCCCACTAGGGGATTGTAAGTAAAGAAGTATGGGAGACCCTGTAAGTTAATGATCACTGAAGAAAGCAGGTTTGCTTAACCACAAAACCAGGCAGACCTGCTTAGCAAAAAAACCATGCAACAGAAGCATGAGACATGCCCCAAAACAATAAAACAATGGTGGACTGAGACCCGCATCCTGCCCAGCGAGCTCAGTAAGTTAATGGTTCCTAGGGCACACTCCTCTGTGTACATTAAAAACACAAATATAAGGAAAAGGTGACATTATTCTAAAACCTGAGATGATTTACCATTTTTGGTATATGTTATCACCTTTTTGCTCATTTCCATTGTGCCATGACGGTCCTGGCTTGACCATGTAGGGACAAGAAAACTCCCCTGCCTGATGTGGAGGAGGAGCTAATGGTGGAAGCTTGACATCTCCTCAAGAATGAGGAAGAAGGTGGTCTTCTCCCCTTCCCCACTTTTCCTTTGATTATAAAACTGCCACCCACTAAGGTCTCAGGGCAGCACCCTCCTGCCCACCCACTTGTAAACATCACAAGCATCCTATTCTAATAAATCATTTCTCGTCTATCACTTTGCCTGTTGCTGAATTTTTTCTGCACCGAGACATAAAGAATTGGAGCTCCTTGGAGCCCTCCGAGATGCATTTCTGCGGTTTCAGCCTGAAGCAAATTGGAGTGTGGCCAAGCCGTATTTTTTTCTCCAGATTTGGAGAGTTGTAGTATGGTGGTAGGCCCTCTGAGATTACATACCTCCCTAAAAATTTCACCAGCATAGATTTGTGGTCATGAACGTGAAAGTAGCACAAAGTTGTTTTCTATAACCTTCCCGAATCATAGCAACAAATAAATTTTCCTCTCTCATCTTATCAAATCCCAGGCACCTGCCCATGAAATTGGCAACAGAAAGATTTTCTGTGCTGCCAGCGACAGGTTTCTTGCCATCTTGCCAACTTGCTTTGTCTTTACAACCTGGCAAAATATAGCTATTGGCACAAAAGTGAATATTTGAAAATAATTACAGTAAATGGGGATTTTGGGTTCCATAATGTTTAATTAAGTAATTTAAACACTGTTTTAGCACTAGGGATAGACTTGCTTTCTACTTTATAGTATGCAACATGTTCTGTAATTTGAGCTCTTTGGCCACCAGACCCTCAAATAAAGAATTAGAACGAGGATCTCAAGGCACAGTATCCATTTTAAGGGTAATTTAGCAAAAATATTAATGACCTCTGTACTTTGTAATTCCATGGCCATAACCTTTCCCTTAGCTAAACTGAGAGATCCACCTGCCCGCAACTGTAGAGAAAGGGGCACAGAAAGCAGAGAGGGATGCAAAGAGAAACATTATATTCACCTTTTGAAAGAAAGAGTCAGTTATTAGTTGGACCAAAATATGATCCTTCAGAAAGACAGTTTTAAAGCCAGGCTTTCTTTAGAAAGACAGAGTTTTCCAAATATCTTGAGCATTTCTAGAACCAGGTCCTTCGTAATGTGTAAAGAAAATACCCTGCCTTGCTATGGCAAATGTGCTATTTTGCTTGTTGCCTAGGGTGGAAAAATATGCATATAGGAGATGGGTGAGAAATAAAATATTTCCTGCCATATCAGTAAACAAAGGATGTCATCAGTCATTGCAGCCCCCCAGTGTGAGCTGGTGAGCCCTGAGGAAACTCAGAAAGGAAACAGAGAATACATCAGCGACCATCAGACTGCAGCCACTCCCCATGGTGAGCCCTGAGGAAACTCAGGATTTGAAAATACAGGATACTGGCCCCAGTTGGCTGAGGTGCATATCAAAGGAATGATTTAAGTGAGCCTAGACTCTTGCATCTTCCCATACATAGAAAAGTGCTTAATTCCTTAACTTGAGATGTCCAGTTTTCTTTTATAAAAAGTAGTCTTTTGCTCCTACTATCTGCCTTTTCTTGCAAAACTCCTATATATCCTAGCTCCCGCCTCGCCTTCTCAGACCAGTTCTCTCAGGGTTACTGGAGTTGCCGCCTCACCTCCTGGGCTTGAAGTCTTTAGTATGTCCTCCGAATCAAGCATACCTCTCAACTTTCAGGTTGTGCATATTTTTTTTTAGTTACATGGGAAAACCACATGCATTTATTTTGGTTCCAAAGGATTATGAAGGGATGAAAAGATGTAGGGACATAGGGTGGAGGTGGGGAATATGAACAGCCAGAGAGACCCTGGGGTGTTAGACCAGGGGAACACCAAAGATGGGCTGTTTTTAAAAAAATCATTTTAGGAATTCCAAAAGGTAACAATCCCATAGGCTTTCATTAGCCACATCGAGCCATATTAAGGTAGACTTGGAAGCACCGACAATTCAGCTTTCCTCAGCTGGGCTGAGTTCTCCTATGGCCAGCGGTGCACAAAGCAGCAGCTGGGCTGAGTTCTCCTTTGGCCAGCGGTGCGCAAAGCAGCAGCAGCCTCAATGTCAGCGTCAGCACCAGCATCCTCTGGGGAAGTGTCAGAGATGCAAATCTTGGACCCCACCTCAGACCTGCTGAAGCAGAACCTCTGAGAATGGGGCCCAGCGACCTGTTTCCACAAATCTTCCAGATGCTTCCTGTGCTCGAAAGTTGAGAGCTACTGTGCTACGGCCGGATTTTAGATCCAGAAATTTTCACTGGTCCCCAGCGCAGAGAACTAGGATGCTTAGCTGGATACAGGTGTCTCTGCCTTGGGGCCTCCCCAGGGAGAGGCCAGGAGTCTACAGTGTGGAACAGCCAGACCAAGGCCTGGAGGGAGTGAGCAGATATTAGATGCCTTAATGACACTGATTAGAACAGAAGAGCAAGCCCACTCCTGGGTGTATATGTGGAGAAAACCATAATTCAAAAAGATACATGCACCCCAGTGTTGATTGCAGCACTATTTACAACAGCCAGGACATGGAAGCAACCTAAGTGTCCATCAACAGATGAATGGATAAAGAAGATGCGGTACATGTATACAATGGAATAGTACTCAGCCATGAAACGAATGAAATAATGCCATATGAAGCAACATGGATGGAACTAGAGATGATCATACTAAGCAAAATAAGTCAGAAAGAGAAAGACAAATATCATATGATATCACTTATGTGTGGAATCTAAGAAAATGATACAAATGGACTTATCTACAAAACAGACACAGACTCACAGATTTCAAAAACAAATTTATGGTTACCAAAGGGGAAATGTGTGTGTGGGGGGATGGGGGGAGGGATAAATTAGGAGCTTGGGATTAACATACACACACTACTATATATAAGGTAGATAACCAACAAAGACCCACTGTAGAGCACAGGGAACTCTACTCAATATTCTGTAATAACCTATATGGGAAAGAATCTGGAAAAGAACAGATATATGTATAACTGAATCACTTTGCTGTACACCTGAAACTAACACAACATTGTATATAAATTAACTATACTCCAATAAAATTAAAAAAAAAAAGAACAGAAGAGAGGTTGAGACCATGAGGAAGTGCCTTGATCCAGATGAGAGAGATCTACCTGCCAACTTTAGGTGCAAATGGCAATAGGACATCCGTCACGCAAGACACCAGTCAGGGGACTTCTCCTCAGAAAGATGCCTGAGGAAGCAGAAGATGCACAGCATTGCTGGCACAGCTCCAACCATGACGTCACCCTGGTGACTCCTCTCTTCTCACTCTTCAGATACCAAATACCATCTTGCAAAAAAGAAATGGAAGGGAGAGGACACATGAAAGCACAGCCATCTTCTCTGAAAAGTCATGGTCTCCCCAAAAAAGACCATTTACAGGTTTCAGAGACCTGATAAAGTGTTCAACTTGGAATGACCTAAAGTTTATACTGAGAGGAAGGTATGGAATCAGAAGACGCCGGCACTTCATTAATGGGAAGGTCTGCATTGTACCCATCCCTCAGGGGAACAGAGCTCCTATGGCTATGTTCCCCTGGACTTTACGTGTGAAAGTGAGATGCAGGAATTTGTAACTATGCTATGTACTTCTGCAAGCTTGTAGTACAGAGCTTGCATTTTGACCACCCAGAAGGCTCTGTGGAAAGCAAAATATTTCAGTAGAGAGATGATAGAATGAAATAATTTTAAAGGGATCTTAAGATTGTGAGAACTGATCATGACATTCTTCCAGTTTGCCCTTGGCAAATTCTGCTCCATTCTCCCCCTGTTAATAGATAAACCATGAGGCAGTTTTGCCAGCAGGGCCCTGACTCAGAGCCCCCAGGTGGAGAGAGCTTGGCAAGATTAGAATGGTGGGCAAATTGGAAAGAGTCCAGCAGGAATTCCATATTTGGAGACTCATTTAAGCAAAATGAACACGATGGGCCTAAAATAAAGAAATATTAAATAAAACAAAAGGCTAGAAAGCAATGGATTTCTTTGTTACTAAGATTAGTCAGTCTGGACTGAATTTTTCAACTTCTTCAATGTCCAGAGCGTGATCTCAGAAAAACACACCAAGGGACCTCTACTGGAAAGTACTAAAATCTCTTTAGAAATGTTTCCAGGCAGTATGTTTAAAAATTTATGAACAATTTCTATAAATGGCTCCTGGTCAGTTGTAATCATTAGATGTACTCAGGTGATATGATAATCTTCCCATTGCCTGAAAATGTGCTGAATATGTAACTCTTACCCTGAAACAGGCTTCACTCAGTGTGCTGACCTGATATTCTTCTTCCTGGAAAGACGAGCTTTTTAGTTACTTTAAAAAAACTTTTTCATTGAGGTATAATTTGTACATAAGTTAATGCACAAATCTATATTTATAGCTCAGTAAATTTTTACATATGTATACACCCATAGGGCTTCCACCCAGATCAAGATATTTCTAGGAAAGAACTCCATCCCTAAGCCAAATATTATTCTGACTTCTATTACTGTTGATTACTTTTTCCTTTTTTTAAACTGATGGAAATGGAATAAAATAGTAATGATGCTTTTATGACTGGTTTCTTTCACTCAGAATTATGTCTGTGAGATTCGTCTATTTTGTTGCATTTGGTACTAGTCTGTTCCTTTCCAATGTGTAGTATTCTGCTGTGTGACTATATCGCTGTTTTCTTTTGTTGGACTTTGTGGTTGGTTCCAGTTCTTAACTCTTACCATGATGCCACCGTGACCATTTTTGTACTGGTCTTTGGGTGAATATGTTAGCAGTTATTTCCATTGGGCATAAACCTAGGAGTGGAATCAATGAGTCAAAGGATATATGTTTATTTAACTTTAATAAGCATGCCCAGATTCCCAAAATGATTGTGCTAATTGATAGTCTCACCCTGGCTTTTTAAACGAGGGAATGTCCACTGTATGCTCCCAAGATGGGCCTGTCTGAGCCCCAGCTGCCTAAGGATGGCTTGTTTATAGTCACTTCAGTGGAGCGTTAGCGCTTCACAGAGGACACAGTGTTTCATGGGCTTTATTTATTTTTAAATTCAACCATGTATATGCCCATCAAGGAAGTATGGCCCATGCAGAAAGCAATTTTAACTGCTTCACTATCAAAAAACTTATTATTAGGTGTCCATTCTGGGGCTGTAGCTTTTTTCTACATTGAACAATGTATAGGACCATTTCACTTCTCAGAGCTTCTCCAACCCCACAAAACACATTTCTACTTGAACCTTCATTTTTTTCCATATTAAAAAGTATATATGGAAAATAGAGTAGGTTATGCATGTGTCAGAAAAGGGAATACATAGGAAATCTCTGTCCTTTTCCCTCAATTTTTCTGTGAACCTAAAACTTCTCTAAAAATACAGTCTTAAAAAAATATATATGCTTACTGCAGAAAATTCAGAAAACATAGGGAAATGTATAGAAGGGGATAAAGACTCATAATCTGACTATGAATATTCTCACTATATGCTTCCAGAACTTACTTTCACATGAAAGTGTTTCAGTTATACAGAAATTGTTTCTCTACAAAGATTTTGTAACACGTTTTTGCTTCTGTTTAGTTCTTTTTTTAAAAACTCTATTCTTAGACATCTTTCCATTTCAGTAACTATAGATATGCATCATCATGTATAACGGCAGCAGAGAATTTCATTGTACGTAAATACTGTAATTGATTTTCCTTTATTTATTCCTTTATTGATGGATATTTATATTAAAGCTTGGTTTCTCTGTTAAAAACAGTGATGGAATCACAAAACACCAAATACCCCGAAAGCCAGAGAAATACTGAGAGAGAAGAACAAAGCAGGAGGCTTCACATTTCCTGATTTTGAGCTTTCTTGTGAAGCCAAAGTAATTAAAACAGTATGGTACTGGCATAAAAACAGACAAATAGACCAATGGAACAGAATTGAGAGCCCAGAAATAAATGCAAGCATATACAATCAACTCATATGTGACAACGGAGCCAAGAACACTCAATGGAGAAAACACAGTCTCTTCAATACATGGTGCTGGGAAAACATGTGAAAGAATGAAACTTAACCACTATTTTTCATGACTCACAAAAAATTAACTCAAATGGATTAAAGACTTAAATGTAAGACTCGAAACCATGAGACTCCTAGAAGAAAGCATAGAAAAAAGTCTTCTAGACATGGGTCTTGGTAATTATATTTTTGGAAATCATACCTAAAGTATAAGCAACAAAATAAAAAATAAACAAGTAGGACAACATCAAGCTCAGAAGCTTCTGCACAGCAAAAGAAACCATCAACAAAGTGAAAAGACAACCTATAGAATGGGAAAAAATTTCCAAACCATATATCTGATATTCAAAAGAACTCATACAACTCAATAGCAAAAAAATCAAATAATTCAATTTAAAAAATGGGCAAAGGACCTGAATAGACATTTTTTCAAGGATTATGTACAAATGGCCAACAGACACATGAAAAGATGCTCAACGTCACTAGTCATTAGGTAAATGCAAATTAAAACCACAATGAAATATCACCTCACACCTGCTGGAATGGCTATCACCAAAAAGAAAAGAGTTAACAAATGCTGGCGAGGATATGGAGAAAATGGAACACTCGTACACTGTTGTGGAATTGTAAACTAGTGCAACCACTATGGAAAACGGTATGAAGTTTCTCTCAATAAATTAAAAATAGAACTACCATATGATCCAGCAATTCCACTTCTGGGAACATATTCAAAGGAAATGAAATCACTATCTTGAAAAGATGTCTGCACCACAATGTTCATGGCAGCACTATTTACAATAGCCAAGATGTGAAAATAACCTAAGTTGTCATCAATATATGAATGGATAAAGAAGATGTGGTATATATATATATGCAGTATATACATATATATGTGATATATATATATTTGGTGTGTATATATATATATGTGGTGTATATATATGTGGTATGTATATATAGGTGGTATACATATGTGGTATATATGTATGTGGTATATATATGTGGTATACATATATATGTGGTATATATATGTGGTGTATATATGTAGTATATATATATAGGTGGTATACATATGTGGTATATATATATGTGGTATACATATATGTTATATATATGTGGTATATATATATATGGTATATATATGTGATATATATATGGGTATACATATATATATGGTATATATATATGTGGTATATATATATGTGGTATACATATATGTATATACACACATACATATACAATGGAATGTTATTCCACCATAAAACACCAAGGAAATACTTGTAGCAAATAATATAACAACATGAAGGATATGAAAGGCTTATTTTACTAAGTAAAATAAGTCAGACAGAGAAAAAAATATTGTATGATCTCATTTACATGTGGAATCTAAAACAAACAAACAAGCAAACCCACCAAACACACAGAAAAGAAGATCAAAATGATGTTTCCCAGAGGTGGTGGAGGGGGAACTGGATGAAGGTAATCAAAAGGTACAAACTTCCAGTTGTAAGGTAAGTAAGTACTGGGATGTCAAGTACAACATGATGACTACAGTTAACACAGCTGTATGATATGTAGGAGAGTTACACTAAATCATAAGTGTTCTCTTCACAAGGAGATTTTTTTTCCTTTTCTTTTTTGTTGTACCTATATGAGATAGTAACAAAACCTATTGTGGTAATCAATTTTACAATATGTATAAATCAAACCATATATATATATATATATATAAAATGCACATGTCCATTTATTTTTCCATAGGATAAACTCCCAGATTTTAATTTCTAGGTTAAAGGTGTTGTATATATACAGTTTTAAAGTATATTTTACAAGTGCCTCACCAAAGGCTGTGCCAAAGTACATCCTCAGGCATGTATGAGCATGCATGATTCCCCAACTCCCAGTTAGCTGCAATATTCTTTTTAATCATTAACTTATTGGTCTTTAACAATACCCATTTTTATTAATATTTATTTCATTGCAAATAAGATTAAAACTTGTTCAATAATTTTGTTGGCTATTTGCAATTATCCCTTTGTAAATTACTTTTTTTTGCCTCAGCCCAATTTCTTTTGCTACATAAAAATTATTATATGTAGAAAATCTGTTAAAATACGTTTCCCACATGTTTTAAATATTTTACCTTTTTATTTTTAGTAACTTAGTATTTTCAATTTTCAAATCATTGTCTATATTCTTCAGTGGAATGTTGTGATATTTTCGTATGCATAGATATTCTTCACAAACCTTGTTAAATTCAGTCCTGATGTATCTTGCACAATTGTTGTTAATTTGAATTGAATCATTTTGATTATATTACTTTATTATGGTATACACTAATTATTTATTAAAATAATTAGTTGATTTTTTAGTTAGTTTTGTTAGCTTATTATTTGAGTTGATTATTGATATGTATTAATCTATTGATATTAATTTATTTCTGTGGTCAGCACTTTGCCTAATACTTGTTTTTAATTTTTAAACTTTTTTTATTGATTGTCTTGTTTTTCCCAGCTAGATAATCAAATCACACGCAAATAATGATAATTTCCTCATTTTCAGTATTTATAGTTTTCATTTTGTTCTACTGTCTGATCACAGAGAGTGTTCTAGAATATTGTTAGCTAATAAAAAGTAAAAATACCCACTCTCATTCTAATTTAATTTAATTTATTTCACTACTAATCTTAATGCTGGCATTAGATTTGAGAGAGAATGTTTTTCTAAAAAATTATATTAAGGAAATATCTTATTTTCCCCTATTTTTTAAAGAGTTTTTGCCAGGCATCGATAATAATTTTTATCAAAAACATTAACGTATTGAAATGATCATATGAGTCTCTAAGTAATTGGTAAGTTTATTGTATAAATAGAGCTCCTAATACTGAACTAGCTTTTCATTCAAAGTATAAAATCTGCTTTGTCATGGAATGTTTTTCTTTTCATATACCCTGGGATTGATTTGCTCATGTTTGATTGAAAATTTTAGACTTTATATTTAAGTAAGATTGAAAATTCACAGTTTTCTAGCTTGGTAATCCTCTTAGGTTTTTCTATCAGAGTTATGCTACCTTAGTAAAACAGACATGATAGTATTCATTCCTTTCTTTTTTCTGTGAAATATTTTCAGTAGCAAATGCCACTGCTACTTTCTTCCAATCACACCTGTGTTAAACCTTACTATATGCCAGGTACTCTGCTGTGTATTAGACACAGGTGTAAGTAATAGAGACATTGTGCCTCTTTCAGAACTCACAGTGGAACCTGTTCTTTGGAATTTTGAAAGAATTAGCCCGGCTACATTTTTGGGAAATGGAGGAAGAGTTCATACAGTTTTGACAACATTTCTTTTTCTTTTTAAAAAAATTTATTTATTTTATTTATTTATTTTTGGTTGTATTGGGTTTTTGTTGCTGTGCACGGGCTTTCTCTAGTTGCAGCAAGCAGGGGCTACTCCTGTTTGCAGCGCACAGGCTTCTCATTGCAGTGGCTTCTCTTGTTGCGGAGCACAGGCTCTAGGCGTGCGGGCTTCAGGAGTTGTGGCACGTGGGCTCAGTAGTTGTGGCGCACAGGCTTAGTTGCTCTGCCACATGTGGGATCTTCGTGGACCAGGGATCGAACCCTTGTCCTCTGCATTGGCAGGCGGATTCTTAACCACTGCGCCACCAGGGAAGTCCCTTGACAACCTTTCTTATTTCTTCTATTTTGATGGATATATTTCAGTTTTCTACTTTTGTCATTCATATTTCCTTAGAAAATTATTCCTCTCAAGGAGAATTTGGTGTTGTCTTTTAATAGACGAAACTTCTCCATCTCTGGTTAGTTCTCAGTTCCTAATTTGTGTGTTTCAGCTTTTTCTCTTTTTCTCTCCTTTGCTGTGATTGTTATAGTATTTTTTTTCCACTCGAAATCAAGGAACAAATTATCCTCCTATTACCACATAGTCTGTTTTTGTCACATTATTGATAATATGTTGAGAAGATTTGCTAACTTTGAAAGTCACGAATACATTGAAGATGATATTTTTAAAGATCACTGTGCTGTGTGACCTTGAGCAAAGAACTAAATTGCCTGGGATTCTGTTCCCTATTCTACTACTTGAGAAGAATGTGAATTTCTCAAGACCAGGGGCCATGTTTTCTGAACCTGCCCCAGGGTTTAAGACAGTGACTCTTACGTGGCGGGGTTTCAGTAACAATTTGTTGAACTGAGTTTTTGCTGGAGGGCGGAGAACTTGATTAGATAATTTAGGATTTTCCTTTTTGTGAACTGTCCAGCAACGTCATCACTCAGTCTTTATTTAGCCATTTACTAGCCACGTTGTTGGAAAAATATTGAATTATTTTATTCTGAACCCAATAAGGCTGATTCTTTTAGCCATTATATAAGGGGAAAATGAAATAGTTAACCATGTGACAAGAAATGAATAAAAAGTTGTTTCACACTCATGCTTAAATCACTGCATTTTCTGGTGTCAGTATTTTTTGTTAGTTGGTTTTCCTAAAACCCAGTCTATAGTGTGTGTCAAGTGGGTAATTCACATGGTTTTGAAAAAGAGAGAAAGGAAAAAAAAGATCTCACACTTCAATACATCCACAGTTCCCCATTAAGCATTAGCTTGAGAGTGGATTTAACAAGTTATAGAAATAAAGCATATTTCTGTATTATTCTCTGTTACTAGCACATTGATCCATGGTTATCACTGCACTTTTGTTTGTTTTCCCTCATGGAACAGTTTCTTCCACTTTGCAGATTATTTCTGAGAGCAATGCCTAATGGCTTTATTTTAGAATTTCCATTTATTTTAGCTATCAGTGGTAAGTGTCTTCTCTCAAAGTCACCTAAAGTGAGTAACTATGGATAATCAACCCTACATTTGGGGCAAGATGTGCCATATCAGACTCTCCTTTCGCTCACTGAAAATTCCATGGAGATATAATCTTATTGAAGAACTAAGTGCTATTATAATCTTGTAAAGATGATTGGTCATATTAGATAATGTTTCATAAGCTTCTAGACTTACAGGGTCATGTTATATAAGCTAGCTAGAAAAACAAGATCATCCAATTGAACTCACTGGAGAATCACGTTTAATTTTCAAACTATTACTTTGATTAATTATATTAATAGAGGCTGTAATAGTGAAATGACACCTACTTTGGACCCAAGCCCACTCTACCTTTTAAGATGGCAGAGTGACCAATGAGCAACCTATTATTGTTTTCATCCAGGTGTCTTCCTCTTACAAACTAAGTCAGTTTTCCCTTTGAAGAAAAATAAATACATATGGTCATTTATACGTCTTATTTGATTAAGCACAGTAAAGACATTCTATAGAACCTTTTCTAGAATCCCCTCCTGCAAAAAGATAAAGAAGAGCGTAAACATTGGCCTAGCTCTGGGCAACAGCGATCACAGTGTTTTAAGGAGCAATGACTTGAGATAAGGGACCTATCTAAGACAACAATGCAGACCTTACCCTAATGGGATGGATTCACAAAAGCATTATGGCAAAAATTCACTCCTGCTGTCAATATCCCATGCTGTAAAGAAAGGGAGAATGTAATACTGGAGGTTTCTTCTAGTTTTAGATATTCGGTGATCCATGAGGTTTTTTTCCCTATGAGCTCTCATAATTGATGTTCTTACTTGGAGCAATTATTGGACAAAGAAAGATAAACTATGACCTGAAGAACAATAGACTGATGGTGCAGTAGATGTGCATCCTTCCCTGAGGTATTGGTCTCTTGGCTTTTGTTCAGTATTGATGGTGAGAAATATTTATGCATGGCAGTAAACTGAAGAAGCACAAATCAGAAGGAGCTGGTGGACTCGAGTTCTTGATTTGCATTATAGAGAGAAGAGTGAAAGGTATTTTAAAACTGAGTTCTTCCACTCACCTTCTTTGAATGACAAATGCTCATTGATAGATGGTGATTTTACTGAATACTGGGGCAAGCAGAAATTACATGTGGAGGGTTTCCTACAGAATCCTCCTTCTGAAGTCCTGACACTTCCCTCCCTTTCCTCCGAGTAATCCACATTATGATGGCACTTCAGCATGAAAGTGAGTTTTCCATTTCATTGCTTGCTAAATTGAAGCTATTTGATAAATGACATACGTGCCACCCATTTCTACAACAGTGTATACAAACGCTGTGGTGTTTGACAGAAAGCAACTGTAAAGCTTTTACTTTTGCATTTTACATACATAGCTCTAGCCCATGTTACCTTGGGAAGTAGCCAGGGTATCATATCATATACATTCCAACATAGGCTTGAAGATACATTTCAGATAGGAGGAAAGTATAAGGTTGTGTTCTACTTGCAAATAAACAAACAAATAAAACAATTATGTATTCATTCACCACAGGATATCAAACTTCATTATGCACTTTGGAGTTAGCAATCATTTTATCAGAAATTAATCTTGTGTACTTTTTATAAATAGAATGGGTTTTAAGCATCACACGGATACCTTTCATCAACTAATGATGGTGTGAATGATGAGACAGTTTATACTTTCCTGTTGCTTGGCTGCCATTCTTCAAAATGTAACATTAACTCAAAAAAATATTAGAAGTGTACATGAGTTTCCATCTTGAGCTATCGCATTCTTTTCTTATATTTTTGGTGTTTCATTGTCAAATTTAACCTCCCCTAGTACCTTAGTAAGAGAAAAATGCCTACTTATTCTTGAGAAAAATTATATTAAATAAAAGATTGGTGATGTCTGACTTACTTCACTTAGCATGATAATCTCTAGGTCCATCCATGTTGCTGCAAATGGCATTATTTCATTCATTTTTTATGGCTGAGTAATATTCCATTGTATATATATGTATACCACATCTTCTTTATCCACTCATCTGTCAATGGGCACTTAGGATGCTTCCATGTCTTCGTTGTTGTAAATAGTGCTACAGTGAACACTGAGGTGCATGTATCTGTTCGAATTATGGTTTTCTCTCTATATATGTCCAGGAGTGGGGTTGCTAGATCAAATGGTACATCTATTTTTAGTTTTTTAGAGAAAGATAAATATCATATGATATCACTTATATGCGACATCTAAAAAAATGATACAAATGAACTTATTTACAAAAGGGAAACAGACTCACAGACTTAGAAAACAAATGTATGGTTACCAAAGGGAAAGGGTGGGGGGAGGGATAAATTAGGAGGTTGGGATTAACATGTACACACGACTATATATAAAATAGATAACCAACAAGGACCTACTGTATAGCACAGGGAACTATATTCAATATCTTGTAATAACTTATAATGGAAAAGAATCTGAAAAAGAATATATATATATGCATATATATATACATATATATATATCTGAATCACTTTGCTGTACACCTGAAACTAACACATTATAAATCAATCATACACCAATATAAAATTTAAAAAAAAATTTTTTTAAATGATTGGTGATGGAAGTTCACAAATGACAGTTAATTGTCCATATTGGTTGCGAGTCAGTCAATATACGATCCTGTAATCTTGCTGGCAAATTTAGTATGACTGTGTCATGTTCTCTTTCTATTATTCTCTTTCCCACTTAAAAAAAGAGAGAGAGAGAGAAAATAGAACAAAGAAAAGAAAAACACTTTGCAGCCTTCCCTGGTGGCGCAGTGGTTAAGAATCTGCCTGTCAATGCAGGGGACATGGGTTTGAGCCCTGGTCTGGGAAGATCCCACATGCCGCGGCGCAACTAAGCCTGTGGGCCACAACTACTGAGCCTGAGCTCTGGAGACCGTGAGCCACAACTACTGAAGCCTGTGTGCCTAGAGCCCGTGTCCCACAACAAGAGAAGCCACTGCAATGAAGAGTAGCCCCCGCTCACCACAACTAGAGAAAGCCCACGCGCAGCAACGAAAACCCAACACAGCCAAAAATAAATAAATAAATAAATTAATTAATTAAATTAAAAAAACACTTTGTGACATCAGTAGATAATATGCACACTTACAGAGATATACAATAATTTATGAATTTGTGGGAAATACAATAATTTATGAATTTGTGGGAAGTCCATGTCAAACTACAGAATCTTTCTTAGTTGGTGTTCCAGACACAAAATAAGGTCATCTTTTGTTGTGTGAATTCTCAGGACACTACTGGATTGGTAGGAAAACAGAAAAGCCTCTGACCATGATGGAGAGCATTAGGGAGGTCTCAACACATCTCACAAATTTCTCACACAATGTGGAAGGGATCTCAGGTGGAGAAGTGGAAAGTGCATGAACCCTGAGGCAAAACACACATGTGCCTGCTTCTAACTCTGTCACTTCTGGGCTGTATCATCTTGACTAAACTGTTTTGACCTTCCTGAGCTTCCATTCCCTCCTGTATAAAATTGGCATGGATATACCTAGGAGGTCGAGTTAAGATTTAAAGTTGATAAAACATATGCCATACCAGACTTAGTGAGTGCTCAATAAATATTATTTCTTTCCCATATTTCACAACTACTAATATTAGAAATTTTAACCAGCAGAATTTTTTAAAAAGCACTGCCAGTCTTTTAAAAGACCGGAGACTTTATCTGGAGTCTTCCAACATCAAAAGCTACCAGAAGGGACAAGGATTTAACCATTAGTAAAATTATTCTTCCTTTTTGTCTGCATGATATATGATTACTTCAATGGGTGGTTTCATGGCAAGAGCAAAACGGAGATAGTTCTATGAACATATATTTGACCATTTATTGATAATATTTCATCATTAACAAGACATATGTTAATTTGAGAAAAAGATATCAAACAAAGAAAGTTTTGTTTTTAAATTAACTTCAGTTCCATGGTTCAAAGACCCATTTTGAAACCCAGCAGGACCCTGTGAGGCTCCTGGGCACAAAACTCTTTCTGTGTCCCCATTTCTTGATTACAGGAAATAGGCTTCATTCAGCCTCCATGATCTTCCCCTAGTTCTGAAGGGCAGGTTCAAACAGTTGCTAATCAGGGAAGGGAGGGGATGCAGAGACAAAGCGTGGAGCAGCCAAGAAACAATAGTGCGGCCTTGGGGCAGGGTCCTGGTTCCCCCTCAAGGGATACACATATCTTTGAGCTGTTTTGCAGATACTGAAATCCCCACCAGGTGGGAGAAGTTAAAGCTATGCTGCCCACAGGCATGTAGACCCCAGACCAGTTGGAACCAGAAGGTTGATGATGTTGACTCCTGCTTACCTCCCCGCCAACCAATCAGAAGAATGTCCACTAGCTGATCACACCCTCCTTGAACCATTACTATAAAACTCTTCACTACCCACTCTAGGTCAGGACACACAGTGTTGAGGGCACAAGCCCACTGTGCCCCCTTTTGCCTGGCAAAGCAATAAAGCTATTCTTTTCTACTTCACCCAAACCTCTGTCTCCAAGATTCAATTCAGTGTCAGGGTACAGAGGCCGGATTTGGCATCATTCTGTCATGCTTCTTTTACGATGCCATTGTTTTGATTTCTCCTCCTTTACATTTTCTTGGCAATTATTTTTGTCCTTTGGAAGTGAGCTCCAAATCAAAATAAGATTTTTCCTTTGGCATTCCAGACTTTGGCTAGAACAGATTCTGTGCTGAATAATGAAGTGTTACCTCATGGTTCTCTTATCTGAGTTTCTGAGCCAAATACTTTTGTTTTCATGCTTATAAGAGACACAAAACTACTGAAAAGTTAGACTTCATCATTAACTTAAGGGCTGCTGCTTCCAGTCTTCGTGTGTTAGCAAATAATCAGACTCTAGTGGTGAGGAAAGCCAGCCTTGTTATCATTAAAGGACCTGTGAATCTTCACTTCTGTGTACACAATTTTTAGACAGTTTACAAGGTCTAAACCATTAAACACCAAGCCAAATTGGAAGAAAGGTTTTAAATTGTTAATACCATTAAGGATTAATTTTAAATTTGAATCATAAAGGTTTCTTTAGCCTAACTAGCATAAAAAATACATTCTTTAAACCTGAGTCTTTACATGGTGGTTTTTGAGGAAAACTATGGTTCCAGATATAAATTACTTCCTGGTCCTTCCCTATAGAACCAAAATAAAAGAGGAAATGATATTTATTATATCTTCACTGTTGTTTGGTCCCTTTTAAAGAATAGCTGCATCTGGATGATTTTGAAAAACTGTCCATTCTCAAAATGGATCATAGCATTTCTTGTTTCAGCATATTTTTATTACTAATACTTGAGTTTTATATGAAAATGTGATGTTTATAGCTTGTCTACTTTCTCTGATAGAAAAGCAGTGCATGCCTGTAGAATATGTAGGAAATACAGAAACTTATAGAGAGGAAAATAAAAATCTCATCACCAGATGTAATAGCTATCATTGTGTTAAAACATTTCCTTCACTACATTTTCAGTTTTTGATTATTTTTTTAATTTTTTACACAGTCAAGTTCATATTAATATACAGCTTTATGAAAAGATATTGTCACTTTACTCTTTAACATATATTTTCTCCATCTATTGAAAACATCTTGAAAACATTACTTTAATTGGTACATATTATATACATTTATTTAACTATTCTTTTACTCTTTAAATATTAGACTATGTACTCCTGACTTCCTTCTATTTTTTAATATTATAAGTGGTATGGCAATCAATGTCTATTGGATAAATCTTTTTCTGAATTTCAAATTTCTTCTTTTCAGTATATTTCTGAAAATATAGAAATGGGCATAAGCATTTTAAGGCAAATTGGATTCCAAGAGGGAATATACCTGCCCACTCACCTGTGAGGGGACTTTGCAATCACCTTTTCCCAATGCTCAGCTGGCTTTGAGACCTGTGGTATTCACTTACTACCTTCCCCAATTAAAAAGTCCTTGAATAGATTGAAAGACCTTCACATTAGCTTTTCTTTGTTCTCAGTGTAGGGAGAGAGAAGCCTCAAGTGAGGCACACCTAGACACAACCCAGAAACTTTGTTTAGGAACTGTGTGTTGAGGATAAATGAGATCACCCAGATTCACAACACACACACAGGATGCTGTCAAGGGGTCAGAATATGAAAAGAGGCTGAGGTCTATATCTAGGAAAGAGAGACAAGAATTCACCTTAAATAAGTGAACAAAATGGTTGGTCTCTCACTCAGAAAACTGGTTTGCCTCATTTGAATCATTGGAAAATGAAATGAAACTTCCTAAAATTCTAAGGGAAGTTGGTAGTAGGAAAAAAAAACTTTAGTTCTAAAATTCCTCCTAGAGTTCCCTGGTGGCCTAGTGGTTAGGATTCCGGGCTTTCACTGAGGTGGCCTGGGTTCAATCCCTGGTTGGGGAACTGAGATCCTGCAAGGCGTGCATCACAGCCAAAATAAAAGAAAAAGAAGAAAAAAAAAGTTCCTCCTAGAACTCTCTTTCTTGCCCTTCCCCAGAGTCAGAAATGTCACCAGTTTCTTAAAAATAAGTACCTTTTCTAACTTTGGAAGTATGGTGGGAATGACAGCTTGCTGAAAAAAATTTACCCAAGTTGATTTCTTTCCAAAACATCTCTCATTGATTCTGCAATCTCATTGATTCAGCCATTTCTGAAAACTCCGTATGACTTTAATGAGCCAAAGGTTTCCTGAGTGGCCACAGTCCGTGCTACAGGTGTCCCATTCCTATTTTCCAGACCTCATCACTGTACAGGTGAGTGATCTCATCTCTTTGTGTCTCTGTTTTGTCACCTACAAAATATTAGAGTTAGATATTAGAGTTAGCTCATTAATAGATGAGCTTTGGGGTCCCCTTATTGCTGTATGATTCTGGTCTGCCTTTGTTTCTTCTGTTGTTCATTTAGGCTCTACAATTAATTATTGTGATGATTTACATTGACATAAACCTCTTTCTTACTCTGGACTTTAATTCCAGAAATTGTTACTATTCATGACCTATTTTTCAGTTGTATGGGTCCATTCTGACTACCATATTCTAAGCCGTAAGTACCAACCACATATGCTTTCTAAAGCCAGACAAAGCAACATAAACCATGCTGACAGTCATAGGGAACTATGGGACTTGAGAATGTGTTCCAAGTAAAGATGAAATAATTTGCATACTAAAAAAACTCCAAGGATTGTATTTTTTTTTAATTAATTAATTTATTTGGCTGTGTCAGGTCCTAGTTGTGGCACGCAGGATCTTCACCGAGGCATGCAGGATCCTTTGCTGCGGTGCGAGGGCTTCTCTAGTTGCGGCGTGCGGTCTTCTCTCTAGTTGAGATGCGTAGGCTCAGTAGTTGCAGCATGCGGGCTTAATTGTCCTATGACATGTGAGATCTTAGTTCCCCGACCAGGGATCAAACTCATGTCCCCTGCATTGGAAGGCAGATTCTTTTTTTTTTTTTTTTTTTTTTTTTTTTAAATTTTTTTTATAGCTACTTTTATTTTTATTTATTTATTTATTTTTGGCTGTGCTGGGTCTTCGGTTCGTGCGAGGGCTTTCTCTAGTTGCGGCAAGTGGGGGCCACTCTTCATCGCGGTGCGGGGACCGCTCTTCATCGCGGTGCGCGGGCCTTTCACTATCGCGGCCCCTCCCGTTGCGGGGCACAGGCTCCAGACGCGCAGGCTCAGTAGTTGTGGCTCACGGGCCCAGCTGCTCCGCGGCATGTGGGATCTTCCCAGACCAGGGCTCGAACCCGTGTCCCCTGCATTAGCAGGCAGATTCTCAACCACTGCGCCACAAGGGAAGCCCTGGAAGGCAGATTCTTAACAACTGGACCACCAAGGAAGTCCAGGGATTGTGCTATTTTTGTCACCTGGAATTTTGCAACCCCTTTAGAACGTTTCTTTGTATAACCATAATGTTACCTCCATTGAGAGAAAGGCTACAAGCATTAATTTTGTTTTGATGTTACAGTGTGTTCTCTTATTTATTCAGCATGTTGGGTTGAAGTAATCATCCACATTGAACTCTCTGGCTTTTTATGCTATTTAAATAGTCAGTGCCCGTAAATGCTTCTTCAAGAACCAGAGACTTCAGATAACAGGAAGTTCCTCTAGTACAAGGAAATAATAAGCATACTTTCAGCTGATGCATAATCAATGGAAAGCATGGACATTGCAGAATATAGTTGAGAAATCCCCAAATTGAAAAGTCTACACCAGAAGAGTGGACCCAAGGAAATGCACCCGCTGTGGCCACCAACAAACCTTGGTTCATGACGACACTCTTAACTCTCACAGAGTGAGCCGCTGACCCGGTGCATCTCCAGCCTACGAGCACCAAGTGAGTCAATCCTCGTCATGGTTAAAATGTGAGCAAAAATAAGGTTTGGCTGTCTGCTCCAAGGATCTTCTCTGCCAGCTGACAAATAATCTTTTGTCTAGTCTTCAGTCAATCATGATAAACGTCAACCTAAAAATCTCCCTGGGATGAAACAGCCACACATCCAGCATTGAATCTCTTGATTTTAAAAGATTAGCAAATTGTCAGTTATAGTGGGAT
Organism: Balaenoptera musculus; assembly: GCF_009873245.2. Classification (NCBI taxonomy): domain Eukaryota; kingdom Metazoa; phylum Chordata; class Mammalia; order Artiodactyla; family Balaenopteridae; genus Balaenoptera; species Balaenoptera musculus. The sequence continues at coordinate 674,501 of NC_045788.1, read as the reverse complement.
TTTGTTTGCTTGTTTATCTTTTCAGTTTGTTAGTGTGTGTTCATTCTCTTGTGGTCTTTTTATATTTCTTCATGTATAAAATTCAAGGGCTTATTCACTCATCAATTGAGTAACTACCAAACAATGATTTTATGTTATGACCTGTTCCAAGGTTTACTTATACTATCTAATCTCAATGATTCCTTTTTGGTTAGTAAACTTCCTACCAGCTTATGGCTCCCCTTCACTATCAGACTTTGTATTCCTGCTCTGAACCCACAGAAGGGCCATGGAACAAACCCAAAAGGCAGCTACTCACAATTCCATAACTGATGGCTCCTACCACTTAATGATACAGTTAAATGGTCCTGGCCACTGCTCCGAAGCCTCTTTGAAAGCCACTGTGGTCTTGGCTTCCTCCCTCCAGCGTTGCCCTGGAGGGTCCTGATGCCTAAGCCACTAGACCCTCTTTCCTAGGTCTTTAAATACCAGATAGATGTTCTAAAAGAAGGCTTTTAATGTTGTTTCTCAGAATCTGAGAATTTACAACCAGTCACCCCATTTTACATGGAAGACAAAACCAACTAGCATAATTCGCTCCATCTTTTCCCTTCTTTACCCCATCCTACATACTATTATCTCCACAGCTCTTCTCTGATCCCACCCAGAGGCTTAGAAGAGGAGGTTTAGCATTTCTGCTTTTGTAAACCTAATCCCTCTGGTAATCTGACTTGTACCTCACCTCACCTACTCAAGGATCAGTCTTCAGCTCTTAACCTATTCTTCTCCAGCTCCTTCTCTCTGTGTGGTCCCTTCCCATTTGGCTTCAATCATGTACAGTTCTTCTGTGCATAAGAGGCACACACATTCCTTTTCTTGGTCGTCTAGCCCATTCAATTTTCCCCAAAGTAATCTCTATCAGGACACCAGAATCACCTTCTAGTCAAATCCAATAATTTCTAGTTGTTTCTTCCTGTCCTCATTCTGTATGACCTATTGGATTTGACAGACTTTTGTTGATATCATAGTTGGTAGAGCAGATGTAGCAGTCCTTCAATAACTTGAGCAGGAAAATACAAATAAAGAAAGGCAGGTAGCCTTCCATGGAGTTTAGTGAATTCGTTCTGCGCCTGGCATCTGTTAAAAGCTAGGCAGGCATCCATTATCCATTCATCTAGACCTATACTCTTGCCCTTGGAGTAAGGAGTTGAGACCTGTTTTGTTGTATCAAATTAGGTGTCCTAGTGTAACACCTTAATGCCAAGACAGGGTGACCTTAGAAGTGACCATCTGCTTTCTAAAACCTTTACTCCCTAGCTGCTGAGGATGTAGGTCTCCAACTATCTCCCTGCCAGTGTGTCTGGTGAGTTTCACATCCCTGACCCCTCTTTTAGTTTTCTATTGACTTTGGTTTCATACTTGAAGGCCTTCCAGTTCTCATCTGCAGGACAGAATTGACCAGCAGATTGGATCACAATAATGTCTGGAACTCCAAGAAAATAAATGTCATTGGGATTGGGAGTGTTCAGGGTAAGGACACGGCACTGTATTCCCCTCAGCTCGTTGCCAGCTGCACTGTGGTACCAGCGTCCAACATTGCTGTTGCCACTAAACGGAGAATTGGAGAATGTGAAGAAGCTTATAGATCAAAACAACCAGGTGCATATTATTTTTTTTTTACCACTCATCCTCATTATTATTGAAAAAATAAGAGAAATATAAATATATGTATTCGTCATTAGTAGCACTAAAAAATCAGAAAGAGACAATCAACAGATCAGAACCCTCAGAGTATTTTTACTTCAGTTCAAAGCCGTAACATGATCCCCCATGGGAAAGGGGAGACCTACCTTTGGAGAGAGCCGGAGAGAGTTGGGCATCCAGAGCTTTGCCCCAGGTGACTCTTAGCACCATGACAAAATGGCACCTCCCCATCGGCAAGGGGGACCCTTCCCGTCTCACTCGGTCCACTGCCACCACCCTGGTTGGCATCAGTCACCTTCTTCCCTGGTCTGAATTTGCAAATACTTCCTAACTAGTGTCCCCACTTCAATGCATGTTTTTTTCTAAATTCTACTCTTCACAGAGCAGCCACCTATTCTATTAAAACATAAAGTCATGTTATTCACTTGCTCGAAATCTCACAGAGTAAATTCCTGGTTTGCTACAGTGACTCCCAAGACCTTATCCAAACTCACCCAGGACAAGCTAATGGGCTGGGTGGTGTTCCACTCTGTCAGAACTTGCCTTAGACAATGAGAAGGAAAATAGCTGTACTCACCAAGTGCTGGCAGGTATGAAGAAAATTGACAAGAGCATGAGTAAAATAGTTAACTCTAGAAGATAAGTTGGATTGGGAGAAAGCTCAGGGGATAATGAACTGAAGTGATGTGAGAGCTGCCCAAAATGATGACGTGAGTTGGCTTGGAACACCGCGGCCTTGATTAAATGTGGAGTCGTGGTGAATGGTGGAGATGAGGAGCTGGGTGGAGGCATGGGAGGAGGGTGTTTGAGTTGGCAGAGCTGAGGGCTGTCCCAGGGCATGAAGTATAGGGGTCTGGAAGCATGAAGTAAGCCAATTCCAGCACCATTGACATGTGAGGTTGGAGAGGATATCTGACTTGAGAAGGATGAACAGGAAAGAGAGTCTTCAAGGCTCACGCCTTGTTTCCTTTATTTTTTTAAAATTTATTTTGGCTGCGTTGGGTCTTCATTGCTGCAAGCGGGCTTTCTCTAGTGTGGCGAGCAGGGGCTACTCTTCGTTGCGGTGCGCGGGCTTCTCATTGTGGTGGCTTCTCTTGTTGCGGAGCACGGGCTCTAGGCGCGCAGGCTTCAGTAGTTGTGGCACATGGGCTCAGTAGTTGTGCCTCCCGGGATCTAGAGCACAGGCTCAGTAGTTGTGGCACACGGGCTTAGTTGCTCCGCGGCATGTGGGATCTTCCCGGACAAGGGCTCAAACCCGTGTTGCCTGCATTGGCAGGCGGATTCTTAACAACTGTGCCACCAAGGAAGTTCCTCCTCGTTTCCTTTAAATTAAGGGATTGGAGTGGCAGTTCCAGAAAGAGATTGAAGAAACAGAAGATATTATTGTGGAGTATGAATTGTAGCAAATTAAATAAGAGGATTTTGGAGAGGAGGAAGAGATACACTAAGTGAAAAAGCAAGTTTCAGAAAAGTGTGTATGACACAATTCGATTTTAATTAAATATATATGTCAACCCCCTTATCTATATGTAGAAGGATGTAAACACCAAAGTCCTAACAATAGATTTCAGAAAGTTTTCACGGTCAGCAATATATATTTCTGTATTGGTTTTTTACTTTTCGCAGCTATCATGTATTACCTCTGTGATCGGAGTAAACAAAATAAACAATTTTTAAAACTGCCTGAAGCAAATCAGAGTAAATACAATTGTACCTCAACAAAGATGGAGAATGTCATGGAGTTGTCACAGAATTTTCAGAAGCAGGCGATAAGTGTTATACTTCTAGGAGGATGTTTATCTTTTGACTTAGAGGTTTATGGATAAAGTTATTCTGTCGGATGCAGTACAGGTAAGTTCAATTATATTTTAAGAAATTTTATGTTCTTTTAAAGAAGGGTTAGGACATCACTCAACTTTCTGGAATGTCAGTTTATCAGTTAAAATACAGGTTGTTAGGGTTTTTTCATTATTTGTAATTAGAAGTTCTGAACTCAAATCTTGGTCCCAGCTGTTACTAGCTTTGTGACCATGGGTAAGTCACTTAGTTTTTCTAAACTACAGTCTCCTTATCTGTAAGATGGAAATAGTAATACCCACCTATAGGATTGCTGTAAGAATTAAATAAGACAAGAATGTAAAAGTTCTCAGTACGATGCCTGACTCTGTAAAACCTCAATAAATTGAGCCCATTAATAGCTATTGCTATATGAATTAACTCTGAAAATAGCTTTAATATGTCAGTTCTTTGTTAACTGTATTACATTTTCAAAAATTTGACAAAAATATGAGCAGAATAAAGCTGTAATATGCAAAATGCTCTGCGGTTTGTCAAGAAAAAGATTGAACTACCTCATTGATCATTATTACTTGGAATTAAAGCGATCTGGAGTTTACCAAAATGTAAAATTTACCGAATGTTAGCTCAAATATTCTTGTTGGTATTTACTAACTTAAAATTGATCCTTTTTATAACCTTTCTTTATCACATACTAGATGTCATGGGATTTCTTTCTGAAGAGTTTAAAATAAAAACAGAGACATTGTCAAATGTCTCATTTCTACTCAAGTGATTTTCTTCAAAACTAGAAGACACAATTTATTGTTTGTCATCCAAAAGTAATTGTGACTATTTTTAAACTTTCAGGGATATAACGGTGAAATGTTAAACTCCCAAGTCTTCAAATATTTCAAAGGCAAAAAATATGCTTTTCAAATGAGAAAAACAATTCTGAAGAAAATATATCATGGCAATTTCTCATTATATTTGCCATTTAGACACTTCATTCTATTGTCTCTCAGTTTTTCCCATGCTCTGGTTTCTTAATCCTTAAATTCTGATTTAAGGAAATTTTAGAATAAGGTATATTATCCTGGAATTTGACAGTGGTGCCTTCTGGGAAAGTGTGATGTTTTAGGCTGATACACATTTTACAAATTCAAAACAGAAGAAAGTATTGAAAAAAGTGGAAACTACAGAAACTGAAGCCAGGGAATCCTAAAAACAAATAAAATTCCTGAGATTAGGAAAAGTGAATCAGTACGAATGTGTTTCATAGCATACCCAGCAAGTGGTTCGGGCAACCATCATATCTCATGGTTACCTATCATTGCATAATGAACTACCCCAAACTTAAATACCTTAAACAGCAACCATTTTGCCTGCTGATGATTCTGTGGGGCAGAAATTGGGACCAACCACAGCAGAAATGTCTTCTCTTTGCTCCATGTGATGTATGCTGGGGCTGGGAAGTTCACTGTTCCCTCATTCACATAACTGGACCAAGGCAGCTTAAAAAGCTGGGGCCTCTCCAAGCATCAGTCTTTCTGGCAGGGTTGAAAGGGCGAGCAAGCAGAAAGAGGAAATTGCTGCCGTATCAATTTGGTACCTACATTCTATTCCAATTTAAAGGGTTAGAGAAATTGAGTACATATTCTGTTGGGGAAGTGAAAAAGAATTGAGAGCCATATTGAATCCAGGACAGCAAAGGTTAAGTTCTGTCTGTTGGAGGCTCTTACTATTTTGAACAACAAAGAAAGTAGAACTTATTTTACAGAAATTGACAATAAAGCAATGAACACTTCAAGGACATTATTGGGTCTTTCTCATCTTCAAATTCTCATTACCGAGTACTGTGTCTGGCACACTGCAAGCATTTAATAAATGGAAGTTAAGAGAATGGATAAATTTTGTAAATCAGGGTGTTTCGGTGTAGGCTAGTTTATGCAGTTGTAACAAATAACCCCCAAATCTTACAAGCTGTCTTAGATGAGCTAAAGCTGTGCTCTAAGTTGTCATTATTTTGGAATCCAGACCGAAGGAACAGGCACTCTTTGAGACATGGCTAGCTCTGTGGGAGAGGGAAAAGAGAAAATGACAGACATTCAAATGGCTCTTAAAATTTCACCTGGAAATGGTACATGTCACTTTGATCACATTTCATCGGCCAAAGCCTGCTAGCAACAAGGCAAGGATGTGTAGTCCTCCAAGGGAAAAACAATGGATATTTGGAATAATAACAGAACCCATCATATCAAGATATTGGTAAACAGTACATTATTATTGGTTTTATTTTTTCTGAGCAAACAAGATTGCAGAAACATTACCTTTTATAAGGATTATTAGCATATGATTTTCACAGGGTATCATTCCAGATGCTCTTTAAAAAGAACCACTGAGAGGTTGTTCCTTCCTTGAAAGAAGATATTGACACATAATCACAGCGGAACAAGTCTATTAAACTAGGACTCCGATAGATAGTAACACATTGTTAAATTGTTACTAACGGTAATCCTTTTGTTGAAGTTAATAGAAAATAAATGTTCATCCAATTCAATAATACGGTTTGCATGGACAGCTTCTTCCTGAAATTGAATTGTCTTGAAGGGACAGGTGTGCAACCAGGGTGGGCCAGTTAGTGTGAACAATTTGGTTTAATTTTTCAGTTGCCTTTGTGCAATGCTGGTTTCTATGAATTCCGCTTTATTTGAGAATGAAGCACTGAGCACATAGTCTACACGTTGTTTGGTAGCTTCAGAAGGAAGAAGACTTCTGAAGGATGTTACACACAGTTGATCACATTTTGTGAGGCATATCGTGCTCTGTTTCTAAATACATATAGTGGCCATTGTTTTGGTATTTATCTACATAGGATGTTTCTCTGCTGCAGGTTTGAAAAAAATATGACTGGCTTCAGAACATATTTTCAAATGATTAGCTGAAAAGTGCTGCATGTGACCTGGAAACATGGGAGATCATTAGCAAATTGCAGTCCTTGCGAGAACAATTTCCATTCTTTTTCATTTTTTGCCTTTGGACCAAAAACCACAAGGCACGGAAAGGACATGGTCTCTCTTAATTATAGATGTCTGCGCTTGTCCCATCACTTCCCTGCCTGTGTTGCTTTCAAAAGGGGAAAAGCAGTTCTGCCAGCCAGAGAAGCAGTTGCTGCTCTGAAGTTGCTTGGCAGGTTAGTTTACAGATTAACATTTTGTGGACACGTGTTTATGGTTTGGAATCCCAAGTGCTCACTTTGTAATAGAATGTGAGAGAGAGATGATAAAGTGGCATCACCCAGCATGGCATCCCCACGGCAACAGTATCACAATGAGAAGTTCCTGCTGGTGTAAAGGCAAGATGTTTTTCTCCTTCATGCAAAATACTGTGCTGATGAAGGGGCAGGCTGGTCCTGAGGAATGGACCTAGGTTCTGGGAGCAGATAGATCTGTGTTCAAATCCCAGCTTCACCACGTATGAGTTTGGTGAATGACGAAAATTATTTGACCTTAGTGATTATAATTCTCTCTAATATGGAGATAAGCCTAACTACTGCCTTAGTTTGAGTTCCCCTGAGAGCAGAGTCCAAGATAAGGACTTGGGTGCAAGTGTTTTCTTAGGAAGATAATCCCAAGAAGCAGCAATAAGATTAACACAAGGAAGGAGGAGGAGGCGGCAGGAGGGCACCATGTTAAGGTCGTACTCTGAGCCGTGAAGCCTGGTGGTTCACCTCCTGAGAAGAGTACAGATGCCTCAGAACTGCTCATCTGGAGGACGTGAGCCTGGAGTCTTTATCCGCGGGTCATCATCAGCTTTGCTGAGGCTTGCCCTGGAGTGTTAACTCTCCTGCACTTCCAGGCAGCCCTTGCAATGCTGGGTGAGAGCAGGCTCTGTGACATCAGTGAAGACCCTGAGATGGAACGCAGGGTGTGCTGACGTGGGAGATGGCACAGGAGGCGAATCCAAGCTGGCCCAGAATGCCCATGGCAGCTATAACTTAAATAGGAGAGAGCTCAAAGAGGTGGCCTGGGACACCAGTCTGCTATACCTATTCTTCCAGGTTGGGTTAAGATTAGAGATGACACCTGCAGATCACCTGGCAGACTGTCAGACTCTAGTGGAGAAGCACAGCCTCCCATTCTTCAAGGAGACCAATGGTAATTGGCCTGAAATTTCAATTACTTATTCTTCTACTACCACTATTACATTGTGATTGAACAACTGAGAATTCATATGCAAAAAAATGAGCTTTGATCCATAACTTGTACCACATTAAAAAATTCAACATTCATCATATACCTAAATATAAAACCTAAAACTACAAAATTCTAGATAAAAATATAGAAGAAAATCTTTGTGATCTAGGATTAGGCATAGGCAAAGTATGAATTCATTAAAGAAGAAAACTTGAATTTCATCAAGTTTTAGAACTTTTGCTTTTCATAAGTCATTATTTTAAAAATGAAAGGACAAACCATAGATGGGGAGAAGATATTTGCAAATAAGATACTTATAAAGAACTTGCATCCAGAATACACAAAGAACTCTCAAAACCCAATAGTAAGAAAACAAGCAATAAAACAATAAGCAAAAGATTTGAATGGACACTTTACCAAAGTAGATACATAATTGACAATGAAAATATACTCAACATTTTTGGTCCTTAGGGAAATGCAGATTAAAACTACACAGAGATACTACTACATACCCACTTATGATAAAAACACTGACCACACCAAGAGTTGGCAATGACATGGGGCACCTGGAATGCTCATACACTGCTAGTGAGAATGTGAAATGATACAACAACTTTGGAAAACAATTTGGCAGTTTCTAAGAAACATATCATGTGATTCAGCCATTTCTCTCTTACCCAAGAGAAATGAGATCATATGTTCATACAAAGCCTTGAATATGAATGTTTAGAGCATCTTTATTTGCAATTGCCAGAAACTGAAATACCCATCAATAGATGAACGAATAACAAATTGTACTATATCAATACAATGAAAAACATTCAGCCCTAAAAATAAGATAAAGTATTGATACATGAAACAACATGAATTAATCTCAAAATAATTATATTAAGTTTAAAACAGCCAGACAAGAGTACATGCTATATGAGTCTATTTATATACATTTTTCTAAAATGCAAACTAATCTACAGTGATAGAAAATGATAGATTAGTGGTTACCTGGGAAGAAGGAGGGGTGGAAAAGGATTTACAAAAGTGTATAAGGAAATTTGGAGACTGATGGATCTCTTCACTATGGTCAGTGATGGTTTCATAGGTGCATTCATATGTCAAAATTGATCAAATTGTACAGTCAAAATATATGCAGTTTATTGTGCATCAGTTAAAGCCATTAAAATATTATGATGAAATTTCCCCTGATTTAAGCATGCAGAAATTTCTAGTGCAGCCTCTCTCCTCCAGGTATGGCAGTTCTCCAGATGTATGTTGTGAATGGCCACCTATTTTATCTGCTCTCAAAGTCACATTTAACACACTCCCTCCAAATTTCTTATAAAAGGAATGTTAGTAAAGACTCTTTAGACCCTGAATTTATACGCATGTTTGTATTTTTGCATTTCCAATTATGCTGGGATTAATGCTTTCAAGGTCTCATCTTTTTTTTTTTTTTTTAAGGGGTGGAGAGGGAGGCTGAACCTTCTCTTCGTTCCATCCCCGCCGTCTTCTTTTTTTTTTTTTAATTAATTAATTAATTAATTTATTTTTATGTTTTTGGCTGTGTTGGGTCTTCGTTTTCTATGCGAGGGCTTCCTCTAGTTGCGGCGAACGGGGGCCACTCTTCATCACGGTGCGCGGGCCTCTCACTGTTGCGGCCTCTCTTGTTGCGGAGCACAAGCTCCAGACGCGCAGGCTCAGTAGTTGTGGCTCACGGGCCCAGCTGCTCCGCGGCATGTGGGATCTTCCTGGACCAGGGCTCGAACCCGTGTCCCCTGCATTGGCAGGCAGATTCTCAACCACTGCGCCACCAGGGAAGCCCAAGGTCTCATCTTTATGGTCATTAATCCCAAGTCCAGATGGCACTGTATGCAGAGAGAGACTAAATTTCATCCTCATCTGTCTTTAGAAGACTGCAAAAATACTCCTACTCGTAGGTGCTCTGTGTTTCATGGGAAAGAGACATGCTCATCTGGAAGAAGCTCACCCTTAAAAAGGAATCCTACATTTAGAAAACTAAAGCAGACCCCCAGCATGTGGCATATGTTTCACATAGTCCATGTCACAGCCGCCACTGATCTGAGTAGTCACGGGCTCCATGCACGGGCCACTGATGCCACCCCCTTGTTTTTCTGTCTCTGGGCTTTTTAGATGCTAGGAAGCCCTCTCAGCCAGTGACCCAGGCCAGAATTGACAGGATTTAATGCTCTGTGGGCCACCCTCAATTAATGGATCAAGAGAGTTGACAGAAACTACCTACATTCTGCAGTCCTTCAGATGGGAAATTCTAAGGCACAGAGTATGTGCTGCTGAAATTGAGCAGGGCTCCTGGGCACAAAAGCCTTTCTGTGTCCCCCACTTCTTGATTACAGGAAATAAGTTCCATTCAGCCTCCATGACTTTCCCTGAGTTCCAAAGGGCAGGTTTCAAACAGTTGCTAATCAGGGAAGGGAGGGGATGCAGAGACAAGGGAGGAGATGCAGAGACAAGAGAGGAGAAGTCAAGACACGGCAGTGCAGCCTTGGGGCAGGGTCCTGGTTTCCCCCTCCAGGGATACACATAACAATATCTTTGAGCTGTTGTGCAGATACTGAAACACCCACCAGGTGGGAGAAGTTAACTGCTGCCCACAAGCACGTAGACCCCAGATGGTTGGAACCAGAAGGTTGATGATGCTGACTCCCAATGACCTCACCACCAGCCAATCAGAAGAATATCCATGAGCTGACCACGCTCTGCTCCTTGAACCATTGCTATAAAACTCCTCACTACCCACTCCAGGGCAGAACACACAGTTTTGAGGGCATTAGCCCACTGTGGCCCCCTTTGCCTGGCAAAGCAATAAATCTACTCTTTTCTACTCACCCAAAACTGCGTCTCTGAGATTTAATTCTATGCCAGGGTATGGAGGCCAGATTTGGCTTCAATGCCGCAGAGGTACGCGGGCAAGACTGAAACCCAGTGTGCAGTGCTAAACAAGTAAGTGACACACTCTGACTGCCTTTGATAACTTCTCTGTTTCCCTCTTCCCAACTCCTCATTCTGAGGCAGGAGATAGACGGACCCCCGGGGCAAATGTTTGGAGTTCATTCCCTGAGGACAGATAATCCAAGAGGAGAACAGCAGGACAATTGAGAGAGGAGGCTGGGCCCTGGCCAGATAGAAGATAAGAGACCACATATTTCTCATTCTTGAAGACCTCCCTGAATACACATGTGCAGAAATTCTCCTTGGAGGTCAAAAGGGGAGTGATGCTAAGTGATGTTCTCTACCCATAGGCCTCTTTGGTGGAATCCATCTTGGCTAAGAGATGCACGTGCACACACGGGAGGACCCTGGGATATACCAAATACGGCCTTTGAACCAGGCCAATCAAAATGATTGGCCAAAGGAAAACTGGAAGAAATTCCCCATATAAGTAATTTAAACCGCCACGAGGGCGTGACTCTCTCTCTGAGTCCGCCCGCCCGTGTGTCTATCCACACGTACTGTACTTATTTTTCTCCTTATAAATACTTTACTTGTTTCACTACATTCCGTCTTTGTGGGAATTCTTTTTCTGCAAAGCCGTAGGGCCAGGGCCGTGTCACTGACTGCAGGTCTAGTGGCTACGATTCGGTGCTCTCACCACTGCGACCCGACCTCAGTCACTGGTCGGGAACTGAAACCCTGCTTCAAGCCGCTGCAGCCTGAGGCCACCCGAGATCAATTCTTGCTTCCAGGAATCACCTCCCAAACGAAGTTAAATATGGCTTAGTCCTCGTCTCAGATTCCAGGTCTCACCATCACCACATCAGAAACTGCACTTTCAAACCATGAAGAAGATCAACATCGAGCTTATGGTTGGTACGTAATATAAGTTGAGCACAGAGCTTTGGTAGTGGAGTGGAGTGCGCTTTCAAAACCCTAATGCCTGAGAGAAATCTTGAAATTTTTTTTTTTAATTCTTTTTTTAAAATAAATTTATTTATTTATTTATTTATTTATTTATTTATTTATTTATTTATGGGTCTTTGTTACTGCACGCGGGCTTTCTCTATTTGCTGCGAGTGGGGGCTACTCTTCGTTGCGGTGCACAGGCTTCTCATTGGGTGGCTTTTCTTGTTGTGGAGCACGGGCTCCAGGTGCGCAGGCTTCAGTAGTTGTGGCACTCGGGCTCAGTAGTTGTGGCGCATGGGCTTAGTTGCTCCGCAGCATGTGGGATCTTCCCAGACCAGGGCTCGAACCCATGTCCCCTGCATTGGCAGGCAGATTCTTAACCACTGTGCCACCAGGGAAGCCCTTGAAAATTTTTTTTAACTACTACATTGTGACTAAAATTTTGACCTTCTAGTCACAGTTAAATAAAAATATTACTTGAGCAAGGGGAATGAGAAATAAATATTTATATTTAAAATCGGAATAAGAGAAACCCCAACCAGATTGGGCTCATTACCATTTGACAATCAATGGCACAGTTACACATGAAAACATGATCTGCTTAGAAATCACATGGCAGTGCCCCAGACTGGCATAATGACATTAGAATTCTCACTACATACTACTATGTCTGATTCTGCCTCATATATTGACTATTTATTTTGCCCCCAAATTCTTGCTGTCATCAGATACAACTGTGGATGAAATTAGCAGGCAGGAAGATTAAACACCTATTAAAATATATGCTCAGAAAGTTAAAGGGATTATGATTAGAACAAAAAGAGGGAAATAAAGATATAAAAAAGAACCAAATGGAACTTCTAGAGCTGAATATTACAATATCTGAAATGAAAATTTCACTGTATAGGCATAACTGCAGACTAGATGCTGACAATAAATGTCAATGAACTTGAAAACATAGCAGTAGAAATGATCCAAAGGGAAGTTCAGAGAGAAAAAAATAGTTTAAAAAATGAACAGAACCTCAGGGGCCTTTGTGACAATAGCAAGGGATTTAACATATATGTAACTGAAGTCCCAGAAAGAGAGGAGAAAGAGAGAAACACCAAAAATATTTGAAGAAATAATGAGAAAAACTAGCAGGTTTTCAAATTTGTTGAAAAGTAAACCCCACAGATCCATGACATTAATAAATCCCAACCAGAATAAACACACTGTAAACGATACCAAAGCACATCATAACCAAGTTGCTGAAATAAGAGATAAAGAGAAAAATCTCAAAAGCACACATACGAGAGAAAAAGCACATTTTATATACAAAGAAAAAAAGAGGGCTTCCCTGGTGGCGCAGTGGTTGAGAATCTGCCTGCCAATGCAGGGGACATGGGTTCGAGCCCTGGTCTGGAAGGATCCCACATGCCGCGGAGCAACTAGGCCTGTGAGCCACAATTACTGAGCCTGCGCGTCTGGAGCCTGTGCTCCGCAACAAGAGAGGCCGTGATAGTGAAGAGGCCCGCGCACCACGATGAAGAGTGGCCCCCGTTTGCCACAACTGGAGAAAGCCCTCGCACAGAAACGAAGACCCAACACAGCCATAAATAAATAAAAATTAAAAAAAAAAATAAAAGCTTTCATTGATTAAAAAAAAAAAAGATAAAATAAATGTTTACTTTTTATCATAAACAATGCAAGAGCGAAGATAATGAAGCAACCTCTTTAGTGTGTTTAAAGAAGTCAACCTAGAATTCTATATACAGGAAGGGTAAGCTGAGATGAAGTGGGACAGTGGCATGGACATATACACACTACCAAACGTAAAATAGATAGCTAGTGGGAAGCAGCCGCATAGCACAGGGACATCAGCTCAGTGCTTTGTGACCACCTAGAGGGGTGGGATAGGGAGGCTGGGAGGGAGACGCAAGAGGGAGGAGATATGGGGATATATGTATATGTATAGCTGATTCACTTTGTTATAAAGCAATTATACTCCAATAAATATGTTAAAAAAAAAAAGCCAAAAATAAATATTTTTTTAGACCAAAGGAAACTGAGTTAACTCATCATCAGTAGACCTTCACTAAAAGAAATGCTAAAGAAAGACTCCAGGCTGAAGGTAAAATAATATTAGATTGAAACTCAAATCATTAAAAAGAAATGATAAAAATAGCAAATATGGGGCTTCCCTGGTGGCGCAGTGGTTGAGAATCTGCCTGCCAATGCAGGGGACATGGGTTCGAGCCCTGGTCTGGGAAGATCCCACATGCCACGGAGCAGCTGGGCCCGTGAGCCACAACTACTGAGCCTGCGCGTCTGGAGCCTGTGCTCCGCAACAAGAGAGGCCGCGATAGTCAGAGGCCCGTGCATCGCGATGAAGAGTGGCCCCTGCTCACCGCAACTAGAGGAAGCCCTCGCACAGAAACGAAGACCCAACACAGCCATAAATAAATAAATAAATAAATTTAAAAAAATAGCAAATATGTGGTTAAATACAAAGATGATGACCTACTTGTTACTATCATTATGACCTAATTGTTACTATCTTTAAGATATTTGGTTACAAATTATGAATGATCCTGATCATTTTTGTAGAGTCTAGTAGCTTTTTGTCTATTTTTAAGTCACAAAAAGCTTCAATAAGTTGAAGTTCTTCCTAAGAAAGAAAGAAAGATACTTGGTTAAATCAAAAATAATAGCAACTAGTAGCAACATACTATGGGATCATAATACGTATATAAGTAAAACCTATGAAAACTATTAAACAAAACACTGGAGAGGTGACAGGATTGGGTTCATTGCAATATGAGTCTCATAAGTGAAATAACACACTATTATATGAAGGTAGCTACAATAGCAAAAGAAATACATTGTACATTATAAACTCTTAGCAACAATTAAATCATTTTTAAAAAAATGACATGTAGCTAATAAGCCAACAGAGAGGGTGAAATGGACTACTAACAATAAGTAATAACTCAAAAGAAGTCAAAAAAGACTGGGAAGAAACAGATGGGACAAATAGAAAAAAAAAATAGTAAAATCCTGGGTATAAAACCAACTTCTAACCCTTTATCTACATTTTTATATAGATATCAATGTAGGTCACCCAATAGTCCAGATAAAAGCAGAGATTATCACATTAGGTTAAAAAGCAAAACTCAACTATATAGTTTCTATATAAAATGCATTTTAAATATATTCACAGAGGTAAAATTTGAGAATAGAAAGTATATACCGTACAAACACAAATTATAAGAATGACGTCATTAATGTCAGGGACAGTCGACTCCTCAATAAGCAATATTATCAAAGACTAAGAGGAACATTTTATAATAATATCTAGTTTAGTTGATAGTATTGTACCGTGGTTAATTTCTTACTTTTGATAAATGCATCATGGATGTAACATGTCAACATTAGAGGAAGATAGGTAAAGGGTAAAGAGTAACACTTTATATAATCTTTGCAACTCTTCCATAAATCTAAAATTATTAGTTTTAAAATTTAAAGGCATCCTGATTGAAAAGGAAGATGAAAAACTCTTTATTCACAGAAGGCATGATTAATTCTGAAGAAAATCTTAAAGACTCTACAAACAAGATACGAGACCCAATGTATGAATTTAGCTAATGTGCTGGATCAAGATTAATATACTAAAATTATTTAATATATACTAGTGATGAACAAGCGGGAGTTGAAATTTTAAAATACCATTTGCAATACCATCACCATGTAAAATAGGGATAAATGTGATATGAGGTATGTAAGACCTATACATGGAAAACTACAAACATTGCTGTAAGAAAACAAAGAAGATTTAAGCAAATGGAGAGATTTACCTTGTTTGAGGATTAGAAGACTTAATACGTTTAAGATGTCATTTCTCCTTAAATTTATCTAGCGATTCAGTGCAATACCAAAAAAAATCCCAGTAGAAAGTTTTAATAGGAATTGACAAGCTGATTCAAGTATTCATATAAAAATGCAGAGGACCTAGATTAGCTAAAACAACTTGCAAAAAAAAAAGGCCAAAGTTAGAAAAGTTGTACTACATGATTTCAAGACAGTATGATATTGGCATAAGTTTAGAGAAATAGATCAGTAGGACAAAATATAGAGTCCTGAAGTAGGCTTGCACATATACGATCTAGTGATTTTTGACAAAGGTGCAAAGGCAATTCAGTGGAGAAAGGATACATTCTTCAACAAGTGGGCCTGAAAAATTTAACATCCAGAAATGCAAAACAAAATTGATATACAAAGAATGCAAAAAAATAAGTGTTGATTTCTATTTTAAACCATTCACAAAAATAACTCTAGTAGATGATAGACTAAATGTAAAACCCAAAACAATAGAACTTATAAAAAGAAACACTGGAAAAATTCTCTGTGACTTTAAGTTAGGGAAAGGTTTCTTATATGTACCAAAATCACAATCCATAAAAGAAATGTATAAACTGGACTTCATTAAAAGTAAGGATTCTCTCTCTGAAAGACATTCTTAAGAGCGTGAAAAGATACGTTTTTGCAAATCACATATCTATTAAGGGACTTTTAAACAGAATATATAATGAACTCTCAAAACTAAATAATAACAAAACAAGACACCGAAACAAAAAATGGGCAAAGGATTTAAACATAAACAGATAGCAAAAAGATCACCCAGAAGGGGTTCACAATCATTAGTTATTAGAGAAATGCCAGTTAAAACAACAAAGAGACGGGACTTCCCTGGCAGTCCCGTGGTTAAGACTTCGCCTTCCGGTGCAGGGGGTGCAGGTTCGATCCCTGGTCAGGCAGCTAAGATCCCACATGCCTCTCAGCCTAAAAACCAAAAAATAAAACAGAAGCAATATTGTAACAAATTCAATAAAGAGTTTAAAAAAGGTCCACATCCAAAAAATCTTTAAAAAAAAAATCATACAACAAAGAGATACCACTATACCTATTATAATGTCTAAAATTAAAAAGACTTGACCATATTAAGTGTTGCTTAAAGCGTGGAGCAACTGGAACTTTCATACACGCCTAATGGGGCTGTAAAATGGTGCCACAAACTTGGAAAACAGTTTGGTAATTTCGTAAAATGTTAAATATACACTCATAATAGGACCTAGCTATTCCTCTCTCAGGGTTTTACCCAAGAGAATTGAGAGCCTATGCTTATATAAAGACTTGTATGCAAACATTCACAGCAGCTTTATTCGTAATAGTAAAAACTGAAATCCACCCCATTGTCTACCAACAGCTGAAAGGAGAAACAAATTGTGTTATATCCATAGAATGGAACTCTTCTCAACAAGAAAAAGAACAAGTTATTGCCCACATGCAAAAAAAAAAAAAAGATGAACCTCGAAATAATTATGCTGAATGAAAGAAGCCAGATCACGAGATTACATAGTATATGATTCTATTTATATAATATTTTAGAAAATACAGAGTAATGCATAATGATAGAAAGTAAATCTGGTTGCCTAAGCATAGGGGATGGGTTGGTGGGGAGGGACGGGAGAAGAATTGCAAAAGAAGCTTTGGGTTTGAAGCAAATATTTATTGTATTTGTTGGGGTGATGATTTCCCAAGTACATACATATGTCAGAGCATCAAATTGTATAATTTAAATGTTTGCAGTTAGTATGTGTCAAATATACCTTTAAGAAACTATAAAAATGACACATAAAAATATTTGCATAGTGGCATAGAAACTTTAAAATATCTGACTACCTGGTGGTTATCAATCTTCATTAAATTATTACACATACTCCATAAAACTATGCACATTACATAAATGGGTACATGCAGGATACTCGAGCTCAATTCTAGTATTACATTCCCTAAAGTGGGAAATAAAAGAAGTATACAAATTGGAAAAAAACCGACTAGACAGATTAGTTTTTTTATGGCTTCACAATTAACTCTGTATTCGGAAAGAACAAATTCTTCTTGGAAAGTTAGCATCAAAGCTTCCAAATTCTCATATTGGACTGTGCTCTTGAGTTTTCAGAATATTGCACTTGGATCCTCATCCAAATAAAAGGCACTAAGTGCCTATTTGTGTGGAGTAGACTCTGAACAGAGAGCATGCTGGGTACTGCACAATTATCTCCATCCTCTAGGAATTGACTGTTTCTGAGAACATGGACAAAGTCAAAATCAAGTAGCCTTGTCAAAAAATAAAATAAAATAAATACTCAACACTGGATACGTTGCAGTGACTTATCTTTTCCCTGGTGCCATTAGGTCAGTGTGAGGGCATCACTTTTGAAACAGATTCACTGGCTTTTGACAAAATAATGTGTTTATGTGCATTTGGTTAGAGAGCCTGCCTTCATTTTAACATTTTTCATTTTTTGCTCAGGCTTTTAGCTAGATGTACAAATAGCTTTTCCAATCAATTTTGTATTTTCCATGAATATTGAGAGCAGGAGCTGATAAACCTGAGGTAAACCCAAGGATTTTTAGGACATCTGTAGGCTATAGACAGAGCACCTGGTACCTAGAGGGCTGGGACAACACATCTCAGGTACCTAGCTCATTTCCTGGTACATGATGAAGGAAGGAAGGAATGAACGACTGAATGAAGGAAGTAAATAAGGAAGGAAGGGGGGAGGTAGGAGTGAATAAGGAAGGGAGTAAGACAAGGAAGGAAGGAGGAGGGAATGGAAGGAAGGGAGGAAGGAAGGAAGGGAGGAGGAAGGGAGGAAGGCAGGAATGAAGGACAGGAATGAGGAAGAAGTTTGAGGTCCTGAAGGACTTACAAAGAAAAGTAAACACCACAAGAAGTCAGTGGGGGAGGTTGGAGGGAAGGAGGAGGGGAGGAAGAGATAAGGAATGTATTAATTCTTCAGAAAAGTATATTTCCACTTGGGAGATACACATATGTATTAACATGTAGGTGGTTTACCATGTGTGTTAGTTATCTATTGCTGCATAAAATATACCCTCAAATTTAGCAGCTTAAAACAACATTATCTCACACAGTTTCTGTAGGACAGGAATTCAGAAGTGACATAGCTGAGCTGTCTGGCTTGGGGTCTCTTATCAAACATTATAGTCAAGATGTCAGCCAGAGGGGGCTTCCCAGGTGGCGCAGTGGTTAAGAATCCACCTGCCAATGCAGGGGACACGGGTTCGAGCCCTGGTCTGGGAAGATCCCACATGCCACGGAGCAACTAGGCCCGTGAGCCACAGCTACTGAGCCTGCGCGTCTGGAGCCTGTGCTCCGCAACAAGAGAGGCCGTGACAGTGAGAGGCCCGCGCACCGCGATGAAGAGAGGCCCCCGCTCGCCGCAACTAGAGAAAGCCCTCGCACAGAAACGAAGACCCAGCACAGCCAAAAATAAATAAATAAATGAATTAATTAAAAAAACAAAAACAAAAAGATGTCAGCCAGAGCTGCTCAGAAAAGACGGGGCCTGTAACAGCCACTCCCCGAGTAGCTCCCTCGAGTGAATGTGAGCGATTCTGGCTCCTGGCAGAGGGCCACAGTTCCTCACCACGCGGTTCCCCCACTCAGCGGCGTGTGTTCCTCATGTGACACGGTATCTGGTTCCCCCAAGAGTGAGTTGTCCCCGAGAACAAGATGGAAGCTACAGTGATTTTTATGACCTAGTCTCATAAGCGACACCCCATCATTTCTGCAATATCTTCTTTGATTCACAGGCCAACTCTATTCGGTGGAGCAGACTACATAAGGGCATAAAAGAGCAGACGGGGAGAGTCACTGGGGCCCACGTTGCAGTCTGGCTACCACACCGTGCTCTGGATCCTTTAGAGCATTTCCCTAGCTATGGTAGCATTGACATACGAGCACTGCTTGAGCTCTGCAGAAAGCACCAAGCTCATCATCACCATGGTTCTGTGCCCTCAGTTTACCTGTCTATATCGACTATAGGTTCTTTGGGTAGGTGACCAACAGAAGGGACCTGTACATGTTTACTTGAAGGATCTTGAGTCTGCAAAGCTGTTACCGTTGGTATGCCACCCAGACCTCCTCCCATCCTAATCCCTTTTACCATTTATGCGCATTCCTTTTCTGGCTTCAGGTTTTTGTTGTTAGTTTTGGTTTTTAGGGTTTATTTTGCCTTTGCCTGCCTGTTCCTGCCACTCTCTTTGAAATACTACCCTTGTGCTGCTAGAGTCACTTCAATTTCATGCACAGAGGGCTAAAAGTGCCTTGGGTTTTATGTCCCCTTGGGCCAATTTTTAGCCAGTTTCCATATGGGGGTGTAAAATCCCAGCTCACTTGTTTTGGATTAAAGACAGATTATGAGCAACGTAACACTACAGGTTTCCCTTCAAAATAAGACTGACGTGATCCCTGTAGAACTTTGCCCGACATCACACCTTGGTTTAGCTTCATCCTTTTCTTATCCCTGCTTTCCCCACTCCCTGGTTTTTCCTTGAATCCCTGCCCCAAGAAAGAATGTGCACATGAATCCTTGTCTCAGGGTTAGATTCTGGGAAACCTGAACTCAGGCAACTAGGTGCTTACAGTCACAAGGGATAAAAAATTCAACTCAAACAGGCGTAAACAATAAAAGCAGTTTATTGGTTCAGAAAACTAAATATTCTTGCAATAGGGAAAGTTCCAGTGATCAGTGACGACATGAAAGACATGGTTTCTTTATGTCTCTTTGTTCTCCATTATGTTTCATTTTCAAGCTGCCTTCCCTCATGGTGGAAAAAGGCCTGCAGCAGTTCCAGCCTTCCATCTGCACATTATCATACATAAGAGAAGAGGTAGGCTTTTATGACCATTACTTTGCAAATCAAGAATGATTTTTTCCAGTTTTCTCTCAGAAAACATCTTGTGTCTTCTTGGCCTAAACTGGGTGATGTGCCCAACAATCAAGTGATCCCTGTGGCCCAGGGAATGGACTGGTCTGTGTTACCTGAACCAGTCACTATGGCAAGGTAAACAGGGTTAACTGATTGGGTTAGTCCCACCAGTGTCCACATCCAGTTGAAGGTGAGTCACCTTATCCAGAGGACAGACACCTGCATGTCAACCAGCGCCTTGTTAGAAAGTAGGAATCTGGGGATAGACAAATGAATGCCCACCATACTCACACTGGAGTCTTAGGAGCTGTTGAAGGACCTTGGCTTTGGAAAGAAAAAAAAAGATTCAGGACCTCATTCCCAGAAGAGCACGTGGCCTCTCTTTTCAAAGTTCTACCACCTTAAAGATACTCAGGACGAATCACTCGTGCTCGGTGTTTCTTCATTCTAAACTTTAAATTCCTCAGAGAGCAAATCTGATTGACACAATTTGATCAGACGTCCAATCACCATGGTCCAAAGGGCAGGATCATCCAGTAAAAGCATTGCTAACTACAACTTGACTCCTCTATTCCTAAAAAAGGCAGATGCTTGGCTGTTGGAGAGGCAGCTCCAGTGCCCTTCGGGCTAGGAAATCAATTAGGCTCTGATTAGACTCATCTTCGTCCTCAGGGCTGTGTTAACACCATTAGAAGCCCTGAGCCCTGGTTACCATGTTTCCCCGATCACGATGTAGAACTCAGAATGAAAACAATTCTAACAATAACAGCAATGGAAGGAGGGTCGATAAAACTGTATTTCCCATGATCACATTTTCAGTGCTTTTTCTCTTAAAAATCTTTTTTTTTTAAAAAGCATTATTAGTACCCTAAACCCCCATTGGGTGTCTTGAGTGATTCAACATGGATCAATCTCATAAAGTTGACTGTGGCATTCAGGATCAAATTCTGTGAACACTGAATAAATAGGGTGGCAGCAGAAGGGAGATGCACGGCATGCAAGAGTGAAGTCTCTAAAAGGTATTACTGAAGGCTTCTGTAGTCAATGCCCGCCCCACCCCCCCAGTCTTGTCAGATCTCACTCTGCCAGTGCATCCCAAGACCTTCTACTGCCAGTACCAGCTACTCTGTGGCTGAAGGCTTTCTTTAGCCAAAGAAGCCTACTCAGCCTAAACCGTGTCCTGGGCAGTTAAACCCCTGGGGGCAATCCTCAGCCAACAAGGAAAGTGATGAGAATAAGTACCCTCCAGTGGGACCGCTCTGAGGCCATGCCACACGGTCTTCCAGAGTCTTCCAACGGGACTGAATCTCAGTTGACCACAGTGGCTTCTCCCCTTCTCCGACTCACTCCTCCTCTTCCCTTCCAGTGATTCTAAGGATCATCTCCACAATAAACTAATTTCAGTCCAAACATTATCTCAGGATTCTGTGGGAATCAAAACCAAAGATAGACAGTGCCCAAGGAGAGGCTATAACCAAGGGAAGGCTGTGGTCTTGCCACTGCAAAGCCTCCAAGGGTACCATTTCCTTGATGAATTGATAAACATAGGCTGGGATTCAACCATACAGATATAGAAACTAGACTTCTTCAGTTCATTGGCAGGATCAGTGTTTAGTGTTAAACTAAGTACATGTGACTATAGACTAAATGCCAGAAATTCGATGAATAACTTTATGGTGTTCCTGGTAAAAGTAAGGTTCTTGTCTCATCAGAGAAAGAATTCAGAAATGAGACAGAGAGATCAAGAAAGTAAATGAGGGTTTATTTAAGCAGGAATACCCTCTCAGAGGGAGAGCGGGCAGACAGGTGAGGACCTGCCCTGGGTGTTTTTGGCAAGAGGGTTATGAGGGGCATGCAAATGAGGGGACGGACTATTCACTGGGGAAGGGGGGGTTTGGGGGTCGTATTCTCTGATTTCATCCCAGCTCCATCTTCCGGAGGGGAGGAGGGATTTTTGTCCTTATTTATCCTTGATTGGAAGTGTCATGGCGTCGGTGCATGATGAGAACTTCTTAGCTGCAAGGCTAATTGTATTGTAATGAGAGCGCAATAACCAACAGGTTACATTTGGACCCTGGAGATTCCCGCCTTTCCCCTGTTTCTTTGTCTGCTTCCAGGACACTGATCACCCCAGAATGTGTGGTTTCCTGTCAGTCTAGAGGTTCCTGCTTTTCTTTGTCTGCCCAAGGACCCCCGCTGTTTACAAGATGCGTGGTTTCCTGCCACCTGGCCCCTGCCCCCCTTTCTCCGCTCATACCTAGCTACCTGCCTGCTGCAACACAGGAAGTGTGGTGGTACATTAGGGTACATATGTTCCATCAGAAGGAGGGATGTTTCCGCTGAAAGGGGTAACTTGGATAGAAAACTGGGCTCGAAGATGTCAACTTGACAGTCCACGCTTGTTGTAGAGAGAGTTCCTAAACATAAACTGGAGGTCATAAGAATTCTGGCCATTGGCCAGCAGGGTCTCTATTGTGGGGCAGGTGAGGTTCATCAGACCTCACCATGGCCTGGATAAAGAGCTCCACACATATGCATTTCATTTTGTTCTATATCACTGCCAACCTAGCACATTTCTGATTATTTACTGAGCTTTGAGTACCTTGATGGGGGTCCTATCGACAGAAAGTAAAAGCTTACTTTCTCAGGATAAACTCTGTCTTACCATTGTTGCAGCAGGCAGGTAGCTAGGTATGAGCAGAGAAAGGGGGGCAGGGCCAGGTGGCAGGAAACCACGCATCTTGTAAACAGCGGGGGTCCTTGGGCAGACAAAGAAAAGCAGGAACCTCTAGACTGACAGGAAACCACACATTCTGGGGTGATCAGTGTCCTGGAAGCAGACAAAGAAATGTGGGGAAAGGCGGGAATCTCTAGTGTCCAAATGTAACTAACATGTTGACATTATGCTCTCATTACAATAAAATCAGCCTTACAGATAAGAAGTTCACATCATTCCCCGACGCCATGACACGTCTAATCTAAGTGAAATAAGGACAAAAATTTCTCCTCCCCTCGGGAAGGTGGAGCTGGGATGAAATTCAGGGAATATGACCCCTAAACCCCTCCTTCCCCAGTGAATATTCCATCCCCTCATTTGTAGGCCCCTCATAACCCGCTTGCCAAAGACACTCTGGGCAGTTCTTCATCTGTCTGTCCACTCTCCCTCCGAGAGCGTATTCCTGCTTAAATAAACCCTCACTTCACTTTCTTGATCTCCCTGTCTTGTTTCTGAAGTCTTTCTGAGATGAGATAAAAATCTTGCCTCCCCGGGAGCATGTGGGACACGGCGTCCCCTCCCCGGTGTGGGCTCCCTTGATTTTTGTCCCTAGAGGACAACCTCCTTTCCAGATATTGAGTGGGATCCTCATTACTAACCACAATTTTTTTAAACTTTTAAAAATACCTCACTCTCCTCTAAAAATAACTTAAGGTAACTCACAATAATGCATAAAATACCACAAGAGAATATAAATAGGAAAAAGTGAGAGGAAATGTAGGTAAAAATCTAGGAAAGGATCCCAAAAAGAAGCTAGGAATGATGTTAAAATCAATACAGCAGGACATTTTAATTCTGAGTTTTCTTAATACCCCAAAGGGATTAAACCTACAAATATAAACCCTCTCGTGGGAATCCCAGCATTCATAGTTTCTGGGTCCTGACCTTTGTGCTCTATCTTGGACACAAGGCCTTTTGCTCACCCACACAGGACCACACCGGAGCCTCCATCAAATTAAAGGGAGGCTGTCATACAGAGTGAAGTAAGTCAGAAAGAGAAAAACAAATATTGTTTGATATGGCTTATATGTGGAATCTAGAAAAATGATACAGATGCACTTATTTGCAAAGCAGAAATAGAGACACAGATATACAGAACAGACGTATGGACACCAAGGGGGAAAAAGGGGCTTGGGCTGAATTGGGAGATTGGGATTGACACGTATACACTCCTATGTATAAAATAGATAACATAAGGACCTACTGTGCAGCAGGGGGAACTCTACTCCGTGCTCTGTGGTGACCTAAATGGGAAGGACATCCAGAAAAGAGGGGATAACTGTACACATATGGCTGACTCACTTTGCTGTGCAGCAGGAACTAGCACAGTATTGTAAAGCAACTATGCTCCAATACAAATTAATAAAAAAAAAAATTACAGGGAGCACAGTTCAAAGGGTTTACAAGCTTTCCTGCCGCCTCGAGTCAAAACAGCAATAAGAAAAGGTGGAGTTCACCCTCCCTCCCCCAATCCCCTCCTGCCTACAAGAAGCAGAGTCGAAGAGGCGCCAGGAGAATAAACAGACTTAGTGTCCTCTACAAACAGTGGCTGACGCTCTTTGTCACTTGAAAAGAATTAAGCTGAAAATATGAATGGCTTTGCTGTTGTTCACACTAATGCAGACACTTCCCCCCTTCCCTCCCTGCCACCACTTTCGCCATTTATTTTCGGGGTGACAATTTCCAGAGCCTTCCTCTTTGATTTTCTTATAATGAAATTCACGAAAGGAGAGGACAGAGAGCTTCTCAAGGAGAATTATAAGCTTGACAGACTCTGGCCGTTTAAACTATTTTAAGTCCTAAACACTTCAAGAGAACACAGCTCACCAGCAGCAATCACAAAGAAACAAGGGAAGGAAAGGGCTTTACTGCCAGGAAAACAGATAAAATGGAGTAGCACCATTCTGCCCTACACGAATCTTCCTTCCTTTATTCCTCAGGCTGGGCCTGCCCTGTGCTGTTGGTTTCATGGGGACCGAGGCAGAGCTCTTCGAGAAGCAGCCTCTGGTTCTATCCGCATCCCTGAGATCTGAGGTCTTTGCAGGCCGACAGATAGCCAGTCTCCGGCTGGCTTTCCTTTGTTAGAAAAGATAACCGCGTTTCAGAGATGCACAGAAATCTTACTTCGCCGTCCACGCTGAAAGATTCCTGGGCCCTTTGATTTCCCCACACGGTCTGCTGACAGAGGACTGCTCTTTGACATTTAAACTTGCCCATTGTTTCGCTGAAGAAGCAGTTATGAAAACCCTGCTCCCCTTCTGAAATTAAAAAATTAAAAAAAATAAGGAAGTGAATTGTCTTGTGAATGATTGGCTACATTTCTGCAATTGTGGTAAGGCCAGTACCTACCACAGAAGACTAGTATGAAAATTAACAGAAAATAAATGTAAAGTGCTATGTGTGGTGTCTGATACGTAGTAAGCACTCATTTACTTAGTAACGTTTTTTAGCATTTTCTTGCTTTTTTTTTTTTTTTTTAAACTTTGGGTTTGTTTATTTATTTATTTATTTATTTATTTATTTATTTATGGCCGTGTTGGGTCTTCGTTTCTGCGCGAGGGCTTTCTCTAGTTGCGGCAAGCGGGGGCCACTCTTCATCGCAGTGCGCGGGCCTCTCACTATCGCGGCCTCTCCAGTTGCGGAGCACAGGCTCCAGACGCGCAGGCTCAGTAGTTGTGGCTCACGGGCCCAGTTGCTCCGCGGCCTGTGGGATCTTCCCAGACCAGGGCTCGAACCCGTGTCCCCTGCATTGGCAGGCAGATTCTCAACCACTGTGCCACCAGGGAAGCCCCATTTTCTTGCTTTTTTACAGGAACGTGCATTGAGCACATATTCTGTGTCATGCACTGTAATAGACACTTTCTTTGGTACAAAAGCCCTGAAAAATGGGCTTTTTAAAATTTACCTTTTTCTGATTATAGTGTAATACATACTCTTTGAAGAAAACTTAAAAAATAAAGAAATTATAAAGAGAAATTATTTATTTCCTCACCACCCAGAATTAATCACAGTCTTTTTGATTGTTTTGTCCTAATTCTTACCCTTGTGTGTAAGATATATGTACTTTACCAAATTAGACTCATACTGCAGATAAATGTGGCTTCCTATATTCATTTAACGCCATAGCATGAGCCTTGTCCCAGTACATTTAATATTTTTGAATAACATTTGTTATTGGATATGCCACCAAAAAGCTGCTTAATAATTTACTTAATATTCTGCAAGGTAGCTATTGCTGTTCCAGTTTATAGCTGGGAGAATGGATTATAGGACAGCTGAGTGTTATGCAGAGGCAGGACAGTTTATGGGGAGCAGACCCAGAATTATTATTATTTTGTACAATTTCCTGTTGAATCCCATTACATACAGATTCTCTTAAGTATTCCTGGATTGCTCCATATTTCACAGTCTAAAATCAAAAGGAGCTACGAGTGATTGGCAATTGGAGAAAAAAAAAATTGGTTAATTAAAAATTAAATACGATGCTTAAAATCCTTAGAACTCCTAAGTTTTCATGTTTTTCCCATGAATTGAATGAATTAGTAATACAGTTTAGATAACAATGAGTTTAACCTTCTCTGTTAAAAAAGGATGAATAAACTATGAAAAATGAAAGGTCACAGTTTTCAAAGGTAACTGTCTCTCCCTTTTATGTATACTCTTTTTTTTTTTTCTGCCTGACAAAATGTTCCGTTAGAGCTAATTGGTCAACATTAGGAAAGTGTGCAAAAGGAATTTCATTCCGTGTGGAAGATTTGGAACTGGTAGCAAGAAAAGGAGTTGCTCCGGGTGAAAGTCTGATATTTCAATCTCAATAAAATTACGCAGGACACAGCCCACTGCTGATGGTATCTTCTGTGGAGGCTTCCCCAGAGCCTACAGCTCACTGCTCCTCTTTTCTTGGGTTCTCAGTCTTTTAGAGAATCCATCACCCCCATCACTTTGACTGTGCTCTTCTTAGACGTTTTCTTAATCCAAAAATCAAGCTCATTTTTATTCAGACTCCAGTCTCTTTTCTTCAACTACCAACTGGGAATTTTTATTTAGAGGGCCTAGAATGACTTCAAACTCAATGTCTTTAGAAGCAAAATTTGGAGTGTCTTTCCAGCATCGCCATCTATGTCTACACCCTCCTTTACCCTGGAAATCTTGCATCTTCTCTGACTCACTCTTCTTCATTGTTCTCCATCCTCAAAGACTAATTCTTATAATTTTTCCCATCCAACTGAGATTTTGTCATACTGAGTGAAGTAAGTCAGACAGAGAAAGACAATATCACTTATAGGTGGAATCTAAAAAAAAAAAAAAAGGTATAGATGAAATTATTTACAAAACAGAAGTAGAATCACAGATGCAGAAAACAAACTTATCATTACCGGGGGGAAGGGGGGGATAAATTGGGAGATTGGGATGGACATATACACACTACTATATATAAAATAGATAACTAATAAGGACCTACTGTACAGCACAGGGAACTCTACTCAATACTCTGTAATAACCTATATGGGAAAAGAATCTAAAAAAGAATGGATACGTGTATATGTATAACTGATTCACTTTGCTGTACACCTGAAACTAACACAACATTGTAAATCAACTATACTCCAATTAAAATTTTAAAAATTAAGAAGATGTGGCACATATATACAATGGAATATTACTCAACCATAAAAAGAAACGAAATTGAGTTATTTGTATGAGGTGGATGGACCTAGAGTCTGTCATACAGAGTGAAGTAAGTCAGAAAGAGAAAAACAAATACCATATGCTAACACATATATATGGAATCAAAAAAAAAAGAAAGGTTCTGTTGAACCTAGGGGCAGGACAGGAATGAAGACGCAGACGTAGAGAACAGACTTGAGGACACGGGGAGGGGGAAGGGTAAGCTGGGACAAAGTGAGAGTGGCATGGACATATATACACTACCAAATGTAAAATAGATAGCTAGTGGGAAGCAGCCGCATAGCACAGGGAGATCAGCTCGGTGCTTTGTGACCACCTAGAGGGGTGGGATAGGGAGGGTGGGAGGGAGACGCAAGAGGGAGGGGATATGGGGATATATGTATGCATATAGCTGATTCACTTTGTTATACAGCAGAAACGAACACACCATTGTAAAGCAATTATACTCCAATAAAGATGTTTAAAAAAAATAATTAAATGAAATTAAAAAAATTTTCCCATCCACAATGGGATCCCGTTGCCACAAAGTCCTGTAATAACATCTGCTCGCATTATCTCAGCAGCGCCCCCTTCAGTCCACTCAGCGCACCGCCTTGCTCTGTTTGTACAGCTGCTCCAGGTACCATCACGGCATCCCTCCGGACGAACCCCCAGTGACTCCCTTCACCAAGTGTAATTTCCTTTGTTGCATTCTTAGAACCTTTCCTACTATGTCCCCATTTTGGTACAACCCTATTCTTTTTCATTCTGCTCTGTGTACTTTCTATATTTGTCCAGCGTCCAAAGTCCCAGAGATGACTGCTCATTCAACTCACAATTTTTCCATTAGTTTACGCAGGTACGCAAAATAGATGTTCTCTGAAGACAGGGTTTATTTCCGAGTGTCCGTTCACTAAAGGGCCTTGTACACAGTAGAAATTCCACAGTTATTCATTGATTCATTAAATGCTAAATTCTCATTTTTGAGAGAAAGGAGTACGTATTGTAGTTGCCAATAAACACATCTATCATACCAATATCCTAGGCCATAGAATAAGTTTTAACTCATACAAATTATAGTCACTAACTTCTTGCGTTGGCTCTTGTAACTATTACAGCTGATGCATTGCCTCAGAGCTTATAGGCTGAGAGGGACCCTTGTGGCCTACTCCCCAGGCAAAAATATATTGTTGCCCAGGTCAAGGGTGTGGCAGTCAGTGGGAACGAAGTCCCAGCTGCACTGGGTTGGCAAGGATCCAGTGGGCTAACTCCCTAGTCTCTGCTCATACCCCCGTTGGCTTGGTCGGATTGTGGCTTGTGGAACCTTGAAGAAGAGAGGGAAACTCGCTTTTGTCTCCAAGGTGTGGCTGGTGGGGAGGACCCCGTGTCCAATGCTCTCTCCCCACTCAACTGAAACCTCCTTGCTTAGTCAAGCTCACTTCTCCTGACTATAGAAGAAAGAGAAAATTCATGTTGTATGTGGAAAGAGGAAAACAAATTACATACTGCATCGGGCCTCATTTTCCAAGTTACATCTCTTATAGATAAGTCAAGTGTTGCTTGAATTTGGCCACTTAGAAGCAAGGGATCAACGGTAGCAGTGAGTTTGACGTCCAAGTCAGTGGTTCCCAACTCTTGGCTGTTTATCAGGGTCATGGAAGGTGAAGGGGTGCTGTCAAAGATACTGATGTCTGGGCCCAAACAACCACAGATAATGATTTTAGCTCGAAAGGCTCAGGCATGTGCATTTTTTAAAAAAGCTCCCCAGGGAATTTTGATGAGCATTCAGGGTTGGAAACCATCATTTTAAGATGTAGCAGCAGGGGGTAGATGTATGTGTAAGTTCCTTTCTCTCTTAGGAGTCTATGATTTGACTGAATAAACAAAGTACTATGTCAAAGAAAGTAATTCTGGGCCAGAAGAACATGACTTGGTGGAGAAAGAATATGTTCTGAAGCCCATATCATTAAATTTTATTATCCCACATAGTAGACTGTAACGCAGCTATATGCTTAAGCTACTCTCCTTCCTAAAGTTAAAGGAAACAGGCCTACTGGCTGCCCTGTTGGGTTCTGAATGGCCACAATTTGCAACACCTAATGACCTTCCATCTCAGGGCTAAGGAGTATCAATATTTTAAACCTAATTAGAAACAGCCTTTGCAATCTTTTCAAGGAGGAAACTTTCAAAATTGAATCAACAAGTAGAAAAGGTTCAAGCAGGAAATTAGTCAACAAGGAGGAACTCACAGGAAATTGACATATTTAATATGAGGGAAAGAGAAACCACTATTTTCTCAAAATATTTAGTTGAACTCCTTAAGACCCCTCTAATTCCCGGAAGATTTGTCACTTTCTCCTGTGTTCCTTTCCATTTTCCTATTCAGATAATATGTTTGAATTTCCATATGAAATGTCAGATTACATCACCAGTCCCCCACTAACAAAGTTACACAGAAACATTTTCATCTTTCACAGAGAGGAGCTTTTATTCATGTATGCCACTACCTTTAGCGTGCTTTTGATTGTAAAGCATCACCAAATGAGAAGTTGTCATTTTGAAATAGATGTGATCATTCTCAGAAACAGGAGAAAGTTTTATTTCAGAACTTAGTCTGCCCTATGGCTGGTCTTGAAAATATACTTTCCAGTGACACTGTTGGGAGAGTCTTATATAGACCCCTCTTAGCCAATCAACAGAACTTGAATGGCTTGGTTTCTGTTGATTTAGGGTAGCCTCAGAAAGGAAAAGATGTATTTTCCACTTCAAAATAAGGTCCCGTGATCTGTAACTCTGCATAATGTATTCATTCCTTTGGATTAATTTGTTGCTGCGTGTGAGACAAACTTATTTGCAGTCACTTACACCATAGTGTGAGCTAGTTCACTAGCCACTTTCTGATGTGACTGCCAGCTGTTATTTTATTTGGATCAGAGAGAATAAGATGGATAGTGCCATTTCTAGGATAGCAAATTGCTGTGAAGACCACCAGCCCCTTGGGGAAAGGGCAGGAATTCCTCTGTAGCAGTTAAAGACTTGTGTCTGAAGCAGCAATGAAATAGGGCAGCCTGGGGCCAAGGAAAATGTTCCTCCAGTAGCACTAAGAAATGATCTGAGATGCAAATGCATACCCTTAGCTTCTCTGTCCACACCCCTTAGCTATCAGCTGGAAGAAGAAAATGGGTGAGCTCCTAAAATCCCCACATAGATTCCTGGGATTCTGTGGGTGAATTTTGAAGGTCCTTTTCCTCCAGGGCTTGTTTCCCTTTGACCAGTTTTCAACTGTGCAATAGTCGTGAAGTGGGGAGAGGGCTGTAGAGGGATGGTGTGGGATAGTCCCCAGCAGGGTGAGGGGTTTGGACCGTGAACTCTTCCCCAGGTCCTACTGGGGGCATCCTGAAGGTCAGAGCAATCTCAACATCAGAGGAGGGGCCCGGGAGAGGATGAAGAGACATGCTCAGAAGAGAGAAGTGGAAACATCACCTGGTGATTTCTCTCTGTCACTGTGGTGCCATCGTTTTCCCTCTCACCCAAGTTGAACCTTTGTAAGGCATCTTAGATTCTTTCTCTGCAGTCAGTCACCAAGCACGATCCATCTTTCCTGAATATTCCAACAGTGGCGTCTCTCCTCCACGGCTCCACAACACTTCTCAGTCAGACCTGTGTCACCTGACACCTGGGCTGGGGCAGTTTTTCTTCTACCTGATCTCCTGGCCACCAGGACCCATCAATCTGCAGCTCACAATATAGCCAGAAAGATGTCCTCCAAGGGTAACTTTCCTCCCCCCAAACCCTTAAAAGATCTCCTTGTCACCCCTAAAGGGTTCCCCGGATTGGGGGACCCTTACCGCTGACAGTTCTGAGGATCCTTTTGGAGACTCGTGGTGCCGGCATCACCTCACAAGATCCCACATCACCAAGCCCGTTCCCTTTCCGTTTCCCTATCCATCGCCATCCTTCTAAGTGAAAAGTTTGCCATATGTGCTTGATGGTGTTCACACTCTTCGAAAACCTACTGATTTCCCTTTTTAGCCAAGAGACAGTAGGCTCAGAGACTTTGCAGGCAAAAATGTCTAGCAAGAGTTTACTAAAGTACTTTGTTCTCACTTTACTTCTTTCATCATTATATTGATTGCAAATTATACGGGTTATTACTGACCATAGTAATAAAGTTTTTTTTTTTTTTTTATAAAGTAAGTTTATTCAAGTTTTTTAAAAAAAGTAAATCAATGTAAAGAAAATATTAGGTAAGAGTTACTGCATGACTCAGATCTGGCCAAAATTGTGAAGGTGAAACTGACGGAAGTTTGGAAAACACTGGCCCCATGGAATGTAGTCCATCACTTACCATGCCGCCCAAGGCCTCCAGTATCTGTATGTCTCCACGCCCCCTTCTCCAGCCATAACCTGATAACCATCTCATCCTGGGGCACTGCGCCCCTGCCTGGAGTGAGGGTTCTGGCTACTTCTCATCTAGCAATGACTTCTGTGTCCTTTGGGTCTCAGCTCAGTTTTCTGCTTTTCTGAGTCATTCTCCTGCCATCTCCCCACCCCTCCCAGCTCCTTCTGTCCACCAGGAGAACTGGCCTTTCTGAATTTATTATTCTTCATCTATTCTATGGCAGACCCCCTGTGTCTGCTCTGCCCCCTGCCCCTAGTGGGGCTGAGACCGTGTGTAAAGGAATGATATGATGGCAATGTAGTGCAGTAACTGCTATGATCACAGTAGTTAATGTTTATTGAGTGTGTATTATGTGCCAGACATTCTGCTTATACATATTTTAAGTTTTCTTCATAATAAGAGTACGACAAAGGAAGTACTATTAATATGGCCATTTTACAGATGAGAAAACTGAGACCTAAGGAACTCAAATAACTTTCTCCAGGCCACAGAACTACAGACAGTAAATAACGGTGCCAGGGAGGCAGTGGCAAGGGAGGGCAGGTTTTGGATGTGTGCTGTTGGTTCGAGACACATTTAAATGTAAATGCACCTGGATGCCGCGGTCTCTTAACATTTGCTAGGACACAGAGGGACAGCAAGGAGATCAGAAACCTTGCCTGAAGCAGGAGCCAGCAGTGCCTGAAACGTTTCTCTTCTGTCCTGTATTTGTGAGGGGAACTTAACAGAGAAGACATCAAACAGTGTCTGTGAGCATCCCAACTGGACACATTAGGGTTCGTGATGGTAGAAGCTGATTACACTTCTCTGAGATTCTAAAATGATGTAGTTATCTCTTGTGCAGTCTAAAGCTCACTGCTGTACAATAGCAGTGGGTTTTCATGCGTAAGTCTCCTTTCTGCTCACACCCACCCGGCGACGTAAATATTAGTCCATTTTACAGTTAAGAAAACTGAGGCCCAGGGAAGGTAAGCCCTTTGTCCCAGATCAAAGAACTGCTTCATGCAAAGAGGTGGGGCTCAAATGTGAATGGCTGGTAACCAAAACCAATGCTTCATTTATTTATTTTTATGATACCATATCTGCTCCCTTAGTGAAGAGGTAAGAGTTTTGTTGGTTTGGATTCACATTACATCCGAAAATGACATGCCAGCTTGGAGGGGGGGATGATTTCTGGTCTAGGATGATGTGGGAAAAGAATAGGATTATTAGAAACAAATCCTAGACTTGATATCACAGTGAATATGTCACCGGCAGGATGGTGGTTCCTCAGTTCTTGTCCTCTCAAAGAGAAAGAATTCAGCTGAGAGACATAGAGCAGATTTAAGTAGCAAGAGTTTTTTGTTTTGTTTTTTTTTAATTTATCTGTTTATTATTTTTTTGGCTGTGTTGGGTCTCCGTTTCTGGGCGAGGGCTTTCTCCAGTTGCGGCACGCGGGGGCCACTCTTCATCGCGGTGCGCGGGCCCCTCACTATCACGGCCTCTCTTGCTGCGGAGCACAGGCTCCAGACGCGCAGGCTCAGTAGTTGTGGCTCATGGGCCTAATTGCTCCGCAGCATGTGGGATCTTCCCAGACCAGGGCTCGAACCCGTGTCCCCTGCATTGGCAGGCAGATTCTCAACCACTGTGCCACCAGGGAAGCCCCGCAAGAGTTTTATTAAGCAGTGTGAAAGTACACTCTTGAGAAGGGAGGAGAGAGGGCTGTCTGGGAACCAGAAGCAGCCTCTCTATGGGGTCGGGTTGGGTGTTTTAGAGTGGTGGTCCCTCCCCGTGTCCTGCATCATTTGACTGACAAATTGATTGACAGCTTTAGGGTATATCACTTTTCTCCTAGTGTGCAGGAGCTTACCCATAAGCACCCAAGTGAAGCCCATAGGGGGCAAAAACCGCAATGCTAATTTATTACAAATACAGCGTAATGAACCCCGGGTTACTCTGAGTCACCTTTTAGGTCCTGGTGTGCCTGCACCAACCTATGATGGTGGTTTTATCTTGCTTGGTCTTGATATGGCTGGAAACCTAGCGGTGGTCCTCGACCAGAAAAGGGGGGATCTCTGGGCATGTTCTGATCACCAGTGTCCAGGTGGGGGAGGGATGAATGACCCCTTCCCGGATGGGGTGTGACCTGCTCATGTCTGACTAACTACCTAGCAAATTCAGTAAAGCGTTGGCGCTCTGTGGAATGGTTGTGTCCAGGGTGGCATCGCTGTGGGGCACCATCAGTTTTGCCCACAGAGGCTAGAAGGTATACCTTCCGGGCAGAGCCACGCACCCTCTCTTCTTCGTGATCGGCCAGGCTCGGGTCTGAGGTTCGTCTCCTCTTCTGCTGCTCACTTCCCATCCTCAAACCCAGATGGCTGGACCGCTTGCAGTGTCTACGGTTCCGTGCGACTGTTTTCAGACAGTGATGCAGAAACTCAGCATCAACTGTGGGCAAAAGACTGAGGGGGCAGCATGCTGCCAGTTAAGAGGTATCATAGGATGTGAAACCACTTTCTTGATCCTCCCTACCCACCGCCGCCCTCTAAAGATGGGCTTGCATTTCCGTCAGGTTGCGGACGACCGTTCTTGACCTTGACTCAATCCATCTTTTTGTCCCCAGGCTTTACCCACACCAGACTCCTCCCCATTTCCCTGGGAGGTTCGTGACTGTCATGGCCTCATAACCTTTAACATTTCTGGATCTAGAATGACCTGCTTTATCTTTTCCGTATGTAAAACCCTGCCCATCCTTAATACTCAGCTCAGATACCCTCTCTATGGGGAAGTCCTCACCATTTCCCCCTCTATCCTTTTCTCTGAAACTGCGTAACCCCTTAGTTCTGATACCACACGTTGCAGTACGTACAAGCACTTGTTTTAGAGTCACATAGATCTAGGCCTAAAATCCAGTTCCTCCAATTACTAATAACAACATTGGGAAAGTTATTAATTGCTCTGAATATCTCCAAATTCATCTCAAAGTAGGGATAATAATCGTAGCTTGCTCAGGAAGCTGGTTTGGAGCTAAATGACAAGGAATGATACACATATAGCATGATACCAAGGTGAAGACAAAATACTATAACAATTAGTTTTATTTCCTTGGCTACAAATAAGATTTTCCACTCCATCCTTCGTAGAGCAGTTACCGGGATACTGGTGTACATTGATCACAGCCTCAGTTTCCCCAGCGGGTGCAGTCTCTGGGGACCGACAGGGAGAGAGCGAGGAAGGGGAAAATGATGAGGGCAGGACAGCGAAGACGGTGCAGGTTTTATCTGCCGTCTTCTGCCGGGGAGAAGGCTGCCACGGATGGAAAGGTCACCCCTGCTCTTCCAGGTTACAGCCATTTAAGCCAGAACACCCACAAATTGATGGATTTCTACACACCACAGCTTCACCTCTGAGATGCCTGGCTCTTGTCATGGCTTCCAGACAAAAGTTTGCAACTCTGGCTTTTCCCACTGGCTAGCAATAAAGATTCCTCACCTCATCTCTTGAAACCCTCTCAACACGTGCATCTTGGGCCTCCCCTTTTTAGAGCCCTAATTTTAATTCCCAAGACCCAGGAACATCACTGGGAGGCTTTCCTGTGCAAAATTTTACTGTCTCTCTCCGTAGATAGAAAGAGCTAATACTCACGTAGAGCTTACTTATGCTAGGTATTCTTTTGAGCCCTTTAATTCATTCAGCCATTTAGTTTCCATAATGATCATAGTGAGTAATTTCTATTATTCTCCCTATTTTACAGATGAGGAAATGAGGCAGGAAGAGGCTCACTTACCTAAGGTTACACAGTTAATAAGTGGCAGAGCTGGGATTCACACCGGAGCCTGTGATTGTAACCAGTAAGTAACACCCCTTTAATGGACAGATAGATGGAAAGTCAGTTATATAGATATGCATCTAAAGATTGACTTAAACTCTCTCTTTGAGGCTCACTTCCCCTTAAACTGAATTAGGTACCCCCTTTTCTCCTTCTCTTATCATTCTGGATCTGCCTCAAGAGAGATAACGTATTTTATTTCTCTTTGCCACGCCAGTGTCTAGCACAGTGCCTGATTACAGAGGTGTTTGGTGAATGAACGAATAAGTGTTTGGGACGATGTCTGTCTATTACATCTATGGGAACCAATCGATAATATTCCACTTCTGGAAAGTAGGGCTTGTGCTTTAATAGTTTTAATATGCCCCCAAATGCTTAGCAGCTGTCTCATAATCAATGCTACCTAAAAGCTGGTGGAAGGAATGAAAGAATAAAGCATTTTCTGGAACCCCCTGATGCAATCTGCCCCTGCTCCTTCCTGGGCTCTGAGGTTCACTTGTCTAATGCTTTAGCCCCCTCAGGCTCCATTTGTGTAGCTTATTCATGTTTAAAAATGAAGATGACATTCTTCTATCCTAGAAATACTCTCAGCTCCAGTTGCTATTTTTAAAAGGACAAGTGCTGTAGTGGTTACAGATCTATGTGAGGAACAGCGGGAGTTTACCATTCGTTGGTGCTGTGGAATCATTCGAACATTTATGGTTCATTTCTCCGTTTCTTTCACCATTGGGTTTTCTTAGTTCCTGAGCTGGATTATGTCCTCCATGTTACGAGAAAAACTGTACTAAATCTGATAGTGAGTCTGTGTCCAGGGAGTCTGGAAAAGTAAGCTCTCTCTCTCTTTCTGTCTCTTGTCAAAAATGAGTGTGTGACACAAATTATCTTATTTACACAACAGAAACAGACTTACAGATATCAAAAACAAACTTACGGTTACCAAAGGGGAAACGTGGGGGGAAGGGATAAATTAGGAGCTTGGGATTAACATACACACACCACTATATATAAAATAATCAACAAGGACCTACTGTATAGCACAGGGAACGCTACTCAATATTCTGTGATAACCTATATGAGAAAAAAATCTGAAAAAGAATGAATGTATATGTATAACTGAATCACTTTGCCGTGCACCTGAAATTACCACCACATTGTAAATCAACTATACTCCAATAAAATTAAAAATAAAGATAAAGTAATATTGCTGGAAAGGGATTCAAAGTATTTGAGGGTCAAAAACATTATGCTGAGTGAAAGGAGTCAGATGGAAAAGACTACGTCTTATATGACTCCTGTTTTTTCCTTTTTTTTTAAAGTTTTAAAAAATTTAAAAAATTTTTAAACTTTTTTAAAGTTTAAAGTTTAAAGTTGGTAATTTTATTTATTTTTGAAAAATGTTATTGGAGTATAGTTGATTTACAATGTTGTGTTAGTTTCAGGTGTACAACAAAGTGAATCAGTTATACATATACATAGATCCACTCTTTTTTTTTTTTTTAGATTCTTTTCCCATATAGGCCATTACAGAGTATTGAATAGAGTTCCCTGTGCTATACAGTAGGTTCTTATTAGTTATCTATTTTATATATCGCAGTGTTTTTATATATAGTAGTGTCATCTATTTGAATGTTAGGAAAAGGCACATCTATAGCAACAGAAAGCAGATCAGGGTTACCCTGGGCTGAGTGTGGGAACAGCATGGACCACATGACCACAAATGGGCATAAAGATGATTTTGGAGTTGGGGCAGGCATGGAAAGTTTCTAAAACTGGATTGTAGTGCTGTTTACAAAACTCTGTACGTGTAATGATTTGTAAAAACCATTGAATTATACACGTAAAGCGAGTGAATTTTATGATATGTAAATTGTAACTCATAAAGGATCTCAGTAAAAAAAAAAGAAATGGGTGCGTGTGTGTGTCCTGAGAAGGGTTAGCTACCCTCAACATAGCACACCGAGCTCACGCTATCCGAGGCACTGTGAGAGTTGTGAAAAGAATGAATTTTAGATAGTTCTCCTCTTCCGTTCTCCCGGTCTCTTATTAAGGAGAATATGCCTGGGAAAATCATCCGCCACATTCTCCGTGTTGATATGCAGCTGTACAGACACCTGGAGCCACGGGGACTGTGGGTCCCTTTCAGGTGATGACATCAACCTCTGGTAGGTAATGAAGTCCAACATCCAAGGCATCCCATGAGCCTGCCCCCAACCTGGGAGTCACAGCTTGCCCAGTGCCCTCATATTCTACCAGGGTTGGCCACTGGGACCAATAGCATCTTATGAAAAGAGTGAATGTGTCTTCTGAGATGCGATTAGACTCGCCCTAGAGCTTTCACCTCAGTCAACTGCTCTCTCAGACGGTTCACTCTGAGGAAGCCAGGTGTCACCTTGTCAGCCATCCTTCGGACAGGTCCACATGATGGGGAACTGGAGCTTTCTGCCAGCACCCACGTGAGTGAGTTTGGATCTTCTAATCCAGTGAAGCAATGGGACAACTGCAGCCCTAGGAAACATCTTGACCACAACTTCTAGAGAGACCTTTCACCAGAACCACCCATCTGAGTGCTCCCTGACTCCTAACCCTCAGAAGCTGACGTCATTAATCTTTGTTATCTTAAACTGCTAAGTTTGGGGATAATTTTTAGGCAGAAATAGTTAACTAGTACAGCTTTGCAGTGAGATCAGGGAGTTGATATCAAACAGACTGGGGCTGGCATCACCCTTGTCTGGCTGTGTGACCTCTGTGGGCTCTTTACCTCTCTGAGCCCCAGGTTTCTCATTTAAAATATCAACTTTATCTCATAATTCTGACCTCATAAAGATATGATTAAATGGGGAAAAAAGTATGTGGCACACTTAATGCTGGGATTGCCCAGTGTTAGTGAGAGTTTAGTGCTCATTAATTCATAATTAACTTAAAGAAGTACCAGATATTAATCTAAATATTTTTAAGAACACCTCCTTGGTTCCTTAAAAAACTAAAAATCGAGCTACCATACGAGCCAGCAATCCCACTACTGGGCATAGACCCTGAGAAAACCATAATTCAAAAAGAGTCATGTACCACAATGTTCACTGCAGCTCTATTTACAATAGCCAGGACATGGAAGCAACCTAAGTGTCCATCGACAGATGAATGGATAGAGAAGATGTGGCACATATATACAATGGAATATTACGCACCCATAAAATGAAATGAAATTGAGTTATTTTAGTGAGGTGGATGGACCTAGAGTCTGTCATACAGAGTGATGTAAGTCAGAAAGAGAAAAACAAATACCATATGCTAACACATATATGGAATCTAAAAAAAAAAAAAAAAAAAAATTTCTGAAAAACCTAGGGGCAGGACAGGAATAAAGAGGCAGATGTAGAGAATGGACTTGAGGACACGGGGAGGGGGAAGGGTAAGCTGGGACGAAGTGAGAGAGTGGCATGGACATATATACACTACCAAATGTAAAATAGATAGCTAGTGGTAAGCAGCTGCATAGCACAGGGAGATTAGCTCGGTGCTTTGTGACCCCCCTAGAGGGGTGGGATAGGGAGGGTGGGAGGGAGACGCAAGAGGGAGGGGATATGGGGATATATGTATACGTATAGCTGAGTCACTTTGTTATAGCAGAAACCAGCACATCATTGTAAAGCAATTATACTCCACTAAAGATGTTAAAAAAAAAACAAAACACCTCCTTAATCTACATTTGGTGTGCAAATAGTTTCTAATGAAAACCACCGGAGAAAACAGATTGACTAATAAGAATCCAATGGGCAGTACAGATAAGATGGAGGGGAAGCAGGTAAAAATGGTGGATGTCTGGCGACACAGAAGGGGCCCCATGGCATGATTCAT
This sequence comes from Balaenoptera musculus, assembly GCF_009873245.2. Classification (NCBI taxonomy): domain Eukaryota; kingdom Metazoa; phylum Chordata; class Mammalia; order Artiodactyla; family Balaenopteridae; genus Balaenoptera; species Balaenoptera musculus. The sequence continues at coordinate 634,686 of NC_045788.1, read as the reverse complement.
TTATGTATTAACATAAATCCCCACGGAGAGATTTTTAGCTTACCAGCAGGACCTGGAAGGTTTTTGCATGATGGCCTGTATCCTGATGGGATGTCCTGCTCAGGCAGACGTGAACAGTCTCTTTTCTCCTTCAGGATGTTGTGTTGTAAATTCTTAAAACTTCCTATTTTCCTGGAACTTCATCACTCCCACAAGCAGGCTGTGAGAACCTCTCCCAGGTGACCAGGTACACAGGTGTAGGAAGGCTGGTCCCTGCCAGGAGTTCCCTTTCTTGCCCTCCCCTGCTGTGACCTAGTGACAGTCAAATGCAGCAGTGAAATCCCCTCCCGTCTTTGGCTCCTGCCCTCCACCCTGAGCCCCTGGAAAGGCCTTTGCCCCCCGGGTCCTCACTCTCTCGGCTTCCCCCCTGTTTGATTGAGTCTGCTCCCTGGTCCTGAGGCAGGAGATAGATGGGCTCCAGGTCAGACCTTTACAGCCAGCCCCCTGTTTATACTTTGAGATGGAAATAACAACAGAAACAGGGTAAACAGCTGGACTTTGTCTCCTGTGGACACTTTAAGATAACAGTTACGGCAGGGACAGAGAGGGGCTAAACGCTGCTTGGGTAAAAGATCAAGAGGTCACATATTTCCCATCCTTAGGGCCAGAGACATCTCGACTGCACATGCACAGAAAGACTCCTCAGGGGTCAAAAAGGGAGGAATGCCAGACCTTAATAAGTTTTGCTAACTTCCCAAAGGCCCTTGTGCTGAAATCCATCTTGGCTAGAGGATGTGCAGGCACATAGGGGAGCCCTGAGTCAAAGAATAAAGCAAGATGATTGGCAGAGGAAAACAAAGACCCGGAAGACTGCCCCTTATAAATGACAACCTTCCCAAAGGCACGACTCTTTCTGAGCTCACCCATGTATCTGTCTGCATGTACAGTTAAGTCCCCTACATGCAAACGAGTTCCGTTCTGAGAGCACGTTTATAAGTCCAATTTGTTTGTAAGTCCAACAAACTTAGCCTAGGTACCCAACTAACACAATCGGCTATATAGTACTACTGTACTGTAATAGGTTTATAATACTTTTCACACAAATAATACATAAAAAAACACACACAAAATTTTTTTTAATCTTGCAGTACAGTACCTTGAAAAGTACAGTAGTACCAGCTCCATCACCGCTGCTTTCACACTTGCTTCCAGACATCCTGGGCTTGAAGCAAAGATACTGTACTACTGTACTCTGAACACTACTGTACAGTAAAGTACACAAAAGCACAACCACTTGTAGAGGATGCACGCACGTGACAGTGTACACCAGACACAGGAACTAACTTAAGTGACTGGACATGCAAACACATATTCACTTCTTTGAAAGTTTGCAACTTGAAGGTTCGTATGTTGGGAACTTAACTGTATTCTGCTTTTCTAATAAACACCTTACTTTCCTCTCTACCTTCCGTCTCCTTGTCAAATTCTTTCTTCAGGGCGGACAAGACCTGGGGCCCAGATTCTAGCCCCTGGCCGTCGTGGTCTGGTGGTTAGGATTTTGTACTCTCACTGCCGTGACCAGGATTTGACCCCTGGTCAAGGAACTGAGATCTTGCTTCAAGCTGCTGTTCACTGCTGTCTTCCCCAGATCAGTCCCTCCTCCCACGTGGCCCCTGCATGGTATGTTGTGCCCCGTCTCTCGGACCTGTGAGTGTAATAAATGTCTCTCACTTTCTTACGCCTCTCTTGTGTTATTTCATGTCTGCTCCTGACTGATTATCAAAAAAAACCCTGTTTTAAGTAACATAATGATCACTTACAACACAGATGGTTTATCCTCAAGAAAATTTTTACTAGAGATGAGGAAATGGTTTCCCATTGTACAGAGAGAAACCCTGAAGCCCTCTAGCTGGAGGTGCCTGGCTAGACACGTGTGGGCTGAGAAGCCTGGCCCTGCTCTCAGCCTCTGAGTCTCTTATCTCATCCCTGAGACGCAAGGACACAGCCCAGGGCATCTGAGACACCTTCAACCTCTTATTCTTGCTTCACCAGAAAGCCAAGCATAGCAACGTGTGCCCAACACTTGTTCAGTAAAACCCTTCCCCCTGGTGTAGTTTTAAAAAAGTCCTTCAGCTGAAGATATTAATATGCTGAGGCTATAATATTTGGGGGAGCGTGTCCTGGACCCGATAAATGACAACAGCATTCTCAGAATCGGGGTCAGCTGAGGTCACTTTTCTTTTTGCTGGACTGGGGGACTCTGCTTGTTCCCAAGGTGCACTTGGGCTGGTCACCAGGGCAGCGCTCACCAAAGTGTGTTTCTTGGAAGCCCAGACTGCCCGACCACTTTGAGTTATTCCTTCATGGTCTGCACTCTCACCTCCTCAAGTCTGTACCCAAATGTCACCTTCTCAGTGAGGTCTTTCCTAGCCACTGTATCTAAAAATGCAGCTGTTCCCCCAATACTTCTCCTACCCTCTCTTCTTTTCCCCTCGGGACTTAGCACCCTTAACAGACTAAATATTTACTTATTTTGCCTATACTAGGATGTGCGTCGAGAAATTGTTTTATTTACCTCATGTCCTCAGAGCCTAGAACCTTGTCCGGCACCTTGTATGTACTCCATAAATATTTGTTGCATTAATTAATATTGGTAAAATGACAAGAAGGTACATACACCTTGCTTTGCAATGTTGCAATTCCCTAGTATGTTATAGCATCATTTAAAAAAAATTTTTTTTTAATTTATTTATTTAATTTATTTTATTTTTGGCTGCGTTGAGTCTTCGTTGCTGCACGCGGGTTTTCTCTAGTTGTGGTGAGCAGGGGCTACTCTTCGTTGTGGTGCGCGGGCTTCTCATTGCGGTGGCTTCTCTTGTTGCGGAACACGGGTTCTAGGCGCACAGGCTTCAGTAGTTGTGGCACGTGAGCTCAGTAGTTGTGGCTCGTGGGCTCTAGAACACAGGCTCAGTAGTTGTGGCGCACGGGCCTAGCTGCTCCGCGGCATGTGGGATCTTCCCGGGGCAGGACTCGAACCCGTGTCCCCTGCATTGGCAGGTGGATTCTTAACCACTGTGCCACCAGGGAAGCCCTGTTACAGCATCTTAATATCTGCAAAATCTTCCCTACGCCTTGCCACATTCTGTTCCTCACCGTAGGTTGACACAGCCAGCACTATTGTAACATTACCAAATTCGGGTCTGCTCCCTCCTGAGGTAAAGCCAGCCTCCCCACACAGGGTTGAGGTGAAGGAAAGTGCGACGTTTGTTGCAGGAGCTAAGCCACGAGTACAGGTGGCTCATGCTCAAAAGACCCGAACTCCAGGATGGTTTTCAGGGAAGGGATTTTAAAGGCCAGGTGAGGAAGGGGAGTCACAGGGTATGAGATCAGCTCGTGCACAGTTCTCTGATGGGTTGGTGGTGAGGTAACAGGGTGGTGCCACAGGGCACCAATCCTCAGGCTCTAGTAGGTCTGGGGGCCACATGCTCATGGTCATCATGCAGTTAACTTCTTCCATTTGGTGGGGGTTTTAGTGTCTGTAAAACCACTCAGGAATGTGCATCAGACACTGTTATTCATGTCCTTCAGGGAGGAACTAAAGATTCTGTGACTGCTACATGGCTGAACTATTGTTTCAGTTGTTACCAGTTCTCCTGGTCCAACTGCTATTTTTTATTATTTTTTGTTACTACACGTTCACATCCTTTCAGTCTTTAATTTTGAGCCAGCCTTTTGTGAGTCAGGGGAGGCCTGGGAGACCACAGCTTTTCTACAAACAAGAGGCAGGCAGAGGGCACGGGGGTCTGTCCCAGGAAGGCTCCCAAAGAGTCCTGCTCAGTTTCGCTATTAGGATCCTCATTTTGTGAAAAGTCAGGCTCAGAGTGGTGAAGTGATTTTCCTAAATTCACACAACTGAGAAGTGTCACGGCATCCCACAGCGGTGTGCTATGACTCTTGAGTGTTTTCTCCTTACAGGTGTGGTTAGTGATTTAGGGGAGATGCAGAGAAGAATTCTGAAAACCTTTGATGTTTTTCAAAGAAAGCTTTGATATTTCTTAAAGCCCAAGCCTTACTCTTTCTCCCCTTTCTTCTGAAGAACAATACATTCATCAAACAGCATTTATTCTGGTAGGATCAACGATCAGATCAGAAACATTTAAAGAAAAATGTTACCTTTTTTTCTTGCTAAAGAATTTCACATTTTGGAAAACATCCAGGTGGGAGCATGGGCAGGGTCAGGCTACAGGGTGGCTTGGGGGCTCCTCCTATCCTACCCCACACGGTTTGTTTCCTTCTCAGCACAGGCTTGTGGGGTGAAATGAAGCTACATACCACTGGATGGGGCTCCAGACGACATGTCCAGCCTTGTTTCTCCAGAGAACCAGGCTGAATGCATTCAGGGACCTCCAGGAGAATTTTGTTGATTATAGCCGGCAAAAGCGCAATGGCTGCAGACAGACTTGGGTTCTGATCTCTGCCTTGCCACTTGCCATCTGTGTGACCTTTGGCAAGTTAATTAACTTGTCTGAACCTTGATTCCTTATATGAAAAACAGCATCGATTCTTGTGCCAGGCTGCCTGACCTAGAACCCTCGTTTCTCTGCTAACCAGGTGGGTAAACTTGGGCAAGATAGGTAACGTGTTCTGTCCTGCTTTCCTCATCTCTAACGGGGATAATATCAATACCCAGATCTTTATGGTGATGTGAGAATGATATCATCACATTTTCTGTCTTGCTTTCCTCATCTCTAACGGGGATAATATCAATACCCAGATCTTTATGGTGATGTGAGAATGATATCATCACTCTACCACTGGACTCAGTTGTTTCTTACGAGCACCGAATGAAATACATATGTTGTCTTGGGTTGGCCTCCCGCGGAAGCAGACGCTGTGGCTATAATTTGGCTGTGGACCGTTCGTCTGGGAGCGGGGTCTCAAGAGGCACTGGGAGGGGGTCATGAAGCTGCAGGAGAAGGAAGAGAAGGCGGCTGCCAGCCAGGTGTGCCCTGTGGCCAGGTTACCGCTGTGGGCGCAGGAGACGCCGACCTGGGGGCGGGGGGCTTTGGGAAACTGGGTCAGACGTGCCGGAAAGCTGTGTCTCTGAGGGGTGAGGGTTGGCTGCCGTCCGCGCGCTTCGGAGCTGCTTCTCGAACATTCAGTCTGAGCAGGGCTGGAGCAGCTTCCCTGCAGGGGCGAGGGCTGCGGGCAGGCACACAGCGCGGTTCCAGATTCCGGTCCTGCGCAGGGCGCGCACCAGGCAGAGAACCTGCCTCCTGTTAAGTTTCCAGTGCATGTCTGAAACCTCCCCTCTGCCTTTTAAAAAAGTTTCCATGGCCCGATTCTATCCTTCAAGTCTACTCTGGCTATATTGGCGAGTCCCTCCAAGGAGTGAGACAGAGATGGAGGGCCAGTGGTTTGCTTGAGAGGTGACACCACGGTGTCGCGCGGTGGGGGGCGGGGGAGGGGCAGGGAGAAGACAGCCCCCCCGCAGAGGCTGCATCATCAGCTACCAGGGTCCCGGGGCGGGCGCCTGGGACTCAGCCCTTCGGGGACTCTGGAGCCTTTACAGGTACCTCAGAACCATCTCTGCGCGGGGCAGGGATGCTGGGCGGCGTTTATCTACCAAGCCCCTGCCCGTCACGGGATGATGGCTGCATTCTTTCTCTCCAGGGTGAGGGAGGATTGTGGCCCGTATCTCTCTTTCCTATCGTATTTCAGTGCCCGGTTCCTAATAGTTAAGGCGCGGGTACCCCAGGGTAAGAACTAGAGGTTAGTGAATTTTACCAGCTCTCATCCACGTAGCTTCTGTTGTATCAGAAAACAGTTTGAGCAAGTTCTGGGCTAGGACAGTGCCTTTGGGCCATCACCTCACCATCCTCATTAAGGCAACACCGCACCGGCTCTGTCCCTTCCTGGTGTGGCAAGTGGAGACACGGTTGCCTCACCCTGCCTGACCCTGCGCTGACACCTATGTGACCCAGACAGAGCATAACCCAGGCTCTCGGGATGTCTGAGCTGGTCTCTCCCAAGTGCTGTTCGCACGCCACGTCCGTGTGGCAAGCACATCCCAGAGACTGGAATTGCAGTTGCTGATGCCAAACACATTTCAGAAATGCTTGGGGGTTGAGTCAGGCTGGGAGTGATTTCACTGAGTGAAACGTGCAGCTGACATTTCTGGTGGCTCCGCTCCTCCAGGCTGGGTTACCTTTGCTTCACGATGGTGTAAACCACCAGGGGCAGGACTTGCAAGCGACGGCTCTGCCAGTTCCAGCTCAGGCTGCTCCCAGGCTGGGGCGCTCACTGGGATGGGGGCGGGTAGACCGCTAGGTCAATCCAACACCATTACTCCCTGGAGACTCTTTATCACGGGATGGTCCTGGCTGCAACTGGTTTGGAAGACTTACGGAGCACCTCAGACTTACATGCTAAGAGCCACAAGACATAGATCATATGCAGAGTTCTTCAAGGAGCTAGAAATCTATTTGAGGTGATAAGCATAAACAGATTGGCAAATACCCAGCAATTCTCTGCAGCGTATAGGTGTGCCAAAAAGACATAAATAATAAAAATGACTGCAGGATGCAGAGGAGAAAAAAGATAGAGCCTATCAGCTGATGTGACCAAGGTTAATCACCATTATAAGGTGGAGACCAAGCAGAGCCTTGAGATTTAGGTAGGTGGGATTTAGGTAAGTCAGGAAGAAGAGGAACAGGAAGATAAAACACATCCATTCAAAAAGCACCCAGTAGCACAGAGCAAAGCCTGGACTTCTCAGTCTGTCACTTAGGGCCTCTCCTTTCCACCTGGGTAGCTATCCTGATCTACAGTCATGCATTCATTCCATCGGAACTTCCCTGCACTTACAGTCTCCCCTCAGTGTTCCCGACGGATTGGGTCCAGAATCCCCACAGAGTCCAAAATTCTGGGATACTCAAGTCCCTTATTTAACCTATGCACATCTCCCCATATATTTTAAATCATCTTTAGACTGCTTATAATACCTAATAATACAATGCTAACCTATGTAAACTGTTGTCTGTATGTGGCAAATTCAAGTTTTGCTTTTTGGAACTTTGTGGAATTTTTTTTCTGAATATCTTTGCTCTGCGGTTGGTTGAATGCACAGATGCAGAGCTGGTGGATTTGGACGGTTGACTGTACTCTGCACAGGCATTATTTTGTGCACTGCAGATACAACAGTGAACCGGACGGGGGCGGAGTATGTGTCCTGGTGGCATAGACGGGTGATGGATATATGAATAGGTAAGAAGCCAAGGTGACGTTAGAGATTGTGGTTAGGGTGGTGTCTTTTCTATAGGTTTGTTGGGAACGGTTTCTCTGAAAGAGACATTTGTGTTGAGTCTTGAATGAGGAGAAGGAGGTAACCACCCAGAGAACGAGGGAAGAACTTTGGCCAGAGGAACAGCAAGGGGAAAGCCCAGAGGAGGTAACGGCCTTCTCCTGTTCCAGGGACATAAGAAGGTCATGGGCCTGAGATGGGAGGTGCGGTTAATGCAGGTGTATTACGGTGAGGGCAAGATGGGGGAAGTTGTGCACGCCGGAGAAAGGGGTTTAGGGTTTTATAAGAGGAACGAGAAACAGCAGAGGGAGGAGATAGCATGATTTCTACCTTGACCAACGTATGGAAAAGCACGCGAGCCAGGCACTAAAGGTGAAAGCAGAAGCAAGGAGGGTCCACAGGAAGCCTTTGCAGCATTCCACGTGAGCAATGGCTCCTGGGCCAGATGGTGGACATGAAGACAAATGGGTGAATTCGAATTTCATTTTGAAGTAGAGTGTACAGGACCCACTGACCCCTTACCCCGTACCATTCCATCAGTAATCCGTGTCTCATCCCAGTTCCTCCCAACCCATATCCCACACACACTTCAACCACAACAGACAAAGCTCTCCTCCTCCAGCCACATCCAACCCTCACGATGGCTCTAAAATAGAGTTTATTCATCATAACTACCTCTCAAGGCTACTCTCATCCTTCAGGACCAGTCACATCTGATCTCTCCAAAGGCCTCCCAAATCCTCCATTAGAACTTTCCTTCTTTAATACTCCCTTTGTACTTTATCCATAGCCATCGTGACAATCACTTTAAAGTGGAGGTATTAATATGATATTTTTTTCAGCTTTGGAGGTACCATTCCACTGAGTATCTCCCTTGATACTGCTTCTGATGCAGTACACACTCAGTAAGTGTTATATTGCATTGAATTAAAGTGAATGACATAAAGAGTAAAAGTCCAGTATTTTAGCGTGGGGAAACTCTCCAGGAACGATGATATCCTGATAATGGCAGTAATGATAATTATGATGACAACTATAATGATGACATTGATCACAGCCACCCTTCACTGAGCACCTGGGATATACTGGACACTTTGCTAAACGCTTTCCACATTTTATTCTCACAGCAATCCTACGATGCAAGATTTATTATTATTGCCATTTTCCAGATGAGGAAACTGTGTGGTAGAAATATTAAGTAAGTCACTCAAGCTCATACAGACAGTGAGGACAGTGCCTTTACTCTTAGAAAGCCTTGCTCTAAGGAAGATCTCTAGGATGCTTGTACAGAAGGTCAGGTGTAGGGAGATGGGAATAGAGACAGGAAAACCAGGTGGGAGACTCTTGTGAGAGTCCTGGCAAGAGACGGTAAGTTTGAACACGTGCAGTTCCCACAATGGAGAAGAGAGGATGGATTCTAGACACAGTAGTTGACGACTAATTGGATGTAGGGAGTGAGAGGGAGGTAGTTGAAGACCCTGTCAAGGTTTCTGTTGAGGCAGTTGGGTAGCTGTTGGCACCAACAGACTCTACGGAGAAAGCAAGACTTGCAAAGAAAAATAGCTGGACATACTACGGTGTGATGTGTTGACACTGAGACATCTGTGAGACATCAGTTCTGCTCTAACACTTATTTTGAAACCTTGAATTGGTTCCAATGTTATTAATACATTAAGGAACAGTTTGAGAATAACGAAGTTTTGTGTCTGTTCATGTGTGATTTCATCTACAAGAAGCACTAGGTGAATACAGAAAAGAGAACTGAGCTGGACCAAGCCACACAGGAATATCAGAACTCACATATTCACACACACACAGATACATACGTCACACATCTACCAGCTACCTCAGGTCACCTGTGTTATGAGCCACTCCTACCCACGTCTAGTACTACACATTTCTTTTTTTTTTTTTCCTGTTAAGCCTTTGGCTATATGGAATCTACTCCCCAGTACTGTTTTTTTTTAATATTTATTTATTTGGTTGCACCAGGTCTTAGTTGCAGCAGGCTGGCTCCTTAGTTGCGGCTCCAGGGCTCCTTAGTTGTGGCATGTGAACTCCTAGTTGCGGCATGCATGTGGGATCTAGTTCCCCAACCAGGGATCGAACCCCAGCCCCCTGCATTGGGAGCGTGGAGTCTTATCCACTGTGCCACCAGGGAAGTGCCGTCCCCAGTACTTTGAATTTTCACTAGTGCAGTGATAATTATTGTTAATAATCATACAATTTTGCGTAACTGCAAGTTCAAAAGTATTTCTTAAGTTATCAGTGACAAAATGATGAGATATTATTTATTAAAATTTCACTAGTAAGTGTATTTATCAGTTTTTAAATCTTTTGAAAATGAATACATATATATATATATATATATAGCATGTATGAAATTTTAGATGATTAAATAAAATTAAACCAACCAGGACATGATTTTATCCAACCATATTATATAGTGAAGTGTTTGATATAATATAAATAGAAGAAAGTACTAGGGCTAATATTTTGTATCTACAATTTATATCTAGTTAACTGGAAATTACAACATATTACTATGCTTCATGCCCTATGAATGCAATAGATATCTGACATGGTAGAGTTAGTTTCTCTGATTGTTCACAGGGAAAATTATATCCAGCAAATCTGTCATTTACGTATGGGTGAAACCACGATGAGTGATAATGTTTTGTAGTGCTACATGTTTCTGAATGATTTCACATATCCCTCTTTCTACCACTTCACAATAATTCACAAAGTACAGTGATTCCAAAGCACACTTCTACAGGCAAACTTCAGGTCTTTTTCAAGGTAAAGTGCTGTATTTATTGCAGTATTGTGTACTTCTTAACTGGTTAATATGTGTAAATTGTAACATTGATTTTATTAGGTTTCATCTTTTTTTTTTTTTTTAATGTGTCATGAATAGAATTCTGGACTGTGGTTCCCCTAACCCTATTTTTTCCCTATAAGCTCTAGTGCTTTTATTGTGTAATTTTGCATAATGTTGCAACATAGCTGGGTCCTTGATCAGAGGTTGTCAAACTGTGGTCCACAGGCCTAATCTGGACGATTGCCTATTTTTGTGAATAGAATATTATTGGAACACAGCCATGCCACTTTGTTTATATATTGGCTACGGCTGCTTTTGAACTACAGTGACAGACTTGAACATCTGTGACAGAGACCCAGTGGCCCATAAAGCCTAATGTATTTAGTCTCTGGCCTTTTACAGAAAAAGTCTGTTAATGCCTGACCTAGATCAAAAGGAACATGAAGGATACAAATGAGGGTGTCTAACCAAAGTTAAGAGAGTGAGGCTAAGTTCTCCAATCCGAGCTCATAAACCCTTCATTCCAAAGTCAAGGTCAAGATAACTGATACAAATAAACACATTTGCAAGAGGATGAAAGAACTCAGTTACCAGTACTGCATACCCAACAGACATAATAAATACTGGGAAAATATTTTTGAAAAACTATGATATTAGATGTTTCCAAAAAATCATCAATATATACATCATGGGAAAAATTAGAACTTTCTTGGGATTTCTTAAATTTATTTCATATTTTTAGTTGTTTTACTTTGAACTGCATATGGCATGGTCGGGGGTGGGGGCAACTCTTCCATACTTAGGGCCTACAAGGTCTTAATTCAAGGAAGAATTGTGTCTCCAGGACTGGACTTTACAGGCAGGCCGACAAAGGGCTGTCAACATTTTGTGGCTATTTCTCTTCCCAAACCACCAACTGTCTTTTTAGAAGCTGACCTGGCTCTTCTACTTTCCAATAGACCACTTCAGTATAAATTCCAGCCCCATCATTTTCTGTTATTTGGGGGAAATTAGTTAAGCGCTCTCTGCTTCTTAATTCTCATCTATACATTGGGGATAGATAGTCGGTAATCCATGTAAAGTTCTTAGAACAGTATCTGGTGCACATTTAGGTGTTCAGAAAATGTTTTTATAAATGCCTGTTTAAACTCCCAATATACGTTCCCCCAAGAATATTTAGTAAAAACTGAAAGGGGAGAAGTAGGAGTGGCATCTTTTCCACTTAGAAGGAATTAGTCTTTTCCCTATCAACCTTACATCTTTGAAGTTAAACCGTTCTTCCTGTCCTAACTGGTATAAAATGGTCCTTCAATCACTCTTTTACCCATAAGAATGCAAACCACTTTTTTTTTTTTAAACATCTTTATTGGATTATAATTGCTTTACGATGGTGTGTTAGTTTCTGCTTTATAACAAAGTGAATCAGTTATACATATCTCTTCCCTCTTGCATCTCCCTCCCTCCCACCCTCCCTATCCCACCCCTCTAGGTGGTCACAAAGCACCGAGCTGATCTCCCTGTGTTATACAGCTGCTTCCCACTAGCTATCTATTTTACATTTGTTAGTGTATATATGTCCATGCCACTCTCTCACCCTGTCACATCTTACCCCTCCCCCTCCCCATATCCTCAAGTCCATTCTCTAGTAGGTCTGTGTCTTTATACCCGTCTTGCCACTAGGTTCTTCATGACCTTTATTTTCCCTTAGATTCCATATATATGTGTTAGCATACTGTATTTGTTTTTCTCTTTCTGACTTACTTCACTCTGTATGACAGACGCAGCTCTCTTTACAATAGCCAGGACATGGAAGCAAACCACTTTTGAAAGTACTTTAGTCCAGAAGGAGAGGAAGAGTGGTGACCCATAAGGACGGACACGCGAGGTTCTCTACTTAAATCATCACAACTGTAATGCAGGCGTCGCACTATCCTCACTTCGTGGGTGATTCAACCAAGGTTTAGAATGGCTCCTTAGCTTGCTCAAGACACATAGTTTCTTTGGCTTTATTGATGGTTCTCATCCAGGAGCATTTTTGCCCTCTGGGGGGCATTTGGCCATGTGAGGGGATGGAGGTGGGGCAGGGTAGGTAGGTAGAGGGCAGGGATGCTGGTAACATCCTACAGTGCCCAGAACAGCCTCCAATTACCTGTCCCCAATGTAAATGGTACCGAGGTTGAGAACACTGGGTGAGATCACGCTGCTTCAGAGGTGTTTTTATTTGTTTTGTTTAAAGAAAATAAGTGAAAAGAAAGTACATGCATATAATGAGACAGTCTGGGACCTGGAACCTGGGATCCTTTGCTGCAGTGCTCGCACCTGGACAAATGTCTCCTCAAGCTACAAAATACAGAGGAACTATAAGGGACTAAAAATAACTGCGTGCATGCACAGTTGGGGCAAATTATGCACAACAAGATACAAAAAGACCAACTGCCACTTCTGAGGAGCCAGGAACAAAAGCAGGGGGTCAGGAGCAAAAGCAGGGCACTGCGCATGACTCCTGCACTCAGCACCACCTAAGGGGTGGGCAGACCACCTAAGCCACCCCTCTGGCTGGACCCCTGGACCCACCCCTATAAGGAACCAGCTCGCCCCTCCTTAGGGAGTGAGTGAGCAAGGGAACCTGTTGCTTGTTCTCGCTCCCCTCTGCTGCAGCAGGGGCCCCAGTAAAGCCTTGCCTGGATTTCTTGTCTCCTCTGATCAATTTCTATTGATTGGGGAAGGCCAAGAAATCTGATTGGTGACAATAAGATTTCTAAAGAGCTTGCTGAAATGGTTTCATTCGATTATTATTCAATGTTACTGATGAAATGGGACTCTTTTCTAAAAGTCTTTAAAGTGGATGATTTAACATCTATTTTTAACCTCTTCCACTGCTCTCTGAGACTTGGTAATATGGCTTTTTGTAAAATGCTTGGAACATGTCAAGGAGAGAGGGAGATGCTTTTCGACACTGCAAATACCAAGTGGACATTGCCCTACATTAGCAGAATTCCCTGAGAAGAAGCTCAAGCGGCCAGACGTGATTGTTAGGGCCACTGTGAATTATGCTGTGCTAAGCAGTGATACTTAGAGGAAGTGTTCTGGGGTATTTTTTTTTGTAAAGCTGTGATTCACATCCCTTTGGGACTCTGGCAGACAAGAGGCAAATGCTGTTGCTGCCTCATTCCAGTCCGCTTACAGGAGAGGGCATCCAGCTACTGTGATTTTTGGCTGCTAAGGGTTCATGGCTGCCTCCAGGGAGGTCATGCCCCTTCCTATGGAGCAGAGGCCCAAGATAGACTTGTTACTGACCAGGGTTCTTGGTCTTCCCCAATCAATAGAAATTGATCAGAAGCCAGACATGAAATCCAGGCAAGGCTTTTGGGGGGCCCTTGCTGCAGCAGAGGGGAGTGAGAACAAGTTAAATGTTCCCTTGCTCGCTCCCCGCTGGGGAGTGAGCTGATTCCTTACATGGGGTGAGAGTAGGGGAGGATCCAGGGGTCGGGTCGGAGGGGTAGCTTAGGTGGTTTGCCCACCCCCTTTGGTGGTGTTGTGTGCAGGGGGCATGCACAGTGCCCTGCTTTTGCTCCTGACCCTCTGCTTTTGCTTCCGGCTCCTCAGAAGTGGCAGTTGGGCTTTTTGGACTTTTTGTATCTTGTTGTCCATAATTTGCCCCAACTGGACATGCACACAGTTATTTTTAGTCCCTTATAGTTTCTTTGTATTTTGTTGCTGGAGGAGACTTTGTCCAGGTGCGAGCACTGCAGCAAAGGGTCCCAGGTCCCAGGTCCCAGCCTGTCTCAGACTGACAAAGGGCTGTGAAAGGACGGTCCCCTGCCTGAAGGAAGACCATCTCCATGGCACACTTCATACTCCAGAGCTCTCCATGCCATCTGGTTGCAGCTGGACGCCGGCTACGATTTTGCTTAGATTTCTTCCCCTGTTCTATTCGACTCCCTACACCCCCTTTCTCCTGAGAGCAGCCCCCAGTACATCACTTTCACAAAAGTACCCACTGGGGCTCTGGGTCTATGGAACCTGGCCCCAAGACACGTGGGGTCAGCAAATCCAAACGATGAGGAGTATTCCAGGTCCTTCTTCACGGCACACTCTGTCCTCCACTGCAGTCCTGCTCCTCAGCCAGGGGCCCGAAGGAGATGCAGGGGACCCACTGGAACTCAGGCAGGTGTGGTCGGAGAGGATTCCAAGCTCTACCTGAGGAGCAAAGGTTTGCTGGGAGGTTGTCTCTCCCAACCCACACTTTTCCCTGAGAGTGCAATTTGTCTCTTGGGCCTGAAACCAGGCCCCAAGGCAATGGGAGCTTTGCCAGACACCCAGCTCCCATCAAGGTTAATGGGGAGGAATTTTTCTTACGTAACCATTCTTAATCAATTTACACATTTAGGATTATCCACACAAAGTAGTCTGTGAAACTGCATCCCTTAACAATACTATTAATCATGTCTTAAGCGAATAGATCTAATTGAATGTTACTCTTCTCTTCCACGATCCCTGGAGTTCTAGAGAAATAGCTTGATCTATTTATACTCCTCGGTTCACAAAGACAGATTATGGTCACCAAATAATTAAAATGACAATTAGGGCTATTTCCTAATCATAATTCTGCAAACAGTCCTTGGTGAATGCAGGCTTTTTTTTTTTTTTTGGTAATGACAGGTTTTTAAAATACACAGTCATCGAGTTCAAGGGAAATTTATGTTTTTTCTCTTTATTCTGACCACATTTCCAGATGAACTTTTTTTTCTAAGTGAACACACACATTTATTTATTCATTCCTCACTTGTTAGTCTAATATCACCTGTGGACCAGGCACTATTCTAGGTACTGAAGATACAAATATGAGAATAAACAACAGACAGACAAAACCCTGCCCTCTTGCAGCTCACTTTCTAACAGGGAGACAGATAAGAAACAGAATACACTGATAAATATACAGTATATTATGATATCAGATGTTGATAAATGAAAGGAAGAAACATTTAGCAGAATAGCACCTCACCTTAATGAAGGAGATGATAATTTAGATAAAATTGTGACACAGTGTTTCTCATCAGATGACAATTTCGCCGAGACCTGGAGGAAGTGAGAGAGCCAGGCAGATGGGTTTTGGGGGAAGAGCTTTGCGTCACGGAACAGTTAGTGCTAAATCCCTGAGATGCCAACATGATTGGCAGGTTCAAAGAGCATCAGGGTTGCTGAGTGCAGGCCAGATGGCAGGATAGAGCATGGGGTCGGCAAGGAGGCGGCTGTGTCTTACCAGAGGTGCCAAATAGCGTGGGCAAGTCAGTTCTTTTTTTAAAAATTATTTTAATTTTATTTTGTATTATTTTTTACTGAAGTAGAGTTGATTTACAATGTCGTGTTAATTACTGCTGTACAGCAAAGTGATTCAGTTATACATACACATATATTCTTTTTTTCATATTCTTTTCCATTATGGTTTATCACAGGATGTTGACTATAGTTCCCTGTGCTGTACAGTAGGACCTTGCTGTTTATCCGTCCTCTATATAATAGTTTGCATCTGCTAATCCCACCCTCCCACTCCATCATGTGAGTTCTTCATAATCCCTCCTATTACAGGACACCTGGCTTCCTCTGCCCCCGTTACTAAAGGCTAGTGACACCTCACTTATTATGGCAATCAAAAATATGCCCTACTGATTTCCAATGGCACACTGGGATGTGGGATTCGTCCCAGTGAAGGACTAAGCTTTCCAACAAGGAAGTGACATGATCAGGTTCATATAGTTGAGGTCACTATGGCTGCTGCATAGAAAACAGATCGAATGGGTGGAGAGTTGAAGAAGAGCAACCATTTAGATGGTTCTTACAGTGGTCCAGGTGAAAGACAATAATGGCCAGACTATGAGGTATCAGTGGAGGTGGTGAGAAGCAGCTGGTTTCGAGGCAGAATCTGAAAGTGGAGCTGGCAGGATATGCTGATGTTGGAAGTGTCCTGGAAAACGTTAAGGTTTGCTGTTGCCATGGCTGTTCTTGTTTTGCTTATCATGTTCGAAATAATGCAGATGGCTATTTTATCCTCTTCTGTGTGTCATTTGTGTGTGTGTGTGTGTGTGTGCGCGCGTAAGCGTGTGTGGAAGCCTTTACATCTGAGTGTCCCTTCTATCCCTGGCTTTCCTCGCCTCGACACTACTGTGCTGGAGAACTGTTCTGTCAATTGCAGGATGTTTAACAACATCCCTGACCTTTACACACTAAATGCAAGAGGGCAGTATGTGCATGTAGTACATTCCTCCTCGTGTGACACCCAAAAATGTCTCCAGACATTGTGCAGTTTTTCTAGGGAGTAGAACTGTCACCAGTGGAGAATCACTGCTCTCAGCAAAGGTGGCACCGAGGCTGTCTCTACCGGAGTGACCTTGGGCAAGTCACTAAGCCTCTCAGGGCTCAGTGTTTTCCTTTGTGCTTATCATAAGTGTGAGCAAGATGTCTGCTAACCCAAGCTGGAAACTGTATGAATTAGTTAACCAACTCTGTCTTTCTAAGGAATTAACTTCCACTGAATTTCAGATGAGCAGTGTCTCAAAAATATCTTAACAAAAACACAAAATTAGTTTCTCTTTTGGGAGTGAAAAAATGTCCCCACCAATTATACAGCTCATTTTCTCAATGTTGGCCAAGATTTGAACAGGGAATATTTGCTAATAGGCATTCCCAGATTCTGAAAAAGCATCTGCAATTTCCAGGACCATTGAGGACTTATAACCAGAGCTGTCCATGGGTGGTTTTCTGTGGTCCTTATTGGGCAGTTTGGTCCAATAAAGTGTAGCTGTTTGTTGACGATATTGAATTATGGCAGACACTGCTAGGGATTATTCTGCTCCATCACATCTGCTTCTTTGCCCAATTAGAGCTGTAGGTAATAATGGTACATTTTCTCTTATCTACCCTGAAATTTGTGATTGAGAGGTGTTCGTGATCAAAAGGATGGCACTCATTTGAATAAACTGAGGCTGAGATGGGCTTGTGGGCTCTCCTCTAAGCAGTGTGGAGCTGGAAACACAGCCTGGGCCTCTTCATCTGAGGTCTGGGCTTTGCTGGGCACAACTGCAAGGTCTGCTTTTTTGCCAGATGTTGAGGAAGCGAGTCAGCACACAGATTTACCATGGGCTATGAAGGTGCATTTACAAAACCATGGATACAACAGAAAGTCAAACCACATTGTTATATATTTGTGTATGTGTTGTAAGATGGCTGAAAGCTATTCTCTGTGTGTGTGTGTGTTCTCTATTTGGATGACCTATATGTAGGGTTTCTACTTTATGAAATCTATGGATGCTTTTTATTAAATGAAAAAGAAAAATCAATTTTCTATGTGTAATGTCTGCATTCTAGCTTTTCTAAGCTTGGCCACTGCCAGAGATTTTTAAGGAAAGCAGAGTCAGCTGAATGTACCTGCCTTTTTTGGCTTTTCCTGAATTCTAGATGGCCAGGGATTTCTTTCCTGGCCATACTCAGTTGTCAATGCTTGATGCTAAATGGTGGATTGATTTGTGACATTGATTAAATTAAGCAGCATATGTACAGAGTGGTCCCAAGAGGGCTGAATCTGGTGACTGACAGGAGAAACCTTGAAGATGACTTTCGTTATTCTGACAACTAAGCTCTACAGAGATGGCAGTGATGTGGTCCACCATGAAGAAGGCCCAACATTTATCGAGCATCTGGCCTCTGAAGAGCTCTGTCAATCAGGGTTCTACCTGGAAAAGTGGTTGAATAAGAAAACAGAATACATTTATATCCCAAGGCAGGTCATCAGCATACATTAGAAGGCATTAGGTCTACTTATTGGAAGTTCTAATAATTTCATTGGCCAGAGGAATTGCAAAGAAATGATTATTCCCTTTATTCTTTCCTTCAACAAATATTTGAACATTTGTTTTCACAGAGCTTAATGCTAGGCAGAAAGGGGAAGACAAATTCAATAGGACATAGGCCTTCTCTTAAGGAGTTCATGAGTTCATATGGTTCAGACTGACATGGATAGTTCTAATTGGACTACATACACATGACAAAATAAAACTCATCCAGTGATAGAGGAGAGGTCACATATGCAAAATGACAGAAAAAAGTACAGTTAATTCTAGTTATGAAAGGAGATGTGTTTAGTGAGTATCTTAATTTGGATGCTTCAACCACAAATAACAGAACACTGTATGCAATTAAAAGTGGCTTAAACAGGTGCTGGGGATCTTGTCAACATGCAGATTCTGATTCAGTATTCCTGGGGTGTTACCCAGGATTCTGCAGCTTTAACACGTTTGGAGTTATGTTGATATAGTTCGTCCAGTGGCCACCCTTTGAGCAGCAGGGACTTTTAAAACAAGATTTTGTATTATCTCACATAACAAAAGTTTGGAGGTAGGAAGGTGATGACAGGGCTGATTTAAAAGCTCAAACAACATTCATAAGGACCCAGGCGCTTTCCATTCTTCTTCTCCCCATCCTCGGCGTCATGGCTCTGTCTTCAGGCTTTTCCCTCAAGGTCTCGAGATGGCTGCCAGGGCTCTAGGCATCACACACAGGCATGACAAAGTGCATGAGCAGCAGAAGATGAATAGTGCTCCTCTTGTGATTCTTTTCAGAGGAAGAAAGGCCTTTACTAAAAAATTCTTGGCACCAAGCTTCCCCTTAGTTTCCAATGACTGAAATCATGTCTGATGCCCGTCCTCCACTGCAAAGGCTGCTGGGAAAGTGAGTCTGAAACCGAGCAGGACCCTGTGGGGTTCCTGGTCATGGAAGCCTTTCTGTGTCACCCATTTCTTGTTTGTAGGGAATAGACTTCAGCCTCCATGACCTTCCCTGAGTTCCAAAGGGCAGGTTCAAATAGTTGTTAGTCAGGGAAGGGAGGGGATGCAGAGACAAGGGAGGAGAAGCCAAGACACAATAGTGCAGCCTTGGGGCAGGGCCCTGGTTCCCCCTCAAGGGATACACGTAACAATATCTTTGAGCTGTTTCGAAGATACTGAAACCCCTACTAGGGGGGAGAAGTTAAAGGTATGCTGCCCACAGGCATGTAAACCCCAGACGAGATGTAATCAGAAGGTTGATGATGCCGACTCCCACTAACCAATCAGAAGAATGTCCACTAGCTGATCACACCCTCTTTGAACCATTACTATAAAACTCCTCACTACCCCTCCAGGTTGGGACACACAGTTTTGGGAGTATTTGCCTGCTGTGGCCCCCTTTGCCTGGCA
Organism: Balaenoptera musculus; assembly: GCF_009873245.2. Lineage (NCBI taxonomy): Eukaryota > Metazoa > Chordata > Mammalia > Artiodactyla > Balaenopteridae > Balaenoptera > Balaenoptera musculus. The sequence goes on along the minus strand of NC_045788.1, from coordinate 615,353 downwards.
AAGCAATAAAGCTCTTCTTTCCTACTTCACCCAAAACTCTGTCTCTGAGATTTAATTCAGTACTGGTGCCCAGAGGCCAGATTCTGGCTGCAAGTGTCCAGCTGCTACAGTGAGATACGGGCTCTCATGGCAGAATGGTGGGGAGGAGAATGGTCATTCTGTTGGGCAGTCAACTGCATCCATCAGTGGGGCTGGCGTTCTCTTGGCCATGGAAATCTTGTAGGGCTAGGAATACCCCGCTGAGCTGGCACAGGGAAGGGAAGATTGCCATCCATCATATCACGTGTCACTTAGATTATGTCAGAGCCATCTCTCTCTACAGGTGCACGCCTCACCCCCCCTTTCTGTTGTCTGCATTCAGAACACTAACCTTTCTCACCTAGAGGACTGTAATCGAGTCCTAAATGACCTCACTACCCCATCCCTCCATTTACACCTCTCTCCATCCTGCATAGAGAGTCAGAGACTTCTAGCCTGCAAATGCGACTGTGATATACCTTGTTCAAAATTCTTTAATGGTTCCTCATATCCTTCATGATAAATGTTAATATTAAAATATTAACTCCCTAGTATAGTATAGTCTTCAAGTCTCATTGAAATTTCCTCTCTACTACTTGTCCTGCCAGCTCTCCCAACACTCTCCATTAAAGGTCAATGTCTTTGGGGGGGTTCCCTGGTGGCCTAGTGGTTAGGATTCTGAGCTTTCACTGTCGTGGCTCAGGTTCAATTCCTGGTCAGGGAACTGAGATCCCGCAAGCCACGCAGCATAGCCAAAAAAAAAAAAGTCAACATCTTCGATGTTAAAGAGAATACTAATTCTCTTTAGTATTGCTAGAGACCAACGGTTGCTAGGACCAACGAGTAAATTCTTTGGGTGTAAAGTCATCTACTTAAGAATTCCTTTCAATATCTCTGCAGATCATGAAAAGTGATGATTGGAATTCCCCTGATTTGGAACATCTACATTTTCTGATCTACTCCTTATGCTAGATGCTTAATTATCAAGGTCATCTTCAAGTATGCCAGGAGGCTCCAGTGAAGACTCTAGGGTCTTTCCACTCACTGAGGGAGTCAAAGTCATTTGGAGTCAAAGTTCGTATTTCCTTAACATTACCCTTAGTTTGCCTTCCCTTCCATGATTGATTAAGTTCTACCCAAGACTGGAGGACTTTCCAGCGTACTGACTTTTCAATAGGCATGGTTTTTGTTTATTGATGTCTCTGCCCAGCCTCTCATTGCTTTTATTATTCAGCCAGATGTGGGTCATAGACTCCTTCTTTTCCCTTCCTGTCCCTCACAGTCCCTCTCTCCCCTACCAAATCCAACATGGAGCCTGTCATATCTTAGGTGCCTAGGGAATGTTCTTTCCATTTTCTTTCTTAGGAACTTATTTAACACCTCTTATCAGGTTTGGTGCTAGGGGCTTAAAGATCCAACACATGGCTCCAGACTGTAGGTGATCACACGTGTTCTCCATGGCCATGTTAGTTTGATGGTTGCCATATTGAAAGCATGTCCATGGAGCACTGACAATGGGGAGGAAATAGCCCTTAGGTCTTCCTGATGGGTTAGGAAAGACAATTTGGGGAGGGTGTTGGTGACAGAAACCTAAAAGCAAGGAGAACCCGGCTGCAGAAGTGGAGATGCCATTTCCCTAATGATTAGTGATGATGAGCATCTTTTCATGTGTTTGTTGGCAATCTGTATATCTTCTTTGGAGAAATGTTTATTTAGGTCTTCTACCCATTTTGGGATTGGGTTGTTTGTTTTTTTGATATTGAGCTGCATGAGCTGTTTGTATTGTGGACACAGGGTGGGAAGGGGAGGGTGGGATGAATTGAGAGAGTGGCATGGACATATATACACTACCATGTGTAAAATAGATAGTGGGAAGCAGCCGCATAGCACAGGGAGATCAGCTCGGTGCTTTGTGACCACCTAGAGGGGTGGGATGTGGAGGGTGGGAGGGAGACGCGAGAGGGAGGAGATATGGGGATATATGTATACGTATAGCTGATTCACTTTGTTGTACAGCAGAAAACTAGCACAACATTGTAAAGCAATTATAATCGAATAAAGATTATATTACAAAAAAAAAAAAGAAGTGGAGATGCCAGGCAGGATCCCAGTGAGAGGCACACGGGTGTGGGGAATTTGACAGAACCCGTGAGCCGCTAAGCTTGGCTGGACCTAGAAGAAGGGGGAGTGGTAGAAGGTGAGGCTAATGAAAGAAGCAGCAGATAATGAATTCGGAGGCTGTATGGGAAGTGAAGACTTTTATCATGAACCACTGAAGAATTTTGAGCATGGCATGTCACAGTCACATCTGTAGGCTAGAGGGCCACTCCAGCTGCTGTGCTGAGAAGGGAGGGAGTGGGAGAGAGCCTTTCAGGAGGGAGTTCAGAGTTCAAGTGAGAAATGACCATGTTCCGAATCAAGACAGCAGCAGAGGGTGTCTGATAGCGTGGTGTGGACCATTAGAGAGCTATTTGGGAGGTACACTTGGTTCTGTTAGGTGATGCATATGCAAGAGAAGAATATGCCTTCCAGGTCCCTTCATTCTGAAGAGATCCCCCCTCGCTGGAATTGCTGCATGACTTCTTGGGTACAAAGTTGTGTGCCAGACATATCCAGGAGCCTGCAACTGTAACTCAGGCTTGATTCCTGGTCAAACTCTGTAGCAAACGCCTCTCCCCGCTTAACTCTTAAGGAATTGAATACCATCGCTCACAGAAGCAGAGCACTGGCCACGTGTGAGTATTGCACTTTTCCTCTTGGGTATGATCTCTATTTTTATTGAACAACTGTCAGGAGACCATGCAGCATTGCCAAAAACACACCGAAAATAGAATGAAGGCAATTACCTCAGCAAAGATTAACACAGAAAGTAAAATTGCACTTATGTAATGCTCATCTTCCAGGTACCGAGACCAGCCTGCCGCTGGTTTCTGTGTGTCTGTTTCAGCATCATAATAGCACCATCCCTGACCACGTCGGAGGGACCGACTCTCTCCACGATTCCCTCTTCCTGTGTTCTCTAAGCCTTTTCTCAGAGCAGACACCGGAACACCGAGTTGCTCCCAGGGGTGAGTTCCCAATGAGACGCTGCAAACAGATGAGAGATGATATTAGCTAACAACATTTCAGCACTCCTCTGGTGTTTGGCAACTACTTGTCAGTGAACTTCAGGAAAATACTTGTTTTTTTGGAGAACGTCAGGCCTGAGAGGAACTTTGCAGACGACTTAGGCCGATCCTCTCGTCTTCCAGGGGAAATCACTGAAGCCTAGGGGATTAAGTGACTTGACTGTGACTTCCTTTGTCCCTTGAGTTTAGAGAAAAGACTGAAACCTCAGCCTCCACCCCAACAAGGGCATTTCCCCTACACCCCTGGCTTCTTGCAAAGAAACAGGGACGATAGGAAAAGCTTCCCTGTCAAATCCCTAACACCCCCCGTGGGTGGAGAAAACTTTAATACAAAAGAAGGAAATCAACCCCATAATTAGATACAGCACCGACTCAAGACCAACTAGCAGCAATATTGTGCTGGCTTCCATGAGAGCTACAGGAGGAAAAGAAAACCTGCCTCAGCCACTAGAGCCTCACATGTGGGTCTGCTGGAGTGATCCCATTTTCATAAAATCCAGCTAATAACAAAAATAGCTACAACTAATTGCTAAGGAGGGCCACTTGGGCATCTATTGTTAAGGTCACCCTGCTTTTTTCCCCCCCAAATCTCTGGCGTTGCAAACTGAGCTGGCTCATTGCAGTCTATTAAACTGTGGTCATAAAATGATTAACCTCGCTGCTGGAACTCTGACCACACCTTGTCAGGCCAAATCTTATAGCAGAAAAGTAACGGGGGGACATGGAAGATAACGGAGATCTTAGGAACAAATGGGATACCTGAGACACAGTGATGATTCTGTCCTGTGCACCTAGGTCCCTATTATTTTAGTTAGAGAGAGAGAGGCTATTTGCCAAATACATTGATGTCATATACACTATCTCAATTAATTCTTAAAACCGCCATATGAGAGGATTATTAGAAAATGTTGTCCCTTATAAGCAGAAAAACTGAGTCAGAAAGGTTTTGAACCTCCCCAAGTTTGGACCTTCTCTAGTTTAGACCCACTTAAAAAAACTATTCTGCTATCATCTCATATTTACAGAAGAGTTGCAAGTTTAGTCCAGAGCATTCTCATAGACCTTTTACCCAGCTTCCCCTAATCTTAACATTTAACATCACCAGGTAGACCTAACTTTGACAGGTTTATTGAGACGTAACTCACATACCATATAATTCACCCGTTTAAAGTGTACTGTTCAATGGCTTTTTTAGTACATTAACAGATATGGGTAACCACCACTAGAGTCAATTTTAGAACATTTTCATGACCTCAAAAAGGAACCCCATACTTTTTAGCTATCACTTTCCTTCCCCCTCCTCCATCCCAACCCTAAGCAACCACTAATCTGGTTTATGTCCCTATAGCTCTCCTGGACATTTCATATGAATATGATTATATAATATGTAGTCTTCTGTGACTGGATTCTTTCACTTACCATAATGTTTTCAAGGCCCATCCATGCTGTAGCATGTACAAGTACTTTATTTCTTTTAATGGCCAAATAATATTCCACTGTATGGATATAACATATTTTGTCTATTTGTCACTTGATGTATATTTGGGTTGTTTCCACCTTTTGGCTTTTATGAATCATGTGGACCTATTCTAGAATCAAACGTAGAATCAAAATGTCTACTGTATTGCTAACAAAGCTGATGGGAGAACATGATCTTAGATGTATAAGGACCTGGAGGGTGTCCTAATATATCACTCTTGAATTAAATTCACTTATCCGTCCAGATGCTAATTAAAGACCTTTCCTTGAGGGCAAATCCTCAAACACATGGCCTATGGATTTACCATCACCAAAAGGGGGGAATGTAATGGATAATGCTCAGTTTCTTTCTTCAAATTCATCAAGCCGGTAACTTGACCTTCTCCTTTAGGGATCAGTAGGGGCCAGAGAGATGACTTAGGTTACCCCAGAAGCAGACCCTTGAGATAAAGGTGAGAGTTCAATTTATTTGGAAAGTTCTATTAGAGGTCTAGGAAAGGGAAACAAGGAAGCCAATAAAGGCTTCACTTCTGAGCAAGTTAGCGCTGCGGATAATTGGGGCACAGTGATGCTGAGGGCCTCTGGGAGACAGTGTGCAACGTGCCTTCGAGTCATAACAGCAGAGGAGTTGTGTAGACTCTCTACCCATCAACTCCCATCAGTCACTGGGGGAGAGGCAGTCAGACTCCTGGCACTCCAGGCTACCCCGCAGAGGACCAGGTGCCTGCAGTTGGAAGATGTGGGGTTGAGAATGGAGCTGCCACCGGTTGATGGTGGAGGACCAACAGTTACCAGGGACAGGGGGTGTCATGACGTCCCCTTACGGAAAGGCAGGGGGAGCAAGAGGAGGGCTTCCATCCTGACGACGAGACTTTCCAAGGAGACGCTGATTAGTGAATACCAGAGGCAGCACCTCCGACCTGCACTTATTCATCTGTAGAATGAGGACTCATTCTGTGTTCACTACACCCTTGATAACTGGGGCTGAAATAATTTATGAAGCAATATTCCAGTCCAACCCTACCCGGAAGATATTTCTGCCTATAGATATATATGTTAATACCTAATTGTGGTGTGGTGGAGAGAGCACACATCTTGGAGACTCACGCTCCTGGGCGCAAATCTTGACCCCAACCTACATCATCTGTGTGCAAACTGAGCGAACAGTTTAGTCTCTGAGAACAAGTTACCTCAATGCAAAGTTGTCCCCCACTTCCACTCCAAAGTCTGGTAACAAATTACATGAGATGCTTGATGACACGTGGGACTGTGGCTGGTTTATAATGTGAGTTCAATAAGTGGTAGTTTTTCCTACTTCTCACTGGGAGCAAGGAAGAAATACAACGAAGAAATACATTAACTCATTCAACAGATATTTATCAAACCCCTCCTATGTGCAGAATTCTATTGTCATTACTGGGGAAAATGACAAAGAATTCAAACCTCTGGCCTCATGAAGCCACCATTCTAATAAATCACAAACACTCGGATCCTGTTTCTACATGTCAGGTCCTATGTTTATTGCCTAGAAAAATAGGGTTCAATTTATGTTACTCACTGGGCTTTTAACGTCTCAAAACGTAAGCTTCATACCAAAGTGTCCCCCAAACGTTCTCTCTCCAACCTTTAATCAAATATATTCTGAGAAGCATTTCTCAAATATTTTTTATGTTGCATTGGTTGGAATCCTTTTGGTCCCAAGTGACAGAAACTTTGAACTTGTTAAAGCAAGAGACACATTTATTGAAAAGAGACGATGAATAAAAAGCTGTGGCTGGACCTCCAAACAGCTGGACCCAGGGACTCAATTGCTGTCCCTCTCATATCTGTCCCTGTGTGGCAGCTTTATGTCACACAGCAGTGTGGCTTTCTCCACATGGCAGACAGCAATCCTGCCCATGGTTTCTACAATTCACATCTTGTATCATAAGCAACCAGAGAGACTAACCGAATGCTCCCAGTTTACTAGCCCAACATTCTGATAATTCCAGCTTGGGACAGGGATTCTCTTGGGTCATTCAGCTTTGTAGTTATATGACGTCTCCCATGGCCATTCTATGGCTGGGGGACTAAGAGGGCATATCACTCATATGTGGAATCTAATTAAAAAAAATGATACAAATGAACTATTTACAAAACAGAAACAGGCTTACAGATATCAAAAACAAACTTACGGTTACCAAAGGAGAAATGTGGCGGGGAGGGATAAATCAGGAGCTTGGGATGAACATACACACACTACTATATATAAGACAGATAACCAACAAGGACCTACTGCATAGCACAGGGAACTCTGCTCAGTATTCTGTAATAACCGATATGGGAAACGAATCTGAAAAAGAATGGATTTATGTATATGTAAAACTGAATCACTTTGCTGTACACCTGAACTAACACAACACTGTAAATCAAGTATATGCCAAGAAAATTAAAAAAAAAAAAAAATAGGGCACTCCTAGAACTCTATAGGTGCCCATACTACCTGTCAAGACATAGAATCCCCAGAAGGCTGATTCTTACATCATGGTCACCTTCCTGGCAGGAAGCATGTATAAATAGCTGCTCTGAAAGCTGGAGAAATGAACAGACAACAGAGCTAGAAGAAGCCACATCTTATTCAGTCCACATAAGGTGCCCATCAGTAGAAATGAGCCCACAATCCATTACTACCTGCAAATTTTTCTAGTATGTTCAAAACAAACACATTAAAAAGGGATTACTCACCATTTATGTGTCAGGGAAGTGATAATAATGTCTTTATCACACATATTAATATTCTTGAGCGCTTCAAAAGTACTGTGGAACTTAAAAACATTTTCCGGTTTCAGAGAATTAATTAGCTTCCCTGTGGAGCAGCTCACAAGCAGTATTGCCAACCTGGAGATGGAATGATTGAGTTCGAAAGGCAAACGATGCTGAATTATTCATCTTTGCAATAAGGATATATCAGGCATCCACACCATGTGTGGCTCTGGGCTGAGGGTTGTGAGGGTGTAAACAGATTGAAATAAAGTCCTTGCTCTCAAGGATCTTACAGTCTAGTTGGGGAGGTGACCTCGTCAACCTCTAGCTCTAATACAAATCAAAACAAAGGGCCCAGAAAGGACGGAGAGACATGAGAAGCTACAGGAGGCTATGAGGGTATGAAATAGGGCTGGGAAGAAAGTTAAATTGCAGAGGCTCATGAAAGCCATGTTTAGGAATTTGGTCTTTCACTATGTGGAGCCACCGTTAAATAAGTAAATAAATAAATATTATGAGTTCATTTAAATGGCTAATCGTAAAATTATTGTTATTATTTTGGTACTAAACAATAAACTCATTTCTCCCACCTCCACCAACCCCTAAACCAACGCCTCTGGTAACCACTAATGTGTTCTCTGTATCTATGAGTTTGGTTTTTTTGTCTGTTTGTTTTTGTTTTTGGTTTGTTTGTTTGGAGTCCACATATGAGTTGAGCTCCTACAGCGTTTGTCTTTCTCTGTCTAACTTATTTCACTTCTCATAATACTTTCAAGGTCCATCCATGTTGTCACAAATGGCAGGATTTCCTTCTTTTTTATAGCTGAATAATATTCCTTTATACATATGTAAACTACGTTTTCTGTATCCATTCATCTGTTGCTAGACCCTTAGGTTGTTTCCATATCTTAGCTATTGCAAGTAATGCTGCGAGAAACATGAGGGTATAGGTATCTTTTCAAGACAGTGATCTTGTTTCCTTCAAATAAATACCCAGAAGTCGGATTTCTGGGTCGTATGGTAGTTCTATTTTTAATGTTCTTGAGGAACCTCCATACTGTTTTCCATAGTGGCTGCACCAATTTACTTTCCTAGCTAGTCCTCCCATTCTTAACGAAATAATCTCAATACGTGGAAGAAAAATGGATCCATTTGCCTAAATCTTTCAAATGATCGGTTTGCCTGGTGAGTTCTGGATGAAAACTTATAGTATCGTGTGAAGACTGGATGGTTTGTATAATGGGCGTTTCTTAACATATCAGATGTTCATTACCCGTGGAAGTTCTGATGCCTACGCTCTCTTTGTGAACCAAACTGCCGCGAAGTGAGCAAATCTATGAGAAACTGTGGAGAGATGCACACAGAGGGGTCAACGTGGAAGGAACGTGAGGACACGGCCCTCAGCTCCTGCCGGATGTCGAGAGTGCAGTGCAGGCTTCCAGGCACGAGAGTGAGCCATTCGGGAGGTACTGAAACTTCCAGCTCTGAGTTCAGTGACCCTCAGCTGACCCAGAGCCCGCGGAAATGAGCCTGCCTTCCCGAGAGCCTCGTCCAAATTCCAGATTCAGGATAATGAAGGATTGTTATTTTAAGCCAAGAAGTTCTAGGGTGGTTCCTTATAAAGAACGGTTAACGGGAACACCTTCCACAAAAGACTCATGACAGTAACACCTTTTTGCCTTGATCCCGTTCATCCCTTGGACAGCAGGGTTTTAGACACCCCAACTATTCAGATTTCAGAAATTCAACTCAAGGGCTCAGAGAAATGCATTTCCATTTCTGCGGAGAGTTTCAGAGGGAGACGATTCAAAATTCAAGGAATTTCCTTGACACGCAAAATTACTGAAACATATTGCTTCTAAAACAATTGACCCCTATTTCTAAAACGAGTTAAACTGAAAACACCAGTAAATGATGTTTGCCTCTGTACTTCTGTAACATTCGTAATATACACAGGCACGTTTTACGAAAGCTCCACCTCCGACCCAGAGGGCCCACTATTGTAGATGTGAAGGTCACAGACTCTCATGGCCCTTCAGTGCCAGGCTTTCTTCTCTGATTCGCTAATCACAGGTTACGAATATAGCTTCTCATCCCTTCTCTCGCCTCTGCTTTTTTTTATTGGCTCTCAAGATAAGGCAGGGGCAGCAATCGGCCAGCTCTTCATATTAAGCAGGATATTTTGCTGAGCTGGGACTTGACTCCTAGTTGCTACAAAACAAATCTAAGTTTATATGGAAGGTGACAAACTCCATGCCCTGTCATTTATTCTTTTTATAGCATGGGCGATACCAAGAGTCAGCAAGTCTTGTTGATTACATGAATCGAGGAGAGCAGAAAGCATCCTCGTCTAGAGATTTCCTGTGTCAATAGTTAGAAATTGTTTGTTTTAATTAAGAGAAAACTAATTCCACTGCTTCTGATTACTACATACATTTTTACAAAGAAACCCATAATCCCAGTATTAACAGGGATAAACACAGTTTATCCCTCTTAATACTGGAGTGCGTATTACTCTAGATGGGAGTCTAAATACATATAGATGTAATAAAAAATGTATTATACTTTAAACTCATTTTTAAACATTTAACGATTGCCAAAGAAAAACATATGGAGATTTTACTATGCCCTAGGCACTGCACTAAGTTCTTCATAAATACTATTTCATTTAAAGCACAACACTATGAGATAAATAACGTCAACCCAATTATTGGAGGTCACGGTCACAGCTGGCACGTTGAAATGTCTGACTCTAAACCGAGATCTGTCCATTCCAGATTTTAATTTTCACTATTCTCTCATCCCTGCATCTGATTTTTTCAATTAAAATTGTATTATAACCATCATTCCTGACACTATTCACCTATCCACTACAACAACAGTTGAATGTCTGACTAATACTCCATTTATAGTTCTTCAAAATATTTCACCATTTCTCTCTCGTTAAGACATTTGAGTTTGGTTTTGTTTGTTTTTAATTTTCTACTAGTATCGATATAAACAACGGCAATAAATACCCTTGTAGATAAATCTTGTTGTACATCCTTAATTACTTCCTGAGGATGAATTTCTAGAAATAGAGTCATCGGGACAATGACATACAAACATTTTATGCTTTCAATAGTAAAATTTCCCTTCAGAAAAACTATACCAAATTACACACCTGCCATTTATTTATCTGTGAATTCATTTAAAACAAAACAAAAAAACCCAAATAAACAAAACTACAACCTTTCCAATCTCAGTATCATCTTAGAAATAAAAATATCTTAGGAGTCTTTTTTCTTTTTTCTTTTTTCTAATCTCCTACACATTATGGACCTTTTTCACAGTGCGTACCTGATCTGGGGTATCTGTCCTATAATTCATAGAAAGTGGAGACAGAAAACAAAGAATGATTTAAAATATCCCTAAACCACAAAGCACAAACAGTCAGCAATGAAATACTGCTCTAACAGTTCAAAAATGCATCCAGAATAAGAGAGACTCATAGGGAAAAAAATGAGGAAATCTTGGCAGGATTCCAACATACTTGACACAGGTTACAAAATGATAAAGATTTTCTGGTCCTTCTCCACCTGGAATGGGTTTGCTCTAGGTTTTGGCAGCTGAGTATATACCACTTGCCAGTATGCAGTTGTGCAACAGCTTGGTTTTCTTTGCCTTTGGAAATTCCACAAACAGAGGTGGGGTGGTCAGTGGGAAGATTGTTTAGAAACAAAAATGAATTAAATAGTGTTACATTTCTAGGTCATAGGGGCTGTGAGTTTAACTTTTTGTGTCTTCTCTTCCACCCAAACTCTGAAAAATTTCATCGCTGAGCCCCTTTAATTTTAGGGCCACTGGGATTTAGCTGAAAGAGAAAGTGACCTTCCGCTGGTTAAGCTTTCCTTGAGTACGTTACCCATTAGATACAAAACATTGCTGGATGTTGCAGTGGAAAAAAATAATAATAATACAGGTCAGTGAAGCAATAGAAATCTATAACAAATCTATAAATATGTAAATTCTGCAAATGATTGGCAAATACAACTGTGACAGCAAAGAGAAGGGAAAGATTAATTCTACCTGGTGAGGGGATGAGGATAGGGGTGGAAAAGAAGGTGGTATCTGTAGACCGTGGCAAGGCCGGGTCCTCTGGACCTTTTTTTTTTTTTTTTCTTCTTTTGGTGTAGATCTGATAAAGAATTGAAATCATGAAACAATAACATTATGAAAACCAATAATTTGCTTTAATCTTACACACACTTTCTTCGGGGACATATAGACTCCATTTCGGCTGCACGTTCAAAGTCATCCTGGAAGAGGAAGGAAAAATTGAAATTTCTCACACCTCCTCTGCTTTGGGAAACTGGACTGGTTGGGGGTAGGGCTCAGGGTCCAGGACTCAGTCCCAAAACTTTGGGCTTCAGGAGCTGCAGGGGACCATTCCGGGGTCTGATCTTGTAGTCTTCGGGGCAGGGGTATCCCACTTTTTTCACCCTACCGCAAAATCGCCCAGTGCAATACTTAACACCCAGTAAGCAATGGTTTGTCCAAAGGATTTCATGCATCAGCCTTTTCCCTCGTTAGAGGACCATCCCCCCATCAGCACGTTACGCTCCCTCTGCCAGCTCGGTTCATCTCCGATCTCCAGAGTTAGAAAAGCAGGAGAAAGCATCGGCCCGGAGTACCCTGAGAGTGGAGCTCTGCCTGGGGGGGGGGGGGGGGCGGGGGGGGGGAGGGAGGGCGGCGAAGGCGGCGGGCCGAGCGAACACTCCCACCTCAGCTCCCTCCCCCCGCAGCAATCGCCCAGCCCCCGCCCTCTCTCTCCATCCCGGACCACCGCCCGCGAGGCGGGAGAGCGGCGCCCGCGCCGCCGAGGCTGGCTCCGGCGGTCACGTTCGTCCCCTGCAGCTCTTGCAGTCCCCTCCTCCCTCCTCCCCGGCCCGGGTCTGGAGGCGATTCCCCTCTAGCGACTGAGCCGAGCGTTTCTGGGCGAGCGGCGCTTCGCCCCCTCCCGGCTTTGTCTCCTCCTCCGGCGAGGCTCCGGGCCCGGCGCAGGGTCTGCAGCGGCCGCCGCAGCGGCGGGAGCCCAGCGGTGCCTCCCGGCGCGGCCGCCCGGGGCCGCACCCTCTCTCGGCGGAGGCGCCGGCGGACAGCGGCCCAGCCACGCACCGCCCGCGTCCCGCGCACCAACGCCGCAGCCGCCGCGGGAGAACCAGCCCACCCGGCCGGCCGGGTCCGAGGCCGGCAGCCCCGCTGGCAGTCGGGTGGGGACGGCGGCTGCTACGGGTCTGGCAGTGCTCCCTGCGCTGCGAGGATGGAGCAACCACCCCGGCCGCGGACCGGCGCAAGGTAAGGTGCAGCCGCCTGTTGCTTTTCGCAAAGCGCGGCATCGTCCCCTCGGCCCGGGCGCCTAGGCCATCCCTCCCGGCACCGGTAGAGGACAACTATCACCCCATTTCTGAGTCTTGTCCAACCACCCCCCCACCCCGCCCCCGGTTCCCTGGCGCAGGTCCTTGGAGAGATCCCCTCCTGGGGAGTTGGGGGCGGGGGTGGGTGGTCTACCCTCTTTGCTCGCGTGCCGCTGGCTGCAGTGCAACAGTCTGCAAACTTTTGTGCCCCCTCCCTGCGTGGTGCTCAGCCAGTGCGGTGCAAGTTGCGTGTCCAGTTCTCGCTTGCGCCCTTCCCCCACTCCTCCCCCCCACCCCACCCCGAACCTCCCCTCGCCCTAGGCATCTGCCTGTTTTCTCCGTGCGTTCTTGCCAGTCGACTTTTCGCTCCCTGCAGCTCCCGCTAGAGAGGCGAGGGTTTGGGACCCAGCGGGGCTGATCTTGCCTGTAGGGGTTGAGAGGGAGCGGAGATGGAGAGGTGGTATATAGGTGGGACGTGGGGGGAGGCTGCCCCCGCCCCTGGGGCTCCGTCCGGCGCGGCGGGAGTCGGCCCGCTCTTCCATTTGCCACCTCCAGCTCGGGAATGAACCCCCTGGAGTGGCTCGAGGCTGTGCGCCGTGGGAAGGCAAGTGCAGCTGCGGGTGGGTGAAGTAAGTGGTTAGGGGAGGGACAGGGTGCTGGTGAGGCGGAGGAGGAAGCTGAGGATGGGGACGGATCTGGTTGAGGGTGGGACCAAAAGGCTCCGCTAAAGGGGGCGAGGGGCCGGCCCCGGGCCGCCTTCAGACGTGGAGGAAAAGGAATTTGAGCCTGGTGGGGGGCGGGGGGCCGGGTGCGTACAGACAGATGGCGGAAGGGTTGATACCTGAGAAACGCAGAGGGGCAGACCCGAGCCCTGGAATGCCGGGCCCCGGCGGCCTTGGGAAGGCAGGCTTCTGGGTGCCTGGGATGGGGCGACCTTTCTCCCCGGGAGAAACAGACCTCCCGATTCTGTGTACGTTGGCGTCTTGGGCGGTGACTGAGTGGTCAGATCAGGGACCAGGGGAGCTTTTCCCTGCTCGAAGAGGACCCCCGTGTCCCCTCCTTTCTCCGACACCGGCTTCCACACCCTTCCACTCCCCACGCCCACCCTCCCTGCCCCGCGCCGGGGAGTTAGGGATGTTTCCACGGCCGCAGGGTGGGAAGGGGATTCCGGTACTCCGGCGGCAGGCTTGGGTGCTGGGTTGGGGAGAGTCCCAGCGCCTGGCGAGTAGACCTCGGTCCCAACTGGTTGGAGGACAGCGCAGGGGGCGGAGGCTGCAGTGGGAGCCCCCGCCCCCTCTCCCGCCCCTCCCCACCTCGCACCTGGGCGGAGCGAGGGACCCGGGGAGCCCCAGACGCCCGGGAGGCTCGGAGGCGCGGCACTGGAGGGCGTGCGGCGAAACGCAGGGCGCTGGGCTAAGGAGTGTGGGCATCGGGTGAGGGGAGGCCCGGCTCCCAGACCCGGGGCCCCAGGCAGAGGTGCGTCTGCCCACCTCTCAGCCCCCCAGGTAGATCCTCTGGTTGTTGCAGACGCTTTGGCGGATGCGGAAAGGCGAGGCGCTTTCCTCCTTTGCACCCCGGCAATGTGGAAGGGGGCCTAGACTGCTGTGGCGAGGCAAGGGCGGTCCCTGGGATCCTCTGATGCTGGCGGGGGACACCCCGGGCTGTCAAAGGCCTGGAAGCGCCTCCTTTAACCCTTCTCTCTCTGAGGAGGTGCACGCCCCTCTCCAAGTGGCGCCTTGGGCTGAGAATCCAATCCCCGGCTGGTTCCTCCTGGCTCCATAGGAGGCGAATTTGGAGGTTGCGTGGGTCAGGAGCCCCGTAAATCCCTCTGGTCTTCCCTGTGCAGCTCTCCCACGTGCAGGCTTTGAGGGGCACCACCGGCTCTGCGGTTGCCCTGCGGACATCTTCTGCTCTCCGGACCCGAGCTGGGAGAAAGCAGAGCTCAGCGCAGTCCCCTTTTCTGGGCCCTACGCCCTGGCCAGACCATTCCGGAAGAGACATCGACTGGCCAGGACTCCGGAGGAATCCTGAGTTCGGTCACTCCCATCCGGCCCCCCCCGGACGCCGCGAGCTCCCTGTCTCCCCACAGCAAGCTCCAGAGTCCCAGGCAGCGGACAGGGGATGCCCTCGGAGCAGGCTGGGGTGCACCTGCTGAGCGCAAACTCCACACCCTCCCCGGCCAGGCGTCGAGGGGGATAGAGCGTTGGCCTCCTCCGAATTCCCTGGATAACCGAGGTAGGATCCCAGAATTAAGTCCCTCACTCGGCACCACTGAACTCTGGACACCCCAGGACCTGGTTCTTTCTGGGTGCTTGTCGCCCGGTTTTGTGCTCGCGCCACTTGCTTTGCCTGTAGAAACAGATTGGAACGTGTCCCTTGGCAACTCTTGAAGGAAGACTTAAAATCCACACCAAGGTGTTTTTTTTTTTTTTTTTTTTCAGGTTGCTGAGCTATTCTGGGGAGACAGGTAGTAATAATAACCATCAACACTTGCATTTACTCTGTGCCAGGCTCTAAAGATTTCATTCATGGGCACTAATCCTCACAACAACCGTGGAAGGTAGTTATTACTCCCATTTTATTGGTGGGGAAACTAAGCCATGGAGAAATTAATTTCCTTGCTCATTGTCACCCAGCCAGTAAGTGATGGGACTGGTTAGGCTTGCGGGTAGAGAACACTGGTGTGCCCCCTTCTTTGAACCCCATTTGGTACCAAAGAACCTTTGTCCCAGGGAAGCATGGGCGAGGCCCCCCATTTTCTGCTCAAACCCCAGGCCATGCTGGCAGTGCCATCCTTGCCCTGGAGGCCCCTGTAGCTGTGACGCTGGGGAGACCGATGGTGCATATACCCCCTCAGAGCCCCATGGGGCGCACCTCCAGAGGATGGGATCCTGGCACCAAAAGCAGATTTAGGGAATTGGCTGCTGGCACTGGATTTCTTTTCTGAATCTTTTGGAGGACATTCCCTTTGTAAACGTGAGGAGAAATGGAAGGGGGATCCGAATGTGAGCAGGGCTCTGCTCTAGGGCCACACACTGTAGACACAGTATTCTGCAAATGAGTCCCTTTCTAGTGACCGAATCACAGAATATTAGAGTCGGCTCAGATATCACCCTTCCCAATCCAGAAGCCGGGAGGGGCCTTCTTGATGTGGTCAAGGCCACACAGTGTGTTTCTGGTACCACTAGTACTAGAACCACTGTCTTCTGACCCATGGTCAAAATAAGCTCTGTTTATGCATGTATAGATTAGGTTCACTGTGGCTGTTTTTCAGCATCTTAAAATTAATTCGTGAAAATTTAATTAGGGAAACGCTTGTTTATTTAAAAAGTAGACCATTTTGCTAATTTCTCATAAATGCCTCCATCTGCATAACCAGAAAAAGCCGCTTTCATGTAGTGGATAAACCACCACAGATGTGTGTCTTTTGACAAACATTGCAGTATACTATTGATGAGCCTTCCAATAAAAAAATTAACTAACCATGCAACCCTTTAGATGATTCTAAATAAAATTTAATGGATTCTCAACCATTTTAGCCAAGTCCTTCTGTCAAGTTGAGTGGCTCTGTCCTGCCCCAAACCCAATTATTTGTGAAAATAAGAAAATGTTGGACCTCAGAGGGAAAAATCCTTTTGAATCCAATGAGATGATTTGGTGTTATTTCTTTGGGACTTCTGACCATTGGGTTAAACTTTAGGCCGATGTCAATTTGAGGCAAAATCACATCTTTCTAGTGGACATACTTGAGGCTCAGAAAGGGGAAAATAATTCTTTGTCCTTTTCTCACTCGCTGAGTCCCTTTAACAAAGGGGACTTTCTCTAGCAGTTTAGGGATTCCATATGCCCCTAGGCATTCTTGTAGGACAGAATTTTGATTTCTAAGAGCATCCCATGTCTTTTCTCTGTAGCTACAATACTAAGATGTTCTTCCCCTGGAGCTGAACCAACAAAAAGTCAGTAAACAGAGAGGAGAATTGGGAAAGCCTGTTTCTCAGAGTCACATTGTGTGTGTGTGTTTGGGGGGTGGGCGGTAGCTAAGAGTTACAGGCGGATGGTGGAAATTTGGTGCCTTTTATGTCACCTGGAACAAGATTTCCATCCCTGATGCTGTGCTAAACCAGGACAGAGGCCCTCGGGCAGTGATGAGTGGGGTTGGGGTGAAGGAGGAAGAGGCAGAGGATGAGGGGGATGGAAAGGAGGCTTGGCTGATGAAGGGCCTTGGGGTGGCAGAGATGGCCCCGGAGAGCCTGCACTGAGAGATGCTGTCCTTCCCCCCCTTCCCCTCCTACCCACCTCCTCAGTCCGCCATCTGTGTTGGGTTGACTGATCTGAATCCCAGCGTCCTCAGTTATCTCAGGGGAAGCATTCACTTTCTAGAGAATTCATTAGAAACGCATATTGTTTTTATGTAAGGAGGGGAAAATATGCACAGATGCCCCAGTCCTCAGGGAGAGCCCTGAACCTCAGATCATCCCAGAAGGGTGATCTTCTGAAGGTGAGGATACTGCTTTAGTTGGATTATTGCAGTGTTAGAGAATAAAAGATGTGGCATTGAAATCAGGTGTGACAAGATCCCAGAGGAATGGTTTCTTTTTTGGGAACCTCAGGAAGAAGAATTCTTTTGCACCTGGGCAGACATCCTGGTTTCCAATTCCTAGCTTTTCAGGGGTGTCAGGGAGTTAGCTGTATCCTTATCCCATGTGTGTGGTCCATACCCCCTCTACTTACTTACTTACTCATTCCTGTGTGGCCCACATAACACTTCTACTGGGGCAATTCGTTGGGGGTGTATTTATCTTAAATCATATAAACACAAGTTTGTTGACAGAATAACAATTATTATTAAGCAACAGGCTCTGGGAAAATGTTATTTAAAAAAATAAACCTTTTTGTTCAGAACACAATGAATAAATATTTGTATGCAATACACAGTAAGAAGTATCGATAAAATTTTTGGTTTTGGTGAGATACTTAAAAATAAAAGAGAATCAAGAACCAGAGCATCTGAACTTGACCAATTTTTAATAACAAGAGAAGCCAAATAATAAGGATCTGTGGAATTTGAAGAGGACAGCAGGGGGAAGAAAAGAAAAAGAAAACATAAGCAAGTAGAACCTGAGAAGCTATTCCCTCACGGATTTTATTTTAAATAAAAACATAATATCTTAATCTATGTTTAGATTTGAATAATCCATAGGATTAATAGAGTTACTATTTTATCTTCAGATTGTGGCTTCCATGAGCTTTATTCTACAAGTGATTGGGAACCATGATGGCAGCCCTTGTACCTGCCATACTAGTATCTACCTACCTGTGCTTTGTAAAAACCTGGTGAATTAATACATCACAACATGACCTATGAAATGACCATTTGATATAAGAATGAAGTCTGCAACCTTCTCAAGAGCTGACAGGCCTGGAACATATTTTTCCAAAGTGAATAAGCTAAGAGTAAGGGCTGTATAATTCATTTAAATAAAAAAAAAAATACATATTGAAAAAGAACCACCCGGATAAAAACAAGATTTTTCTCTTTCAGAGGATAAATTAACAGATAGTGAAGTTTATAAAATTTATGGTTTCAATTTCTCCTAAGCTCTCTGAGCTGCTTTTTATGTTAATACTTGTCCAGTGACAGTTTTTGAAAAAGGATTTAAGACACTTTTTGAAAAAGGATTTATGCCTTTTTAAAAAATTCATTTTATTTATTTATTTTTGGCTGTGCTGGGTTTTCGTTTCTGCGTGCGGGCTTTCTCTAGTTGCGGTGAGCTGGGGCTGCTCTTCATTGCGATCCACGGGCTTCTTATTGCAGTGGCTTCTCTTGTTGCGGAGCACGGGCTCTAGGCACGCGGGCTTCAGTAGTCGTGGCACGTGGGCTCGGTAGTTGTGGCTCGCGGGTTCTAGAGCGCAGGCTCAGTAGTTGTGGCGCACGGGCTTAGTTGCTCTGCATCATGTGGGATCTTCCCGGACCAGGGCTTGAACCCGTGTCCCCTGCATTGGTAGGTGGATTCTTAGCCACTGCGCCACCAGGGAAGCCCTGTGCCTTTTATTAGAAGTAAAATGGAAAAGAAATATAAAAAATAAAATATTGTGAGTCATTCTCAAGCATGGAACAATACAAATTTAGATTGGTTTCCTTCTGTTTCTTCTTTCTTTCTTCTTCTTCCTTTTTTTTTTTTTTTTAGGTCACTGATAGAATTTTCATCCTGCATGTAAATAATCAGTACGTTGCTGGCAGAGACAGCTGGACAAATATTTCCCCTGGTAGTAGCAGGAAGAAGGCACTGGGCACTTGTATATTTGTCCACAACTAAAGCGCAAAGGTCCTGGCTTCTCCTCTAGTTTTGTTTTTTTTTTTTTTTTTTTAATATTTATTTTTATTTATTTAGTTAGTTGCAGCGGGTCTTAGTTGTGGCAGATGGGCTCCTTAGTTGTGGCAGGTGAACTCTTAGTTGCAGCATGCATGTGGGATCTAGTTCCCTGACCAGGGATCAAACCCAGGCCCCCTGCATTGGGAGCGTGGAGTCTTATCCACTATGCCACCAGGGAAGTCCCTCTCCTCTAGTTTTTTAACCTCAGTTCTGGTCTAGAAAAGCAGTCCTTGCATAGGCCTGCATACAGAGGGCTCGCCCTGGTAGCAGTGACTAAGCAGTGTCCCTTCCTTGGCTACACTGGGAATTTATGCTCTGAGAAGAATCCTGGTCCAGCTTGCTGACCTTCCCTAGACATCTGGTCATGAGCAATTAGCAAGCAGGAAAGTTTTCCATCCTTTCTACAGATTATATTTAAGCTTGGGTTGGCAAAGTCGCGTCATCTCCTGCCATGGAGTGTTTTGTAGTCATTTATTTGGGTGGTCGGTCTGTTTTTTAGTTGCTTCTCAAAAACACTTCCTACCAACAAAATTAATACCCTTCCCTAACGAAAGGTATGAAGTAGGCCCTTGGTGCTCAGAGCATCTGCTACAAAACTCATGAGAGAGGGATGGCTGAGAGCCACCAGGTCAGGAGGCCCAGGAGAGAGGCCACAGAGAAGCAGTGGAGGGGGGGGTAGGGAGAAAGGGAGTAGGAGGGGCAAGCATCAGGGGAAACGGACCACCCAAAGGAAGGGGGCCCAGCGGTTAACACAGGAAGACTGAGAGATACTTGGTAAAAACCAAATCCAAAGGATAAGGAAAAAAGGCATAAAAATAAGAGAAGATGAAGAAAGCTAATGGGTGTGATAAAGGCCTGAAGAAGAGGTGTACAAGTTATTAATAATGCACCTAAATAATTCCTCAAGGTCTAGATCAACCCAGAGGCAGGCTGAGACCTCAGCCAGAGGGCAGGCTCTCTTTCCCACACTCCCTGTCCTTGGTTAATGTGACTTCTCCATCACCAGGCCAAGGGCTCTTCATCTTATTTATGCCATGGTGCCCTTTGGCAGTCTGACACATTTAGGGACCCTATGTTTAGATATATAAATTGCAATACGTAAGATTATAACACGAGCTGTATAAACCATTGTGACCTACTAGTGTACGCATAACAGGATCTGATGGTGGGCCAGTGGGATGAGTATAATGCTGCTGTGGGTGACTGCAGACCTGCACCGTGATAGGGAAACGTCCCATCTGTACGCTTGGGTGGCAACATCACCGGTCCCGGTCCTGTGCTTAAGGTCTGTGGCCTGCATTTATAATAGAGTGAAACGCTAAACTGTAGTTCAACATTAGTAAACAAATTCATGACTTTTGTCCCATTCGGGTTCATGGGTTGCTTGAATCCTGTTGATAGATGCCTTGGAGGTCTGCGAGTGGGGTGACCATATCATTCATGGCCGGGATACTTTTGAGAATGAAAGGGAGCATAGTTGTTCCTCTAAGAAGTGGGTGTGAATTGGGATGGGCCTGGGCAAATTGTAGCACAGGGTCCCTCAGCTGTGGAGACCTCCTTGGGGTCTCTCTTCCCAGATCAGTTTTCACTTCTCTGGCCCAAGGAATTGGCATTATCTGCCCTATTCCTAGGGATCACCCTTGTAGATACTGATGGGCATTGGGAATGTAGAACACCTCTAGCTGAAAGAAGCCACATGTCAGGGCCACAGCCGGGCGATGGGATGCCTTTGTGAGAACTGGAAAATGGGCTCCCTTGGAGGAGCCGCACCTTCTGGCTCCTGGCTGTGTGAACACCGGCCTGCATTTCATTTCCCAGTGGCTGCCTTGGCCGCATGTCCAGAAGCCTCGGCCAATTTCTCCTGAAGTGAGCTTGAATTATTAGACTACAGTGCATTTCAGCCCAAAGTTTCAACTTCTCCCAACAGTTTTTTTTTTTTCAAAGCAGAGCTGCCACAATGGCTTTTCAAGGTTCACTTCCTGTCCCTACCCACTTCTTACTTATCAGGAAATGGCCTCAGTGCGGGCAGGTGGATGGAGACCCATGGGAAGAGGCCAGGATCTGGAGAATTCTTAAACTGGGTCATAAGACCTCGAGTGACGGAGAAGGACTGAGGTCACGGAGTGTTCCCGAAGCACGTGGCTCATATTGTCCGGTGCTGGGGGAAGATGACCGCAGGTCCCTGAGCCTGGGGATCGCCGTGCGTCTGTCTGTACTGACTGGTGAAGTGGAACCTGCTTAGTAGAAAAAAAGTGTCTTCTAAGAAAGCCTGTGACTCTGCAGGGGGGGATGCAGCATCTCAGAAACCTTGTCTTTAGGTGCATGTAGAGTATTTGATCAGGAGCTGGGCAACCAGCTTTGGCCCTAACCAGCTGGGTGGTGATGGGCTGGTTAGGATGACTGCCCGCTGCTCCCCTTCCTCAGACAGAGGATGCTTGGAAGCTAGATGGTTTCTGAAGCCCCTTCCAGTGCGGTGGTCTGCAAGGGCATTGTTCTATTTATACGCCATTCGGGGGCCTTCCTCTTTAAGCGGGTCCGGGCTCACTTTCCTGCTTAGGGCTTCCAGACCTTACGTACCACAGATCCAACAATGACAGATGGGGACACTCCGCCATCCTTAGGGTCTGTGACTAGAGTGAGGGGATGGGGGTGGGAAGGTGGAGGGAAGAGTAGCCGGGAGGCAAAGGGATAGAGTAGGAAAGGAGTGGACCAACTGATAACTTTCCTTTTGCAACAGTAATAATCGCTCAGGAAAGATGGAGGGAAGATGGAGGAGGAGTTCCTAAAATTTTGACTGTGTGTTCATCTGTGTCTCACTCTTTATAACCATGTAATCATGTGAATCCCTGCTAAAAACTTTTCAGTTACTCCTGGTCGTCTCCAGGAGGGTTACATCCTTATGATGGTTTAATAGGTCCTTTGTCACCTGGTCCTGCCTATCTCTCCATCTGTCATTTTCCTGGGCATACCTACGCCCTGGTGTGTTCCAGCTGGTGTGTTAGTACTAGTTAGTAGTGACAAGGCTTCTCACTTCTTCTCTGAAACTCTGCCCTTGGTGATGCCACACGGCAGCCTGAAATCAGCTACGGCAGGGGCATCTACACCACAGAAACTGACAGGCATTATAAAGCAGTGCTGTTTTCCCAGAGAGTCTCGTGTTAAACTGACTAGCACACACCACTGCCCCTGCCTCGCCCAAAGACTTGCACTTCCTGCCACAAAAGCTTCTCTTTCCCGTCTCTCCATCTGCACTTCCCGACTCCTGATAGCTCATCTGTCTTTCTTTCCTTCTCTCTTGCTTTCCCTTCTTCTTTCCCTCCCTCCCTTCCTTCTAAGGGTCCATCCACCTTCTCATCCAGAGGTTGCCAGACTCCGTTCTCATCCCTCTCCTGCCCCTTCATAGCTGAGTGAGTGAATCTGGCAGAATTTCCTAACTTTTAACATGCCTCAGTTTTCTCTACGTAAAATGGGTGTAATCATTGGTCGTTGTGAGGCTTAAATGAGTTAATACGTATAAGGGTACTGTGACTAGTACATGATAAGTACTATTTAAAAGTCTTTGTTTCTAATATTGATCACAACATCATGGATCGCTTGCTATGTACCCGGCACTGAATATTGCACATAGGAAGAGAGGTTCCACAAAACAAGCACAAGACAATGTTTAAGAGCCTTGAGCAAAGCCTGGTTAGTTCTTCCAGGCATATCAGAATGGACTTCATGGAGCCAGGGGCGTTGAAACTGAATCCTGAAAGACTGATGGCAAAACCCCACCAAACTGGCAAGACAGACAGAGGCATCTCAGGAGGAAGAGAGTCACGTGGGCACCGGCACACAAGAGGGAACAGCATGGTCTGTTAAGTTTCTGTGTAGCTGAGCGTGAGAGCGTGGAGGGAGAGGGGCTCTGATCATATCTGGGTTATGCTAACATCCACTGGGAAGTCAGCTGCGGTCTCCTCTTAGCTCTGCCTTTCTGTTGCCTGCAGCAGTGCGGGTCTGAGCTTCGGATTTGCCAAAAAAAATGTCAGACATCCAGATTTGTATGCGAAAGCTCCTAATGGTTAATGGTAGAACTCATTCAATTAAAAAATAAACAAAATTAACAAAACAAAGCCTATCCAGAGGCTATATCCAGTCTCCTGTGGGAGAATGGGATTCTAGGTCCTCAAGCTGTGCCAGGATAAGGTCTGCAGTTGAATACCTGACTTCGAATGTGGTTCTGCTGGGCGCTGTGTGGCCCACAGGTGAGAGTGCCTCAGGGTCTCGGAGCCCTGGTTTTCTGCCAAACGGCCTCGCCACAAAGAACCTTTTGGCTTATGGAGATAAAAGCCCTTGCAAAGAACCCGACACGTGTTAGAATTTTTCCCAGACCCCACGGACTGTGGCAGAGGTGTCCACTCAGTACAGCCCAAGCCTGATCTCCGTCACCCAAAGATACCCGGATAGCCTTACCTGCCTTTTTAATTTTAACAATAGATGGGGGAAGAGAAACGTAGGAGTATTTTTTTTTCCCCTTCATTCTGTTAAAAACATCACAAGGAGCTTGACATTCCATTTTGGAAGGCTGGGTGTCACAGATCCAGCTGAGAGCGACTGATTGCTTCTGCTTGGATTTAAGATCCTGGGGAAAAGGTGCACTCGACTTCTGTGCGGTGTGTGTTGATTGTTCCTTCGAGGGGGGGGAGATTCTCTGAGAAGCAGTCAGCCGCTCTAGGTGTTAGTCGGGGTCCTGTCAAGATCTGCACTTAACGTTTGTGAAATTTCCCCTCTTTTGAGTCCCTTCCATTCCAGGCTGGCTTTGATCGAGCAGGTTTTAAGAAAACGATCAAACCTTAGAAGAGGGGAATTATTTCTAGTTGAGGGAGCTTGGTGGATGCTGGCTTCCGTAAAGCAGAGAGGTGGCTAGGCCAGCAGCCTACTTCATCAGGCCTGATGAAAAGCACCCTGTAATTGCAGCTTTGTGATGATGATACGTTGAATCCTGGTGTTATTCTGATTTGGGGTTATCTGTATTTGTTTCCTTGTATTGCCTGATTGAACTTGATCATGAGAAGCTTTGGAGTTGCAGGCAGGCCTTGGAGTAAGGACACCTGACTTACAGAAGCACCTCAGATCTGGATTCTGGCCTCACTGCCGAGCTCCTACCACCTCTTCTCCAGGAGCTGATCTGAGCCTCAGGGTCTGTCTCACTCGCTTCCAAGCCCTAAGCCCCCTGGGTGCTCAGGACTGAGGTGTCTGGTGCTGCTGTAGCTCTCACCCCCTGTTGGTGTCTGGGGTCCCGTCCCATACCAACCACTTCAGGAACCAAACCCCAGAGAAACCAAGGTCCTCCTCTTCTGAGGTGGATTCGAAACACTTAACTTTATTGAATTAACATTATGGGTCAAATAGCACAATTGCTGTGAAGGAGGTGTTGAAGGCCTAACCCCTAATGTGATGGTGTTTAGAGATGGGGCCTTTGGGAGGTGATTAGGTTTGGGTGAGGTCAGGAGGGTAGGACCAGACACGGGAGAGCTTGCTTCCTCTTTTCCAGGCACACACGCCCAGGAAAGGCCACATCAGGATACAGCAAGAACATGGCCGTCCGTAACCCAAGGAGAGGGCCCTCATCAGACCCTGACCATGCTGGCACCTTGATCTTGGACTCCAGTCACTAGAACTGAGAGAAATAAATTCCTGTTGCACCCGGTCTATGGAATTTTTATAACAAAATTAACAGGCAGCCTGAGATGACTAATATAGGAGGTTACTATAATTTAGCCTGGCACCTAGCCGTCTTGTGAAACATATCTGGGCAAAGATGTGCCTTTTTCATACCATGGTGTCTGATGTTTACCACCAGCCTGGCACTTAATAGGCACTCAGTAACTTCTTGTTGAATGAGAGAATGAGTGAACACTAATGAATGGAGTGGGAAACATCCAATTTATAAACAAACATTTAGAAAACAGTTCATTTGAGTGTTGGAAATTTCCTGCAACTGTGGTCTGGAGATGAAGGAAACATAAATTCTTTTAGAGAAGAAGCTGTTAACACCCTGAACTTTTTACTAGTTCACCCCACATAGGGTCTCCTGGAGCGCTTCTCCGTAAAGAGATGCTGAGTTGAGCTGCTGGCCTACCAAAAAAACATAATTAACTTAATGTTAGTAAAATGACAAAGAAAAGTCATTTCTTTATACACGAGTCATAGAACCTCAACATTGGAAAGGACTCGTGAGGTCCTTTTTCATTCTAAATACCCAATGGGCAGGTCGCCATAGAAGGAAGTGATTTTTTTCTGGCAAAATCGTGGCTTTCGGGGTCCTTCTTGTTCCTCTGAGAGATCCTTCAGACGCTAGGAGGACTTTCCTCCATGGCTTTTGCAATTTGAGAATGGAGATACTGTTTCCTCAAGATGCTATTCATCTTTATTCATATCTGGGTGCAGATGAGCTAAGAATGTGTGGGTGTGGGATTTGAAGCGTCTGACGTGCTTAGGTAACAGTTGGCGTGCCAGTTGTATAATGAAGAATAAGTATTGACAGCGTTAAATTGTGGCTGAATCTTGGTTTTGGTGTTTTAAAAAAAAAGAAAAGAAAAACAGAATAAAATTTCTAAAAGCGACAGCGTTGTTTTTATGCCAGGGGAGTTTTCTAAATGTTGGGACAACAGTGCTGGGAAATGTGGGCCTCCCATACGTGTCACTTTCTTCTGCCTAGCCTGGTTTTACTACTACCCCGCATAACTTTCTTTTTAATTGGCAAGGGCTGTACTGTTTCTAAATATACATTTGTGTTGTACTCGATGGATGGAGGGAAATAGCTTTGGAAATAACAGGTAAAATTTTAATTCACTTTTCATATTGAAGGTGGAAGAGCCAACTGGTTTCTCAGGAAAATTAATGGCATTTTATTGAGTTACTAGGTAGTTACTGTTTGCTTCCCAAGCTCCAAAAACTCTAAGTCATCATCAGCTTCCAGGGCTTTCATCAGGTGAAGCTGTGCACCATTACTTCTTTAAGAAGCAATGTTCCTTTCTCCACCTTTTCTGTGTGCTGACAAGAATAGAGACAGAAATACAGAGAGACTTTCTGCTACTCACTTGTGGGTGGAGTAGGCAGTGTGAGTGTTACCTGACGGGAGCTGGGTAGCATTGTGGATTCTACTAGATACAGGTGCTTCTAGTTAAAAAACACATGGATGTTCAGGGTCCTGGATTAGTAATGTAATGCTTAGGTCAGGGAGTTTTAACCATTTTTTCCTGCTAGGTATCCTTTTGGCAGTCTAGTGAAACCTATGTATCTCTTCTTATTTTTAAAACATTTTATTTAAACAAATTAATATTTGTTTAAATACAATGTAAAATATTAATTAATAAATATTAAAATTCATATTTTTAATTTGTTTAAATAAAATGTAGAAAACATTTTTAAATGTAAAAAATATGTAGGATTACAAAGAACAACAAAAAAAAATAGACAAACACACTGATTTTCACAGAGCTTACAAATGTATGCATGACCTATATCACTGCCCAATCTGTCAACAATATTTTAAAAATTACTTTAAATAACACACTTTAATAGTTAGCTTAACCATCAGATGTGTCTGAACTTGCCTGTTATAGACTTATAGCCCACATGCCTCTCATATTTCAAAAGACAGTGTTAACTTATGAAGAATTAAAAATTCTCCAGTTTTGCGAAACTCTAACAAATAATTTAAATGGCTGATTTCTTCCCACGTATTCATAAAGGACAAGCAAGTGTAGATACGTAAGACTATAAAGCATCCTAGCTGTGTGGTCGCTAGGTGGAGAAGGCACCTTCCCTCTTTTGTAGCTGAACGACGACCAGATTAGAAATTGACTAAGAGTTGCCCCTGTATAGTATGAGGGGCTATAGTCAGGAAGAATGAACTACCATAAAGTTATGATGCACGTAAACGATATTTCAGGATTTCTGGAACAACTGTGTTGTCATGTGGAAAAAAGCTGTGATTTTTTTTACTGCTTATGTCACGGGTACCGATAATACTAATGTAGTTTGTTGCTTGCCTTGAAATTTGAAGGAAATGCTAAATTCCAGTTGGAGATCAGTGGAGAAAAAAAATCAGAAAAGACCTTCCACGGTTGTGGACCCCTTGTATTCTAGCTATGGCCAAAGTATACGGAGGGGTAGGGCATGGACCCTGAGTTAAAAACCTCTGTCTCAAGGTGTGAGTAAACACCCGATAACAAACAAAGCAGTTTTCAGATGGATAAGACCCATTAGAAGGGATTATAAAAGAATGTCATTTTCTGTTTGGTACTTTATTTAACATACATGGCTAAGGAGTGTGCTGGCCTTCGGAGAGATATGCCATTGATTTGATCTAAAATAGTGTTGGGTCTTCTTTGAGAGCGGGGAGTGTAATATTTTGAATATTTTCATCAGTGTTCATTCTTAAACCGTTTTGGGGTGGTTTGAAATAAGCCAAAGTTGTTTGAAGTAAGGCTGTTGAATGCAGAGGGTGATCGAGGTGTGTAGACCCCAGATTGGGACTTGAAAATCCCAAGGTTTCTTTTCAGAGACGACTCACCAGCTACGCTGAAGGCTGTTCCATCATGGGTGGAGGTGGGGTAGGGATGAGATCCAGAAAAGACTGTGTTTCTAACATGATAGCATCTTTGGAGTCAGCCTTTGGTCCTCTGGGGTGACAACTTTATACACGCACTTCACTCTATAGAGTAACGTTCCAAGACAGTTTCAAAATATTTAGTGACAATATTCAGTGTCACAGTTTACACAGTCTTGACTAGAACTGCCCCGCCCAGCAGAAGCATAATGCCAGCTACCTATGCAATTTCAGCTTTCCAGTAGCTACACTACACATGCAAAAAGAAAAAGGTGAAATTAGTTTGAATAGTATATTTTACTCAACCCAGTAGCTCCAAAAGTTATCATTTAAACTTAAAACCAAATTAAAATTTATTAAATGTTTTTCACACCGAGCCTTTGAAATCTCGTGTGTATTTTATACCCACAGCACATTGCACTTTGGACACTGAATTTTCATCAGAAACACTTGACCTATATTTAGATTTCATAAAATGTACCGTTGAAAAATCAGATTTACATATCCAAGTTGTAGCAAATATACTTAAGCGTTTTCTAATAACTGAATGGGTATTAGTTTTTAAATTTTAAATAAATCACAATTAAAATTCAACCTTTAGCTTCTCAGTCTTGCAGGCCCCATTTCCAGGGCTGAGTGGCCACACGTGACTGCTGGTTACCGTACTGGATGGTGCAGGTCAAGACTGTACGGGGAAAGGAAAAAAAAAAAAAAAAAAGACTGTATGGGGCTATATATACAGTAGGACCTACTATATAGCACAGGGAACTCTACTCAATACTCTGTAATGGCCTATATGGGAAAAGAATCTAAAAAGAGTGGATATAGGTACATGTATGACTCATTCACTTTGCTGTACACTGGAAACTAATACAACATTGTAAATTAACTATACTCCAATAAAAATAAAAAACAAAACAAAACTGTATGGGGCACCACTGGAGAGAAATCCATAGGCACCAAGCAGACAGTCAAAACTCATTGGCAAAATTATGGAGAGAGGCTTGTCTTTGCAGTTGTCTGTCTTTTCTGTGAATCAGTCCTATTAGTCTTTTTGTTAATCGAGTATTTTTCCAGAAGCTCCTGATCTTTTCTTTAGAACCTTTCATATGACCCCCCCCCCAAAAAGGCCTTTTCTTAGGACTATTGATCCCCTCCATCCAGGGGCATCCTATGGCTTCTGTCTCCTAGAAGGAAGGTTCAGGGATCAGGGTAGGTGATTAGCTGGAGACAGGAAGCTCATGCCTCTGCCCCAGGTTCTCAAGACTGAGAGTGAAGTTTTCTGACTCTGAGCCCCACTGGATGTCCAGTACCTCTGATTCTGATTCTGAAAAATTGGGGTGGAGCCCAGGAAACTGCATTTTTATCAAGTCTTCCTTGCTCTCCCTACCTTCCCCCTCCAAGTGACTCAGAACAGCTTAATTTAAGAACTGCTGACCTAGGCATCCCTCCTCCCACGTATTCTTTTTGCTAGTGGTTCATAAGGTGTGTTCTGAGGACCCTCTTCATCAGAAGGCCCTGTGTCTCCTTAAACTGAAGAGTTGTAGGTCTTGCCCCAAACCAGCTAAATCAGAATATCTGAAGGTGTGACACTAGGAATCGGCATTTTTAACAAGCTCCCCAAGTAATTCTTATGCCTCCTAAAGTTTAAAGACTTTAAACCTTATGCATTGTGACCACCTAGAGGGGTGGGATAGGGAGGGTGGGAGGGAGACACAAGAGGGAGGGGATATGGGGATATATGTATACACACAGCTGATTCACTTTGTTATACAGCAGCAACTAACACAACAGTGTAAAGCAATTATACTCCAATAAAGATGTAAACAAACAAACAAACAAACCTTATGCAGACCTTCCTGCTTAGAAATTTGGAATTTTTCAATTCCATCCTTTCTCATTCATCCTTCCCCGACGTCTGACCTTTAGAAACCCACTTGCCATATTTATTCTACCTCCCCTGTGTTAGGGTTATTTAACGAATATGCATTTGTTCCAGGGACTGGGGAAAGAAAAATATAGATCTTGAGATCCTGTCTCTGACTGCAGAGAGCTTGCAGACATAGGAGGGAGAGGCAGATTTATGGAAAACTGAGGTCATAAAGCACTACAGGTGGAGCGCCACATATATGTGCTGGGCACCTTGAGGACACGAAGAAGACAAGAGTCATTTATGCACCTGGGTTGGGAGTTGATGAGAATGGCTTCAAAAGGGCTTCAGAGACCTGCTACCGACCAGGGTTTGTGGCCTCCTTAATCAGTAGAAATTGATCAAAGGCCAGACAAGAAATCCAGGCAAGGCTTTACTGGGGCCCCTGCTGCAGCAGAGGGGAGTGAAAACAAACAACAGGTTCCCTTGCTCACTCACTCCCTGAGGGGGGGAGCTGGTTCCTTATATGGGGTGAGGGGTAGGGGTGTGTCCAGGGGTCGGGCCGCAGGGGTGGCTTAGGTGGTCTGCCCAGCCCTTAGGTGGTGTTGAGTGCAGGGGGCATGTGCAGGACCCTGCGTTTGCTCCCAGCTCTTCAGAAGTGGCAGTTGGCTTTTTGGGTTTTTTTTTTTTTGGTCTTTTTGTATCTTGTTGCCCATAATATGCCCCAACTGCACATGCCACAGAACTGTCCAGTCTGATGCTGTGGCTTCACAGATTTCTGCTGTGGGTGACCTTCACTTGAAACCCACAGGCAAGGGAACTCTGGAGAACAAGGCCAAACAAAGCAAAGTCAACCCAATGCAAAACCACTGCAGCTCCTTGGGACACCTGTGCTGGGTTTGGCTCCATGCAGGAGGGAGTGGGGTGATGGGTGGGACGTCCAGCCTCGAGGTCCCTGCTAAATCCATAAGGACTTTACCTCTGGATAGCAGTGGCTTCTACGTTGGAGGTGTGACCTGATAAATGAATTTTCTTTATGAGAATAACTCAGGCAGTGGTTCTCACATTTCTGGCATCAGAAACATTTTAGACTCTCAACCATGATGGAGGATCCCAGAGAGTTTTTGTTGACATGGGTTATATTATCCATATTTACCAAATATGCTAAATTAGAAGTTAAAACTGAGAAATTAAAAAAAAAAGTTTACTAATTCATTAAAAATAACAATAGTAAGCACATTTTGTGTTAACATAAAAGCAATTTTTTGTGAAAAATAATTTATTTTCCAAAACAAAAATTCAGTGAGGAGAGTGGCATCATGTTACGTTTCTGCACATCACATTAATATCTGATTCCCACGCCTGCTTCTGTGTTCATTCTGTTGTGATAGCCCATGGCAGAAAGCCTTGGGAAAACCCTAGTCCACTTGTGACAGGTGAAGAGCAGAAAAGACAAGTCATGTCTTTAGTGTCGTGTCTGTGGTATTATGGAAATAGTCTATATCATAACTGGAGTCAAGTCATATCTACAGAATGATGGAAAGAGTCTCATCCTCATCGATCCCTGGGAAGGGCCTCAGGAACCCCCCAGGAGTCCCTGGACCACATTTTGAGAGCCATTGGTGAGGAGGGTGTGTGACCAGGAGCAGGCAGTGTGACCAGGAAACGGGGAGGAGACCTCGTAACAGTGTCGGGGGAGGTGAGGGAGGGCCTGCATCAAGGTGTATCAGCGGGGCTGAGAAGGGAGGGTGAGGGAGAGATGCCAAGGAGACAGATGCCACAGAACCAACCAAGCGGGTGTGGGGATGAAAGACGGGAGAGGCCCTGAGGATGTCCTGGGTCAGTGGAGATCCACCAGCTGCTGGTATCCAGCCCTGAGCTGGCCAGGCCTCTGTTCCTCAGGGTCACAGCTGAGGGGGAAGGGAGGTGTCAGGTCCAGCCCTAGAGTAATTGTCCGCAGGTCTAAAGCTGCCTTCTATGGTGTGATTATACATTGGCAGGAATGTATCTTCTAGGATGGGCAGAGTTCCTGAAAGCCTTCCAGGCTGCGTGGTTCATGTATGCAGGGACACAGGGAGAGAAGGCTGTTTGGTGAGTAGCAAAGATGACAAGGGTTGAGGTTTGGGGAACGCCCTTCTCTTTGGGACTGGACGCATTTGTGGTGAAAGAGCATTCACAAGGCACTCAGGAAGCCAGAACGTGGTTTTACACAATGTAAGTGTGTGTGCGCATGCGTATGTGTATATGTGTGTTCTATATATATGTGTATAAATACGGTTTTATATATGTATATGGTGTGTATGGTTTTATATATAAATAGCTATATAGGCTCAGGGAGCTGCGTATCTGAAGTTGTGGATGAAAGTCCTGGTTTACCACCAACTCCCAGGGTGACTCTGGACAACCCACTAGGCATCTCAGGGTCTCGAGCTCCTTGTCTGGGAAACGTAGACGGTATGAAACGTAGGAATCGCGTGATCCAATCCAGGTATTTTACAGGCCACAAAGAGTGATCTTCTGGAGGACACAGCGATTCCATCAGTGTCAGCGTTTGCTCAAGTAATGTTTTCCCGGCCCCATTTTCGATCTCGCCTGCTGAGGGGTTGGGAAATGAACAGAGAAGCAATCCATCTGGTGTCAAGGGACAGCAGCTGGGTCTCTCAGGAGCTGCAGGTCTTGTCATTGGTTTGAATGTGGTCCCCGGCTTGGCCTGGCAACCTGGCCCCCTCTTGTTTCCTTAGTCCTTGAGAAAGCCTCTTGTGCTAATTCTGTCCACACGCGTGTGCCCACAGAGCAGTTTGACCCTACTCTGCTCAGTGATTCCCCAAGTGTGCAGTGGGAGGTGGTTTTAGATGTGCACAGATGGTATTTATGTATACTTTGATAGTATAGAAAAATAGAGCAAGCATAGCAAAACCATTTAAATTGGTATTATTTCATAGGCTAAGAGTTTAAATAAGTAAATTGAATTTTAGAAAGATTGCATAAATGCTAATGCAGGTAAAACTTGGATGTAACAAAATTCTTTTTTTAAAATAAATTTATTTATTTATTTATTTCTGGCTGCGTTGGGTCCTCGTTGCTGCACGTGGGCTTTCTCTAGTTGCGGCAAGCGGGGGCTACTCTTCGTTGCAGTGCACGGGTGTCTCATTGCGGTGGCTTCTCTTGTTGCGGAGCACGGGCTCTAGGCGCCCAGGCTTCAGTAGTTGTGGCACGTGGGCTCAGTAGTTGTGGCGCACGGGCTTAGTTGCTCCACAGCATGTGGGATCTTCCTGAACCAGGGCTCGAACCCATGTTCCCTGCATTGGCAGGCAGATTCTTAACCACTGTGCCACCAGGGAAGCCCTGTAGCAAAATTCTTGAAGGCAGGATGTGAGTGACTAATATGTGAGTAACATTAACTTAATCATATTAATGGGGCTTTTAACAAATTCAGAAAAGGAGATGGTCTTATCAGGTGATCCCTGATCCTTATACCTATGTTGGAAGTGTTTTTATTTTTCATGGGTTTGGTATTTCAGCCTAAAAATTCCTTCTGGGGACCTGAGCTTTTTATATCTACTTTATATTGGTCATGTTAGGTACTTAAAATGTTAGATTTTAACCTGGATTTAACTAAGGGAAAAAATCAGGCAAATTAAAATGAAGGGAAATTCTGTAAAACGACTGACCCTGTACTCTACAAAAATGGCAATGTCAGAAACACCACCCCCTCCAAAACAAACAGAAAGAAAGCCATGGCTTGGGGACCATTCTAGACTAAAGGAAACTAGAGGTTTGACAGCTAAATATAATGCGTGATCCTTGATTGGACCCTGGATCAAAAAATAAGAAGTTATAAAGGACATGTTGGGACACTTAGGGAAATTTGAAAATCAACTGCTTATTAGACAAGAATAGAGTTATCGATTTTAAATTTCCCAAGTGTGATAATCTTCATATAGGGGACTATTCTTGGTCTTAGGAGACTCATGGTGAAGTACTGAGGGTTGAAGTACATTAATGTCTACAACTAACTCTCAAGTAGTTCAAGCCAAAATATACATACATTCACATATACCCACATGCATACATAATGCCCATATACACACACAGATACATACACACAAAAAACACACATGTGCACATACAGACATAGACATGCAGACATACATGCCCATATACACACAGATACATACTCACAAAGACACACTTATGCATATACATAGACATAGACATGTAGACATGCATGCCCATATACACACAGATACAAACACACAAAAACACACTTATGCACATACATAGACATAGACATACCTGCCCATACACACAGACACACATGCATACCTTCACACATACACACTCACATATGTGCAAGGAGAGGGAAAGCAAGTGTGACAGCAAATTAACAGTTGGTTCATCCAAAGTGCCCATTGTGCAATTCTTGTACCCTTTTCATAGATTCAGACTTAAATGTTTTTCAAAATAAAAAGTTGCAGAAACTATTAGACTTTGTGAAGTAGAGAAATCTCAGTGATAATCTAAGACTTTCATCAAGTAG
Source organism: Balaenoptera musculus (assembly GCF_009873245.2). Taxonomy (NCBI): domain Eukaryota; kingdom Metazoa; phylum Chordata; class Mammalia; order Artiodactyla; family Balaenopteridae; genus Balaenoptera; species Balaenoptera musculus. Next base: position 581,210 of record NC_045788.1, on the reverse strand, counting down.
AAGTAAGTGTTGAGAATGTGGATAACAGTTTCTCGAGCTTACTACTGTTACCAAACCAAACTTGGGTCCACTCACCCGCACACAGTAAATCCAACCTACTGACACCAGGTTGTGGTGAAGAAAGTATAGCATTTATTGCAGGTACCAAGCAAGGAGAACAGGCAGCTCTCGTTCAAAAGACCTGAGGTCCCCAGTGGCTTTCACAGAAGGGGTTTTAAAGGCAGTGGGAGGGAGGGGGCTGTAGGTGCGTGATTAGCTTGTGCCCAGTTCTCAGACTGGTTGACATCAAGGTGAAGTTTCAAGAATCATTGACCTTCTGGTTTCAACCAGTCTGGGGTCTCTGTTTTTTCAGTCAGCAGTTTTCATGTGGTGGGTTCTGCTTCCCGTACAAACAACTTAGGAAGGTGTGTCAGGCCTTTATCTATAGCTTTCAGGAAACTGGGAGTTCGGTGACTCTGTGATGTGGCGGATTTATAGTCTAAAGCGTTACCAGTTCCCCAGCCCAACATCTATTCTTTGTTTCTCCATCTTCACGTTTCTCATCATTAACTCTCGATTCAGCCTTTTGCTTCCAAAGACAAGGAAACAGGGGCTTGTGCACGGTTTCACTAAGGAACGTGCTTCCGTAATGCATAGACCTACAGCTGCTCCACAGCTAAGATTCCCTCCTCCAAGTAACCGTTAGACATAGTTGGTCTCTGATCAGCAGAGCCAAGGGTGGTTCACGGTGACTGCCTGGATTCTAGTTTGCACAGGCTTTACTATGACCGCTGATCAAACAACACTGTTACGTACAGAATAGCCTCTGGTATAATAAGAATTTTGTGAATTCCGAAGTCCTTCACTAAATACTCATCAAGGACTTCCATGCTCCAGGCATTGTTCCTTGGGGCTCATGGAAGACCTTTGAGATCCTGCTTCTCATGGAAGTTGTGCTCTGGGTGGGAGGGATAGAAGTCGCTAAGCAAGGAATGAGATGGACTGGGTGATTTCAAAAATTGCTAAGTCTTGTAAAGAAAAAGAAAATCATGAGGGTGACAGGACAGAGAGTGATGAGGCAGGTGCGACAGGATAGTCATGACGTGAAGGCTTCTCTGAGGAGGTGACCCATCATCAAGCTCACGAGGAAGAATGTTTTATTTTACATGTCTCTGTTATTGACTCCTCATTCCCCCAGCCTTCAAGTTTACCCTTGATGTCAAAGTCAAGGATCTTCTGAAACCTGAGTGGTGCCTGCTGGGCTGCCACGGGATCTGCGCGTCTGGTTTATCCACGCCAAGTGACTGCAGGGTGTGCTCGTTTCCTCGTTCTCTTGTTTGATGAAGGTGGATGTTCTCTGTGTACTTTTCATCTTTATGATGGACTTTTAAGAAAGTGAAATCTAAAAACCACAGAAAGCCCATCATTTGCTCACACTGACACATGGTGATGAAAGTGAGTTATTGCCCCCGAATAATGCCGCAGGAAGTCTTCCAACCAGCAGTTTTCAGGAACGCCGCACTGGCACCCCTCTGAATTACTATCTGCTTTTGCTAATTCACTATGACAGGTTTCTAAAGCAATTCAAGTTCATGTAAAAGCGGTGACAGAGAGATTATTCAAACTTGCGTAAAGGAGGGTGGAGGAAAGAACTATATGACATTCTCCTTGTAGCACCAAGCAAGATCCACTGAGATTCATTTCCTGGAGGCATTAAATATGGTTTATTTTTTCCTTTTCAGCTACCTTTTCAGTTTCATCTGATAATTGTATTCTATCTGCAGTGCTTGAATTTATCCCAGGGCATAGAACCAGTGAGCTGATTCTCTAGCCCGGAGGCCACCAAGGACAGGATGTGAAGACAGTATTCCTTAGGATTAGAGAAATTCCAATTTTTAAAATTCAGGCCAAAATGATGTCCCTCATATAAAATCACTCAGGAGATAGGCTGGCAGGTAAAAAAGATTCTACGTAGGATTCAAGATATCTGTGTTCCTTTATTTCCCGTTTCCACCTAGGTGAACCAGAGCTGGCCTTCCGGATGGCAGGGTGTGGGCCATAGCACAGCACATAAAGGATCTAGAGTCCGAGAGCCTCGTCCGAGGTCCAGCCCCTCCACTTACAGCTGTGAACTTGGCTCAAGGCCTGGCCCAAAGTAAACACTCAGCAGACGTGAACCTGCTTTCCTCCTTCCCCCCCCGTCTTGTTTCTTTATGCCTAGTGGCTCACACTCCCACCCACCTCTCACCACCCACCCACCTCTCACCACCCACCCACCTCTCACCACCCACCCGCTCAGCCCCGGCCAGTCTGCTGGCCTTCGTTCTGTCTGTAGGAGACTCTGAACCTCTTCCTGCTCCAAACCTGCTGAGTTTGCACTTGATGCTGCTCCCTGGGTCCCCCCTTCAGATCACCCGTGGCTGCTCTCAGCTTAGCTCTCACCTCAGACGTCGCCACTCAGAGCAGCTCCCATCCTCGATCACACCAACACATTACCCTGATGGGTTTTCCTTATGGCTTCTCTCCCTCTCCTAAGTTATCTTGATGCTTCCTTTGCTGGTTTTGATGATCTTTCCACCCTGAGCTCCGTGGGAGCAGTGGCCTTGACTACTGTGGGTGCACCAGCCCCTGGCATATACTAGTTGCTCACTAAATATTAGTTGCATGGGAGTTACGGGGGACTCCTTGCGAGGTGGAGGAGCCTCGTGGAGCCGGTCTGAAGGTCAGATGGTACGAGGTTTCTGAGAGGACTTTAGGAGTTATAAAACTCTATGCAAATAACACATCGTTCAGTCTTCCCTCCCATGGAAGCACCCCTTTCCCATTGCCCCAGACTAAGGCATACTCTTCATATTCCTGCAGCATTTTCTGTAAAGGTCTGGCATTTCTGACACACGCCTTAACTCCTGATACATCTCATTAGCAGGAGTTTCAAATGAAACTCGGAGGAATTTGAAGCAAGAGGAAAAATTCTCCGGCTTGGAAACTGGTCATCAGCAAGCCGTTCCCAGGTGCAGCTTCGGTGCCGGGGAGCACGCAGAGTCCGCAGCATTGCAGTGATGCCCAGCTTTCAAGCTCCACACAGCTTCCCTGGGCCAAGCGTGGCTTCAAGATAACGGCATCCTGTGCCTGGTTTGGGGAGGAGGAGACAAATGCACAGAGTTCAGCTCAGAGGTGAGCACAGCCCTTGTTCCTTGTGTCCCTTCAAGACAGCAGTGCTGTGATCCAGGAGGGCAGCGTTGGTCATAAGTCTCTAAGCACATCCTGCCTGGGTGCAGTGTAAGGACTTTTTCTTCCCGGTCTACCTACCTTTGTGGAAAATTTTCAACCTTTACCATTTATCACCTTTTCAGGCTTCAATCAAGACGTAGCATTTAGATTCCATATATATGTGTTAGCATACGGTATTTGTTTTTCTCTTTCTGACTTACTTCACTCTGCATGACAGACTCTGGGTCCATCCACCTCGAGACAAAGTGAGAGAGTGGCATGGACATATATACACTACCAAATGTAAAATAGATAGCTAGTGCAAAGCAGCCTCATAACACAGGGAGATCAGCTCAGTGCTCTGTGACCACCTGGAGGGGTGGGATAGGGAGGGTGGGAGGGAGACACAAGAGGGAGGAGATATGGGGATATATGTATACGTTGAGTTGATTCACTTTGTTATACAGCAGAAACTAACGCACCATTGTAAAGCAATTATACTCCAATAAAGATGTTTAAAAAAAAAAGATGTAGTATTTTGGCTTTGAAAGAGCTTCATTTAAATTGTGGAAGGAAAAGAAGGGGGTTTCAGAAATCTCAATCCATGATTCACGTTTAGAAAGATGTGTTTTTTTTGGAAGTGTGACAATCATCCTGAGAGAGACTGGGTCAGGCAGTGGACAGCACTGATTTTGGATGGCCAAAGCCCTCTCGGCCACCTCGTTGTAGACACAGTATGCAAGGGTCCTGTGCCTTTTCCTCTCCCCACTCCCTCTCAGGTTTTCCAGGAAATGAAAAGGGATTCGAGTTTCAGTGGAAATTGGAATCTCTAGTTTAAGAAAATGAAAACAAACCTTGAATTTGGGAAAAAAATTACTTTATCTGTGGCTCTCAAGATGGATAGTCTCCCTCTTTATTGAAGTGTAAAGATTTTGGTAAACTGGGTCAGAAAAGGAAATTGCACATCCACTCTATTCCTCTCCCCTCCCCAGAGGACCAGATCCTGCCCACCTCCTGAGACATGTGGTTTCTTTGTCAAACTCCCAGCTTTGTCAAACTCCTCACATAAATGTCCATATCTACTGAAAAAAAAAGTATATAGCACAAGGATGTTGAGGCTTGATGCAAAAATATTTTAATTATATTCTTTTTAATTTTTAATTAGAATGAACAATGCAACACGAAATTTCTTTTTTAAGCAAAAATTTCCCTAGCTTTATTGAGATATAACTGACATATAACATTGTGTTAGTTTAAGGTGTACATTATAATGATTCAGTATGTGTACACATTGTGAAACGATTACCACAGCAAGTTTTGTTAACACATTCATCGCTTCATATAGTTATAAAACATTTTTTTGAGAACTTTTTTTTTTTTTCTTTTTTTTTTTTTTTTTATTCACACACACACACACTGTATTTTATTTTTACAAGACATAAATAGACTGACACCAAGCATTGTACATGGATGACCACAACAAAAGCAACAATGATTGCAATTACCAAACATGAAACACACTCATACTATGTCATAATATTGACATTCAGTCCAGTAATTCTCCACTGTAACAGCTCCTTTACTTTGCAGTGAAAATTGATTTGTATATTCCTTGCCTCTGAGTCCTTGTGGGATTTTTTTTTTTTTTTTTAAATTCAGACAGAAAGTCACAAAAATTATACTCATCCTCATCAGTTCACTCAGTCCCATGTAATTAATTTTTTTTTCATCTTGATCTTTTGTTAGCACTTTTATGAGTTCATCAGTTTTTCATTAGAGTTCTGAAAATGCTTATTCATTCAGTTCAGCAGTAGAGAACTTTTAAGATCTACTGTCTTAGTAACTTTTAAATAAACAACACAGTATTGTTAACTATTGTCACCAGCTGTACGTTACATCCCCAGAATGTTTTCATCTTATAACTGGAAGTTTGTACCCTTTGAACACTTTCATCGATTTTCCCTATACAATGAGTAAACTTGAAGAATGGACAATATCTGTTCTTAGAATTGAACTTCGTTTTAACAACATCCTGAGCCTAACTTATCTGTAATAAATAACTGAGCATAGGAGAAGTGACTAAATTTTTTATCAGTATCTAGAAATAAATACTTGAACCTTTAAACTTGCTTGACAAGAACCACACTTTCATCTCCTACTAAGCAGAGGCTAAGAATATTACAGTTTACGGATTTCGTCTTACAAACATTATACCATTAGACAGGTAGACTGCTAGTGTTCATGAGAAGCTAAGAGGATCCAGGGACATTGAAGGTCATGGCCATGGCAACACCAAATTTCTAACATGGACTATGCCTTAAAATCAGCAAATTATCTGTAATAAAGATAAATATAGTGACTTTATAAACTCTCTTAAACTTACATTCCTCCCTTAAGTCAACTGATAAATAAGAATGGGGCACTTTTCTCTTCTGGAGAACTTCAGGGTTCTTATATGGAGCTTTGAAGCAGAGAGTTGAATTAATTAGCACAGAAGCCATCACAAATTAAAACAGCTCTGAAATACGGTTCATTCAGGGGATTAAAACACACCTCTTTTTTCAATTGAAGTTACGTATGTTTTCAAGGAAAGAATTAGAAACAGAAGGTAGATCCTAAATTCCTAAGGGACTAAGGGTTTCACATCATCTGACTCAAGGCCAGGTTGTCTTGGGTGAGGCCAACCACCAGACAGAATGTTCCTGAACACTATGCAAGTGATTCTTTTGCTTGTTTGCTTGTTTTGGAGGACGGAAAGCTTTTTACTGGCTTTTGTGGAGAAACTAACATTTGAGCTCTAACGCTCAAAGAAAATTCTTTGTTCCTCATACTTCTCTGTATTGCTTCTTCGGGTACCTTTAGGTCAGAACATTTCATCTTTGGTTCAGAATACTGCGTCAACGAATCGAAAGGAACTTTCCTAGATGCCAGTTGTGGGACTATTTTCCCCGTACCCTTATCTTCATGGTCTCCAAATTAAAAATAAATTCAGACTCTGAGTTTGAATTTGTGGTGTTTGATCCCTTGTCTAATGCCATATACTTCCATTCTATTTGAAGGAGAATTTCCTCAGTTTGGGCCTTAATCACTTTTTGCCTTTATGTATCCAAATGTGCTCCTTCTTTACCCACTTCCTCAGCTCAGTTCTTACTTTATATTTCCACCAGATTCGGGTTGTTTTTAAAATACCACTTTGAGTGGGTTACCTCTTTGCTTAAAGCATTTGGTGACTCTCAGTTGTCTATAACGTCAGATTCCTAAACCCGGCGTGCGAGGCCCCCGTGGCCCTATTTTACTCTCCTGATATATTTCATGGTGCATCTCACGTCGGACCGTCATCCAAACTGTCGTTTGACTCTTTAACACACTCTGCATCTTCTCTCTCCTCTTCCTCTTTACTTATCCAAAGCCATTGCATCCTTTTGAGACCTGGGTCAAATACTAATGCAGAAGTTTTCCTTCCCCACCCCTGATTAAAGTAATCCCTCCTTTTAAATAAACTTCTATCTCTTGAATTTATTTGCTCTATGTTTTTTGCCTTTCGTAAGCTGTGCCCCAGACTATATGTCTTGGGGTCCCAGACCACGTCTCATAACTTTGCGTACCCCCATTCACTGCCTATCTCACCAACTTACACATTATAAGTATTGAGTAATATCTGTTATTTGCTCTCAAAAGTGAGGTAATGCTCTTTCTAATAAACAGGAAGGCTGGCTCGCTTCCAGTTTGAAGGAGTCAAATGAGCTTTTCTGTTGAGCTTCCGCAGCCACGTCAGATCACCTGACTTTCAGGATGCGAGCTGCTGTATCCCAGGTTCTGAAAGGTCCATGAAGGAAAGTGTCAAACGTATTTGGAAGAAGGGACCCTGCTAGATCTGGAAATGAGGAGAGAGGGGTCACCCATCTCAGCCCATCGGTGGCATCTTTAGGGGGGCAGTGGGAGTGGCACATCCTGGGGGCAGGTAATAATAGCAGGCACGTAGAGAATTTAAAACTAACGTGAAATGGACTCAGTTGTTTTGTTTCTTATCGTCACCAAACACTAGCGTATCTAAATAACGTCAGTGATAAAATACTCTTTCTTCCCCAAAATATGTGTTGCTGTGGCTACTGTTAAATTTTAATAATATACGTAAGCTCCAAATTAGCACATTGTTATCATTATTTAATAAACGCTGTAGTCTACGCAGAAGTTAATTGCAGGGGAGAAGTCCCAGGACACACCCGTTCTGGGACCTTTCTCCTGCTTCAGGCACAGCTCAGGTCTCCAGAACCTTTGATATTCTTGCATTTAAATAGTACCTTTGGAATAAACCACAAGAACACAATGATTATAAAAATGAATAAACCTTGAGTTACATGCATTCTGTCATTCTCTGAGGCCATTTTTCGTTTTTATTTGTGTTTATCGTTTGGATACTTCACGTATGTGATTTCGTTTGGTGAGGGCACATTTCACGATTATCACTGAAAAAATCACTTTTTCAGATAGAGGAGGGGTATGTTAAAAACGAATTACTCTGAGAGTACTATGTAGGAAGAATTTCTGTGTATCCGTTGTGCTCCTTTTACTGAAGAACAGTTTCCAAAGAGGTCTCCAGAGAAGGCTCTACACAAATGTCAGAGAGGCTTTTTCTATCCAGCAGCTGCAAGATGTGATCACTCCTCTACCCTCTCCTGCCCGATCTCTAGCATTCTTACCCCAGTGAGTTTTTCTCCATAGCACTTATCACCTCCTGATATATTATACATGAGTGTATGTGTGTGTGTGTGTGTGTGTGTGTGTGTGTGTTCGCTTGTTAGTATTGTCGCCTCTGTTAGTCTCAGGTTCCATAGGGTCAGGAAATTTGTTTTATCGACGCAGTATCCCAGGCGCCTGTCAGATGGTCTGGCCTGTGGTCGATACTCAATCCATATTTGCTGAGTGACTGAATAAATGAACGAATGAGAGAAGTGTCAGAATAAATCCCACAGAGGACTTTCGTTTATTTTCTTCTCTCTGGAGCCCGTCTAAAGTGGGGAGAATGAACAGACCTTCAGACGGGTTCCAGAAGTACCTTTTGCCGATCTTAAAAGAACGTGGTTTTCTTGAGGTCGGTGGAAAATTGCCTCAGCTTCCCTCCGCATCCGCTTAACCTGTAAACCTAACTGGGAAGGGGGCGGTATAATAAAAATGACCATATATTGACAGTGTACTATAATTAGGCCCTTTAAAATGTCTTCTCTCAATGAATTCTCAAAAAGCCATTGTATAGGTGAGAAAATGACGCCACCAGCGTGGTCATCTGGGCCTGCCCCGTCCCCCCAGGACGGGGACCGGGAAGGAAGGTCCAGGTCCCCAGGACCACGGACCGGGAAGGAAGAGCAGCTGGGGCCCGCGAGGCAGAGCCCGGCCCTTCGCGGGATCCTCTCCATCTCTCACAGCCTCTGCTGCTTTGGCACCTGCTACCGCCGGCATATGCTACCGCGAAGTGTTAGGTGTCAGCACATCACCGCACAGCTGGGAAGTGGGGCGGAAGAGAGAAGCAAAAGGACGAGCACAGCAGAGCCGAGCGTAATGCAAGGCTTCAGAGAGGTGGGAGAGCGGTGTCAGCTCAAATCCTTCAAGAATACAGAAGATGGTCCTCTGGGGAAGGATGAGTAGGAAGCCTTTATTCCAGAAGAGTCGTGCGCGAGGAAGACGGGCCATTTTCAAACATCCGTGTACTAAGTTAAGTCTGCCTCTGCAAAAGTTCTCCTTATTTTCTGTCTCACTCTTTGAATTCCTCACCCTAGAGCCCCGCTTTTTTTTTTTTCTTTAACACTCCATAAATGTTTTAGAGATAAGTCACTTTTTAAAAAAGTGCATGCATTTTTTAATTCCAAAGTCTAAAATTCTACTAACAAAATGATAACAACACTAGGGAAAATAAACAAAGCATCTACACACAGCACTACAAAAGATTTTCCGTTTTTTCTGGGTCTTTTCCTTTCCGGTCGTTGTGCATATGCATTCCCGCTTTTATTATGGCATATGCTTCTATCTTTAATGTGCTAGATCTGTTTCCAGATGGAGTTGTTTCCACGGCTACCAGTACAAGCAAGGCATCACCAGGGCCAAGGATGAACTGAAAGGGTGAGAGCATCCCTGGTAGATTTACTCTTAGGGAGAGGTCTCCCCCAAACCAGAGGCTGAGCTTGTGAGATAAAAGAATGAAGGAGGTATCAGAGAAGATTCTAAGGAAGTGAGAACAAAAGGGCCTAAAAGACTGAATACAAAACACGGAATGTAGGTGGGGACAGAGAAGAATGAGGGGAGGAGAAGATATTAGTGGGAATTAATGAAAGGAAAATGACTTGCATCTCCCTGACATTTAGCTCGGCTGATTTGTACTAGCCACAGTCTCTATCTGGACAGTTTCTCCGTGAAATCTGGAATGTCTGTCATTTTTCTACAGGCAGAGTAACGAAAATGGCAAAGAATGATTTAAAATATTCTCAAAGATGCACTTGGACATACATGTGAGGTCAGATGTTGCAGACCTTGGTCTGTTATTAATAATGTTTTAGGAGAAACAGACATGCCATTTCTCACTGATTTCAGAATCTGGGAGGCTGAGAGAGATGGAGTATAAAACAAAACCTGTAAGCTGTCAGAAGAACTCACAGAAAAAAAGCTGACAGTGTCTTTTAAACAACAGTAAGATAACCTGAAGTCTGGCAGAGATTGTGAGAGCTCTTGATCATGTTGGGTATTTTAGGCTCTTAAATCATTTCTCTGGTTACGACTCATGGCCAGGTGTTAGATTTTACCATGACTTATAATGGCACCCATTTAAACTCATTCTGAACTGCTTCTTCCGGAGAACAGACTATCCCCACCTGTATGCCATGAGGGATTTAGGCACAACCATACTGAGAGACACCATATTAAAAACAGTGGTTTCTCTAATCGATAGCATTTAGTTTATAGAGGTGAATTATATCATGTGGAAATTGGAGAAAAAAAATTTTAGTGTCCATACTTGGTGGCACCAGATGGCTATTGTTTTTTTCCATGTTTAATTAACAACCTAAAATAGCCTGCATGATACTTTTCCTAGATGTGGAAGCAGTCCAATGCTTGGCTGAATTGCGCTGCCTTCCTGTTCCTGGTGGTCTGTTTTTAATAACGTGTACAATAATGTAATAGCGTCATGATTGAAAAGCCATCAGAGATTTGGGTGTCCTGGAACAAGACCAGGGTGGACTTAGCAAGCCCAGGCCCAGATGGGTTCAGGACACTGAAATGAATGCTCAAGCCTTTCTTGGCCAATCCATCCATGCCGAGGTGAGCAAATATGAGACTGACCATCCGGTTGCAGGGGCCTGGAGAAGATCACAAGTGTCTATAGCAATGGTTCTCAAACTTTGCTGCAGACTGGAGTCTCCTGCAGAGGTTCTACAGTCCTCCAAGGCCTGAGTTCTACTCTAGAAACCAGGATTTCTAAGGCTGGAACTAAGGCATCAGTAGTTTAAAATATCTCCCAGGTGGTTCTGATACATGGCTATAAAATAAGTTACGGTATAATAATGCTCATGGGACATGCAGATAGCTCAAGGAGTACTTCAAAGAGAAATAACAAAGACTTCTTTGGCAGGGAGTAAGGAGGGGATGGTAGGTGGAAGGTACAACCTGGGCAAAAACAGAAATAAGAAAGCAGGTAGTGGGCCAGTGTGAAGTTCCTGTTGCCTAGAGCATGGAAGCGTAGAGGAAGAGCAGGGGAGAATGTCAGGGAGCATCAGAATATGCTGGAAAGGGGCTTGGATGCCAGGCTCATACCATCTTAGTGGAAAACCGGTATCACTATTCATACATAGACGTTTAACCTTAGGAACCAGTACCATAAAAATAAAGTTGTTTCTTGTTAGATACCGTCACCTGCCAATGATTCTGTCTTTAACACCTTTAACTCTTCGCAAGAGGAGATTTGCAAGTGGTGTTAAAGCTGGAATAGCACTGAGCAGGGTGGTGGCAGTGAGGATGGAGGAGAGGGGCTGGGAGTGAGACAGCTCAGGGACAGACACACCCAGGCTTTGGCCAGTGGCCCTTGTTGACTCTGCCTGGGGTGATGGGCATTTCATCAGTGTTGCCCCAGAGAATGCAGAGTCTGCCGTGTGTCAGCTTGAATGCTGAGATACCTACAAGGGGTTGGCTGAGAAACATGGTAAAAATCACAACAGCAAATCTCTGAAAGCGCTTTCAGCTCTAATCATCCCCCCCCCTTTTTTTTTAATTTTTTAAAAAAATAAATGTATTTATTTATTTTTGGCTGTGTTGGGTCTTCGTTTCTGTGCGAGGGCTTTTCTCTCTAGTTGCGGCAAGCGGGGGCCACTCTTCATCGCGGTGCGCGGGCCTCTCACTGTCGCGGCCTCTCTTGTCGCGGAGCACAGGCTCCAGACGCGCAGGCTCAGTAATTGTGGCTCACAGGCCTAGTTGCTCCGCAGCATGTGGGCTCTTCCCAGACCAGGGCTTGAACCCGTGTCCCCTGCATTGGCAGGCAGATTCTCAACCACTGCGCCACCAGGGAAGCCCCATAATCATCCCCTTTTATTCTGCTTGCAGGAAAGGCAGCTCCCAATGGTTTGATAATTCCAGGAAGAATATATTTGTTCTCACTGTGAATGAACTGAACTGGTAACATGTAATTTAACTCAACATACTTGGATTTAGAGAGTGTCACTTTTAAAATGCAATATTGAGTAACATAAGAATTTGAAATGTCATGGAATTTGAAAACTGTACCGCATGGCTATTGTCTTATATGGGCACATTTTATTTTGGTGATGGTTGGATTAGGTTTGAAGCAATGGGAAAATTGTTGTGTCCCTATGTGCGTGTGTGTGTGTGAGATGGTCACGAAGCACTAGAGTAAATGAGAATTTTCCAAAGTAAAGTTTTGAAATTACTAGCCAAAGAAAGTAATGAAAGAAATAAGCCTTCAGTCATAGAACAAATATTATGACCCTATCTTTAAAGTCAGTGGCCAAGAGATAAGGAGATGTAATTCTCTCTAACCCTCTGGAGTTCTCTTAAGGACTCTGAGAGGTGTAATCGTGGCTGTATTTGGGTTACATGCTGCTTTGATTACGTAGACTATTAGTAAAATCCAATCCACAGCCTCCTACGATGACGTGACTAAGCTGTTTTGCTGATCGTAGATCTTACTTGGCAGGGTGACCTAGAATTATTAGTGGAAGCCGGTAGTACTGGAGACAAATACGCTTCTGCTCATTTCACTAACTCATCTGTCCCAGTGGCATCAACAGCACTTACCTTTACCTTTTTAATTGTCTTAACTGTCTTTCGTAGCTGCGTCCTCTTTAGAATAACAAATGAAGAGCTGCAGTCTCTACTTCTCCACTATTAACCACCCGTATTACCCTCAGCTACGATTCTACTTGTGTTGTGGTGATAGAAAAGCTCACACAAGCTGAAGATGAATAATGCCTACTGGTGACCAAATATCCTTTATGTACCAGGGTCTGTGCCGAGCATGTCACTTAAGTCGTGATATAGCTTAAAATTCACCATAACATTATTGCTGTTTAGTGTCGCTATGTTACAGATGAGGAAACCAAGGCTCAGAGAGGCTACAAGAGCAGCCAGGATTTGCGTAGCTAATAAATGATAGAGCAGGACTTCAAACTGAGGTGTGTTCACAAAGCCTGGTCTCTTCTGCTTCTCTCCACTGCCTCCAAATGGCTCTGCCTACTTGCTCGGATCCCCGAATGCCCTGAAGAATCACAGCAGGGATGGATTTGATAGTCTCTGAAGTAGAGCAGGAGGCATGGAGCTGCTGCCCCACTGAGCTGGCATTCACTACAGCTTGTGTATCACAGCCAAGAAAATCCATAACGGATCCACCAAAACATGTCATGACTCAACACAGTGAAAGTTTATTTCTTAATCACGTGATTGTCCAATTTGAGGGCAATTTGAGGCTGGTGGTGAGGTGGGAAGGGGACTTGGCTCCACGCATTCAGGGGCCGAGAGGGACTATGGCACTCTTGTCATCAATACATAGCTTCCAAGTTTGTCACTGTTGTCTCCATTGCACTCAGCCAGGAGCAGAGCAGGCTTAGAGGTGTGTACCTGGGAGACTTTTACGGACCAAGAGGCATACATGCCTTGCACTCTCATTTCATTGGCTAGCATTCAGTTGCATGGCTATCGCTAATTGCAAAGGAGGCTGTGAAATATAGTCAAGCCATGTTTGCAAGAAGAAGAGGAAATAGATTTTAGAGAGTATTCATACCAGGGAAGAAGAAGAACGCTCCCCAGTCAGGAATCCAAAGATTGAGGTTTCAGTCCTGATGAGCCATTGTAGAGCCACTTGATAAGTTTTTCATCTGAAAATCAGAATCACCGTCCCCTGCTGCTTTCTACTCCACAGGATAATTTAAGATCGAAATTAGAATTAAATAAGATATGTGGGCATGCTTTATAAGCAACTTCATAAGACTTAGCATGGGAGAGTAGACAAAGTTCTAGACTGGGACATGGAATCCAAGTTGATATTCTTTTTTCCACTACTCCGTGGCCGTGCAAGCATGACTCACTCATTTGAGGTCTCTGAGCTGGGAAGCCTTTTCTGTTAAGTTAGAAGGAAAAGCACTTACCTTACCTTCTTTATAGGGATCCAGAGCATGTACAAATCAGCAGCCTGTGCAAAAGTGTTTGAAAGTCATTAAATGTCAAATTTTTGTTTTTCATATCACTGGGGACTATTTTACTTGGAGAGTGCTTTCTGAACCCAGACTCCCTGCTTTATCCTCTCCTCCTGACTGAATGAAGTAGGACATTTATGCACAAAATAATATTTTTTTCAAAAAATTGAAATAGATGTCTCAGCACACACCATGAGTGGCCATAAACTTCTGAGGGAACAGCCCGAATCACCTCCGTGTTTGAAATTCCCATCATGCCCGGTGTGTACAGTCCCTGCCCAACTGATACTCACTGAATTACATCCAAGTTTCTTTCTTTTTATAAACAAGTCAAATGTAAATAGTGTGTCTTTTTTGTTTGTTTTTTATATATTGGAGTACAGTTGATTAACAATGTTGTGTTAGTTTCAGGTGTACAGCAAAGAGATTCAGTTTTACATATACATGTATCTATTCTTTTTCAAATTCTTTTCCCATTTAGGTGATTACAGAATATTGAGTAGAGTTCCCTGTGCTGTACAGTAGATCCTTGTTGGTTATCTATTTTGAATATAGTAGTGGGAATCTAAATTTAAAAAAGTAAAAAATTATACAAATGAACTTATTTATAAAACAGAAACAGACTCACAGACTTAGAAAACAAACTTATGGTTACCAAAGGGGAAAGGTGGTGGGTAGGGGGATAAATTGGGAGTTTGGGACTGATACATTCAAGTTTCTTATTTATTTATTTATTTATTTATGGCTGCATTGGGTCTTCATTGCTGTGTGCGGACTTCAGTTGCGGCGAGCGGGGGGCTACTCTTCGTTGTGGCATGCAGTCTTCTCATTGCGGTGGCTTCTCTTGTTGTGGAGCATGGGCTCTAGGTGCGTGGGCTTCAGTAGTTGTGGCATGCAGGCTCGGTAGTTGTGGCTCACAGGCTCAGTAGTTGTGGCACGCGGGCTCAGTAGTTGTGGCACACGGGCTCAGTAGCTGTGGCTCGCGGGCTCTAGAGCGCAGGCTCAGTAGTTGTGGCACACGGGCTTAGTTGCTCCGCGGCATGTGAGATCTTCCCGGACCAGGGCTCAAACCCATGTCCCCTGCATTGGCAGGCGGATTCTTAACCACTGTGCCACCAGGGAAGCCCCTGAAGTTTCAAATAGACTATCTGGCCAAAGACAAAGTGACCAAGGGGCCAGCACAGTAATAGTTAGTGACACTGGCAGTAATGTGAAGCTCTCCCCGCTGCCATTCTGTCTTTGAAGGGAGGGTTTATCCTGGCTGATCACATTCCAACTTTCTTATTTGCTAAGTCACTTCTCTGAATATGATAATAGTCACTTAAACAGACTCATGCTTTCTTTCTGCATTGAGTGGTTCCAGAATTAGAGTGATTCATTAAGTTATCTTCCTTTCCCTCTTTTATTTCTCTTGTAACTTCTTAATTCCAGCCAAGGCGCTGATTTCCTTCCAGGTTGCCTTCTGAGTCGAGTCTTGCAGAGGGATGATCGTCTGGTCTGCCTTCTCATTCACTTCTGGGCTCAGTCAGCTATGAACCGACAGGCAGAGCTTGCTCTGCTAATCGTGGCGTGGGATGATTCACTCTTCCATTTTTCTGGGTTGTTGCAGGTGAGGCTGCATCTGCTTTTTTCAAGCTTTAATAAGTAACAAGAGACAGTAGAGAAAATCAGGAAGGGACCGGCTGCCTTTAGTTCTAGAATGGTTGCCGAAGTGTAGCACCGAGGATCCAACTTAGGCTAATCTTGACTTTATCCACCCACGGAACAACTAGCAGCATGTCATTCTGTAAATGGCCCCTCCAAGAAAAGAGAAACTGCAAATAAAGCACTTGCAGAGAGGGAACTCTGTGCTTCTCAAACTTTCACGTGCACGGGAATCACCTGGGATTTTCTTACCATGAAGATCCTCATGCATTCGACCTGAAGTGGGACCAGGGGTCTGGCATTTCCAACAAGCTCCCCAGGGATGCTGCTGGGCCAGCTACCACACTTTGAGGAGGGGGAAGAGTTGTTGAGGAAGGGCCCATTCATACCAAGGCCTCATTCTTCATCCATATTTTCAGATGATGTAGTTTCTGTAATAAGGAGTAATATCCAGGCTGCACTTGCAGAAACGGATAAGAAATTGCAATCAGGAGGAAAGTGGGATCTTTTATGTCTTTTCAATCTACAGTATTTTACAGAGTTCCTCCTCTGGGTCATTGTGAATTTGCATAAGTTAGGCAGCTCCAATTCTAAGATTTCATTTACACTGACAATGAACAGGAAGGTAACAGCCCATTCCATCTGAGCGATGGGATGGGCGTCACTACCACTAATTACCCGGCAGAAGGTCTCCTTAACTATAAAAGCAGGGATGTATCAGGATCACAGGGAATTAAGGATCTGGGTTGGGCTCAGATGCTAACTTGCTAATGATTTTGCACAGTACATTGGGAGTTTTGGGATATCCAAAAATAAACGTTGTGAACATGACTTTACAAATATATTTGTATGCTTAAAAGAGGAGGTGGAACCAGATACCTGTACTTCTATTAATAACAGCCACATGCATGGTGCTTCCGAGCACTTTGCAAATATCAACTCATTTCATTCTGACAACAACCTTATGAAGTAGGTACTGTTATTGACTCTATAGATAAAGAAACTGAGTCACAGAAAGGTTAAGTACATTCTGCAAATCACCAGTGTTCAGGTTTTCAATCTGGGTAGGCTGGCTCTTATCATGCTTTTCCTGGGCTCACATACCGTGAGGACATGTGAATTCAAGTTCAGACTCTGCCATTTGCACTTGCCCTTGAATAAGCTCTCTAGTCTCTCTGTCCTCATGATGCCCTGGGAACCTCTCAGGACTGTTGAGAAGTTGAAATAAGACAATGCATGCTAAACGTTATAAATTATATACAACTGTACAGACAGATTCAAAGATTAGATGGATGCATTTGATTACTATTGTTATATTTTGAATAGTATTGTGTAAATAGCCAACTTATGTTTCTTTAGTCCCTATGTTTATATTTCTGCTGCTTCCTTGGAAGAACTAGTTTTGCCGGGACCCTTAAATGAAAAGCAACAACAACAAAAATATTTTTGGATTTGTTTTCTTAGGTTTTCTGAAAATAGACTATACTGTAGAGGCTAAAAACCAGTTGACGGCCTATCAGCTGATTTCATTCATTCCTATTTTGTGATATTATTCCCTGGAGGTACTTCTCTGAAGTGTTAGCCCATCTGGATTGAAATGATTTTCCAACGCCTCTTGCATTTACTTCTTCGTTTGGAAAGGTGTTTTGTGATGAAATCAATTTCACCCTAGAACTTTGCACTTCGATGTGGATCATGATTTTTTTGTTACCTTGTCTCATCCCAGCATGGTCATCATTCTTCAAAAACCCTCACTTTTCTTAAGTTTTAATGTTCCAGCTGCACACATTTTTCTCCCTCTGAATCTTAGCAGGAATTAATATAGGGATTCCCTCACCATTGTATTATTACATCCCCCCTCAGCCCAAGAATTCAGGGGACTTATGAAAATATGGAACTGTGAGAAGGAAGGATGATGGGGGTTTTGCTTGTGTTGCTGGGGCCAGGATTTCTATGTCTCTGGCTCCTGGATGCAGGGGATGGAAGTGCCTCCTAATTATTAAATTATGAAAATTGTAATTAGAGATGAATTTCCTTTTCTTTTTGTCAGAAATCCATGGAAGTATTTTATTTTATTTTTAAAATTTTTATTTTATGTTGGAGTATAGTTGATTAACAATGTTGTGTTAGTTTCAGGTGTACAGCAAAGTGATTCAGTTATACATATACATATATCTATTATTTTTCAAATTTTTTCCCATTTAGGTTATTACAGAATATTGAGTAGAGTTCCCTGTGCTATACAGTAGGTCCTTGTTGGTTATCTGTTTTAAATATAGTAGTATGTATATGTCAATCCCAAACTCCCAATTTATCCTTCCCCCACGAAAGCAAGTAAAGTTTAAACCAGAACTTGATTCTGTTTCATTCATTTTAGCCAGTCAGAATCTGTTTCCTTTTCGGCAACAGATCATGATAAGTCTTTCAGAGTAAATATTAGAGCTGGATACAGTTAACTCTCTTAAATAAATTAGCAAATTCAAACCAGAACAAAGATGCAGTGAGTTTTATGCATGCAAATAGGTAACATTTTAAAGCTGATTTAATAAAAGGAGAAGCGTCAGACAATTGCATCATCATTTTCTTTTAACTGTGGCTTCTAAGATAGGGTTCATTTAGGTTTCTGGAGTGGCTGGTATAAGCAACTCCAGTAGTTAATATGTGTGTGTCTTCCAGAACGTTGCTTGTCTTCTCCGCTATTGTTCTAGAGCAAACATTGATAGAAAAGGATGGTCTGTGAGGACCAGAGACTTCCAAGATATCTAGGTGTGTATTTCTGGTATCAAAATATGCAGACAATAGAGAGTGTGGTCAAAGAGGCAGACCTTGAGGTCAGAGAGTATGCAGCTCCATTTCTTAGCTGTGTGACCCTGAATAAGTCACTTATCTTGCTTAAGCGTCTGTTTCCTCATCCATACAAGGGAGATGATAGTAGTACCGACCTCAGGGCTTTGTGGTGTGTGACATATCATATATTTCTTAAAAAACAAAATTGTTAAGATGAGTTAATTTTGGAAAAGAATCTGAAAAAGAAATGAATATATGTATGTGTATAACTGAGTCACTTTGCTGTACACCTGAAACTAACAAAATATTGTAAATCAACTCTACTCCAAGAAAATTTAAAAAATGCTTCTTACTCGAGGGAGCCTATTCTTCTCTCCAAAAAAAAAAAAAGAAAGTTAATTTTGATATGAATTTATCTTTGACCTACCATTAATGCATGTGGGATCCTAATAGCTCCAATAAATCTTCTTAGACCTTTGAACAATTTCAAAAACATCCTGAATGGATTATGAGTGTCTTTCAAACAAGCCCATAGAAATGCTGACCCCAGAGCTGTGTGCATCTTTAATTGAAATCCCCTCACTATACACACACACACACACACACGTATATATTGGCCTTTGTTTAGGGGAAGGTCTTGTGCGAACAGCATATGAAATGTTATAGCTTCTACTGTGGAGCCAAAAGGGTAATTCCTCTCTGAAGACTACACTTACTACCCACAGAACTAGTATAAGTGCCTACACTTCATCCAAAGCACACTACTGTTTTCAGTTCATTTTGCTATTACATAGCTATTTAAAGTAAATTGGGAAAATACTAATAAATAAGAGGATGAAGAAATGACACTCAAAATCTCAATCTTCACCCCTAAATAGTGTTAATATTTTGGTGATTTTTATGACTTTAGGTGGTTTTTTGTTTTTATTTGTGATCATACTATACAGGCAATTTTATATCTTTCCTTTTATTTATATATATAAATACATTATTGCAAAGTTTTTATAACATAATTTTAATGGCTGTGTAACATCACCCTGAACGGATGTGTTGTTGATTACCTAGCCAACTTTGTAAACATTTATGCTTCCCCTGGTGATTGCTGTCATACACACTGCTGCCATGAATGTCTCTGTAAATACTGATGCTGTGGCATTTATGGCAGTGGTCACCCGAGCCCTGCAGGTGCCAAACCTGTGACAGTCGTTAGAGTTGGAACTTGTGAAGCCGAATCCGGCCCTTACACCCTGACGAATTGAATCTCAGAGACAGAGGTTTGGGTGAAGTAGAAAAGAATAGCTTTATTGCTTTGCCAGGAAAGGGGGGCCACAGGTGTGCCCCCTTTGAGGAGTGCCCTCAAACCTGTGTGTCCCAACTTGGAGTGGGTAGTGAGGAGTTTTATAGCAATGGTTCAAAGAGGAGGGTGTGGTCAGCTCGTGGACATTCTTCTGATTGGTTGATGGGGAGGTAAGCAGGCGTCAGCATCATCAACCTACTTGTTCCAACGGGTCTGGGGTCTACATGCCTGTGGGCAGCATAGTTTTAACTTCTCCCACCTGGTGGGGGTTTCAGTATCTGCAAAACAGCTCAAAGATATTGTGATGTGTATCCCTTGAGGGGGAACCAGGACCCTGCCCCAAGGCTGCACTGTTGTGTCTTGTCTTCTCCTCCCTTGTCTCTGCATCCCCTCCCTTCCCTGATCAGCAACTGTTTGAACCTGCCCTTTGGAACTCAGGGGAGGTCATGGAGGCTGAAGTCTATTCCCTACTAGTAATTATCTGAGGATCTTGTGGCTCCTCTGTGAAATGCTATTGTCCTTAACATATCTCCCCAGCATTCCCTTGGCTGTCCCAGCAAACAATCATACTCACCTCACCTTGAAAGAAATAAACATTTCCGGTCTTTTCATGAAAGTCTTCCTTTATCCATCTCTTGAATTAGATAATTAAGTCCTTTCTTCTAGCTATTAAAGTTAGCCTGTCCTATCTTTTTTTTTAATACATCACTATAGTCAATTAATTCATTACTGTTCTTAGACTCTCTGCCATGCCCTAATCATGCTCCACATTCTGGGATTTATGGGGTTTAATACAAGGAAAACATTCTTGTTTGCTAGGGCTGATTGTCATCTGATAGACATGGTACCAACATACCAATTGCTGAAATATTGAAATGCATTAGCACAGATTAATAGTTTCTGCCACTATGTCCCCTTAAAGGGCCCCCATTCACCCCTGAACTTCCTCCCACTCCCACTATGCCCTGGCAAGCCCAGCCCCCTCTCTGAAATTTCTCCGGCATCCAGCTCCTCAGGAGCTGGATGCTATACAGGAGGTCCCCTAATACGAACCTTCAAGTTGTGAACTTTCAAAGATGTGAACGTGAGTTCGCATGTCCAATCACGTAAGTTAGCTCACATGTCTGGTGTATATTGTCACGTGTGTGCATCCTCTGCAAGTGGTTGTGCTTTTGTGTACTTTACTGTACAGTGCTGTAGAGAGTACAGTATCTTTATTTCAAGCCCAGAACCTGTGCCATCAACCTCAGACGTGAGTGAAATTGCAGCTTGCCCTCTGTCTCCTACTGCTGACGATCTTCACCTCTACCATCTCCCACCCCCACTCCCTCCTCCAGTCAGTAACTCTTCTTCTTCTTTTTTTTTTTTTTTTTTTGCATGCCTGGTCCTTGTTTTCCAGCCCAATGCTCACTTCCTAATGAATACTTTTACTTTTTTTAAAATTTAATTTTATTTATTTATTTTTTATACAACAGGTTCTTATTAGTTCTCTATTTTATACATTTTAGTGTACATATGTTAATCCCAATCTCCCAATTCATCCCACCGCCCCACCCCAACTTTCCCCCTTTGATGTCCATACGTTTGTTCTCTACACCTGTGTCTCTATTTCTGCCCTGCAAACTGGTTCATCTGTACCATTTTTCTAGATTCCACATACATGAGTTAATATACGATATTTGTTTTTCTCTTTCTGACTTACTTACTGTTAGCAGTTGCCTTATGTATTGAGGTGCTCCTATGTTGGGTGCATATATATTTATAATTGTTATATCTTCTTCTTGGATTGATCCCTTGATCATTATGTAGTGTCTTTCCTTGTCTCTTGTAACATTCTTTATTTTAAAGTCTGTTTTATCTGATATGAGTATTGCTACTCCAGCTTTCTTTTGATTTCCATTTGCATGGAATATCTTTTTCCATCCCCTCACTTTCAGTCTGTATGTGCCCCTAGGTCTGAAGTGGTTCTCTTGTAGACAGCATATGTATGGGTCTCGTTTTTGTATCCATTCAGCGAGCCTGTGTCCTTTGGTTGGAGCATTTAATCCATTCACGTTTAAGGTAATTATCAATATGTATGTTCCTATTACCATTTTCTTAATTGTTATGAGTTTGTTTTTGTAGGTCCTTTTCTTCTCTTGTGTTTCCCATTTAGAGAAGTTCCTTTAGCATTTGTTGTAGAGCTGGTTTTGTGGTGCTGAATTCTCTTAGCTTTTGCTTGTCTGTAAAGCTTTTGATTTCTCCATCAAATCTCAATGAGATCCTTGCTGGGTAGAGTAATCCTGGTTGTAGGTTCTTCCCTTTCATCACTTTAAATATATCATGCCACTCCCTTTTGGCTTGTAGAGTTTCTGCTGAGAAATTAGCTGTTAACCTTATGGGAGTTCCCTTGTATGTTATTTGTCGTTTTTCCCTTGTTGCTTTCAATCATTTTTCTTTGTCTTTAATTTTTGTCAACTTGATTACTATGTGTCTCGGTGTGTTTCTCCCTGGGTTTATCCTGCCTGGGACTCTCTGTGCTTCCTGGACTTGGGTGGCTATTTCCTTTCCCATGTTAGGGAAGTTTTTGACTATAATCTCTTCAAATATTTTCTCAGGTCCTTTCTCTCTCTTCTCCTTCTCAGACCCCTATAAGGTGAATGTTATTATGTTTAATGTTGTCCCAGAAGTCTCTCAGGCTGTCTTCATTTCTTTTCATTCTTTTTTCTTTATTCTGTTCTGCAGCAGTGAATTCCACCATTCTGTTGTCCAGGTCACTTATCCGTTCTTCTGCCTCAGTTATTCTGCTCTTGATTCCTTCTAGTGTAGTTTTCATTTCAGTTATTGTATATCTCTGTTTGTTTGTTCTTTAATTCTTCTAGGTCTTTGCTAAACATTTCTTGCATCTCCTCGATCTTTGCCTCCATTCTTTTTCCGAGGTCCTGGATCATCTTCACTATCATTATTCTGAATTCTTTTTCTGGAAGGTTGCCTATCTCCTCTTCATTTAGTTGTTTTTCTGGGGTTTTATCTTGTTCCTTCATCTCGTATATAGTCCTCTGCCTTTTCATTTTGTCTATCTTTCTGTGAATGTGGTTTCTATTTCACAGGCTGCAGAACTAGTTCTTCTTGCTTCTCCAGTCAGTAATTCTTCTTGCCTGTTCACTCGGTGCCAGCCCTTGTATGCCAGCTGTTGTACTGCACTACTGTACCTTTCAAGGTACTGTACTATAGGATTAAAAATGTCTTCTCTATTTTTTGTGTTTGTTTGTTTCTGTATTATTTGTGTGAAAACTATTATAAAGCTATTACAGTACAGGACTCTATAGCCAATTGTGTTAGTTGCGTACCTAGGCTAACTTTGTTGGACTTACGACCAAATTGGACTTATGAGCATGCTCTCGGAATGGAACTCATTTGTATGTAGGGGATTTACTGTAGCTATGACATTGTTCACACTGATTGGTTTCTGTCTCTATCTTAAGATAAACAGACAGATGTGTGTGTGTGTGTGTGTGTGTGTGTGTGTGTGTGTTAATACCACCTTTTGCTTTATTGAAATTGGGATTTGAGTCTGTAACTATAAGTTTCTTGGAGAAAATCTACCTGCTCTGGTGGTAGTGATATCATTGATTCCTACCACTGCCTCATGCTTTTACTCAATCCTTTACTGGAAGCCTTTTCTCAGATTGATGGTGGGTGATGAGGCCAACTGGCATCTCCATTATTTTTAGGAAAGCCTGAAACTGGCCTTTCCTGTTGATATTTCCCTCATTTTGGATACCAAGTTGTTGAAGTCAAATAGAGAAGAAAGGAAGATGTGAGTGTGTGCATCTTTGTTACTCCAGGGGCCTTTCTAAGACTCAAGAAACAGAACAGTTAGGCAGAAGGGTAACTGGACTCTTGTTCTGGCTCTGCCATTCTGTCCCTTTTCCTCCCAAGGCATCAGGTGCAAGAGGACAGGGTAAACTGTGTTGTGCTGTGACCCCTCCAGGCACAGTGACATCAGTAAACAACCTCTTCCAAGCCATTTCCCCAGGCTTCCCCCTATTGGCAGCGGCTTTTGGCTTGATTGGGTTCTGTCTCTGACAAAGGGGCACATTTAATGGTTAGTCTTTATGAACCACAGTTAGGGTTAGGGATAGGGTTAGGGTTAGGGTTAAGGTTAGGGTTAGGGTTTAAGGTTAAGGTTAAGGTTAGGGTTGTGTTTTGCTTCTGTCCAAATAGGAATCTGTGGAACTCATTTTGCAGTTTGCTTGTTGACAGATCACTCTGATTATGTTTTTGCTCCCCACCCACTATTGTTCATTGTACCGTTTCTTCTTCTAGTAAACTTCTGCGTGTCTTTACGTCTACTTTTATCAAGAATTAGAATTTCATTAATTAAATACTGAAAAGTTTCATAAACTTTCCATTTAAAGTGATCACCCCTAAATTGTGTTTAACTGAAAAGTCTTGTGTATTAATTGTGCCTGGTGTTTTTGCTGATTAAGCAATTCTGTGCCAGCACTAATCAGAGCTGCCTTATGTCTTTCAGCACTGATGAAGTTTGGCAAAATAGAAAAGATTATGACTCTAAGTTAATTGCAACACTCAAGCCAGAAACCTGGGTTTGTCCTGGTCTCACTCCTCCCTGTCGTTCACTACTACATTTATTCAGTTGAAGCCCTGCCAGTTTCACCTCCTAAATCTTTCCTGGGTTCCACATTCTCCTCAAGTTTAGGCGCTTGTTATATCTTGCCTAGACTATCACTGTAGTCCTTGACTTGGTCTCCTTGCTGACAGATTGCCCTCTTAATTCAGCCAGGAGAATCCTTATGCTGAAAACCCATCAGCAATGCCCATCATGCACGGAATAAAGGCCCCACTAGTTAGCTGGGCATAGCAGTCTTTCTGTGTCTCTATTTTTTTCAACTTCATCACCTGCCCCTCTTCAATTTGAATTTAACACCAGAGGAATGCCAAGTGATGCATGGTCTTCTCTGTTCCTCACTTCCATGTTTTGGTCCATGACTTTGGCAAGAATATTTTGTTCACTTTCCGTATCCTAACTCACTGACCCTCAACCACACTTCAGCAGTTAGCTTGGCCTACTACCTCTTCCAGGAATTTTGGGGGAAATGTTTTCCCAGCACTGTTGAGAATTTCAATATTGTTCTATTGACAAGATCCATTCACGTGTATGCTCCGCACCACGACTCCACTAGCCCTAAGTGCTGTGAGGTCAGAGAGAGTTCTAACCTTGTTATCCTCAGACTCTAGTTAGTACCTAGTCTAGAAAAAATTGCCAGGACACCATGCTGTAACCAATGAAGTTGAAGTTTTCACGGAAAGAGGTATGTTTGGTTTGGTTCCCTAGAAGCAGACTCTGAGCTGAAGATTCCTGTGAAATTGATTGATTAGGAAGTGGTCCTAGGAAAAGCTGGTGGGGGAGTGGGAAAGTGAGAAAAAGAGTTGAAAGGAAGGAGGCCAGGTGAGGTTGTGCTATTGAGAGAGTCCCACAGAGGGTAACTGTGGCTCAGTTCTGCAGCGGGTTCTGGAAACAGTCAGGGCCCCACCAGCAGTGAGGCAGAGGGGTGTTGATACACCCACTGTGCCAGCATTGGCTCAGGGCTGCCTCTCCCCAAAATATAAACTCCCAGTCACTCAGCTGCCCATGTAGATAGGTCAATGGGGCTCAACATTTAGCATGTGTCAGAAGAACCTAGGGGACTTATTAAAATACAGTTTGTGGCACTATTTCACCTTTTTATGGCTGAGTAATATTCCACTGTATATATGTGCCACATCTTCTTTATCCATTCATCTGTTGATGGATACTTAGGTTGCTTCCATGTCCTGGCTATTGTAAATAGTGCTGCAGTGAACATTGGGGTGAATGTGTCTTTTTGAATTATGGTTTTCTCCCAGTATATGACCAGTAGTGGGATTGCTGGATCATATGGTAGTTCTATTTTTAGTTTTTTGAGGAACCTCCATACTGTTCTCCATAATGATTGTATCAATTTACATTCCCACCAACAGTGTAGGAGGGTTCCCTTTTCTCCACACCTTCTCCAGCATTTATTGTTTGTAGATTTTTTGATGATGGCCATTCTGACCAGTGTGAGGTGATACCTCATTGTAGTTTTAATTTGCATTTCTCTAGTAATTAGCAACGATGAGTATCTTTCCATGTGTTTTTTGGCCATCTGTATGTCTTCTTTGGAGAAATGTCTATTTAGGTCTTCTGTCTATTTTTTGATTTGGTTGTTTGTTTGTTCGATATTGAGCTGCATGAGCTGCTTGTAAATTTTGGAGATTAATCCCTTGTCGGTTGCTTCGTTTGCAAATATTTTCTCCCATTCTGAAGGTTGTCTTTTTGTCTTATTTATGGTTTCCTTTGCTGTGTAAAAGCTTTTAAATTTCATTAGGTCCCATCTGTTTATTTTTGTTTTTATTTTCCTTAATCTAGGAGGTGGATCCAAAAAGATATTGCTGCAATTTATGTCAGAGAGTGTTCTGCCTATGTTTTCCTCCAAGAGTTTTATAGTGTCTGGCCTTACATTTAGCAACCCCACTCCTAGAGTTTCTGATTCAGCAGGTTTGGGTGGGATCCACCTTTGCATTTCTTTTTTTATTTTTATTTTTCATTTAGTCAGATTTTTTTTTAACATCTTTATTGGAGTATAATTGCTTTACAATGGTGTGTTAGTTTCTGCTTTATAACAAAGTGAATCAGTTATACATATACATATGTTCCCATATCTGTCCCCCTTGCATCTCCCTCCCTCCCACCCTCCCTATCCCACCCCTCTAGGTGGTCACAAAGCACCGAGCTGATCTCCCTGTGCTATGCGGCTGCTTCCCACTAGCTATCTGTTTTACGTTTGGTAGTGTATATATGTCCATGCCACTCTCTCACCCTGTCACATCTTACCCTTCCCCCTCCCCATATCCTCAAGTCCATTCTCTAGTAGGTCTGTGTCTTTATTCCCGTCTTGCCACTAGGTTCTTCATGACCTTTTTTTTTTTTTCCCCTTAGATTCCATATATATGTGTTAGCATACTCTATTTGTTTTTCTCTTTCTGACTTACTTCACTCTGTATGACAGACTCTAACTCCATCCACCTCGCTACAAATACCTCCATTTCGTTTACGAGTTCCCCCGTGATGTCGCTGCTGCTTGTCTGTGGATCACACTTTGAGGAGCACTAATTTAAGTTTACAGCAACCCCAGGGTCATCCTACAGTAAATGTATGAGTGCAGGCTCTTGGGAGTGAAACACACCAGAAGCGTTCATCAAGGGATCCACAGAGACAAGGGTAGAGCATCTCCAGCACCTGCTTCTGGGGGTGAGCTCTGACTAATGTCCAAGAGGATTTGAGCTCTTGAGAGCAGGGAGCTGCTGGCCCCATTTATGATCCAAGTAACTCAGGTCCCAATTTGCAGGACTGACTCAGCTGAGCATCCAAATTCAAACCAAACTTCACTTTGCCGTGATTGAAAATCACACTTACTAAACTATTTCTTTTTACCATCTTTGGTCATCTTTTATCCTTTCTCATTCAGTTCTGCTAAAAATATTTCCTGGAGGCACCATTGCTTTGTCTTATTGACATGTTTTTCTTCCCAGTTGAACCTTTGTGTGTTCTTTTATTATAATTGACCAAAATTTCAAAATGTTGTTATTAGAAAAAGGTAGAGTTCAGTCCTGATAAGTATAGAAAAGAGAGTTGAGACAATAAATCATAAAAATATGTACAGTGAAAGAAATAAATAACCAGATACCCAAATTGCTAAATGAGCAAGAAAGAACCTAGAGTAAAAAAAAGTGGTTGATTTGCCAGACATTCTTTGGAAATAGGGAGGAATTTTTTGGCAATTGTGGGAATTATGGTCAAACCTTAAGGTATGTTTTTATTTTACTAAGAGAGTTTCCATTGCCGTTTCCTCCTGGTTGATTGAAAGAGTTCATGGAGCTCCCAGAGTCACCTAATGTTCTCAAGAGAAGCTCATGTACTGGGAAACCTGTTTAACTTGGTGCTTTGAAATAAATATGAGAGAGCCAAGTGTTTCGTGTCATAATTAAATCTGACATCATGCTGGAATGCTTGCAAAGGTAATAAATCATTCAAAAATCATGAAACGGTCCCTTCATTATACTTGATGTTGGTGTTCAGTAATTTAAATCAAGTTCACAGAAACATACTGAGAACCTACTCAGTGTAAAACTTATTCTGTCATGCCTAGAGTGTGGCCACATCTTTATGGACCAGAAGGGAGGGAAGGGAGGGGGAATGCCCATGGAGAAAAGGAACTTTGTCCTTAGGACGCTTCTTATGGGACTTCCTTGGTGGTGCAGTGGTTAAGAATCTGCCTGCCAATTCAGGGGACCACGGGTTCGAGCCCTGGTCCAGGAAGATCCCACATGCCGCGGGGCAACTAAGCCCGTGTGCCACAACTACTGAGCCTGCGTGCCTAGAGCCTGTGCTCCGCAACAAGAGAAGCCACCACAATGAGAAGCCCGTGCACCGCAATGAGGAGTAGCCCCTGCTTGCTGCAACTAGAGAAAGCCTGCTCACAGCAATGAAGACCCAACACAGCCAAAAATAAATAAATAAATAAATAAATAAATAAATAAATAAACAAATAAATAAACGATTAAAAAAGAAGACACATGATGTGGATCCTAAATCTAGTCTATGTGTGGAAATTTGAAAGACTACAGAGAGAAGCCTTCAAGGAAGTGTATGAGGAAAATCTGACAACAAATACCTCAGTCATGGTGGAGAAGGAAAGGGCTGGAAAACATCCAGCCCATCTTCAAATTCGTGAAAGTTTATGACAAGAGGGTAAGTTGTTCAGCCAAGACAGAAGTACATGTCAAAGAAAGTATCTGATAAGTTCAGTTAAATGATGAAATAAGTGGTTTATCTTGTCCCAATTAGATTACTTTACAACTGATCCAATATTTCATCCATGGGCGAAAACAAATGAAGTTCCTTATATCAGGTAGGAGGGAGGGGGGAGTGAGTACCAACTGGCATTCTATCAGGGTAGTTATTGGGTGATTGTCTGCTGAGTCTGAGAGGAAGTTAACCAATTCTGAGTCTTACCATGAGAGAGGAATTGAGCTAAGAAAAATGTTCAGGTAGGTATGCATGTATGCATAATTTCACATACTACTGGACAGATATGGACTCAACCCCATAGGTCATAGTAAACCACATTTTTGAATGATACATGATAATGATAAATATTTACTTTATGAAAATATCATCTCAAAACTAACTATTTTAGGGCAAAGAGTTTGCTTTGAGGGAGTGTGAGACTCTGTCTTGGGATCATATGCTCTTCTACTAAAACAGACCCAATTTAAAAAAAAACGAACAACAAAAAAAGAATTTATCTAATCACAAAAGGGTTGGTGGGATTTTAAGGGTTTACTTGAGAGGAAGTATATGAACACTTATTGTATTCCTTCTACAAGCCTTTATACCTATTATCTCAACCAATCCTCCTGACTATTTAGCAGTAAATATTGCTAATTTTTTAAATAAAAATTTAAAAATTGAATGATTTTAGACATACACAAAGTTATAAAGATAGAACAGAGAGTTTCTGTGTGCCATCACCCATTTCCCCTGTTGTTCACATCTTATGTTAGTTTGGTTTGTTTGTCCCAGTTACAAATATTGGTGCACTGCCCTCAACCACACTCCAGACATTTTTCGGATGCCGCCTGTTTTCGACTACTGTGCTTTTCTTTTCCAGAGTCCAATCCAGGATCCAGATTATCTTCTGCTTTCCTGCCACCGTCTCTTCTGGTCTGTGATGATATTTCAGGCCTCCCTTCTGTTTCATGACCTTGACAGTTTTGAGGATCACTGATGAGCTATTTCATAGGGTGGAAATTGCTACACCAATAGAAATATATCGACTGCAACGTTTTCATCAAAGATAGGAATTTCAGCTGAAAAGAGGTTTCACTATTGTAGAAAGGAAATTGAAAGTCCCCAGTCCCAAACAGAGGAGTTAACCAGAGTTAACATCCGCTAAATTTTTCTCATATAACCTTACAGAACTTTGCTATGGATGTAATAGTCTACATCTGACCTTTTAAAACAGTGCATGCAGCTAGGACTTCCCTGGCAGTCCAGTGGTTAAGACTCTGTGCTTCCACTGCAGGGGGTGCAGGTTTGATTCCTGGTCGGGGAACTAAGATCCTGCATGGTGTGGCCACTAAATAAATAAATAAATAGATAGATAGATAGATAAACAATAAAATAAAATAGTGCAGCAATATACAAATATTGAATCATTATATTTTATCCCTGAAGCTAATATAATGTTATATGTTAATTATACTTCAATTAAAAAATTGTAAAAATGGAAAAGAAAAGAGGTATCATTAATAACTTTTGCCAGCAACAACATTTAAAACTAAGAATGAACAGTTTTGTAGCAATGCCTGGGCTCCTTGAATTCTGGGAATTCTCCCTCTGTGATTTTTTTCACTGCTAGTAAAGGCTCCCTTCCAACAAAAAGAAAAAAGCCTCGGTTTAGACAGGCGTACCCAATCCCATGGCCTTTCAGCCCCTGGGAGATTTGCTGAGGGTGCTAGCCTTCTAAGTGACTTCTTAAGGATCTCTAACACTTGTATTCACTAACTTAACGTAGTGCATTATTAGGTTTATTAAGGGTTCTAATTCTATATTCTGCTGAAATGCCTGGTGTCAAGAAAAGCTCCATATATTCTATACGATTAGGTTTGGCTGCAAGTAAAAAGACCTGAAAAAAAATTGGCCTGCAAATACAGAGACTTGAAGAAGGAAAATGTTTATTCTCTTCTCACCTAGGAACAATGCATAGTAGGCAACCCAGACCTGGAATAGAAGCTACAGAAATTACTTAATTAGGGACTTCAGCTCCTTCTGGCTCACCGTTCTGTCATCCCCAGAGTGTGGCCATATCCTCAGGATCCAGAGGGCAGGTAAAACTCTGGTCATCACCTCCACATTCCATGTAATAGGATGGAGCAAGAAGAGGGTGTGTCTTCTCTCTTATAAGAAGATTTTCTGGAAGTACAGAATGATGTAGCCTCTTTATAGCCCCTTAACCAAAACCTAGTCACATGGGCACTCCCCAGCACAAAGGAGCCTGGGGTGTATGATTTTCATGGTGGGGCTCTTGTGTCTGGCAAAAGGGAATATCTCTCACCAAAGATGAAGATGAGACTGGAAACTGGGGGATAAATAGTGGTCGCTACCACACTTGGCAACTCTATTCAACCCCTCATGCACATATAGACACAGATGATTGGTTTACTAACAGTTCTCAGTGCGCCATCCATGTTGGGTCTTTGGACTCAACATTGTTTTGGACCTCTCATTATTTTTTGCATAAACAGTGTTTTGGACCTGTAATTTTCCAATAACTAGATGATGGGAACATATCTGGGTTGCAGTTAAATCCTAAAGGAAATGTATTTGCTGTCTTTGTAGTGTGTCCTCAGAATGCGAGGTGGCTTTCCTTCTCCTGCAAAAAGGAGCTCTGGCAGGAGAACTGGGGAGCCTTGCTCCAGAGCACATGCTCTTCCAAGAAGTAGCAAGTAAGGCGGTTCTGACAGATCCAGTGTTGGTTACTCAACAGAATGGTTAGGTATGCGCCTAGAGCGGTTAGTAGGACAGGATCAGGCAGTTTGGGGGACCATGGTGTTACCTTAAAAGTTAACGGGGTGAAGGACTTAAGCAGAAGCGTGACAGGATTACTTGTGCAACGACAAGGTTGTTGTTCTTGCCAGAAACTTAGTTTTTGTGGAATATGTCGTGATGGTAGAATGAACATTTCAGTTTCCATAATTTCCTATGTCGCTTTGTAGGAATGGGTCCCCAGGATGACTGGGAGCAGATATTAGGGACATTTTCCAAGAATCTGAGTTTTTGTTTTTTAAAAATTTTTATTGGAGTATAGTTGATTAAAAAATGTTGTGTTAGTTTCAGGTGTACAGCAAAGTGATTCAGTTATACATATACATGTATCTATGCTTTTTCAAATTCTTTTCCCATTTAGGTTGTTACATAATATTGAGCAGAGTTCCCTATGCTATAGAGTAGGTCCTTATTAGTTATCTATTGATATTTTATATATAATAGTATGTATATGTTAATCACAACCTCCAAGTTTATCTCTCCCCCGCCCCCAGTAACCATAAGTTTGTTTCCTACATCTGTGACTCTTACCTCTCTTTTGTTAAGTTTACAGACTACTGCTGGGACGTTTCTGATCAAGTGGTATGGAGCCCTTTTGTTGTTTCTTTGTTTTGCTTTTTTGTTGTTTGTTTTTACTACTACTTGGAAAACACAGCAAAGCAAATAAACCTCCCTAAACTATTCTAGTCAGCAGTGAATGTTGTTCATTTCAACGTGTGATATTCCGGTTCTTTATTAATGCATATAGGCTGCAAATTTTTGCAGGATAACATGCTGGAATACCTTCCAAAGTCTCTTTTTAGACCATGGAGTCTTTAGTAGGAGAGAAGGGTTCAGTAGTTCTCGTCTGGCAGCTGAAAATCCTGGGGAGCCATGGATTACTTTATAAGGGTCTTCAAATCCACACGCTTATCAAACATCGTCTGTAGATTGAACAACTTAGTATGTTGCACACACGTTCAACCATTGGGTAAACATACAAATATGCTATTCATTGAGATTAATACATGCAAATGAATTCACAAGCCCCACTGAATTTAGAGTAGCTTGTTGCCATTAGTTATTTCTTTCAGTCAATGAATATTAAATAACTCCAACGGTTTTATGGGCCACAGATGCGCTGCTGTTCCAAAGGGGTTCTTGTGCTTATAAAGGTGAGAACAAAAATGCGATGAGGAAAGGAGTGCAGAGTCATTGCTGTTTCCACCCTGTCATACTTCAGCCCACGCTGGTCACATGTGCCCAGGACACCTCTTTTGCCTTTGATTTTCCCATTTAGATCCTTTCATTAAGAGGCAGCAGATTGCTCACATTGTTGGGTGATCCTTCTTTCACAGGTGGATTAACTTTAACTGGCTTAGATAAATCCAGAAAATGAAAGATTTGATTATCAAAGCAAAAATATTATCTAAATATACCATTACTTGTAAAATACGGAGATGGTGATTTTTACCTTTTTGCCCCACGGTGACCCCAAGAGTACTATGGCTGAACCCCAACCTTTGCTACTTACTTGAAATGTAGTCTTAAGATTTACTCTCTTAGTACAGTCTGTCCTATTTGAAGAGAGCAAACCAATAACTTGGAAAATAAAAGGCGTTTCCTATTTGTCATTCTAAAGAAAAAACTATCTCACACTTCATTACTTTTCTTTCTCCAGAGTTGACTCTTACTTGAAATCATATGGTTGCTGGTGAAAGATGATTTCCTGGATTTTCCATAAGCAGGATGTGTTAAAAGATACCCCTTCCCAGCCAATTATTTTAGTTTAGTTTGTTTTAGTTTGGTTTGGTTCAGTCCTGTTACTTAGGGGTGGAAACTGGCCCCCAGGTGAAAGATAAAGCTCTCCTGTTCCACTACAGTAAATTCCAACTTTAAGCACATTTTTAAAAAACATCTTTATTGGAGTATAATTGCTTTACAATGGTGTGTTAGTTTCTGCTGTACAACAAAGTGCATCAGCTATACGTATACATATATCCCCATATCCCCTCCCTCTTGTGTCTCCCTTCCACCCTCCCTATCCCACCCCTCTAGGTGGTCACAAATCACCAAGCTGATCTCCCTGTGCTATGCGGCTGCCTCCCACTAGCTATCTATTTTACATTTGGTAGTGTATATATGCCCATGCCACTCTCTCACTTCGTCCCTGCTTACCCTTCTCCCTCCCCGTGTCCTCAAGTCCATTCTCTACGTCTGCGTCTTTATTCCTGTCCTGCCCCTAGGTTCTTCAGAACCTTTTATTTTTTTTAGATTCCATATATATCTGTTAGCATACGGTGTTTGTTTTTCTCTTTCTGACTTACTTCACTCTGTATGACAGACTATGTCCATCCACGTCACTACAAATAACTCAATTTCATTTCTTTTTATGGCTGAGTAATATTCCAGTATATATATGTGCCATATCTTCTTTATCCATTCATCTGTCGATGGACACTTAGGTTGCTTCCATGTCCTGGCTATTGTAAATAGTGCTGCAATGAACATTGTGGTACATGACTCTTTTTGAATTATGGTTTTCTCAGGGTATATGCCCAGTAGTGGGATTGCTGGATCATATGGTAGTTCTATTTTTAGTTTTTTAAGGAACCTCCATACTGTTCTCCATAGTGGCTGTATCAATTTACATTCCCACCAACAGTGCAGGAGGGTTCCCTTTTCTCCACACCCTCTCCAGCAGGTATTGTTTCTAGATTTTTTGATAATGGCCATTCTGACCAGGGTGAGGTGATGCCTCATTGTAGTTTTTGTTTTTTCTTTTTCTTAGTTTTATTTTTGTAAGAGTTTGTAGAGGATTGGTTTTAGTTCTTCTTTAAACTTTTGGTAAAATTCACCAGTGACATTATCTGGGCTTGACCTTTTCTTTATAGGAAAAAAAAAATTATTTTAACATCTTTATTGGAGTATAATTGCTTTACAATGGTGTGTTAATTTCTGCTTTATAACGAACTGAATCAGCTATACATATACATAGATCCCCATATCTCTTCCCTCTTGCATCTCCCTCCCTCCCACCCTCCCTATCCCACCCCTCTAGGTGGTCACAAAGCACCGAGCTGATCTCCCTGTGCTATATGCAGCTGCTTCCCACTAGCTATCTATTTCACATTTGGTAGTGTATATATGTCCATGCCACTCTCTCACTTCGTCCCAGCTTACCCTTCCCCCTCCCCGTGTCCTCAAGTCCATTCTCTAGTAGGTCTGCATCTTTATTCCCATCCTGCCCCTAGGTTCTTCAGAACCATTGTTTTTCTTTTGAGATTCCATATATATCTGTTAGCATATGGTATTTGTTTTTCTCTTTCTGACTTACTTCACTCTGTATGACAGACTCTAGGTCCATCCACCTCAGTACAAATAACTCAATTTCATTTCTTTTTATGGCTGAGTAATATTCCATTGTATATATGTGCCACATCTTCTTCATCCATTCATCTGTTGGTGAACACTTAGGTTGCTTCCATGTCCTGGCTATTGTAAATAGAGCTGCAATGAATATTGTGGTACATGACTCTTTTTGAATTTTGGTTTTCTCAGGGTCTATGCCCAGTAGTGGGATTGCTGAGTCGTATGGCAGTTCTATTTTTAGTTTCATTGTAGTTTTGATTTGTAATTCTTTAATGATTAGTGATGTTAAGCATCCTTTCATGTGTTGGTTGGCAATCTGTATATCTTCCTTGGAGAAATGTCTATTTAGATCTTCTGCCCATTTTTGGATTGGGTTGTTTGTTTATTTGATATTGAGCTGCATGAGCTGCTTGTATATTTTGGAGATTAATCCTTTGTCAGTTGCTTTGTTTGCAAATATTTTCTCCCATTCTGAGGGTTGTCTTTTCGACTTGTTTATGGTTTCCTTTGTGTGCAAAAGCTTTTAAGTTTCATTAGGTCCCATTTATTTATTTTTGTTTTTATTTCCATTTCTCTAGGAGGTGGGTCAAAAATGATCTTGCTGTGATTTATGTCATAGAGTGTTCTGCCTATATTTTCCTCTAAGAGTTTTATAGTGTCTGACCTTACATTTAGGTCTTTAATCCATTTTGAGTTTATTTTTGTGTATGGTGTTAGGGAGTGTTCTAATTTCATTCTTTTACATGTAGCTGTCCAGTTTTCCCAGCACCACTTATTGAAGAGGGAGTCTTTTCTCCATTGTATAATTTTGCCTCCTTTATCAAAGATAAGGTGACCATATGTGCGTGGGTTTATCTCTGGGTTTTCTATCCTGTTCCATTGATCTATAATTCTGTTTTTGTGCCAATACCATACTGTCTTGATTACTGTAGCTTTGTAGTATAGTCTGAAGTCAGGGATTCTGATTCCTCCAGGTCCGTTTTTCTTTCTCAAGATTGCTTTGGCTATTCGGGGTCTTTTGTGTTTCCATACAAATTGTGAAATTTTTTGTTCTACTTCTGTGAAAAATACCATTGGTAGTTTGATAGGGATTGCACTGAATCTGTAGATTGCTTTGGGTAATATAGTCATTTTCACAATATTGATTCTTCCAATCCAAGGATGTGGTATATCTCTCCACCTCTTTCTGTCATCTTTAATTTCTTTCATCAGTGTCTTATACTTTTCTGCATACAGCTCTTTTGTCTCCTTAGGTATGCTTATTCCTAGGTATTTTTATTCTTTTTGTTGCAGTGATAAATGGGAATGTTTCCTTAATTTCTCTTTCAGATTTTTCATCATTAGTGTATAGGAATGCAAGAGATTTCTGTGAATTAATTTTGCATCCTGCTACTTTACCAAATTCATGGATTAGCTCTGGTAGTTTTCTAGTAGCATCTTTAGGATTCTCTATGTATAGTATCATGTCATGTGTAAACAGTGACAGTTTTACTTCTTCTTTTAAGATTTGGAATCCTTTTATTTCTTTTTCTTCTCTGATTTCTGTTGCTAGACCTCCAAAACTATGTTGAATAACAGTGGTGAGAGTGGGCAGCCTTGTCTTGTTCCTGATCTTAGTGGAAATGGTTTCAGCTTTTCACCATTGAGAATGATGTTGGCTGTGGGTTTGTCATATATGGCCTTTATTATGTTGAGGTAAGTTCCCTCTGTGCCTGCTTTCTGGAGAGTTTTTATCATAAATTCGTGTTGAATTTTGTCAAAAGCTTTTTCTGCATCTATTGAGATTATCCTATGATTTTTCTCCTTCAGTTTGTTAATATTGTATATCACATTGATTGTTTTGCGTATATTGAAGAATCGTTGCATTCCTGGGATAAACCCCACTTGATCATAGTGTATGATCTTTTTAATGTGCTATTGGATTCTGTTTGCTAGTATTTTGTTGAGGATGTTTGCATCCATATTCATCAGTGATATTGGCCTGTAGTTTTTTTTTTGTGTGACCTCTTTGTCTGGTTTTGGTGTCAGGTTGATGGTGGCCTCGTAGAATGAGTTGGGGGGTGTTCCTCCCTCTACTATATCTTGGTAGAGATTGAGAAGGAAAGGTGTTAGCTCTTCTCTAAATGTTTGATAGAATTCACCTGTGAAGCCGTCTGGTCCTGGGCTTTTGTTTGTTGGAAGATTTTTAATCACAGTTTCAATTTCAGTGCTTGTGATTGGTCTGTTTATATTTTCTGTTTCTTCCTGGTTCAGTCTCAGAAGGTTGTGCTTTTCTAAGAATTTGTCCATTTCTTCCAGGTTGTCCATTTTATTGGCATAGAGTTGCTTGTAGTAATCTCTCATGACCCTTTGTATTTCTGCAGTGTCAGTTGTTACTTTCTTTTTCATTTCTAATTCTGTAGATTTGAGTCTTCACCCTTTTTTTCTTGATGAGTCTGGCTAATGGTTTATCAATTTTGTTTATCTTTTCAAAGAACGAGCTTTTAGTTTTATTGATCTTTGCTATCATTTTCTTCATTTCTTTTTCATTTATTTCTGAACTGGTCTTTATGATTTCTTTCCTTCTGCTAACTTTGGAGTTTTTTTGTTCTTCTTTCTCTGATTGTTTTAAGTGTAAGGTTAAGTTGTTTATTTGAGATGTTTCTTGTTTCTTGAGGTAGGATTGTATTGCTTTAAACTTCCCTTTTAGACTGCATCCCATAGGTTTTGGGTCGTCCTGTTTTCATTGTCATTTGTTTCTATGTATTTTTTGATTTCCTGTTTGATTTCTTCAGTGATCTCTTGGTTATTTAGTAGTGGATTGTTGAGCCTCCATGTGCTCGTATTTTTTACATTTTTTTTCCTGTAATTGATATCTAGTCTCATAGCATTGTGGTCAGTAAAGATACTTGATATGATTTCAATTTTCTTAAATTTAACAGTGCTTGTTTTGTGACCCAAGATATGATCTATCCTGGAGAATGTTCCATGAGCACTTGAGAAGAAAGTGTATTCTGTTGTTTTTGGATGGAATGTCCCATAAATATCACTTAAGTCCATATTGTTTAATGTATCATTTAAAGCTTGTGTTTCCTTATTTATTTTCATTTTGGTTGATCTGTCCATTGGTGGAAGTGGGGTGTTAAAGTTCCCTACTATTATTGTGTTACTGTTGATTTCCCGTTTTATGGCTGTTAGCATTTGCCTTTTGTATTGAGGTGCTCCTATGTTGGGTGCATAAATATTTACAATTGTTATATCTTCTTCTTGGATTGGTCCCTTGATCATTATGTAGTGTCATTCTTTGTCTCTTGTAATAGTCTTTATTTTAAAGTCTATTTTGTCTGATATGAGAATTGCTACTCCAGCTTTCTTTTGATTTCCATTTCCATGAAATATCTTTTTCCGTCCCCTCACTTTCAGTCTGTAAGTGTCCCTAGGTCTGAAGTGGTTCTCTTGCAGACAGCCTATATACAGGTCTTATTTTTTGTATCCATTCAGCCAGTCTATGTCTTTTGGTTGGAGCATTTAATCCATTTACATTTAAGGTAATTATTGATTCCTATTACCATTTTCTTAATTGTCTTGGGTTTGTTATTGTAGGTCTTTTCCTTCTGTTGTGTTTCCTACCTAGAGAAGTTCCTTTAGCATTTGTTGTAAAGCTGGTTTGGTGGTGCTGAATTCTCTTAGCTTTTGCCTGTCTGAAAAGGTTTTAATATCTCCATCGAATTTCAGTGAGATCCTGCTGGGTAGAATAATCTTGGTTGTAGGTTTTTCCCTTTCATCACTTTAAATATATCCTGCCACTCCCTTCTGGCTTGCAGAGTTTCTGCTGAAAGATCAGCTGTTAACCTTATGGGGATTCCCTTGTATGTTATTTGTTGCTTTCCCCTTGCTGCTTTTAATATTTTTTCTTTGTATTTAATTTTTGAATAGTCTGATTAATATGTGTCTTGGCATGTTTCTCCTTGGACTTATTCTGTATGAGACTCTCTGTGCTTCCTGGACTTGATTGACTATTTCTTTTCCCATATTAGGGACGTTTTCGACTATAATCTCTTCAAATATTTTCTCAGTCTCTT
The DNA here is from genome assembly GCF_009873245.2 of Balaenoptera musculus. Taxonomy (NCBI): domain Eukaryota; kingdom Metazoa; phylum Chordata; class Mammalia; order Artiodactyla; family Balaenopteridae; genus Balaenoptera; species Balaenoptera musculus. Next base: position 542,519 of record NC_045788.1, on the reverse strand, counting down.
TGTTTTTCTCTTCTTCTTATGGGACCCCTATAATTCAAATGTTGGTGTGTTTAATGTTGTCCCAGAGTTCTCTGAGACTGTCCTCAATTCTTTTCATTCTTTTTTCTTTATTCTGCTCTGTTGTAATTATTTCCACTATTTTATCTTCCAGGTCACTTATCCGTTCTTCTGCCTCAGTTATTCTGCTATTGATTCTTTCTAGAGAATTTTTAATTTCACTCATTGTTTGTTTGCTCTTCAGTTCTCCTAGGTTCTTGTTAAACGTTTCTTGTGTTTTCTCCATTCTATTTCCAAAATTTTGGACCATGTTTACTATCATTACTCTGAATTCTTTTTCAGGTAGCCTGCCTATTTCCTCTTCATTTGTTTGGCCTGGTGGGTTTTTACCTTGCTCCTTCATCTGCTGCATATTTCTCTGTCTTTTCATTTTGCTTAACTTACTGTGTTTGGGGTGTCCTTTTTGCAGGCTGCAGCTTCATAGTTCCCATTGTTTTTGGTGTCTGCCTCCAGTGGGTAAGGTTGGTTCAGTGGGTTGTGTAGGCTTCCTGGTGGAGGGGACTGGTGCCTGTGTTCTGGTGGATGAGGCTGGATGTTGTCTTTCTGGTGGGCAGGACCGTGTCCGGTGGTGTGTTTTGGTGTGTCTGTGAACTTAGTGTGATTTTAGACAGCCTCTCTGCTAATGGGTGGAGTTGTGTTCCTGTCTTGCTAGTTGTTTGGCATGGGGTGTCCAGCACTGTAGCTTGCTGGTCATTGTGTGGAGCTGGATCTTAGCGTTGAGATGGAGATCTCTGGGAGAACTCTTGCTGATTGATATTATGTATGGCCAGGAGGTCTCTGGTGGTCCAATGTCCTGAACTCAGCTCTCCCTCCTCAGAGGCTCAGGCCTGACACCCGGCCAGAGCACCAAGACCCTGTCAGCCACATGGCCAGGTACGTGGGGAGTTTTGTGCCTTTTGGGAAGCCTGAGGTCTTCTGCCATCATTCAGTAGGTGTTCTGTAGGAGTTGTTCCACATGTGGATGTATTTCTGATGTATTTGTGGGGAGGAAGGTGATCTCCATGTCTTACTCCTCCACCATCTTGAACATCCCTAAGCACATTTTTTTTAAGCTTAATAAATGCTCTTTACCCTCTCTACACCCTGCTTAGCTTTCTCTTTGTAAATTGCTTAAGTTAATATCCCTGACCCTCTCTGTGCCTGAGTTTGCTCTCAGTTTAGAGCCTCATCCTCATCATTTCTCTCCTTTGCCCCATTCATTTTTATCCTGCATGTGCTGTTCATTGCTTTCATCACAGGAGAAGTGAGGGTGGCTTAGAGAATGATGGGCATTTCCTGGAGTATGCTCAGCTCCAAGGAGAAGTTATTTCATCACTTTTACTTTCAGCAATTAGAGACAGGAAGCAGTCTCCTAGAATGTGGAGACACAGTGTGTTACTCAAAATAACTCAAGGGATTTGATTTTGAGGCCCATCCCCTCCTTCCTACTTGCTAGAAGCGCACAGTGGATGATACAGGGAATTTTCATTCTGTTATTATCCTAAAGACTTGAAGTCTTGTTTCTTCTTTCTGAGCTTTTTTTTTTTTGGCCCTGTGGCATATGTGGGATCTTAGTTCCTTGAACAGGGATCAAACCCACGCCCCCCTGCATTGGAAACATGGAGTCTTAGCCACTGGACCGCCAGGGAAGTCCCTGAGCTTTGAGTTTTTAACCTATAAAATGGAGCTCATGTTTTTCCCAGGTTGTTTGGGTCATGAAATATCACACGTGCTATAAAAATATCAGGAATTATTACTGCATCAAAGATTTTATGAGAAAGCTGAAGGCAAAGGACATTTATTTTATTTTTTTGAGTGTTTTTTTTTAAATTTTTATTTTATATTGGACTATAGTTGATTTACAATGTTGTGCTAGCTGCAGGTGTACAGTGAAGTGATTCAGTTATACATATACATATATCTATTCTTTTTCAAATTCTTTTCCCATTTAGGTTATTACAGAATATTGAGCAGTGTTCCTTGTGCTATACAGTATGTCCTTGTTGTTTATCTGTTTTATATATAGTAGTGTGTGTATGTTAATCCCAAACTCCCAATTTATCTCTCCCCCTCCACCTTTCCCCCTGGTAACTATAAGTTTGTTTTCTAGTCTGTGAGTCTGTTTCTGTTTTGTAAATAAATTCATTTTTTTTTTTTTTAGATTCCACATATAAGCAATATCATATGGTATTTGTCTTTCTCTGTCTGACTTACTTCACTTAGTATGATAATCTCTAGGTCCATCCATGTTGCTGAAGTGGCATTATTTTGTTCTTTTTTATGGCTGAGTAATATTACATTGTATATACATACCATGTCTTATTTACCCACTCCTCTGTTGATGGACACTGAGGTTGCATACATGTCTTGGCTATTGTGAATAGTGCTGCAGTGAACATTGGGGTGCATGTATTCTTTCAAACCATGGTTTTCTCCAGATATATGCCCAAGAGTCGGATTTCTGGATCATACGGTAGCTCTATTTTTAGTTTTTTTAAAATTAGTTTCTTTATTGTAGAAGGAGATCATGAGTCCGGGTATGGATTCCCAGCCATAGTAGCCAACTATATGACCTTGGGCAAGTTATTTGACCTCTGTGTATCTCAGTTTCCCTGAGCATGAAATAGAGATAATCATAGTAACTACCTCATTAGGTTAGGAGAGTGGAAAGCAACAATCCACATAAAGAGTTCAGGGTGGTATTTGGAGAATAGCAAGCTGCACTTGAGGTGAGGTGAGGATGCTGGGTGGGAGGTGGGCTAGTTACTCACTGTCCAAAAGGTCCACTCACCCAGGCTCATAGCACTTGGGATTCCAATTCTAGCCTCAGCATCTGTCGGTGTTGCCATGTGAAACAAACCTTAGCGATCACTCCTGAATTGTCCAAACAAAGGTGTGTTGTGGTGGTTAGCCATCATTTCTGCACATATGTCAAATCAAAAAAATAAAAAATCAAAGTGTTCATAGGTTGCTTTCATGTTTTTCCTAGAAGTCATAACTTTAAAAAAAAAACCAAAAAAAGAATGTGAATTGTCTAAAACTGAGGTTACGCTGTCTTTTACTTCTCTTAGGCTAAGGTTTTCATTTCAAGCAGTAACTGCAGTGCTGTGTCTTTAGACGTACCTGTGTGAGATGAAAGCCCATCTACATGGAAGGGGGATTGTGGAATTTGTAGATGGGGAGAAAAACTTGGCACCAGATTTGAGCCACAGTACAATGACAGTCTCCTTCTGTTAAGGTTTTTCTCAGCTGCCTGGGGTGGTTTTGAGGGGCAGTCTTAGGAAATGGGGCAGCTCCATGGGGTGGGGTGGATACTCAGACCTACTAGTGAGTGCTTGCCTGTTCCATACCTGATTCCAGGCTGTAACACGGCAGGGAGAAGAACCCAGTGGTCCTGGTCCCCTGGTGTGGGGTGGGTGGGAGCAGCGCCCTCAGTCTTTCTTCCTGGTTTGCGTCTCTCTGGCTGCTCTTCCTTCTATGGTGTCATAGGCCCTGTGAGGTCTCGGCCACCATCTCCCTGAGAATGTCCCCATCCCTGTTTCAGTCCTTGGATAGCATCCTTCTCAACCTTCTTAGTGAAGAGTCACCAGGTCTGACACCTGGGTGTCAGCCTAGACCAAGTTCTACCCATCGTCCCTCCTGACTATTTATAGGAGACCATGTGCTTAAATACAATTTAAAATGGATTCAGAGTAGTTTAATATGGGCTCTTGTGTTGATGCCCCATGACTTGACTTGAAATAATTGGAAACATCCTGGGATTTCCCAAGCAGAAAGGACAAGAATCCTCCTCTCGTCATTTTCTAGTTTGGATGTATATTTTCTGTGTCCTGTAGTACGATGCCTTCCCTATGGAGTGCTTTCCCACCTGATTTCAGATATAAAGGTGGATGAACTCTGCTAGTGCCAAAGGCATTTTCTAAACACAGCCACGTGACTTGGTGAGTGACACTCACTCTTCTCCACTGAATTCCTTGTTCCTGGGTTGTACACCACATCAGAAAGCTAAACAGGCTGCAGGAGACCCAGTCTCAACCCCTGGTCTTCTGTAGATGGTACATAACAAGTAATAATAAATAACAAAGAAACAAATAGATCTGCTGTTGAGGGGGTTCTGAACTAAGTCAACTCCATGATTTGAGAGAAGTCATGTAAACCACTTGAATGTTTAGAGCAAGCATACTCTGCATTTTACAGGAGAGGTTAGATTGAGTTAGTTTTTGAATTAATGGTGCAGCACCATCAGAAATGTGGCTATGACGTTTACCATATCCCAAAGTTAATTGATGGAGATTTTTCTGAAGTCTGTGTGACGTTAAATATCTCCAATTCAACAGGTTAATTATGCACATTTGGTCAATATATGTTGTCATGCTCTCACAGGACAAAAGCAAACACATGTACTGATGAATGAAAAATATTAAGATGAAATTAAATGGACCAAAATAAAATGTAAGCTCTTGACTAATGTAGCTAAATCAAAAAAAGAAAAGTAAAATATTATGCAAATTACAGCACTTGGCTTCTATTTCTGTTTTCTCATAAAAAAAGAATGAAGGATGATCTTTAAAATTTCCAAATGAATGGTATATTTTAAAACAAGTTTTCTTAAAGAATAAAAACATGCTATCAGTTACCTCAGAAATTATTGCTGTTAAAATCCAAGTTCATTGCGGAAGCAGCGCCCACGTTCTTTCTTACCCATCATACCTCGCACAGAGTTTGACCTTCAGTAAATGTATATAATAAACATTTTTAGTTAACTAGGTGGATTTATAAATGCGTACCAGACCTCACAACCTGGAAGTCCCACAAGTACTTCAAACTGAGCATTTATAAAAATGAACTCAAATTTGCTCCTTTCTTATCTGCTCCTTCCATATTTTCTTTCTCAGTGAAGAGTCACCAGGTTTGACCTGAGTGTCAACATGGACTGAGTCCTACTAATTGGCCCTCCTGACTATTTCTCAAATAGCATGTGCTTAAATAGAATTTAAATGGGTTCAAAGTAGTTTTATATTGGCTATTGTGTTGATGTTCCATGACTTGACTTGAAATAACTGGAAGCACCCTGAGGTACCACAAGCAGAAAGGACAAGAATCCTTCTCTTTAATGGTGTTTTGTGTATGTTTTCTGTGTACTGTAGGAGAATGTCTTATGTACAGAGTTCTTCCTGATTTCTATTGCATTTATGTAATAGGTTGGTAGATACCATTCAGGTAGAAACTTGTGTCATTTTCTTAAAATAAATGGAGACTTTCAGGTATAGCCTGGAAACAAAGCCAGAGATTCTAACAGTCAGGTCTGCAATGTGATACCATGATCAGTAACTTGCAGCTGACAGACTGGCGGGGCTATGAGTCTGGCTGGGTCTTTGCAGTGGCTCTGGGTACCACATCCCCCTTCTTTCAGCATTTACCACCTTCAGCCAGATACACAATCTTCCAACTACCCACCGCCTTCCTGGCGCTCCAGAGAGAGAGATGGTCAGAAAAGCAGCTAGTGGCATGGAAACAGTTAATCCTCAACTTCTTTGTTTGCCCAGAATATTCCAAGCTGTGTGAAGAAGCGCCAGTGAGGGTTGTTTCCATTTTTGCCAAACAGAAATGAAACTGGAGGTTTGATAATGATAAGGATAAAAATAAAGTTAAATGGAATATTTTTCCTTACCTTGCTGAATATATATGCATATATATTATATGTACATACCTACAGGTACTGAGATTGACAATTAATAATTATATACAAAGCATACAGGAAAGTTATTTTAATTTTTCTGCATTTAAATTCAAAAATATAATTTATATTTTAAAAAATAGAGTGATATAAAATGCTTTCATGGTTGTTTCTTAGGAAAGGCTAAGCTCTTACTCTTAAGTGTTCCCCTTCTTATTTTCATGGTGAACATGTCACTTTTAGGAAATAATGGTAGTGACAGGCTAGGCAAAATGTAGCAACCCTATGTCAGTCCTTGGTCTGCTTCATTTCCAAATTGTACACTGCTGTGAACAGTGGGCTAGAAGCGTGGTTTTGGAAGGTGGCGGTCTAGGCTTCATTGTAGGCACTGCCCTAGATTCACGTGTAGAATGGAAATGTTTGCCACTCAGAATCACGGTATAAAGTAGGAGCTGGGTAAGGTGTCGGAGTAGACTAGGAATGACACTAGTCTAGGGGTCAGGGAGCATGGATTCCCATTCTTGCTCCATCACTGATTGGTCATGAGAAAAATGTATATTTTTCTTATCTCCCCCTTATAAACAAAGTGAAAACTAGAATTCCTCTTCCGTAAATATTTGGGTGGACTTTCTGTTGACAACATGTCTGCTGGCCTATAACAAGTCCAAATAGATTTGATGAGAAAAGATTTTAATGAATATGGGATAACACTGGGTTCTTGGCCTTGGGTAGCCAAAATCTGGACAACTAGAACCATTCATTGGCATATTCATTCAGTCATCAAACATCTAAACAGGAAGGCACAAAGTCCTCAAGGATGGACATTCTGTGGTATTGTAGGTTTCTGTAGGAGAGATGATGGCAGGTGGTGACCTTGGTGCGATCACAACAGCCAGCGTGACTTTTCTAATGAATAAATCAGACCATCTTGCTTCTCTGTGTAAAATCCTCCAATGGCTTTTTATCATGCTTAAAATAAACCCCAGCCCCTTCCATGTTCTGTGAGGACCTCCGTGGTCTGGCCTCTCCTGACCTCCCTAAACCTCTCACTACCACCCTTCCCCTGACCACTTAATGGGCTTCTCACTCTTCCTCAAAGAAGCTGAGGGTGTCTCAGGGTCTTAGCACATGCTGTTCCTTCTGCCTGGAACACTATTCCCCCCACCAGCTTCATAAATCATTTCTCTGCTCAAAAGTTACCTCCTTGGAGAGGCTTCTACCAACTCTTCTATCTGAAATAGCACCCCAGAACACGCCTTTTATTCTGCTTTATTATTTTATGGAAGAAATGTCAAATAAGCTTAAATAGCCCATTTTTTTAAATTGAGAAAGGGATGCACAGAGCTTTAGTATTAACTGAAATTGATGGCGGAACCTTAGGTTGTTTCCATAGGAATCTGAATCTCCTGGTTCTTGCCATTTCAATTTTTTTTTTTCTTATATGGGTCCAATGGTATCAATAAATTGTGGCTATTGTCCCAAAGTTTCAAGAACTTTCCCAGTGAAAATATTCATGGAGAAAAAAATGACATGCATAAATGCTCTTTTTGAAGTTTCTATGTTTAGGAATCCTGTTAAGTTGCATTTTGAAATGTATGTCTTCTTAATTTAGGGATAGACTATGTCTTTATTTCTCAAATAAATAAAAAGAAGTTCTGATGGGAATTTCTCCTGGACGAGGTCTAATGCCGTGGGCAGAGGTTGTAAATTTCCTGGTGGGTCTGGGACGTAGGATTTTACATTTTATCCGTTTGCTGGAAGGTTATCCCAGAATGTCACACACACATAAGGTACTTCTGTAGTTTCCTTAAGCCTCTCTCACCCCAACTCACAAAAGTGCAGTTTCTACTCCACAGCTCAGAGCTGTTCAAACAATTGACCTTTTACACCTTCAAAGCGAATGCCTGCCAAAAGCCTATGGGTAATATGCAAACATTCTTTGGGCTTTGCATTTGGTAGAGGAAACTATAGCTGGCTTCTCCCTCTTGGTCTCCAAGAACTTTTATTTCATTGTGATCAAAAGAATCAAAGTATGCTCCAACCCAGAGAGAGAACCTATTTTTGCATATCTCAAAACACAGATTTCCAACTATTTCAGACAAGTATCCTAATCTAGAAAGATGACTTTATCTTTCCTATTTCATTATTAATCATCAAGTTTTCTTTTAGAAGCTAAAACCCAGAGGTAACATTGGACAGATAAGAGAAAATCTGTTCTTTTGTTCTCTCAAAAATGTGTTTTTGTCACTTACATGCTACACAAGACAATTTAAATACTGTGGTCTAGATCAGGCTTTTAAAAAAATAGCTTTTAAGGGAGTGAGAAAGAAGTAGGGAAAGATTGGAAGGTGAGGTAGTAATATATAGTTTCTGTTCTCATTGGCATTTACTTGTTTTTTTTATTGTTCTTTTGTGTTTATGGAAGTTCTTTTCGACAGGTAATCTGAGATCACAGTAAATTGTGTTAACAAACATAATTATAGGTGTTGATTTTATGGTTAAAAACATGTAATATTGAATACGTAGTTATAACAGGGAAAGCAATTTGAAAACGAAGGCTGAATTAAATGTACTTACGAGAACACGGTAGCACGTGAAATCTCTCTTCCTCACAATCTAATAGGCAAGAATAGATGTAAACCGCATCAATGCCACTCAGCAAGGGATGATATTCCATAATGTTGATGAACCCAAGATTATGAATTGGCAGATATGGGTCAAAATCCAGGCTGTGCCACTGACTCAAGCAAGCTTTTCTGAGCTTTCATTCCTTCATCTATGACAGGGAAGACAGTGGTTCCCACCTCTCTGGGTAGCTCTGAGGGTGGGATAGGATGATGCAATGTGTATAGAACATCTGGTCCAAAGTAAGGGCTAAATAACTATCAGCCACCACAGTTATAATCATCATTGTCACCACTATATTATCATTAATGTCAATCACCGTCTGATACTAGAGTAGAAGCCAGATGGCTGACGAACCTGGTATAAACAAAAGTATTTCTGAAATGGGCAAAGGCTCTTGAAAATGTAAACAAAAGGATTCATTTAATAAACCAGTCAGTGCAATGTGTTTACCAGAGTTAGCAGTTAACCACACCCATTTTACACCGTAGCCAAGTTATACAGTTAATACCGAATCCCTTCTCACTCGGGACTTGGCAAAAGTTTTGTAACCACTCCTTCCTCTTTGTTCAACCCATTTATTTTACATTCATTTTGTTGTTCTCACATGCTACCTAGAATTTAGGTCCCTCTGGACATTACCTGTATCCAGGTATCACCACCTTTCCCTCGCAGACTCTAAATGCATTCTCTTTCTCCTTTGCTCCCCTCCCAGTGCATACACACATATCACCTGCAGAAGAGAACTTCTTTGGTGGCTCTCTCGTCACCTGGTTTACTGCATGACTAAATTTCCTTTTGCTTTTTTTCCTGGTGGTGAGGAAGAGCTATTTATTTTCCCCCAGGAAGTCCTGCCCTTGAGATGGGAAAATACGCTTCCTGGCCGAGTGCCTCTGGAAAGAGAGTCCCCAGCCTGGAGAAAAAGCAGACACCCCCTTTGGTGGTGGCATTGTTCACTCTAAAGCACCCCTGGGCCCGTGCACTGCCCCCACTCAGGACGCTTACACCGGGGGCATCGTTACCCCAGTGGGGTGGGTCTCCCCTTCCACTGCAGTTGCATGTGGTGTCCGCCCACAGAATGTCAGCACCAAAAGCTTGCTGTTTTTCCTCCTTCTACATCAATTATCTCCTATTTCCCTTTTCCGTTGTGTTTACCCCAAACAATGCAAAATCTGAGATTTCCTAATTGACACCCTGTGTTTCTTTACACAGGCGTTCTGCAGCATGTACGAAGAGCGGCACACTAGAACAATTCTGGCTGCATTTTTTTTTTCTATACCAGTTAAACCTGGGCAGCTCAGTTCGGGAGATCTTTTATATTCTAGTCATGCTTAGTTCCTAGGCAGGCTGAGGAGGCAGCTGCACCTTTGGGAAATGGGAGGAGCTTCGGAAAGGTCAGGACCTGGGAAAGGGAAACTGAGGAGGCTCTGAGGCTTCCCTTGGCCCATCCGGGAAGCGGACAGCAGTTCAGGCCACACCTACAATAGGGGCATGGCAGACACTGGCTTGACACCGGGTGGCATTAACATCACAGCCATCTCGTCTGTTGGGTAAGTTGCAGCACAGACCGCAGCTGGAGCCTCTAACCGCTGGCAAAGCCAGATTTGAGCACTTGCAGCACCTCCGTTCCTGGGGGACCCAGCAGAAGCTCTAGCAAGATCTAGAAACATGAAGAAGGGGCGTGACAGGAGTATTCCGGGGGTTGGATCCCCAAGGAGCAGGGAGGTTCCCGGCAGGGCTTCTCCCCAGGGTTTGTAGAATGCAGATCAGGAATGAAAGCGCAGCCATTTTCAAAGGTCTGGTCCAGCGTGGACGGGCTGTGGCTATGTGGGCTCATGGGTGCCGGAGGTCTCTGCCTGTTGAAGCAGTGAATGCATTCCAGACTACACTCATAAAGTCCTGCCTGCTCCAAGGCGGTTGCTTCTACCACCCTGCCCAGGCCAGTGGTCATCAGTTCTTCTGGGCCAAGAGAGAAGCCGCTCAGGTTTCCATTTTGTATCCTGCTGCTTATCTTACAGAGTTGGGATGCTCACTTTTCCTAAAATACCTGCAACAGAATTTCTGGGGAACAAACCTCTGTTCTTACCTTATGACACTTCACCAGACACATCTTGGTGCCGGCTCTTTGGGCTGTTTTCTGAGTGTCAGGCACGGTGAAGTCTGACAGAGGCTGATCCACTGCCCACATGGCTTATTCCTCTCAGTATTTTCTCAGGATCCTTCTAGCTGAAGCGCCTGCCGTGGCCTTGTCCCATTTCTGCTGGCGAATCAGCCAACTTAGACAGTTTGCCTAAGTTATTCAGAGGGATCGTGGCTGGATGAACAATTCCCTTGGGAGCTCCCCCAAAACCTTTTAAAAAATAAAGTTGGGAAAGTTCCAGCCCTCTCTGTGAAGGCTTTGCATTTTCTGATAGTGGCCAAGGAACCAAAGGTGAGAGCAGATTGCTTGGAACTGGTCAGTGGAGCTGGTTCCCAGGGCATCAAGTCAGAGAATCATTCTACGTGCCATTTACAAGACCGGGCAGTGTCAGGAATTGGGTGAGTTAGTAGGAAAATCTTGATGGTGTCCTGGCCTTGAGCATGATGTGTGCTGCATCCGTGTTGACAGTTTTCTATCTCTTTTCTGACAATTTCCAGTCCTTTGCTCCAGCTTTCTTACTGACTTACTATAAACATATTTAGTTCAGAATGAACTTGATATCATGTGGAATTCAGAACTCTGATTTTCCCTGTCAGTAGCTCTCCATTCCCCACACTGGAATATTTACAGTGGCTCAAATGTACTCTTTTGCCTTCTTGACTTTGCTGTGTGTGTGTGTGTGTGTGTATGTGTGTGTGTGTGTGTGTGTGTGTGTGTGTATGTGTGCGCTTCCTAAAATGGTTCCTCTCCTGAGTCTCTGCTTGTCAAAGGGCTTCTCATCTTACTAGCCTGTGTCCATGGACAAATCATTAAGCTTCTCTGAACCTTAGTTGCTTTATCTGTAGAAGGAAGATAAGCAATTTACAGTGGTGAGGATGGGCTTGGTAATGCTGCATTAATAAATGATCCCCAGATCTCAGTGGCTTAGAAGGACAAAAGTTGGGGAATTCCATGGCGGTCCAGTGGTTAGGACTCTGAGCTTTCACTGCTGGGGGCGCAGGTTCAATCCCTGGTCAGGGAACTAAGATCCCACAAGCCACGTGGTACAGCAAAAAAATAAATAAATAAGAAGGACAAAAGTTTATTTCTCATTCATGCTATGTGTCCAGTATGTATCAGTGACAGGATCTGCTTTTCCCAGTTACTTATTGACCCAGGAAGATGGAGGAGGGGATTAAAAGGGTCCTTAATTCTCACCGAAGTTCTGCTCAGAATTCATTCACCAAAGTGATCACGTGGGCACAACTAACTGCAAAGAAGGTGGGGAGGTGTAGCCCTCCCCTTCCCTCAAGGAGTGCTGACGATTTTCTGAAGCACTTTGATGACAGCACCCCCTCCATCAAGGCACCTGGTAAACCCTAGAATATCATACAGCTGTCAGGCGGAGTCACTATACTTTCTCTTTGCAAGGGCCAGCATCAATCTGGAGATAAGAGAGAGACAGAGCACACACACACACACACACACACACACACACACACACAGATTGAGAGAGAGAGAGAGAGAGAGAGAGAGAGAAAGAAGTAGCTAGCGTGAATTCTACTCCAGTTCAAATACTACCTTAACCAGTTACTAACTCTGTGATCTTGGGCAAATTAACGTCTCTGGGCATCAATTTCTTCACCTGGAAAATGGGGACAGCAATTGTAAATTCCTCCAGAGGTGATTATGCATGTTAAATGTTAGCGATTGTGAAATTATCAGATGGAGTACCTGATGCCATATATGTATTTGCTTATTAAATGGAATACAACTGGCTTTTTTCTTTTAATATGAAGATGTGGTAGATTTTATATATATATACATATATATATTTCTGTGTGTATGTTTGTGCATATATGTGTGTGTATTCATCTTGTTTTTAAAAATAGCTACATACTATTCTGTTTTTTGGCCATATCTTAATTGCCATTCAATTGATTAAAACTTCCTGTAGTACAATTCAAGAAGACCATGGTTTCGTGCGTCTCCATTCATTGACCTGTTTCCTGCCTTACCCTCCTCAGATGTAGGGTCTAAAGACTGTGTCTAATGCCATTCGGTGGGGAAGTATGTCCAGATCTACTGATAATTTAGCCCAGTCTCTCTGTTATGACATCTTTATCTGGTGGCAAACATTCTCTTATGCTTGTATTGCCAAAACTTCCCCCAGATAGAAAGTACCATGTTCTTGGGTTTGGCCCCAAATGGTCACTTTCCCATTAATGGACTCAGCTGTGGTATAGGAGGCACACAGACTCTACCCCTTGCCCTCACCAGGTGAACGCCACGCTTGACCCCTTCGCTGTTCCCTGCAAAGCTTGGACCCGATCTGGGTGCGATAACATTTGCTGAATGATGTAGCTGTGACTTCTTAGTGCTCCCTGTTCCTTAGGGTCACTTCACCTGCTTCTTTTAATTTTCAATTCGAAGGCCAATCTCATTATCCTGTTTCCATTTCACTCATGCATAGCCTTTTTCTCTCCTGCATCCCGCATCTCCCCAACTTATATTTCTTCTTTTACGTGCTTTATAGCTTCTCCTGTATACACCAATATCATAACCAAAAGTAAATCTTTTAGCTCAGAAAAAAAGGACCAGCTGTACATCCCAGGCAACTGAGCTTTCACTTGTTGAGCTTTCAGGGGAGAAGCCTCTGGAAATGGGACTCTATACCCAAGAGGTTTATTAAGAAGTGCCTTTGGGCTCAACATTTGTGGACGAGATGGGCTGGGCTGGAGAGAGGAAGAAGTTTAACTGTGATGCAGGCCCTGCAGCAGCCTCAGCCAGCCCCATAGCTGCTCAGATTGGGCTGCCGTGGCCAGGACTTTCTCTCCTGCATTGGTCAGTCATTGGATGTAGGCTCTTCCTGGAAGGCAAAGTCACTCTGCCATGGACACAGTCCCCAAAGGGGATCCTGTCCATCAGCATCCCAGTAGCTGGGACAAGCCCTCCGTTGCAGGGCCGTGTGGGTGGCACATCACAGGGTCCACTGCAGAGCAGGACAGGACATTGGGAACCAGAGTCCAATCCCTTCCTCTTACATAAGCTCAGAGAGAAGAGGACATTCCCTGCCCTCTCCTGCCATCCTACCTGTGTGGGTGACAGCGGGGTTAAAGGTCTTACTGTGGTTTGCTTTCCTTTCATTATCTTTTAAGGTTTTCGTACAGTCCTTACTTGTTTCTGCTTTTGCGGTCCTTGCCATAATCTTTTCAGAATACTTTCTTTTTGTTGCTATGACAATCCGTGCATCTTCTCTATTATAATTGCTCTCAATATGGTCTCAGCACCCCTTTTCCTCTAGTTCTGAGGGGATAAGATGAGTCCAAACATGAGCTTGTTTAATAAAATTCGGGCTACTCTGTGTGACACCCTTTCCCTTTTCTTTGAAGAAGTTGCTTTTGGAGTGGGTGTTCCCCCTGCCTTTCTTCTGTCATCCCACAGATCATCTCCATCCTTCCCACTCAACATTGCCTGGCAGCAAGGGCGACGGGAATAGCACGGAGCATGGGAACCCACAGAAGAGCTGCAGCCTTCTCCCCCTTGTATACTTGCGAGCTGAGCTGCTAACAAGTGACAGAATTGATGCATTTGAATTTCATCTTCTTTCATTTCCTCTGCCTTCCCTCTGGTGCTGGTGATAATAAGGGGTGGAAAATGACCTGGGACCCAGGAGGTAGATGAAAGCGAGAACCGGGGTTGAGAGAATCCAGAGTTTGACTAATCAAACATTAGCCCTTGGCTCCTCTACCCTCCTGCAGGTGTATCACCTTGTGGCCACGGGGCAGAGCCTCCAAACAAGGAGACATTCCCAAAGCGGTCTCGGGAAGGGTGCCTGTCAGGGTGTTAACACTGTAGAGACACCTCATTGAAGCTTCCATCCTGGTCATCGCAGAAAGAGGCTCAGGTACCCCAGGTCACCTGGGAAGACATAACATGGAAGTTTTGTGATAGATTAAGAGGAAAGAGGTCTTTAAAAATATGTCCACAAACAGATACCCAGGCACTGCCCTTCTCAGGTCAGCAGATAAGAGTAGTTCTCCCCTGCAGAGGATAACAGACATACGTTTTATTTTTATTTATTTTATTTTATTTTTTTATTGAAGTATCGTTGACTTACAATGTTGTGTTAATTACTGCTGTATAGCAAAGTGATTCAGTTATACATATATATATACACATATATACGTTCTTTTTATATATATATTGTTTTCCGTTATGATTTATCACAAGATATTGAATATAGTTCTCTGTGCTATACAGTAGGACCTTGTTGTTTATCCATTCTCTACATAATAGTTTGCATCTGCTAATCCCAAACTCCCACTCCATCCCTCCCCCATCCCCCTCCCACTTGGCAACCAAGAGTCTGTTCTCTATGTCCATGATTCTATTTCTGTTTTGTAGATAAGTTCATTTGTGTCATATTTTAGATTCCCCATATAAGTGATATCATATGGTATTTGTCTTGGTCTGACTTACTTCACTTAGTATGATAATCTCTAGGTCCATCCATGTTGCTGAAAATGGCATTATTTCATTCTTTTTGACCCTGAGTAGTATTCCATTGTATATATGTACCACATCTTCTTTATCCATTCATCTGTTGACGGACACTTAGGTTGTTTCCACAGACATACATTTTAAATAAAGGACCACAGAAGGAAGGGTGCTTGCTGCTTTATTGTGCTGGGGGAAAAGTCAAGTCTCATCAGGGAATATCTGCCAGCATCAGCAGAGAATAATGACCTTTTCCAAACCACCCCAATCATCACTGCTTAGAGTAGGCTTTTCAATCACTCTCTCCTACTTCTGCCTACAGAAAGGCAAGCACAGCCCCTGACGTATATAATTGCTGATCTGCTGGAACAGATCTACCTGGATCCCCAAAGAGATAAGAGTCTACTACGTGGATACTAGAAGAGTCAGCTCTTCCTGTGGTCCAGGCCTCGGTTTCCCCATCACGGGATGAGTGCCATCTCTTTCTGCAGCTGGAGAGAGCTCGGTGTGTCAGTCCTGCCAAGGTTGCCTCGATTCCGGGGAATTCCCTGCCGCTGAGCACAAAGAGGCCTCGTAGACTCAGAGACCCTTCATCTCCCCCAGGGTCGGTGATTAGACGAGACACGGTACAGGCAAAGAGGGAAATGCTGCGAATTTAAAGTGAAAAATACAGTTGGTACAGATTCAGTGTCTGCCTGCCACTGCTTCCCCATAAATATTTTACCTTCGTGTTTTGACTTCGTGTTTCTGAAACTCGTAGGCCAGGCCAATGTCACAGGCTTGATGACAGTGTGTCTGGGGGGCTGGGCCCCATCTCGACGTGTTAAACACAGTGAGCCCTCCCAGGGCCCGACCTCCTGCAACTGTGGCCATGCTTGGCTGTCGTCTTCCTGATCTTGTTAGATGCTGGTTTTCTTTTTTTTTTTAACATCTTCATTGGAGTATAATTGCTTTACGTTGTTGTGTTAGTTTCTGCTGTATAACAAAGTGAATCAGCTATACGTATACATATATCCCCATATCCCCTCCCTCTTGTGTCTCCCTCCCACCCTCCCTATCCCACCCCTCTAGGTGGTCACAGAGCACCGAGCTGATCTCCCTGTGCTATGCAGCTGCTTCCCACTAGCTATCTATTTTACATTTGGTAGTGTATATATGTCCATGCCACTCTCTCACTTTGTCACAGCTCACCCTTCCCCCTCCCCATGTCCTCAAGTGCATTCTCTACGTCTGCGTCTTTATTCCTGTCCTGCCTCTAAGTTCTTCAGAACCTTTTTTTTTTTTAGATTCCATATATATGTGTTAGAGGCTGGTTTTCTTGAATTGGTCGCTGTCGTCTCCCCTTCCTCAGTGTGAAAAGCTACCTGTTTTTATTCTGAGCCCGACTGCAAGAGAAGCAGCTCACACTTAATGGTGCTCTCTCTCTTCCTGCGTTTCCACACGGGTTGCCGTCTAGATGAAAGCAGGGGAAGTCTGCACCCCATCAGGCTCTTAGCTTCTTGAGAAACTTCCGCTTTGTTTTCAGCCGTTCAGCCCTTCACTGAGCAAAGAGGTCCTGAGCGCCTGCTGTGTCATTGGCCCCAAGACAGCCCTGGGGAGGCTTGCACCCACCCACGCCTGGGCATTTGCTCTACCCTGTCCACACTCCCACCTGTTGCTTTAGGAACTGCTGAGGTGGAAAGGGTAAAAAGGAAAGAAGTGCTTGGTATGTGGAGGGGGGGGGCGGTGTCTCCCTCATGCGTAGATCAACTGTTTCTACGTCAGGGAGTTGGGAGACCAGCCCAGACTCACGTCCCTCCCATTCTCACATCCTGAGACCCTGTGCAAAGCAAAAAGCCGCAGGTGGGGTAAAAAGAACACACTGTCCCCTGACCAATCATTCTTTCAGCTGAATACGTATGAAACTTGGTTTAATGCAATAGCAGTTTGGTCACAATTCCTGAAACCGTCCTATAGGCAATGAAGTTTGTGACTGCAGCTTAATATTGTGATGGTTTACATGTTTTAAATTGTGCAAGCATTTAGAGGAGACAAAAGGGGAATTTGTTATCTTTTTCTGGGAGTGCCTTTCTCTTCTCTGCTTGACTTTCTTATCTTCTCCTGGACTGATTCTTACCTTTTTTACTTATGTTACCTGGCTGGTTGGCTCCCCAAGATAGAGTGAATGCTAGGATGGAGAACACAAATTCCGTTTCATTTACATTGGTATCTTATGTCTGAGTGAGGAGATGGGAAGTCTTACTGCATCCTGCAGACAATTAAATGAGTTTGGAAAGTTTTCATTTGGTTTGTTGTTGACAAAAACTAAGTCCCTGGGTGGCTGTTCATTTTTCTGGGTGATTCCCAGAGGAAAACCAAGCCAACACAGGGCCCTACATTTCCCTGTGGCACTTCGGTGAACTACGTAGTATGGAGATCTCAGTTCTGATTTCCGTTTTTTGTTTTGTTGAGTTTCCTTACGTAAAAGGAAGTTTTGGGGAAGAAATCTATGTTTAACTGAGAAGATAAAGGACTCAGGTGGAGAACAGGAAGAGGTAAAAACAATTCTAGACTAGATCCAACCCACTGATCTAAAAAGCACTGCTTCATTAACCCACTGGCGTAATTTCGTAAACAGGAGGCGGCCTGTCTGATGAGCTTTCTGTTAGAATTAAATTGTCATCAGTAATATCCAAGCAAGTTCTTTGTATGACTTTACGGATATTGGTTGTTTTTTCCATTCTATCTTCTTCTTTAAGGAGGACTTAAGTTTTTTTAACGCAGATTAGCATATTTATTTATTTAAAAAAATTTTTAATTTTATATTGGAGTATAGTTGATTCACAATGTTGTGTTAGTTTCAGGTGTACAGCAAAGTAATTTAATTATACATATTCATATATCTATTCTTTTTCAGATTCTTTTCCCACGTAGGTTATTACAGAGTACTGAGTAGAGTTCCCTGTGCTACACAGTAGAGGACTTAAGTTTTTTGAAAAACATGTATCACAGGATAAAATTAATGAGGAAAAGTTACATATTGCGTGATCCCCCATGTGATCACTGAGACGATGAAAGTAGGGTACTTAACAGAATGAAGACTCTAAGTCTGAAATCAAAGGCAAATCACATGAAGATTGAGGATGATTTATACACCACTTGGTTTTTGCTAACAGATTGGAGGGGTAGCAATTCTACTTGGTTTGACAGACAGTCATTCTGGAAAGGAAAAATTATGAGGTTCTAGAAGGAAGGATAATCTGAATGCAAACGAGTTCTCTGTTCACCTTAAATTGAAATCAGGGTTCAGGTGTCAGCCCCAGGTTATCAGCCTGGATTATTCGGTGACAATTTATGTGAGGTCACAGGTCTGGGCAGGCTTGCTGATGGGTGAATGGCCAACCTGAAATTGAAGAAAACAGTCCCTCGGGGTTCTACCTTCAGGTGTCTGTAATGGAGAGCAGGTTTCATTTGATGGGAACCTTTTACAGACAAACAATAGGTGAGAATCTCAGAGTAACTATATGCTGGCAGTAGCTCCTGAATTAATAAAACATTATTTATTTCAGTTCTGTTTCATCATGATTGTTAAAACGTAACATTTCAATTCTTCACGGGATCTCTAGAAACTTTGGTTTCCCTGTAGCTGTCTTTTTGATATTTGTCTCTGTGTCTACATGCTAGTTTCTGAAGCCTGGCAGAACTGGCGAGCACTAGGACGACTATAACACAAATGCCCAGAACGACCGCACAGGATCCTTCTCCAAGAGTAGGCTTCAAGCAGAAATCACTCAACAAAGAGAAATAACTAACATCTATTGTGCACTGACTTTGTGCCAGGTACTATTTTAACTGCTTTGCCTAAATAATCTCCATCCTCACTACAAATAGAAGTAACTATTGCTTTTATCCTCATTTACAAATGAGGAGACTGAGTCAGGCGAAGTCCTGGACAGAACTGGGGTTCCGTCTCAGACAGTCTGACTCCTGAGCCCCTGCTCCTGGCCGTCGGGCTACACAGACAGAGCACTGACTTCATGCTGGCCACTGAGCCATAGGCACCAGGGATATGGGAGCAAACAGTATTTAGATGTATTATTCAGATCTGGCCCTGGCATTGGATGGATATCTTTCATCTATGTATCGGTTTTCCTGGGCTACTGGGAGGATCCCATAACAATTTGGAACATTATTGACGATCATTGTCAGCAGGTAGAATTAAATAATTTGTTTTCTACTGACAATGTAACTGCTAATGTCCTTCAGCACTGAGCCATCACAACATTCTTGAATGAGGTTTCTATGAGACTTTAAGAAGTTTACTCTTCTAACAGTTGTTGGTATAAATCTGTTAAATATCAATCAGGCCTTGTGATGATTAACATAAATATGTTAGCTTTTTAAACGGTTAAAATGGTCGTGCGTATCAGCTAGCTTTTGCGACATAACGCTGTCCCCAGACTCGGTGGCATTTATTGCTTACAAGTTCATGAGCACCTGGGTGGCCCTTCTGGTCTTAGCTGGGTTCGCCCATGAGTCTGTGGTCAGCCGCAGGTCAGGGCGGTGACTCTGACGATCTGGCTGGGCTTTCTCACATGTTGGGAGTGTGGTTGGCTCTAGTTTGGGACAGCGGGCCTCTCCTTCACAGGAACACTCATTAGCCAGTAGGCTAGCCAGGGACTGTCCCCACGGTGGCTGGGGAGAGCCCACGAGCAAAGGCCAGAGCGTGTACTGACTCCTGAAAAGGCCTACGCTTAGAACCGGCATAACGTAACTTCTTCCTCGTCTATGGTCAAAGCAAAGCCCAAGGCCAGCCTAGATCCGAGGGGTGGGGAAACAGACCCCACCTCTTGGTGGGAGGAGCTTGCAGGTTACCTGGCGAAAAAGCAGGAACAATACAAGGCAGGGGATCGTGGGAGCCATTTTTGAGAACAATCCACAGCAAAGTAATCCGTTAACTCAGAATTTCCCAAACATACCTGGTCCCCCTGCCAAAGGTCTCCCTTGCCCTGTAGTTTTTATAGCACAACCACCCACAGAATATGATATGTGCTAAATTCAGATTAATTAAAGAACATTTTCCGTGAAAAATGAGTAGTAGTATGCCCATTTTATAGATGAAGAAACTGAGGTTCAGAGCTAAGTAACATACCCTAAAAATCATAAAACTAATAAGTAGTAAGTTACTAGCATTAATTAGTATCTAGTAAGCTGTTGAATGTCAAAGTTTGACAAGCTTAGGTATGTCTAACTCCAAAGCTCTTTCTTTGAATTACCACTCTATAAGGTTTTCAAGGCCTTTAAGGGTCATGTTATTAATGATTTTTTCAAAAATGAAAGTGGTGCCTGAGGATGAGGAAATAGGAGAGGAGAAAATTCAAACATAATAATAGCCCATTTGTTGCAGTCTATTTATAGGCATGAATGTTTTAATCAAGGGGCATTTCTTTCATTAAACAAAATGATCCTTTGTGATAGCTATGGATTATTAATTTTTTCATCTCTTCCTGCAATAAATATTTGGTGGTGGTGGGTGTTTCTGTATGGTAATATTATTTGGCTTGAGAAGGATCCAGTGCAAATAGAATTCTCATTTGCAAAACTTGTCACCTATGTTCCTTCAGAATATTTGGGGAAAGTAAGAGTAATAGCAGCAGCAGAGGTAGTATTAAATGTTCTTTAATTAGATCTGAATTGACCAATTATCATATTCTTTGGGTGGTTATACTATAAAAACTGCGGGACATGGGAGACCTTTGGCAGGGTGACCAGGTATGTTTGGGAAATTCTGAGTTAACAGGCTACTTTGCTGTAATTTCTCAGAATTTTACGTAGGCTGATGACCATTGTAATTCTCAATGAGTCCATTTCTCAGACTTCCATAACTGCAGAATATTCATTTACTTGGTGCCACTCACAGATGCCTAGTATTCTATAGAACCCTTGGGAAATCTGACCTTGATTCTGATCCCTTTGAAGGTATGTTTGGAGTCAATAGTATTTTGTCAAGCATCTGCTGTGAGAGAGGCACTATTAAAACCACATCAGAAACCCATGAAATAGGTTTTATTCTTATTGATAGTTGAGGAAGCTGAGACTGCAAGCAGTTACTCTGTTTGCTCAAGATCCCCCAGCTGGTACCAAAACTGAAAGTTGACCCTGGTTTTGTCTAACTTCAGGCCTAGGGTGTGTCCTGTAGCCTTTGCTGAGATTCAGAAAGTTTAAGTGACTTTTTAGGATGACTCAGATGGTCAGAAGATACACCATGTCTTACATACTTTTGTAGTCCCTGTAGCTCCTAATAGAAAATAGCTTATCAGTCAGTACCTACAGGCCAGTCCCTTTTTTTATTACCTAGTTATTATTATCCTTATGCTCATGGCAAAAATTGCAATAGTAGAGAAGAGTATAAGATAAAAAGTAAAAATTCTCCATACCATCAACTCCAGAACCATACTCTAAAGATAAGACCATTATCCATTTTTTATATGTTCTTCCATAATGTTTTAATTATACGTGTGTGTGTGTGTGTGTGTGTGTGTGTATCATTCTGTTTTGTTTTACACAGATGAGATCATATATGTACATTTTTCACTTAATACATGTTTTGAAACCTTTTATTAAAATATAATTGATGGGGGCTTCCCTGGTGGCACAGTGGTTAAGAATCCGCCTGCCAATGGAGGGGACACAGGTTCGAGCCCTGGTCCGGGAAGATCCCACATGCTGCGGAGCAACAAAAAGCCCCTGCACTGCGACTACTGAGCCTGAGCTCTAGAGCCTGTGAGCCACAACTACTGAGCCCAAGTGCTACAACTGCTGAAGCCCATGTGCCTAGAGCCCGAGCTCCTCAACAAGAGAAGCCACTGCAATGAGAAGCCCACGCACCACAAAGAAGAGTAGCCCCGGCTCGCTGCAACTAGAGAAAGCCCACGCGCAGCAACGAAGACCCAACGCAGCCAGAAATAAATAAATTAAATAAATAAATTTAAAAATATATATATAATTGATGTGTAACATATTATTTCAGGTATACAACATTGATTTGATATTTGTATATATTGCAAAAAATTATTTCAAGTCTAGTTAACATCCCTCATCACGTATAGTTACAACTAGTTGATTTACAGTATTATATTAGTTTCAGGTATATAATGTAGTGATTCTATATTTTAATAGATTATACTCCATACGAAGTTATTATAAAATATTGGCTATATTCCCTGTGCTGTCCATTACATCGTTGTATCTTATTTTTTTTAATACCTAGTAGTTTGTTACCTCTCAATCCCCTTTCCCTATTTTGCCTCTTCCCCCACCCCTCTCCCCACTGTTAACAGTTTGTTTTCTGTATCTGTGACACTGTTTCTGTTTTATTATACTCATTTGTTTGTTTTAATTTTTTAGATTTCACATACAAGTGAAAACACACAGTATTTGTCTTTCTCTGACTTACTTCACTATGCATAATACCCTCCAGGTCCATCTATGTTGTTGGAAAAGGCAAGATTTCATTCTTTTTTATGGCTGAATAATATTCCACTGTCTATATATATACCACATTTTATTTATCCATCCTTTATGCAAGTGTTGATGGACACATAGGTTGTTTCCATATCTTAGCTATTGTAAATAATGCTGCTGTGAGCACTGGGGTGCATGTAGCCTTTCAAATTAGTGTTTTCATTTTCTTCGGATATATACCCAGGAGTGGAATTGCTGGTAGATTCCACTACCATCTGGTAGTTCTATTTTTAGTTATATGAGGACCCTCCATACTGTTTTCCATAGTGACTGCACCAATTTACATTCCCACCAACAATGTACTAAGGTTCCTCTTCTCTAAATCCTTGCCAACATTTATTATTTATTTTTTGACAACAGCTATTCTGACAGGTGTGTGGTGATACCTCACTGTGGTTTTGATTTGCATTTCCCTGGTGTTGAGCATCTTTTCATGTGCCTGTTGGCCATCTATGTATCTTCTTTGGCAAAATGTCTATTCAAGTCTTCCCTGTTTTAATTGAGTTGTTTGTTTTTTTGATGTTGAGTTGTATGAGTTGTTTTTATGTGTTGAATATTTACCCCTTAATGGTCATATCATGTGCAAATATCTTCTCCAATTCAGTAGGTTGTCTTCCCATTTTGTTAATGGTTTCCTTCACTGTGCAAATGCTTTTAAGTTTGATTAGGTCCCATTTGTTTACTTTTGTTTTTATTCCTTTTGACTTAGGAGACAGATCCAAAATATATATATATACATATATATATATAGCTACAGTTTATGTCAAAGAGTGTTCTTTCTATGTTCTCTTCTAGGATTTTTATGGTTTCTGGTCTCACATTTAGGTCTTTAATCCATTCGGGGTTTTTTTTTTTTGTTTGTTTATCCTGTGAGAAAATGTTCTAATCTCATTTTTTACATGTAGCTGTCCAGTTTCCCAGCACCACTTATTGAAGAGACTGTCTTTTCTTCATTGTATCTTCTTGCCTCCTTTGATGTAGATTAGTTGACCATAGGCACATGGGTTTATTTCTGGGCTCTCTACTCTGTTCTACTGAGCTATGTGTCCGTTTTTGTGCCAGTACCATAGTGTTTTGATTGCTGTAGCTTTATAGTATAGTCTGAAGTCAGGGAGCATGATAACTCCAGCTTTGTTCTTTTTTCTCAAGATTGCTTTGGCTATTCAGGGTCTTTTGTGGCTCTATAGGAATTTTAAGACTATTTGTTCTAGTTCAGTGAAAAATGTCATGGGTATTTTGATAGGGATTGCATTAAATATGTAGATAGATTGATTTGTTTAACATGGATATTTTAACAATATTAATTCTTCCAATCCATTAACACAGGATATCTTTCCATTTCTTTGTATCAGCTTCAATTTCCTTCATCAGAGTGTAGTTTTCAAAGTATAGGTCTATAACCTCCTTGGTTAAGTTTATTCCTGGGTGTTTTATTCTTTTTGATGCGAATTTAAACTGGTTTGCTTTCTTGCTTTCTCTTTCTGCTAGTTCATTTTTAGTGTATAGAAATACAACAGATTTCTCTATGTTAATCTTGTATCCTGCAACAGTTCTTTGGTGGAGACTTTAGGGTTTTCTATATATAGTGTCATGTCCTCTGCAAATAGTGACATGATATTTTTTCTTGGGAAGAGAACTTTTAAGATCTATTCTCTTAGCAACTTTTAAATGTATAATGCAGTGTTATTAACTATAATCACCATGCTATACACCCCAGGATTTATTTATTTTATAACTGGAAGTTTGTACCTTATTTGGCATCATTTTTATCAGGATTTATAGATTGTTTCTTTGCTTTGTATTGATGTACCATATTTATTTAATCAGCCTTTGTGTGATGGATTTTTAGGTTCCTTGTAGGTTTTTTATTTATTCATTTATTTATGTACATATTTATATATTTTTGCTATAACAAACAGTGCCTCAATGAAGAAACAATATTATACATACATCTTTGCACAGTTATGTTTTTAATGGAAAACAAAACAAAAAAAATGCAGGGTACCATACCATAGAAGAATAGTGTACTATTGCCAAGAAAATATTATAGGAGCTGTAAATAAGCAGGTTTTTTTCCCATGGCACAGAGTTACAGCGTTCAATAATTGCCTGTTAACATTCTTTTTTTTTTTTAAAGATTGCTTTTATTAATTAATTAATTAATTTATTTTATGGCTGTGTTGGGTCTTCGTTTCTGTACGAGGGCTTTTTCTAGTTGTGGCAAGCGGGGGCCACTCTTCATCGCGGTGCGCAGGCCTCTCACCGTCGCGGCCTCTCTTGTTGCGGAGCACAGGCTCCAGACGTGCAGGCTCAGTAGTTGAGGCTCATGGGCCCAGCCGCTCCGCGGCACGTGGGACCCTCCCAGACCAGGACTCGAACCCGCGCCCCCTGCATTGGCAGGCAGATTCTCAACCACTGCGCCACCAGGGAAGCCCAAGCAGGTTTTTTTAAATACACATTTTTTGACCAAGAAATAATATCCCGTTTATCTGGTGGGCTGGGCTCTTACCAGGGAGCAAAATGACTGAGCCACTGGTCTCATTAGGTGCCTTTATGACCAAGATCAATGATGGCTAAACGAGGAGAAGGCAACTTAGCCTCCTGGAGCTGCTACCTTCCCCACTGGACGGCTCTGCATGGTTTGTTTTTGATGCTGTAGACACAGATGCAACACGCATTGGACAGATGTAACCAACTTTTTTTGGTCATTTTAAAGACATTGCTCATTATGTTATGCAATGGCCCTTTCAATGATGTAGACCATGAACTGAATTCAGATGACAAGTTGAGAATCCTTTAACCCTATTAATTTCACCACTAGGAATTTATCCAAAAGAGATAAATGCATTGATGCAAAACATTCTTTTCAATTCCACATTGTTTATGAGAACAAAAATGGGGACAAAACCCCAAAATATCTAACAAAATTATAATTAGCTGTTAGATTTAACATATAACTCCATTCACTGGGGCCTCTTTAGCTTCAAGCATAAGGTGAAATTTAAAAGATATTATCCCTTATGCTGTATGGTGACCCTTTCACAGGACCTTCTAAAAATGCTGAAATTTGAAAAAGTTTATCTCTGCCAATAACCAGTCATCCTTCACTGTATTAGATAATTACCATTTTGTAACGACATTATTTATCTTCCACTGGCTACCTGGAAACTCAGAGCTAAGCCAGGTACTTAGTTGCAGCAAAAGTCCTTAACCCAGTGTAATGGGGAGTCAGATAGAACGGACTTCGAGTTCTGTTTCTCACTTACTCTACTGTATTGGTTTCCTATGGTTGTTGAACAAATTACCAAAAACTTTGTGGTTTAAAAAAAGCACATGTCTCTTATAATTCTGGAGGCCTTAATTTTGAGTCAGTCTTTCTGGACCTAAATCAGTCTGTTGGCAGGCCCATATCTCCTCCAAAGGCTCTAAGGAAGAATCCATTCCTTGATGCTTCCAGTTTCTGGTGGCGGCCAGCATTCCTTGACTTGTAGCCACATCACCCCAAGTTCTAACTCAGTAGACATCATGCCTTCTCCTCTTCTGTGTCAATTGTCCCTCTGCCTCCTACTTAGAGGGTCACAAAGATTATTCAGGATAATCTCTCCATCTCAAGATCCCTAACTTAGTCCCATCTGCAAAGTCTCTTTTTTCTAAAAGTAACATTCATGGGTTCTAGGAATTAGGACCTAGATATTTGGGGGGCATCATTTAGCCAACTACAACCTACCTTATGGCCCCTAAAGATTTATATTCATACCCATGCAAAATATATTTATTCTACTCCAACATTCCCCAAAGTCTCAACCCATTATAGCATCAATTCAGAATCCAAAATCTCATCTAAATAGCGTCAGCTTTAAAGTCCCAAATCTCATCATCTAAATTATTCAAAGTAGATATGGGGAGACTCCAGGTATGATCCACCCTGGGGCAAAATTCCTCTTTATTTTTAAAGTAAAGCATTTGGTTCACCGTCTTGCATATAGTAGAAATGTTAGCCACCATCAGAATTATTCCCTTCATTGCATTAAGGGGAGGGTAACACTTGTAGCCTCCACATTGCCCTAGCAGAGAGAAGACAAGATATAAAATGATGATAATGATAACAATAACAGTAGTAGTAGCAGAAGTGGTGGTAACAGTAACTCTTGCTGAGAGTTTTTCATGCAACCGAAGCTTTAAGTTTTTTTTGTTTTTAATTTTTATTGGAGTATAGCTGCTTTACAATGTTGTTCTAGTTCCTGCTGTACAGCAAAGTGAATCAGTTATACATATACATGTATCCCCTCCTTTTTGGATTTCCTTCCCATTTAGGTCACCACAGGGCACTGAATAGAGTTTCCTGTGCTATACAGTAGGTTCTCATTAGTTATCTCTTTTATACATGGCATTAATAGTGTATATATGTCAATCCCAATCTCCCAATTCATCCCACCCACCCTTCCCCCCTTGGTATCTGTAAGTTTGTTCTCTACAACTGTGTCTGTATTTCTGCTTTGCAAATAAGTTAATCTGTACCATTTTTCTAGGTTCCACATAGAAGCGGTACCATATGGTATTTGTTTTTCTCTTTCTGACTTGCTTCACTCTGTATGACAGTCTCTAGGTCCATCCACGTCTCTGCAAACGGCACTATTTTGTTCCTTTTTATGGCTGAGCAATACATGTTATCTAAATTAATCCTCATGAAACCCCTTTGTGGTACGAACTATTATTATTACCCCCATGTTCATTTGAGAAAACTGTGGGATAGAGAGGTTACCTAATTAGTAAGGAGCCAAGCCATGATCTCCATGCTGCCCAATTAAAACTAGGTCCACCTGACACATGAGTCTTACGTCAGTGTGCCCTCCTTTTTCTAGTCTTGATATTCATGAAATGCAGTTTTAAAGAATCGCTGCTCCTTTCACCTTGGGTTTCCATTTTGTGTATCTCTGAGGAGATAAGTCAAACTCTGATTAGCATTCCTAAGATTCTCCTGCTTTACCAGGAAGGGGTTTCTTCTCCTCTTGAAGTTCTTTTTGTGGTTGTTTATTTTTAAAACATAGAATCTCCCCTCCAAATTTTCCTTTGAAAAAATTCAAAACTTTAAGAGAAGTTGAAAAATCGGTACGATGAACAAGTTCATCCCATCACTTTCCATTTACCAATTGTTAATCTTTTGCCACTTTTGTCTTTTTCTTTCTACATATAAATATAGTTTTGTTTCTGCTGGACAATGTGAAAGTTGCAGTCGTCGTGACTCTTGACCACCAAATCTGGTACCTTCTAAGAACAAGGACTCTCTCCTTTCTACTTATATCATGATAAAACCAAATAAATTTAAATTTGATACAATAATAGCTGACATTGTTTTTATACAAAATTTCTCCCAATCGTTCCAATAATGCCCTTTTCCAACCTTTTTTTTTTAAATCCAGAAGTCAATCTCTCACAACGCCTTTGTTACCAAGGCTGTTGCCCCAGAATCATACCCCGCCCCTTCCTCGAATGGAAACCAATTACTCTTACTTAAGTTTAAGGAGGAAGCTGCAAAGAGGAAAAAACAAGAACTGGTTGGAACCTGCTGGACCCAAGATGACAGAGAATTTGACTTCCAGTGGGTCTTGATCCTCATTATATGCTCATTATATGAGCTAAATGACACTCCCACCAGCACCATGACAGTTGACAGTTGTCATGACAACAGGCAGACAAGCCCATATAAGGACTGAAAAGGAGTGTTGCCTCAGGTCCTAACCACACCCCTGTTCTCAGATAACTCACAAATATTCTTCCCACTCTTTCCAACCCCCTCCCTTTACTGTGAATCTCCTATATATTTGCTGTCTCCAAATATACAGGAGAAGTTGACTTGCGAACTAAGTTCCTGCTTCTCCATTCTTGGCCGTTGAATAAAGCTTGCGCTATTCCAGTCTCAGCACTGGTTTTGTCATTGGCTGTGCAAATCTGATCAGAAAAAGAACCTCCCTGGCCGAGACAAAGGGTCTCAGCCCAGGCTAGGACCCCAGTGTGGGTTCAGGCAACTAATTCAGTAACATTTTTAGTTGTCACGTCTCTTTTTTCTTTAATCTAGAACCGTTCCTCAGCCTGTTCTTATTTGATTTTGGTTTTGTTTGTTGTTTGTTTGTTTTTTTCCCTTCAGTGACTCTTTGAAGAATCCTGACCAGTCACCCTGTAAGATGTCTCAAGTTCTGGATTGGTCAGGTCGCTTCCTCTTGATTAGATTCAGGTTAAATATATTTTGGCATACTGTATCTATTGAAAAAAAAAAAAAGCGCAACCTAAAAGTTGAGATTTATGTTTTATTTGCGGACAACACCCAGGTCTTAAGCCCGGGAAACAGCCTTTCAGATCGCTCTGAGGGACTGCTGTGAAGAGGTCGGGGGTGGGGGAGCCAGGATATATAGGAGTTTTTGCAAGAAACACCAAAAGATTCCTGTTCATTAAAGAAGACCAGACATCTCAAGTTAAGGAATTTAGTGCTTTTCTATGCATGGGAAGATGCAAGACTCTGGACTCGTTGAAATCATTCCTTTGATATGCACCTCAGTTTTCTGGGACCGGTATCCTGTGTGTTCACATCCTGAGTCTTTTCAGGGTGCACAGTGTGTGGGGGGGGGGGCGGGGGGGAGAGAGTGTCTGCAGCAGCTGGTGGCCTGATGGAAGGCATCCAGTTTCTATCCTGAGTTCCCTCAGGGCTCACCTGGCGGCTGTAATGTGATGGCTGCAGCATCCTTTGTTTACTGATACGGCAGCAACCTTTTTTCATTGACAGCTATATAAGCGATGTGAGAACTATTTCACAGTTGATTATGCTTAAGAAAAATAAATGTGAGGCTCTGGAAAAAATGATGATTGATATTTGAGAAAAACAACTAAATACTAAAACTCATAATAGAGCATAATCTTTGAACAGTCACTGACATTTTCTGAAGCACATTTCACACATATTTATTTTATTTTATCCTTATAATTATGAGACCAGTGAGGTGGATATTATTGGTGATAGTCCTAAGGCAACTAAGGCATGGGTGTGTAAGTGATTCAGTAAATTCCTAGAATTCAAGGAAGCTGGACTTTGAAGCCAGTTTCTGGACCTTGGGTTTGGATCTGAATCCTATACTTTTGCCACCGAGTCATTGGCTAGGGTTAAGTAGGATAAGTTTTTAAAAAATGATAACAATCGTTCACCCCACTCAGAAGTACAACTGAATACAGCATAAGTTAGTGCTTTCTAAAAGCAGCTTTCAAGTTGCCTCTGGACCCTGGAGCATCTTTGGGACCCTACATTTATGTAGATTATGTGTTAAGAGTTTGCAAAGCTCTCATGGCTGTAAATGCCTAGGCACTTACTGAGAAATAATAACAGAGAAGCAGAAGGAAACTGAGACAGATGGGTTCCCACTCAGCCTTCCTATAAACTTGCAGCATGTTGAATAATAAATACAGATGTTAGCCAAGATATAATCTTATCTTTAGTCTTTGTTAGTACCCAGAGAGGGATAGATGCTGGGTTCAAAAAAAAGGTGCTGTTTATTTGTTAGTGTCAACTGGAAAAAAAAACCCCACAACCTAAAAGTTTCCAGTTAAGTTTTATTCGGGGACATTATGAGGACTATAGCCCAGGAGAGACAGCCTCTCAGGTAGCTCTGAGGGACTGCTCAGAAGAGGTAAGGGAGGAGCCCAGATACATAGGAGTTTTTGCTGAAAAAGAACAAAAAACGAACAAAAAAACCCTAGGTAGTCAATCAAAAGATTACTGTAGTCACAAGCAAACAAACAAACAAAAACCAGACATCTCAAGTTAAGGATTTTAGTGCTTTTCTATATACGGGATATGGTTTGTGGTAGAAGAGAGGTCGTTGGGTGGGGTGGAAGGGTGAAAATGATTTTGCTTTTAGGGATGCCCAGTTTGAAGCCCCGGTGGAATCTTTTGATGATAGATGTTACCGAGTCCAAGCTCGTTCTGCTTGCCGCGCAACAGGCCAATAAATCAGGAGACGCGGTGTTGATGCAAGGAATAGCGACTGTATTCGGAAAGCTGGGCATCCAAGAAGATGGCGGACTAGTGTCCTAGAGTACCATCTTATCAGTGTCCTAGAGTACCATCTTATCAGTGTCCTAGAGTACCATCTTATCGGGGTCTGGATGCCAGTTTCTTTTATAGAACAGAGAGCGGGAGGAGGTGAGGAAGTAAAGTAAAAAGGCCATGAATCTTGCAAAATATCTCCTGGTTTTGGCCATATAATTTATTGTCCATTTGTATATCTTGTTTTTCTGTCCATTTTTCTGTTGGATCCATTTCTTATGCCTCTGGGAAAACCTTCTTGTATATTAGAGAAATCAGCCTTTTATTTTATCATTGATCATTTCACTTTGTATATTTGCCATACTGAAATTTTAATTTTAAGTACTTACTTTTATGGTTTTTTATTGGTTTGAATTTTATGTCCTAAATTGAAATACCTTCCTGTTTTTCTATTTTTGGCCTTTTAATCAAATCCTTCTGTTTGGTAGCAGAGTTGCATGGAAGCTAATTGGAAGAAATTGGTGTGTCTGGTATTCCTCTCTGAATCAAGGCATATAGCTATCTCTGAAGAGTTCATGAAACCCTGAGTGTCCCTGGGTATCCCCTAATGATGAGAAGAAAGAAACAGGAAACAAGACAGAGTTGGGTTTTTTTTTTTTAAATTAATTATTTATTTATTTATTTATGGCTGTGTTGGGTCTTCGTTTCTGTGCGAGGGCTTTCTCTAGTTGTGACGAGCGGGGGCCACTCTTCATCGCGGTGCGCGGGCCTCTCACTGTCGCGGCCTCTCTTGTTGCGGAGCACAGGCTCCAGACGCGCAGACTCAGTAGTTGTGGCTCACGGGCCTAGTTGCTCCGCGGCATGTGGGATCTTCCCGGACCAGGGCTCGAACCCGTGTGCCCTGCATTGGCAGGCGGATTCTCAACCACTGCAGCCCCGGGGAAGCCCAAGACAGAGTTTTTAATCAGCACTGAAAGAATAGTCTTCTCAGGCAGGCTGCCAAGTGCATTTTTTTTTTCTTCTGGAAACAATATTTGGTGGTTGACACCCAATCCCAGCATTAATTGCTGTAGCTCTGAAACTCGTGTGACAGGGAAATGGGAGCAAGACATGGATATAGGGATAAAATGGCCCTCTTTGGAGGCACAGCTCAGACCTGAACAGCACATCCAGAAATCCTGTAGCTTCCTGGTTGCCCCAAACATATTTGAAAGGAATGACGGTATGAGGATAGGGCAGTATAATGAGTTGAGAAATTTGAAGGGGGAGTCAGGAGGTAGGAAAGATGCTGTTTAATTTGGGCTGTCCTTTTGGTGGGTCTTCTTCCTTTTCAGGAGGGCAGGCGGGAATTGCTGTCACCACTGTTGCATCACGAGTGTGACCCCAAGCCTTCACTGTGTTCCACCCGCTCATTCTGAAGTTAGCAAGGCGGCATCTTTTCCACCAGCAGTATGGCTTGTTTGCTACTTTGGGTTTGTGGGTAGCTTCTCCTTAGCTCTGTCCTCTGCTGGATGATCACTGATGTCTGCAGAATGCCCGGTGTTTTACTCTGAGGCACACCTCCCCACGGCTTCCTTTCCTAGGAATCACTGTTTACCTTTCCAGTACTTTAAGGCAATGCCAAGCTGATAATCCCTTTGGAAAATAGTAATTCAGCACAATAGAGTGGAGAGGCAGCTCTTCTGTCCTTCCTGCTGAAGATAACCTTGATTCGATGTATTTGGGCATCTAAGGGCTCAGCTCTGTACATCCTGCATCTTTTGTCACTTTATACTGGATGAGAGTGGAGGCTCTAGAGGCTGTCATGGCAACCCAGTGATCCAGCCAATCTCAGAAGATTTTATTCCCTTTTTATGAATCATAGAGAGAAAATGAAATAGTTTGAGTCCAAACTCTTTGAATGCAAGGAATAATCGGTATTTGTACACCCAATAGGCATTCCATCCGGTGTTCAGGTGGACCATGTGGGGCATGAAGGATTTCATCTCAAGAAACTTTGCACCATTTCTTGTCTGTGACCATGACCATTGGACTGATCATTCTGGAGAAACAATAGATTAAGTCTAGAGACGTGTACTGGGAAAAAGTTCTATTCTTCAAATAAGAGTGTGCATTTGTGATTTTTCCAAAGGCCACCATTTTGACATGTAAAACCAACAGACATTTGATGAGGCAGTGCTTATGTTCGAAGTAATAAAAATAATCACCGTAGGGAAGAAAAACCACAGCTAGATTGCTCAATACTTCATTGGTTCATTCATACAATGGATATTTATTTAGCCCTTCATACAGGCCAGGCACAATGCTAGGAGTTCAGAATGTTCCTGGAATAATAATAATAACTCTAGCTAACAAGTATTGTGCACTTACTATCTATCAGGCATTGTGTTAAATGCTTTACACGGATTATCTCATATAATGCTCAAGTCAACATTGTTATTAGATGCTTTTATAATCTCTATATGAAGAGAAGGGGAGTGAGGTTTAGATAGCATAATGCTCATCAGGATTAGAGCTGAAATACAAACCCAGTGTACTTTTCACTTCTTAATTGTTTACTATTGTCTCTACACAAGGTAGAAACAAGTCCCTGCCCTCACAGAACTTAGAGTCTAAATTAGAGAACACTTTCCTCCAGATAGACTTGGAATCTGTCTCTGGAGAGATGTGGAATGCCCTCCAGAGAAGGCTTTCCTTCTTTCAGCACATACTCAGGTCGCACATGCTCAGGTGATGGAAGTCGCTTGATGACAGGGACTCCCTTTGTTTTCTCTAATCACACTCATTTCTCCCATCTCCTGTGTCCTTCTCATGTGCTGCTCACAGCCACATTTGCCTTGTCCTACTGCCACACTCTTTCTTCTCTGAGTGTCCTCCCCTCCACACCTGTTCGTGCTTTTTCTCTCCCATCTAGACAATTACTACAGTCCCCAAATGCCATGCGATGAAGTTTTGAAGGAAGGAAAACATGGAAGGGAGGTAAACTTCCACTGCAGATGAAATGAGCTGTTGACACACGGCTTAGTACGCCTAGGGGTTCATCTCTAGCATCTCTGGCATTGGAGGGACTCAGGATTCCAAAAGCACATTCATTGCATTCTGCTGTTGCTAATCTTATTTTTTCCATGATGAACAACCCAGTTCATTATGTTTTCAGCTCACATTAATCTTCCTTTCTGTGAGTTTGGTAACATTTGGAGTCATTTCCCTCTGTATTTATCCATCTGGGATCTTTAGAAAAGACAAGTTTGCAGAGAGTCATTTGTTGCTCACTGCTGTAAGGGGAATGAATGTTCTCCTTGTTTCTCAGATCCTGAGAGAGAATCCTCGGAAGTCAGGCATGGATCCCCTCCACAAGGCAGAGGGCCCCCTCCCTGGGACCCGATGGGGTCCTTAATGAGGGATGGAGTAGCAACGTAACAGCATCAGAAGTTACAGCAATCCCTGGATTCTGTTTGCCCTCGTGGAGCAGATGGGATTGGGAAAGAGCTGTAGGGGGAGTGGAAAGACTTGTGAGATTAATGAGTCAGAACAAAGTCTTTGGCCTGATTCCTGTCTCTACCACCTGCAAGCTATTTGACCTTGGACAAGTCACATAATCTGTCCAAGATCCACTTGCCTAACCTGTGAGGATGCCTGTCCTCTTTACATGAGAGAGTAGTTTTGAATGTTCACTTATGTCTCATCTCCATTTTGGGGTAAGTTCATAACCTTGCTCATATCACTAAAGTTTTCCAATTACTTTTGGCCTTTTCCCAACACTAATACATGTGTGTGTATATATATATATATATATATATATATATATATATATATATATATATATATGATTAGAAAGAAAAATAGGCTATTGAGGAAGTCTTAGAGCCTAGTATTTCTTTTTTTGGGGGGGGTAAATTTTTGTTTAATTTTAGAACATTTCCCTAGAACAGATTACTTGAAAGAAAATTACAATTTCAAAAGATATATATATATAGAGAGAGAGAGATGTATATGTATATAAAATTTAATGTTCTCAATAGATATTGCCAAATTTCTTTCCAAAACGTATTCTCAAAAGATGTGTTAATGAGGATGCTATATTATACTATTTTTATAAGCGTATGGATGGTATTTGCAAAAATTACATTGATAGAAGAAAAACATTCATATCTCATTTTATAGTTGCATTTCTTTGGCTGCTAATTACATCATTTTTTTCCAGTTTCATTGACATATAATTTGCATACAGCACTGTATAAGTTTATGGTGCACAGCATAATGATTTGACTTACATATAAGAGGCTAGTATTTCTTAATTCTCTTTTTATACTAAAAAAAAAAAAGGCTTGGAGGTGTGTGTCATATTTAAAGATCTATTGGAGAAGGGATACATTGTTTAGAAAACAAAGAGAGAATCCTTTGGAAATTCAATTAAGGACATCCTTCCGGGTAAAATGTAATCTTAAGAGGTCACAAAGGAGGCAACTCTTTTGGAGATTCCATGCTGTAGGTCCTTAGCAACATTTTGTTGTGAAGGATGGAATGCACTTATACGTTCCATAGTTCAAGTAAGAGATTTCTTTAGAGAAAATAGTCCAAATTGGGCATCCATTCAAAAGCCATGAAAAATATTGTTATCTATGGTCATTAACTGTAAAATATCAGTATGATTTCTCACTGCTGTCCAAGTGAAGGGCTCAGTTGCCTTGATGCCTCTGTTACTGTAGGAAGAAGCAAAGGGGTAATTACATCTTATTGCTGTAAAATTTACAAAGGGTTCAGGATGTGGTGAAGGCCAGTAGAAATGAGAGAAATCTGGACTGTCTGCTCTAATTCTGTGCAATGAACAACAAGTCAACATCATTTGGAAATGTCATTTATTGACAGTCCTTTCCCCCAGGACCTGGGATTTGAGCAGGAGACCCCATTACACAGATAACTCCCAGTGGTGTTGATGGAAATTACCTGCATAACCAACTCTCCTGCCCACATAAAATGCCAGATGCCTGAGAGCATTTTCAATTGCAATGTACCTCCCTTTGCAAAAGAGCTAATTGCATCTGCTTTCCTTTCCTTTAGGTACCCAAGCATGGACCGGAATAATGAAGAGATACGTGTATTAGCTGCAGCCCTTTGAACCACGCAAGAAGGAAATCAACAGTGTGGACAGGGCTGGAAGCGTTACCACACTTGCTTGTTGGAATAAATGAAGAATGGGCTTGTGATTATGCTGACATCCCAGCATGAATCTGGTGGACCTGTGGTTAACTCGTTCCCTCTCCATGTGTCTCCTCCTACAAAGTTTTGTTCTTATGATACTGTGCTTTCATTCCGCCAGTATGTGTCCCAAGGGCTGTCTTTGTTCTTCCTCTGGGGGTTTAAATGTCACCTGTAGCAATGCAAATCTCAAGGAAATACCTAGAGATCTTCCTCCTGAAACAGTCTTACTGTATCTGGACTCCAATCAGATCACATCCATCCCCAATGAGATTTTTAAGGACCTCCATCAACTAAGGGTTCTCAACCTGTCCAAAAATGGCATTGAGTTTATCGATGAGCATGCCTTCAAAGGAGTCGCTGAAACTCTGCAGACTCTGGACTTGTCTGACAACCGGATTCAGAGCGTGCACAAAAACGCTTTCAATAACCTGAAGGCCAGGGCCAGGATTGCCAACAACCCCTGGCACTGCGACTGTACGCTCCAGCAAGTTCTGAGGGGCATGGTGTCCAATCACGAGACAGCCCACAATGTGATCTGCAAGACCTCCGTGCTGGATGAACACGCCGGGAGACCGTTCCTCAACGCTGCCAATGACGCTGACCTTTGTAACCTCCCTAAAAAAACGACTGATTATGCCATGCTGGTCACCATGTTTGGCTGGTTCACCATGGTGATCTCGTATGTGGTGTATTATGTGAGGCAAAATCAGGAAGATGCGCGAAGACACCTTGAATACTTGAAATCCCTGCCAAGCAGGCAAAAGAAAGCCGACGAACCCGACGATATTAGTACAGTGGTGTAGTGTCCGAACTGACTGGCATGGAAAAAGAAATCCGTTTGGGATTGCAGTAGAATAAGTGGTTTACTTCTCTCATCCATTGTAAACATTTGAAACTTTGTATCTCAGTTTCTTTTGAATCATGCCACTGTTGAACTTTTAACAAACATGACAGCATAACAAATCATTTTCGTTTAGGTGATCCACCCCTCCGTTGTACTCCTGGTGGTATATTCCTGAGTCAGCTACTTCTCTGAACCTTAGTTCTATCCATCTCAGTATTTAATAATGAAATTTATTTTTTTAATTTGAAACCAAATAAAAGCCTAACTTTGAACCATGAAAAACAGAGTGACTTATTGGTCCAGAAAACAGGACAGTCATTCCATTGCTTTAAAGAGAAACAGACAACTCTTGTGAACCTAAAGAATGATCACAGTGAGAGATGTTATTAAGTTCTACTGTACACTGGGGCGCCATAGCTGAGCTATCAGCCAAGGAAAATATGTCAGACTTCAAAATACTAAGCCTTAGCAAACTTAAGTGATAATACATAGCGTGGCAACCTGCAGAGGCGTAAGTTGGGCTGTCTCTAGGTGTTTGCTACCTAAAAGTCGGTGTATTTAGCAAAACACACTACTTCTACTCTATGCTAGACACATGGGAAAAAAAAAGGAGCACATATTCTGTCCTCAGGATTACCTTCTGGTGGACAGAGGTGTGTGACCAACATAGAAATAGCCATGCCGAAAAGGAAGGTCTTAATAATCACGTAGCATCAACTGTGTGCAAGCATGGTGCGAGGCATTTGTATACGATGACTCCAAACCCTGACTCCCAGGGGAGAAAGTGACAACCACCCCATCTGCAGAGGAGGAAGCCGTGCGTGAAAGAAGTCCAGTGACCTGCCAAGTAGAAAGTATCAGAACTCGAACTTGAACCAAGTCTCCCTGACTCCAAAGACTGAGGTCTTCTCATTATGTTCTGACTGGGTTGGCTGATAGAGGTATAATTTACATATTAAAAAAATGCACCCATGTTAAGCGTACAGTTCCATATATTTGACAAATGCAAACACCTGTGTATCAAGATAGTCTGTCCCTGACATTGTTCAGAGATAGGAGAAAGCTCATTTGGTCCTCGGAGGAGGGAATTGTGTTTCTTCGGGTTTAAGCTGCAGTTAAAGGTCATCCTTGAGACTTGGGTGGGATCTCATCAGATGCTGTAGGTGAGGAAGGTAAAGGAAGCAGAACACAGGGATAAAAGTAGGGAGGTGTGGGGGACGAAGGGGTCTATGTAACAGGAAGCGAGAGACAGGACTGGAGCCACATCATGGGAACTCGACCCCAGACTCAGGAATAAAAGTAACTAATACTGTTTATGGAACACTTACACCAAGCACTTTCTTTGGGTTGTCTTGGTTAATCCTACCATTACCCTATGAGATAGTCTTCTGTGAATGACGAATCAGAGACGCAGGAGTTTAAGTAGTTAATTCAGGATCCTAGAGAAGTATTATAAGCTTGTAAGTAGTACTGCAGATATTGAAACCCAGTCAGTCAACTCCAGAACCAATGGACCTCTTAGCTGCTATACTGTATGCTTTGCCGTTGTAGACTTTTACTACTTCAAGTTGCTGGTTCGCCAGACCTAGAGGTTTGCAGACTCCCAAGGGATGGTTTCATTAAGAAATAACAGCAAAAATAGCCCTTTGAGGGGATTAAGTAGGAAGGAAGGATCCTTTGCCATTCTGACGGACATAGCCTTCTCCAGCTCATATGAGGTTATCTTTGGGCCTTCAGGAATCACATTTCTGCCCTTGGAAAGCACCATGGTTTCTATCCGTAACAATAGTGTCTTGCAAAGTTTAGCAGGGTGAACCCTGTGGATAAGCCAGCCCAAGATTTGCCGTCTGACATTCAGAAGAGTATGGCTGGGCTCATGGCACACACCTCACGGCCACCGGCTTTTCATGCCCGCGTTAGCCTTACTGAAAAGTATGAGGTCTCGTGTAGAAGCCTGAGATGTGAAATTCAGGATGCGGGCCCTAGAACTCCTGCATCCCCGTGAGAAGGAAGCCACATTATCTGCCTGTGCTAACTGGATTTGAACGCCTTGCAGCAACACTGGAGCTTTGCTGAAGATTTAACACCCCCTGGAGGACAACCTTATAATATATCTCTGTGAGTATTACCATAGAAAGATGCCTAACAGAATACGCTTTTTTTTTTCTCCCTAAAGAATAGAAAAATCAAGGCTTTGCTAAGATAACCTTTTAAAACAGTCAATAAATTAATTGTGTTTATCTGAGTGTGTGAATCACATTCATTTTAGAAAAGCTTTCATAAATCACATAATCCATTTCAGGTTGCTTCTTCCAAAATAATCTGTATACTCTCAGGAATAAGAGCTTATTTTCCTACTGCCCAATTATATTAGTCGAGTGAAAGTACCTGTCAAGGGGAAAAAAACCTCTGAAATGTGTTGATGTAGAGTCCTGGTCTTGTCCAGATGTGGCCAAGTTCAACTCCCACATTTTAGTTTGTAATTCTCCACATACGTAGAGTTAAAAGCACATCCTAGGTTAATCCCTTTCCCTGCCTGTATGTTTCCAGTTAACAGTGCCATAAGTGCAAGTGCTTAAAAAAACCTAATGCTTTAAATTGCCATGAATTGGAATATATAAGCCGTTGGAGGAGAAAATTAATTCTTTTTTTTTTTTTTAAACAAATAACAGGCTACAGGACCCCTTCAGGGCCAAAACTGAAAGGAAATACTCTTCCCATCAGCCTGTAGGAATGATGTCAGGGAGTGGAAAGATCTTCCTGAAGCTCACGGCTGGCTATATAGAAAAAGGCCCAATGTGCACACCCTGGCTTTGATCCCAACACGCTCCTTAATTTCCAAACCCTTGCACATGTTAACGTTACATGGAGAGCAACTTATTTTAGGGCTGTAAGGTTTTTGAAACGAACTATTATCTGAGGCACATGGCATCTTCCCTTCTAAATATTCTACATAACAGCTTCTTTGCTCAGCTCTCTCCTTTGGCATCACTCTTTTAACTTCAACCTTTATTTATTTATTTTTAAAATTTTTATTTTATATTGGAGTTTAGTGGATTAACAATGTTGTGTTCATTTCAGGTGTACAGCAAAGTGATTCAGTTATATATATATAAGCATCTATTCTTTATACTCAACAAAATGCATTGAGAAAAAAAGGAGAGATGTGAGTTACACAGTTTTACAATGTACAGGCTTGGGAGTAACTCAGATCAAGTCAGAAAATTTACTTTCTATCATTAAATGTCTGGAGTTCGTTGAATGAATGGACACTCTTTCCAAACCAAATTTCTTCCCAGAATTCAGCT
Organism: Balaenoptera musculus; assembly: GCF_009873245.2. Taxonomy (NCBI): domain Eukaryota; kingdom Metazoa; phylum Chordata; class Mammalia; order Artiodactyla; family Balaenopteridae; genus Balaenoptera; species Balaenoptera musculus. Next base: position 502,673 of record NC_045788.1, on the reverse strand, counting down.
TAAACTAAGGGAATTACATCGTGAAGCTTTTTCTGAGGAGCTTGGTTAATGTCTTGGAAGCTTGTTTGGTATGCAGGAAATACTTTTTTTTTTTAATTTATTTTTTTTATACAGCAGGTTCTTGTTAGTTATCTATTTTATACATATTAGTGAATACATGTCAATCCCAATCTCCCAATTCATCACACCACCACCGCCCTTCACCGCTTTCCCCCCTTGGTGTCCATACGTTTGTTCTCTACATCTGTGTCTCAATTTCTGCCCTGCAAACCGGTTCATCTGTACCATTTTTCTAGCTTCCACATATATATGCAGGAAATACTTTTATTTCTCTTTTGCATCTGCCAGAGGAATGGGTTCACTATTCACAGGCCTTCATAGATCTGTCAAAGCTTATCTTGCCCAGGCTTAGCGACTGCCTTCTGTATGATCTTGGTCAGTCAGAGATGGCCACCAAAAGGCTATCACAGCATCAATGCAGCCAGCAGAGGCGACAGGGCAGGGACTCATTCCCAGTCTCAGACAGTCCTAGACTGGAGGCCAGTGGTCTCTGAGCCTCTTCCCAGGATTTAACATGGGTTGAAACATCTGCAGCTGTTGAATAATAATGGTTATCTCAGCAGCTGTTTTCACATAGTATCAATATATATCGCAGAGATAAATATCTCAGTAGTTCTCAATGTCCGGTGGGAAACTTGAGAAAGTTACCCTCAGGTATTTTTTAAAAATTTTTTATTGGAATATAGTTGAGTTACAATGCTGTGTTAGTTTCAGGTGTACAGCAAAGTGGTTCAGTTATACATATACATGTATCTATTCTTTTTCAGATTCTTTTCCCTTTTGGGTTATTACAGAATATTGAATACAGTCTCCTGTGCATACAGTAGGTCCTTGTTGGTTATCTGTTTTATATATAGTAGTGTGTATCTGCCAGTCTCAGACTCCCAATTTACCCCTCCCTAACCTCAACCTTTTAAATGAAAAAAGTACCTGAGAATTTTAATCTAATCGTTGACAAAGTGCTTATCTCTGAAGCAAGGCAAATCATAAAACATGCCAACCCGACTCAAACAGTTTTCAGAAAGTGATGAAAAGTTATGTAATGGAAGATTTAACTTTCAAGAACGCATTGGCAAATCGTAAGGCACTGATATACAAAGTCTGCCATGTACGTGTTGTTCTTTTTTATGTCCTTCTTTGATTACCCACAATAATTCTTGTTCTGACATCCACCAGCGTAAGGCAGCCTGGGGTGTGGGTAGGTTTTTCTTATCGGTTCATGCATTGAGTTCTCTCATTTGTCTGGCACAGCTGGAGAGTGGAAAATTCTGCTTAATTAAATGTTCACGTTACTAGAGATAGGTGAACTCCTAGAATGTCAGGAATGGAAGAGTCCTAGAGATGATCTCATCCACTGATTTCTCAGGTGTTGACATTGAAATCCCTCCAGGCTTGGGGATTAGGGCTCACATCTCCATATACCCGTGCAGTGTCCCTAATAGGCCTCTCCTGATAAACTGCTCCCCAGTCTTCAAAGAAACAGAACAACATAATATTACACACAGTGAAAACATCATTGGCTATCAGCAAGTGTCTTTGAGGGTTTGGAATGCACTTAAGGTTCCTACATTGCCACAGAGTTGTAATAAAGAATATCTATGAATGTTAAGATATAATGAGAGGATTATTTTCCCTTTCACAAATAGGCCCTGGATAATGTGTTCTGTACTGTGCATGATCTTGCTTCCCCGTGGAGAGATGGAGAAGATGATCTTGGTGCACCTTCCTGGGTAGGGAGAGATGATTAGCATTTGCTTCTTTGAGTAGCAGCATAAACCCAGGGTGGTCAAGTACAGCCCTGCCGGCAAAAGGGGAGTGATTGCCCTTATGTGACGTTCTACTCTGTTTCCAGAGCTGTTGTCAGCCTGGCTTCCCAAAGTGGTACCACTGATTCATCAAGTTGGCTGGGTCTGACCCAGACAAAGTGAACCTGAGGTTAATTCATTTACCACACATTTGCAAATGCCCTCCTCAGCCCTTTCCAAATCCAAATAGGTGAAGTAGGATTTAGGGAAAAGGAAGACCTGAATTCCTCACCCCGCATTTGCCCAAACTCATTATACGGATGGTCCCAAATACACCACGTGAATTAGTGGGTCACGTAGACCCAGCAGGAGGCACTCTTCAAAGTCCACTTTTTCCATCCAACCCAGGGAATTTATGATCTTGAGGCCACAAGACCACATAGAGTCCTCATAGGGCCACATAGAGCCCTATGTTTCATGGGTGAGTGACAGTAAAAGGAAATCCATTTCTCTTTATGGTTCTAACTTCTTCAACATTAAAAGAACCAGAAACTGGTGTAAATCGCTTAAGAAGTGTGCGCTCTCACACGTGCGTGCATGCGAGCGTGTGTCCACATGCACGTTGGGGTAATATGGGGAACTGGGTCCCAAAAGCATCAGGAAAAGAGATAGTGGGAGCAATGAAAACAAAATCTATCTGTCAGTCATTTGATCTAGAGATAGCCCAGGTTTGGGTTTTCCGGGGAAATTATTAGATGTATTTTCAAGACTGTCCCCAAGTTCAGTGAAAACATTTACACTTGTCACTAATGGCAACTGAGTCGATCAAGTTTGTGAACCGTACTCTTTCTTTAGCTGATGGATCGCCTACATTTTGCTCACTATTTTCAAAAAAGAATCAGTGCATTTACTTTCTTTGCCTGTGGCCGTATGAGCTTCCAACTGACAAAAGTTTTCTGGATCTGACCTCGAAAGCTAAGCCTGTAATGAATACATTGTGGGTTTCTCTGGGGTTGGGACCAAAATTCTCTTTTTTTCTTTTATATTTCATTTATTTTTTTTCCTCAGAGAAGCATTTGCAAAATGAAAGGTGATCTAAAGTCTGGCTGTTGGGCTAAAGATGAACAAGCCAGCTATTGAGCTAATGGCATTGCTTGTTGAATAGATTTTAAAATGAAGTGGCTCATAGATAACCAACAAGGTTCTACTCTATAGCACAGGGAACTCTACTCAATATCCTGTGATAACCTACATGAGAAAAGAATCTGAAAAAGAATGGATATATGTATATGTGTACCTTTATATACATATATCTGTATCTGTACACCTGAAAATAACACAACTTTGTACATCAACTATACTCCAAAAAAATTTTAAAAGTAAGATAAAGTGGCTCATAGGGAGAAGTATGGTGCTAATTTACACAAATCCAGCTTCCTTAGGGTTGTCCACATTTCTTCTGGAAGAAAGATATAGGAAAGACGCTGGTCTGCTCTCAAGGTCTTTCATCCTCACCGACAGTCATGCTGATTCCCTGGCTCTCTGAGAAACAAGCTGCAGTGACAAGAGGAGAATGAGAAGTGAAGAAAACTCGGGAAAGTGCTACCTGGAAGCAAGGCTCTGGGGGGACAAACAGGACGGACTTTAACTGACATTGACAAGACATTTCATCTTCATATTAAAACATGGACTGAGGAATCCCTGTGTGTAAGTCACAGATAAAGAACCTTATATAAAATAGAAGAACCCTTCACCAAATAGTTTTACCTTTCCCTCACTACAGGTATCATTTACTTGGCATAGTACTAAGTTCTGTTTGTACCTTTCCTCGTTCTCACGACAGCCCTGCCAAGTGGATGCTATCATTGTTCCCATGACACAGATGAGGAGACTGAGGTCCAGAATGACCCAGGATCACTCGGCTGATGTGCAATAGCAGAGCCCAGGTCTAGTCATCTAGCCACAGTGTTTAGTTATGCTGCATCCTTTCATTTTATGAAGTCTCACCTTAAATTTCATGAGGATAAATGGAGGAGAATAGAGCAGGAGATTTTTCTTAATTGGCACAAGGGAGAAAGGAAGTTCAAAAGAAAAGAAGCACACGCTTTTTCACTCAGCCGGTTAGCAGAGCCTGTGCTTGGGAACCGCATCGGTTCATCCCCTTTTCACACCCATCCTTTCTGCGCCCAGCCCTGAAATCGCACGGACGCGTAAAGGAAACCACGTTCTTGGCGGGACAGATGCATGTGTAGCTCTCAGTCCTGGGAACGATGACCCCCAGTTACCGGGTTGCCGCTGGGACGGGGTTCAGGGTGGTGTTCAAGGCCCTGCTTTGTGGAGCCATATCTCCCTCGGTCTTCATCTGCACCCGGCAAATCGCCCTGGAAGCTCTGGCAGGCCTTCACCAGAGGGTTTTCTCTGGTTTCCACAGCACACTTTGCACTTACACAGAAGCTTGGAGGCACCAGGGAGCTGCCACCTTCTAGGAGTGGCCCACAAGCCACAACTCCTGGGGACTTGGTGGGTAAACACACGGCCCCTCCCTCGCCAGAACGTGCGACCCACTCTGGGTCATCAGAGTCTGTGCTTCTCGAAACGTTGCTGTCACAAAAAGTCAGCTTCTCTCCTCTCATGCAGAGTGAGTGTCGTATGAGCCCATAATAAAGTTCTCCTTTCCGCCTCACATGCCAGGAAATTAAGAGAAAAAAAAAAAAAAAAAAAAAAGAAAATCCGTGCTGCTAATTTAGTAACTATAGAGGATCTCATAATCCATCTAGCTGCAGTTTAATTTCCTTTATTTTGACCTGCTGTTACATGTAAGTTGTCAGTTATTCTGACTGGTTTTAATTTATTATTTGCATGTTTTTATTTTAAGTATCTCCTTAAGACCCCTCAAACCCTTGATGTCATTAAACAGGGAAAACATTTATGTTTATTTCCCACCTTTTACATTTCTCTCAAATGTATAGATTGTTTTAGGCTCATTTCTTTCTCTTTTTTAATTGAAGTAGAGTTGATTTACAATGTTGTGCTAGTTACTGCTGTACAGCAAATTGATTCAGTTGTACATATATATTCTTTTTTAATATTCTTTTCCATTTTGTTTTATTATATGATATTGAATATAGTTCCCTGTGCTATACAGTAGGACCTTGTCTATCCATTCTATGTATAAAAGCTGACATCTGCTAACCTCAACCTCCCACTCCATCCCTCCCCCATTCCCCTCCCCCTTGGCAACCCGCAGTCTATTCTCTATTAGACTCATTTCTTATTCTGTATTGCTTAAGTTCTAATTTTTTTTTATCATTTCTTTCCCCTTGCTTTCATGTCCCCCAAATGTGTGATATCCAATCATCCTTTGCTATGAAACTACATCTGCCCGAATCAACAAGATTCAGAATCAAACATAAGTTCAAGCCTCACAAACTCACAGCCCCCGAATGGATTTTGTTCATGTAATTCCCTCACCCTCTTTGGAAAGAAGGAGGTACAGGGTATGAGAGCATCACTTTCCAAATGAGGAAACTGAGACCTAGAGATGCTTAGTGACCTGCCAAGGTGTCTCCAGGTAAGAGGTGAGAGCTGGGACTTGCAGGAAGTTCTATCCACCTCTCATTTATGAACGATGAGCACCTTTGCAAGGAGAGGAGTAATGATCTGGTTCAAGAGAACACTTGACTTTTGGGGGGTTTTGAAAAATGTCCATATGCATCTCTACTCAAAGTTGGTAGATCATATTGTCATTGTTACTGTTATTTTAAGACAACAAGTAATATTTTAGTGCTTTGTTGTTTTTTTCCTCCCTTTGTGCTTTCCAACTGATGCCATATGTTATCAGCTGAGTGGTGTCCCCTCCAAAGTTATATGTTGAAGTCCTAACCCCCAGTATCTCAGAATGAGACTGTGGGGTTTTTTTTTTGTTTTTTTTTTGTTTTTTTTGCCAATGCCATGCACCTTGCACGATCTTAGTTCCCTGACCGGGGACTGAACCCAGGCCCAGCAGTGAAAGTGCTGAGTCCTAACCACTGGACCACCAGGGAATTTCCTGAATGCGACTGCATTTGGAGATAGGCCTTTAAAGAGATAATTAAGTTAAAATGAGGTCTTTAGGATGGGCCCTCATCAATCTGACTGTTGTCCTTGTAAGAAGAGGAGATCAGGACACACAGAGAGCAGGGATGCATGTGCAGAGAAAGACCACATGAGGATGCAGAGAGAAGGCACCATCTGAAGTCAAGGAGACAAGTCTCAGGAGAAACCAACATGCTGACACCTTGATCTTGGACTTGCAGAACTGTGAGAAAATACACTTCTGTTGTTTAAGTCACCCAGTCTGTGGTACTTGGTTACGGCAGCCCTAACAAGCTAAGACATCACATTAACTCTTGATTCCCAGGGAGAATTTGAAGGTTTTCTTGAGAGGCACTATGAGAAATTTGAAGAAATGCAATCGATCAATGTATGCCATCGCATGTCTGGATCTTCCTGTGTTGCCCTTAGTTTTCAGGGAGAATTTGGTTTTTGAAATGGATCTACCTCTGTCCTTTGGACATGCCGCAGGGCTGGAAAGTAAGTATAAGAGCTCTAAGAAATGAGGACTTTCGTATGGATGTATAGGAACAAGAGACAGAGTGAATATGTGATCAGGTTGTGCTGACTTCATTTCCAGAAAACAAAGACTATTTTTAAAGGGGAAAATGGCCATAGGTAATAAAACAACTTAATTGGAAGAATGATATAATCATCTGTGTGTCCCCTATTTAATCACATCTGAATTCCACCTCCTGTCCAAGCTTCATTAGAAAATTTCCCCAGAGTTAAAAATCCCAGCCACTCCATTAAACTAGTTGTCCTTAAGAGCAGGGGCTGAAAAGTGGAAAGTTTTTCGGATAAACCACAAGGTCCTACTGTATAGCACAGAGAACTATATTCAATGTCCTATGATAAACCATAATGGAAAAGACTATAAAAAAAAGAATGTGTGTGTGTGTGTGTGTAACTGAATCACTTTGCAGCAGCAATTAACACAATATTATAAATCAATTATAGTTCAATTAAAAAATATTGATTACAATAAAAAAACATTAAAAAATGGAAAGTTTTTTTTTATCAATTCCTTTTTAGCCATTTTCAGGGTAGATTGGCTCAGTTTACAACTTCAATGATCATGTCTTGATGAGGGGCTTTGAAAACTCCAACCAGTATCGTACATGAAGACCCTTACCTTTCACAGAGCAATACAGACAGTCACTGGAGCTGGCTTACCTTTGGTCAGTGGTGCACACAGCTGGCACCAGTTAGGTAGAGACTCAAAAGACTTTTCTACAGGCAAGAAACTTAGACACCAGGAAGCCCATCAGAAAACAGTTAATTGTGCCACAGATTCAGTTGCTGTGAAGGCATAAAGAGCAGAGAGGCCCAATTAAGCCAGTGTTTTAATTTGCCTTGTGGTATGGCAAAAAGGGCACAGGATTTATTTCGCTTACAAAATAAAAATAACTTGCGTTTAAACAGCTGAGAAGACAATCATGTAGAAAATGAGAGCAATATTAAAGAACATGAAGCAAAAGGTATAAAGTGGTCCAAATCCCACCACTCAGAACTCCTGTTGATATTTTCAGCTTCCCTCTGGACCGCTCTGTCTGTACACATCTGCAGAAAAGGGACATACTATGCTTGCTGTCTTGATGCATGTAATGGCTTCCTGTCTCCCCTCAACAATGGTAAGACCAGGCCCCTTAATGCTAACATGGCCCTTCCTGACCGCCTCTGTCCGGTTTTCCAGAATGATCTCTTGCCTCTATCCCCCAAACCCACTAGGCTTCTGCCTTTCCCATCTTGAAGTTCCTGGAAACTCCCACTGCCTCTCGTGGGATCCTTTGGAGAGTTCAAGCCCAGATGAGAGGGTAGTCAATTTTTGCATTTCTGAGAGACACATGGCAGAAGTGGTCAGAACGAATTGTCAGGAGCGGTGGGATGATTGGGGATGAGGAGCCCAGGTATTTATTGCACTAGATCCAGGTAGAACATGCCGATGAATTGGGCAGAGATGTGGCAGTGGAGATGGAGTTTCAGTGACTTGGAGGGAGGTTAGGGAGATGATCGAGGTCACCATCATCATGGTCACTATCCTCATCATAGTTGTTACTGCTGGGGTCGTGCTCCAACCCTAAAGTCGAATGATTTTACATGAAAATAATGGAATCAGTGAAGGTGCTTCATAAAACCAGCCTAATTATTCTAGCCGGGCCACATGATTTCACTGTCACGTTCAACCTGATGTAGCCAAAAATAGGTTTGATTTCAACTGCATCGCGGATTAAATGGTCCTACATTTTTCCTTCTGCTTGTCATAAAAGGATGAAGTTCATTTCGTTTGAAGACCTCTTTTAATGAAGGCTTTAAATCTAGAGCGGTAACTGCTTGTCACCTTGCAGGGAGATGACTGAGCCTGGGCTAACGCAGTTTATTAAATTCCTTGTCTAACACTTGACCTGAGAGCTGGAACCAGCTGGAATCTCTGTCTTTTTAGCTCCCCCCACACACGTGGGGGACCTGCTGCTTGGGAGACCTGGGCAACCTCTATATTTCATTCAGGAGAGTAGAGTATGAGATGCCTATACCTTGAGCTCACCCCCGCCACTCAAATGGCATCTCATGGAGTCGAAAAGGCCAATAAAACAATGTTCTATTATAAAGGTAATCCTAGTTGCCAAAAAACAAGATTAAGTGCAATGTTTTTAAGACTCAATATAAGAAAATTCTCCCTGGGACCCTTTTGTGTTGCAGAAATTTAACATCTACCATAAAGTAATGAAAATTTATCACCGTCAGCTAGTAACATTTATTAAACAATTACCATGTGCTAGGTATCACACTGAGCACTTCCTGGCCTTCCTTGGTTACTCTTCAGAGCAACCTTCTGAAGTAGATACTATTTTTTTAAAATTATTTATTTATTTATTTATTTATGGCTACGTTGGGTCTTCGTTGCTGCGCGCGGGCTTTCTTTAGTTGTGGTGAGCCGGGGCGCCGTTGTGGTGCACGGGTTTCTCGTTGCGGTGGTTTCTCTTGCTGCAGAGCAGGGGCTCTAGATGCGGGCTCAGTAGTTGTGTCACATGGGCTCAGTAGTTATGACACATGTGCTTAGTTTTTCCAAGGCATGTGGGATCTTCCTGGACCAGGGCTCAAACCCGTGTCCCCTGCATCGGCAGGCGGATTCTTAACCACTGTGCCACCAGGGAAGTCCCTGAAGTAGAAACTATTATGGTTCACATTTTCCAGATGGGGGAACAGCAGCATGGAGAGAGCAATGAACACACTGAGGCCACGCCTTCTCCGAGGTACAGCGGGGATTTCAGTACCACGATCGGACTCCAGCGGCTGCCTCACAATACTGCCCCATGTTTGTCATCCTCATGATAATTAACACGTGAGTTAATTCACTTAAGCCTGAGAACCTTATATATAATTATTATCCTCATTCTTTACATAAGGATTTACACCCAACATCCTTTAGTGACTCTCCAGGTCCCACGATTTAGTTAGGCAGAATAGAGACCGTAACCACAGTCTTCTCATACACAGAGGGCTGCGCTGCCTCTTCTTGTATCGGTATACGTCATTCCAAGCCTGTGTTGTCACTCTTGAAATTAGCTACCGCCTGTCATGGGGAGGCCTAGCTGGACATTTTGTGAATTAAGCGACATTGGATTTTATCCAAGTTAACAATTTGTACGTCTTAACCAAGCTGCCAGGATTTAATAACTCTTGTCCATCATAAGGAACAGACTATACAGTTTAATAACTACAGGAATATTTGATTTTCACCTATATGACAGTACATGTCAGTACTGAGAAAGTGCCAACCATTTTGAGAGTTGACGGCTATAGTTAAGGTAAAAGGTCTTCAGATAATAAATTACAGTGTATCACATTGTGGGTACATGCTGAATCCCAATTTATTAATGTTCCAATTGCTCTTCTCCATGACAGATTGGGTGCTGTCAGACATAACACACACTCTTTTCCTTGGGAAAGTATGCAGTAAATTTAGTTTCTCATTTTTCCTAAACAGGAGAGAGAGCGTCAAAACACAACTTAGTGATCCATCTAAAAAAAATCAAAAGTAAGAAAAATAAGCAGTTTTGGGGGTGAAGCAGTCCCTGTATGATTTTAGTCTTCCTTTTCCTGGAGTTTTAGCTCTGCCTAAACTAAATGACACTTTGAAGTGGCCTTTCATATACATAATATATTATTCAGAAGTCAGAAAGAGAAAAACAAATACAGTATGCTAACACATATATATGGAATCTAAGGAAAAAAAAAAAAAAAGGTCATGAAGAACCTAGTGGCAAGACAGGAATAAAGACACAGACCAAGGCATGTGGGATCTAGAGAATGGACTTGAGGATATGGGGCGGGGGAAGGGTAAGGTGTGACAAAGTGAGAGAGTGGCATGGACATATATACACTACCAAACGTAAAATAGATAGCTAGTGGGAAGCAGCTGCATAGCACAGGGAGATCAGCTCTGTGCTTTGTGACCACCTAGAGGGGTGGGATAGGGAGGGTGGGAGGGAGGGAGATGCAAGAGGGAAGAGATATGGGAACATATGTATATGTATAACTGATTCACTTTGTTATACAGCAGAAACTAACACACCATTGTAAAGCAATTATACTCCAATGAAGATGTTTAAAAAAAAATACTCCAGAGGATGGAGGAATGGGTGGAGGTATAAGTGAAACAAACTTAATAATTATCTCAATAATTATTAAAAGTGGGTGTATTCACTTCATTAAAGTGAACCCTAAGATGAACTGGGGACTTTGGTGATCATGATGTGTCAGTGCAGTTCATCCTTGGTTAAAAAAAAAAAAGTCTTAAAAAAGAATTAACACTCAGGGTAGACATTTTTGGCAAAACTGTTGTTTCACTTTTATATATGTATACATATTATACATGTGTGTATTTGTTGGATTGTGATGTAAAATGTACTTTTTAGATCAAAAAAGTTTGCAGGCCACTGTGGTTAAATTATACTGGCAAATAAAAGCACAAACTAACATCAAAAAAAAAAAAGAAAAACCAATAGGAAGAAAACAAATACTCCTGTGGTACATCGGGCCATGCTACCATCACATCTTATCTGCGGCCATGTGACCAGCACTACCTCTTTCTGGAAAGAATTAACAAGTGTGCTGATTTAGAGTCTAGGCCTTAAAAGACATCAAATACTTGCGCTCACCCCCCTGTGCTCTTGCTACCCATCATGAGAAAAACATGCGTCAGGTAGCCACTGGCCCAAAGAAGATGAAAGACCCATGAAGCAGACTCCCTAAACTTCCTGAAGCAGATCACCCAGTAGCTTAAAACAGAGTCATCCCTGCTGACTGTCAGAACTAAGAGCAAGAGAAATAAATGTTTCCTCCTTGTCTTAATCTGTTCAGGCTGCTATAACAGAACACCATGGACACGTTGCCTTAAAAAACAAACACAGTTTGTTATTCCTCACAGTTCTGGACTCCAGGAAGTCCAAGATCAACGTGCTGACAGAGTCAGTGTTTGGTGGGAACCCCCTTCATGGTTCACAGATGGCCATCCTCTCGTGGTATCCTCACATAGCAGAGAGCAGAGAGAAGCAGGACCTTTCAGGATTCTTGTAACAGCACTAATCCTGTTCATGAGGGCTTGGCCCTTGTGATCTCATCTGATCCTATGTCCCAAAGGCCCTACCTCTTAATACCATCACATTGGGGGTTAGGGTTTCTACATATGGATTTTAAGGGGACACAATTCAGTCCATAACTCTCCTTTAAGGCACTGAGGTTTTTTGGTTGTTTGTTATGTGGTATTATGTCACTGTAGCTGACTACTACAAACCCTAAGAAATAACCCTAAAAGTACACCAATAGGGATGAGCAAAAAGGTGCCCTCAAGGAATCTGCCTACTGCTATAAGTGAATGGTCCCCAAGATCAGTGGGGAGAAATGGGTCGGTTCTACTGTATTCGAAGACTGGAGGACACACTTTATTTCAAGGGGAAATAAACTATGCGTGTGTTGTGCATAGAAACAAGCCATGCCCTTACTTTGTAAAATTCTTTGGGCAAGCCTTCCATCAATATCAAAATGCCACTCTACTGTGTTCAATCTGATTCTCATATAAAAACCAAATAACTGTAGGTATGAATATCAGTAAATATTTAGCTCATTTCCAAAATTCACCATAGATAAAGTTGATTAGAATCATTCCAAGTCATGTGTCTACATTTTAAAGTGTCTCCCTGAGATTGGCCTGAAAACTTCGTAAAACTCAGAGGACACTGAACCCATGGGGAATGGAATGAAGGTTTTATAAGATAATTAGCACTTTGCTTAAGGACCAAGGTATTCACTGTATCCAAAGGCTTCCCATCATTGGGGCTGCAGCTCATTGAGAAGACATTATGTACATGGCAGAAGCATCAAGAATCTCCCCTTCACTTTCTCATTCACATCATGGTGTCAAAATGTGTTCTTAGCTGGAAGTATGGCCTGGTATTCTTTATTAGCAAAGAATCCCTCAAAGTTGTATCACTGCATATATCACAGCCATAGTGTGCTATGAATCTTGGATTTTCCATTTCCTGAGAAGTCACCTGAGGTGACTTAAATTCTACGAACTTCAGTTCTTTACTGTAAAGTAAGAAATAAGAATAACTACAGGAGTTATTATGTAGGTTAAATGAGATATTGTGTGTCAAGCTATAATACTGAGATATAAGACCTAAGAATAAGTAAGTTTCAATATTGTGTGCTGCTTTGACAGCTGGTGAAATTGGGAGGGGCATGAATGGCTTAACTACTAATTCCCCTCCCCACCACTCTGCTCCCTTGGATGAGTTCCCCAGGCCAAACAACTCTCCTTATCATGGGAGTCTGTCACGGTCCTTGCTTACCCCTGAATAGCAGGCTTCAGTTTCCTGCCAGCCCACAGAATTATTCCAACAAGCCAATCACTTCTTCCTGTGGGAAGCAGGGGTTCCCCACCTTCTTGGTGATAACGACCAGGGTTCTTGGTCTCCTTAATCAATAGAAATTGATGAGGCCAGCCAAGAAATTCAGGCAGGCTTTATTGGGGCTCCTGCTGCAGCAGAGGGGAGTGAGAACAAGTAACATGTTCCCTTGCTCTCTCCCCAAGGGGAGTGAGATGGTTCCTTATAGGGGGTGAGGATAGGGGTAGGTCCAGGGGTTGGGCCGCAGGGGTGGCTTAGGTGTTTTGCCCGCCCCTTTGGTGGTTTTGTGTGCAGGGGGCATGCGCAGTGTCCCCTGCTCCTGACCCCCTGCTTTTGCTTCTGGCTCCTCAGAAGTGGCAGTTGGTCTTTTTGGTCTTTTTGTATCTTGTTGTCCATAATTTGCCCCAGCTGTGCATGCACGCAGTTATTTTTAGTCCCTCATAGTTTCTTTGTATTTTGTTGCTGGAGGAGAAGTTTGCCCAGGTGCAAGCCCTGCAGCAAAGGGGCCCAGGTCCCAGGTCCCAGCCTGTCTCCCTGGTACTACAAAGCCTGCCTCCACAGCCCTTGTCTGTTTACTGTGTTCTTCAGCGCAACCCCTATGTAACTCTGCACACATGCAGTGTTCTCCCTGGGCTGTGAGTACCTGTGACTAATAAATATATGTCAACCTGATCTGCCCGTGGTTGGATGTCTTCTGTTTGGCCATCCCTACAAGGTAGGAATTTCTCTCCACAATGTGATAAAGAGGAGACAATGAAAACAAATACCTAGCACACTGCAAGTAATAAATGGTAAATAATGTCATAGTTTTTGAGAAAAATAAACCCTAGAATTGCTCTCAGCCTCTTAGAAACCCCTTTAATAAAGTTGCCCTTCTCTAAGACATAGAGGTGTTCATCCTCTATCTGTCATTACCCAGAGCTGACATTTGAATACTGGGGACAAAGGAGAGGAGTGAACACCACAACTGGGAAGAAATCAAGGTGCCTGCATGATCGATTCCTCCTCGACCTGACCCATAATGTAAAGGACACAGGAATGAAAAGTCAGGTTCCATCCATGATAATTATCTCAACATTTCTAGGGTGTCTTGCCCCACTGTGATCTGATAGGACCACCCCAGGGACATGCCAGGCTGTGTCTCAGCATCCTGAGACCTTCCTGGTCTGTGAGCCTGAACTTATACCCCCCAGTGAAGCTTGAGTGTAAAGAGTTCTTAGAGGACAGAAGTGGAGATGGCACATCTTCTGTTGCTGGTTGCTACAGCTCCCTAAGGGATACTTCTTCCTGAAGTTTCAACCATTCTACTAAATAAGGTGTAGTGACTGTGCTGTGCCCTGTTGCCTTCCTTGCTTCACTGTACTTAGAGGAATGTCTCACATTCAGAGGACTCTCCACAAACATGTGTTGAATAAGTTATTGATTCAATGAATGCAAAAGTCAACTGAATTTGCCATGTGCCTAACACACTGTAAGAGTATGACAATTATGAAACAAGGTCCCTAAACTTCAGGAGACTACAGTCTATCTGAAGAGAGAGTAACTGGGAAGGAAGAGCTGGTGATGGCTCCTTGAAGAAAGTGGGGATTAGACTGAGTCTGAAAAGGGAAGGAGAGGAAAGCAAGGAGTCAGCCAGGAGTGAACAGGGTGAACCAACTCCTGTGCCATCTCACTGGAGGCTGGCCTCCACATTTCTTGCCCCCTGTTTCCAGAAGAAGGAAGCAAAAATGTGGCTGAATGGGTCTCTGTTGTCATGCAGGAAATGCTTCTGTGCCTTTAAAACAAATTGTCATACTCAAAGAATGTAAATTAAATCAAAGGCTTTCTTGTAGAAAGAAAGGGACAGCAACTTTTTCCCATTTAGCTTTCTTTTGAACAGAAACATTATCAATTTTCATTGTTCTCAGCTGTGGAATTTACTGTACCCAGCGTACTCTAAAATATCATTGATATGATGTACATGAATTCCAACCTCAGGATAAACTCATGGAAAGTGTCAATTCTCCCTTGATGTTTTTTTTTTTTCATTATGTACAGAAGAAAAAGGGAGCCACGGTGTAATGAAGGCTTGACAAATATCTGTGACAAATATCTGTGACATAAAATATGATCACTAAAAGAAAATAATGGTACCTTTCAAACTTTCCCCCCAAAATCCCATTATAGAAATAGGAAACCAGGAGTCATGCTTTTAGGAAAAAATTGAAGCCAAATTCTTTCTCTCCTACTCTGGGAGTGTGGTTCTATGTCAAAATATTAGAATTAGAAGTTGAAATATAGTCTCAAAAGCCTGGATTAATGGACAAAATCATATTACCAACCTAAAAAGAACTGCTAAACTTCAAAATAAAATAGTTACATTTTGAGATTTTATCCCAACTCCATTGTAGATAGGAAAGATATAGGCCATTTACTGATATTTTTTAAATGTTTTATGGCTGATATAAATAGCTTCTGAGTATCAATGTTTAACATGCACAGACATAACATGCACAGAGTTCCTCAGTTATTATTTTGGAATAGAGGTTTCATTTTTAAGCCAAACTGACAATGTTATCTGTTTATGTCTGATGTGTTTGTGTCTCAGTATCTCACAATTTCCAAATAAACTGAAGTATGTAATTCCTTCCTTTAGTTAGAAACTCTAGATGATTAACATTCTGTGGTGTTGACTGAACACCTTCCAAGGCTTAAGGATTTGTGATTTGGGTTTAGAAAGTCTCATTGTCACGGTAATTTGGGATGCTTTTCAATAGAACTCAGGGAAAGTGGTAAATGGTTTCTTAGAAATTATAAGGCCAACCTATTAGTTCATAAGAAAGAAAAAGTCAAAGTTAATACGAGGAACAGTTGTGGGTTTTTTGTTTGGTTGGTTTTTTGGGTTTTGTTTTGTTTTGTTTCACGTTGTCCAGACTTGAGAATCCAGGAAGGAAATTAAACTTTGCAGTCATGTGGTGTGTTTGAATTTAGATACTCCTGGAGAGAACCATCCATTTCTTGGAGAAGAACAACCTTCTCATTCTTTCCCTCCTCACTTCTGTACTTCCCCACCCTGAATGCATGGGAGCTGAGATCAATCTCTTTGCTGTGTGAGTCTTGGACACCAAGACCAGAGCAATAGCAATGAGGCAGAGGAGAAAAAGGACGGACAACCAATGTCCAAGATTATAAAACTTACAGGACATTAGGAGAGAGAGATATGGGGAGAAGGGATAAGTCAGGAACTAGGATTAACATACACACACTACTATACATAAAATAGATAACCAACAAGGACCTACTGTATAGCACAGGGAACTGTACTCAATATTCGGTAATAACATAAATGGGGGAGGAATCTGAAAAAGAATGAATATGTCCATGTGTATAACTGAATCACTTTGCTGTACACCTGAAACTAACACAATATTGTTAATCAACCATACCTCAATAAAATAAAATTTTAAAAAAAGGAGAGAGAGATGGAGACTAAGATTTCCTCTTGTTCTTGGTAAATCTGGTGGTTCCCAAAAGAAAAAATGGACAACGGGGACATGAATGAAAAAGTGTGGGAAAAGTTTAGGGGAAAAAGTTTAGGAAGTGGGAAGAAAAAAACAAACGAGTAACAAGGAGGTCCATGGCTGACACCTCCTTTCAGAGGCTTGCAGGATATTAGCTATTTCATGTGCATTTCCCAGAAGTGGGTGTAGGGGTTGCGATACCCTCCTTCCTCCTACCTCGGCTCTCTACTCTTTTGGGTAGAACCCCTTCAGTTAAGGACTTTTTTAAGCCCTCTTTGGGATCTACTGAGTGGAGAAGCTATTCCCTTCCTTCCTGATCACTGGTGAGCAGATGCAGCTCCCTAGACACAACATGGGAAAGGAAGGAGCTTCTATCTGAGACCAACTACTTGGTGTGAAACACACAAAGGCTGAGTCCCTACAACCTGCCAGCTTCTCCTCGCACAGATCGTAGCTAGACAGACTAACTGAGAGCAGAAAAACAGGAACGAGACAGGGCTTCTTCTTCGGTTCATATTTCAGTTATGTTTTGCAGTTACAGAACTGACTGTATAGATATGAGACAGTGAATAAAAGAAAGAAATCTGGGCATGATGCATAGGATGACCAACAAGTCAAATAGCTGGTGGGAACCATGCCTGGCAGCCAACGCCTTCCATCAGGCCCCATGAACTGAGCGCCCAACTTACTCCAGATGGAGACAAAGTCTCTGTAGCAGTTTCTTCATTCGAGTCTGTCATGTCAGTCCCTGTGAAAATTTAGCAGGGGATGGAGATCAGTAAGCGGGAGGCAGGGAGGAGTGACTAGGGCAAATGATGTGAGCTCTGTGGCCTTTAGGATCTGGTCCAGGGAGGCCCTGTCTTGGTTGCACCTTACAGTCACCTGGGAGGACATTAAAAGTCCTGGTGTTCATGCCTGGACCAAGTAGCTCAGCATCTTCACGGGTGGGACCCAGGCATCAGTATTTTTTAAGGTCCCCAGGTGATTCCAACATGCAGCCAAGATCGTGAATCACAGCACTGGTACATTTTCATGTCAGGAAGCTACCAGGAGGCACAGATTCAATCCCTCAGCAGTTTAGGAGTTTTGGGAACCCCCTGTGGTAACGTGTAGGTCTACAGAAACTATGCTGTGGATGACAATGGTTCTCAAACTTTGCTGCACATGGGGGAGACTTCTTTTTTAAAAAGTCCACTGGCCAGGTCACAGACCAAACAAATTAAGTCAGAATTGTATAGGGGCAGAACACAGGTATCAGTATTTTTTAAGTTTCTTGGGTTATTCCAGGTCCCATTTCTATAGCTTAATTTCTTCTCAGTTTTATAGGCAGGGAAATCACTGGTGGATGTTAACAGAATCAAGACTCGGGTTCAGCAGGTCTGGGCTGGAGCTCAGGCTTCTGCATTTCTCCCAAGCTCCCAGGTGACGCTGACGTTTCTGGCCCATGGACAACACTTGGCTTTAGTCTATTTTCTTGTCAGTGAGCCACCAGGGGCACATATACAAGTCAGCAGCTGCCTTAGGAGTTTCAGAGAAGCCCCTGTGCTCTAGCCAGTGATGAGAGGGAGAGAGGGAGAAGAAAAAACCCCAAAGTCATCATTTCACAACATATACATTCCCATATACAATATTATGTTTTACACTTTAAACAATTATAAAATTATATGTCAATTCTATCTCAATAAAAATGGGAAAAAAATCATGGCCTCTCTCAATACCACATTCTTTCATAACCATCTAAATCCCCTGCTCACAGGAGAGAAAATGTGCTCACAATTTTGTGGCCTGTGGGTCCTCATGACTTTTTTGCATTAGGTCTCACTTTTGCTAGTTATGCTGTGGCTAATAGAGCAACTTTCTACCCTTACATGACCATGCAACTCCAACAAGTGAATTTGGAACTCACCTTTAAGAAGGTGTTGTTTGTAGGTGCACATGGAAAACTTAAGGAAAAGACAGGATTCCCAAGAGTGGGGATGCGGCTAATAAAATGAAAGACAACGCAGGGTTCTCCAGCTGTCAAATCTCCCCAGGAACACACTGCAATATAACCTGTGGCAGGTCCTCCTTCCTTCAATGGAATGGTGGGAAGAGGGACACCATGAGGTAGCTAGCCCACAATTGTCCAGCCATTGAAAAGTGCTCAAGAATTCGGAAGCAAAAGACACAGTCCATTAGATCAAATCTAAAATGATAAACTGTAATGTAATAAATGGAATATTCCACACCTTAGGTCCAAGAAATCAATAGCCCAAGTTTTGGTTGAAGAGATCTGAAATAATAGGACTAACGAATATAAAATATGTACACAATTTAGCTGAAATGCAAGTGCAAATTAAGTCAATAGAGTAATGTTGCTGTTATTTATCCATTCAATTATTCAGAAAAAATCTAGGTCAAGTCCAGTGTTAAACCCTATGCATACAGAAAATCAAACAGGATCTCAGTCCTTCATCAATTCATAATCTAGCCGTGAGAAATGAGGTACAGAGTCTTGAGCCAAAGCCATATTTGCCCACTTCTTCTCTTTACAAGGAGCATGTTTGTTTCTGGAACAAATGCCTTAAGAGGAACATTGACAAAACCCGTATCTTTAGGAGGCTGTCATTAGAACAACAAATCTACACATACAATGATGTTTGAAAAACAGGGGAAATTTTGCTATGATTTTCAAATATGGGAAGAGTGATTATTCAGAAGTGGGTTGGAACTTATTTCCTCAAGCTCCGGAAAGTCAGCTCAGCGCCAAAGGGGTGATACTGGGAGGCAGATCTGGGGCTCAGAAAAGAGCGGGACCGGAGGGGACTCACAGCTCAGGGATCCCCACACACACACTGAGTGTCGCTCTGCAGAGCAAGTCCCTCATCCTCTCGGGGGCCTTCACATGGGCAGTAGATCACACTTTGTCAGGGGAGATCTAGGAAGATCATGGCTGTGGGTAGGAGCTCAGGATGACAGACTCAGGAGAACTTCCAAATCTGAACACTCATGGGTGCATTCCAGGCTACGTGGTCATTGTCTTGTCTATGATGAAAAGAATAATTTTAAGGTGACTGCAGATTTCTCAGACCCTCTTTTCTTTATAAAGCCACACATCTAAATGGAGGCAGGGGCTGAATGTGCTCATCTAGAGACTGGGGTACAATTGACAAGAGTCACCCAGAGCCTTGGAGGTAAAACGTCCCAGGGGACATTCAGAGAAACTGACGGGAAAGAATCACCATCAGGACCTAGGAATAAAAAGGAAGATTGAAGAAAGAAGTGGGCACTGAAAAATAAACTACAAGAGGCAAAAATAAAGCCTTGGAAACATGACCAGTACCACTCCCCCTCACCCCCAGGTCAGTAGACCGGAAGAGGAGATGTGCAGAGGATGGATTTGGGTAAATGACTTTGGATCAGACTGGACACCTTTACATGGGGCCAGCCATGTGACCAAGATGCCCGCTGGTACTGGAAAACAAGACACGTTGCCTTAGCCCAGACCCTGGGACCACCAGCTGGGCTTCGTGTCCATTAAAAGGTGACCAAGGTGAACTGGTTTTCTTGTGGTCCTTCCAGGGCATGGCAGCAATTCCCTCCTTTAGTTACTCACAGGCTTGATGAATCTCCACCAGATAACTAGGGCTGGTAACTAGAGCACACCCCCTCCCAGTGTGCTCCGGAGTGGACAGTAGTTAGTGCTGGCCTGGGTGGGAAAGGAGAATCAAGTTTTCTCATATTTCTAAAAATAGCATCTTTGAAAGGATTTTAAACTTTCACATCCTTTGTGTCATTTTCACGCTTCAATCATTCTGTCCAAGTGAAGCTCAGCTTGAATTTCCTAATGATATCCTATTCCACGTTAGTTCTCATAACTATTACATGTGGGTCTCTAGTGATGCTATGACCCATTTGTAAAAAGTTACTTTCCTTGAAATTACTGTAAAACTATTCTGGAAACAATACTATTTTCACTAGAATTAATAATGAATCCCTCACCCAATCCACCAGACTTTTTTTTTTTTTTTTTTATTCTCACTGTAGCTCGGTTTTGAGTCCCAGCCGTTGAATTCTGCTCTTTAAGTCACCAATGGACAAACTTTATTTGATCATTCTAGGATTGGGGTTTAAACATTAGGTTTAATTTTTAAAAATCAGGATGAAATAAGAAACCATTTCTTGGCTCAGCGAGTTGATTGTGGATAATTCGATTGCAAACCCTTCTGTTAGGGGCAGATTTGCAAACCTCAATCAACACAAAGGGAACCTTTCATAATAGGTTTTCTCTGCCACAATGTTTTGCTACCTTATTCTCAAAAAGCAAGCCTTCTGTGAAGATGCCTAACACACTACATGATTTAAAGTGTTTTTTATCTCACTTAAAATATTGCCGCATTAAAAAATAAGATCAAAGAATAGTAGGTGTCACAGGGATAAGACAATTTAAAAAATTGTCTTATCCCTGTAATTACCGATTTACCCTATTACTTCCCTTCTTTGTGTTTGTCATTATCTTTCCATGTTTTCAGTTCTTATTCTTTGCTCTCTGTTTCATCAGCCTCTCCTCCCTTTACCCCTTTTGCTTCCCAGAGCAGACCACCCTAACATATATGCCATAGGACATTTCTAGAGAAATAGATTTTTCATGAATTTTCAAAGAGACAGATTCTTTTTATGCAATCATACCTCCTTTGCAATGGAAGGTGCATGTGGGTTATAAGATGCTTCTAGACTTCTCAGCCTCTTTGGATCTGGAGATGAAGGGGGAGAAAAGTTTTCTATTTTTATCTGTGAAACTTTCACTTAACATCTGCAGCTCTGCTTGTAGATGATTTTTATCACTTTAAAAGTTTAAAGAGGACAAAGACTGATCCACTTCTTTTCTAAAGAAAAAAACTACAGCAATTGTGATAATCTTGTAGAAATAATGCCCTCTCAAGGAAAAATTGTTTTCAGCTGAGAGGTTTCTGGGATTCTACAGCATTCTTCTGGAAGAATAAGCAGTTGTCCAAAGGATGGAGATTTTTATAACTCAACTGGAGTTCATACACCAGGAAAAATAAGTGGTCAGCTCCAGAAAGACCCATCACATTGGAATTTGGCAGATGACATCAGCTTAGCCAAGGGCTGTAGTTCAATTCAGGGTCAATATATAGCCAATCCACATGAATTTCTATTAATCCTATAAAACCCTACTTTTATTCTTATTTCTCCAGTGCTGAACTTAGAGCCTGACTCAAACTAGGCTCTGAATAACTGTTTGTTTTTTAAAAAAAGTAATAAATATTTGTTGAGTGAAGGCTTACTGGGAATCTTTTTATTGTGAAGGAATAAAGGGGGAACCATTCATATAAATCCAAACTCTAGTGGTTCCCCTTGGCAGTGACATTAGCTATGGTGGTCTTAGGTCCATCTCATGAACAACTCTTTGAAGACACCCAAAGCCTTGTAAAGCAGGAGCCCCAGGACCTTGTAAAATCCATCACTGACATAGATTACATAGGTGAGTCATGGTCTCAAATATATGAAGTCAGAGCTGTCACATTCTGATGGCTTTTTAAAGTAAAAAGTTATTTAAAATTTGAATTGTATAAAGCACCTCAAGTTTAAAAAATACTAAGGAAAACTTTTTTTTTTTTTTTTTGGATCCAGAAGTGTGGATCAAATGTCAGTACTGAAAGGGTTTAAGCTCTCAAATAATATTGACAGAAAAAATATACAACAACCACAGACAAACGGATAAAACAAAAACATTAGTTACGATTCTTGTTGAGACTGACTTCTCTGTATTGAGCATATTTATCATACATGTCATGGTGCTTTTGGAAGTGGGGAGGAAAAAAGACAGGAGAAATAAAAATCAAGACGGCAGAGTAGAACAACGCTAAGCTCCCCTCCCCTCATGAACACATCAAAAATACATCTACATGTGGAACAATTCTCATTGAAAACAAATTGGAGACTGGAAGAAAGACTCCTTTACAGCCAAGGCTGTAAAGAAAGATTCACATGGAATCAGGGAGGGAGGGAAGAAAGCGATCAGGTCAGAACCCACACAGAAGAGCAGGGAGATACCCCAGGTTTGGGGATCTCCCTGGGGAGCGAGGGGTTTAAGCGGAGTATAATTTATAAAAATACTGAACCATCTATATGTTCTACACCTGAAACTAATATGATATTCTAAATCAACTATACTTCAATATAAATACATATATATATATACATACATAAACAAACAAAATTCCTGAAACAAAACAAAACTGACCTCACTTTTAAACGCTTTCTTGAATAATACCTTGGATATTTAATTACAAATCCATGTGGTAGGTAAGGGTGGGTGGATGAAGTACTAACTCTTTGGCTTTATGTCATTCATTTATTCTTTTATTCACTTACACCATCGGCTATTTCAAAAATGACAGCTTTTCAAGCTTTCAAGGAAGCTTGAAAATATTTAGACAATACAGAAAAGTAACGTTTTATCTGTTTAACAATTTACTTTTGGGGTAAATCACTGCATAGAAATAACTAAGTGAGGTCACTAACCATCACCCAGGAGGGATCTTTCCTGAAAATAGGTAGGGGAAAATAGCGTAAATGACGTGCATTGAAGAAAATGAAGGTAAATTTTGCCTCCTTTATTGAAAAGGAAATTTCTTTGGCTTTCTGTCTAGCGTACCATCCTATCTCTTATAGCCAGGCAGCATCCTGTTACCACAGTTGTGGGTTCCCTTGTCTCCTGGGAAGGGCAGCTCGTTGGAGACAAGATGGTAGGTGCAATGGATGGGTGTTGCATGGGCCAAGCACTCAGAAGAGCAGGTCATGGGTTGGGGAGTGTGAGATGGGCCCTCTTTCTCCTGTGACCCTACAAAACTCTAACAAACACAAGCTGGCTTTCTTAAGAAGCTATCGGGATTGGCAGAGTGAAGAGTTCAGCAGCAAAACTAGAAGTAAGAGGTGTCTAAATTGAACATCTAAAATGCAGGGTCAAAGTGGAGGGTGCCAGGAGGATTTGACTGGAAACCTTCAGAGATCTCAGGAGAGCCACATTTTTCAAAATCTCTGATGAAGTAAGGGCCTGGGTGACAGGTTCCGTATGTCTGCAGAGCCAACAGCAAGCCACCATCTGCCTTCTTCCCCTCTACTCCATTATTGCCCCATTCACATCACCATTCTTGCATCTTTGAGCCACTGATCAATGTTCTGGAAGATTACTATGTGATCCTTTCCTATTGACTTCATTCAGGGTCTTCCTACATTTGATTCACTGAAGCTAACACTTACTTAGCTTCAGTGAATTTATGCATCAGAATTCACCTACTGCTTTAAAAAGTAATTGACTCTTCTCTTCCAGGGAGGAAATTTTTAATTGTGTTAAATTGTGTTAACTAGATGCTTGCGTCTCATTGCTATTTCTCAATTTTGCCTGAAGGTCTCAGGTTGATATTTCACTAAGTTCTATTTTTAATTCATTCTCCTTGAAGGAGATATACCCCTAGATGGGGCAACCCATGGGGCCAGAGCCCTGGGAGAAATGGAAGAACGTAACATTCTACAGGCACAAAAGTCTCCCTTCAAGCCAGCTTCAAGACCTGGGAATTCCCTGCCAGTCCAGTGGTTAGGCCTTTATGCTTTCACTGCAGGGGGTGCAGGTTCAATCTCTGGTCAGGGAACTAAGATCCCCCAAGCTGCACGGCCAAAAGAAAAAAAAACTTCACCTTCACCAAAAACACAGAATCTCTGTGCTAAGGAGAATCCCCTCATCTAGTAGGGAGTGGCATCTTGATGTTCATGACAAATGGCATCATCTTTCTGTATCCAGCTGGGTCACTTCAAGCTCAGGCCCAGAACCCTGCCCACCGAACAGTTCTCTGAGGCAAAGGGAAGTGGCACCTTGGGGTGAGGACAGTCCCTTAGTGGCTCACTCACGTGTTATCCATATGCTGGCTGTATTCCTCATTTGCTGTGACGGAACATAGAAAGCAAAATAAAATAAACAGACAATGATGGTGAGGAACAAGCTTTGTCTAGGTCACATTGCCCCTCATTGTAATTCTAGCTCCAACCCATCAGGCATTTGGGAATTAATGTGAACCATGTAGTACAGCAAGCCCAGGCATCAGAGGCCCGGGGTCCTACTCACTAGCAGGCTGGCCTCAGACAAACCATCACCTTGTCTGTCAAGTAGTCCCTCAATGAAACAGAGACTGGGGCAAGATCATCCTGGGGGCTCCTTCGTCAGCAGAGGTCCTGGAGACTCCATTCACAAGTCCTATCTTCTTTCTGTGGTTTATGAAATAAAGTTCAAATGCATCAGCTTGGCTTTCCATGCCCTCGGCCCTCTGACCCCAACTTAGACTCGTGTCCTTTCCTCCGTGCACACCCAACGCACACTCCATTCTAAAGAAGGTGGGGGACGGCTGTGCTTATCCTGAGCTTCACAAAGCCCGTGACATCTGTCGGCCTCCCCAAGGTGCCTCCCAGGAACTAAGCATTTTTTCCCCTTCATTGAGTGCCCAAGCTAGCCCAGAACGTGGCATTTTCTAATTGCTCAATAAATCCTTGTAAAATGAAGGAATTCCATGTGTGGCTTTTCCCAAAGTCATTTGTTTATCAAGTGGTGATGTGCAAAGGTTAAAATGGCTGATTTTCAAGTACCAGTAGCTAGTGAGCACATTTCTGAAGGATAGGGGAGTCTACTGATAACCTTGAAGGTTTATCTTGTAGGTGCCTATATACCCTACGTATCCCCCAAATTCTGTCCTTATTCTCAGTCCTTTTTTGTCATGCATTTTCTGGGTCCTGGCATGGCTTTCTCGCTGCCTCTCATTTATCCAAGCCCTGTACCACCCGTGAAGGGTTCTCAATCTCCAGACCCATATTCCTTTCCTCTTCTAAAGTCCTATATCGCTATCATTCACCTTTTACTTATTAATATGTAACATTTCACAGGGAAAAGCACAGAGATCAGGAGACTCCGATTCTTGTCCTAAATCAGTACTGAAATTATGACTAAGTGTCTTCACTGAGCCTAATAATGAGGAGGTTTGATGAATCTGGCCTCCAAGTAAGTTTCAACTTTTGTGTTTAGTGAATGATAGGGTCCACGTGGAGCAGGGTTCTGTAAAGATTTCTAAGGCAGTCCTTGCGATCCGTGGGAAAGAGCTTAGTTAACAACTTTTGCTGTGGCCAGAGAAGGAATGGCGTCCTAGCACGAGACCCAGGACTAAAACTTCAGGAGTCTCGGGGCACGTGCCGTCTTCCTTGTGAGGTCTTAACATTATCTTTGCCTGGTCCTCCTCTGAAAGGGCTCTCCTTTGATAACAGCTCTCACGCAGACCTTTGCTCGGTATCCTGCACATAGTAGCTACTCCATTGAGATATTTTGAATGAAGAAAGACTTAAACCTTGAAAAATTCTGCAGGTAGCCATTTAAATTAAATCAAAACACATTGAAAGAAATACACAGATTTGTTTTTCCAAAGCGTATTTTTTCAGGAGTTTATTTTTACTTCACTCTCCAAAGACTTAAATGTAGGTTTATCTAGAAAGAATGCTATACATCCAATGTGATGCTGAAAAGCTCTCAAATGCTACAAGAAGCTTATAGCCACATGCTTGATGAATTCTGTATGATAAAGTGACTGAGTGTTTTTGTATGCAGCATTTATTTTTATTTTTTTTAAATAACAGCTTTATTGAGATATAATCACAGACCATAAAGTTTATCATTTTAAAGGGTAGAATGTGACGGTTTTTAATATCCTCACAGTGTTGTGTATTTATCACCACTCTCTAATTCTAGAGCATTCTAATAACCCCCCAATTAAGCCCCACACCCATTTGCCATCATTCTCCATTGCTGTTCCCCCTAACCTCTGGCAACGACTCAACTACATTCTGTCTCTATGGGTTTGCCTGCTTTGGATATTTCAATATAAATGACATCATACAATAGGTGGTTTTTTTGTGTCCGGCTTCTTTCACAGAACATCATGTTTTCAAATTTCATCCATTTGTAGCATATATCAGCACTTCATTTCTTTTTATGACTGAATAACATTCCATTGTGCGGATAGACATTTTGTTTGCCCATTCATCGGATGATGGGCATTTGAGTTGTTTCCACTCTTTGGCTATATTTGAATACTAGCCAAATTGCTGCTGTGAGTATCTTTAGGTTTTGTGTAGCGGGGGAATTGTGTCAAATGGTAAATTTTAAACTTAGTGAGCAACTCCCCAAACTGAGATATTGGGGGATACACAGGTATCAGCCATATTTTAATTATGTTGTTCCCAAACAATAAATTCTAGCTTATCCCTCCACTCTTACAATCAAGCAACTTAGTGACATACTTGATCAGTAGCAGGGACACTGAAGAGAACATTGGGCCTGAGTTGTGAGTAGAATGATGTAGCACACACGGGAAAAGCCTCATGATAACTCTGTTCCTTGCATACCTTGAGATACAGATGCCAGTTTCCAGAAATCAGTGGGGCAGGAAGTTTCAGCAAAGAAAGGAGTTATCTATGAGACCTCTTCAAGGGACTGGGTCCTGAGTCTGATAGACACAGCACAGCCAGCCCCCTTTCCACAGACTCTGGAATTTATCACCTGTGGGATGCAGTTCTGAGCCTGTGTCCTTACCTGTAATAACACCTACCCCAGGGGATTGTTTGGAAGAAATGTGGGATAACAGATGAAAGTGTCTGATATGGTGCCCAGCACATAGAACATTTCATACGAGTATTTCAGGTGCTAACCCTTCTCTTCCATAAAATGCAAATGTGAGTGGTCCGAAGAGCAGTAGTCTTGTAATTAGAAGATATGGATTCGAGTTTTAGTTTTGCTATTTACTAGCTCTATGAACTTGGATAACTCAATTTAAGCTGAACTTTCTCTGTCTTTAAAATGAAGATAATCATGCCTTCTTTGCCTTGCATGCTTGACTTCCAAGACTTTTAAGAATGTACGAAGCAGTGCTTTGTAAATGTACATGCGCTCAATGAATATGTATTAATACAATTTATGGCCTCCATTCCTCCTGACAAAGTTCATGCTTGATTCCTGTCCTAATTGACAACAAGAGATCAGAGGGAAAAAGATCACACCAGCCTCCAAGTATGTGCTGCCATGGGCTGCTATATTCAATCACGCTATGACACAGAGATTCCATAATATTTGGGATCAAAACTCATCTTCTTCTGATTTCTGAAACTCAGGCCTGAGATAAACATAATGCTGCACTGAACTGAAAATAAAATCATCCAGCCTGGGGCAGCAGTAAGTCTCTAAGTTTCACAAAGATGCTACAGAATCACTGTGAGCCTGGCAGAGGTCAAGGGTACCCAGGGTCCATGTAATTTCTATTACTGACCTTCCATCTTGGCAAAAGTACACAATGCCCCATACATGCCCCTACGTCATATGTAGGGAGAAAAAAAAAATCTCCAAAGAAGAAAGTCTAATGCTTATGGTACATACTATAGATTGCTTGACTCAACAGATTCTAGCTCGCCTTCCTGAGCTATAGAAACCGTCACACTAAAAATTATATTTTAAAACTGTCAGGGAATTCCCTGGTGATCCAGTGGTTAGGACTCCACGCTTCCACTACAGGGGGCAGGGGCTCGATCCCTGGTCAGAGAAACTAAGATCCCGCATGCCTCACAGTATGGCCCAAAACAAAACAAAACAAAACTATTATGAAGGTAGAAATCCACAAGTAAACTAAATTGCACCACACAGACACAATCCCACATGTCTTAGCAGGGAAGGGAGAAAATCGAAGCAGCGCCCCACACTGAGAAGATCCAAGTTTTGGCAAGCAGGGGTATAGTTATTCTGGACCACAGTGTGTGTTCTGAGGTCTAGGCATATGGCATATATGCTAGGGTGGCTCTGCCCTGGCATCTGGTAGGGGATGTCAGTACTGATGTTTCTAGTGAAGAGCTTCATTGCATCTGGCTTCATTGTTCTTCACCTAGTAACATCTAAGACCGAACCCCTGTGAACTGCTTGAACCAAATCACATCTCCGTCTGATTAACAGCTATAGTCAATTCTGTTGTCAGTGACTAACAACCTCAACCAAGAGTACTACATCAGAACACCCAAATGAGAATGAAAAAGAACCATGGAATTCAGATTTGACAACATATTTGGAAAAGGTGAACAGAGGCGTTATTTTTAAAAATCAATTTTTAAATATGTAATATCTCTAATATTATGAAGTTGAGAGAGAAATAGAGTTCTTTTTTCTGTGATTGTAGTCAATTTAGTGCTATAGGTATACAAGTTTTATATAGTCATAAAGTCTGCTGTTGCTGTTGTTGTTGTTTTTTGTAAAGTCCATTTTTGTTTAATATTTCCAAACCTTTCTTCTAAATCTGTTGTCCTCAAGTTAAGAATAGCAGTTTCCTGCCCGCTGCGGGCCTCTCTGGCCGGTGATTTGCCCGGGCGCCTGGGTGCACTCGGCCAACGGCCTCTGAGAGCGCCCACCCGAGCGCCCCGGGAGCCGGCGAGCGGCGGTCCTCACCAGCGACTTTCAGCGGGCCCAGGGGGACAAAAGTGGCTCTAAATCCAGCACATGCATATTGAAGCAAGTTAAAGGATTTAATATGAAGCACAGAAACCGATAATGCCAAAAAGCAAGCAGTAGTCGGTACACATTTAGTGAGTGGGGCAGCATTTCCTTCTCCCAGTGCTGCTGAGATGGCGGAAATTAGTCGAATTCAACATGAAATGGAATACACCGAAGGTATTAGTCAGCGAATGAGGGTCCCGGAAAAATTAAAGGTAGCACCACCAAATGCTGACCTGGAACAAGGATTCCAAGAAGGAGTTTCAAATGCTAGTGTGATTATGCAGGTTCCAGAGAGAATTGTTGTAGCAGGAAATAATGAAGACATTCCATTTTCAAGACCAGCAGATCTTGACCTTATACAGTCAACTCCCTTCAAACCTCTGGCACTAAAAACACCACCTCGTGTACTTACGCTAAGTGAAAGACCACTAGATTTTCTGGATTTAGAAAAACCTCCTCCAACCCCTCAAAATGAAGAAATCCGTGCAGTTGGCAGGCTAAAAAGAGAGCGCTCTATGAGTGAAAATGCTGTTCGCCAAAATGGACAGCTGGTCAGGACTGACTCCATACCTGTGTTGCGTGGTGGGTCTGCTGTCGCCACCTCTAACCCTCATCATGACAACACCAGGTATGGCATTTCAAATATAGATACAACGATTGAAGGAACCTCAGATGACATGACTGTTGTAGATGCAGCTTCATTAAGATGACAGATAATCAAACTAGATAGACGTCTACAACTTCTGGAAGAGGAGAGCAAAGAACGTGCTAAAAGAGAAATGGTCATGTATTCAATTACTGTAGCCTTCTGGCTGCTTAACAGCTGGCTCTGGTTTCGCCGCTAGAGGTAAACTCAACTCAAAAATACTGTCTCATCAGCTGGAAATATAAAGAATTTGCAAACTTCTTTATTTCTGTCCTTGCATTGTATGCCGTTTTACAGTCCCCACCCTGAAAATGTATTTCTCCCAGAAAGGATGGGGGAAAGACTTATATTTGCAGGAGTAAAGGTATATCCTGTCACTCGACTGTATTTAGTTTTAACCAGTTCTGCCATAACACCTACTTAAAATTCTCCCTTTGCATGTTTTGTAAATAGGATCTAGTTTGTTTGTTGTTTTGTTTTGTTTTGTTTTGTTTTTGCCTCATCAATCTGCACAGCTAATTCTATGAATGGGAGGGAAAAAAGTGTACAGAAAATGGATTTAGAGAAGTGTCTGTAAAGGAAAAATAATACTTTATATTGTCCTGTTTCTCAAACACTGTTAGATTAAACAGTTTAGTTAATAGACATTTTTGCATCCACATTTCAACATTAACACTACTGAAGTCATGGTCTGGTGTCAGATTTAATAAACTCAAGTCACCTCATGTTTCAGGATCGCCTTCAATAAAATAATTCCTAACATTTTCAGCAGTTTAAGATGTGGGCAAAATGTGCATTTTTATTTTTATTTTAGTTTTGCAGATGGTTTTCTATAAAGTACATTTTTACTAAGTCCATGTGTGAGTGATTTAAAAAGCTACAGAATAAGGTACAAATGTAGTGTATTTAATAAACTGTCAACCAAAGCTAAAAAAAAAAAAAAAAAAAAAAGAAGAGCAGTTTCCTGCCAAAAGTTAACAAAAATATTTTAATTAATGTTGGGAAAGTTTCCTATTTTGCAAACACAAATATTTTAGAATTATGATTTATAAAATTAACACAGTGTTAACCATATTTTGCCCTTCTGGGGACCTTCTGCTGGAGGACTTTTAGTTTTTCAGGTCTAGGATCTTGAGGTATGACATATAAATCATTGTTTGAGTCTTAGAAGAAACTTGAGAGACAGAGACACCTTACTGTAGACAAGAGAGCCAGCCAAATGTTATTCTAACAACAGTCTACTGCCTTATTCTTTCAAAAAAGAAAAAAAAAAAAAAGGAGGAAAGAAGAAAGGAAGGAAGGAAGGAAGGGAGAAAGAAAACTTCATATTACACTCTAGTTCTAGGAGCTGGACATTTGTCCCATTTCTTCTAAATTGGAACCCTATTTTATTCTTGCTTGAATTCTCCAGACTGTAGTTCTTTAAACTTTAATCACTTTGCTAGGGAACTGTACTCAGTTGAAGAAAGTCAAAGATGATCTTCCTGTCTACCCAGGGAAATGCTTGATCTCTTCTCATAGTTAATTAATTCATCTGCTATATATTCACCTCAAACTTTTTCCCCATTGTGGTTGAAAGAATAAGCCTCCCCAAAGATGTCCAAGATGTCTACATCCTAATTCCTAGAACCTGTGAATATGTGACCTGACATAGAAAAAGAGAGGAAATTTCAGATGTGATTAAGTTAAGGATCTTGAGAAGGGAAGATTATCTTACATGGTCTGCATGGGCCAAATGTAATCACAAGGGTCTATATAAGATAAAAGCAGTGGGGTCAGAGCAAGAGAAGGTGATATGATGACAAGAACTGAGGTCAGAATGAGAGATAGAGGTTGAAGATGCTATACTTATGGCCTTGAAGATGCAGAAAGGTGGCATGAACCAAGACATGCAGGTGGCCTCCAGAAGCTGGAAAAGGCAAGGAAACAGATTCCCCTTGGGAACTTCCAGAAGGAATGTAGCCCTGCCAACACTTTGATTTTAAGACTTCGTACCTCCAGAACTATAAGATGATAAAGTTGTTCTGTTTTAATCTACTGAATTTGTGGTAACTTGTTAGAACAGCAATAGGATACTACTACCTTCCTCTTAGGTACACAGTTAAACTGCATTTCCCATC
Organism: Balaenoptera musculus; assembly: GCF_009873245.2. Taxonomy (NCBI): domain Eukaryota; kingdom Metazoa; phylum Chordata; class Mammalia; order Artiodactyla; family Balaenopteridae; genus Balaenoptera; species Balaenoptera musculus. Next base: position 471,031 of record NC_045788.1, on the reverse strand, counting down.
TTCCTCTGAGGCTAAATGTGACTGAGTTCTGGCCAATGGAATATGGCAGAAGTGAGACACGTCACTTCCAGGCGGGGCAATAAAATCCTTTCTCATGATCCTCCATGATCTCTTCTTGCTAGGTGTATAAAAATGGTGCAGCAGAGCCTGCCTAGCTCCCAGGCTGATCCCCTGCCCTACAAAGCCCCCTCCAGGTCATGTGGGTCCTTGGGGGCATAGGAAGGAGGCCAAGGGGAGAACAGGAGAGGCAGGTGGGAGGGGTCCTCCGGGAGGAGTGGGAGAGGAGCAGAGGGCAATTGCCCTGCCCACTTGGGCCCGGGGAGCCTGCTGAGCTCCCAGGCCAATCCCCTGCCCTCCAAAACCCCTCTAGGCTACGTGGGTCCTTGGGGGCATAGGAGGGAGGCTGGGGAGACCAGGAGAGGCAGGCAGGAGTGGCCGCCCCAGACCCCAGACCGGAGAAGCAGGAGAGGAGAGGAGGGCATTTGCTCCACCCACTCGAGCCCAGTAAGCCAGTTGGGCTCCCAGGTGAGGTCCCCTGCCCTCTGAGACCGGGTTTGGGGGCACACCTGGGCCCCTTCTTTTCCTTGAGCCTAAGCCCCACCCCCTACAGCCCCCAGGGCCATTTCCAGCCCTGTGGGTTCTAAGCATAGGCCCCACCCACTGCCCAAACCTCACGCTTGCTTAGGCCCCACCCTCCACAGCCAAGGCCTTTCCATCCCACCCTTCTGATTTTTCCCTTTCCCTCCTCTTTTTTACTACTGTAGTACTGATGTACCTTCTGGTTGTGGATTCATCTATATTTTTATTTTTACATTTTTTCCAACATATCTGTTAGTTTCCTAGTTTAATTTTATTCTTTACTTCGTTATTTTTCTCTCTCTCTCTTTTTTTTTTTTGCCACTCCACATGGCTTGTGGAATCTTGATTTGTGAGCCCAGGGTCTGGGAAGCTCCTGTGGCAGGAGCTCTGAGTCTGAACCACTGGACTAACAGAGAACCTCAGACCCCAGGAAATATTCATCAGAATGAGGTCTCACAGAGCTCCTCATCTCAGCACCAAGACCAAGCTCTACCCAATACCCTACAAACTCCAGTGTTGGAAGCCTCAGGCCAAACAACCAGTAAAACAGGAACACAATCCCACTCATAAAAAAAAAAAATGAGATGGCCAAAAAATATGTCACAGATGAAGGAGCAAGGTAAAAACCTACAAGACCAAATAAATGAAGAGGAAATAGGCAACCTACCTGAAAAAGAATTCAGAGTAATGATAGTAAAGATGATCCAGAATCTCGGAAATAGAATGGAAGCACGGATTGAGAAAATACAAGAAATGTTTAACAAAGATCTAGAAGAACTAAAGAACAAATGAACAGAGATGAACAACACAATAACTGAAATGAAAAATACACTAGAAGGAATCAGTAACTGAATAACTGAGGCAGAAGAACGAATAAGTGAGCTGGAAGACAAAATGGTGGAAATAACTGTTGAGGAGCAGAATAAAGAAAACAAGAATGAAAAGAATTGAAGACAATCTCAGAGAACTCTGGGACAACACTAAATGCCAACCAACATTCGAATTATAGGGGTCCCAGAAGAAGAAGAGAAAAAGAAAGGGTCTAAGAAAATATTTGAAGAGATTATACTGGAAAACTTCCCTAACATGGGAAAGGAAATAGTCACCCAAGTCCAGGAAGCACAGAGAGTCCCACACAGGACAAACCCTAGGAAAAACAAACCAAGACACATATTAATCAAACTAACAAAAATTAAATTCAAAGAAAAAATATTAAAAGCAGCAAGGGAAAAACAAAAAATAACATACAAAGGACTCCCCACAAGGTTATCAGCTGATTTTTCAGTGGAAACTCTGCAAGACAGAATGGAGTGGAAGGATATACTTAAAGTGATGAAGGGGAAAAACCTACAACCAAGATTACTTTACCCAGCAAGGATCTCATTCAGATTTGATGGGGAAGACAAAAGCTTTTCAGACAAACAAAAGCTAAGAGAATTCAGCACCACTAAACCAGCTTTACAACAAATGCTAAAGAAACTTCTCTAAGCAGGAAACACAAGAGAAGAAAAAGACCCACAAAAACACACCCAAAACAGTTAAGAAAATGGTAATAGGAACATACATATCAATAATAACCTTGAATGTAAATGGATTAAATGCCCCAACCAAAAGACACAGACTGGCTGAATGGATACAAAAACAAGACCCATATATATGCTGTCTACAAGAGATCCACTTCAGACCTAGGGACACATACAGACTGACAGTGAGGGGATGGAAAAAGATATTCCATGCAAATGGAAATCCAAAGAAAGCTGGAGTAGCAATACTCGTATCAGATAAAATAGACTTTAAAATAAAGACTGTTACAAGAGATAAGGAGGGACACTACATAATGATCAAAGGTTCAATCCAAGAAGAAGATATAACAATTATAAATGCTTATGCACCCAACATAAGAGCACCTCAATACATAAGGCAAATGCTATCGACCATGAAAGGAGAAATCCAGAGTAACACAATAATAGTAGGGGACTTTAACACCCCTCTCACACCAATGGACAGATCATCCAAACAGAAAATAAATAAGGAAACACAAGCTTTAAATGACACAATAGACCAGATAGATCTAATTGATATTTATAGAACATTCCACCCAAAAGTGGCAGAATACACTTTCTTCTCAAGTGCACATGGAACATTCTCCAGGATAGATCACATCTTGGGTCACAAATCACACCACGGAAAATTTAAGAAAATTGAAATCGTATGAAGCATCTTTTCTGACCACAATGCTATGAGACTGGAAATGAAGTACAGGATAAAAACTTTAAAAATCACAAATACATGGAGGTTAAACAGTGGGATACCAAATAACCAAGAGATCACTGAAGAAATCAAAGAAGAAATTAAAAAATACATGGAAACAAATTACAATGAAAACATGATGACCCAAAACCTATGGCACGCAGCAGAAGCAGTTCTAAGAGGGAAGTTTATAGCAATTCAATCTCACCTCAAGAAACAAGAAAAATCTCAAATACACAATCTAACCCTACACATAAAACAACTAGAGAAGGAAGAAAAAAGAAAACCCAAAGTCAGTAGAAGGAAAGAAATCATAAATGTCAGAGCAGAAATAAATGAAATAGAAATGAAGAAAACAATAGCAAAGATCAATAAAACTAAAAGCTGGTTCTTTGAGAAGAGAAACAAAATTGATAAACCCTTAGCCAGACTCATAAAGAAAAAAAGGGAGAGGACACAAACTAATAAAATTAGAAATGAAAAAAGAAAAATCACAACTGACACTTTGGAAATACAAAGGATTATAAAAGACTACTACAAACAACTATATGCCAATAAAATGGACAACCACGAAGAAATGGACAAATTCTTGGAAACGTACAATTTTCCCAGACTGAACCAGGAAGAATTAGAAAATATAAACAGACCTATCACAAGTAATGAAATTAAAACTGTCATTAAAAATCTTCCAACAAACAAAAGTCCAGGACCAGATGGCTTCACAGGCGAATTCTATCAAACATTTACAGAAGAGCTAACACCAATCCTTCTCAAACTCTTCCAAAAAATTGCAGAGGGAGAAACACTCCCACATTCATTCTACGAGACCACCATCACCCTGATACCAAAACCAGAAAAAGATATCACGAAAAAAGAAAATTATATACCAATATCATTGATGAACATAGATGCAAAAATCCTCAACAAAATACTAGCAAACAGAATCCAACAGTACATTAAAAGGATCATACACCATGATCAAGTGGGATTTACACCAGGGATGCAAGGATTCTTCAATACACACAAATCAATCAATGTGATACACCACATTTACAAAGTAAGGAATAAAAACCATATGATCATCTCAATAGATGCCGAAAAAGCTTTTGACAAAATTCAACACCCATTTGTGATAAAAACTCTCCAGAAAATGGGCATAGAGGGAACCTACCTCAACATAATAAAGGCCATATATAACAAACCCACAGCAAGCATCATACTCAATGGTGAAAACTGAAAGCATTTCCACTAGGATCAGGAACAAGACAAGGATGTCCACTCTCGCCACTCTTATTCAACATAGTTTTGGAAGTCCTAGCCACAGCAATCAGAGAAGAAAAAGAAATAAAAGGAATACAAATTGGAAAAGAAGAAGTAAAACTATCACTATTTGCTGAGGACATGATATTATACATAGAAAATCCTAAAGATGCCACCAGAAGAATACTAGGACTAATCAATGAATTTGGTAAGGTTGCAGGATACAAAATTAATGCACAGAAATCTCTGGCATTCCTATACACTAACAACGAAAAATCAGAAAAAGAAATTAAGGAAACACTCCCATTTACTATTGCAACAAAAAGAATAAAATACCTAGGAATAAACCTGCCTAAGGAGGCAAAAGACTTGTAGTCAGAAAACTATAAAGCACTGATGAAAGAAATCAAACATGACATAAACAGATGGAGAAATATATCATGTTCTTGGATTGGAAGAATCAATATTGTGAAAATGACTATACTACCCAAAGCAATCTACAGATTCAGTGCAATCCCTAACAAACTACCACTGGCACTCCTCACAGAATTAGAACAAAAAATCTTACAATTCGTATGGAAACAAAAAGACCCCAAATAGCCAAAGCAATCTTGAGAATGAAAAACAGAGTTGGAGGAATCAGGCTCCCCAACTTCAAACTATACCACAAAGTTAAAGTAACCAAGACAGTATGGTACTGGCACAAAAACAGAAATATAGATCAATGGTACAGGATAGAATGCCCAGAGATAAACCCACACACATATGGGCACCTAATTTATGACAAAGGAGGCAAGAACATACAATGGAGAAAAGACAGCCTCTTCAATAAGTGGTGCTGGGAAAACTGGATAGCTACATGTAAAAGAATGAAATTAGAACACTCCCTAACACCATACACAAAAATAAAGTCCAAATGGATTAAAGACTTAAATGTAAGACCAGACACTATAAAACTTTTAGAGAAAAACACAGGAAAAACACTCTGACATAAACCACAGCAAGATCTTTTATGACCCACCTCCTAGAGTAACAGAAATAAAAATAAAAATAAAAAAATGGGACTTAATGAAACTTAAAAGCTATTGAACAGCAAAGGAAATCATAAACAAGACAAAAAGACAACCCTTAGAATGGGAGAAAATATTTGCAAATGAAACAACAGACAAAGGATTAATCTCCAAAATCTACAAACAACTCAAGGAGCCCAATATCAAAAAAAAAACCAAACAATCCAGTTAAAAAATGGCCAGAAGACGTAAATAGACATTTCACCAAGGAAGACATACAGTTGGCCAAGAGGCACATGAAAAGCTGCTCAACATCACTAATTATTAGAGAAATGCAAATCAAAACTACAATGAGGTATTACCTCACACCGGTCACTATGGTCATTATCAAAAAATCTACAAACAATAAATGCTGGAGAGTGTGTGGAGAAAAGGGAACCCTCTTGCACTGTTGGTGGGAATGTAAATTGATATAGCCACTATGGAGAACAGTATGGAGGTTCCTTAAAAAACTAAAAATAGAACAACCATACAACCCAGCAATCCCACTACTGGGCATATACCCTGAGAAAACCATAATTCAAAAAGAGTCATGTACCACAATGTTCATTGCAGCACTATTTACAATAGCCAGGACATGGAAGCAACCTAAATGTCCACGACAGATGAATGGATAAAGAAGATGTGGCACATATATACAATGGAATATTACTCAGCCATAAAAAGAAACGAAACTGAGTTATTAGTAGTGAGGTGGATGGACCTAGAGTCTGTCATACAGAGTGAAGTAAGTCAGAAAGAGAAAGACAAATACCTTATGCTAACGCATATACATGGAATCTAAGAAAAAAAAAGGTACTGATGAACCTAGGGGCAGGACAGGAATAGAGAGGTGGACATAGAAAATGGACTTGAGGACATGGCATGAGAGCGTGAAGCTGGGGTGAAGTGAGACTAGCATCAACATATATACACTACCGAATGTAAAATAGTTGGCTGGTGGGAAGCAGCCGCATAGCACAGGGAGATCAGCTCGGTGCTTTGTGACCACCTAGAGGGGTGGGACAGGGAGGGTGGGAGGGAGGCTCAAGAGGGAGGAGATATGGGGACATATGTATGCATATGGCTGATTTGCTTTGTTGTGCAACAGAAACTAACACGGTATTGTGAAGCAGTTATACTCCAATAAAGATCTATTTTAAAAAAAAAATGAAAGGAGTAAAAAAAAGTTAAATAAAAATTAGAATGGGAATTTTTTTGCTTTAAATGATTGTTTACATAGTCCATGAAAGAAACCACGTTGGGCATTATTTTGTTCATGTGTGGTATTTTCTGTGTTTTCAGAGTATGTTTTCATAATAACACTTCAGGATAGTCCTAGAATGGTTCACCTTTACAAAGACTTTTGTAGCATTAGTGTCTTAAGCAACATGACTTTGGCATTCTCCTGTGGGATTTCGGTTATCTCATCACCTTTGGCAGCAAGATTAGCAAGTGATGGAGGAGGCAACTCTGTGCGTCATGTGATGGAAAGTGTATCTGTTAGAGCTGCACTTGGCGGCAAGCAACAGAAGACTCTGAACTACTGTGCTTGACTCAGATAGAAGTCTGTCAGTGTTATTAGGCCATAAAAAGCCCCTGTTAGGGAGTCCTGGGCAGGACAGCTCAAGTCTATGCCATTAAAGGTACAGCGTTATCACATTAAAAAAAAAAAAAAACACTCCGAAAGCCACCAGCATTCTATGGATACCAATCCATGTGTCCAATCTCTTATCCAAGTATTTTCCCCCCATTGCTTACAATTCTCCGCCTTCCTCCAGCTCTGAACTGTCCTCCTGAATATCTCCTTTATATTCAACCCGATGAAATTCTAGTCATAATGCAAGTTCAAAATAAAGTGTTACGCTGTCCAAAAAAAAAAAAAAAAAAAAGATGCAGCAGTGAGACTCTAAACCTCTGTGACAGGTTAGAATCAGAATGGGCAAAAATGCTGCTCCTCTAATCCCCACGTGGAAAGTAGCCCATCAAAGAGCCACACTGAACTGATGTGTAAGCAAAAAGTAAAGTTCTAATGTGGTCTGCCACTAAAATTTTAGGTATGTTTGTTATTCAGTAGTTATCCCACCTAACAACTAATGGCTAATGCATCATTCAAGCGATAAATATTTATTCAGCACCTACACTATAGTGGGCTCTAGTAAAATGATGGAAACGAGATAAACACAATTTCTGCTCTCATAAGATGTATAACGTTCTTAGACATCTTCCTGCTCACTTGGTGGAAACCTCCTGATAACTCTCCTCAACACTGGAGTATGTTAAAGTCTATCCCCTATAGGGTAGTGGTGGTGTGTGAAGAAAAATGTGAAATGATGTTACTGACCCATCTGTAGACAAGTAATCAGGCTGTGCTAACTTCATAACAGATAACCTGAAAATCTCAGTGGTTTAAGGCAACAAAAATTTTATTTTCTTCTCACTCCTGAAAAATTCGCCGTGTAGTGACTGCTCTTTTGGGTGACCATCATGTGAGAGCTGGCTCAGAGACACATTTACTTCCATATTGAAGCTCCAAGGTTCCTTGGGTATTCCTAAGGACTGGTTCCTTTTCTTCACCAGTCAAAGATGAGTGAAGAAAATGTGAGGAGGGCACATAGGTAAGCTTAACCACCTGGGACCCAAGGCGGAACACATCACCTTCACTCACGTGCCATTGGTCATATCATCCTCTCTAGGTGCAAGGGAGCTGGGAAATGTAGTTCCTGATGGATAATCCTTTTCCTTCAATTACTATGGAGAACGTATATAGTCCTACATAGCAAAACCGAAACTCACAGAAAGGACTATAAAAAAACATGTTTCTGATAACTTTCATACCTCTGAACTAGAACTGTACAATGACTGCACAAGGTATCACATCAGAAGAGGGTCCATTTCCAAGTTCTGATTCAGAAGATCTTCCAAAGCAGAGCCAGTACGTATTGAATTTGGATTCATGTGGAAGTACCTCAGACATCTCTGGAGAAACAGGGGAACTGCTCTAAGTCACATTCTCCATCTCCAGCTGAATCATCAGAGCCACTGCTGTGGTTAAGAAAAAACACTGAAGACAGACTCAGGTCACTATCAGAGCTGGAATCACCATTCTAAAACACACAAAAGGACAACCAGTTGTAAAGCACTACATAATCCACAACTCAGAAATAAACCACACAGACAGTATTTTCATAGACCAGTTTAAAAAAAAAAAAAAAAAACCTAAACACTAAAGAAATGAACAGAAAATTGAAACAGAAAGAGACGAGCACCCGTCACAGAAATAGATGTCACTTCACGTGTAGAAAGGAGTATTTCTGGGTTTAGGGAGGAGGGATGGACTGTGAAATGTGAGTGCTAGGATGTGTTGTTTGCAGTGATGATGACATTTTTTCCTTCAGCTTCGGTCAGCCAGGGAACTCATCCCACCTCACAGCAGGATTATTCAAGCTTGGGGAAGCAGTGTCTGTAATTTAACTTCCCATCACAGCCTTTAAGGTGTCTATATTCTCCCTTGGAATTTCAGACATGGGGAAGTTTCAATGCTGAAAAATAAAAAATCCATCCAGGTGTGAGCAGCTCCTTAGCTTTCTGCTTTCCACTCCCAGGCCCTCACAGCAGTGTTTTAGGGCACGTGGCTTCCCATGGGATTGCCCTGGAGGAGAAGCCAAAATAATCCCAAGTTTTGCTTTCGGGTGATTACACTGGGTGATTAACTGGACTCTTGCCTTCGACCCAAAGAAAATTGGATGCAATTCTGTGATACTCAGCGTTGAGCTGCAGAGAAGGGGTAACATTTTCTTCCTCAGAATCGCTCCCCCTGGGGAGCCTCCCTCAGCCCTTCCAGGCAGAGATCTTTGTAGCTGCCACTTTTATTTGATTGCTCTGGGCCTCTTTGTGTCTGCCTGGGTCCTGAGCCCCACTGGACGGGATCAGGGTCATTAGGAGCGATTTTATACCCAAGCTCAATGTATTCAGTGGCTCCTGGTACATAAGGGTGACAGTATTTTCCATTTTCCCTGCTTTAACATCTGTCTATACCGACTGTACTGTATGGTCAGTGTAGTGAGAAGAGGAGGAAAACAAAATGTCTAGTTTAAAAGCTCATAAACAAAAGGGGGTAGGGGCAGGAGAGTAAAAGGAGAGAGCCTGTCCTGTTTAGAAAAGCGTATTGCTCTACCCAGGGCAAAGGGAGCAAAAGTTCCTTCCCCGTGTGATTTACCAAAAGGGTTTCCTCCGTGGGAAAGAAGGGTTGTTTTGAGCTTCAATATGTTTCCTTTTTCTGGAAGTGTTCAAAACACTAACCAAAGGACTTCTTACCGAGTGGAGTAGTAACTTGGACTCGAGGAAGAGAGGAAACTGGAGAGAAGTCTGCTCTGAACGCTGGTAGTCCTTCAGGATCCCAGGTGAAGAATGCAGTGCACATTAGTCAGGATTCTCCAGAGAGAAAGAGGGCGTGTGTGTCTGTGTGTGTGGGAAGAGATACAGAGACAGAGTCAGAAACACAGAGAGATTTTAAGGAATTGGCTTACTTGTTTGTAGAGGCTGACAAGTCCCAATTCTGCGGGATAGACCAGCGGGCTAGAGACGCAGGGAACAGTTGATGCAGCAGTTCAAGTCCAAAGGCCGTCTCCTGGCAGAATTCCCTCTTTTCAGGGCAGGTCAGTCTTTTTTCAACTGGTTAGATGAGGCCCGTACACATTTGGAGGGTAACTGCTTTACTCAAAATATACTGATTTCAGTGTTCACCTCATCTAAAAAATACCTTCAGAGAAAATCTAGAATAATGTTTGACCAAATGGCTGGGTCTCATGGCCTAGCCAAGTTGACACAAATTAATCTTCTCAAAGTGCTTCTGCAAGATTCATCCAGAAGATTGTCTGGGAGCTCTGTTCCCCCTCCTCTGCTTTTCTCTGCACAGTGTAGGGTCTGGAGCCTTGGATCTGATTCTTCCATCTTACAGGACAGCCCAGATTTTGTAGGGTTTAATGCTTATATAATTCGAGTGGCCCTCTTTAAGAAAAAGAAGAAAAACATATAAAACAATGTCCCTCGTTTATCTCAGACATTGCCAGCAGGGGGCGGCGGGGGGAGGCAGAGGTACAAACACTTTGGAAACCAGCAAAGCAGTTTCTTATAAAGGTAGCTGTTCATCCACCTTATGACAAAGCAATTCCAAAGAAAATGAAAACTTGTGCTGACAAAGTAACTGAAAAAGGGTTTTATGGCAGCTTTATTCATAACAGACCCAACCTGTAAACAACCCAAATGTCCGTCCAGCTAACAATGGTATATTCACACAGTGGAATACTACCCGGCAATAGAAACACATGGATTACCGATACACACAAAAACATGGTTAAATCTCAACAACAAGCTGAGCTAAAGATGTCAGATGAAAAAGAGTGCACAGTGTATTATTTCATTTGTTGAAGTTCTAGAACAGGGATAAAGCTAATTTGTAGTGAAGGCAGATCAGTAATTGTCTGGGGCTGGTGTGGAAGGTAATTGACCTCCAAGGGGCAAAAGAGAACTTTCTGGGATATTGGAAATGTCCTAAATTTTGACTGGCAAGGTGGTTACCCTTGTCAAAATTTGTCAAACTTATTGAATTGCACAGTTAAAATGAATGTATCTTATTTTATGGAAATCATTCCTTAATAAAGGTAACTTAAAATTATAAAACAAAGTATAAAAGTGAATATTTATTGAGAATTAAGAAATCTCAGTAAAGGAAAACTGTTTAAGCTGAAAAACAGAAATATCTCCAAGTCCAGAAAAAAAATCATATTATTATTATTCTTATCATTATATCCGAGATGCTTCTATAACATGTTTCTTCTTATGTTTTTGACCGTATACTTTTCTGTAGCCTTCTCATATGATGAAGGTCTTGTAATTTATCTCTAGAGAAATTATAAAGTTATTTCAATATTTCCTATGGCGTGAAAGCATGAAATTTTCTTTTCAACTATTTAAAAAATGTTCTGTCCAGGCCATTATTGTTATTGCTAGATGGGGCCCCCTCACTTGGACAATTAAGCATACTTATTCTGACCCTGGCCATAAATATGAGTTTTCCTTCATTCTTTTTTTTTTAATTTAAAAAATTTTTTGGCCACACCTTGTAGCTTGTGGGATCTTAGCTCCCCGACAAGGGATCAAACCCAGGCCCTCGGCAGTAAAAGTGCGGAGTTCTAACCACTGGACCACCAGGGAATTTGTGAGTTTTCCTTTAAAGTTACTCAAGCTCAGTGAGAACAATGAGCTACATTTCAATAAAAAATTATAACTCCCGGATTGTTAGGTGGGATCCTCCCTGTGTTATGGGATGGATTTAGATGGCAAACACCAGGCTGTGGTTATAGACCTCCCCCCGCCTATGTTGGGAACAATTAAATCATACTAAAGATAAATGAGCCTAATAACACTAGAAAGTTAGCCTGGGTTCCTTATGAAAAATGCCAGTATCTCATTTCCCTTAGAGACAGAGATTGGTATGGAACAGATTGGGTCAGGCAACCGGAAAAATACTAGGTCACACTTAATGGAACTCAGTGGCTCTGAGGCACCAGTCTATCGCCCTGGCTTCCACCAGGATGAACAGGAATATGTACTTTAGGATTCCCTCGTTCTCAAGGGCACCTGAGTGCTAATTTAGATATGACTCCAGCAAATTTGCCATTAACATGAACCCGATGGACCAAGAGATCTGTATTACACTGGTAGGACCACTTAACGGCTATTTTTGTGCCTTCAGTATGGTTGGGAGATGTAATTGCCCACAGTGAAGCCTTAACAGAATTCACCCAAAAGGCCTTAAATGACAGTAACCAGGCTATTAGCCTACTGAATTCTGAGGTCTTTATGATGAAGAAGGCTGGGTTACAAAGTCACATGGCCCTCCATAACCTTACAGCGTCTCAGGGAGGCACCTGCACTATAATTCAGACTGAATGCTACACTTTCATATCAGAAGAACCTTCTAATATTACACATTTAAAGACACATGAAAAAATCAGATTTCTGCCTTAAGTGTTTCACTCCCTAGTCTTGGTGATTGTTTAGGGAGTTGGTTTGGTTCCAGAAGCTCACGGCTTAAATCCCTATTTAAGACTTTATTAATATTACTAGCGGTATTACTTACATCCCGTCTGTTTCATAAGATTGCTGTCTCTTGTGTTACCCAATGCGTAAACAGACCTCCAGCAAGATTAATGAGGGCTAAACATCTTGAGGCAGTTGATCATATAAATAACTCTAAATAGAATAATTGTAATAGTACAACTCTAGATATGGGAAGAAGCAACAAGGGAAACATTTCCTGGATCATAATAGACTAGTAAGACAGGTGATTCTGTTACCGAGTCCAAGCTCACTCTGCTCGCCTCACGACAGGCCAATAAATTGAAGACGAGTTGTTGAGGCAAGAAATAGCGACTTTATTCGGAGCCTGCAGACTGAGAAGATGGTGGACCAGTGTCCTAGAGTACCATCTTGTCAGTGTTTGGATGCCAGTTCCTTTCATAGCACAAAGAGGGGGAGGAGATGGAGGAAGTAAAGTAAAAAGGCCATAAGTTTTGCAAAATATCCCCTGGAATGGCCAGCCTCGGGGAGGGGACGTGTTAATTTCTTCTTCCTGGCAGCCATCCACAGGTGGATGGGGTCAGGATGTTTCCCTGAACAAAGGCACTTTCGTTTAACATCCAGGCAGAGGGGCAGGGTTCCCGGAGGCAGGCCATTATGTATAGACGATATCCTTTTAGTGAACAAGAGCAACAGGAAGCAAAGGTTAAAGTAAAAGAAACAGATCCAACATGTAGTCAGATCTGGCTCTTCCCTGTTCCAAGTCAGAGAATTTTCATGTTCAGCACTGGATTTATGCTCAAAATCCAGAGAATTTTAGATCATCAACAGGGCCTAATCAAAAAAGTAGCACATTGAGTGGACTATCAACAGAATCCTCACCTGATGAACCATTTTTTTTCAGTTGACATATATCATAATCCAGCAGGATGGCAGTTTGAATAATTTGGTCTGAAACACAGAAAAGAGCCCTTGGCACTTGATTCATGGAGAAAGGAGTGAATTATCCCCACTTACTCTGTCTTCCCTACTAAGACTTGATTTAGTTCATTTGATTGTAAGTCTTCATCTTTCAGCTGTTTCCATGTACTCCTATACTTTTGTCAGATTTGACTCCCTGCCTCCTAAACTAATGTTAATTTAAAATCTCACATCACTTAGCCATTTCACTGAAGTGCGTGACTATTTAATGCCAGCATGTAATTGCCCAAGACATTAAAAGAACTATCAAAATGCCAAGCTTGGCAGACAGAGCCTATTGTCCGTAAATGACATTTTCAGCGGTTACTTTAAAGGGCTCAGCAGCTGTCATCCCCTGGGCAAGAGCTGGCAAATTGTTTTGCAAAATATCAACTTCTCTCAAAATAGAAACACATTCTGCTGATTATCAGTGTTTCTCTTTGAAAAAGATAATTACAATACTTTACTCTTGGATGGTTCTTCATACCTTATAAACCACTCTATTATCTCATCTCTTGAAATTAATTCTTATTCCCAGTTCATGTAAAAGGAAATCACGATTGTTTCAATTATCAGTCAGATATTAAGTCCTCCTTGTATATTTCTCGTCTTTCTTTTTTTTAAAATAAATTTATTTATTTATTTATTCCTGGCTGTGTTGGGTCTTCGTTTCTGTGCGAGGGCTTTCTCTAGTTGCGGCAAGCGAGGGCCACTCTTCATCGCGGTGCGTGGGCCTCTCACTATCGCGGCCTCCCTTGTTGCGGAGCACAGGCTCCAGACGCGCAGGCTCAGTAGTTGTGGCTCACGGGCCTAGTCACTCCGCGGCATGTGGGATCTTCCCAGACCAGGGCTCGAACCCGTGTCCCCTGCATTGGCAGGCAGATTCTCAACCACTGCGCCACCAGGGAAGGGAAGCCCTCGTGTTTGTTGATGTTGGGTTTGGTCATGTGACTTGCTTTGACCAATGGGATTGCTTAGTGTCTATGAGGCAAGCAAAGGCACGGATCTAGCTTGCCGTGTTGGGCACACCTTCGGGGCTTCTTCTGTTGTGTGAAGAGCTTCCCCCACGTAGCTCCTGTGCCTTCCGCCCAGGCCCCAGAATTAGCCCATGTAGAGGACTGAGTTTAATCCACAGCGAGGAGACAAGCCCAGCTCACCCCTTGAAGCAGAGCCACTCCAAATCAGCCGATCTGCAGTGGATCTACCGACTACAAACACGAGAATAAATACCCATTGTTGTAACTGAGTTTGGTTACAAAGCATTATTGTCGATACAGAACCTGAAGTTTAGAGAGGTTGGAGAATTTTCCCAGCGTGACACGGCTGCTAAGTGTTGACGATGAGATTCACACCCAGGTCTGTTATACTCTGAATAGATTGCTTTCCCTACCGTACAGCTCAGTGGGGCGTGAATAAGAGAAAATATCCTTCATGCACTTATTCTTTCACTGTCCTTTAGAGGCACCCCTCCATAGCGCCATGTTCAGTGGAATGGTTTTGTGAAGGCAGAACAAAGAAATATACTTTTCTCTTTTGGTTCTATATGTCAGAGCAGATTCTAGATGAAACCGGAAGCCCAGTCCCTCGTGTCTTGTTAATGTCTTTCAAGTTAATGGCAGACTTGAAATCGAAACTTCAGAGGTCTGGAGATTAAAGAAGGGATATATCGTTGTGATTAAGAGCACAAACTTTGGAATCAAGCAGACTTAGGCTTCAATACTGGTTAACACTCTATGTGTGAGAGATATATATATAGATATATAATTTGGATACATTGTTTAATTTTCCTAAGCTTTAGTTTCCTAACATATAAAATGAGTGCAGTAATATGAACCTTATAGGATTATCCTGAAGATAAATGGCCTGATATAAAAATAGGGTCTGATGCTTATTAATATTAAAATTATGGATTCTAGAATTAGGCTGTCTAATTAGGCTGTGTGATCTTTCATTTAGTGTGTGGACTTAGGTGAATTCATAAACTCTGTTCATTAGACTACTTTCATATAAAATGGGGACAAGATTGTATTTATAGGATTACTTCATAGATAAAATATGATAATAAAGGATCTGACATACAGTATGTATTCAATATATTTTAGCTATTATTTTTCTTTCTTAATAAGTACAGAGTAAAGAGTAGCTTTATTAAAAAAATTTCATTATGATTATTCTACACTCTGATGCTATAGGGGATTGGAAAATTCTGGTAAATTCTCAATCTCTTTGCAGGAAGACTTTTTTGAGTATAAACTCAGTGCTGAACATGAAAAGAAAATTTCCAAAGGATACGTTGCTAAAAGCTTAAACTTTTAGAACTAGAACCTTGATCACATGTTATGTGAACATTCTTATTTTATAGAATGTTACAGTGCAACCAAAGCCCAAGTCCTTTACTCCCAAATGCCAGGGAGAAAAGGATGGTATGTGTGTGTGTGGGAGACACAACGGCTTTCAAAGGCCAGACAGGTAACATAAATGCATATGGAATAAGAAAATAGTGAGTGGTGGGTACAGGTGAAAATGTAAAAATTAAGCCCTGCTTTAAGAAATTCAGTTTCCAAATTCCGAACACATTATGTTGGCAAAACAAGGCATGTCTACAAGGTACATTCCACTGATGTCTCTTTTTGGGTGGCAGGGGAGGGCATTTGTTTCACAGCCCTTGCTGGCAGTGGAAGGTAGTGAGATATTTCTGTGTTCACTGATGCAGTGAGGATGTCAGATATGCTTGAGCATCTATTTGCATGGGCTGATTTCTACTCAGAATAGACTATTCTGAAGGAGGTTTGTGTACAGGTGCAGGGAACAGATCCTGGAAAGGAGTGGTGGGCTTGCTGTCCACCCACCCTTGTGCCAGAGCATGGTGCAGAGTTGGGCAGGGTGATGTGTGAATGGAACCTCTAGGACTGTGCATTAAATCACAGGTATGTGTAGTGACCCTGCAGCACCAGGGACCATGGAGTTACGTCAGAGCCCTGTGTAGGGGTGACTGAGAAGCCGTGACCCGAGCAGCACAATGTGAGGCCCTAACAGCGCGTAACACGAAAGAACACACATCTTCCCCTACTGCTATAGAACAGACAGGGGGTGATTCTTTTTCTGTCATTGTTTTGTTTTTGTTTTTAATTTAATTTTTATTTTATATTGGAGTATAGTTGATCAACAATGTTTTATTAGTTTCTGGTGTCCAGCAAAGTGATTCAGTTATACATATACATATATTCATTGTTTTTCAGATTCTTTTCCCACATAGGTCATTACAGAATATTGAGTAGAGTTCCCTGTGCTATACAACAGGTGCTTGTTGGTTATCTATTTTATGTAGAGTAGTGTGTATTATATATGTCGATCCCAAACTCCTAATTTATCCCTCCCCCAACCTTTCCCCTTTGGTAACCATAAGTTTCTTTTCGAAGTCTGTGAGTCTGTTTCTGTTTTGTAAATAAGTTCATTTGTATCATCTTTTTAGATTCTGCATCTAAGTGATGTCATATGATGTTAGACAGGGGGTCATTCTAACAGGAGACAGTGTCACCCCTCGGGGAAGCCCAACAGATGAGGAAAGAAGTGTGTCATTTGTAAAACTGTATTCCAAAATGATTTGACTGTTTGGTTATACTTCATTCAAGTGACTTTGATGGGAAGTGAAATATTATCTTTATCCATGTATTAGAGAAAGCTTGAGCCCTGACGTATCACGTCAGTCATGTCATTCTGAGCCCTCCTGAGTTTGGTGTAGATGGCAGATTCCAGAAAATGCCTGGGTGTGCAGGCTTCTTCCGGAGAGCATGGCTTTCCCCAGAGGGCTCTAGAAACCTTTACTTCTCAGGGCCTGAACAAAAGGGCAAAAGCTAGGGGAATCTGAATTTGAATGTCACGGCTACTTTCCTCTTCTGCAACCACAGGCTGGAAAGTTCTTGGGAAACAAGTAGACGAGGCCCTGATTTTGAATAAATGCCAGTGAACATTATACAGTTTCAAAATAGGCTAGTTACTAATTTTAGGAAAAATTATATTGAGAGATATTGCCACCTTGCAACTGTGGCCCATGTTTTGAGGATGACATGTCAAGTTCTCTCCTGATATATCTATACATCTATATTTGTATCCATATTTTATAAGAACCTTTCAAATTGAATCCTGTTATCTGCATTTGAAAGATGAAAAATAGAGGCTTTGAAAAGTCAGCAACTTGCCCAGGATTACCCAGGAGGTGTTCAAACCCAAGTCTGATTGATTCCAAATCTGCAATACCTACTCGGCTTCAGAAATCTCTGGACCTAATGTGTACCTCGCATTGACCATAATGTCTTGTAACCCAGAGCTAGTTGCTCCACTATTATTTTCTTTGCTTATCCATGTGGAAATTATCCGGAACCTCTTCAGCCTTCTGGTTCACTGTCTGTGTGCACAGCATGCTAATTAAGTTCAGCACTGAATCTATTTCATCAAGTCTCTTGGTCCGTGGAGAACTGAGTCATCACTGGCCCACTGATCCCATAGCTTGGAGCTATGGGATCATGCACTCACCCCTTCATCTACAGCTTCTTCATTTATGTCTGCACTTGAGATTATTGTAAGCAGGAAGAAAACTCCTGGCCTGGCTTCTCAAGAAACATAGATTCACATATATAAATATTTATCTTTGAGAGGAGCATTTTACCCTTCACAACTAAGGGGGTCAGAAGCTTGCTGCATCTTTTTAACTGAAGAGAGACTCTGTTTCCTTTCAACTGTGGGTCACTGGTTTGTCTCATTCTTTTCAGATTCTTTTTTAAAAATAATTTTGTATGGTAAATTGATCTATGAAAATCTGAGCATATTTAATGCATACAATTTGATGATAACGTGTATTGGATTTAATGTACACAGTTTGGACATATATGTACACCCAGCTGTGAAAGCACAACCACAATCAAGGTAATAGACATAACCATTCCCTCCAAGGTTTCCTTGTGTCCCTTTGTTTTTTGTTTTGTGTGTAGGGGAGATAAGAAAACTTAACATGAGATCTACCCGCTTACATTTTTAAGTGCATGATATAGTATTAACTACAGGTACTATTTGCACAGCACATCTCCAGAACTTATTCATCTTCGTAACTAAAATTTTATGCCCATTGAACAAGGACTCCCCGTATATTGACCTTCGCAGAACATCCCATTTGGCACAAGATGATGACTTAATGAGTCTCTTATGATGCTAAGCAACTGTTTGTTGAGAAAGAAATTCCTCAGAGCATATTTACTATTCCCTGTGCATCCCTGATTCCCAGAAAGAGATGGAAAACATATGTAGAATAATCATATAAGTTTAATATTAAAAATGCATTACCAAGAACTTACTATATGCAGAGGAAAAGAAATGTTTGCCTCTCAAATTTTCCCAGGAAGAAAAGATTATGCAAGGAAAAGAGAAAGTGTGGAGATATGGTTGATTTGGGTGTAGGGACTCTGTACTATGTCATCAAATGAACAATGAGCAAGGGGGAAAAGGTGTAAACTGGGATTACTCCGGTGACTTGCAGTTCTGATAACTTGTCCGGACAATGCAGAGGCTCATGTTTCACGAGCAAGAGCTCTGAATGATGGTTTTAGTGTCCCAGAGAGCTCAGTAACTGAGAAGTTTTCCACCTTATGGTGGATGTGTGTCTAATCACAGGAAGGAATCTTTTTAAAAATTATTTGTTTGTTTTGCATTTCTCCACTCAGCAGCAGAAAATCTTGGACTGGAGCCCTTAGCTACACTCTGCTTGAGTGCCAGTTTCCAGTGTTTTAAAATGAATCTTTCAACGAATACTAATGTTCTCCAAAGAAAGTACCCAGAGGCCAGCAAAACAGTGTTCATGGCTTCAGGATGATAAAATGGGGAAAGCATTAAACTGGAAGCGCCTGAACCCAGTTTCTAATCCCACCTCTGCTTTGCACCAACTGTGTGACCTTAGGCAAGTCACTTTACCTCTCTCTGGGCCTTAGTTTTCTCCTCTGTAAAATAAGTAAAGATTTCTGAGTCATCCAATACAGTAGTCCCTAAGTATGTGTGAATTAAATTAAGATTCACTTTCTCAGTAACACTAGTGAACTTTTAAGTGCCACATGTGGTTAGTGGCTACAGTATTACTAGCACAGAGTGTAAACCATGTTCGTCCTTAAAGAAAGTTCTTCTGAAGAGTCTAGTAGAGATAATGTGTCTGTTCCGTTCTAACTCAAAACTTTTGAATCTGTGCCCACATGCCATCTGTGTGAATCAGGATGACAAGGCATGAACTCCTGGCCCTAGCACAGTAGAGCTTGTCTGCTAAACGTGCTAATGAGGGTGGCATTTGTGACAGAGTGGGGAGGTATTGGCTGGGATCCCTGTTCACCCACCAAGCAGATGCAACATGAAACACGATGGAAAACCCCACCAAAGAAGAATGAAAGAGAGAGGGGCTGGCAGATGGCACTCCTGCATTCCCATCCCCAAACCTCCCACGTGGTCAAACCTCAGAAAGGAGCAGAAATATTAGACCCAGCCCTCAGAGAACAGGGGTGTTTATTGTATACTTACCCATAACCAGCTGATTCTGGATAATTCACCATTTAGAACCTGGTTAATGCTATAAGAACTCAATTCCAAAGAAACCTGTGTCTAGAGTAGGCTAGACATCATAGGCTCAACTTCCCAGCAAACCATGAAGAAAATGCTACCCAGTACCATCTCTCTGGGCCTCAGAACGTGGCACTCAGAGGACCAAATCGTGATCATTTCTGGCCATTCAGCTCCTGTCCTTTGGCCACTTAACTCCTATTCTTTCCTTGGACACAGCCCACTTTGGTTGCTCCCGTGGTTGTTGTTTTTTACTTTTTGAGTCAAGCGAGCTCAGAGCATAGGAAAGGGGCACAGTTAGAAGGATGTGGGGATTCAGGCCAAATGCAAATAATTCCTGCACATTTTTCATTCTAATGGAGTGCAGTTGAATCCACAGCTGAACCTCATTTAATCATGGCCTCGGGGTCTAGAGAGCTGGGCCAAAGGAAAATCCACTGCAACAGTCTTTCTGCCTGAAGTTTACATTCTGTGCTCAACCCATGTCAGCTCTTGCTCTAATAAAGTAGGACTGATCACAAACATTTATCTAGCACTAGTTATGCACTTGGAATGCTTCCAAATGCTTTAGACAGAATTGCTCGTTTAATCCTCACGGGAAACTTAGGAGGTAAATATTGTGAGGTGTTGCCATCTGACAGTGTGAAACTAAGGCACAAAGAGTTGAAATGATTTGCATGAGGTCACAGAACTAGGAAATGATGACCATGGATTCTGCACTCAGGGACTCTAGTTTCAGAGTGTCCAGTTGAATCATGATGCTATATAGCTTTTCTAAATAAAATAGATTTTTAGCTGAAAGCCAGCTTGTAAATAGCAGAACTTTTGTAAATGAGGTAGTTTCAAGGTTGACATAATAGAAAATGAGGCAGAGCAGAGCGCTTGTGACAGGAATGTGGGTGAGACCGGTTGACCCTGGTTGACCCTGTTTCAACAAATCAGTGACCACACCGGTCATGCAAATTAAAACCCCAAACACATTCTTACAACAGAAGCTCTTAGCAAATACAGCATTAATTCATTAGACTTTTACCTTCTTCTCCTTACTGGGAAAGTGCAACAATGATGTGGTCAGAAGGAAACACATGATAATGTCGATGGGGGCATAAAAAGGTGATGTAGAAGAGCAAGGAGTTGAGAGAATAAATGTGAAATGTAGGGGAGGAGCCCACTTGAGATTGGGTTTGAACTGATGGTGTTTGTCATCTTTTAAGAGTGTTTACTCTACAAAGAAGTGCAGCAAGGGGCAAGGTACTTCTTCCTGCAATGCAGGCAGCTGCTACCCCATGGTTAGAGAATGTCCTATGATAGCAGTCAGGGTGAGACTCTTCCAGACACAACATAAGAAAAGGCTAAGAGGTTAATGCACAGTCATACCCCTAATATGATTTGTCAGTACAACAACCCTCTCCTTTGAGGCAGTAGTATGAAATAGTTTAATGCTTTCCCTAAGACATTGAGGGTCACATGTAGTAACTTAAAAAAAATGAGTTTATCTGAGTGCTATATGTCCAGCTCTTTCATACTCACTTTGTATTGCTCGTTGGTGGTAAACATTCTGAAATTCATTTCAGAGACAGAGGCGTGCTTTAAGAAGATTTTGTCACTGTGTCCTCTCCTATCACCAACATCCTCATTTCAGCACACATGCACACACTTGCACACACACCCACACACACACACTTCTCAATCTGAATTCCAGCATGAAGTATCAAGTTCTATAAGCATTTAGCAGTCCGTTTTCCTGGCTCTGTTATTTCTATTCACTTCCTTTTGCACCTCCACTCCCTTTCCTGAATGATCAGCTCCTCTCTGGAGGCAAAGTCTGTAGGATTCAGCCATTACTAGCTTTGTAATTGGTGTTGGCCATTTACTAGCTGTGTCAATATGGAAAATGGAAACTTTTCTTATCCCCTGGGAGCCTCATTTTCCTCATCTGTAAAATACAACTGCTGTTTCTGACTTCACAGAGCTGTTGGGGACAGATCAAACGTCTAGGGCATAATAGATGTTTAAAGGATCAGTTTCTTTTGCCGATTTCTTCCTTTCTTAGCTCTAGGGCGTGGACAATGGTAGATATTAATAAGCCCATTGAATGTTTGTATGAATGAAAGAGGATGGATTCTCAGTGCATGGCAATGGTTCCGAGCTCAACCCAGTAAAAACATCTCCCGAGCACATTATTAACTCGATTTCGACCCCTTACTTTCCTAAGTTATTTTCTCTGTCTTTTTACAGACTGTCCATCCCAATCCCTTTTGGTAGTACCATTATAATGGCATATCTGACTCTGCAGATATGTGGGTTCACTATAAGCTGTGTAGCCCTAATAGCTAGGAAGATGATGAAAATAATTCAGAATAAAACCAAGCAGTTGAATCCAATCAAGGTTAAGATAGCATGGATTACAAATTTTCTTGAATAGACAAGAGAATAAGATACTGATAGGACTCCCACTCAAGGTAGTAGACCATTTGCCTCGTTAAACTTTTGTTTGTTTATTTATTTATTATTTATGGCTGTGTTGGGTCTGCGTTTCTGTGCGAGGACTTTCTCCAGTTGCGGCAAGCGGGGGCCACTCTTCATCGCGGTGCGCGGGCCTCTCACTATCGTGGCCTCTCTTGTTGTGGAGCACAGGCTCCAGACGCGCAGGCTCAGTAGTTGTGGCTCACGGGCCCAGCGGCTCCGCGGCACGTGGGATCTTCCCAGACCAGGGCTTGAACCCGTGTTCCCTGCATTGGCAGGCAGATTCTCAACCACTGTGCCGCCAGGGAAGCCCTGCCTCGTTAAACTTTTAAAAGTCTCCACCACAGTGATCATAAAAAGCATGCAAATAAATTTTAATCAAGGTCCTAGACAGTATCTCTAGTTCTTATGTAACCTTTACTAGTTGAGATGGTAACTTCAAAATTGTTTAGATAATATAACTCTTGTTAGCAAATAAGAATCTTTTAGCACTGAGAAAATTTGGAAATAAATGTAGACATGCTTAAGAGAATTATGGTATTAATATTGTGTATTAAATATGTGCTTGAATCTTAAGAGTTTGTAATATTTAAAATAATTTTGTCTTTGAGAGTAACATATCAGCTGTATGATTCCAATGTGAAATGTGTAATAGCAATTGATTTAAATGAGTGATTTGCGATTGAAATTTCACCATGCAATGTGAGACTGTTTAATACAAATTTAAAATTTCTATTTTTATAAGTTTAATTTCTAGATTTGAAAAAGGAGTGATTTAGGTGCTTGAGAAGATTTTTCACGTGGCAGGTATTTGAAGTTCTTAAAAAAGAAATTTAATGTATTAAATTTATAAATTGAGTTTAAAATATTCAAAAGAGTTAAAAATTTGAAGTTTTAAATAGGACAGAATGTTAGTTGAAGTCCCTTTAAAACTGAGTGTTAGATTTTGCTAAATTTATAAGTAAAATAAAAAGACTTGTAAGTAGAACTTAAAACAAGAAAAAAACTAGAATATTTAATTAATTGTAATGAATTAAATATTAATATTAAATGACTTCTGGATAATCTTTTCTATTAATGTCTTCCTAGGGAACCTGAAATCTTACCTCAACAGCTCATTAAACCTAGTTTCTTTCATTCTTCTTTCGGTGACTATCCCAGAGATGAATTGGGGAGTTGGATGTAAGCCACCCGAAGGGTCGTGTTATAGGGTCTGAACCAGCACTGAAATTAATCAGGAAAATGACCTCAGGCAGCTCAGATTTCCACACACAATGTTGTCTATAATGGGCAGTGTGTAAATATAGTCTTCTCTCTCAGAGATGCCCATCTTCTTAGGTGAATAAAGAAAGATAAGGAGGGGAAAAAATAAAAAAATAACACAAAGTAACAGCAACAGGAAAATGAAACAAAATAAAAACAAAGCAGAAGTCACCAGCCCTGAACTGAAGTTAGCTCGCTGGAGAAGTTGGTACAGTCAAGCAGAAACCAAAGCATGATGGGAGGTGTCATTCCAGCATGATGAAGAGTGCTGTATCCTAATAGCTAAATGTCAAGCCATTTCATATGCATTACAAAAAAGACAACTGGAGTGAGAACAGGAACTGCAGAAAAGTGGCAAACACTTAACCTTCATGAGAGTATTTCAGAAGATATTTTGTTGCTTTATGCCTGTAAGGTATGTCTGTCCATAGTGAAAATGACCATCTGTAATCAGTTACAAGTACCAAAATATGGTGACATAAAAGGTAATTTCAAATAAATCACAGCCTTGTATTATATTAGTACATATAATAAATGCCTCATTTTGAATATAGACAATTTTATTAATGGACACTTAGCTCCTCACTAATAAATGTTAAACAAAAAAAAAAAAGAATATCAGTTTGAACCGTATGCTGAGTTATGGCCTGTTGGGGGCCCACATGACCCAGTTTAGCCCTCTTATTTATCCAGGGGTGGAAGTTATGCTACAGGAAAATATGCTACAGAAAAATATGATACCCAGGTACATATAGTAGAGACTATATTCCCCCAATTATAATCAATGTTTTGTTTAGTTTGGCATCACTGTGATGCCAGAAACACCCTGCTTTATCTCCCCCCCTTTTCTAGCTAATCCCTCTTTGGTGTTTGAGCTAGGATTTAGTAATTTAATGTGCTGCTAAATACGACACTGTTTTAAGTTTTCTTCCAACAGATTTTTGTTTTAAATGAAGAGAAGGCTCAGAATATTTCAAGGTGTTTTAACATTTCCATTTTCTGAACTCCTAAAATATATTTTGAACTGGATAGAATATAATCATTTGAAAACACAATTTCACAGTCTTCTTGTCCAACGCAATTAGCACAGTGCATCTGAGGAAAAAATAATTTACATTTACTGAATTCCTTCCAGGTGCCAAACAAGCTTGTACCATAGTCCTTGAGAGATGCAATTTTGTCATCTCTCTACCTTTGGTACTTGGCACTAAGTCATGTCCAGCAAGAGTTTGTTGAAATATACCAACTTACTAAGGTAAAGGAGTCACTTGTTTATAAGGTCCAACTCCTGACAGAGAAGTGAGGGCTGTAACAGAAGCCTTCAGAAAGTTCTTGGAAACAAAACAGGGAAAATGATGACTTCTCCTAGAGATGGGAGATGTGGGTTAGCTATAATTCTAGGGACTTCAACTACACTTGGATCAAATTTCCATACATTTCTACAGCATTAGGGATTTTCTTTTCTTTTCTTTCTTTTCTTTTTTTTTTTTGATAGGCAAGAAGTGGATTTATTTAGAGAGATTCACATTCCGTAGACAGAGTGCGGACTGTGTCAAAAGGCGAGAGCGACCCTGGGAGACACACTCCACAGACAGAGTGTGGGCCATAGCAGGTGAGCGGCACTAGGAATTTTCAGTGGACATTCTTACTTAAGTGGCATGGTTTCATTTGTAAAGTCAGTGGAAAGAAGCTGAAATGTATGTAGAAAGGAAAACGTGAAAATAGGAAGGCAAGAATCAGAGACTAGAGTAGGCATTCTGATAGTAAAGGGTCATGTCAGGGTACATCCACTGAAATGAGATTGCTCTAGACAGAAACAATTTTAAAAATCAGCTAAGACTGAGTTAGACCACACATTTCTGCCAGAATATTGCGTGTGTGTGTGTGTGTGTGTGTGTGTGTGTGTAGTGTGTCTGTCTGTCTGAGAAGTCAGTTGTTTATTCTGACATTCTGATTGTCTGGAGCAGTGTCAGGAAATCCATGCAGTGGGCTCTTTCATTTGGGTGAAGATGTAGTCCCTGCAAAGATCTTATGAGACACTATCACATTCTTTTTTTTTTTTTTAAATAATCATTTAGCCACATTTCTCCTTAGCCAACGGTTTTCTGGTCACACGTACTGAACGATAGCTTCAGTTGTGTTTTGCTTGACTGATTATCATAAATCCTCACACCTAGACCATGTCTCAACACAAAAGAAGCTTTCAGGAAATGTCAGTGTTGATGAGTTTTTGCTGAGAAAATTAAACCCAACAGAGACTTCTCCTCTCGGTAACTAGGAGAAAAGCCCTATTGTTTCTTTGGGCCTGAGATACTAATGATTTAAGCTGATAGTTTATTAAATTTTCCTGTTTTAATACATTTATAAAAATACATGTATCAAATAAATGAATGCTGCAAATTCCACACTCTATTTCAAAGTGCTGTTCACTAGTCTCTTGTAAAGTGTTGTAAGACACATATAAAAAATATTTAAGGCCCTTTTGAGAGCTATAAAAATGACAGTGAGCATCTACTATTTAAACCCAAATACTAAGCCTAGTCCAATGTCCTGAACTTGCAGGGAATTTAATGAAAATTTCCTGAATAATGAACTGTTGCTACAGTCAATTCAATGGGAAGAAAAAATAAATCAATCAACAAATTTGTGTCAGCTAGGTAAAATGACAAATTAACAACATTTTATTTTACATCTGGTCAGTCAAGAAAAAGACTCTCTTCAGATGCCCACAGGCCTCAGAACCCACACCGATTTCTGAATGGCTGGCTGGTGAATCAGGAGTCCTCTTGAGGCAATTATAGAGAAAAAGAGGAAGAAGAACATGTTTCTCAGCCACTAAGTTTCCTATTAGTTTGTGTAGAAACAGAAAAGCATTCAAAGTTTATTTTATTTTTTTCTTAAGAGCGGTTAAGCTTTGTAAGAAAGCAGACCACAATTTAAAAAAAAAAGTTTAATATTCTGCTAGATGTATAAGATGATGATCTTGCAAGGAAGAGAAGAAAAAAGATTACGATGCCTCTGTTAGAACATTTTGCTTCTGTGTCCTGTACTCCAAACTCCTTCTTACAGAAAGAGGTGAAAGAAGCCTCATGACCACAGCCTTCTCATCCATCCCTACTCATTTTTGCTTGGCCATCCTATGCTGCTTAAATATCAGCTAGATACAGACCACCCCAAAATATAATCTCCAGCCCAAATCACTTGACTGAACTCCATTTATGGGTCCCCAGTTGCTTACGGACAAGATCCACCCAAGGGCTGCATAGACGTCTCAGATTTAGGGTGTTCAAAACAGATATTGTCTTTTTTTTTTTTAATTTAATTTTATTTTTTAAAAATTTAATTAATTTAATTAATTTATTTATTTATGGCTGTGTTGGGTCTTCGTTTCTGTGCTAGGGCTTTCTCTAGTTGCGGCAAGCGGGGGCCACTCTTCATCGCGGTGCACGGGCCTCTCACTGTCGCGGCCTCTCTTGTTGCGGAGCACAGGCTCCAGACGCGCAGGCTCAGTAGTTGTGGCTCACGGGCCCAGTTGCTCCGCGGCATGTGGGATCTTCCCAGACCAGGGCTCGAACCCGTGTCCCCTGCATTGGCAGGCAGATTCTCAACCACTGCGCCACCAGGGAAGCCCCTGTCTATTTTTTTTTTAAACCAGCCTACCCTCTTCTGTAGTCAAAAGGTCTATGATCCACACAGTCACCAAAACCAGAAACTCAGAATACACAGTGAACTCCTCGCTCCCTCCCCCCAACACGTGAGAGATATTCATCATCACTGATGATCTGTACATCTATACATGATCTATACACTGATGATCAATACATCACTGAGATCTAGTCATTCCACATGTGCAGTATATCCTAAGTCCATATATTCCTCTCTGTTCCCTGTGCCGCTGCTAACTGCAGAATTCCTTTACAATTTTAAAAATTCATTTCATTTTAATTAATTTAACTTTCATTAAAAACTTTCTTATTTTTAAATTAGAACTTGGGGGAATCTAAATAAAATTCTAATACAGTCTCATTACAAAGAAAAACAAAAATATATATAGAGGTATACATAATAAAGTCTCTTACATTTCCCCACCTCACTCTCATCTCCAGAGGTAACAATTATTAACATATTACCTAGTGTCCTCCCAGATCTTTTTTCTATGCATTCAAGGAAATATGCACTTATACACATAATTATAGCTATTCAAACATAAATGGAACTACAGTGTCTTGATTTATAATAGTGTGTTAACCATGTCTTGGAGATTATTCCATGTTAGTATATATAATAATATCTAACATTTATTTAGTAATAACTATGTGCTAAAAACTGTTCTAAGTGTTTGATGTGTATTATCTCACCTAATTATCACACTATATCTGTGTAGTTAGTACTATAAATAGTACCCCTATTTCACACATCAGAAAATAGAGGCATATAGAAGTTAACTAACTACAGATAAAATAGATTTAAAAATGATTTAGCTAGGTTGCAGAATATAAAGCCAATTTAGATTTCTATATACCAGCAACAAACAAACTGAAAGTATTAAAATACACAATAGCATAAGAAATCAAGTAACTAAGAATAAATAGAACATGTTATAAACTAAAAGTTATAAAACATAATTGTGTGAACTTAAAAAAACACCTAAATAAACGGAGAGAGAGATCATGTCCCTGGAAGATTCTATTTTGTAAAAAATTAAGATTCTCCACCAATTGGTCTATAAAATCAATATAAATAAAATCCCACAGAGGTATGTGTATGCAAATGAAAAGGGCCAAGAATAGCCAAAACAATACTGAAGAGGGTCAATGTGGAAGAAAAATTAGAGTCAAGCACCACATTTATTTTAAAGGAATAGGAAGATGGTATGGACAACAAAACACATGTCACAGAATATAAGCTCAGTAACAGCTTCATCCTTATACAGTCACTTGATTTATGAAAAGGGCACAACTGCAGAGAAAGTAGGAAAGGATGGTCTTTTCAATAAGTGGTGCTAGAACAATTGAATACCCACAAGAAAATGAAATCTTGACAATATCTTTTAGCACACACACACACAATTCCAAATGAATTGCATACATTAAAGTAAGAAAATTAAAACAATAATTTTCTAGAAGAAAACATAGAAGGATGTCTTTGAAACCTTGTGTAAGGTAAAGATATTTTAAGCAAGTCACAAGAATAGTAAAAACCATAAAGAAAAAAAAAGGATAAATTGGTCTAAATTAAAATGAAGAAGAAATTCTATTCCTCTAAAGACACCATTTAGGACAGTGAAGGGGCAAGCCCTAGATGGACAAAGATGTTGCCCTGTACTTATGGGATGAAAGATTTGCATCTAGAATATATTTTTTAGAATTTAATATGAAGAAAGGCAGATGGACTAAAAGAAATGAATCACAAAAGACATCCAAATGACCCACAAATACATAAATATAGAGGGCTCAATATCATTACTCATAAATCAATGAAAACACAGTGAAGTACTACACACCACCAGAATGGCTATAATGAGAAAGACTGAAAATGCCTAATATTGGAGGGAGCATATTACAACTGTGCTGAAGAGAGTTTAAATGGGTCCACCAGTTTAGAAAAACGGTTGCACATGCTCATACCCTGTGATGCAGAAATTCCATTCCAAAAGGCCTGAATAAGAATGGTCTGGATCAGTTTATAGAAAAATAGAAATTATGAGTTCATAAAAGTCTGGTGGAACTCACCCCCCAAATTGTCTGAACCTAATGCCTATTTCAGGGTATTCAACTCCATTTAAATTTTCTTCTATTTAAGAAATAAAACTGGAAACCACTCAGATGTCCATCAAAAATAGCATGAATAAATACATTTGTGGAGTATTCACACAATGGAATGTTACACACGATTAAAAACTAACAATAACTACATGCTATAACATGGATGAATCCCTATGTTAAGAGAAAAAGCCAGACACAAAAGCACAAATATGTGATTCAGTTTATGTAGACTTCAAAAACAGAAAATACTAGTCTATTATGATTGTTTAAGAAAGAAGAGTGGTTACATTAATGTAGTTTCCTTTAGGGAGAATGAAGGGTACTTCTGAATATTATTTTATTACGTTTTCTGAGTACTGCTTTTATTTCTATTTATTTTTGTGAAAATTAGGCTACCTTACAAGTGCTTTGTGCACATTTTATATGTGATATTCTGATTAAATTTAAAAAATAATAAAAGAATGGAATTAATGGTAATATAGTGAACAGTTTTGTAAATTTATAAGAAATGGACAAATTCCAAAAACATATAGCTTTTCAGAATTGACTCAAGAAAAAAATAAAAATATAATACCTCTAAACTGTTCAAGAAACTAAGCTTTTTATGCATTCCTTTTTCATTTGTGATGTCAGAGTTATGTTATCCTTGTAGAATAATTTGGGCAGATTTCTATATTTACCATAATTTCTGTACTCTGGAGCAATTTCTATTTTATAGAAACTATGTGTTCTTGAAAATCTGGAGAAACACAAGATATTATTTTGACCTTATATGGATTTAGGAAGAAATATTTGACTACCTTTACTTTTCTTCTATTCAAATATCCTATCTCTAATCTATTAAGGTCTTTTTTTTAACTTCCTTTTGAATTAATTTTGGAGATTTGAATTTCCCTAGAGACATGTCTACTTTCACATTCACATTTATTTAGCTGCATCATCAATTGTTGGGTAACTAATCAACCCTTGAAGGTAGAGGTATAGTTCCTTCTATGAAAGTAACCTTGGTTGCTTGAGCTGCACCATACAGCAGAAGCACCTAAAAAGGTGGATTTTTACACTTTCCAAGGGTGTGTGGTGGGGAAGATCAAGTGGTAGAATAGCAGTCCCTTGACAGGATGAAAAATAGAGATAGAGCCAAAAAGACAGAAGAAGATGAGAAGGTGTATAATATGATCCTTCCATGTCATCCTTCAATTTTTTATTAAAGTTTTTGAAGTTAGAAAATTCTGAGTATGATTCAATTTCTCATGGGTAATGGCAAAAAGATTTACACCTCTCTACAGGTTGTCATGGGTTTTTAACAATAAGTGCACACTGATGCATGAATGCAAAGTCAGAAAACAATGAGAAGTATTAGAAATTATGGGAAGAATTCTGAACTGAAATTGCAATTCACATTAATCAGGTTTTCCATGCATAGGTCATAGCAGATACATAGACTACATCTGTATGCCCAGCTCTTACCACATTCGTTGGCACAATGTAGGCACTCAATGTATGTGTGTTAAATTGAAACACTGGCTTGAACACTGAGGATAAGAGAGCATTCCAGCCACTCTTAAAGTGATCAGTGGATTCTGGAAAATGTCCAAGATGGTGGAATATACAAATGAACTATCAGTTTACAACCCCCCAAAGTTGTTAGGTTCCTGCTATAAGCATGACACAGGCTTCCAATAGGCTGGTGGGGTAACCCAAGATCCAGGCAATATACCCCCATCATCACATCAAGCTCCAAGAAAGAGAAAAGAATCTGGGAGAGGGGATGATAAAGTAGAAAGGATTATAATTAAAGATCAAGGATTCTTTCACAGAGAATCCTTGTAGATTCCTTGGGTTTAGAAAGGAAATTCAGCTTTCTCTCTCTCTCTCTCTCTCCCAGAAATATTCTCAGGGTACCTTCTGTTCTCTGATTTAGTCAGTTTGGATATTCATGGGTCCATTCATTTTTCTAGCTAATTTCAAGCATTGTAGAATGTAATTACCATTAAATCAGGCATAGAACATGGTAAAATGTGTACTTGTAGTTCATTCTTGGCTTTCTCCAGAGACAAGGTCATGGAAAATGATTCTCTAAACCCTTGGGCTTTTGGGCTTTCAAGAACACAGCCTTTTTGTCATGTGACTTTCAGGGTGCATGTGTGCCCACCTTTGTTTCAGCCTCCACTTTGGATGTTAAAAGTCAATGATGTTCATCAACATAAGTGTCTATCGACAGAGGAATAGATAAAGAAGATATGGTACATATATACAATGGTATTACTCAGCCATAAAAAAGAATGAAAGAATGCCATTTGCAGCAACATGGATGGACCTAGAAATGATCATTCTAGTAAAGTTAAGTCAGATAGCGAAAGACAAATATCACATGATATCACTTATATGTAGAATCTAAAAAAATGATACAAGTGAACTTATTTACAAAACAGAAATATAGTCACAGATGTAGAAAACAAACATAGTTACCAGGGAGGAAGTGGGGGAGAGATAAATTGGGAGATTGGGATTGACATATACATGCTACTATATGTAAAATAACTAATAAGGGCCTACTGTATAGCACAGGGAACTCTACTCAATTCTCTGTAATGACCTATATGGGAAAAGAATCTAAAAAATAGTGGATACATGTATATATATAATTGGTTCACTTTGCTGTACAGCAGGAATTTACACAGCATTATAAATCAACTATACTGCAGTAAAATTAAAAAAAATAAAATTAATAAAAGTAAATGATTCTCTGCTTTTCTCCAAAAGAATTATAGGCTAACCTGTGTGATTTTGAAGTTGAAACAAACAATTTGATGTGTATTCTCCCCTTAAATATTTCAAGTTATCTATAGAAGGATTCATTTGACATCCAATACATTTATGTGTAGTCTGTTTATTTCTGCAAGAAAAATCTTCTCCACCTTGCCCCTCCTGCTACCTAGAGATGGAATAAAAAGGGAGAAGCCTATAAGTGTGGACAAGGAAGGACCCTGGGGCAGGGCTGTCACTGACCTTGGTGGTGTCAGCTGCTCTGTTGGAAGTCATGAGTCTTGGTGGAGGTTTCCTGCCCACCCCTTTCAAGAACTTCTCCTGGAGTCACACATTTAGAATCAGTGTTGGAAGGGACTTGGTATTACATTTAGTACAAGAAATATATAGATAACATTTCCTTGAGGGTATCCAAGTGTTGGTATACAGCTGTTAATGCTATTCCCCAAATTTTTACTAATTACATTAAAAACAAGGCAATCACGTCTCAATCTTTGGTCCATTTGAAGCCACCACTGTAGTAATGCCTCTGTCTCTCACACTAGAATCTAAATACAGATCATGAATAGACAGAATGAATACTGAAATGTGAGTTATGATACTGATATTAATATCTATGAAAAATCACACAAAATGATTGATTTAAGAAAGAGATAAACATAAAGGAATGTGGGACAATATAAAATAATCTAGGTCAGTGACTGTTTCTTACTAACTGTTTTTTATCAGGCATTGAACACAGGCAGAGTACATGGTGGGGCTCAATTATCATGTGTTAAAAGATAAATAAATAAATGAATGAGTGAATGAATAAAATAAATATGATTTCAGGCAGCATATCCACAGTTATGAAATGTAGGTAATGAGATTTGCAAGACTCATATTGCCGAGGAGGACGGTGGTTGGACAGAATACATGGATCAGCTCCAAAATGAAATTAAGTGTAATTTATCTTTAATAAATACCAATAAATGCAGATTATTCTTTTCTTAAATGGAATATAAAAGGAAATAGATATCAAATGGAAAAAAAGCATAGTGTAAACATGACAAATATGTTACAGAACTCAGGTCTGGCTTATGGTTACCAAAGGGGAAAGGTGGGGTGGGAGGGATCAATTGGGAGACTGGGATTGACATGTACACACTACTATATTTAAAATAGATAATCAACAAGGACCTACTGTACAGCACAGGGAACTCTACTCAATATTCTGTAATGACCTAAATGGGAAAAGAATTTGAAAAAGAATGGAGATATATATATGTGTATAATCTGGATCACTTCGCTGTACACCTGAAACAAACACAGCATTGTAAATCAACTATAGTCCAATATAAATTTAAAAAAATTTTTAATTAAATAAAAATAAAACCAAAAAAAAAAATCACTACTCAAGAGGCAAATGTTGATAGAAAAGAAAGTTGCTTTTAATCCCAAAGCTGGCAATCTGGGAAGAAGGCAGGTTCATGTCCCCCTAAAACCAACTCTGAAGATTCTGCTCTGCCATGAAAGTTTTTAAAGGGAAAAGGGACTTAATCTCAGCTAATCCTTGAGAGAGGGTCAGAGTCATCGCCATCCCCCACTGCCTGCAGGCTTGTTGTCTCCCTGTGATCTTTCTTTAGATGCTATCATGTTCACACAGTGTGTTTGCCAGATTACTGAAGGGGAAGCTAGAGAAGAGATCCGGTCATCTGTTAATTACTTATTCTTCTTTCCTGCTTCTTTGATCTAAGAAAAGAACCAGCAGGTTAGGCAAGGTACTGTGTGATCCAAAGATTTAAAAGGTGCGCTTGCGACAGAGATGAGCAGAGCATGGGGCACCTGGTTTAAGGTTAGTTACAATCCAGCTTTGCTCAAGTGACAAGAAAAGGGGTTTCCTGCAAAGATCTGCTTACGACCACCCCCCCCATCAGATATCATTCCATTTCTATGGGGTTAGGGATTAAACTTCATCTCCTACAACTGCTTCATGCTGAGAAAAGGCACTGAGGTCTTAGAATGAAAGACATCAGTATGGGTTTGAAGCATCTCTTTGCTGACGGTTTTAGTTGCCCCCTGCTTACATATACAGGCAGAACAAGCTACAATTATTTTGATGCCCAAAAATATATAGATTATTATGAGAAATAGGGTTAATCTCCTTCTCTTGAGGCCAGTTCTTGGAATTGTGCTAGCCATAGGTTCATTACTGCTCAAGATGGCGCAGCTTATGTCCTGGCTGCTGCAGTCTGGGCATCATGCAGACAGCTTTTCCCTCTGGTGGCAGCTATAGTATCGGTAAAACGATTCAGGAATGTGCATCAGACACTGAATCTGTGACTCTAGCGTCCTGATCATTAACTGCTTGAGTCCATCCTTTTGTGACTCAGGGAGGCCTGAGAGACTTCAGCTTTTCTACAAACAAGGGCACGGAGGGGTCTTTGTACTTGGGCGGGGGAGGGGGGGTGCCCACAGGATTCTGCTTGGTTCCAAATAGAAATAAACATACATAAATGAAATTATTAAAAACATGGTTAAAGAATAAGATGACGACATTTCATCCAAGGCTATGGAAGAGCTTCAGTGAAAAATCAAATCATAGCAGGTCAAGGACCAATAAATAGCTTATGACATGCAGTGGCAATAATTTTCAGTAAGTGCCAGGCTGTCCTAACCCAATGTCTATGTTCCAGTAAATTAATCATTATTGAAAGTAGAATAATTTTCATCCAATTTGTCAATCATTGGAATACATTAGCCAGTTGATAAATGTTAGCTAAGCATAAAGCAAAGTACTGTGCAGTTAGCAAATCATTTTTAGCGAATCCCACTGTGAATGTCTAAAATGATACCAACATAAAGTAAAAAAAAATTTTTTTAAATGCCTTCAAACTGCATTTTAAACGTGTTGGGGACTTCCATTTCCAAAAAGGATAAGGAAAATCACATGTTACGGTTGCTCTCTCCTAACAAAAACAAGCTAGATAAGCTATAAAATCATAGTTTTTAAAAATAAGTCTGAGACCTAATAAGGCAAAGAAACCTAAAGCAAGAATTTCCAGAACATGATAATTCTTCTTAGGAGTGGATCACTTTCATGACTTGCAAAGCAGTGAAAGAACGCAGAATCTACCCTAAACAAGGATAAAGAGAGATGAAAAAAAATTAATGAACTTTTAAAATCGTATGTTGGATGATAAGATACATTGGAATCCTGAGCAGGCCCAACTACAGATTGTGTGCACTCACCTACCAAATATTCCCTTTGAGCCTTTGCTAAGTGCATGGGGTAGTGGGCTGAAGGCTGGGTACAGGCAGAAGAGCTAGATAAATCCCCCCTCCCCCAGGGAACTTAAGGCCTTCACCAAATGCATTGTGACTACATACCTTCCAAGGTTGGAGATGGGGCAGGAGGATACATCTTTCTAAGAACAGAAAGGCAGTGGTGAGACTGAAGAATGAAGAAAATGCTTTAGCAACCCAGAGAGCAGGTGACAAAGAAATAAACTGTAATCCAGAGTGTCATTATGGCAGCAGGACTATAAAGCATAAAGAGTTTTCTAAAATCTCAAAGATGTTCAGATCTTAAGCCCTGCTAAAAAGAAAGTATATATCCTATTAACAAGACATACTAAGCCAATGGTGAGCTGAATCTAACAAAAGTTACAGAAATCTCAGCCCTTACCTCAATGACAGAATAGATTATCCAAGTTCCCCAAACCAGCAGACCTATAGAAGAAGGTGCAAGCCCTTTTTGGAAGAACATAATTATTTATTTTTCTACACACACAGATTCAACATAAAATCAGAGATTATGAGACACATACAGAATCAAGAAAATTTGACCTGGAAAAGCGAAGATACTCACAATAGAAATAGCTTCAGAGGTGGGCCAGATGTTGGAATTATCAGAACTTTATTTTTAATAAATGTGAAGAACGTATTAAAATATATACTCTAAAAAGTAAACACCATGGGATGGGAACAACCAATGGGGAATTTGAGCAAATATGTGGAAACATTAACCAAATGGAAATGTTAGTAATGAAAATACAATATCAAAAATGAAGAATCCATTTAATGAAATGAACAGCAGACTGGACATAGCACAAAAAAGAATCAGACATCTGAATATAGGTCAATAGTTTATTCAAACTGAAACACAAGAGAAAAAAACAGAAAAGAAAACATAACAGATCAATATCTGTGGGAAAATATCAGATAATTTACATAGGAATAATTGGAGAAGCAAGAGAGAAGAGAGAAAATGAAGCAAAAGAAATATTTTAAGAGATAAAAACTGAGGATTTATCAAATGTTATCAAAGAAATTAACTCAGAGAGCCAAGAAATATTTCAAATAAACCTCAATCAAGATATAGTAAAAGAAAACACACTAAATTATATCATAGTCAAACCGCAGAACAGCAAAGATGAGAAGAATATTATAAAAATAACCAGAGAAAAATGGCAATTACATACAGGAGCACAAGAATAAGAGTGATGTCTTACTTCCAATAAGAAACAGAGTGCCCCAGAGAGAATATCATCTGAAATGCCGACAGAAAAAAATGTTAACACCCAAATTCTATGTTCAGTAAAAAAAATAAAATAAATAGCACTAAAGAAGGAAGATGAAATAAAGACATTTCAAAATGAACAGCAAGGTCCTACTGTAGAGCACAGAGGACTATATTCACTATCTTATGATAAACCATAATGGAAAAGAATATTTTAAAAAAAGAATATATATACATATATATATAACTGAATCACTTTGCTGTACAGCAGAAATTAAAACAACACTGTAAATCAACTATATTTCAATAACTAAATAAATAATGAAAGAAAGAAAGAAAGAAAGAGAGAAAAAGAAAAAGTGAGGGAACTTGTCAACAACAAACTGACACTACAAGAAATATTAAAATAATTTCTTCAGACTGAAGAGAAATAAAAGCAGGTGGGTAGGCTTGCATTTTCAAGAAGTGATCAAGAGCGCTGTAAAGGGGACTTTTCATCATAGCTGTGTATGCATACATATTCACACATCACGCATTTCTCTACAGCATCATTGACTGTTTAAAGAAAAATAATAATGACATATTGCTCGGTATATAGCATACGTAGAAGTAAATATGAGACAACAAGATCACAGAGAGGGGAGGTAAGTAGGATTGTAATGTTGTAAAATTCTTAAATTGCTTTGTAAGTAATATAATTATTACTCAAAAGTAGACAATAATACATTAAAAATGCACATTGTAATCTCTAGAGCAATTGCTAAATAATTAACATCAAGAAGTATAATTAAAGTATCAATAGAAAATGAAACAAAGAATACTAACAAACCTTATTTTCTCATCCAAAATATAGCAGTGAAAGAGGAACATAGGAACAAATAGATGGGGCAAAAAGCAAACACTCAGATGGTAGGCTTAACTCCAACCATGTAATTAATTATATTAAATATAAATGGACCAACACTCCAGTTAAATCTATGACATACTAAATAAAAAACAAGACTCAAGTAAGTGTTGTTTGCAGGAAGCACACTTTAATAAGAAGACCCCAGAAAGATTAAAAGTAAAATGATGGGAAAAGATACACTGTGTAAACTCTAACCATAAATAGGTATGGCTATATTTTGTATTTGACAAAGGAGACTTCAGGACAAAGATTATTAATAGAGATAAAGAGGGACATTTTATGATAAAAGGTCAATTCATAAAAAAAAATTATATGCCTATGTATTTTTTAAAATTATTGACTCATTTTATTTTATTTATTTATTTTTAAAATATTTATTTATTTTTGGCTGCATTGGGCCTTTGTTGCTGCATGCGGGCTTTCTCTAGTTGCAGTGAGCGGGGGTTATTCTTCATTGTGGTGCAGGGGCTTCTCATTGCGGTGGCTTCTCTTGTTGTGGAGCACAGGCTCTAGGCACACAGGCTCAGTAGTTGTAGCTTATGAGCTCTAGAGCGTAGGCTCAGTAGTTGTGGCACACAGGCTTAGTTGCTCCGCAGCATGTGGGATCTTCCTGGACCAGAGCTCGAACCTGTGTCCCCTGCATTTGCAGGTGGATTCTTAACCACTGTGCCACCAGGGAAGTCCCAATGCCTATGCATTTAATACCAGTCCAAGATCAAGGTGCCAGCTATTTTGATTTCTGGTGAGAGCGTTCATCCTGGCTTGGTCGTGGCCACCTTCTCACTGTGTCCTCACAGGTGGACAGTGTGTGTTCTTTGCTATTTATTCCTAAAGGGCACTAATCCTATTGGATCAGGGTCCTGCCCTTATGACCTCATTTAATCTAAATTACTTCCATAAAGGTCCTGTCTCCAAGTACAGTCATTTGAGGATTAAGGCTTCAACATATGAATGGGAGGGGAGTGGTGAGACTGAAGCATTCAGTTCAAAACAAGTAATAAAAAATCTTTAAGAAAGAAAACATGAGTTTATTGGAGAGGAGTTGATTTTGTTTGTTTTGTTGTGTTTTTTAATTTATTTTAGAGACACCCTTCCTTGGAATATGAAATTAGATTAAAAAAATGAAAAAAAGAGAAGTACAATTCTGCAGCTTGGAAAGTATCTGGAATGTGCTGAAAGAAGTTATTCATTTTTTTGAAGTAATTCTCCCAATGCAAAACAGACAACAACTAATTTAGCAAATGGAAAAGCTTATGTAACAGCCCTTCAGTTATGAAGATGCAAATAATTCCAAACATTTGTAACACTTGCAGGAATTTCATGAAACAATGTTTTAACATCCTGACTCAAAATATAGTAGCAAAACATGCCAAACACCAACTAAACCAAATGATAAATTTCATTTTGAGAAATATGGAATAAACCACATGGCCATAATGAAAAATAATGACTTAATCAGATACTGTCTTGAAAAGATTCAGAGAAAGAATTCTATGGGAAAAATGTCTGGGGAGAAAAATTAATCTGAAGACACATACAGGCTGCTCCTTACTCCTAAAATTGATTTCAATTTCAAGAAGAAAATAGCCTCTTTTTCTAGTGTTGTATCTAATATATTCAGGACATACACTACAAGGCTGAAAATATGAAAAAGGAACTTGCCTCCTGACCTTTTATACTTTCTCCAGGAAATGTTGTTTTTTGCTGGTAGCCAACAAAAATAAAAGCCACTTGTAAACCTAGGATGTAATCAATGACAAGAAATAAATGTATTCATATGTGCTAAAAACAGTATTGCTCTCAGCTGAAAATTGGATATATCTTACGAATGCATGGACCATAATAAATCAGTGTTTTTTCCAGGTAGATTGTTTGCCTCTCAGCCTCAAAGCTGCAAAGATTTCTAACTAATTCCTCTTCTGCATACTTTTGGGCCCAATATGTGAGGTATATTCCTTTCTCCTCTCGTTTTGTTTAGCACTTAGAACGTGCCTCTATTTATAAGAATAATTTCTAAGGTTTTCATTTTAAAATGAATTCCATGTTGGGATCAGCACCATCTTTGATCTTAAATATTGTTCTTCTGGAAATAATGATGGGATCCAGTTAAGAGAAGAGAAAGTTTAATTAACATCAGGTTCTTTACAATATACTCTCAAATATTCTTGTGGAAAATCTCATGGAAGATCATTGAAAGCGGTCTTTTTCATGAAACTTGAGTAGATTCATGAGGATCCCAGTGCAAAGATTATGTATTTGTTTAAAAAACCGAACAAGACAAAGAAGCCAGCTGTATGTCGTTATGATCTTTAGCCATATGTAGTATCCGATTATATCATCAGCCATGTAGCAGATTGAAGGAAATTAGTAATTCGTTATGTGTAGTAGCTGCTATTGGTGCCCCATCCGAATTCCGTAGCACTTCCCACGCGGTGCACACTTGCTAGACTTCCAGCGGCATCCCTGCTTTACTTGAAGCCTTTCCCTGGCTCTTGGAGCTCACTTTGCTGCCTACATGGCAAGTTGGAAGCGCCAGGGAGTTAACACTCCTTGGGGCAGCTCCCATCTTGCAGGTGTGGAGTTGTATGAATACCCCAGATCGCTCACACCGTAGGAAAGATCACTCTGCGGTGTGGTCCACACTGGTTCCCACATCCACAGAAGGATTAAGCTCCGTTTTCCCTCAGTGGTGACTTGGTGGATACTAAACCCTTTACTGGCTGCCTTCCTCCTCTGTCTCATTTCCTCACTCCCCTTCTAGTGACTTCAGAAATCACCTCCCAAATAGGCTTTTTGTTCTTTAATCTCTGTCTCAGGGTTTGCTTCTGGGGGACTGAAACAATGACATTATGGACCATTGCTCATCTAGTCTGCGATTGTTCAGAAATTTAATTTTCCCAAATGGAGTGAATCAGCACTTCTTGACATCAATTATAAAACTGACACTTTTAGTGGCTGAGCCAAAAAACCTTAACCAGTGAGATTATATTGCAAAACTATTGTCTATAATGGAGCAGGTTTTATATAATTTTGTTACTGAAAATGGGGGTCCAGCTGCTCGCCGCTCAAAAGCCAATACAGAGGCAAGGTTGGTGGAAAGGAAAGTTTGCTTTATTTTGGAGGCCGGCAGCCTGGGGGGAAGGAGGACTCCTGTCCAAAGGCCGGCTCCCCCCCACTGACAGTCAGGGGGCAAGAGCTTTTATAGACGGAGGGAGCGGGCAGAAACAGCACAGGCAGCTCTGACAGGCATCTTGAAATTAGTCATGCAGTGGTCTGACCAGCGTCATCTTGATTGTTTTAAGTACAGTGAGTCTTTAGTTCCAGAGTCGGTTTGTTCTCACTTCTTTGAGGCCAGCTCTCAGAATTGTGGTTTATGTCATGGCTACAGCCTGGTCATCATGTAGTTAACTTCTCCCACCTGGTGGGGGTTTCAGTATCTACAAGACAGCTCACAGGATACAGCTCAGAATATTACCTGTAGCCTTTGAGGAGGAACTAAAGGACTTTGACTTTGCTTAATGACTAAACTATTATTATTTGGTCTCTTTTGACTGTTTTCCTTTGTTTCTGCATTTTCTCACTTCTTTGAATAAACTTATTCTTTGGCCAAAATTGTTCCAAAGACAAAAGGCAGGCTGAGGATATCAGGGAGAAGGACCATAGCATCCAGCTTGGTGTCAATTTTAGCCTACCATACACAGATAGACCTTTCATTATGGTACTCCAAAGGTCATTATCTCAAGTCTTTACTGGGGGACCCATTATTTTTCTAGAGAAGAATTCTCTCATCTCCTCCTTGGGGAATCATAAGCCTTGGTGCTGGCTTTCTGAGGACAGTGCAGAAGGGTTGCTGAGAGTCTCATAATTTGACACAGTCTCCTTGTTTTGATTTTGGTTTGTTACCTTTAACTTTGCCCATGCTGTGTGTCTCAGAACCCCAAGACTATCTGTTTCCTTTTTAAATTTTTTTTTCTGGCAATAAACCTCCACTTTTTCTCTGGGGTGGGGAGAGATACTTGTAGAAGGTGAGAATGGTAAACACCTGATACATTAATTTAACTAATATCCCTCTTTTCAGCCTCATACTTTCACCCATATTCAGCTGGTTCTGCAATTCCTGGGACTTTCCAGGGAGGAGCAAGGGACATTGATTTCTCCTTAGGATCTTTCTTATGTGTTCTTAGGTTTCAGCTTTCTCTGCTGTGTTAGTTTTCACTCTTCCAACTGAGGCCATGCTTCCCCTACTGCTGTTCTCTTTTCCAGTTCTCTCTGTCCTCCTAGCCTTATTCTTTTGTTGCTTATTCCTTTTATGTAATTTTAGTGAGATTTCAGTATGGAACAGAGAGAAACAGATTAAAACCACCAAGTTCCACAGAAGCTAGAAATTGTTCTTTGTTTTCTGGGTTTGTTTGCTTGCTTGTTTGTTTGTTTTGGCAGAGAAATGTTGGCTAAGGTTATCAAGGCCATCAAGAGTCCCACGGTCCTTCCAGTTTTGCAAAGTGCATGACCTGAAGATGTGCTGTGAGTGCTATGTGCCTTCTCTATATACAAGTTTCATTTTTATAACAGGGTCTGATTTCTCTGCTGCAAAATCATGTTCAAGACATAAAAGCCCTTCACATTTCTGCAGAAACTGTGCTCTTTTAGAACCAGTAACATAAAGTTTCATTTAATCTGCATGAATCTAGAATATTTGGTGCCAAAATGTTTTTTGTTTTTTTAAATTAATTAATTAATTTTTATTTTTGGCTGTGTTGGGTCTTCGTTTCTGTGCGAGGGCTTTCTCTAGTTGCGGCAAGCGGGGACCGCTCTTCATCGCGGTGCGCGGGCCTCTCACCATCGCGGCCTCTCTTGTTGCGGAGCACAGGCTCCAGACGCGCAGGCTCAGTAATTGTGACTCATGGGCTTAGTCGCTCCGCGGCATGTGGGATCCTCCCACACCAGGGCTCGAACCCGTGTGCCCTGCATTGGCAGGCAGAGTCTCAACCACTGCACCACCAGGGAAGCCCAAAATGTTTGGGTTTTTTTTTTTGCCTTAAGGGAAAAATAAAAACATTAAGAATTTGAATGGCTACTTACACAGTGACTCTCAAACAGTCATAAAGAGTCAGTCAGTCTCTGATAGTAGATCGACTCTACCATTTTGAAAATCAAAGATTTAAGAAACACCACGGGGAAGGGTGGGGGGGGAGGGATAGACTGGGAGTTTGGGATTGACATGTACACACTGATATGTTTAAAACAGATAACCAACAAGGACCTACTGTATAGCACAGGGAGCTCTGCTCAATACTCTGTAATAACCTAAATGGGAAAGAATAGACACATGTATAGGTATAATGGAATCACTTTGCTGTACACCTGAAACTAATACAACATAGTTAATCAACTATACTCCAATATAAAATAAAAATTTTTTAAATAAAGTTTATTTTCCTTAAAAAAAAAACCCCCAAAACAACAAACAAACAAAAGAAACACCAACACCAAGGGCCAAGAAGAGGAGCCAAAACAGAGATTTATAAAAATTGATCTAAGTTTATAAAAATTAAGATGTACTTAATGAAGCATGAACCTGGAATGTAAAAGGGAAAAAAAAATATTACCTTGAAATAGGGTGACCATATATACGTATGCCCAGTACAGCTTGCACCCAATGGAAACCAAGACCCAGATCAGGAACAACACTTAGAAGTGCTTCCTTACCACTAAAATCAAAATGTACCACGAAGCAAGAATCTCAATAAAATAATGCGACTTCATTTTAATCAGAAAAGGAGGAAGTTCCAAGTTTTAAATTGGATTCGGATTTGGCATGTCAAAAGAATAAAGAAATTGTTTCACCTGATAGAAACAAAATGGGTTTGCAAGAAGTATCAATATCAAAATATAGTTAATGCTGAAATTTCAGTTGTGCATCATAAGGATTTCCTGGGTTGCCAAACATAGAAATACTTAACGTTTTTCATCACAAGTGCTGCAATTAAGATAAATTATTAACTGCCAGGGGTTTTAGCTGGTGTTTTGTCTTTCACTGTCGCATGGATGTATTATGGATATATTATGACTATATTAACGGTAGTAAAGTGTTGTAAAAAAGCACTAAAAATGGGTCAGTCTTGGTGTACTTATTTTCATTTTGATTTCTAATTTCTTTTGGTTTTTAAACTACTTGTAGAGTATGATGGAGGTGATAACACAAGGTAGGTATTGTATGTATAAAGGCTCCAAATGGTACATTCTTCATGTTTTATCAACAATACTATTAAAATATGCAAGAAAATATTAGGATTGGCTTCCTCTAGCTTTTCCCTTCCATTGCTCCTGCTTGAACTGCAAAATTAGAGGAGCAAAAGGAAGATGCTGTGTTTTCTATTTTTTTATTAAAAGAGTCTTAAGAACAAATACCAATTACTTTACTGCAATATTAAAGAGTAAAATGAGGCATTTGATATCAGTGAAAAGATAGATGCATATGGGAGGTGAGGGAGACACAGAGAGAGAGAGGGAATGCCTCTTGCAGTTTATAAATAAATGCCATTAACACATCTCAGAATTCAAACAGAGAATTTGTGCAGGGAAAGTGCAAGGAGGAGAAGGGTCTTGTTGTGCCAAAGTTGCCTAATTATTTAAAAATAAACGTTAATTTCTGCCTAGGATTCAGTAACTGTTTTTTCTTTTTTAAAGAATGCTTTTAATTTTTTAAAATTTTCTTTCTTTTTTTAAAAAAAGCTATTGAACTATAGTTGATGTACAATATTATATAAGCTATAGGTGTACAATATAGTGATTCACAATTTTATAAGGTTATACTCCCTTTATAGTTAT
The DNA here is from genome assembly GCF_009873245.2 of Balaenoptera musculus. Lineage (NCBI taxonomy): Eukaryota > Metazoa > Chordata > Mammalia > Artiodactyla > Balaenopteridae > Balaenoptera > Balaenoptera musculus. The sequence goes on along the minus strand of NC_045788.1, from coordinate 426,763 downwards.
TATAAAATATAGGCTTAGGGTTCAGTAACGTTAAATGATAGAGCTTTATAAAGAAGTTTAGTGTAAGTGATATGGATCCTTGAACTCTTTCATGAGCCTTTCTTTAAAAAGGGAATTCGAGTTGCCAACTATGGATAAGGGCCACCTGGTGCATAAACAAGCTAATGGAAAGAACCTGTACCAGGGGAGACCATGACCATCACTGTGACTTGCTAGGAGATAAGTCCACTCTCATAGGGCCATGGGGCAATATCAGGAGTCCCGTAGCAGATGTGTGTGCACTGTGTAGAGTTCAAAGAAGTCTTTCCCTATGAAAGACTTCAAAGTTTATCCAGTAGGTATAATACTTCCATGCCACAAAGACTAAACAGCTAAAACCTATGGCAGGGAACAAAGTTAACCAGTCAATTTTAGCAAATGTAGCAGATTCATGAGTTTAAATACATAAGTAAATAGTTCTTTTAAGCCACTACATTTTGGACTGATTGGTTACGCAACAATAGATAATAGAGCAGCTACTAATTATCTATCCATAGCAAACAATTAGTTTAATATGCAATGGTGTGAAATAAGAGCTTGGGATCAGAAGCTTACCTTTCAGAATTATTGAAAACATGTTAAAAGACAACCATAGGCTACATCTCCTCCGTAAGTCATCCTTATTCACAACATTGAGAAAGCCATTGAAATTCCACCTTCAAGTCTAACTCTACTGAGTGTTCTTGACAGTTAAAATGCTCACATGCACATTCAAACACACATAGACATGATTTTAGTGTCTTGATGCTCTATGGTTATGATTCTAACTCTACTTTTCATGAGTCTAGGAATAAAAATTTAAGAATAAACAATAGAAGATTCAAATTACAAAATCAATGGACATCACCCCATAGGCCAATAGCCAACTCATTTTATACAAGTCACAGAACAATTGGCCCATTGTAATGATCCTGCATTCTGGCTGCCCTGTGTTAAATTTCCTCTCATGAGAGGCAGGAAGAAACACCTGTGGTTTCATCTCAACCTCTCCACCACCCTGAAGAAGGCTAGTTTGTTTAATGAACACCATTAAGATATCATTTCTTCTCTAAAAATTCTATTGTGGCTTTCATTTTTTACCAGTTTCTTCTTTTTTATAGATTTTTATAAATATGTTTAAATGAAGTTTGCTTGTAGTAGATATTGACTCAGAAAATTAGAAGTCAGAGTCACAATATTGAGAAATTTGTAGAGTCAGGAAGATTATTTCCAAGATGAGGTCACTGCAGCCCAAAGTTTCTAAGGACATGCAACTACTCACCAGTGGAAGTGAAACTAGAACCCAGGCCTTATAGAATGTATCAGAATTGTTAATATCTTTTTACACATCTATCTACACAATAGAAGAGCAGTCAGTGGAAAAGTGGAAAGATTGCTTTTTATCCACTAGTATTTTTGTCTACACATTATATAAATAATGGCTGTAAGTTACAGTGTTATCTGCGTAGATGAAATACAAGTCGCAGATGTTATCTGTGAAGTCTGGTCATCTCCTCCAGGCAGAAGATGGTAGGGGGATTTATGGCTCCCTGTTCCCCACTCTTGCACTACAAAATTTGTAAGAAACTCCTATGACATAAACCTACAGCAACCTTCAGAGATTTCAACAATAACTAACCTGTCCATTAACGGCAAACTTGTGCAAATTTTTTTTTTTACTTAGAAAGTCTGAGATATTTTAATTAAAGACCAGAATATACAACATTCACATATAATTTACTTTTTTAATTTAAAAAGTTCTTTATTTTAAAATAAAGTTTTAAAGTAATGTGAGTAGTGTAAAATATTCAAATACAGAAATGTGTAAAGTTGAAAGTCTGATGTAATCTACACAGTTCAAAGAAAGCCATTAATAGACTTTTCTGTGCGTTACGAACATAAACACATACATTTTTAAATGAGTTCATACTACACATATTTCTAGCAATCGTTTGTTTCACTTAATAAATCATGGCCACTCTTCCATGCCCATAAACAATGAATGTATTTTATTCATTTTAACAGACATGTAGATTTTCTTGTATGGCTGAACTATGTGTTATGTAACCAATTCTTTGCGGATAAACATTTAGGATTTTTTTTTCTATATTTTTCTACCATGTAATTAATTGTTATTCTTAGGTAGTAACTTAACCATTGTCAGTTCCTGTTGCATTTTATCTTCTGAACTGAAAATAATTTCAGTGTGGCCTTGACCTCTAGTTTAATATTTGGATCTGTCAAATGTTGATATTGGTAGATAGTATATTAGGACTCAATTTCAAGTAATAGAAACCCAATCAGAGTAACTTAAGCAAAGAAGGGTATTTATTGGTTCACTTAACTGAAAAGTCAATAATTCACTTTTTGAAATATAATTAACATAACATTATATATAGTTTCAAGTGTATAACATAATGATTCCCTATTGTATACATTGTGAAATGATCACCACAGTAAGTCTAATTAACATCTATCATCATACAAATTTTTTTCTTGTGATGAGAAGTTTTAAGATTAACTCTTTTAGCAACTTTCAGATGTGCAATATAGTATTATTGATTTTAGTCACCATGCTGTACATTATATTCCCATGACTTATGACTGGAATTTTGTACCTTTTGTGCCCCTTCACACATTTTGCTCACCAGCCTACCCTCTACCTACGGCAATCACTAACCTGTTCTATCTATGAGTTTGGGGTTTTTCTGTTTGCTTTTTAGTTTTTGTTTTTTAAGATTCCACATATAAGTGAGATCAAACAGTATTTGTCTTTCTCTGTCTGATTATTTCACTTAGCATAATTCTCTCAAGGTTCATCCATGTTGTCATGCAAAATTTTGTAAACATCTACCATAATATCAGATAACCTAATTCTAATATTTCTATTAAAAATCAAGTGTTAGCAGTAAGTGATACCTTAGAAATCATTCACTTCCTTATTGATACATGAAGAAACAGCCCTAGAGAGGTGAAGTGACTGGATCATTGACTAGAATCCAGGGTTTCTAGAGAATCCTGGATTCTCATTCCACGGTCCATTTATCATTATGGGGGGAAGGGTGCAACTTGGGGGTAGCTATTCAACTTTTTGTTCCTCCACTAAACTATTTTTGATTCAAATGTTTTTGAACTAGTCCTTCTGAAGACAAAAACACCAGCAGAAATGCTTACAACAGAGAGAAACAATTCATTCATTTTACTCATTCATTGAATAAGTGACATGTGCTGTTTCTGGCAGTGGACATGGATCTCTTGCCTTTATGGAACTTGTGTTTTAGTGGGGAAGGAGAGGATGGAGACAGACAGTCTAAAGAAAATAGAATGAAGAAGTTCATAGAATGATCCATCCTAAGAGGAAAATAGAATGAAAAGAAGAAGCTGGCTATTTGACCCAGCAATCACACTCCTGGGCATATATCCAGAGAAAACTATAATTCGAAAAGACACATGCACCCCAATGTCCATAGCAGCACCATTTACAATAGCCAAGACATGGAAGCAACCTAAATGTCCATCGATGGAGGAATGGATAAAGAAGATGTGGTACATACATACAATGAAATACTATTCAGCCATGAAAAAGAATGAAATAATGCCATTTGCAGCAACACGGATGAACCTAGATACTGTCATACTGAGTGAAGTAAGTCAGACAGAGAAAGACAAATATCATATGATATCGCTTATATGTGGAATCTAAAAAAATGATACCAATGAACTTATTTACAAAATAGAAACAGACTCACAGACTTCAAAAACAAACTTATGGTTACCAAAGGGAAAAGGTAGCGGGGGAGGGATAAATTAGGAGGTTGGGATTAACATATACACACTACTCTATATAAAATAGATAATCAATAGAGACCTACTGTATAGCACAGGGAACTCTACTCAATATTACGTAATAACCTATAAGGGAAAAGAATCTGAAAAAGAATAGATATATGAATATGTATAACTGAGTCACTTTGCTGTACACCTGAAACTAACACAACATGGTAAATCAACTATAATATAAAATTTAAAAATTAAAGAAAAAGAAGAAAGTGGCTATGTTCGTTTTGAAAAGTTCCTTCTAAGGCATAAATCCTTGCACGAGAAGCTGAATTACTGCAAGGAGCCAGCCATGTGAGGCTCCAGGGCAGCTCAGTCTAGATCGTGGAGGCGAAGGGCCTGAGGTCAGAACAAAGCTGGCAAATAATCCAGGAGGAGAAAAGCCAGAGTGGCTGGAGGGTGCTGACTGAAGGAGATGTGGGAGGGGATGAGGTCAGAGGGAGGCAGGAGCCCCATCCTGGCCACGATGAGAAGCTCAGATTTTATTCCCAGTGTAAAGGAATCCATTCAAAGGCTTTACACAGGGAAACATAATTTCTCAATTGATTTTCAGTTTTTTAAATCACCATGACTGCATAGGTGGAGAAAGATGACAGTGATGCCACGATAATTTGGTCTATGTTTTGCAACATGCAATGGAGTTACAACCTAATCAAGTAAGACAAGGCAATCAAATAAGACAAGGCAAAATATAACTGGACTCATGTGAACTTTATTTTATCCAAACACTGGGGAAAGAAAGTCACAGAAAAAGACAGCTGAAACCCATTACAGTTTAAGAATCCAGAACTTTGAAGATGCTTATTAAAACTCGTGGTACAAATTATGTGGTCAAAGTTAGTTTTGTGAAAGTCACAGTAATGAATCTTAACGAGAACATGAATGTGTTATATTCTAAATCTAGCTTATTTTCCATTCTTTTGTCTTGACTTTGATCATTTATTCTACTTTATCATGACCTGTCCTTGAGGGAACAGAGATGCTCCGTAAGCCATTTGCCTCCTTCTCTGGGGACCAAAGCACTGAAGTGACCTTACAGTATTTTATATATACCATCTCACTTATCTTAACTGCAAAATTACAAGATAGATTTTTTTTTTCCATTTTCCAAATAAGAAAGTTGAGACTCAAAGTGTTTGGCAAACTGTCCTGGGTCACACAGCCTGTAAATGGCAGAGTTGAGATTTTAATCCAGAGAGTAAGGCTCCAAAGACCAAAATCGTCTTCTTGGGGTATTCCAGAAAGACTTCTTCATGCTGTAAGAGAACCTCAGATAGACTTCTGCCTTGCCTTGTGGGACGTGGAGTATGTGTTAATTTTCAGTCATTAATAATCACCTTCCCAATCACTAACAGGAATATTCTTACACATTTTAAAAGACTTGAATGATAATTAATTGGATACTAATGGTGATCCAGGAAATTAGGATTACTGTAGCATTTAAAATTGTCTTTTAAATTGTCTTTTATTAAAAAATATTTTTAAAGGTTGGATGCCATGTAATAGCTTCCTCCACTAATATTTATTGATACAAATTGTCTTCCTTTTTGTAGTAATTTAATGCTCCCCTGAACTGGCTCCTGTGATTTCAGAAGCTGGTCTCTGAAGAGTCATGCACACTGATATGGACTCCCAAGATGAGAAATTCATTTTCTGCTTGACTTTGTAAGTGAAATTACACTCTGACATCACTCCTTTCTGCTGTCACTGAAAGGTATTAATGAAACATGGCACCAGAAATTTATTTGCAAGGTTGTCTTCTATTATATCCTTTGGTCTGGAAATGCCTTTTTAGATCCCTGTAACAAGAGAAGATGGGGAAAAGAAATCTCTCATGTGTCCTATAATCAAACTAATTGTCTGATCTCCAGATTGAGAGGAAGTCAACATTTTCAGAGAGGTCTTAAAGTCATGCAGGAGGGCTATTCTCAAATGAAAACTATATCGATAATTACACTCTACCATTGGATCCCATGCCTCAGGTTGTCTTTAAACAGGATGTCCTAATTATCAATAAGTCAGAAATCATTGGAAAGCCTATACCACCCTTCAGAAATGGAAGTTATCTAGATGATGAAACCCATTGTTCAGGGTACGGTTGCAGGAGCAAGATGTTTAGTGTCAAGATGAAGTTTCTTGGAGTATTTTCCTGCTGAATGACTCCTTGTTCTCCCCACTCAGAGACCAAAAATAATCACACTTAAGCAGCAGCCTGTTCAGATGTTCTGATCCAAAGACAAGTCACCCAAGTGGAACAACCTGTCCATATCCTTGCCAATTCACCACGATTTATTAATTACACCGACCTAACCAAGGTCAGCCAGTTTTCTATCCACTCTGCACTCAAGGGTCATCTTCACGTGGCCGTGAGCTATCCTCTAGTGCCTTACTTCCACACCCAAAGTAAATAACATACACCCACATTCTTGTATCGCTATGTTAACACAATAGCGTGAGTGGTTTGGTGTCCTGGGTAACCTTGGTTGGCCGTTGAGTGTACCCTTCTTGACTACTGCTGTATCCCCAGCAAAAGCACTTAGCACACAGTAGAGAAACAGAAGATATTTGTTGAGTAAATAAATGGGCAAACAATTCTAGGGCGGTTGTGAAAATCCTTCCAAAGTTGTGCAAACCATATTATGCTTCTAGAATCAAAATTATGGACAGAACCAGACTTAATTTCCATAAAATTTTCTAGGTACTGTTGGGCTTTGAATTAATCCATTTTTCATTATCCTTGTATGTTTGACTTTGCCATTTGGTGGTTGCAATTTTTGCCACAAATTGTTCACTACTTATTTTTAAAACAGTATCTGAACTCGAACATGGGCTAATGTTTTGTTCTCTGTAGACTTGATACATTCTGATCTTTAACTTTTACCAATGGCAACACTTATAGACCAACTGAACTATGATAGTTCATTAAAAATCATTTATTTTCCTGGAATCTTTGAGGGGTCATTGTTTTCCCAGTAGCTCTAACATAACTTCTTCCAATGAACTTTCCTTCATCCCCAGGGCTGAGTTAGATGGTCCTCCCCTGGTTTTCGTAACATCCCTTATCACTGTATTTACTATTACCTTCTGTTATAATTGATTACCAGTCCCTCCCAAACTGGACAGCGTGTGTGCAGAGATCCTGTGACCTATTCACTATTTTTCTTTTTCTCTGGAACTTAGCCCAGTGCTTAACATAGAGAAAAGTCTTAATGTAAGTTTGGTGAATAAATGGATAAAGAAAGAAAAAATACATGATAGATAGATAGAGAGATAGAGGTAGAGAGAGAGAGAGATGGAATTTGACTCTGAGGAGACAGGCAGGTCTCCCTTTGAACTCTGCCATAAACCCTTGACAGGCTTTTGTACACAGTGAATAAATTGATTTTGGAGTCTACTCTAAAAACTGATACCAATGGTCATGGGCAGAGTGGTGTTGAAAGCAAGCATCTGAGGACTTTTTAAGCAACTTCTCATACACTGAGACATTTTTCTCTAAGACTCAAAATTTCACATGGTTTTTGTCCAAATTGTAAAGATGAGAAAGCATCCTAGATAGTAGCAGTCCCTCAGTGAGGAATCTGAAGAGTCTGATGGAGTTTATAAGTTTGCCCTAGTTTTCTGAAACACCTACTGACATGGGGATGGGTGGGCAACAATGATCAAATTCCTCCCTCATGTTCCTAAACAAACCAGTTTTGTGCTAGAATAGAAAAAGATAGTCAGTTATTAGGTGAATTATTGCAAGATATAACTGGGAAACAGTAATTTTCTCTATCCCAAGTACCCAGTTTCAGTTCTCACTACTTAGAAATTATTATTATTTTTTTAACTGGACTGAAGTATAGTGGATTTACAACATTGTGTTAATTTCTTCTGTACAGCAAAGTGACTCAGTTATACATATATATATATTCTTTTCCACTATAGTTTGTCACAGGATATTGAATGTAGTTCCCTGTGCTCTACAGTAGGACCTTGTTGTTTATCCATTCTATATGTCATAGTTTGCATTCACTAATTCCAAACTCCCAATCCTTCCCTCCCCTCCCTCTGCCCTTGGCAACCACAAGTCTGTTCTCTATGTCTGTAAGTCTATTTTTGTTTTGTAGGTATGTTGATTTGTATTGTATTTTAGATTCCACATATAAGTGATATCATACGGTATTTGCCCTCCACCTCTGACTTACTTCACTTAGTATGATCATCTCTAGGTCCATCTATGTTGCTGCAAATGGCATTATTTCATTCTTTTTGATGGCTGAGTAGTATTCCATTGTCTATATGTACCACATCTTCTTTATCTGGAAATGGTTATTATTAATAACCCCAGGCCCCTGGCTGGGCTATGTCAGACTGGTGTCCATCAGCATATTAATGCTCATGAAAACCCAGTAAGATCCAGGGCTAGTAACATTTTGTGCAAATTGGAATCATGCAAAATTTAATTTTGCAAATCTGAAAAAAATTAATATAAAGTTATCAACACATTCTAATTTTATTTACAAAATTTCAAACATAGCAAATGTCTCCTAATTTTAAAAAGCATGAAGAATTGCCATATTTAAATGACAAGCCTAGAGAATTTTAAATAATATTTATGCTTTGGTCACATGTGGATGTGTCACAGTTGCTGGAAAAAAATAATTGTTAGAATGAAGGCTAATACTTATTAAAAACTAACTAAGCACTTCATAGTGATCTTCCCCTTCATTTTTTACACAAAAAAGTTTTATGTGGTAAGACCACTATAATCCTCATTTTGCAGATGAGGAAAAGTAAAGAGCAGTAGAATTTAAATTCAGGGAGGCTGGCTCCAGGCTTAATTAATGCCTGACTCACTTTCCAGGATTATTCTTGTATTATGTGCACTTTGAAGTAATATAACATTTATGAACTCTCTTCTTACATAAAGTGTACTTGCATTTTACGTACTAAAGCTTCAAACTGGCAAAGGAACTTGGCCAAGGCCTCAAAGCTAATAGAAGCCAAACTCATCTGTCAGGAACATTAACTATTATGTCTAGATAAAGTCACAGACATACCCTGCAGACAAATCTGAGACTCTTAAGTTCTCCAGTTTTGTGCCTTCGTGTACTCTCAGCTTTGGGCATAGTGTTGGGTAAATTAAGGCCATGCAACCACTTATATTCAATTCCTAAGCCTCTTTCCTTCCCCAAGGCCATTCAGATACTAACACTGTCCTAAGAAAAATACACATGCCCCAAATTCCTGACAACCCTACCTTATCTTCCAACTAAATTCCAGACAAAGGAAGCCTCTGGGCACTTTCTCTACGTTCCTAACAATGTCTGTTCTGTAACACTATCTTGTCAAACAGCAACTGGGATCAATATATGTTCAACCCAGGTAACCATCAGGGGAGGTGGAGAGGGTTAGTCACAGGTAACCTCATCTCACATTCTTGTTATCAAATTCAGATAGATTTTGGCAGTGCTTGTATTCTTTCCAGCTTGGAATCAGAATCAACAAAAACTATGTTGTAACTTGTGGAAGTTGAAAATTGAGGACATGTCCTTTTGCTATTCTCCAAATGTAGCTCCACAGCTGTTAAAGCAAAGCTTTTGTTTGAGAACAAGTTTACAAAGATGCGTTATGCTGGATAACAACGGGCAACTTTTGCATAGAAGGTGCTGAAGTTTTCTGCCTTTTGTACTGGTGATAGATTTATGTTAAATTAACCCAGGTGTGTGTGTGTGTGTGTGTGTGTGTGTGTGTGTGTGTGTGTACATGTATGCACACATGTGCAACAGAATATGAGGAAGGAACAGTTTTCTCAAGCAAGATGACCACGGCCTGTAAATTGTAAATCCTCTTTGGCACAAAATAAATCCCTTTTCTTTGAAGAACCATAAAATAAGAAAGTCCTTAGCAATACACAGCTCTGTGTCCTGACTACCTCCTAGAGTGTGTGTGTGGGCACTGAACATTGATTTTAAAAAAGCATTTGCTTCCAGGCCATCTGATGTAGCTACTGGAATCAACTGAAACAAAAGAAAAAAAAAAACAAAACTTTTTTGAATTAGGTACACAGCCCAATTTCTTCTTTCTTATCATCAGCATCATTATTCAACAGTTAAAATTTTCTGTTATCTATAAAGTCCTTAACTTATAACACTCATAACTTTTTAATACAATAATCTTATGAATTCCATTTACAGATGTTGGAGTTGGAACCCAGAGAGGTTAAATTACTTGGCCAAGGTCACATAGCAATGGATCTAAGGCTAGAAACTGGAGCCCACTGATTACTCTATCACCTCTGCAGCCTCTCTTCCTCGATTGAATGCCAAGAAAGCTCCTGATTTCTCCTGATCTCTGCTTCCAAGAGCTCATTATCTCTCTAGGTGGGCACTTTTAAGAAGAGGGCGCAGGGCCAATTGCTTGAAGAAGCCCATGAAAAATAAAGACATGAAGACAAGTCAGATCAGCCGGCGGGCATGATGTGGGGCAGAGCAGCCATCCCTCCCTCTCCTTCTCCGTCTGCCTGACTCTGCAGGAAACACTGGTCTTTGAAGAAATGTCAAGGGAGTGAGCTATTTGTTAAAGGTCAAGGCTGAATCATTTCAGTTTAGTGTAAAGGACAATAGTTGCAATTACATAATGATGAAAAGAAGGCAGAGAGTGAAGCTAGGAAATGCGGAGGCACTGGGGGCATCTCTACAGACTGAGGAACAAGACCTCGACAAGGACCTCAGGGAAGAGAGATGGGATTCCACAACTAGGACTGGATGGAAACCCAGCCACGGAAACACTCCGGTTTTCTAGGAAAGGACCCTCTGACTGGCCTGGTGTGGGTCACGTGTGGAAGTGAGGTCTGGCCTCCTGATTATAGTTCCAAGATGGAATAGATGGCAGGTAGTTAAAAGGAACAAATGGCCACCTGGGCACATTTTTTTAATGTCTGAATTTCCACACTTATTTTCAAATTGGACATGTATTACATTTTAAAATGTACTTTCAAAGTATTTTAAAAGCTATTGTTTTGTTTGATTCCCACAAACAAACTCATGCTTGAAGAACAAGTAGATATTGGTATTCTCGTTTTTAAGGTGAAAAAAGGAAGACTCAGAGATGCTAAGAGATAGACATAGGTCCATGTGATAGAAGGTGGCAGTGTCTGCAGTAAAAGCCAAGTGTTTGCAGTTCTGTCTTAGGTGTACCCTTCCACCCCACCAACTCCATGATGTTGTATTGATGATGGTTGATCATGCCAGAGAAATAAAAATGGAATCAGGTCACACCCCCAGATCAACTAATAAGAGTCTCTGGGGGGAAGAACTCAGGCATTTGCACTTTTTTAAAAGTGCCCCAGGTACTTTTAAAATGCAAGCAGAGTAGAGAACCACTGTTCTAAAAAAAAAAAATTACTTCATTTGAATGTCAGCAGATCATAGTCAAAATGTAATTCTTGAAACTTGAAATGTGAAAGGTATGCTTATATTTTGTGGTGCTTTCTATTTAAATGCTGTCCTGTTCCAATAGGAACTTGGATTTATAACTGCCAACTCTGCAAAAGACAACGGTTTGAAAGATGTCGAGGTTGCTAGAACTATCCAAATTACCAAGGAATCCACAGAGCCATGGAGCAACAGTGAGTAGAGCAGCCCACAGCTAGAACACTCACTGTAGGAGGGCACACTCTCTTTGTTTCTTTAAGAAAAAATTGGAACATTATTCCTTTACCACTGGAAAAAGAGCATTTCACTCTTTGCTGAAATCTGCATTTGTTGGTGACGTTGGTTTTGTATGTATGGGAGAAGTAAAGACATTCTAAACAGAACAAGATGTAACCACAATCCTCTCTTCTTGGAACTATTTGATTTCTGTACTCTTTCCCCCTCTTGTGAAGCTTGTTGCAGGGAGGTTGCCAGTGGCAGATGTGCCTACTCACCTCCTGCTCCCCATAGGTCAAAAATAGAACAACACAAAACAAGAATACTCAAAAAAAGCGGGGCACAGAACTTCTAGTACCAAACAGTGGCTTTTGAGTTTTGCCATGGTCAAGCTCAGATCAGATCTGATGAAGATTTGGGGCTGAAGCAATAAAGAGTGAGAGTTTTCCTAGCGTATGTTTTTGCATGTGTTAACCTTAGCTGTGGTTGAAGTGACCTTGGTGTCTTCTGGTCTAGCCTTCAAAGTAATGATGCTAGCTGTGTATTTACCCATAACACAGTTTGTATATCTTACTAGAGACCTGGCCCATTTATTACCAAAACAAAATGCTTCCATACAATTAACACCCAATGACTGTTAGTGATTATTTTGAGGGGAAAGGAAGATCAGCTGGGTGTGTTTCATGGCAGAAAATAGAATTATCATATACAGTTACTACAAGGTGCCACAGTGCTAGCATATTTGAAATAGAATCTCATTTAATCCTTATAACTATAATCGTGATCCCATCTCAATGATGTCTCAACAGCTGATGAACTAAATGTATTCATCTGCAAGTTAGTTATTACTCTCATTTATCAGATAAAATGAAAATTAGAAAGTGTGACTTGTATGAGGTTATACTTTAATATCTTCATGAACTTGGCCAATGATGTCTGTATTATGTGAAAAATTCAGTCAAGATTTACCCTGTCCATGTGTTGTTTCTTCAACAATTTGTCCAGTGAGTTGACCAAGGTATAGAGGAAACAACCAATTGATAGTGTAAATGCTTACTTATTGTGGTATTACATATACAAGCGATACCTGATACACACAGATGATAAATACATAATTATTATTAACAATAAATAGAATATACATCTACAAAGAGTTGTCTGGATTTGTCTGATAAGTCATAAAGAGTTCCCCCACCTATATAATAGTCTTATGATTCCTAGGTTGTATATATATATATATATATATATATATATATATATATTTTATAACAAAGTGAATCAGTTATACATATACATATGTTCCCATATCTCTTCCCTCTTGCGTCTCCCTTCCACCCTCCCTATCCCACCCCTCTAGGTGGTCACAAACCACCTAGCTGATCTCCCTGTGCTATGCGGCTACTTCCCACTAGCTAGTTTACATTTGGTAGTGTATATATGTCCATGCCACTCTCTCACTTTGTCACAGCTTACCCTTCCCCCTCCCCATATCCTCAAGTAGGTTGTATATGTTTTACCTTTAAAAATGTAGACTGTTTCTCTGGTATCTGAACGTTGAGGTAGCTCAAAGCTTGTCAATAACTTTGAAAGAAAAAGTGAATAAATAAGCTTGAATTAGAAGTTTTTAGATAACAAGATATTGGGATTTTTTTTCTTTAATTTTCTCCACAACACAGTACTTTATTTTTATTTTTTCCTTTCTTCAATGGTTTAAATTTTTTCCTTATGATTATTTTTCATCTTAGTTTAAAGTGTATTTATCTTTGGGGCTCAAGAGAGAAATAATCAGGTTGATGGACCTTGAGAGGATGGACAGGGAGACATCATTTTCCATGAGATGACATGGAAGCTTGTGACCTACCTTCTCCTTTTCTTGAACTCCCTGATGTTTATATGTAAACTGTAGTCGTTGATCACAAAGCAGGGTGCAGTAGACACACACTGAGATGCTCAATGACAGTGAATTCAATTCAGGGTAAAAACAACATGGTATAGACTACCCTGAAATACAAGGCAGTGAGTCTGAAGAATTTGAAAATATTTTGGAATGTACTGGCTGATATTTCTTTAATCTTTTATCTCACAAATTTCTCTCTGCCAATTAGTAATGTCCAATTATACTTGTTTTGTACTCCACAGTTTACATGACTCTTTCATATATAATTACCAGATTTGATCCTTAAAACATCTAGTGAAATATTGACTATATTAATTATTCTCATTTTATAAATAAAGGCACTGAGACTCAAACTGGTGAATGATCTGCCCAAGACTACAGGGTCAATAAGATCTGAAGCTGGGATTCAACTCTAGGTCCTGCTAGTCTGATGACATGTCCAGGAGAGCTTGCCAAGTATGGTTCTCATATCAGAGATTTTGTCTCTTGTCTGCACAGGTAGCAAACTCGAGTGCCAACATCAACAAGCTCACAAAGGCAATTCTCATTCATTGAACTTGTACAAACAGTGCAAGACCCATTTCTAAGGGACCTGACACAAAGTAAATGGAAAAGCGTGGCATGTGCTCTTAAGATACTCATCAACAAAAAAGAGCAGTTCTACCTGAAAGTCTCTTCTTGTGCCCAGCAACTTCAGGATGCCCCAGAGAGACAGTCATCAGACATTCACTTTTTTTAAAAAAATTAATTTATTTATTTTTGGCTGTGTTGGGTCTTCACTGCTGCGCGGGGGCTTTGTCTAGTTGCAGCGAGTGGGATCTACTCTTCATTGCAGTGTGCGAGCTTCTCTTTGCGGTGGCTTCTCTTGTGAAGCACGAGCTCTAGGCGCTTGTGCTTCAGCAGTTGTGGCATGTGAGCTCAGTTGTTGTGGCTCGCGGGCTGTAGAGCGCAGGCTCAGTAGTTGTGGATCATGGACTTAGTTGCTGCACGGCATGTGGAATCTTTGCGGACCAGGGCTCGAACCCTTGTCCCCTGCACTGGCAGGCGGATTCTTAACCACTGCACCACCAGGGAAGTCCGACATTCACTTTTAAGGCTCTTGATTCTTACAGTGAGTGGTCAGGCATTACAGGACTTAGGTATTCAAGTAGAGAATACCCATTAATTCTAAAAGTCTTTCCTAAAAGACAGTCGTACTCATATTTCAAGTGGCATTTATGTCTAAATCTTAGGTATTGCACTATAATTAATTTCCATAACCTGTTTTTTTCTTTCATGTTTATTTTATCTTAGTTTTTAATTTTTCTTTTATATTGGAGTATACTTCTTAACAATGTTGTGTTAGTTTCAAGTGCATAGCAAAGTGATTCAATTATACATATACATGTATCTATTCTTTTTCAAATTCTTTTCCCATTTAGGTTATCACAGAGTACTGAGCAGAGTTCCCTGTGCTATAAGTAGGTCCTTGTTGGTTATCTATTCTAAACATAACAGTGTATATGTGTCAATTGCAAACTCCCAATTTCAGCACAATAGAGGGATTTTCTGATCACCAAAGGGAGAAAAGCATATTGCAGAGTGATGCACAAAAAATGACCGGCCCTGAAAAGCAGATCAGAGTGCTCTAGGAAAGCTTGGGAAAACGAGCATCAGAGGTAACCATTGGTTATGCCCACCCAAGCTCTTTACGAGGATGACAGGCTTGAGAGAGGCTAAGGTAGTGGGGATATGCAAAGAGACAGAGCACACAAAAACAATTTTAATGTTGGTTTAAACAAGACCAAAACAAGAAGATACATTTTTAGTCTAAGTAGGAAGGAAATTATTGTTTACCAAGAGCCTACTATGCTAAACACTTTATATAAAGTTCCTTGAATACCATTTTCCTTAGTTCACCACAAATAATGAGAACCCTTCTGCATTAATAATTACTTGCAGTTACCAGTAGTTAAACTCTAATTTATTTGTTTATTGAACTGAATTTAATGTATTCCTTATGCTATGAGGAAAAGGTAAGCACAGGATTGCCTTGAAGAATTGATCAGAAAGAAGAAACTAAAAACAGTACACAAAATTTAAGTTATTTACAACTATTTACTCATTTCAGCATATTCCAGTGGCCTTGGGTATTTGTAACATATCAAGCAGTGAATGCTTTTCTATCCTACGTAATGAGAATTGTTTTTTCATATATTCCTTTAAGTGGTATGGTGTTGCTTACTTTCCTAAAAGACAATCGCACTCATATTTCACATGTCATTTATGTCTAAATCTTAGCTATTGCAGATAGAATTTAAAGATCTTGGTAACCCACAAAATTGCTATCTCCCCTTTTGCATTCAATGAAGAGAAAAAAACCCTCCGGGTGCGTACAGATGATGTCACGCTTTTCCTTCTTCCCGGCTCTGCTACAAAGCCGGGAGGGGGATATTCAGCTAACACAGAGCTACTCCCTTTACTCTTAGTGGTTGAGATTCTGAGGAATTCTGAAGCTGTAGAGAATTTTGTCCCCTGTGGGATTCCCCAGAGAAAATAAGAGCTAGCCTGAAGGATAAGGTTTATCTTAGATTACATTTCGGCTATCCAGAGACGGTCTGTACCAGTCAGTGTCCAACAAGGAAAAGAGAAATGACTAAATATTTTAAATAGAGATATTTAATGCATGCATTTGGTGGCATAGGAGAGAGGACAGCTGGGTGAAAATAGCAGGTGATGGGAAAACTGGAGATCAGGAAAATTAGGGAGCCACATGCACCCCTAGGATAGTGTGGGCTGGTGGTAACACCAGAACCCAAGGACGAGGTCACTCAAGGCAAACTGGGGCTATGGTGGGCTTGTCCAGCCTGAGCTGGAGCCATGGAGAAGGTAAAACCTGAGGCAGAAAAGGTAGAGAATTACCCTGCCTTCTTCTTCCCATGCTCTGGTCTCTGGGAAACACAGGAATGGATTTAAGGACAAACAGGTCTGAATCAGGAAAATGCCTTAGTAAGAGAACAATTTCATCATAATGTACTTCACATCTTACCTACCAGCATTGAGGTGTATGAGATGCACCCATGAAGTGCAACACCATCTCACAAGCTCAGGCCACCCCCTCTCCAGCATGAGAAGCAGCTATAGGCCTGAAGTGAAAATATCTGTAAGAGTTGTTTCTGACCTCGTATTTGACACCTGCACTGTCCCCCTTCCAATGGGGATTCCAGAAATCTCTGGGTGAGTTTAGGCAGGGGTGGGGAAGAAGGAGTGCTAGAGGTCCCCCAATACTCAAAGAGGTGAAGTCAGTGAAACTTCAATCATTACCATGATAAATAAGACCTAGCGTTACCTCTAGACTGCTGATACCTGGGAAAATTCAGATTATTCATGCATATGAGATGACTAAAAACATATGTCAAAGTACAGTGATCATGATGTCTGTATGTTCTGAAAATTCTCCAATGAGCATATTTTACTTTTATTACTTTCTAAGGTTTTTAAAAATAAGGTGTCATAACCCATTCTATTTAGAATACTTGCTGCTTTCTGTTTTCCTGGTTGGACCTTGCCTCACAAGACCCTTTCTGGGTGGCTCACAGCTGAGTATCCATCTCAAGGCAGTTCAGCAAGGACCCACCTTCCAGAGTGCTGCTTGCTGTGAGCGGATCTAATTGACCTGAATTGTCAAAACCAGGCATTCATGCTCTGATTCTTGAGCGCTTCTGAAAACCTCTGACCAAGGCAGCTTTAATGTTTCCCTTAGCGTGACTAAACTTTGGGCAAGTTGCTTTCTGATTAGAGGCCCCTGACCTCCTTATCTTAGAGCATTTACTTTAGAAAACTAATATTTTCTAATTTTTTCTCTGTCTCCTTTGAAATATGTGTATATATACAAATCTCCTTAGAAGCCTCTCACCAGTTTTAGGACCCAGACAATGTCTTTGTCAAGGACCTGGGAATCATCTCTTTACAATGTAAAAATCTAAGGTGAGAGCTTCCCACCTTCCCACAGTCTCTGGGGGGCGGGGGGTGGTAGGAACCTAACTTCTGTGGGTGCCTCGCTCCATATTGTAAAACCACCTCCTGTCATGAAGATTGGAGAAAGTTTACTTTTCCTTTAGGTAAAGCCAATTAGCAAACACAGGCGGCTATGATGTCCCCATCCCAGCTTTTACACCCCCCAGAGAAATGTCTGTGAACTCATGTCCGACACCTGCAACATCCCTCTTTCCCCTACTGCAGTAGTCTTGCATGAAGTCTTCCTTTCCTATTTAATTTTTTTCCTGTGCAGTTCTTACTTTGACACCTCCCTGCTCCCTCCTCGGCTCTTCCTATATTTATGAAGCTTTTTTTTTTTTTTTTTTTTAACAGAGAGAAGTAGGATTCGCAGGTTGACTCCTTCATCTCCTTGGGAAGCTGAGGAAGATGACTTAGGTGCATGCATTTTTTTCCTAAAGCAAGTTGCAATTTGTAAAACAAGTTTCCTTTATTCTCAAAAGGCTTCCAATTAAGAAAACGGTGTTAAGGGGACTTTCCTGTGGCCTCGTGGTTAAGGCTTTAGCTTCCAACAAAGGGACTGAGGTTTTGACAGGGAGCTAAGCTCCCACATGCCTCGCAGCCAAAAACCAAAACAGAATCAATATTGTAACAGGTTCAATAAAGACTTAAAAAAAAAACCAGAAAACGGTGTTAGGTTTCAATCTCTTCTCGCTCCTCTTTCTACAAACACTACACACACAAACACACACACACGCACGTGCACACTTCTTTCTATCTCATTTGAAATAAGCATGTGCTCTTCTCATTTATTTAGGAAAGAAGCTCCAAGCCAGGGGTATGTGGCAACAACTAGATCTCCCTGCAGCAAAGGACTTGTCACCCAGCAGCTGGGAGGGCTGTTGGTGGAAAGCCTTCAGCTGTCATTTTCTTCAGCAACTGCCTCACTGCAGACAGTGCCCGTGCCTAAGATCACTTGCCCATCAGACACAAAGCACCCTCACTCAGTGATGGACAGATGTAGGGGTAGAAAGACCTGGGCCTTTGGTCCAGCTCAGGACCTGCATCATATTTCAACTTCTCCCTTTGCCACATCCTGCTTTCTTTTCCCTCTTTCTTCCCTCGGTGTTGACTCCAAGAATACTTCATAATAAATATCCTGCCCACTAAACCATCTCAGAGTCTGCTCCCAGGAAATGCAACCTGCGACAGGGTTGTTATGAGAACCAAATCAAATGTATGTGATATTCCTGCAGAATCTCGGACAGGGATCCAACTCAAAGGTAAAAGTAATGATGACCACTGATTGAGTACTGTGCTAGGCACTTTAATAAACCTTACATAATTCTCACAAAAACTGCAAGATAGATATTTTCTCCTTTATTTTCGAGTGAGAAAGTGAAACCTCAGAGAGGTGCACATTTTTGGCCTAGACCGGGATTGGCCCTGTGGTCTCGGTGCTGCCCCTTCATCCATCTCATCACCTACAACAACCTCGTTTTGGTCGAGACAGCTTCTTGGCTGCATGCCATCTATGGACTTGCGAGCCATGACTTTGAGGAATAAGAGTAATGAGATGGGGATAAAGAAGTGCCTCCAGGTAGGGGGAGTGAAAAGTTCAGCTACCTCCTCCCCAGCAGCTCCAGGATGTGCTTCCTGCTGAGAACAGAGAAAGGTTATCAGCTCTATGAACCTCAGGGAAGAAATGGGGACCCAGCTGCTCTCCTTGAAGATAAAATCCTCCCCAACAGATGGTCAGGTTTAACAAGTCAGTATTGAGACTGAAGCTTCCACACAGGTCATCTATATGAAAGCAAATCAAATAGAAGCAAAAAACTGCAGCTAACCCATTTTCTGGGGCTTAGACGTTGGTACCAGGAATGACCAGCAACTAAAAGGAGCACTTCTCAGCAATGCCAGCGTCCACAAGGCAGACCGGATGGTTTCACTACTTGGTCAAAGGAGGCCTGATCTGGTGACCAGAGACTGTCTAATGTGAGACGATCCTGCAGGAAGACATGATTCACTCTTGAACAATGTTTAGTGGGCGACTATTGTGTGCCAAGCACTGGCTCTGGGGTCGGAGGTATGCCAGGTAAGGAAGAGGCAGTACTTGTCCTTAAGGAGGCCATGGGTCACTGAGGATCAACAACCAAGAAATGGAAGAGCCATTTCTATGCAGGAGCTTCAAAAAGGCACCAGGAAGAAACACCGGTGCAGTGAGAGAAGATCGAGGCCATCTCCTGAGCCACTTCTCAGTCAAGGCCTGATTCCCCAAGGAGCAAGCAGAGGCTGAGACTTGGAGGATAAGTAGCCAGGAGGTGTTTGGAAGGGAAGGAGAATGAATGAGAGGCAGAGGCAATTATTTTGCAAAGTCTCAAAAGAAGATTGGCATATCTGGGACAGTCTGAGTTCATTTGGGACAAAGTTTTTGACTGTTCTGTGAAAAATGTAAAATACTAAATAACACAATGTACAATTTTATCTACTTTATGAAGCATGAAGAGTCTATGTAACAGTCACTCATTCAACAGGCAATTATTGAGCTCCTACTAAGTTCCAGGTACTGTCCTAGCCCCGGTGGTTGCAGTCACCAGTAACAAGAGCTGCCCCCCTCACTAACAAGGTTTGTACTGAGTGTCTGCCATAAAGCACAAACCGTAAATGTTACATAGGACAGAGCCATGGTTCATTTGGAATGGAATATTTGAATCACCTGGGGAGCTTTTAAAAAATTTCATTTGGCATTGAAGCTGGAAGTCAGCCTCAATGTGTTAAATATTTTAAAATTTATTTAGTTTTAAATGTTTTCCACTTTAAATGACACTATTGGGTTTTTTTTTTCTAATTTTACAAGCAATACATATTCATTGCATACAACTGAACACACATAAAAGCGTAAAGAATAACAATTACCCATAATCCTTGCCCCAGAGATAACCACCATTAGCATTTTGATGCATTGCCTTCCATTTCCTACATTTTTTAATCGGAGTATAACTGACCTACAATGCCGTGTTAGTTCCAGGTGCACAACATAGTGATTCAATATTTCTATACATCACAAAATGATCACCAGGATATGTCTAGTTACCATCTGTCTCAAGGTGTTTCATTTTTGTAAATTAGGTTCTGGTACTTTTCCAAAGCAAATCTTAATTGTTTTTCATCTCTCCTGATTACATGTTTAGCATATTGACAGCAAGTACTGAGATTGACAGATCATGAAGCTTTCTAATTCTTGGCCATTTAGAAATTATGACATGGTGGGGATAAAATTAATGACTGTCGCATCCCATACACTACCTTTCCTGGTGCTTCCCAGCCCAAGTGCATTGTCCAGGGCTGACAGAGTCTAGCTGTGTGGAAAAAAAGAGGATTGTATAGTATCATGAATCTTTCACCACTCTGCCCAGAATCTGGACCAGAGAGTCTTACACAGGCCACTGTTTGTGAGAGATGAGAGATGGGAGGTGGTCAGAGGAAGGTCTGGGAAAGGTCAAGAAGGGCAGGGGATTATCTGAATTAACAAAATTCAGGATCTCCCCCATCCTGTGATTTCTGATTCTTTCCTCTCTCTCTCCCTCTCTCTCTGTCTCTGATCACCAGCACACTTACTTCTGTTTTATTCTATTTGGTAAAAATTAGTTACTACGTCTAGCCCACATGCAAGCTAAGGGTAATTGTGCACTGTTTCTTAAAAGGAAGATTATCAAAGAATCTGTGGACATTTAAAAACCATAATTCAAAAAGATACATGCACCCCAATGTTCATTACAGCACTATTTACAATAGCCAGGACATGGAAGCAACCTAAATGTCCATCGACAGAGGAAAGGATAAAGAAGATGTGTTCATATATACAATCGGATATTCCTCAGCAATAAAAAAAGAATGAAATAATGCCATTTGCAGCAACATGGATGGACCTAGAGATTGTCATACTGAGTGAAGTAAGTCAGACAGAGAAAGACAAACATCGTATGATATCGCCTATATGTGGAATCTAAAAAAAAAAATGGTACAAATGAACCTATTTACAAAACAGAAATAGAGTCACATATGTACAAAACAAACTTATGGTTACCAAGGGGGAAAAGGGGGAGAGGGATAAATTGGGAGATTGGGATTGATATATACACACTACTATATATAAAATAGATAAATAATAAGGACCTACTGTATAGCACAGGGAACTCTACTCAATACTCCATAATGACCTATATGGGAAAAATCTAAAAAAGAATGGATATACGTATGTGTATAACTGATTCACTTTGCTGTACACCTGAAACTAACACAACATTGTAAAGCAACTATACGACAATAAAACTTTTAAAAATACAAGAATTAAAAATACATACATACATACATACATACATACATACCACTACACCACTTTTGCCCTGTTAACACTTTCACATAGACAGAATCTTGTGTGTCTGGGTTCTTTCACTCAACATAATGTTGTTGAAATTCATCGTGAGTGTTTTTTATTATCAAGAAGTCATCCATTATACAAAAGTGCCACATTTTGTTTACCTATTCACTGATTGTGCTTATATTTTCAGGCACTTTTTAAGAAATATGTGTTTTAGATAAGAAAATTATTTAGTGTTATGTAACAAACAATAAACATTTTGTTATAACTTTACTGCTAGGGCAACTACCTTAGAGACCATGTTCTGGAATGTGTACTATGACTGATACTTGGGCAATCAGATGACAAAACATGTCACCTAATCAGAAATCTGTAATTCCGTTATTATATGTGGATCGCCTATACAGAGGTTACTTCAAGTAGCAGAATTTTCTAACTTTATACTCAACAAAATGTATTGAGAAAAAAAGCAGAGATTTGAGTTACACATTTTTACAATGTACAGGGTTGGGAACAACTCAGATCAAGTCAGAAAATTTACTTTCTATCATTAAATGTCTGGAGTTTGTTGAATGAATGGACACTCTCTCCAAACCAAATTTCTTCCTAGAATTCAGCTTAAACTAAGGGAATTACAACGTGAAGCTTTTCCTGAGGAGCTTGGTTGGAGTACTGGAAGTTTGTTTGGTATGCAGGAAATACTTTTATTTCTCTCTTGCATCTGCCAGAGGAATGGGTTCACTATTCACAGGCCTTCATAGATCTGTCAAAGCTTATCTTGCCCAGGTTTAGAGACTCCCTTCCGTTTGATCTTGGTCAGTCAGAGATGGCCACCTAAAGGCTATCACAGCATCAATGCAGCCAGCAGAGGCGACAGGGCAGGAACTCAGCCCCAGTCTCAGACAGTCCTAGACTGAAGTCCTGTGGTCTCTCAACCTCTTCCCAGGATTTAACATGGGTTGAAACATCTGCAGCTGTTGAATAATAATGGTTATCTCAGCAGTTGTTGTCACATAGTATCAATATATAACACAGAGATAAATAACTCAATAGTTCTCAATGTCCGGTGGAAAACTTGAGAAAGTTACCCTCATATATATATATTTTAATTTTTATTGTAGTATAGTTGATTTACAATGTTGTGTTATTTTCAGGTGTACAGCAAAGTGAATCAGCTATACATATACATGTATCCATTCTTTTTTAGATTCTTTTCCCATATAGGCCATTGCAGAGTATTGAATAGATTTCCCTGTGCTATACATTAGGTCCTTATTAGTTATCTACTTTATATATAGTAGTGTGTATATGTGAATCCCAATCTCCCAATTTACCCTCCCCCTTTTCCCCCTTGGTAACCATAAGTTTGTTTTGTACATATGTGACTCTATTTCTGTTTTGTAAATAGGTTAATTTGTACCATTTTTTAGAGTCCACATGTAAGTGATATCATATGATATTGGTCTTTGTGACTTACTTCACTCAGTATGACAATCTCTAGGTCCATCCATGTTGCTGCAAATGGCATTATTTCATTCTTTTTCATGGCTGAGTAATATTCCACTGTATATATGTACCACCTCTACTTTATCCACTCATTTGATGATGGACATTTAGGTTGCTTCCATGTCCTGGCTATTGTAAGTAGAGCTGCATTGAACATTGGGGTACATAACTCTTTTTGAATTATGGTTTTCTCAGGGTATATGCCCATAGTGGGATTGCTGGATCATATGGTAGTTCTATTTTTAGTTTTTTAAGGAACCTCCATACTGTTCTCCATAGTGGCTGTATCAATTTACATTCCCACCAACAGTGCAAGAGGGTTCCCTTTTCTCCACACCCTCTCCAGCACTTATTGTTTGTAGATTTTTTGATGATGGCCATTCTGACCAGTGTGAGGTGATACCTCATTGTAGTTTTGATTTGCATTTCTCTAGTAATTAGCGATAATGAGTATCTTTCCATGTACTTTTTGGCCACCTGTATGTCTTCTTTGGAGAAATGTTTATTTCGATCTTCTGCCCATTATCTGATTGGGTTGTTTGTTTTTTTGATATTGAGCTGTTTGTATATTTTGGAGATTAATCCCTTGTCAGTTGCTTCCTTTGCAAGTATTTTGTCCCATTCTGTACCCACATGTATTTTTAAACACTCAGCCTCCAGAGCATGAAACTCAAAGTCAAGGATAGGAAGCATGGCCACAGGCCTCTTTACCCATCTGATAAAGGACATGGGGTCAGAATTACTTGGTAGTCTCTTTCAAGCTACCACAGGATTACCAAATCCTCCTGTAAAGCTCCTCTTGGGGTGAGGATTACTACAACATTTAGTCACCTTTATCAATAGGAATGTGTTCTAGGCTTCACACAAAATGGGACATGGGGGAAACCGTAACGTGAGCCTCTTTTCCAAACCTACTTCGATTTACTTTAAGTCATTATTTATTTTACTTTTGTGTTAACTAATATTGAAACATGCTCCTTTTTGTTTTATTTTTTTAATGGGATGAAAAAGGTTGAGAACCATAGTGTTTAAAAATAACACATGAGCTATGAGAGAAGGGATGGAAAAGTTTAAAAGTGTTAACTTGGGAGTGTTGGAGATTCCTCAAATAGGGAGAATTTGACAATTCTGGAAGCCAGTCCAGAAATTATCCCTCCTTCTGTATGCATGCAACATGCCCTCTGGCTGCCTCTTTTAAATTTCACTTGAGACCTGGGCTTCCTCCTTCTAAAGGCTTCCCTTTATAAATACCTGTGTATTTGCTCCTCTCTCTGTTCCAGAACTTCCCTTCCAGGAGAGCTGCCCACCGGACCTTGTCTTGCCTGTATGAGCAATGGATATTTCTTTGATCCTCCCAAAGGATTGATGTCATGAGTTTGCACCTGAAACCAAACTTGAGAGACAACATCTCCCATCCCAGGGAGGTTGCTGTAATACTTCTCCAGCTGTTATTATATTAAGAAAGGAATTGATTGAACAAATATTTGCTGAGTCCCTAGTATGTGTCAGGTACAGTCCTAAGCACCGGGGTTGTAGCACAAGCATGAAGACAAAGCCCCTGACTTCACAGAGCTTACGTTCTGTAATCTGTATCAATGCTAGGACTACGTAGAGCCTACCTGATGGACACAGACAACCTACGAGATTTGCATACATTTTTTGGCCCTCACCTCCTCCTCCACTCACTGGCCAGACCTGGTTCACACATACAGATCAAGAATAAACACCGCAGGGAGCAGCTCTCTGTGGTATGTGCTGCAAACATCGGTCCCAGTAGATGTGCACCCAGCCTTACTCTCTGAACCTGGCTGCAGAATTCATCCTAACAGTACAGGGCTCTCTGAAGTCTCTCCCTCTCTCTTTTTATAATCACTTAAGTTTCCAGGAAGCATAAGAATCAAATACTCAAGGAGTATTTCCATAGTTGTTATCTTTAAGAGAAGCTCTAAAACAATGGGAAAGTAGTTGGAATTAGGAGGTTTCCGGGTAGAGGTAGCTGAAAGTGCAGAAATCTAAAGAAATGACCAATTAGGGAAATCCAAGCATTAGATACCAAAAGATGTAACCTCCTTGCGTGAGCCTAGATCCAGAGAGAAGAATCAAGGTCTAACCAGAAAGCCAGTTAGAAAGAGTGAGAGAGGGATGGGGTTTAAATGAGAGCAAATTGGTAACAGTGAATAAGAGCTGGGACTCCAAGGCCACCCCCTTAACACTGGGGGATCCATGATGTACTCCGTGTAGGTCTGTGTAGTTGGGATGAAAACAAAATACAGGATATAAAAGAAACTCTCTCCATAATGAAGAGAAGGAACAATTTTCAGCCTGAAGTAGAGAAGAAGGTAGAGATTTGAGCCATATAAACTTGAGTTTGAATCCCAGCTCCCATATTTACCAGTTTTATGGCTTTGGGTAAGTCACTGAATCCTTCTGACCTCATAGTCCTTATCAGTAAAATGGGATTCTTTCATATTTGCTTTGCAAAAAAAAATAATAATGTTTTGTATTTCATGCCATACATTACATGCAATGCAATACATTGTACAGAGCAATTCTTCAGTCAACAGCAGCTTTGAGCACTGTAGTGCTGGATTTATAACACAAGATAATACTACTATCTTCCAGGCTAAGCACTTTACTCATGTTTTTAATTCTGTCAGGAACTCTATAAAGAAATGCTGTTAATATCATTCTACAGATGGGAAAACTCAGGCTTACAAGGTATAGTAACTTAGCAAATGTCACAGAAATGAGAACAAGTATACTCAGGCAGATTTTCTGCTGAGTACCTTAAAACAGTGCTTGTCAAACGCTAATGAGCACATGAATCTCCTGAAGATTTTATTTCAATGCTCATTCTGGTTCAGTAGGCCTGGGGTGAGGCTGAAGGTCTATCTGTCCAGGAAGGACCCAGGTGGTGCTAATGTGGCCGACCTGTGGTGACAGCAAGGATGTGAAAGTGGTCACGGTGCTGCCAAAATTCAGCCTCTGTACACCAGTGCCAGATTAAATCCCGGAGACAGAGTTTTGGGTGAAGTAGAAAGAAATGGCTTAATTGCTTTGCCAGGCAAAGGAGAACACAGCGGGCTCAGGCCCTCAAGACGGTGTGCCCCGCCCTGGAGGGGGTAGTGAGGAGTCTTACGGTGTTCAAGGAGCAGGGCGTGGTCAGCCAGAGGACATTCTCCTGATTGGCTGGTGGTGAGGTAATGGGGAGTCGGCATCGTCAACCTTCTGGTTCCAACCGGTCTGCGGTCTACATGCCTGTGGGCAGCAGACAGTTAACTTCCTCCACCTGGTGGGGTTTTCAGTATCTGCAAAACAGCTCAAAGGATGTGGCTCAGAATATTCTCTATAGTCCTGGAGGAAGAACTAAAGGTCCTTGACTCTGTTTAATGGCTAAAGTATTATTATCTCGTCTTGCTTGACTGTTTTCCTTTTTTTCTGCATTTTCTCACTTCTCTGATTAAATTTATTCTTTGACTCAAGTTTTTCTACAGACAAAAGGCAGGCAGAGGACATGGGTCAGGGTCTATTCTGGGAAGGCCTCCTAGGGTCCTGCTCGGTTACATCTCCAAAGATCACAGAATTAGTAAGAAATAGAGATAAGATTTGAACTCAGGTCTATTTCTCTTCAAAGCCCTCATATTCCAGGTGGTGCCACACATGGTGACTATTAATGTAGAATCTAGAAGTAGATTCATTCTCTACTCTGGTGACAAGGACCAGGGTAAATAGGTGGGAGCATATACATGATTCGATTTAAAGATTTTGATCTATGTTCCTCAGGAGTCTTGGCCTGTAATTTTCTTTTCTTGCAGTGTTCTTGTCTGGCTCTCATATCAGGGTAGTGCTGGACTTGTAAAATGAGTTTGGAAATGTTCCCTCCTCTTCAATTTTTGGAAGAGTTTGAGAAGAATTGGCATTAATTCTTTAAATATTTGGTAAAATTCACCAGTGAAACCATCTGGTCCTGGTCTTTTATTTACTGGGAGATTTTTGATGACTCCTTCAATCTCCCTACTCCTTGTTGGTCTGTTCAGATTCTCCATTTCTTCATGATTCAATCTGGGGAGGAGCTGGGGGACGTGGGAATGGGGAGATGTTGGTCAAAAGGTATAAAGCTTCAGTTATGTTGGATATGTAAGTTCTGGAGATCTAATATACAGCATATTATAATTCATAATATTGTATTGTATATTTGAAATTTGCTAAGAAAGTAGATGTTAAGTGTTCTCACCACAAAAAAAAAGTATTGTAACTATTGATGAGGTGTCAGATATGTTATTTAGCTTGACTGTGGTAATCATTCACAGAAAAAAAAATATACACACACACACACATATATATATGCACACATACATCCATCACTTTGTATACCTTAAATATATAGAATATTTGTTTGTCAATTTTACCTCAAAGAAAGCTGGAGAAAAATAAAGACTTACAAAAACTTACTCCCAAAAGCCTGTTTTGTGTTTTTAATAGACTCGTCAAATTTTAAGACATTCTTAAACTGACTGGAAATTCAGTGAAAACGAGAAGAGAAGACAGAGAAGAGAGAAAAGGGGAGGGAGGGAGCAAGGGATGAAGAAAAAAGCATACAGACAGATGAAGACTATATCTCTCTCGATTTTTATGCCCTATTCACACAATATACAGGCTATGTTAAATAAATGTCTTAGCCAACCCAATCCACGTATCATGAATACCACCAATTTCACCTATGAAAACTCATTTACATTCATTATGCCAATTAATAAGCCAGGAATATCACCAGTGGAAACCCATATGTTAGTTAGCAATGCCTCTTGTGTTACTCAGCAATAAAGACAGTGAAGTCCTGAGTGTGAACTTTCTGATAACTTTCTGCTCACCCTGCCTTGAGTAGAATTCCTCTTTAGGGACCTGACAATACTGATGATGTAACTAAAGTGCATACATGACATTTGGCCCATCCTGAAGTATCTTAAAATAATAAAAGTGTTCAGTAAAAATTTTGGTTTAAATTAAAGGTGTTAAATAAAAAGTGTATAACACATTAAACAATTCTGAGTATCAACATATCATCATAGAGTTACAAAAAATTCATGCAGAAAGTAGTTTTGATCATACAGCCATGATTCAAAACCTAGATTTGGTTTGCTGCCACTTCTGAATTTTAGAAAGCTTTTTCTTTTATTCTATTTCATTTGCCCTCCAGTGGTTCATTGTTGTTAATTTGCCCACACATTACTGACTTTTAAGTGTTTGTGTTTGGGAATTTTTGTTGATTTTCAATTTGACCTTACCCTCCTTGATTTCTGCTCTACTAAGCTACAACTTCATTGGAGCAAATAAGAAATGTGTAATGGTGTTGAAAATATTTCTTAATCTGGCTGTTCTCATGTTATCATTAATCAAGTGTTATGTGCCTCAAAAATCACTGTGTGTGCCTCAATTATCTCTCTAAATCAGTATGAATTTCTTCCTATAGTAGAGGAGGATATCATTGCTGATTTACCACTAAGGAAAATGAGGCATAGACATATATTAAGTGACTCCATTTCTCCCCTGAAAATGGAGAAATGAACATTTTGCTCCATGTAGTATGGAATGTCACATCAGGTATGTGGTTTTGTCAAACTTTAGGACAAAGACTAAGAATATCCTCTTAGTAATTTTAGTACATAGTAGAATCTTCTCCCCCATTTCGCACATTTGATGTTCTCCAGTACTTAAATGTCTAGGAAGTACATCAAAAAAGATAAAGATAATTAATCTCAAAGAATTTCACATCTAGTCCATGAGCTACAGCACTTTTTTTGAGGGCAGAACACAAGCTACTGAATTGTACAGACAGTAAAATAATAGTAATTCTCATTTATGGTGGGTTTCTTGTTACAACTCTCATTCTAAAGAAATATGCCTCTCAGATGATTCTCAAACACAGGGGAAATGAAAATGTGACAAAATTTAAAATTTCTACTTTACTCTTTACTGAGACACTATTTTAGAAGCCCAAGGCTACCATAAGATTGCAGAGAATTTACATGCTTTCTTTTACATTAGGAACTTTTTCGAAGAAAGTAATCACCAGTTTCCATTGTCATCATTAGAAATGAGATACTGAGAATGAAGATGAGTGGTATGAGAGCTGATAAAAGGGTTGAACGATGACCTAATTCTGAAGCTGCTAAATAATTTATTGTGGTATGTCCTTATTAGAGGCCAGCATCAAAAATAGCTTCCAGAAATGGGATGAGAATATTGTCAGAATTGAATTAATTTCTCAAAGAGAGAAGAACCCTATTTGGTCAAAGTACAGTAATTTTCTCTTCTCATAAAAATTTTACCTCAGTAAAAAGCATGTGTATCATTGCTAATGTTCAACTTTTGCCCAACAGCTGAATGGATATTTTCCATTTTACACAGTATTTCCTATGCAGGATGCCCCAGGCAACCTGTCACTGTACTGAACTTTTCCCTTCCCCTATATTTTACCACTGTATAAATTATTTATTTTATGGCTACTGCCCACTATTTGAGAACTACATAGATATTTCCCAAATTATGCAATTGTTCCATTTCAGAAGATTACTTGTAACTCAAATTTTGCAAGGTCAAAAAAATATACACTTTATGCATTCCAGGTACATAATGAGCCTAAGGTGCAGAATGGATGCTAAGAGTTAAGTGATGTAAATTCTGCAGAGATCTTGGGAAGCACAGAGAAAAAAATTTTTTAACATCTTTCTTGGAGTAAAATTGCTTTACAATGCTGTATTAGTTTCTGCTTTATAACAAAGTGAATCAGCTATATAATAAAAGTGAATCAGCGATATATATACATATATCCCCATATCTCTTCCCTCTTGCATCTCTCTCCCACCCACCCTATCCCACCCCTCTAGGTGGTCACAAAGCACCGAGCTGATCTCCCTGTGCTATGCGGCTGCTTCCCACTAGCTAGCTATTTTACATTTGGTAGTGTGTATATGTCCATGCCACTCTCTCACTTCGTCCCAGCTTACCCTTCCCCCTCCCTGTGTCCTCAAGTCCATTCTCTATGTCTACGTCTTTATTCTTGTCCTGCCCCTAGGTTCTTCAGAACCATGTTTGTTTTTTTTTCTTTTTTTTAGATTCCATATATATGTGTTAGCATAAAGTATTTATTTTTCTCTTTCTGACTTAGTTCACTCTGTATGACAGTCTCTAGATCCATCCACCTCACTACAAATAACTCAATTTCATTTCTTTTTATGGCTGAGTAATATTCCATTGTATATATGTGCCACATCTTCTTTATCCATTCATCTGTCAGTGGACACTTAGGTTGTTTCCATATCCTGGCTATTGTAAATAGAGCTGCAATGAACATTTTGGTACATGACTCTTTTTGAATTATGGTTTTCTCTGTGTATATGCCCAGTAGTGGGATTCCTGGGTCATATGATAGTTCTATTTTTAGATTTTTAAGGAACCTCCATACTGTTCTCCATGGTGGCTGTATCAATTTACATTCCTACCAACAGTGCAAGAGGCTTCCCTTTTCTCCAAACCCTCTCCAGCGTTTATTGTTTGTAGATTTTTTGATGATGTCCATTCTGACGGGTGTGAGGTGATACCTCATTGTACTTTTTTTTTTCTTTTTTGCTAGTTTCTTTACATAATTATCTCCCAAGTTGCATCTTGCCCATTTTTTTTAAAATTTTATTTATTTATTTATTTATGTATGGCAGTGTTGGGTCTTCGTTTCTGTGTGAGGGCTTTCTCTAGTTGCGGCAAGTGGGGGCCACTCTTCATCGCGGTGCGCGTGCCTCTCACTGTCGCAGCCTCTCTTGTTGCGGAGCACAGGCTCCAGTCGCGCAGGCTCAGTAGTTGTGGCTCACAGGCCTAGTTGCTCCGCGGCATGTGGGATCTTCCCAGACCAGGGCTCGAACCCATGTCCCCTGCATTGGCAGGCAGATTCTCAACCACTGCGCCACCAGGGAAGCCCCCTCATTGTACTTTTGATTTGTATTTCTCTAATGATTAGTGATGTTGAGCATCCTTTCATGTGTTTGTTGGCAATCTGTATAACTTCTTTGGAGAAATGTCTATTTAGGTCTTCTGCCCATTTTTGGATAGCGTTGTTTGTTTTTTTTGATACTGAGCTGCATGAGCTGATTGTAAATTTTGGAGGTTAATCCTTTGTCAACTGCTTGGTTTGCAAATATTTTCTCCCATTCTGAGGGTTGTCTTTTCATCTTGTTTGTGGTTTCCTTTACTGAGCAAAAGCTTTTAAGTTTCATTAGGTCCCATTTGTTTATTTTGGTTTTTATTTCCATTTCTCTAGGAGGTGGGTCAAAAAGGATCTTGCTGTGATTTATGTCATAGAGTATTCTGCTATGTTTTCCTCTAAGAGTTTTATAGTGTCTGGCCTTACATTTAGGTCTTTAATCCGTTTTGAGTTTATTTTTGTGTATGGTGTTAGGGAGTGTTCTAATTTCATTCTTTTACATGTAGCTGTCCAGTTCTCCCAGCACCACTTACTGAAGAGGCTGTCTTTTCTCCACTGTATATTCTTGCCTCTTTTATCAAAAATAAGGTGACCATAGTTGCATGGGTTTATCTCTGGGCTTTCTATCCTGTTCCATTGATTTATATTTCTGTTTTTGTGCCAGTACCATACTGTCTTGATTACTGTAGCTTTGTAGTATAGTCTGAAGTCTGGGAACCTGATTCCTCCAGCTCCGTTTTTCTTTCTAAAGATTGCTTTGGCTATTCGGGGTCTTTTGTCTTTCCATACAAATTATGAGATTTTTTCTTCTACTTCTGTGAAAAATGCCAGTGGTAGTTTGATAGGGATTGCATTGAATCTGTAGATTGCTTTGGGTAGTATAGTCATTTTCACAATGTTGATTCTTCCAATCCAAAAACATGGTATATCTCTACATCTGTTTGTACCATCTTTAATTTCTTTCATTAGTGTCTTATAGTTTTCTGCATACAGGTCTTTTGTCTCCTTAGGTAGGTTTATTCCTAGGTATTTTATTCTTTTTGTTGCAATGGTAAATGGGAGTGTTTCCTTAATTTCTCTTTCAGATTTTTCATCATTAGTGTGTAGGAATGCAAGAGATTTCTGTGCATTAATTTTGTATCATGCTACTTTACCAAATTCATTGATTAGCTCTAGTAGTTTTCTGGTAGCATCTTGGGATTCTCTATGTATAGTACCATGTCATCTGCAAACAGTGACAAGCTCAGAGAATTTCAAGGAGGAGCCTGTGGTCTGATCACCCCAGGAGATCTCCTTTAACAAGTAGGGGTTTTTGTTGTTGTTGTTGTTTTTACAAGAACATGAGAGAAGCCATAGTATGCCATCTTTATTTAAACTGTTCTTGACTTCTCTCCTAACTTGCAGTGTACCATCTCCACAGTCCTAAATTACAAAGATCACCAAGGATTGGGACTGCAATGCTTGCTTGTGTTATCTGGTCATCATTTGACATCTCACTTTAAGGCCTTGATTCAAGCACCTGACAACTTTGATGTTCTGTAGCACATAACACAGTATTGTCTGTCTCTAAAATAATAAGCCTTATGGAATAAATTGTGTAAGATTTAATTCCTATATGTCAAGAGTTTCATGACTGAAGTAGCACCCATTTAACTTCCAGAGTAATACATATAGCTCAACACACACACACACACACACACACACACATATTACAATATGACATATGAGCCCACTTTCAGTTTTAGATTTGTGCCTGATATATTTTTATATTTGTTATTTGGTGGATTTTTAAATCCATCTGTGCAAAACATGAAAAGAAGAGCCTATTTTGAAAACTCTGTTGATCATTTAAACTGTTGAATTTTGTCGACGATATTATTATGCATAATGTTTAGCAATTGGCAAATATTTATCTAGAAAATATTTATTGAATGATAGACCAACTAAAATTAGATTTATTCATATTATTTTTACTTGCCAGATGAATCAAGAAAAATATACTCAATGAATTAAACATATGTTCATGTCTCAACTAGGTGCTTTACTTTCTTCTAAATAGTAAAATAATCCAGTTCTTTTTTTTTTTTGCTAACTGAGCTGATATTCCTGAAAACATAGCAGTAACTGATAGCATAAGCATAGCAATAACCCCTTCACTGTATTTTTAGAGCTCTATATGGGGGATATATGTCTATCAAAATTTGGTACCACTTTGACCTCACCCATGTAGAATCATGATCAAAACCAGAATTGTTCACCACCCATGTGTATGAATCAGCATATCTGCGTTTACGCTGGGCCCGTAATTTGTCCGAGGCAATACAGGTACATATGCATCTCCACTCTCCTAAACATGCTTAGAAATGAGACTGAGAACAGTGAATGCTACAGTATGAACACTGACACCAACTTTAGTACCAAATTTAATAACTTAATACCAATTTAACAATTTAGTACCAAATTTAATTCAGTACCAATACTGAGTCTACTCCTAGTACCAATATTTACTGCATGTTGGGCAACTGATTACATGAAGAATCTACTTCCCTGTGGGGGAAATAGGTCTTGATATTTTCATTTTTCAGATGAAGAAACAAAAATAAAGAGGACAAATTCCCATAACCAGTGGGAATGGAAGCTCATTTTGAATCCATATTTGTCAGACAAAACTAAGCAATCTGTCACTTGTCATTTTCCACTACATATTATTGGAAATATCCTCATTATTTTCATTTTAACAAGTTTCCTTAAACTCTTGATTTCTTCTTGCAGTTGCACTCTCCTTATATCAAGGATTTGTAGTTTAAAATATTTCTGCCTTAAAAAAAGAAACACCTATGTTTCTTTATATTCTGTAAATGTTTGCTGGTTTATATTCCCTGTGTTCATTTCCTGGTCTTGCATTCAAGATTTTTTTGTCACTTGACCACCTTGCTATCTGCAATTTGTCAGTCTCTGACTGTCACAGTCCTGGTCATCCTCCTCATTGCCTTGACTCCAATCCGCCTTTAAACCATTACTGAAGTTCACACTATTTTTGGATTATCAAAAATACTGATGCTCTGTCTTTTTGCCCTGACCAGAGCTATGCTTGGTTTGATCCATAAGAGATTTCTAACATTATTTTTAAAACTCCTATCATATGTGTATGTGACCCAGAAGGTTGTCATAATCTCCTGTTTCAGGGACAAATCTCACTAACTAATCAGGTAATTAGAAGTTTGGGGAGGGGTAAATCAGGAGCTTGGGATGAACACACACACACACTGCTATACATAAGATAGATAACCAACAAGGACCTACTGTATAGCACAGGGAACTCTACTCGATATTCTGTGATAAGCTATATGAGAAAAGAATCTAAAAAAGAATGAATATATGTATATGTATAACAGAATCACTTTGCTGTACACCTGAAATTAACATAACATTGTACATCAGCTACAATTCAGTAAAATTAAAATTAAAAAAAGAAGTTTGGTCATGATCTGTCTTGCAGATTCCTTTTCTGGGACACTCTCTAAGGTTGTGGGTCTTTGGCCTTCCCCGCCTTCCCTCTGGCCCTTCTTTCAGGGTGGCCAACTGACACAGGGAACTCAAAGCTGCAGTGCACTTGGTGAAGCTTAGAAAGGACAGGGCAAGCTTAGAAAGGACTATGGAATGGAATATTATTCTGTGCTAAAAGAAATGAACTATCAAGCCATGAAAAGACATGAAGGAAACTTAAATGCCGATTACTAAGTGGAAGAAGCCAATCTGAAATGCCACCTACATAAAAGAAAAAAAAAATTCCTCCTTCTTAACATTCTGTACTTTTAGGCTCCATAAGTCCATTTGGGCAGATGAAATCTCTTTATTGACAGGGTCAAACAATTTTGGAAATAGTTAATAATATACAAGGTTATAAGTATAAAGTTGAAACCAATTTGGACTTTCTCTAAGGTCTCACAAGGTGAGGGCTTACAAGGAGGGGTCTTCATGGGGCTGGGGGCTAATTTGAGTCATAATCTCAGATTTGAGCTTCTTTCAAGTCTCTCATACTGAAAACTCCTCTTCCTTTAATCAAGAAAATTCCCATAGGAAAAGATGCTCCACATATGCCATCAGGGAACTGCAAATTAAAACAATGAGATACCACTACACACCTATTACAATGGCTGAAATACAGAAGACTGACTACACCAAATCCTGGCCAGGGTGTGCAGCAACAGGAACTCTCATTCATTGCCGGTGGGAAAGCAAGATGGTGCAGCCACTTTGGAAGACACTTTGGCAGTTTCTTACAAAATTAAGCATATTCTTACCATACAACCCAGCAATCACTCTCGTTGGTCATTACCAAAGGAGTTGAAAACTTACGTCCACTCAAAAACCTACACATCAATGTTTATAGAAGCTTTATTCATAATTGCCAAAATTTGGAAGCAACCATGATGTCCTTCAGTAGATGAATGGATAAATAAACTATGGTACATCCAGTCAATGGAATATTATTCTATGCTAAAAGAAATGAACTATCAGCCATGAAAAGACACAGAGGAACCTTAAATGCTGATTACTAAGTGGAAGAATCCAATCTGATATAGCACCTACTTAAAAGAAAAAAAATTCCAACTGTATGACATTCTGGAAAAGGCAAAAGTATAGAGACAATAACAATTTCAGTGGTTGAGAGGGGTTAGGGAGGAGTGAGAAATGAATGGGTGGAGCCCAGGGATTTTGAGGGCAGGGAAAATAGTCCATTTAATACTACAATGATGGAAACATGCCATTATACATTTATCCAAACACACAGAATGTCCAACGCCAAGAGTGAACCGGAGGTAAACTCTGGACTTTGGGTGATCATGGCGTGTCAATGTAGGTTCATCACTTGTAACAAATGTACCCTTTGGTGCAGGATGCTGATATTGCAGGAGGCTGTGCGTGTGTAAGCATATGGGAACTTCTGTATTTTCTACTCAATTTTGCTGTGAACCTAAAACTGCTCTTAGAAATAAAGTCTATTTAAAAGGAAAAAAAGTGAAAAGTCCCAGCTTTTTACTCCCGAGGGTATTCTCCTTTCAGTATTCCTACCAGTGGCAAATTGAGCCTAAGAGTTTCTTCAGCAGAAAATCTCTAAGGTAGAAATACCCCTCAAGGATGAACATGTTTGTTTGTTGTTGCAGTGTTTTCAGACACGCTCCAGTATAAGCCCTTGTAGAGAGAAGATTATTTTCTCCATGAACAGTTACTTACCTGTCCGTGGAGTCAAAGGTCTCTATCATTATGTTTTTTAGGACTTCTGGTTTCCTTTCTTCTCTATTCCAGGTGTCAACTAAAGTCCCTCAAATCTCTGTTAGCCTTGAACATCTGATTCACCTGGGGAAGGGTATATCAGTGTGGTTTAAATTTTTTTTCATCCTGCAGTCCTCTTGTGATGAAAGTTGATCAACAATTTTTCCTGCCTTGCCTTACATTTTAAAACTAGATTTAATACCATCTTTCCCACTAAGAGTTTCTTAATTTGATTACTCTTTAATTTAACAGCAGCAATATTGAAAGAAGGGATGTAAGCAGTTTGCCCAGTTTTCAATCACTTTCTTACCCTACAAGATATGCTTTTTCAAAAAAAAATCATTATTTGTTTAGAGAATGTCAGTGTATAAATTTAAAATAGAACTATATTAATAATTAAAAGGAAGAAATAATAAAAGTTGAATATAAGATGTCCAAGGCCAAGCAAAGGCCATTTCTTATTTGATACCAGCATGCCAGTTTTAACAGAAATCAGATTTCATTTATTAGACTTGGCATTTTCAATAAAAACATGATTATTGGGAATTCCCTGGCAGTCCAGTGGTTAGGACTCAGCTTTCACTGCTGGGACACAGGTTCAATTCCTGGTTGGGGAACTAAGACCCCACAGGTCACTTGGCATAGCCAAAAAAATTTTTTTTTAAATCATGATTATTAGCAGCGGCTGGGGCTGATGGTAATAAA
Source organism: Balaenoptera musculus (assembly GCF_009873245.2). Classification (NCBI taxonomy): domain Eukaryota; kingdom Metazoa; phylum Chordata; class Mammalia; order Artiodactyla; family Balaenopteridae; genus Balaenoptera; species Balaenoptera musculus. Next base: position 389,558 of record NC_045788.1, on the reverse strand, counting down.
GGAAGCTCAAGAACCTAGTTTTGACAACAGAGAAGAAAAAAAATACAGAAGAGCCAGGAGAAAAGATAAATTTATAATGCAGTTAGCAGTTAGTGTCTAGATGAAAAATGCTTCCTGGAGACTGACTGTGAGGTCATTTTTTCATCTGTATCAAATAATGGGAAGCATTATGTATGTGTATGTATCGATCTTTCATTTATTCAGTTAATTAGTCACTCCACAAATATTTGTTGCAAGACACCGTACTGAGGTGGGTGGGATATAAAAAGATGGTTGAGACCCAGTGTGTGCCATCTTTGATGCTTTATCCGGTGGGCAACATAAGACAAACATACATATAATTCAATACCAGTTGGTCAATGATAGATGAATGGCAGAATGCTCTATTCCTTAGCAGTGTTACTCACAGTGTGGCCTGCAGACCCAGACCAGTCTGGGAAGTGCTTGTCGCCTGTCTATAATGAGCAAGATGCGGAATTTGAGAACACCTGTGTAGACACTTTGATAGCATTTGTCATTGCGGAAATATTCCATGTGATCAGTGGTCTTGCATGTTGAATCTAATAGTAAAAATTGGGCGGTAGTGTTTTATATAGCTTTTTTAATTGGAGTATCATTGCTTTACAATGTTGTTAGTTTCTGTTGTACAACGAAGTGAATCAGCTGTATGTATACCTATATCCCCTCCCTCTTGAGCCTCCCTCCCACCCACCCCCAAATCCCACCCATCTAGGTCATCACAGAGCACCGTGCTGAGCTCCCTGTGCTATATAACAAGTAGCTTTTTATTTTGTTTTACTAGTACCTCATTTTTATGGTAATTTATAAATGTATCAGTCTGCAACAGATTGGGGAGGGAAAAGTGTGGTCCCTTCATTGATATTTTAAAAAATATATGAAAAAACAATTTTAAATTTCAGAAGATAGGAATTGTAGCTCTACTCCAAGGTAAAAAATGAATGCTAAATGAAGGAGTTGGCATATTGAAGGGGTCTTGGAGGATGGCTAGGCTTTAAGAGGTGGAATAGAGTAACAAAGTATCAATATAGTTTAGGAAAGAAAAATAACTTGAGTTTACAATGTGCTCAAAAAGCAGCAAATACATAATGTTGGTAGCAATGGAACAACCATAAAGAAAATGGGGAATGTGGGTAAGGGTTTGAGGCTAGAAGAAATAGAAAGTTCAGAAAAGAATTTGGATGTATTCTTTAGCTTTTTAGCATCTGAGATATGTAGATAACAGGGTATTCAAAGAGGTGTGTCTTTTGGTAACATGCAAAATGGATTAGAAATGTCAGTCCTAGAAACCAGAAGACCAGTTAGAGAACTATTGTCATAGCATGGACATAGGTTAACAGGGCTTCATTTGAGGGCTGGCAGGAAGACTATGGCAACAGTTGATTGATACAAGCTTTCAGCAGACCTAAACTATAATTCCCATTCAGCACCAAGCACAGTACTTGAGCCCTGGGAGACATTTACTACTGTTGCTTTGTTGAGCTAGAATTAGGCTTTCCACAAAGATCGGGATATGAGAAAAATAAAAAGTGCCCAAAGTCTTATCAGAAATCCGAAATTTTCAGGTCTGAAATGAGGACAAAATGGGCTCCCTTTTAGACACGGTGCAGGTCACACCTATTTGAAATATGGCATTAAGACAAGGGATCGGGATGGAAAGACCAAGAGTCAACCATTGAGGTTACAGTGTTTAGGACACACCATTTCTAAGAGGCAGAATGGAGGGGAAGGAATAATGCTGAGAAGGACAGATGCCAACTGGAGAGGTGAGAGGAGGGCAAGGGGTCCAGCAGGGAGTCTGCAAAGCATGACGGCAATAACACAGAGCTGCAGGATCCGCACAGGAAACGTTTCCAGATCATCGACCACAGTTCGTGGGGATCCTGAAGCCTCTGGCTGGGGTGGCCAGAAGATCATTGGCGAGTTTTATTTTTTAACTTAGAAATGACTTGGCGTTTACTTCACACATAGTTCCTTTTGGATATTCACCCTTTTAGAGTTGTTTTTTTTTTTTAATTTTTACTTTATATTGGAGTATAGTTGATTAACAATGTTGTGTTAGTTTCAGGGGTACAACATAGTGATTCAGTTATACCTATGCATGTACCTATTCTTTTTCAAATTCTTTTCCCATTTAAGTTATCACAGAATACTGAGCAGCATTCCCTGTGCTATACAGCAGGTCCGTGTTGGTTATCTATTTTAAATATAGTTGTGTGTGTATGTCAATGGCGAGTTTTCAGGGAGACATTTCCTCAGTGTAGCAAGGGTTGAAACTGAGTTGGAGCAGTTCAGGGCAAAACTGAATAGTGAGAAAGGATAAGCAGAGAATAACGGTCAGTATATATATTTTTAAGTTATGAAAAATGTGGTAGAAATCTACCTGGGGTGGAGGAAGTGGCAGGACTGCGTGAAGGTTTGGGGATGGAAGTGAGGAGGTGGATAAGGAGGGAGCTATTCGGGAAAGGAAGCTAACTGAGGAACAACCATTTGGAAGAAGCGAGAAGGGGAAGAATTAGAAGCTGGGAAGAGAGGATGAGATGTGTCTTCTGGGGAAGGAGGAGGGTAGAAGAGACAGGTGCCCTACAACCTGAAAAGTACAGGGGAAAACAGGTATTGATCTTTTTTTTTTTTTTTTAGAACTTAAGTTTATTTTTAAAATTTTATTTTATTTTTGGCTGCGTTGGGTCTTCATTGCTTAGCACGGGTTTTCTCTAGTTGTGGTGAGCAGGGGCTACCCTTTGTTGTGCGCGGGCTTCTCAATGTCGTGGCTTCTCTTGTTGCAGGGCACGGGCTCTAGGCACACGGGATTCAGTAGTTGTGGCACATGGGCTTAGTTGCTCCACGGCATGTGGGATGTTCCAGGGCCTGGGATCGAACCCGTGTCCCCTGCATTGGCAGGTGGATTCTTAACCACTGCATCACCAGGGAAGCCCTTGATCATTTTTAAGAGAAACTTATTTAAGTGACTCAGCTGAGGTTAAAGGCTTCATTCAGTCAGGGTGCTTCTGACTGGAGCCTGGTCAGAGGTTATAGGATAGAAAAGGCCAGCAGAGTAGCTGTCCTTGCAGTGGGGTCACAGGCAGCAGTTTAATTTCATCAAAACTTGGGGTTGGGAGGGTCACTCCTGCTTTTGTGCTCCTTGCTCAAGCTCCCATAAAACACAAGAAGAGTATTTGCCGAGAACTGTTTCTGGGAGCCTTGCAGCTTGTCAGCTACTCAAAGTTCATGGAGCAGGGGAGCCAGATAGCAAAAAAGAAGAAAAAGGGGGGCAACGTGGAGGGGGGCAGAGTATGCAACCCCAACATATGGCTCTGTGGCATATTGATTATTTTAAGCTGGTTATTTTTAAGAAGCAGCAGACCCAGGAGAAGCTCTGAAACCTGCGTAGAAGACACCCTTTTGTGAGAGATATTTACATCTATAAGGGAAACCTCCACTTGTAAGGGTATCTCCCTCTTGGTACCAGAAATAGAAGGATGACTCTAAATCTCTAGACATTTTTATCAATGGAGAAGGTAACACTTAGATCTGCATAACAGCCTTACCCTTGTTTCCTGTGCTTTTCCAGGTCACCAGGTCACCTCCTAGAACTGGCTCCCCCCCCCACCACCCAACGTCATCTTTTGCCTTTAGCTGGAGATGGTATTTAAGGTGGTGGCCTGGGCCATTTCAAGGAGTTACTCATCTTTCCTGGGTATCTCCCATGTATACAGGAGGAATGCATGTTATTAAACTTCTGTTTCTTTTTCTCTTGTTATTGTCTTTTATTACAAGGAATGTCTCAGCCAAGAATGTAAGAGTAAAGGGAAAATTATTTTTCCTTCCCCCACAGAAGTTAGAAAGCAAAGGGGGACCTAGAGACCTTGTTGTCTGTTTATCCTAGTCCTCTTACAGCTTTCTCTTTTTCTTTCTTCCTTCCTTCCTTCCTTCTTTTCTTTCTTTCTTCCTTCCTTCCTTCCTTCCTTTCTTTTTCTTTAGAACAGTTTTAGATTTACAGAAAAATTGAGGAGCTAGTACAGAGAATTCCCCTATACCCTCCAAACACACACTGTTTCCCCTATAGTGTCTTGCATTAGTATATATTTGTTACAGTTAATGAACAAGTATCAATACATTATTTTAATTCAAGTCCATAGTTTACATTAAAGTTCACTCTATGTTGTACATCCTGTGTGTTTTGACAATTGCATAATGTCATATATCTAACAGTCCAATACCATATGGAAGGCTTTCACTGCCCTGAAAATTCCCTTTCTGCCACCCCCATTCATCTCCTCCCTCCCCCCTGAACCCCTGGCAACCACTGATCTTTTTACTCTCTCCCTAGTTTTGCCTTTTCCTGAATGTCATATGCTTGGAATCCTACAGCATCTTCAGACTGGCTTCTTTCACTTGGCCATGTGCATTTAAGGGTCCTCCATGTTTCTGTGTGGCTTGGTAGCTCATTTCTTTTTATCTCTGAGTTCATTGAACGGATGTGCCACCATTTGTTACTCTAGTCATCTATCAAAGGGCATCTTTTTTGCTTCCAATTTTTGACAGTTATGAATATAGCGGCTATAAATCATTCTGTGCAGGTTTTGTGCGGACATACAAAATTTTCAAAACAATTGGGCAAATACCTAGGAGTGTGATTGCTGGATCCTATGATAAAGCCTATGTTTAGCTTTTCAAGGAACTTTCAAACTGTCTTTCATCATCAAATCATCACCATCACATCATTATTTCTTGTCCTCTCAGCTACCAACTTTACCCTGAATGACTGACATGAGTAAGTTGAAGTCGTCTTTTCCTTGAACTATCTCTCTTCTCACCTATCACTTCTCACCTCTCCCCGCTGGGCAGGCAGCACACAACCCTGTGTGGGCTCCTGGACTTACAAGTTGATCTTTTTCTCTCTCTGTGCTCCCTTTTCAATGACCGAATATCTTCATCCCTTCCTAGCTTCACCCTTACTGCCTTTAGTGAGGAGAGCATAATAAAAAGAGGAGCATTCATTATTCGTTACCTTTGGAGCCAAAATGGAACTTAAAGCTTGGCTCTGCCATTTACATCTTGTGTGACTTTCAACTAGTATGTTAATTTCTCTGATATTCAACTTTTTTCATCTTCAAAGTGAGGAAAACAATTCCTTCCTTAAATGTATTTCAAAGATTAAGTTAGATTAAAACATAGTGGTAAACTCCTTGTTACATTGTAGAGAACGCTTTATTCTTACTGTGGGCATATGGCTTGCTTTACACGGGTCAATCTCTGCTTCTGCAGCCCTGCCAGAGCTATAATATTCACTGGACATGTGCAGGCAGAATTCTGTCCAGTCTTGAAATTAATTTGTGTCTAACTAGGGTCGACCACGAAACACAGAAGGTTGCAAATAAGAAAAGCATTTATTTGCGGCCTTAGGAATTGCAATTCAGGATTTGGGTAAAACCCAAAGACTATCCTGGGAAAGAGAAGGGGTCAGGGGCTTATTTAGAAAGGCAAAAACCAAAAGGTTGTTAAAGTCGTCTGGCAAGAATTATGATTGACTCTGGTGCAAGAAGGGAAATGTTTATGTTTAAGGGATGGGCTGTCATGAGTCACTTAGGGTAAATGTCCAATAAGTAGCTATGCTCTCATGAGTTATTTTAGAGGAAGGGTCTGATAAATATCTTGAGTTTCTGGAACATTGGGCAGAGGTTCTGGATGCCTGTGTAATGACAGTAAGGGGTCAAAGTTCAGATTCCATACAGGCTGAGATGTGCCTATTCATGCTTCCTCAATGTCTTCCTGGTTCCATTTTAGAGAGCTGTCTTAACAATACTGACTTCCTTCTGATCTTTTTTCACACTAGAGACAAACCTAAAAAGCCACTAGTGGCATCCCTTCCCCTAGAAGGTACAATCTGGAAAGAATTGACAACCTTCCTCAGAGTCCTGGCACCTGGAGGCAAACAGACGTGAATGTCCCCTTCACGGACACCCTTCCAATATTCCTTTTTCCCCAGGACATGGTCACGTGAGTTTCCAGTTAATTCCACCCTCTCTCAGTGCAGAAACTGGCCTTTTTCTACAAACATGCCCCCTTTTAAATTTTGCTCCCTTTTTCTAGATATGTTTCCACACTCCCAGACTCGCATGGAAGCCTTTAACACATCCACATGGCTGGTGATTAACTTAGTAGCAGCTCCTCAAGGACAATAAACATTTATTGAGCACCTACTATATACTCAGAACCCCTCTCCAGTGCTTCCTTTTAGAAGGTTGAGGTCACACTTGGCCACTCAGGAGACATCCTCCAATCCCTTTCATTACTCCCCTGCATTCTTCAAACATATGTTTGTTTCCTCTGGGGGATCCTGCTGTACGTGTGCGTGTACACAGACACACACATACCACAGGGCAGTGGACACAAATCGGTATCATCAGCGAGAAATCCCGCAAGTGGAGACACACAACAGCCTCCCACTCACTTCCATCCCAAAGGTCCTCAAGTCCGCATGGGTGAGCCCAGGTGTACAGAACAGAAGGAACCTCTTCTATGGCATCAATACTTGACCTAGAGCAAGAATGACCGCGCACAAGGTGCTCCTGATGGGGAAGCTGAGACACTAGTTCATTGGTGCCTGACAGCCTGGAGGCTCAGGCTCACACATGGATCTCTGACTCCCATCCCTCTGTCTCTTTATAATTCGCCCTCTCTTCACGTTATTGAACCCAGAAGTTGCAAATTAAACTGGCGGCTCAGATGTTAAATCTAGCCAGCAGATGGCCAGAAGGGTGTAATCACAGGTTTTGGATTAGTTGCTAAAGAAGAGGAGGATTAAACATGAAACTCTGAAATTCCGGATTCCCTCCTCAGTCCTTTCAACCTGCCTAGCCCTGGGATGCATGGGACTTTGAAACCTCAATGTCACACCAGGCTGCTTCTTAAAGATTCTTTTATGTACCCTTATTGCAAGCATCCCCAAGCAAGCCCCCCCCTCTCAGCAACCCTCTTACTGACACAGCCTTCCCCTGGCTGACCACCCACTACAAAACGTTTATCACACACAATTCCCCACTTTCCACACATCACACGGATCTGCCTGGCCCTTTTGTCAGAGCAGGACAAGGAGGGTAGGAAAGAGCCACCCGGGCTTTTACAGGAAGCAGGAGCCAGAGGTAGGCAGGTCCACCTGCTCCAAACTGCTTCAATAAATTATTCATCTAACAACTTCTGCCAAGACCTTGTTGCTGCTTAATTACTTGCTTGCTTTCTTCTCTCTCTTTTCAACTTTCTTTTAATTGAAAAGCCAAGCCAGCCTTGTCGCAACCTGGGAAGTTGGATCACTTGGAGACATGTTCTGACTCTGTCTCGTTAGGTGTCCAGCCACTGAAAAATGTATGATGGTTGGAGAAAAGGATGTAGGAGGAAACAAATGCAAAAAAAGAAGCAGACTTACCAGCAACCTCTAATGAGGGAAACAGTGCTTTGAAAAACAACTCGGTTTTCTATTTAACAAGCAAAGCGACAAGCTGCACTCAGACAAATGAGCTGGGAATCTGAGAGTGACTTCTGGGAAATGATGGTTGGAATCACTAATGGAGAAAACAAACAGCAGGGGCAGACACAGCTGGTACCCCATTGCTGTCTGAAAGGGACTTGAGACCAAACGAGGGCTCTAAAATCCGTGCCTGAAGAACAGGGAAATGGAGCCCATCTGAGCCATCAAATCGGAAATAGGAACTTAGTGTTTAGTACTGGGGAAAATACTTTGCATTTTACCCAAGCTTATGGGTTTCAGGCTGGGTTCTCAAGATGCCCAGAGCTGGTGGGAGGGCCAGAAGGGGCCAAACAGATACTCTTTGATCCTACAGCCATATATCACACTTTCCATATTGAGTGCCAGAGAAGATTTTCTTCAAAATATTTCATTTAATATCAATAGTATTTTATTATAAATGAATGTTAAATATTAGTACTTTCATATTATATTTTACTTATGTTTCTATAGAAAACTGTTATTTCAAAATTTAATCAACATAAAAATATTACTGAGCTATCTTACATTATTATGTATTAAGTCTTCAAAATCTGGTGTGTATTTAATAATTACAGCACTTTGGACTAGCCACATTTTGAGCACTCAATAGCCACATGGAGCTAATGGCTACCATACTTGAAAGTACAGATCTAGAGCATTTATCTTTTCTTTCATATTTTCTCTACATTATGGCAATGAACCTCAATTTTATCTTCCACCTCTCCTCCTAAATGTTTTATTTCTGCAATCACTTAGAACTTCCCAGAATGTTTCTGTTCTCATTATTTTTAAGTGAAAAAAAAATAGTAGAAGGTATCTAGTTCTTATTTAATAAATGCAATAGTTTCTCCCATCTGTGGACCCCAATAAAAGATTTTGTTGTATTGTTTTGCTTTAGGTCTCTTCTGTTCCATTCTCTTTCCTCTGGCATCAGTTTTTGCCTTTGTTTACTTTGGCCTCCGTATGCCTGGTGAGCTCTGTATAATCCTATTTGAAAATCAAGGATTCTGTTGATGAACCTGGGGAGGAGATGCGGCTTTCTTCTGGGGCAGGGGGCTGGCTGTGAGGCTAAGGAGGATGGGGGATCTTTAAGGGGATGCCACCATGGCACTGGCAACCCTAATTGCCCATGGGGTTGGTAGTTTGTTTAGAGATGAGTGCTAGGGGTTTTAGTTGGGGCAAAATGCTACACTGCTGAACTCTGTGATGGGGGATATGTGTTGGGGTAGCTTTTCTAAATTAAGACTTTCTAGTAACCACACTCCCCCATACACACACATACACACACTTCTCTCTCCTCTCCTGCCCATTCTGAGCCTGAGTCTCTTTCTACAGGGATGACTTCCGCTCACCCACTGATGACCTAGTCATCATGCCCCTCACACACTGTTCACTATTACCAGCTGCTGTGGTTTGGGGTCCCTAGAAGGAGCATCTGAGATGGGAGTTCTTATGCAAGTGACTTATTAGGAGAGGGTTTTCCGGAGAGGGGGATTAGGAGAGCACAGGAGCTAAGTAGAGTGTGGTCTCAGCTAGAGTCTAGCACCAGCCTGACCCCCTGGGTGCTCTGGAACAGGAATACCCTGGAACACTTATGAGCCTTTAGCACACTCACAGCACCTGGGGGAAGGATGCACCTATCAACATCTTCCATACCATGGGATTGCTCCATTAAAAAACTCTTTTTGTTATTTTAATGTATTCTTAGGAGCAACGGGAGAGAGACACAGTGTTCAGTATTCCTTCTTGAACCAATAGTCCCTTGATATTGTTTTGGAAAGCTTTGTTCTAACCAAGAAAAGAAAAAGTTCCCTCAATAGTATGCACAAAACTGTTGTTCAGGGAAAACGGTCTAAATTTCAAAATATCCCAATTTTTCTAGAAAAGAAAGTAATTGCGGTGCAGAGTCAACAAATATTTATTGACCGCTTACAGCAGCGTTGGCACTTTTCCAATATATGATGTCATTTACTACTACACCACTATCGTCACTTATTCTTAACAGATGAGCAAACTGAGATTCAGTAAGTAGCTGGCTCAAATTCTGTGGTACGTAACAGAACTGGGACTTTTATCCTTTTTCATTTTATCCTATTAGATGCCGTACCATCAGCCTCTCTGAAATGAGCAGCTGCCTTGACTGAGTAACAGGTGTGTTAGCTGAAATTCCCATCAAGGAGAAGGTGTCTTGCTGACCAAGGAATTGTACACTTCCATGATCCCATTTTATTTTAAAAGGAAAACAGGAAGAATCCTCATCCTGGGTCACATGCTATTCATTTACTTATAATCTTTCATTTAATTGTCGAAACATGTTTATGTTACAATATTTCAAATTCTGAAACATTAAGTATTTTACCTAGAGTAGAACAGGTAGTGAATATTGCAGCTAACATTTAAATTCCAATCTTTCTAATCCCAAGCCGATGCTGTTTACTAACAATCAAGTAGATACTAATGCAAGAGCTTGAAAAATTGTCTCGGTGTTTGATGGGTCAAATGAAACCCAGACACGGCAACAAATTCAATCAGTTCATTAATTTTTTTTTTTTTAATTTCAACTTTTGTAGCTGACAGTATAAGGCCTAATCACAATTATTGAAATCTAAGCAGTTTAATGATTCGTATTTGTCAGGAGGGTACTGTTCTTGGAAGCTACCTATAGTCTGTTAGTGAAACAGAAACAAATCCTACAACTGTCACCTATTTTCCAGGGGACGGGCAATGGGGATAGAAGTAAGATTTTCTGTTTACTTTCTGCACCCATTTTCCTATTAGCAAACCCAATATATCTACCCTCACAATGCTTCACTCCGTCCATGTAGATCAATCCATCTGTTACTCCCATTAATCTCCCATCCAACTTGGAAAGATCACCACCGGTAGATGATGATATTGTTTCTGACATAGTCTTAATCTGGGCATATCTCTGACAAGATATTCTCCCCCAGGAATTACCTGGATAGATGGTTACCCAAACCCTCTTATTTGTACTTTTCTTCTAAATAAATTCCATGCAGAAAATGAACAAACAAAAACCTTTGCATCTTTCCCAGACTTTAGACATGGAAGTATTTCAATGTGTATCAATGACACTTTTCACAAGCCCATGAGGATCTAACCCTCCTTACAGTCTTCATGATTAATATGTTTACAGCAGAATCAGGTCTCTAAGTGGTTTTTAAATCCCAGAAGAAGATAAGAGACTCCTAAAATAAAATAATAGTTCCTGGGTTTTAGTAGAGCAGAACACGTTTTCCCAAGAATGACATCAAACATGATAAAATGATATCTCTCAACACATCTCAGTGATGGCATCTGGAGAAGAGCAAAGGCTGACTCAAGTCTGTTGAAGTGCCAAGTGCAATTTGATCTAATTGAGAGATTACTACTTTCTGTAGGCAGGGGAGTTCAGAAATTGGTATGGATTCCATTTTTCAGTAGCAGAACATAAGAGTGACTGAACTAAGAGATGTTTGGGGGTTTCCAGAGGATCCTGTTGTCATTTTCTTTCATAAGAAAGTTCCAAGAATACAGATAAGTAATGTCAGTAAGTTTTCTGAGGGGAAAAGCCATCAGAAGTAAACTGCATTAGAACAGACAGCATGATCACAAAGTACTGTTCGCATAAAGTCCCCTGACACTCTGCAAGGACTTTTTCTACAGCCATGCACACTTCATAGAGTAAAACGTAAGGCTGAGCCAATAATAAGAGAAATGATAACTGAAACCATCACATACACAATACTGGGATTGAGTGGACGTACTTCCCTAACCCTGTAATAAAAAACACTGGTACCAAAAAATAACTTAACTGCTTGTTCCAGGAAAGCCTTGCACCTGGAAGTAAAGGCTGTTAGCCAACCCAACAGCTAACTCATCCAAACGGATGGCTTGCTCATCGAGCCTTACTTCAATACCTCCATCTCTCTGTTACCACCAATCTACAGCGACTACGTCATAAACTCTGTTCAGCCCTAAACAGTTCCTGCCTGCAAAGCCTACCTTAAAGTCGCCCCCCTCAGACCCTAAAACCCTAAACTCCCAGGACTCTCTCAAGGCACTGTTCTCCCTTGATGCAATCAATCCGATCAATTTAGCTTTGCTGATCAATAGGGTTTTGGGGTGGTCAGTAGTCAACAGTAGCTAGAGCTTTGTTGATTGGGAGCCTATGATGTACCAGGTACCATGCACTCTGCTTTATGTACCATATTTCTAATCTTTACTACAGCTCTGCAAGGTAATGTTGTTTCTTCTAAGGTATAAAGACAAAAAGGAGACTCAGGGAGGTTGGTAAATTGCCCCATGACACAAATAGGAAGTGGCAGATCCAATGTCAATCCAAGTCGGTCTGGCTCCAAAACCTTGTGACCCACCAGGTGGATCACTACTCATTTGATAATATAGCATAGAAAGTCACATTCCTACCTCATTCTTTAAGCTAAAATTGACTCCAAATGTATGAATTACAATGTCAAAAATTACCCTATTATTCCATTCCTCCATTAAATTTTAGTTATACATTCTTTGACAATTTTAGTGGTAGTTACAGATAATAACAGCATGTATTTTTGACTTAGATGAAATCATATAATTTTCAATTTCCTAGAAAAACACAAAAGCTCCAGAACTCTTCAACTGCACTTACTTCTTCCTACTTTATGCACCATTATTGTCATGAGTTTTCATTCTATTAACTGTTCAAACTACATGAGATATAATATTACTGCTATATATAGCCAATATTTATTTTTATTCACCTACATATTTAACCTTATCGGTAACTGTTCTTTCCTGCAATTTTGAGCTTCCATCTGGGATAATTTTTGTTTTTGAAAATTCCTTTATTTTGCCCGAATTTGAAGAAAATTGTTACTTGCCAAACAATTCAAGGCTAGCAGCTATATTCTTTTATCAATTTGAAAACATAATTTCATTGCTTTATCTTTATCTCTGTAGAGAAGTCAGCAGAAATCAGAAGTCAGTCTTATTTTTGTTATTTTGGAGACAGTCTGTCCTTTTCCTCCAGCTATTTTAAAATATTTCCTCTTTCTCTTTGATTTCCAGCAGTTTTACTATGATGTCTTTAGTTGTGGTTTACTTTTCATTTATTTTTGCTTGAGGTTCATTGTTCCTCTTGAATCTGAGGCTTTTTTTTTTTTTTTTTTGCCTTGGGAACATTTTGACCATTATCTCTTCAGCTATTGCTCTGACCTCTCTCTCTCCATCACTGTTGGTATTCCAACTGCATGCCCCATGAGTTTCATATACAGTTTTCTATACTTTCCATCACTTCACTTCTTTGTGAAGAGATGCAGATGTGGACCCCTGGGATTCGGCCGAAGAGCACTGCAGTGGAAAAGCCCAAGATGCATGAGCAGAGCACAGACAGCAACTGCCCTATGTCCTAAAACAGGAATTCCCTCATTCCTTGGCTTTGGGTGGTTGCAGACTTTCCTGAGCCCTGTCTGAATTGGAAAAGGAAAGCTCTAGCTAAAGGACAACTTGAGGGAAACTACAGACTCCATTTTAATGAGCACCTCTTCAGGTGACTCTGCACACATTTTCCCTAATGACATCCATGGAGTTGTTTCATTCCCAAGGCTTTGTGCATGGGGGAAAGATGAAAGGAAGAGGCAGACCACAGTATAATAGCTATTTTGTATGGGGTCCTTACCATGGGCCAAGCATTGGGTTAACTGCTTTCTATGGATTTTTATCCTTTAACAACACTGCAAGCTAGGTACGAGGCAAGGAAACTAAGACTTGGGTTAAGTAAATGGCAGACCTGGGACTTGAATCCAGTTAGTTATAATCCAGAGAAAACACTCTTCACCCCCATGTTAGGTTGGGCTGTGTTGGAAGGAATGAGCTTAGACCTCTCATTTCAGCCTTGTTCTCTTCCCACGTCACTGGTCCAAAGGTACAGGCTGCCCTCCAGGGGAAGACAGAGCCTGAAAACCTGGCACAGCAGAGAGCCTTGGAGCAGGAAGAAGTGAACAAACACCAGGCTTCCTTCCAAAAGGAAAGAAACCCCCAAGAAGAGGGACTTTCTGCTCAACGTGGCCCTTTCTCTGAATCTTGGCACCTGCAGCTTCAACATCGTGGAAATCACAGAAGCCTGAACACACCTCTGTGGGCCGGGAGGGGCTACTTAAAGTCCCCTTCCTCTTCCTTCACCTTCCCCCTTGGCACACCTTCTTCTCTCTTCAGGGCAATGCCTAATAAGCATTCTTGTTTCCCAGGCTGAGTTTAGACATCTATAACAGGTGATGTGACAGGAGCACATTGCTATTAATGGCCTTTTCCAGAACCCAGAGGGAACCAACATTTTTCTCAAAGGCAATGACAGCTATGGAGCTCTGCCTATGTGCCAACCCTGCAAGCGTCTTCTGCACAGCTACTCCTTACAGTAACCCAGAAGCTTCTATGAGTCCCATTTTTCAGATGAGGCGCATGGGCTTTCTCTGACCATGAAGTTTGAGTTTGCTTATTTTTGAAGCTTTTCTAAGATGCCTCACAAAATCTCCATTCAGGAAGAATGGAATCTATGTTCAGGAATATAACTCTCGAGACCTCTTCCACAGGGAAGGCAAAGGACTACCTGACCTTTGGAGAAGAGAAATAAGATCCAATATCCTGAGTAAAAGTATAAACTTTATAAATCCCTTCTGTGGATGAAAATAGATCAGAGGATGAAGTCCTGGGTGTGAAACTTTCTAGGTTAATTGCTTGGATTTTCAGTAGGCACATTTAGGTGGTTTCATCTGAGTGCATCCCTTGGAGAGAGTATGTGCTTAGATTATTAATCAAGGCTGTGTTACGCTGGAGCAGCATCTAATTCCATTCAGAATGTGCAGTGGGAGGATAGTAGCAAGGGGAGCCTGGGGAGATGTGTGCCCCATGTTGAGTCGTAAATGCTATTTTTTGTGAGCCTAGAATTTAAAGAGAAAGTGAGGAGCCCTCCTTGTTCCCTGGGAGTTCCCCCCTCTTCCCAGGAACAGCATTAAGACTCTTTGGTGTCCTGCGGTGGAAGGAAGGGTAGCCTGATCCCAGATTACTGCTCACAGCAGCTACTTCCCTGAAAAAAAAAAAAAAAAATTGGCTGCACATGCATACACCCTTGATGGTTAGGCACCACCCAACACTAAAATAAAAAACGTGTCCCTTTCCTGTTTCCTGACCTTTATTTCCAGATAGAAGTATATGTGAATCTTTTGTTGCCTCTCATGGTGCCTGATGTATAATTAATGTCCCAATAATGGATGTATGGCTGGCCAGATGGATTAATGAATAAATGGAAATATGAATAAATGAATGAAACACTAAGCTCTCTTCTTCTTGAGTCATACAAAATGCACAGTCAGATACCTGGTCCTAGAGTCTAGCCCCTTAGCAGCTTGGAATGGCTCCTGGCATATTTTAGTTGACTGAACAAACTCAGAATGGCAATGCTTGTCATGGTTCCAGCAGCAGCATAAAACTTGATTAAACAGCCTGAGCTACCAAGGAAAATGTCAGTCTACATAGGAGGAAGGTCTTAGATGTTTGCTTATGACTCAAAATGTGAAGAAATTGATTGTGGTTGCTCTGCCATTTCCCCCTAACTCACTTGCCCATAGAAACCCCTTTGAACAATTCCTGGGACTTCTACTGGTAAGGAATTAGCATGCTAATTAATCTAGACAACCATCAGATTCCTAAGCAATATATTTAGAGACTGGGCTTTCCAAGTTCATGTCCCTCTTTCTAAATAATAGTGCAAGAGCAATTTGGTATCATAAATCCATTAAGCCATGGTCATATAGGTTACAAGCTGCCATTCATTCCCTTCTGTGCCTTGGAGTCTAAAAGTTTTAATAGATCCAGAGCCTAGAGAGGCTAATATTTTCTCCATGGAATTAGTGGTACCAGAAGGAAAAGGAACATTCTATTGCTCTTGGCTTTCGATTCATAGGATGTTAGAGCTAGAAATTAGAGATTACCCAATCTAGCCTTTAGATTGTTGCTAGTTCTGATAGTTTAAATACGGAAACTTAACTGTTCTGCTTTCTTCCTTTTATTTGCAGAATGGAAAGCTCAGGTTTCCCCACACCTCCAAGGAAGATTTGAAAATTAAGCCTGCCCTACCCGCTGAGAACACAGCAACAAGTCTTTCTGTTATCATGGTTCTAGGCCTGCTTTATTTCTCAAGCTTTATCGGGAAAAGGGAGATGATCCTAAGGAAGTTTCCATAGCAGGAGAGGCCAGCCACATAGTAAGAGCTGGGTGAGTGAAACTTACCAAGTTCACTGTATGAATCAGGTGTCTAGGAGCTAAATGGGAGCTGATCTATCACCGCCAACTACCAAATCTTCATATGGAGGCGAATATTGCACCACCCAGGTTGGGTGCCTTTACCAAGTGTGTGTCCCCAGGGGTGACCAGTGAGAATGTAACTTTGTCACTATGCATCACTGCCCTAAGGACTGGCCATTGGCAGGGACATTTGATCATGAACCACAGTCTGCTTTTAATTACTCCCTGTGGATACTCCCTACAATATGCAGGGGACTCAGAAGAAGGAAATGGAACCCTATAACTGGAAGGGCCTAAAATAAAAACCTCAAGGAACCCTGAGCTGTATGACAAATGTTACTTCCGTACTGTTTTATTTTACATATGAAAAACAAGAGTTCACAGAGGATCTTAGGATTTGCTTGAGTCATAGAATATGGTAAAAACCAAGCCAAACCTAGGACCCATGTTGCCTGGGTCCATGGTCCTCAAGGCTTCTTTTGCTGAACATAAGTAATATGCACATAACTGTTATAACTGGTAGAACTCATTCTAAAACATTTTTTAATAAACAAGGAAATAATCTACAAAGGTCAATGTAGGAAATCCCAAAGTCTAAGTCACTTATTGGTGGACAGACTCTCTGGAAACATTTGACTCTGCCTCACATGAAACCCAGGGTGAATTCTCTTTTGTTCCTTGGATCTTGTGGTCTTTCATCTTAGACTCTGCCCACAGATTAAATAAGCCTCACCTAACAATTATCTCTGTGAGGTGACACCTACCATTTGTAAATTTGAAATGAGGACCCGCAGTTTTACTATTTAAGTTAAAAGCCTGGGTACCGTGCTCAAACAGGGAGAGACATCACTTTTGTATTTGCGATGTCTGTTCCTTTCCTGCTCTTTTTCTGGGTGAACTGTTCTCTCTAATTTCTCCTCCAGGCTGCCTCACTCCTGGTCTTTGCAAAAACACGTTCTTTTTTTTTTATCCTTTGTCATTAATTTTCCGTTTGGGATTTCCAACTGCTCTCTCCTTTACTAATTATGAATAAAATGATATTCATGCAGAGACCTTCTCATTGCAAAAAAAAAAAGCAGAGAAGAGCGGTGCAGAGTCAGAGGCTAAAGTAGCTCCTTTTCCTGGCTCTGGTAGACGGACAGCAGTGCAGGGCAGTAACTTTGGTCATTGCAGTTGATGTCACAGATCTTTGCCACTTGAAGGGCATATTCTTGATGCTTTTTTTTTTTAGCACTCCTAGCAGAGTTATCTTGAGCTTCCTATGTTCTTTGCCTCCAAAATCTTCATATAACCAAGGACACACTGTTGTAGGGTATCAAAGTTCTTAGAGCATGGTCATGCAGAAGAGCATGGTCATGGATACCAACTAGTCCAGAAAAAGAATAAAACTATGACTTTGGGAGGCAAAGAAGGTTGACAGTTATGGTGAAACCCATTCCCATTCCCATTCTTTTCAGGTTTATAAACAGAAAGTCAAAAATGTGTTCAAAAGAGTTGAGGCAGTCTTCCAACCCATATGTTTCTGATCCAGAGCCTGTGTTCCATCCTTCACAGCATCTTGCACTTTAACCCAAGAAATAGAGCCAGACATCGTCAAGTTAGGCATTTCCTTGAAAACAAGGAGGGGATGTGAAATGGTGGAGTATCTGCATTGACCTACAAACTAGTCGTCTATTTACAGGGGTTTTCTGTGTTGATCAGTGAGAACTCCCTGAAGATTTGAGCTGACTCTGCTTTTTCTTTAGGTCCTGCAGGTGTCTGCTGAGACTACCCTTCAAGGTTTAAAGAAAATTGGCTCAAGACCAGCATTGCGTATCTTGTGAGAAGTCAAGAGTCTTCTCTGAGACAAATTACCATCCCTCCTTTATCATTCTTCTCCTTTGCACTCCCTCTCTGTGGCTGGACTACTCACTCATTTTTGTTTCAGCTTTACCCAGACAGGGACTCAATCCCCTTTCCTTAATTGTACTCCAAACCTATAATATGATGGTTTGTGTGTTGACACGCTGAGGGGGGTGGGTGATGAATATTTACATTCAGAGAGAGGGAGAGAATTAAAAGGGGACATTAGAGCTCTCAGTCCTCGGGTGCCCTTCAGGCCCTCACTGACTGCCATCTTCCTCCCAGCTGCCCTCCCATTGTATTGCCAGATTCCCTCTCTCCCTCATGTATGCTCTTTCCCAAATTCTTGTTTATTTCTTATGCAAAATATTTACATAAGAGCTTTATTCTTCATAAAACCATTGCCTTCCTAATCATTCCCCCTGGGTTTCATCTTCCACATCTGAAGTATTCTATAAGGGCTCTTGTCTAAATTGAGATTGCTCTTTCCCTAAGAGAATCTCTGCTGCCAGATATTCCAACAGTGCTTTTTTATTCACCCTGCTACATTTGTTTGGACATCCCAAACATAGCACCACATGTGAGTAAAGTGTTCAGCAAGAGAATTTGAAGTCACTTTGTATTTGAAGAGAACAACGTAAAGAAAAACAAAATCATAAACCATTACTCCCAACATTCTGAAATACAGACTTTGTGTATGTCAGTTAAAAAAACGAAGTAAAAGATTTTCTCCCCACCGTCTCCCCGTGGGTGTCAGCTAACAATCACTTTGGGGAGGGAGCCAAAGGCAGGACAAATGGCATTCACACCTCTTAATTGGTGTCATTCCACCCTTGTTTCCAAAGCAGCGGCAGTTGAGAACCAGCCTCCAGCCTGGCACTGTCCTCTCAGGGCCATACCAGACGAGAAAGCAGCAGACACTGAACGGCTTCTTAGAAAGCATTGTTCTTCCATGAAAATGGACTTCTCACTGCCCGCCATACCCCCAATTCTTTGGATCTATCATGCAGATTGAGCGGCTTCACTGAGGATTTTGGCATCTCATCGTGCACATCACACATTCATTGGGCAGACGCAATAACCATCTATCCTGCTTCAGTTTGCCTGATAAATTAACAGGCATCTAATCTGTAAATGAGCCAACTGTAACCTCAGAAATGAGTGACTGGATAGACCATTTGGCTGCAGCTCTCTGGCCAAAAGTCAGCATTAAAAGCATATGTTTCAGGGAATATCTCACTGGCTTGAGGAATGGGGAGAAATCCAAGATTCTTCAGTGCATCGCACACATTTCCCCAGGTGGTTTGGTAAAGTGATTAAGAACCAGGCTCTGGAATCAGACCCTGGCTAAGCATCCTGTCTTTGCCATTCAAAGCCTAAGTGATACTGGACCACTTATCTAGAAGTTGCAGGCTTCATTTTCTCAACTGCAATCACAGTAGAATTACAGCAGCCGCAATACCTCATCGCGTGGTTGCTAATACATGTACTACATGCAGGACAGTGTCTGGCACACAGTGCTGATAAATATGAGTGATTAGTGTCATATGGACACGCAGATTTCTACTAGTCTGTGGATAGAAGATCTGACCTCCACATACTTGGGTTTCTAGGTGAGCTAATGTGATAGTGGGGTTGTGCAGCCAACCAGGAGCACTCAGACCCACAAGACAAATCTCCGTCTTCCTGGAGTATCAATTTGACTCCTAGGAAGGAATTTAAAGGGATAAACTCACTTATCTGTAGCAACATGGATAGATGTAGAAACCATCATTTTTGAGTGAAGAAGGCAAGCTGCAAAATTATGTACAGTGTAATCCTATTTATTTTAAAACACAAAAACATGGTAAATTTTCTCAGTGTATATAAATGAGTGCAAGTTTGTAAAGATAAACCACAGATAAGTAGTGATTACATTTAGTAGATGAGAGGAGGGAGACAGGGGTTATTGGTTGTGGTCAAGGGGGGCTTCAGCCTATAGGGTTGTAAATGGTTTTGAGGTGGGAGAATAGATTTGCAAATTACTTGTTTAATCAACTTTTATGTTTAAAACATTATTTCATTTTGCAACAAGACCAGATATGTAATGGAATAGAAAATGAAATTTGCATAGATTTTCAAAAATAAAACATACCTCGAAGAAGTTTTCCAGTTGCAGGATGAACTACCTACTGGAGCCTCCCAGTATACACATAGTTACCTTATTGTGCTATTAAAGGAATTTTGAAAGAAAAGCTTGAGAAAAGCTTGAACGATTGAAAAGAAAAGCTTGAAAAGAGCTTGAGAAAAGATCCTACTCCTTTTTCCTCAAACTTGGTTGGTAATACAACATACACCCACTTACCCAGGCCAGAATGTCAGCTAGCCATTGTTTTCCATTCTCTTCATATTCAACTACTTCCCAAGGCCAGCTTCCTAAATCCCTTGAAAACTTATGTATTTCTCTTAATTCTCATTTATCTAGGGTATCCTCATCTCTTGCCTGAATTACAGCAAAAGCTCCCATACTGTCTCCCTTGCCTTCATTCTCATGACTCCCTCCAATGCAAATACCATCAGGTCATTCTGCTGCTTAGAATTCTTTGGTGGCTCTCCACCATCTATAATTCATTGAAGTACCTTAGTAGCAAAGGCAATTCATGACATGAAAGAGGGGCTAACTGACCACCAGACTGTCCTTGTCTTCGTTAGCATAGTTTCAACTTGCAGGCAGATGTCCAGAGGAAGCTGATTCTGTAGATCCCCTTGCACCTACATAGGGTCAGGTGACAAGTTCTGACCATTGGAAAGTGAGCTAAAGTGATGGATTCCTCTATGGTCCACAGCCTCCTTGCTCTCTTTCCTCTTCCCCCAACTGGATGAATATCACAGGGCTCTGGGGAAGGAAGGGGCCTGGGTACCTGAATCACCACGTGGAGGCCCACTAAGTGCTGATCAAGAACACTTATCAAATTGTTACATGCGTAAGAAATCAATTTCTATTATAGTTGAGCTTTATGAAATAATAAGAAATATATTGGTCCCTTCCCCCACTTCCTGACACAGAGCTCCTAAAACCCTTATAATTTCCTATGTGACAAGAACACTAAGAGCCTCTCTTGTTCTAATATTCGGTCTTTGGCCCGTCCTTGACACAGGGCTTCTAAATCCCTTGTAATTTCCTAAGTGATAAGACCACTAGGAGCATCTTTTGTTCTATTGAGGTGACTCTGGGTGGGCTCCTGGATGGTTCCTGGTTGGGAGGGGGCTGGTCACCAGAAAGATTAAGCCATGATGATAAGATTAGGATCTTCACCCCCCCCCCCAATACTCCAGAGAGGGGAGAGAGAAGGAAATGAAGTTAATAACTGACCATGCCTATGTGAGGAAACTGCCATAAACTCCCAGCAGTACAGCCTTCGAAGAACTTCCAGGCTGGTGAACACATCCACACCAGGAGGGCAATGCACCCCAACTCCATTGGGAGAGAAGCTTCTGCCATGAGGACCTTGTCCCAGGTATCTCTTCATCTGACTGCTCCTCTGTATCCTTTATCTTAACCTTTAATAAACTGTAAGCATAAGTATTTGCCTGAGTTCTGTGAGCCACTGTAGTAAATTAATTGAACCTGAGGAGCAGTCATGGGAACCTCTGATTTGTAGCCAAATTGGACAGAAGTTGATGAAGGTACCAGTTTAATAAGACCCATCCTGTCCTCTTAATCTCCACTCACCGCCTTCCTTCTTATCTCACCCACCGCTACTGGAATCCCAAAGAGTGGCTGGAGAGGAAAAAGGTGAAGTACAGGGCAGAGAAGTATAGGTGGAGCTATCACACCTCACTTCCTCACTCATAGACCTGCCACCTGAAGCCGCCAACGCTGGGGTGGGGGGAGGAGAGTCTCCACTACAGTCGGTTCAGGGTTTTGAATAGTATCTTTGGGCACTGTAATCACTCAAACAACCTATTTTTACTTGTCTACTAGTTAAAGTGAACAGAAAATTCTTAGACCTGTCAGAGTTTTCCCTTGGAAAAGAAAATGATCTCCCCTGAATAAATTTAAAAGAGATGGTGGAAAATGAAAATAAATGTGTGCTTTGATTTGTGAATTGGAGTTTCAGAAGTTCTGCATGTATGGAGGTTCCTTAAAAAATGAAAAATAGAACTACCCTATGACCCAGCAATCCCACTACTGGGCATATACCCTGAGAAAACCATAATTCAAAAAGAGTCATGTACCACAATGTTCATTGCAGCACTATTTACAATAGCCAGGACATGGAAGCAACCTAAGCGTCCACTGACAGATGAATGGATAAAGAAGATGTGACACATATATACAATGGAATATTACTCAGCCATAAAAAGAAACAAAACTGAGTTATTTGTAGTGAGATGGATGGACCTAGAGTCTGTCACACAGAGTGAAGTAAGTCAGAAAGAGAAAAACAAATACCATATGCTAACACATATATATGGAATCTAAAAAAAAAAAACAGGTTCTGATGAACCTAGGGGCAGGACAGGAATAAAGACGCAGATGTAGAGAATGGACTTGAGGACACGGGGAGGGGGGAGGGTAAGCTGGGACAAGGTGAGAGAGTGGCATGGACATATATACACTACCAAATGCAAAATAGCTAGCTAGTGGGAAGCAGCCGCATAGCACAGGGAGATCAGCTCGATGTGTTGTGACCATCTAGAGGGGTGGGATAGGGAGGGGGTGAGGGAGGCTTAAGAGGGAAGGGATATGGTGATATATGTATACATATAGCTGATTCACTTTGTTATACAGCAGGGACTAACACAACATTGTAAAGCAATTATACTTCAATAAAGATGTAAAAAAAAAAAGTTCTGCATATTCCAAACAAGGTCCTACTCTATAGCACAGAGAACTATATTCAATATCCTATGATAAACCATAATAGAAAAGAACATAAAAAAGAATATATGTAAAACTGAGTCACTTTGCTGTACAGCAGAAATAAACACAACATTGTAAATCAACTATACTTTGATTAAAAAATAATAATAATAAAAAGAAGTTCTGCATATTCCATAAATCTATTCCATCACTGTCAAAACCACTAGGATAATCATAATTCAGAGTCAGGGGTAGACTGTGGAAAAATAGGTCTTCCAGAAAATAGGAGTATAAAGGTGAAAATATTATCCAGGCCCACCTAGGCCTGACTATACTTTCTGGATGAAGAGCTAGTCTTTATAGTATTGAGGATGAGTCAGAAGCCCAACATTTTTGAACATCCTTGTAAATGAGGATGTCTAAAATTTTAGCGTGGGGCAATGGCTCTCAGACTGTGACCTTTAAACCAAACCATTGTCACCATCACCTGGGAACTGGTTAGAAACACAAATTCTTAGGCCCCATCCCAGGCTCACTGAATGAAATTCATGGAGTGGGCCCGGCAGTTTAACAAGCCTTAAACGCAGCCTTTAACTGCGTTTAACAAGCCTTCCAGGTGATGCCGAGAACCACAGGTGGAGGATATTTCAGAATATTGAACTATCTGAAGTCCTCATATCAAAAGGCAGTGATTGAACAAAATTTCAGGTTAAAAAAAAAAAAAAAAGATTCACGTAGCAGGGAGGACGGTACCTGAGCTAGGAGAAGCTTGTAACAAAATACAGATGGGGGCATCTAGACACAGCTGACCGGAAGGGGTCTGCAGCAGCAGGAGACCATCCAGGAAATTATGCCAGCCATTTGACACGTGTTTTCTAAGCCAATAAGCAGTCAGGGGGGAATGAAACTGAGTACAACATGTATTTATTCACACAAGTCACATAAATATCATGACCATGACTGTTATGCATGTGCAGTTGATTTTAAAAATTAGTTAGATTCTTCACTGGACACTTGAGAATCCAGGTAAAGAGTTTTCTATATATGAGCCGTACAACTGCACTATTTATTAAATGAGCTGGAAGCTTGTGGTCTGTTACATGTGTAAGTAGCTGAATTGTGTCCTTCGCTCTCCCACCCCCTACTCACACAACACACATCATCTATTTATTAAAACCTGCACCAGAAGAGGGTGAGGTGGAGGAGGGAAGAATTGGGAGTTTGAGATTAGCAGATGCAAACTATTATATTTATGATGGATAAACAGCAAGGTCCTACTGTAGAGCACAGGGAACTATATTCAACATCCCGTGATAAACCATAACGGAAAGGAATATGAAAAAGAATGCATATATGTATACCTGAGTCACTTTGCTGTACAGCAGAAATTAACACAATATTGTAAATTAACTATACTTCAATAAAATAAAATTTTTAAAAAACCTGCACCAGTATATAAGCAAGTGCAAAGCTACAGCTAGGATCCACCTGATGGGGATGAAACAAGTCAAGGGTCTCAGATTCCTGAAAGAACAAGTCACCCAGGAGCATTCATTTATTCAACTTGCATTTATCGGGCACCTAACTACTTACACCAGCATCATTACAATATTACTACAGCTCATATGTAATATACCTCTTTACAAGTCAGGCATATCATGCTTCTAGGTATTTTCTCATTTAACCCTCATGATAATTCATCATAGGAGTACCATTATCATTCCCATTTCAGAGGGGTAACTGACGCTAATTAACACCCACAGTCACCTAGCTGGGAAGTGGTTGGCAATGTATTGTCTCATCTCTTAAGCACTACACTACAGTGTTCCCTACAATACTGAGTGCTTTACATATTAGTCTATAATAACATATAATCTCTGCTTGTTGCACGTAGATTGCATATTTTCTGCCTAAAATGTATCAAGCGCTGGATATGCCATTTACTACTTGTAGGAACTGGGGCAAGGGACCTAATCTCACTGAGCCGAAGTTTTCTCTTCTAGCTTGTAAGGCTGTTATAAAGATGATATGACGTATGTACAGCACTTGGCACACAGAAGGTTAATAACATTCTTAGGAACACTTTGAAGAACAAGGGCTCCACCTCCACCACGAATCAGTCCTGATTCAATCAAGGCAGACCTGTAAAGTCTAAGTCAGGGGAGGTTCATCCTCTGTATCTCCTCTATATCACTATTAAACCGATCGACTTAACAGTGTCTGCTGTGAAAAATGTGGCGTTGTATATACAATTGAAAGAATCTAAGTCTATCAACACACCCCCAATCACATGAAGGTGCATGCCAGGGCCAGAGGGCCACAAGCTACTATGGACCAGCTCAGGAATTCAACCAGGCCCTATAACGAGGGCTTATTTACACTACCTTATTTAATCCTCATGAAAGTGAGCTTGGCATCATTCTCATCACATTCTAGATGAGAAAATTAAAGCACAGACCACAACTTGCCCGTGTGGTACATCGGAAGAGCTGGCATTCCAACCCAGGCCAGTCTTATTATAAAAGTCCAAACTATTGCCTGTAAATGACACTGACTCCCCAGTATAAGGACAAACATAGATTATACACCATTTGAAAAACAGACAACCTTCTGTTCTATACCATTAATGTAAATTATTAGGTAAATGACTAGTATCACCTTAAGTTTCCTCTGTAGGAGGTAATACATCCTTGTCACGAGAAATGGGTTTCCTGGCTGGGCAGTGGACCTTTCAAATGTATGGGATTAGATTAGTGCTTTCCAGTTCTCATGCACTTGTGTGCCACCTTCATGACTTTTGCTATTTCCAAGTGTTAATTGTAAGGGACCACCATTATTACCTACCACAGATAGAAGGAAATCATAGAAATAAATACAAAGAAAATAAACAATGACATTACACACTAGCTACATCATGTTTCCTCTCTTTTTGTGAAAATAGATTTAAAACATTAGAAAAGTGGTAAACACTAGTATCAACCTGAAACTTTCTGCTTAACATAATCAGAACAATACTATAGTATTGAAAAGGAAACACCATTCAGGAGGTGATTTAGTATCACTTAGTGCCTTGCCCAGTTGCCAACTCACCTCATATGTCACCGAAAAGCATTCGTTGTGGCCCCATTGGTAACTACCACACTTTAGGAAATAATGAACCTAAAATATTTTCAGAGCTCTTTCTGATTCTTCGATTTTATGGAAAATTTTCCTACTTATGCCTTTGGCAATCCACCTACTACCTAAATTAATGTACATTCAAGAAGTGCTCAGCAATGCATATGTGTGTGTCATAAATATTGGTAATGGATAGATAATACAATCCTCACCCCACTCAAAGGTACACTGACAATCAGAACACAAGAAAGCAAGTTATCCAATTCACCTGGAACTTTAACAGTTTCCTGAAGCTGAATCTATGCTCAGTGACTAGAAACAAAGGTTGGAAAAAAAATCTACCTGTCAAAACAACACAGCTCACATCAGCTCAAAACAGTGTGAGGAAATTGTGCTGGCTATTCTCCACCGAGTAAAGGGCACTATCAAGTCACATCTGGAGTTTATCTGTAATGAAGAATTGCCTTCCAAATGTTCCTTTCTGGCTCCCATGAATATTTTATTTTTATACAAGAGATAAGATGGACAATTCTTAGGAAGCAGGAAGAAGCTCTGCAGAAAGAGAATTCACCTATCTGCTTGCACCCTGCTGGCTTTCCCCAAACTGTAAACATTAAAACAGTGAATAATGCATTGGGGAAATAACAAGTGATTACAAATAAGACTACTCGATAAGAGACAGTTCTCTGTTGATTCGCCTCACTATAGTCAGGGAGATGTTCCCAGATATGCAAATACTGGTGATTTTCAAATAAAAATGTCTCTTCTGTTTCTAATTGCCCTCCTGGGAAATTTCCTTCGAAAAATTCATTAGATACAGTTATCACCTCCATATATTTTTCTGTCCCTTTCATAGACTTGAGAGTCAGTGGAGATCAAGTATAAATGATTTAGTAAAGCAAGTGACCAAATGTTATGCTTAGTTTTAAGCTATATCCGAGAACAACATGCCAAGTAACCAGAAGATGCTAACGGAAAAGTCAAGGAGAAAAATCTTGCAAGGGCATCCCTCATGCCTACTGGGATTATATATTTATCATCCAAACAGGGATGGAGTTATGAAAGGAAGAAAGAATGTATCAGTTAGATACTACTATGTTACAAACCACACCGAAATTCACTGGTTTAAAAGAACTATTATTTATTATTTCTCTTGAGTCTTTGCATTGGCTAGGGGTCAACTGATCTAAGCTGGGTTTCACTGGGAGTAGCTCTGCCCCATGTGTCTCTCCTCCTCCTCCTGGGTCGAACTGGCTGGCCTGGACCTATATCCTCAGGTCCATGGGGGGAAATTCTCTTAATGGTCTTTCTACATGGTCTTTCCTTAAGCATTTTTGCTTAAGGGTAGTCAGACTTCTTATACAGCAGTTCAAGGCTCCAATGCAAGTGTCCCCAAAGAGAGCTAGACAGCACCTATATTACCTTTCCTCATCTGGCCTTGGGAGTCACCACCTATTACTTATTACTACATTCTGTTCGCTAAGGAAGTCACACTGTCCCACCAGTTTTAAGGGGAAAGACAGACTCCCACATCTTGATGGGGGTTTGGCAAGGTTCTAAAAGAGCATGTGGGAGAAGAAATATTTTTGCGCTTATTTTGGGAAAATACAATTTGCTAGAAAGGAATAATGTCATGGAGTATCTCATCATTTTGTTGGCTACTCTCTTCTTTCCCATTCCTGTCCTCTTACTGCATTCTTCACACATTCTCTTTGAGCTAAAGTTTTTCTTCTTCTGCTATGCAGAAAGTTCAGTTCTCTCCCAAATCCTTTTTCCTCTGCTAGTGAGAACAAAGGCACTCCATTCCCCAGGAACCTTAACTACTACCTTCTTTAGAAAGCAATTTGTGGGGGGAACCTTCAAGAAGGCGGAGGAGTAAGACGTGGAGATCACCTTCCTCCCCACAAATACAGCAAAAATACACCTACATGTGGATCAGCTCCTACAGAACACCTACTGAACGCTGGCAAAATACCTCAGACCTCCCAAAAGGCAAGAAACTCCCCACGTACCTGGGTAGGGCTAAAGAAAAGAGAAAAAACAGAGACAAAAGAATAGGGACGGGACCTGCACCAGTGGGAGGGAGCCGTGAAGGAGGAAAGGTGTCCACACACTAGGAGCCCCTTCGCGGACGGAGACTGCGGGTGGCAGAGGGGGAAGCTTCGGAGCCAGGGAGGAGAGCGCAGCCACAGGGGTACAGAGGGCAAAGCGGAGAGATTCCCGCACGGAGGCTCGGCGCCGAGCAGCACTCACCAGCCCGAGAGGCTTGTCTGCTTCCCCGCCGGGGCGGGCGGGGCTGGGAGCTGAGGCTTGGACTTCAGTTGGATCGCAGGGAGAGGACTGGGGTTGGCGGCGTGAACACAGCCTGAAGGGGCTAGTGCGCCACGGCTGGCCAGGAGGGTGTCCAGGGAAAGGTCTGCAGCTGCCGAAGAGGCAAGAGACTTTTTCTAACCTCTTTGTTTCGCGGTGCACAAGGAGAGGGGATTCAGAGCGCCACCTAAACGATCCCCAGAGACGGGCGCGAGCCGCGGCTAACAGCGCGGACCCCAGAGACGGTCAGGAGACGCTAAGGCTGCTGCTGCCGCCACCAAGAAGCCTGTGTGCGAGCACAGGTCACTCTCCACACCGCCCCTCCCGGGAGCCTGTGCAGCCCGCCACTGCCAGGGTCCCGTGATCCAGGGACAACGTCCCCGGGAGAACGCACGGCGCGCCTCGGGCTGCTGCAACGTCACGACGCCTCTGCCGCTGCAGGCTCGCCCCGCCTCCTCCGTACCGCTCCCTCCCCCCGCCTGAGTGAGCCAGAGCCCCCGAAGCAGCTGCGCCTTTAACCCCGTCCTGTCTGAGCGAAGAACAGACGCCCTCAGGCGACCTACACGCAGAGGCGGGTCCACATCCAAAGCTGAGCCCCGGGAGCTGTGCAAACAAAGAAGAGAAAGGGAAATCTCTCCCAGCAGCCTCAGAAGCAGCGGATTAAATCTCCACAATCAACTTGATGTACCTGCATCTGTGGAATACCTAAATAGACAACAAATCATCCCAAAACTGAGGCAGTGGAATTTGGGAGCAACCGTTGACTTGGGGTTTGCTGTATGTGACTGACTAGTTTATGATTTATATGTTTATCTTAGTTTAGTTTTTAGCACTTGTTATCATTGGTGGATTTGTTTACTGGTTTGGCGAATCTTTTTTTTTTTAATTATATGTTTTACTTTTTTATTTTAATAATATTTTTTATAAAAATTTTATTTTAATAACTTTATTTTATTTTTCTTTCTTTCTTCTTTTTCTCACTTTTCTTCTGAGCCATGTGGCTGACAGGGTTTTAGTACTCCAGTTGGGTGTCAGGCCTGAGCCTCTGAGGTGGGAGAAGAGAGTTCAGGACATTGGTTTACCACAGACCTCCTGGTCCCACGTATTATCAATCAGCGAGAGATCTCCCAGAGATCTCCGTCTCAATGCTAAGACGCAGTTCCACTCAACGACTAGCAAGTCCCAGTGCTGGACACCCCATGCCAAACAACTAGCAAGACAGGAACACAACCCCACCCATTAGCAGAGAGGTTGCCTAAAATCACACTAAGTTTACAGACACCTCAAAACACACCACTGGCTGCAGTCCTCCCACCAGAAGGACAATATCCAGCCTCATCCACAAGAACACAGGAACCAGTCCCCTACACCAGGAAGCCTACACAACCCACTGAACCAACCTTACACACTGGGGGCAGACACCAAAAGCAACACAAACTATGAACCTGCAGTCTGCGAAAAGGAGACTCTAAACACAGTAAGTTAAGCAAAATGAGAAGACAGAGAAATACGCAGCAGATGAAGGAGCAAGGTAAAAACCCACCAGATCAAACAAATGAAGAGGAAATAGGCAGTCTATCTGAAAAAGAATTCAGAGTAATGATAGTAAAGATATTCAAAATCTTGGAAATAGAATGGAGAAAATACAAGAAACGTTTAACAAGGACCTACAAGAACTAAAGAGCAAACAAACAATGATGAACAACACAATAAATGAAGTTTAAAATTCTCTAGAAGGAATCAATAGCAGAATAACTGAGGCAGAAGAACGGATAAGTGACCTGGAGGATAAAATAGTGGAAATAACTACTGGAGAGCAGATTAAAGAAAAAAGAATGAACAGAATTGAGGACAGTCTCAGAGAACTCTGGGACAACATTAAATGCACCAACATTTGAACTATAGGGGTCCCAGAAGAAGAAGAGAGAAAGAAAGGGACTGAGAAAATATTTGAAGAGATTATAGTTGAAAACTTCCCTAATATGGGAAAGGAAATAGTCAATCAAGTCCAGGAAGTGCAGAGAGTCCCATACAGGAAACATCCATGGAGAAACACGACAAGACACATATTAATCAAACAATCAAAGATTAAATACAAAGAAAAAATATTAAAAGCAGCAAGGGAAAAGCAACAAATAACATACAAGAGAATCCCCATAAGTTTAACAGCTGTTCTTTCAGCAGAAACTCTGCAAGCCAGAAGGGAGTGGCAGGACTTATTTAAAGTGATGAAAGGGAAAAACCTACAAGCAAGTTTACTCTACCCAGCAAGGATCTCATTCAGATTTGATGAAGAATTTAAAACCTTTACAGACAAGCAAAAGCTAAGAGAATTCAGCACCACCAAACCAGCTTTACAACAAATGCTAAAGGAACTTCTCTAGGCAGGAAACACAAGAGAAGGAAAGAGACCTACAATAACAAACACAGAACCTTCTGTGACTGAATTAGGAAGAAATAGAAAATATAAACAGACCAATCGCAAGCACTGAAATTAAAACTGTGATTTGAAATCTTCCAACAAACAAAATCCCAGAACCAGATGCATTCAGAGGTGAATTCTATCAAACATTTAGAGAAGAGCTAACACCCATCCTTCTCAAACTCTTCCAAAATATAGCAGAGGGAGGAACACTCTCAAACTCATTCTAGGAGGCCACCATCACCATGATACCAAAACCAGACAAAGATGTCACAAGAAAAGAAAACTACAGACCAATATCACTGACGAACATAGATGCAAAAATTCTCAACAAAATACTAGCAAACAGAATCCAACAGCACATTAAAAGGATCATACATCATGATCAAGTGGGGTTTACCCCAGGGATGCAAGGATTCTTCAATATATGCAAATCCATCAATGTGATACACCATATTATCAAATTGAAGGATAAAAACCATATGATCACGTCATTAGATGCAGAAAAAGCTTTCAACCAAATTCAACACCCATTTATGGTAAAAACTCTCCAGAAAGTAGGCATAGAGAGAACTTACCTCAACATAATAAAGGCCATATATGACAAACCCACAGGCAACATCATTCTCAATGGTGAAAAACTGAAACCATTTCCTCTACAATCAGGAACAGGACAAGGTTGCCCACTCTCACCACTATTATTCAACATAGTTTTGGAAGTTTTAGCTAAAGCAATCAGAGATGAAAAACAAATAAAAGGAACCCAAAGAAGAAGTAAAAGTGTCACGATTTTCAGATGACATGATACTATACATAGAGAATCCCAAGATGCTACCAGAAAACTACTAGAGCTAATCAATGAATTTGGTAAAGTAGCAGGATACAAAATTAATGCACAGAAATCTCTTGCATTCCTATACAATAATGATGAAAAATCTGAAAGAGAAATTAAGGAAACACTCCCATTTACCACAGCAACAAAAAGAATTAAATACCTAGGCATAAACCTACCTAAGGAGACAAAATACATGTATGCAGAAAACTATAAGACACTAATGAAATAAATTAAAGATGATACAAACAGATGGAGAGATATACCATGTTCTTGGATTGGAAGAATCAACATTGGGAAAATGACTATACTACCCAAAGCAATCTACAGATTCAATGCAACCCCTATCAAACTACCGATGACATTTTTCACAGAACTAGAACAAAAAATTGCACAATTTGTATGGAATCAAAAAAGACCCCAAATAGCCAAAGCAATCTTGAGAAAGAAAAACAGAGCTAGAGGAATCAGGCTCCTGGACTTCAGACTCTACTACAAAGCTACAGTAAACAAGACAGTATGGTACTGACACAAAAACAGAAATATAGATCAGTGGAACAGGATAGAAAGCCCAGAGATAAACCCACACACATATGGTCACCTTATATTTGATAAAGGAGGCAAGCATATACAGTGGAGAAAAGACAGCCTCTTCAATAAGTGGTGCTGGGAAAACTGGACAGGTACATGTAAAAGTATGAAATTAGAACACTCCCTAACACCTTACACGAAAATAAACTCAAAATGGATTAAAGACCTAAATGTAAGGCCAGACACTATCAAACTCTTAGAGGAAAACCTAGGCAGAATACTGTATGATATAAATCACAGCAAGATCCTTTTTGACCCAGCTCCTAGAGAAAGGGAAATAAAAACAAAAATAAACAAATGGGACCTAATGAAACTTAAAAGCCATTGCACAGCCAAGGAAAGCATGAACAAGACGAAAAGACAACCCTCAGAATGGGAGAAAATATTTGCAAATGAAGCAATTGACAAAGGATTAATCTCCAAGATTTACAAGCAGCTCATGCAGCTCAATAACAAAAAAACAAACAACCCAATCCAAAAATGGGCAGAAGACCTAAATAGACATTTCTCCAAAGAAGTTATACAGATTGCCAACAAACACATGAAAGGATGATCAACGTCACTAATCATTAGAGAAATGCAAATCACACCTACAATGAGAATGTAGTCACACACCAGTCAGAATGGCCATCATCAAAAAATCTACAAAAAATAAGTGCTGGAGAGGGTGTGGAGAAAAGGAAACCCTCTTGCACTGTTGGTGGGAATGTAAATTGTTACAACCACTATGGAGAACAGTATGGAGATTCCTTAAAAATCTAAAAATAGAACTACCATATGACCCAGCAATCCCACTACTGGGCATATACCCTGAAAAAAGCATCATTCAAAAAGAGTCATGTACCACAATATTCATTGCAGCTCTATTTACAACAGCCAGGACATGGAAGCAACCTAAGTGTCCATTGACAGATGAATGGATAAAGAAGATGTGACACATATATACAATGGAATACTACTCAGCCATAAAAAGAAATGAAATTGAGTTATTTGTAGTGACGTGGATGGACCTAGAGTCTGTCATGCAGAGTGAAGTAAGTCAGAAAGCGAAAAACAGATACCATATGCTAACACATATATATGGAATCTAAAAAAAAGAAAAATGGTTCTGAAGAACCTGGGGGCAGGACAGGAATAAAGATGCAGATGTAGAGAATGGACTTGAGGACACAGGGAGGGGGAAGTGTAAACTGGGACGAAGTGAGACAGTAGCATGCACATATATACACTACCACATGTAAAATAGATAGCTAGTGGGAAGCAGCTGCATAGCACAGGGAGATCAGCTTGGTAGTTTGTGAACACCCAGAGGGGTGGGATAGGGAGGGTGGGAGGGAGACACAAGAGGGAGGGGATATGGGGATATATGTATACGTATGGCTGATTCACTTTGTTATACAGCGCAAACTAACACAACATTGTAAAGCAATTATACTCCAGTAAAGATGTTAAAAAAAAAAAAGGAAAAAGAAAGCAATTTTGTCCCCTTACTCGGATTTAGAAGTTAATGATACTTGGACTCATCCTCTCTAGGACTGCAGAGGACGGTGTGAGAGAAAACAAGGAGAATATCAGAAGATAAGATGTTCTTTGTGATGGCCATAGTCTTTGATAAAGAATTCTTCTCCTTGAGTTAGAGCCTGGAAAGACTAAAGGATAAGGGAGTCTCACTTATTCCAAGAAACAGGAAACATCTTCTATAATGCAAGGGAGAAACATATGTGCACAAGACTCCTGATGCTTGGACACCATCATCTAACGGTCTTTTTGAAGATGGAGGAATTCCAATGCTTCAGCATGGAGTAAGTGATTAGTCAATAAGATAAGAATGTCAGACACAGAAAAAGCCTCAGAAAGAGAAACAAAAATTCTGTAACTGTTGGAGCAACAGCAAAACCCTCCTGGAGAAGTCCCCTGCTTCACACTTCCATTTCTTCTCCTGTGTGTATTTGTTTTGCAAGTGTAAAAAGATTATTATAATAATGTCTCTGAAGGTGCCTACTGCATAAAATTGTTCTGATGCAATAGTGTCCTTCACATTGCATTCTAGAAAAATTAGTTTTCCTTGAGAGAACATGTTTGAGATGTATTTGTATCAGTTTAGATTATATTCTGTAGCATGTAAGCACAAATTCAATTAATAATGACAAAAAGTTGAGGTTTTTTTCTTATGTAAAAAGAAGTCCAATGATTGCCAGAATAGCCACTCTAATAGTTTTATGATTTCATCAAGGATTCAGTTTTCTTCTATTTTTTCCACTCCACTAAATTTACTGTGTGGCTTTTATCCATGTGGTTTCAAGATGGCTGCTGCTGCTCCAGGCATCACATCCACATTCCAGGTCAGAAAAAGGGAGAGGCATCAAAAGCCTTCTCCTTATGAGGCTTTGTCTTTGTATGACAAAAAAAGAAATGCTGAGAAGCATTTGTGACTTCTGCCTACATCATATTAAGATTTGTCACAAGGCCACAACAAATCAAAGTGATATTTTAGTTTTCTAGTAAAGCTAGGCAAAGACATAGGATGGAAGTTGCAAATGACATTTGATTACAAAAGTACAGTGTCTGCCACAGTAGCAGACCAGGAGTCAAGAGTGGTGGCTTCTATCTAATCCTCTATCCTAACAAATATCTAATCATGAAGAAGCCTTTTAACCTTCACAACCCCAGTTTTCCCATTAAAAAAATGGAATAATGAAATAGAAGATCTCTATTACTCTATGATCGTCTACACCCAGAATAACTTTAAGGCAGGATGGTTGGGGCAGACATTGTTGGTCACCTGCCCAACAGCTATTTCTTACTTGTCTTCTTTATTGGCAGAAACTAGCTCCCACTATAAAACCTGGTGAGGTTTTCTAAGCCTCTTTTCCAGCTAGAACATGATCATGTGACCAAAAATTGGCCGAGGACACACAAGGAAAAGTGTATGCCATGGCATCTGGGAAAGATTTTCCACCAGCCTCTAAGAGGAATGTGTAAGGAGAAGTCTTCTGGCTCCCTCTTCCATCTCTATTCCCATCCAATTACTCCTGTCTTTGGACTCATCTGTTAGAGCTGTAGCAGCCATTTTGTACCAATGAGGAAACAAATTAAACACACTGAAAATGATGGAATGGAAGGCTGATAAAGAATTTTAGCCATTGATGAAATCAGTTGTGGGACCACCTTTTTCTGACTTCATTCTGTGGGAAACAATAAGGACCCAGTTTTTTTGTTTTGTTTTGTTTTCTTTTCTTTTTCCAGGTTATAGAGTCCCTTTATTTTTTTTTAAATTTTTATTGGAGTATAGTTCATTTACAATGTTGCATTAATTTCAGGTGTACAGAAAAGTGAATCAGTTATACATATACATATATCCACTTTTTTTTTTAAGTTTCTTTTCCCATATAGGTTCTAACAGAGTATTGAGTAGAGTTCCCTGTGCTATACAGTAGGTCCTTATTTGTTATCTCTTTTATATATAGTACTGTGTATAGGTCAGTCCCAATCTCCCAATTGACCCCTGCCCCCCCCATCCCCTGGTGACAATAAGTTTTCTACATCTGTAACTTTACTCGTGTTTTGTAAATAAATTCATTTGTACCCCCCCTTTTTTTAGATTCCACTTATAAGCGTTATCATATGATATTTGTCTTTCTGTGTCTGACTTAACTTCACTCAGTATGACAATCTCTAGGCCCATCCATGTTGCTGCAACTGGCATTATTTTCTTCTTTTTTATGACTAATATTCCATTGCATATATGTACCACATCTTCTTTATCCATTCCTCTGTTGATGGACACTTAGGTTGCTTCCATTTCCTGACTATTGTAAATAGTGCTGCAGTGAATATTGGGGTGCATGTTTCTTTTTGAATTATGGTTTTCTCCAGGTATATGCCCAGTAGTGGGATTGCTGGGTCATACGGTAGTTCTATTTTTAGGTTTTTAAGGAACCTCCATACTGTTCTCCATAGTGGCTGTACCAATTTACATTCCCACCAATAGCATAGGAGGGTCCCCTTTTCTCCATACCCTCTCCAGCATTTACAGTTTGTAGGTTTTTTGATGATGGCCACTCTGACCAGTGTGAGGTGATACCTCATTGTAGTTTTGATATGCGTTTCTCTAATAATTAGTGATGTTGAGCATCTTTTCATGTGCTTTTTGGCCATCTGTATGTCTTCTTTGGTGAAATGTCTATTTAGATCTTCTGCCCATTTTTTGATTGGGTTCTTTATTTATTTATTTTTTTTGATATTGACCTGCATGAGCTGTTTTGTATATTTTGGAGATTAATCCCTTGTCAGTTGCTTCATTTGCAAATATTTTCTGCCAATCTGAGGGTTGTCTTTTTGTTTTGTTTATGGTTTCCTTTGCTGTGCAAAAGCTTTCAAGTTTAATGAGATCCGATTTGCTTATTTTTGTTTTTATTTTCATCGCTCTAGGAGGTGGACCTGGTCTATTTATGTTATTTTTGTTTGATGTTCTTACTTGCAGCCCAAAAGATCCTATACAAAACAGTGATCCAATAGAAACAATTGTACATTCTAAACTAGCACACATCTGGTCTTACATTTTATGTGCATATGAATCCCCAGGGTAACTTGTTAAAATGCAGATTTCTGATGCAGTAATCCTGGGATGGGGCCTAAAATTCTGCACCTCTATCAGGCAGGTGGTGTTGGTTCTCCTGCTCTGCAGATGATCTGCACTACGCTTTGGACAACAAGGTGATAACCCATGTGTGTCTATTTTACAACGTTGATCAAGCCACAGCACTTCCTTGGGCCTCAGTTTTCTCACAGGATCCTACTTCTTATGATTCTAAGTACTATCAGAAGAAAATACAGTAATTTATTCCAGAAATGGAGATACACGTGAAAAGCAAACCGAGGAAGCAGAAATGCTGAGATTTATTTTAATCCCTGTACCGAATGGTCATTCACCTCATTACTTGATACAAATTGCATCCAGGATGAGGTGCACAGGCCAGTGCGCATTTCCATGACTGTCCAATAACACCCCCCCCACACACACACACACTCAGAAATATCCTGGGAACAGAATGTTAACTGAACTGCATTTGCCGGTGCTCCTTGGAACCTCATTACGTAGAACGTGTGTGCTCATCAGAAATTCAATTAATAAAGATTTGAAAAGATTTACGAGCAATCCATCCTCTTCTCCACCCCTTTTTCAATGGGAATGAAGAATGACTGTGGTTATTTTAATAACAAGAAAGCCATCTGCCTGCAAAGGTGACTGCTCCTTTGTTCCCTCTGCCCCAGGTGCTCCTGGCAGCCCACATACATCTTGGTCCAACACTGAAATCTGGCTGCTTTCATATCTGAGTGTTCTCTCTCTCCCTCCTACCATCAGTGCACTTCACTTATGCAACTGGTGGAAAATAACCTGCTCTACCCTGGTACACTTCAAACCAAAGTCTTGGACGTCCATTTACTATACCCTGAAATATGTCAGGTGTCAGGAAGGGATCAAGCACAAGAGCTCTATGGTACCATGAGTGGAGAAATGAGAGATTTTCTTTTTCTTTTGTATATTTTTTAATAAACTTTATTTCTTGGAACTGTTTTTTTCTTTTTTTCTTTTTAGTTCTCATTGTGTTATTTTTTCAGCTTTATTGAGACATAATT
This sequence comes from Balaenoptera musculus, assembly GCF_009873245.2. Classification (NCBI taxonomy): domain Eukaryota; kingdom Metazoa; phylum Chordata; class Mammalia; order Artiodactyla; family Balaenopteridae; genus Balaenoptera; species Balaenoptera musculus. The sequence continues at coordinate 352,135 of NC_045788.1, read as the reverse complement.
GGCCAATAAAACTGTAACATATTTGAAGCATACATCATAATTCTGTATTTATATATGTATAATATATATGAGCATACATATTATATATATAATACATATATATAATTTCATGAGAACATTTACATGTACTCCTAAAATTTTTAATTATACAACAGCATAGCAACTCTATTAATCACATTACATGTTAGATCCTCAGACTTTATTCATCTTATAGCTAAAAAAAAAAACCAGAAGTTGGTCTGAAAGAACTGGTTCAGATTTACAGAAAAATTAAGATAGCACAGTGGTCTCATTTACCTCATATTGGTTTCCCCTATTATTAGCATCTTACATTAGTATGATACTTTGTTGCAAATAATGAACATATAGTGATACATTATTATAAACTAAAGCTCATAGTTTATTTAAATTTCCTTGTTTTTGCTTTTGTTTAAACCTAATGCTCTTTTTTTGTTCCAGGATCCCACACTGCACTGATGTTATGTCCCTTTAGGCTCCTCTTGGCTGTGACTACTTCTCAGACTTTGTTTAGATGATCTTGAGAGTTTTAAGGAGCAGCGGTCAGGTATTTTGTAGGATGCCAGACTATCAGAATTTGTCTAATGTTTTTATCATGATTACACTGGGGTTATGTTATTAGGAAGAAAGGCCAGAGAAATAAAGTGCCATTTTCATGCCATTCTATCAAGCAAACATACTCCAACTGATTTATAACCATTGATGCTGGCCTTGACCACCTGGCTGAGGCAGCGTTCTTCAGGTTTTTTCACTGTAAAGTTACTCCTAGTCACTCTTTCCATGCTGCACATTTTGAAACAAAGTCACTATGGGAAGCGTATATCCAAGGGGTGAGAGTTTATGCTCCAGCTCTTTGAGGATATAGATCTGCATAAAATATTTGGAATTCTTCCATGTGGGAGATTTGTCAATTCTCCCCCATTTTCTAATCTAGTCAATCACTTATTTATATCAATATGAACTCATGTATATTTACTTTATACTTTGAGTTAAAATATAATATTGATTAATTGATTGATTGAGTGCTCAAATTGTTTTGGCCATTGGGAACTCTTTGAGTTGGCTCCTATTTCCCTGTGGCATATCTCCATCACTGTGTGTGTGCGGGGGGAGAGGGGGGAGGTCCTTTTTACTTTTTACTTTAAAAAAAAATTATTGCGGTATAGTCGATTTAAAATGTTGTGTCACTTTCTACTGTACAGCAAAGTGAATCAGTTATACATACACATATATCCATTCTTTTTAAATTACTTTCTGATATAGGTCATTACAAAGTATTGAGCAGAGTTCCCTGTGCTACACAGTAGGTCCTTGTTGATTATCTATTTTATATATAGTAGTGTGTATATGTCAATCCCAGTCTCCCAATTTATCCCTCCCCCCACCCCAGCTACATGTAAAAAATGAAATTAGAACACTCCCTAACACCATACACAAAAATAAACTGAAAATGGATTAAAGACCTAAATGTAAGGCTGGGTACCATAAAACTCCTTTTTTTCTTTGTTTTCTTTCTTTCTTTCTTTTCTTTTTTTGAGTACTTTCTTACTTTCTGGTGCTACAAGATGATCAAGGATCATCTTGTATATTTCCTCTTCCATTTATAGAATCAGTCATTTTTCCAAGCAGCTCTGCTTTTTTTTTTAAATTGGAGAATGGTATTAGAAACCAAGATCTGGGTTCTAGGTGTGTTCATTGCTGTTGGAGTGTCATTTATTTTAGGTCCTCTCAGCTAACAGAGCAAAACAATACGTGTTTATACTAACTCATATATATACACAAAACTATGACTATTTCTATATGTAAACATCTGTATCTATATGACACTAAACATGAGTTCATACTGGTGTCCCCAACTCTAAGCCATTGCTTTGTGTCTCATTCTGGTGTCCTCTCCTTGCTTATCTGGAACCTACCACTCCAACAGTGAGAAAACTTGGCTCCCATGATCTGCTATCCATTTAATTAATTCTTCCATTCTAGTATACATTGCAGTATCAGAATTGTTAACCTGTACCCCCATGGGAAACAATTTTATCAACTAGGCTACAGGTCATATGTGCAATTCCTTTTGCCTTTAGCTTTACAAACTCAACTCATTTCCACAGATGTTTAGGTCTGCACCTTTTCCCCCAACTCTTTTCAGTGAGATTGTTTCATCCATTTATAATACAGTTATATGCTCTTGTCACTGTCTATATTTCTTCTTGGGATCCTAAGACTCTATATTTATATCTTTTTATATTTGATGGTAATTTGGAGTTCAAAGTAAATACTGCAGCTCCATGTTCTGGAAAGAAACTCTTATTTACCCCACTTCTCAAACATCTCCACACAATGATTCCTCTGCTTCTCATTTCATATCATTGAATTAAATTATAAAATAATATACTGTAACAACTATTGGGAATCTTAGGGGTTTCTTCACCTGTTCAGCCAAGAAATAGCAGGCCAGATAAATTATATGTTTTGTCTAAAGACTGAGCTAGTTAGAGATAAAAGCAGGTATAGGACTCAACTCTCTTGGTTCCCAATCCAAAGCTACTTTTCTTATACTACCTAATATATAGGGAGAAGAGTGTTTTCTGTATGCATCTAAGTTCTCAATTGCTGGTGACACTGCACTATGGATGCAAACTCGGGCTTGCTACACTTTGGTTTTTACACAGTGTGTTAACTATCCCCCTTGTCCTGTAAGTGTATTGATGACTAGTTGAGCATAATGCGGTCACTTCCAGGGTAGCCTCTAAGTACCTCTCATTGGACATGGATTGGATTTCCTTTCCAAATCCTGTGAAAAAGGAAGGGGAAGAATAAGTGAGGATCCCTTTGGATCAATAAAACTCAGAAATACTTGGCTCGCATTGCTCACAGCATCAGCTCTGACATCGCCTCTTCCTAGAGCCTTCCCTGACCCATCTCTCTCTGCCCCAAGGTTTCCTTTCCTCTGTGTTTCTATAGCATTTGCCACACTACCCTCTGTCATTAGACAGTGAACTCTTAAGGTCTAGAACCATGGCATTCATCTTAATTCCCTCCACAACTGACTTGGTATGTGGCAAGTAAGATCTTTTCAATTAATATTTGTTTAAGTAATGAGTAAAAGATGAATGGATCTAGAAACACCATTAAAAAGTTAGAAACACGAGTAAGATAGGAAAAAGAAAAAGTCAATGCCAGCCATGTGAAGAACAGGAGAAGGATGAAAAAGAATAGGGTTAAAGTTGCCTTAGCAACAATAGGGCCCAGAGAGGAAAGGGGATTGAGGCTACCTAGGAAGGAGCCCACACCCTCCACAAATAACATAGATATGGGGCAGTCATGGATGTACGGTCCTTCCAGGATGTTAACCACCCATGATATTGGTAAAGGATCCTTCTACCTGTCTCCAAGGTAGAGGTTGGAAGAAATCTGAAAAAACTCTTTCACCTAACTTTCTTTCACTCAGTCCTCTACTTAAGACTGCCACAGCACTCTGAATGGAAGTCAGAAAATCACAGGGACCTGGTGTTGCATGAGACAGGGATTCTTGACAGGACCAAAGGCCATGAGAGGAAAAGCCTCATACTCCCATTTGAGGCACCTCTTGGCCAAGAGGCAGAAACTTGATCTTTGGGTTCAAAGTCACAGAACCCCAAAGATCTGTCCAAAACAGTGACTAATGGCTTCACAGAGACATGAGGGGGGTGATGCATAGAAGTTAGACTAGGTTCGAATGGAAAAGCTAATAAAAGAACCACCTTGTATTATTGATATTAGACAGAATGATGGAAGAGGCTAGTAATTGAAATAGCTTCAGAAAGGTCAAAAAAAAAAAAAGAAAAAAAGAAAAAAGTAATATAGAATGGCCAAGAATGTCTGCAGAATCATATAGACATGAATGCAAATCTGGTCACTTGTGCTCACTAACTAGGTGACTTTGGACATGTTAATTGTACTTCCCTATCCTTACCCTCATTCCTTATAAAGTTAGGATAATGATATGCATCTGGTAAGTTGATTATGAGGGTGAAATGAGAAAAAATAGGTAAAACAACACAAAATCTGAAAGATACAGAAAATCAACAACCATCAAAATTTATCAAGTACTTATTGTTTGATAAACATTATACTAGATGTGTTATGTAGTTTTTATTGTTGGTATATTATTTACCTATCAGTAAATATCAGAAGGTTCCAAATTTTCCTTCTTACAAGGTCCTCAAATCTGAATAGTTTTCTTCTACCTTGGAGAATTTGTATGAAGCCACCTAAAGGCAAGAAAATGGTAAATGATTCTCCCCCAAGTATTCTGCATTGGCATAATCCATGAAACAGTGAGACAACTAGGGCAATGCTGGTTACAAAATAGACAGGAAGAGAGATGGTGGCATTTGTACAATAGCCCAATCTTCTTAAAGACAGCCTTCAATATCTAGTTCCTTTTATCAGGCCAGAGAGCTGGTTTTATGAACTAGTTTCTTCTCAGACTCAGGCAGCTGCTGACTGGCATTAGAATAAGGGCTGCATTTCTCAGTAACTTGTAACAATTTCTCTCAATGAAGAGGAAAGCAAATTGCCACATTAAAAAAAAAAAGGTTTTTTTTTAATAAATTGCAGGAGCAGTAATTTCTATTGCCCTTTGGCTCCCAGAGACTCACGCTGTCTTTCCATGGTGATTATCATGATTACATGCTATTTAATTGTATATTTAGGTCTTTACAGAAATTGCAGACATGTTTCAGCTTCGCTAGAGGAGTTTTCAATAAAAATTCCTTGTGAGAATAAGGAATACTCTTCCTTATTCTATATTAAACACAGTGTCTTATATTCATCTTAAATGAATGATCACATCCTTGGTGTTTTTGATGGGAAATTTTGGATAGGGATCCAGTCCTCACTGTCACCATCTGGAAAGCCTTGTGGGGTCATTTGGTCTAGATCCTGACCTTTAGTACTAGGCTAATCCAGTGAGGAAACAGAGGTTAGGCTATACCGTTCTCCCTCACTGGGTGGAAAGAATCTGAAGCTAATGACAGATTGCCAGTGGTTCACATTAACCTTGTCTGGTACAACACAGTAAGACTTTCCTGGCCAAGTAAAGTGACAGATAATTCCTGACAAGTCTGGGAGCCGGGAGGGTCTGTGTCCAGGGCTTTGGTGACCCTACTGTTCCTTCAAAATGGAGATGTAAGTTGCTGAAACTGTTGCCAAAATTCAGCCTCTGTACACTGGTGTTGGATTAAATCTCAGAAACAAGAGTTTTGGGTGAAGTAGAAAGAAATAGCTTTATTGCTTTGCCAGGCAAAGGGATCCACAGTGGGCTCATGCCCTCAAGACTGTGTGTCCAGCCCTGGAGGGGGTAGTGAGGAGTCTTACAGTGTTCAAGGAGCAGGGCGTGGTCAGCCAGAGGACATTCTCCTGATTGGCTGGTGATGAGGTAATGGGGAGGCGGCATCATTAACCTTCTGGTTCCAACAGGTCTGGGGTCTATGTGCTTGTGGGCAGCAGACAGTTAACTTCTCCCACCTGTATCTGCAAAACAGCTCAAAGGATGTGGCTCAGAATATTCTCTATAGTCCTTGAGGAAGAACTGAAAGTCCTTGACTCTGTTTAATAGCTAAAGTATCATTATTTGGACTTGCTTGACTGTTTTCCTTTCTGCAGTTTCTCACTTCTCTGATCAAATTTATTCTTTGACTAAAGTTTTTCTACAGACAAAAGTCAGGAGAAGGACATGGGTGGGGATATATTCTGGGAAGGCATCCTAGGGTCCTGCTTGGTTACAAAACCAGGTGAGGAAAAGAGGAATATGGCAGGTTCCTGGTTCTGTAAGCATCTGTTTCCTCCTCTTCTGACTGGGACTTTATTCCCAAAGCTCAGAGAATATTAGAGTTGAATGACAAGGGTTTACAGTATCATTCACTGAGTAAATGGCAAGTTAGAGTAAAGAACTCATTTAAGAAAGGCATGACCTGGGCTTCCCTGGTAGCACAGTGGTTGAGAATCTGCCTGCTAATGCAGGGGACACGGGTTCGAGCCCTGGTCTGGGAAGATCCTACATGCCGCGGAGCAACTGGGCCCGTGAGCCACAACTACTGAGCCTGCGCGTCTGGAGCCTGTGCTCCGCAACAAGAGAGGCCACGATAGTGAGAGGCCCGCACACCGCGATGAAGAGTGGCCCCCGCTGCCGCAACTAGAGAAAGCCCTCACAGAAACGAAGACCCAACACAGCCAAAAATAAATAAATTAATTAATTAAAAAAAAAACTGATCATTTAAAAAAAAAAAAGAAAGGCATGACCAAACCCAGGAAAAGGGCTTATCCACTAAACACTATCTCAGGACCCATCAGCCCATGAGGTGGTATAGTTTGCCCTTTCAGATATCTTGCCAAAAGAGCTCACCCACCTTTCAAAATGACACAGCCTAGGTACTCATTTCATCCATGTCAGAAAAGTAATAACATCTCACATAAGGATCAAATAATTTTCCACAATGGAAAATACATTTCTCCAAACAGGAACTGTTTTATACCAACTTTCCTAAACTAAGTAAGTTTTATTTATGTTTTCACTCTTGAAGCTGGGAAATCCATATTGGTACAAAGAAGTTGGCTATAGAACAGAGAGAATTTGATCTGGCTTGGGTCAAATCTACCTACAGGACTTTTTGCCTTAAAAGCCTCACATGACAAATAAGACATACCTCCACAAGGTAACATTTATTTGTTCAGTGCTAGGAAAGCCTGACCATTGCTAGGAGACCTGAGTCTAACCCTACCTCTGTCACTAACTGAATACATGTGCTTCAAGAAGACATGATCTTCCTGGGATTCAGGTCCCTCATCTGTGAAATAAAGCAGTTGCACTAGATCAGTATTTCTCAACACTGAACATATATGAATCACTTAGGAAGATTTTTAAAAATGCGATGCTCAGGCATTACCCTAGATTAATTAAATCAGACTCTCCAGGGCTGGAACTATGTGTTGAAAGTTCCTCAGGTGATTCTATTTCAACCAGGGCTGAGACCTATGAGGCCGCATTATTCCTGAGTTTATACTATATTGACATTTTGTCACTTTCAGGTTTTTACATCACCTCTGAACTTTCCGTCATCTCTGAGCTTTCTCTCCTATGGAAGGAAGAATTCTAAGGTGACTCTCAATGATTTATGCCCTTTTATCAACCCCCTTTGTGTGCAGGTGGAAACTGTGTCTTGCTTCTGGCCAAGAGAATATGGCAAAGGTGATGAGATAATCTTTCCCGTGATTAGGTCACATTACATATAGCAGATGGGACAGTGAGATTCTCCTGTGGGCTCTGAAAAAGCAAACTGCCGTGCTGTGAGAGGGTCTCTGATATGACTGAATGTCTGACCCCCCCCAACCCCATAACTCATAAGCTGACATCCAATCCCCAGTATGATAGAATTGGGGATGGGGTCTTTGTTAAAATGTCAATACTGTCATACATACATGTATGTATGTAATCTATAAATTGTAGCAATATTTTTTTGGACCTGTCTCCTAAAGTTAAGGAAATAAAAGCAAAAATAAATAAATGGGACTTAATTAAACTTTAAAAGCTTTTGCACAGTGAAGAAAACCATTGACAAAATGAAAAGACAACCTACTGAATGGGAGAAAATACTTGCAAATGATATTGTTAAAATGTCAATCCTACCAAAATCCATCTATAGATTCAATGAAATCCCTGTCAAGATTCCACAGGTAATTTTTTATAGAAAAAAAAAACTCCTAAAATTTATATGGAACCACAAAAGACCCCAAATAGCCTGATAAATCCTGAGAAAGAAGAACAAAGCAGGAGGCATCACACTTCCTGATTTCAAGCTATACACTAAAGTTATAGTCATTAAAACAGTATGGTACTGGCATAAAAACAGACAAACAGACCAATGGAACATAATTGAGAGTCGAAAAATAAACCCAATCATACATGGTCAACTGAAATTTGATAAGAAAGCTGAGAATACTCAGTGGAGAAAAGACAGTCTCTTCAATAAGTGGTGTTGGGATAATTGGACATTCACTTGTAGAAGAATAAAGCTGGACTTGTATCTTATCCCACTCACAAAAATTAACTCAAAATGAGTTAAAGACTTAATTGTGAGACCTGAAACCATGAAACTCCTAGAAGAAAACATAGGAATAAATCTCCTTCACATGGGTATTGGTAATGATTTTTTGGATGTGACACCTAAACCACAAGCAACAAAATAAAAAATAGACAAGTGAGACTACATCAAACTAAAAATCTTTTGCACAGCAAAAGAAACCATCAACAAAGTGAGAAGACAACCTACAAAATGGAAAAAAATATTACAAACCTTTTATATCTGATAAGGGGTTTAATGTCCAAAATATAAAGAACTCATACAACTCAGTAGAAAACAAAAATAAATAACCTAATTAAAAAATGGGCAAAGGACCTGTATAGACATTATTACAAAAATAGTACAAAAGGCCAAGAGGTACTTGAAAATATACTCAACATCACTAGTTATTAGGTTAATGAAAATTGAAATCACAATGAGATGCCACTTCATGCTTTTTCGAATGGCCAACATCAAAAAGACAAGAGCTAACAAATGCTAGTGGTGGATGTGGAAAAAAGGGAACCCTTGTGCATTGTTGCTGGGATTGTAAATTGGTGCAGCCACTATGGAAAACAGTTTGGAGGATCCTCAAAAAAATAAAAATAGAACTACCATAGGATCTAGCAGTTCCACTTCTAGAAATATATCCAAAGGAAACAACACTAACTCCACTTCTAGAAATATATCCAAAGGAAACAACACTAACTCAAAAAGATATCTGCACCCCCATGTTCATAGTGGCATTATTTACAATAGCCAATACCTAAGCCACATGGTTGATTGATGGATGAATGGATAAAAAAGGTGTGTGTGTGTATGTATATATATACTGAAATATTATTCAGCAGTGAAAATTGAGGAAATCCTACCACTGTGACAACATAGCATAATGCCTTCAAGGTCAATCCATCTAAGTGAAATAAGTCACACAGGGAAAGACAAATACTGCATGATATCACTTATATGTGGAATCTAAAAACAAACAAACTGAACTGAGAGAAAAAGAGATCACATTTGTGGTTACCAGAGGTGGAGTGTGGGAGAAGGGAGAAATTGGAGGAAAGTAATCAAAAGGTACAAACTTCCAGTTATAAGATAAATAAGTACAAGGATGTAATGTACAACATTACGACTATAATTAGCACAGCTGTATAATATACAAGAAAATTGTTAAGAGAGTCATTTCCAACAGTTTTCATCACAAGCAGAATTTTTTTTTCCTTTTTTCTTTATTTTTTTAACATCTTTATTGGAGTATAATGGCTTTACAATGGTGTGTTAGTTTCTGCTTTATAACAAAGTGACTCAGCTATACATATACATATATCCCCATATCTCCTCCTGCTTGCTTCTCCCTCCCACCCTCCCTATACCACCACTCTAGGTGGTCACAAAGCACCGAGCTGATCTCCCTGAGTTATGCGGCTGCTGCCCACTAGCTTTCTATTTTACATTTGGTAGTGTATATATGTCCATGCCACTCTCTCACTTTGTTCCAGCTTACCCTTCCCCCTCCCTGTGTCCTCAAGTCCAGTCTCTATGTCTGTGTCTTTATTCCTGTCCTGCCCCTAGGTTCTTCAGAACCACTTTTTTTTTTTTTGGATTCCACATATATGTGTCAGCATATGGTATTTAATTTTCTCTTTCTGACTTACTTCACTCTGTATGACAGTCTCTACATCCATCCACCTCACTACAAATAACTCAATTTCATTTTTTATGGCTGAGTAATATTCCATTGTGCTATTGATTGTGCTATTGATTCCTTCTAGAGAATTTTTAATTTCATTTATTGTGTTGTTCATCATTGTTTGCTTGCTCTATAGTTTTTCTAAGTCCTTGTTAAACGTATCTTGTATTTTCTCCATTCTATTTCCAAGATTTTGGATCACCTTTACTATCATTACTTTGAATTATTTTTCAGGTAGACTGCCTATTTCCTCTTCATTTGTTTGTTCTTGTGGGTTTTTCCCTTGCTCCTTCATATGCTGCGTATTTCTCTGTCTTCTCATTTTGCTTAACTTACTGTGTTTGGGGGTCTCCTTTTCACAGGCTGCACGTTCGTAGTTCCCACTGGTTTTGGTGTCTTCCCCCAGTGGCTAAGGTTGGTTCAGTGGGTTGTGTAGGCTTCCTGGTAGAGGGGTCTGGTGCCTGTGTTCTGGTGGATGAGGCTGGATCTTGTCTTTCTGGTGGGTAGGACCATGTCCGGTGGTGTGATTTGGGGTGTCTGTGACCTTATTATGATTTTAGGCAGCCTCTGTGCTAATGGGTGGGGTTGTGTTCCTGTCTTGCTAGTTGTTTGGCATAGGGTGCCCAGCACTGTAGCTTGCTGGTCGTTGAGTGGAGCTCGGTCTTAGCATTGAGATGGAGATCTCTGGGAGAGCTTTCACTATTTGATACTACATGTAGCTGGGAGGTCTCTGGTGGACCAATGTCCTGAACTCGGCTCTCCCACCTCAGAGGCACAGGCCTGACACCCGGCCGGAGCACCAAGACCCTGTCATCCACACAGCTCAGAAGAAAAGGGAGAAAAAAGAAGGAAAGAAAGAAAGGAAAATATGAAATAAAAAGAAATAAAGTTATTAAAATAAAAATATTTTTTAATTATTAAAAATAAAAAACACTAAAAAGTAATAAAAAAAAAAGAAAGAAAGAAGGAGAGCAACCAAACCAAAAAACAAATCCACCAATGATAACAAGTGCTAAAAACTATACTAAAAAAAATAGAGAGACAGACAGACAAACAGAACCCTAGGATACATGGTAAAAGCAAAGCTATACAGACAAAATCACACAAAGAAGCATACACATACACATCACCAAAAGAGAAAAAGGAAATATATATATATCTATATATTAAAAAAAAAGGAAGACAGCAACCAAATCAATAAACAAATCTACTAATGATAATAAACTCTAAATACTAAACTAAGATAAACATAAAACCAGAAAACAGTCAGTCGCATACAGCAAACCCCAACTCTACAGTTGCTCCCAAAATCCACTGCCTCAATTTTGGGGTGATTCATTGTCTATTCAGGTATTCCACAGATGCAGGTACATCAAGTTGATTGTGGAGATTTAATCCGCTGCTCCTGAGGCTGCTGGGAGAGATTTCCCTTTCTCTTCTTTGTTTGCACAGCTCCTGGGGTTCAGCTTTGGATTTGGACCCATCTCTGTGTGTAGGTCACCTGAGGGCGTCTGTTCTTCACTGAGACAGGACGGGGTTAAAGGAGCAGCTGATGTGGGGGCTCTGGCTCACTCAGGCCGGGCAGAGGGAGGGGTACGGATGAGGGGCGAGCCTGCGGTGGCAGAGGCCGGTGTGACGTTGCACCAGCCTGAGGCACCGTGTGTTCTCCCGGGGAAGTTGTCCCCGGATCAAGGGACCCTGGCCGTGGCGGGCTGCACCGGCTCCCAGGAGGGGCGGTGTGGAGAGTGACCTGTGCTTGCACACAGGCTTCTTGGTGGCGGCAGCAGCAGCCTTAGTGTCTCGTGCCCGTCTCTGGGGTCCGCGCTGATAGCCGCGGCTCGGGCCCGTCTCTGGAGCTCGTTTAGGCGGTGCTCGGAATCCCCTCTCCTCAAGCACTCCAAAACTACGGTCTCGTGCCTCTTCGTCAGCTCCAGACTTTTTCCCGGACTCCCTCCCGGCTAGCCGAGGCGCACTAGCCCCCTTCAGGCTGTGTTCACGCCGCCAACCCCAGTCCTCTCCCTGCGATCCGACCGAAGCCCGAGCCTCAGCTCCCAGCCCCGGGGTGAGCAGACAAGCCTCTCGGGCTGGTGAGTGCTGGTCGGCACTGATCCCCTGTGCGGGAATCTCTCCGCTTTGCCCTCCGCACCCCTGTGGCTGCGCTCTCCTCTGTGGCTCCGAAGCTTCCCCCCCATCACCCCCCGTCTCTGCCAGTGAAGGGGCTTCCTAGTGTGTGGACACCTTTCCTCCTTCACAGCTCCCTCCCACTGGTGCAGGTCCCGTCCCTCTTCTTTGTCTCTGTTTTTTCTTTTTTCTTTTGCCCTACCCAGGTACGTGGAGAGTTTCTTGCCTTTTGGGAAGTCTGAGGTCTTCTCCCAGCGTTCAGTAGGTGTTCTGCAGGAGTTGTTCCACATGTAGTTGTATTTCTGATATATTTGTGGGGAGGAAGGTGATCTCCACATCTTATTCCTCCACCATCTTGAAGGTCTCCCACCCCTTTTTTAAAAAATTGTATCTATATGAGAAGATGGATGTTAACTGAATCTATTTTGATAATCATTTCACAATATGTGTAAATCAAACCATCCTGCGGTACTTCTTAAACTTATACAGTGATGTCTGTCAATTATTTCTCAATAAAACAAAAAAAGTTAACTGTTTGCTCTTCTTGTATTTCAGAGTGGGTTTATTATATGAGTCAATGAATATAATGGGTTTAATTAAACACAGGACTTAACACATAGTAATGACTCAAAAATGGTAATGGTGGTGGTTGTTGCTTTTGGCTTGATTGCATTAGGGAATATTTGTTTATTGTCAGCACCTATTACGATCCTTCCTAGGTGACTAGAAAGCCTGAAAGGTTTACTAGGCACATATGAAAATGTGGGTTTGAGAGGAGAATGTGGTAGTGGTACCCCATCTGTAGGGGGAGGCAGTGTCTTCCTCTCCCTGTTCCCTATCTTCATCGTTTCTTGCTTCAACAGCAAGAGGGCCAATGCCAAGAGGATGGACATCATGGTGATTAACAATGCATTTGTAGTACCTTATCTGGGTTAAAGAACAAAAACATGACTTTTTTGCCCACTCTTTAACTTGTCCCTAATACATTCTTCCTTTTTCACTATTAAAGCGAGTCTTTCTCAGGCACTGTTCTGAACTACTTCCAGAGACTAGATGCCATTCTTTTGAAGTCATAGGATAGGAGACCGCTTGACAGCCTTAAAAGTCTTAAAAAAATTATTGTGTTTGACCTGCATCACCCAGGAGGACCACGGCTGACATACATCCTCTTTGCTCAACAGAGCTGTAAAAAAAAATAAGTTCCAAAGTTTGCTTTTCAGAGTTTCACCCTCAGTGTGGAAAAACTATAAAGCTGGGCCCCAGAAAGACTTTCTCTTTGGCTGAAAAGAACTGTCAAGAAAGTTGCCCAACAATCCCCAGAACTCAAATTTATCTGTCAAAGAGTGGACTGCTTTTCAAAAGAGAGAGAAGTCACTAAAATAAGAGGCAACTTCCCTTCCACGAAACAGAAAATAACAGAGAAACAAAAGAAGATTTAGAGGATAAGTAAAGGAAATACTAAATTATATTGAAAAATGAAAGTAAGAACTTAACAAATTCATTACCAGAAATTTGGCAAGAGCTAAAACAATGATGTTTAGATAAATTCATGGATATGAGAACCATAAGGAATCATCAACTTCAGAGGTCTTGGAGCTGTTCAGAAAATCTAAAATACATGTCACAAACATCCAGCACACCCTACCACAAAAGGTCCTTTTGTGATTCCTTCAGAATTGTAATTCATCCCAGATTGATCCCTGTGTTGCATTTGTTTTTTCTTGGACACAAAAAAGAATAAGAGAGAAGAATGAAAGGCTTATTTTTAAAATGCTTTATCTCAAGCATAACTACTTTCAGCACCAAGGTGTTGATCTGAGGGGCAATCTGAATGAAAGTTGCCTTTGTTCAGTCTCCATGATCACTGCAAGCTTTATGATCAAAATTAGAAACAACTGAAACATGAGAACCGTGTTCCGATGTACAGCTAGCTCTTGCTCACAGAAAACAAAACATTACTGGAGGCCTTCAGGGATTTTCTTTGGTTCACTCTGCAGATGAAAGGCTGAAAACAGAGCTGTCTAGAAGGCTTAGAAAACAAACTTATGGTTACGGAAGGGGAAAGGTGGGGGGAGGGATAAATTATGAGTTTGGGATTAACACACACATACTACTATATATAAAATAGATAACCAAATAGGACCTACTGTAGAGCACAGGGAACTCTACTCAATACTCTGTAATAACCTATATGAGAAAAGAATCTGAAAAAGAATGGATAGATGTATAACTGAATCACTTTGCTGTATACCTGAAACATTGTAAATCAACTATACTCCAATATAAAATAAAAATTAAATTTAAAAAATAAGCCAGAAATAAAGGAAAAAAAAGGAAAGAAAGCTAAGGAGGGAGAGAATAAAAGGAGGAAAGAAAGAAGAAAACCACTGGGAAACTGTGCCTGAGATAGTCTCTTGTCAACTCCTGTTGTAGGGCGATCTTGGAAGGAAAAATGAGTTTTAGGACCTACCGCACACCCCGCACATCCCCTTGGAGACATCTCTCCACATTGAAACCCAAGGACTGAGTCAAGGGACCCCAGGCGCAGCAGGTTATGGAAAGCACATCCCAAGTGTTCTGAATGTTCTTGTGGAAATTTCGGGACCACATCCACACTTTTCTTCAGCATTTTCCAGGTCTGATACTTCTCCAAGTAATTAGAAAACCATCTGTTAAACCCTGATCATGTCTTACATCAAAACTGAATTGAAAAGAATAACATCACTGTCTTCCCTTTTTGAGATGACAGAGGACGTGAGCGTTGAATCTGTGGCTTGTTTGCATTGGATTCCCAGCAGGTAGCCAAATGTGTTCAACAAATGCCCTGGAACACTTATTTTCTCCTTTCAACCAGGAGAGATGAAAATTGTCCATTAATTTGTCCCATAATTCACAAAACTGGCAGCTAATTAGATGTTTTCTGGATCCATGATGATTCGTAGGACTTTTAAATTTTTTATAAATATTTTATGAATAATCAAGTTGCAGAGTAAGAAGCAAAATAACCAATATACATACGAAAATTGTTGAGCCTCATTTATAATCAAAGAAATGGAAATGAAGACATTGGGAGAGCATCCTTCTTATAAAATTGATAAAATTGGTGAGGATCAAAGACAATAGTCATGTTCATACACTGCTGACGACAGTGCGAAGTGGTACAAGTTTTCTGTGGGGAGGAGGAGGATTTGGCAAAATTTATCAAATGCTGTAAAAATTCACATACCCCTTAGTTCCAAAGTTCCACTCCATGACTGTATTCTAAGAAAATAATGGATGTGCACAAGCATTCGACTTCAAGAACATTCAGCAGAGTATTTTTTATAATAGTGAAAAAGCAGAACCTAAAACTTTTAAACTGTATCAATTAAGCAAAATATTGTATATCCATATAAGAGAATGCCATTTTGCTATTGAAAATTACATTGAAGGTTTTTTTTTTTATTATTGTTTCAAAGACATACTTGTAGCATATTTTGGTTAAAAAGGAGTTTACAAAAATGATGACTTTATTTTTGGTAAAAGCAAAGTGTTAAAGGTGATAAGGTAGATAGGGTTTTGATGGTATTAAGTACTAATTGGGCCAGGGAACACAAGAATGCCTGGCTTTTGCCCTGCCAAATTTCCCTGTTTCTTTCAGTTTTCTCAAAGAAGAGAAACGCAGGGAACAAATCCAAATAGTAAACAGAGTACCAGCTTATTAGCTGGGTCAGTGCCTGAGAGGTCCGTGAGATTTCTTAGCTAAAGGTGAAGGGGGTACCTATATGGTTCTTCTGTCTCCCCACCACAGCCAAAAGCAGGGACTCTACTTAGGCACGCATACAGAGAGAGGAAGGAAAGCCAGGCCTGAGTAAGTTATTGATCTCATTGCATAGAATGAGAAGAGTCAATGAAAGTAAACTACCAAGGCACCAACTTTTCATCAGTCACCAGGCCCACTAGTAAACACAGCCTAATGAATGCCATAGAATTCCATCAATAACAGTAGCAGATTTCCTTCCCTGGGGTCATGAGGCAGGGTGGGGAGGGAGGTATGCTTACAGGTCAGCTGAAAGACCCAGAACCACAAGGTCCTGCCCGCACTGCACCATTTCAGCAATCTGCTGCTGCCTACCAAATTGCTCCAAACCCAGCGGTTTACGACACGGTTCTGCGGGTTGGCCAGGCTCTGACATGCTGCTCCGCCCCGTGTGGGATAGCTGAGTTGAGTCACGCAGCTGCATTCAGCTGGGTGTTTGGCTGGTGCCAGAACCTCGCAGCTGGAATCTCACACTCCATTGTCACTCCTCACTCCGTAGTGTTACCTGAATCTCTTTGTGCACGGTGACCGGCTTTAAAGAAAGAGTGTTCTAAGAAAATAAGCCCTGTCCTAAAAAGGTACCCAGGATTCGTCGTAATCAGGTATGGCAAGACACTCAGACACAGAAATGATTGTCATGAAGGAAGACGTGTATACTCAAGATCCCGAGAGCCAGGGGCAGGGGGCACATTGACTTGGTGTGTGAGAGTCAGATAAAGGAGCTGGTTGGAGGTGTGGGCTCTGGATTGGTTGGTTTATACATCAAAGTTGTTCTCACAGGGAAGTCATTTACAATCTCTAGGAATCAGAGAGCCTGGGAAGGTCAGTGTCTCCAGGATCAAGGCCCCAAATGCCAGCGCATCAAGAATACAGAGAAGAAGAAAATATAGTCCATACAAGCCCCAGTATGCAAGCTCTTGCCAAGCCTCTGCTTCCATCATGTTTGCTAAGATCCCATTGACAAAAGCCAATCACACGATCAAAGCAAGAGATAATATAGGAGAGAAGTAAACAAGGGCATGGATTTGGGAGATATTACCCATTGAGGGCCATCAATGTCATAGTTACTTCATGAATATTGCTGAATGAAAGGATATTTGCCAAAGTCAACACTGGTCATCCTTTGAGTCTAGAGTTATATATTTTGTTCTTTTATTCTATTTTGTCCTTTTCACCCTATAAAATTTCTTATTTTCAACGATGAACATGCATTATTTTTGTAATAAGAGCAAAGCCAAAGTTAATCAATTACATAAATACTACTGTCTTAGATCAGATTCCCTAGAAGCAGAACCTAACCTGAGGATTCTTGTGCAAGTGATTTAGTGCTGCCATGAGAAAACCAACCCGAGGGAAGTGAGAAAAGCAGAAGAGGACCAGAGAAGGAGCTGAGCAAGAGTGTGATCTCAGGTGAGGTCGAGTAAGGAGCGCTACAGGATGACCAGCACCATTGGGCCAGCTCACCTTGAGGCGATGGGATCAGGTGTTTGTACCTCATTTAGTCATCATCTGTGGCTACCCCTGGGGAAGAGGGTATAACCTCTCAGACCTCTCCTGGAAATAGAAGTCCCACAGTGGGGAGCAAGTCTCTGGGGAAGGACGCAGCTTTCAGCCCTTATGAGGCAAGCTCCGAGCCGCTGGGGGATAGGTGTACCCCATCTATAAAGGAGACCACTATCATCTACTACAGCTACTCTAGCTTGTTCCACAGGGTGATCTGGATCTTCTCACATGAGTGCCTCTGAACCCCACCACAGAGTCCAAATAAGCCCTCTAAACAGAGAAGAGACATCAAGTATTGTATACAGATGAATGGATGTTAAGTATGTGGAACTCAGAATTTCTCTGTTATGTATATACTATGAATCCTTTATGACTTCAGAGAGTGGGATTCTAGGGAACCCACCAGGATATTATAGATAAAACATCACTCTTTTCTCTTGGAATAGCTGTGACTCTGATGATAAGGCAGATTTTGCCAAACACTTCCCCCATATTTTTTTCCTCTGGGCTGAAATCATGCATGAGAAATTCCAAAAGGGATCATTTTTTTCTAAAGGTTACAGGCCTAAATTATAAACTCAAGTCAATAAGTTAGATGTCTAAAAATTCTAAAAATAGGGGTGGATAATAAGAGTGTTTTCTCAACCAAAACCACAAACTTCCCTCTGCTGCACTCAGAGAAAGCAGGAGAAACTCATCTTTCTCCCCAAGTGGAAACACGGGAAAGAGAAATCTACCAGATGCTTTGGATTTTGTGCACTGGCAATGTATTTCCATCAATCTCATTTATTTTTGCTCGAAGTCTTATTTTCAGGCCATTACATTCAAATACTGAATCAGGCCATATCCACAAAGATGCTCTGGGAGAAGGAAATGGCCGTTTATTAGCAGGCATGCTTGTTTTCTGGTTTTTACCATCGGTGATAACATGAAACTGAAGGAGGGAGAAGTGATGGCTCATAGAATCTTCAGTAAGCAATTTTTCTTTTTTTTCTTGCGGGATCTTAGTTCCCTGACCAGCGATCGAACCGTGCCCCCTGCAGTGGAATCGGGGATTCTTAACCACTGGACCGCCAGGGAAGTCCCTTAAGTAAGCATTTGGATAGAGGTTCCTGGAAACATGGAGCATCTGGAAGTCTCTGCTAGGTGAGCTATGGACAGAACAGAGAATGGCCTTGTCGAAAGGGCTCCAGATTCACCAAATTGAGAGGTAGACAATAAAAATGAGACAAAGGGTTCCAGCACTGCCATGGTCCAAGTGAGATGGAGCGTGAGACCAAAGTACTGCCACCCAGCTTCTTCCCAAACTCCACTTGCCTTCAACAACTAACCTATATGACCAGCCAGAAAGAAAATAATTGAGGCCAGTAATTTACAAAATTAAATTAAAAAGAAATGGGCACATAGCTATACAGCTGGCTAGAAAGATAGCCAAAACTGTAATCCAGAAGTATCAATATAATGATCTTTCCAAAACATTGTTCAACCACTGATTAAGTAGAATTTTATTCTTTTCAACATAATGAATAGGTTTTACACATTTTTAGAATTTTTTCATATACATAAAGCCACAGAAAATAAATCAATCGATCTTTTTACTCATGATATTTCTTGTTTGGGATTTGGACAGTTCAACTGCTTTAATTTTCTCATGGAAGATTAGCATGGAGGCACACAGATAGCAAACTAGTCTTCTGTTTCCAAACTTCTCATTCTAGTTCTTTCTCAATTTCTCCCCTCTCTCTCCCTCTCTCATTCTTTCTCCCTCTTTTCCTCCTTCCCGCTATCCTCATCTCCACTCCAATAAAAAGTTTGACAGATCCGTCCCTTCCCCTTCTCACAGGGGCTCACTACAGGCCATCTGGTCGTGTGATCTATGGTCACCTCTCTGGGAGACTCTGCAGGTTAACAACAGTCCTTTGAAGAAGCCAGTGGCTCTTCCCAGTCCTGGGAAGTTGAAGGAGTGAGCACCACATGCTAACACTTCCTCCCCCTGAGAAGCTGGCTTTGGAAGGAGAGGGAGATCAGCAGGGCTTCTCTGATGCTGGCCTGCAAGTGACTCCACCTGGCAGGGGTCGAGGAAGGAAGAGCAATCACAGCCCTTGGGGACCCTCCCCTGGGTGTTGCCCATCTTCCAGTGGCAGGACACAGCAGCTGCCAGTGGACAGGATGAAGAACACTTTAGAGATTCCACTCCCAAACCAGAAGTCTCAAGCTAGTTCTAGTTACTTCACTTGGAATATATTAGGCGAAGCCCCATGAAATTGCCAATAGTCAACTGCTTTGACCTAAAAAAATGGTCAAACCGAATCTCACATGTGTCCACCTAATCTATCCTGCATGACGTCTCTGAATGACAAGGAAATTGTGGCAGTAAAAGAAAACCTTTGGAGGGACTCCATTCATCACGTCGACTGCATCACTCCCATGCTCAAGAATATTCAGTGGAATCCCCATTAACCCCACGATAAAGTTCACATCCATCACCATGGCACAAAGCCCTCTTCAAGGGCTTCAGCCCACCTATCGATAGTATTCATTCCTACTTCCCAGTACCCACCCAATCTGTCTTTACCTTTCCAAACCTTTCTCTCCCTCCACCTCTTGAAGTTCAGTGTAAGTCATAAGTGTTTGCAAAGTTTCCAACTTGCCTCCAATTCTTTTACACATTCAACATAACTCGTCTTCCAAAAAGCAAAGGATAACAGACAGAAGAACTATAATCAAAGCATGATGATGAACTTGACCTTCTTTTGCAGAGCTTGAATAGTTATTTGAAATTGACCTCACAAATTCAAAAGACAATTCTGAGTTTCTGTTGAAACAATAATACATTACTTGCTCTTCAACCAATAAAAAGAGAGAGATGACAGGATAAGCCTCAGTCCATGGGACTCTTCCATGGGGTTGAGGAAACTGACAATTGTGCATCTTCCAGGACAATACCACCCAGAATTCCTGGGAAGAAAAAATAAATGTTTTCTCAGTAGCTTAGGTAGGGGCACTCATGTTGGATCTTCCTTCAGGAGTTCCTCAGGTGATTGGATTCACAGAAAATTGGCCTTTCTGGCACCATATTCTTCCATAAAAGTGATGGACCATCTGAATCATGAGAAGTCGGAACCCAAAGGACCCTCTTGCTAACACTCACACTAGGAGGTTACTGGGCTGGTTAGGAACTGCAAACATGTCCATTACAGAGGCAAGTGTTCTTGATTGGATCTCTTCCCTGAGATTCTACAGACCATATTTCCTTTGTCATACTCCAACCCTGACAATGGGCATGTGATTTATTTTCTGGCACATTGCTAATGAGAACCTTGTTTTATCAGAATTTCTACCCCTTCCTCTTTGCACCTCTCTTCTCTTACTTTTTTCTAGTAAACACGTTTCTTTTAACTTTCAGATAGGTTGAATCGGGGGTTGATGAAAGCCTATTTTAGTTTGGGTTCCCCCAGCCACATGATTCATGCCCCCCAAGACATGGATTCGTGTGAAAGTAGTTTTTCTGGAAGGCAATGCCAACAAATACGTGCAGGGGACTGGGAAAGTGAGCTAGGTAGGAAAAGGAGCCAAAGGTTCAATGTCAATCAAGTTACCCCTGAGGGCAACTGGAGCTTACACAGCTGAGGTGTTCTGAGAGCCAGTGTAGGACACATGCTTCAGAGTTTTCTCAGCTGAGGGGTACCAGGGAACCACAATATATATACTTACCCCCTCCGTCATTGGGGGAGAGCTGCTGAGGAGTGGGGGAGTGGTGAAGTCCACAAATGTCCGATCATCTGTCAGGTGTGCAAAGGGAGTTTTGGGTCAGAGAGAGATGTCAGGCAAAGTAAACGCTGGCAGTTGGAAGGTAAGGGGGTGAGAAACAAGAACTTGGGGGAGGGGTGCTGACGGCGTCTGCTACAAAGCTAAAACTCAATTAAAGAAGAAAAGAGCTTTTTTTTTTTTTTCCGGTAAGCAGCCTGAGATGACCTCTAAAAATGATCCACTATTCGCTCAACCCAGAAAACCTCAAAGCAAGTCAAGAGGTTCAAACCTTTGTGTTCACTTTAAGAACACTCGTGAAACTGCCCAGGCCATTAAGGGTATGCATATCTGAAAAAACCACCAAGTATCTGAAGGATGTCACTTTAGAAGTAATGTGTGCCATTCCATCATTACAATGGTGGAGTTGGTAGGTGTGCCCAGGCCAAACAGTGGGGCTGGATGCAGGGTCGGTGGCCCAAAAAGAGTGCTGAATTTTTACTTCACATGCTCAAAAATGCAGAGAGTAATGCTGAACTTAAGGGCTTAGATGTAGATTCTCTGGTCACTGAGCACATGCAGGCGAACAGAGCCCCCAAGATGTGGCGCAGGACTTACAGAGCTCATGGCTGGATCAACCCATACGTGAGCTCTCCCTGCCACATTGAGATGATCCTTACTGAAAAAGAACAGATTGTTCCTAAACCAGAAGAGGAGGTTGCCCAGAAGAAAAAGATATCCCAGAAGAAACTGAAGAAATAAAAACTTATGGCCTGGGAATAAATGCCGCAAAAATTAAATGCAAATAAAAGTAAAAAAAAAAAAAAAGAAGAAGAAGAAGAAGAAAAGAGGCAAAGCCATCAGGAAAGACAAAGTGAGAAAGATGCTAATCAGAAAAGCAGCTCTGGAGCCTGGAGCCTGTTGAGTGGGGCTGGGTCTTGATGCCAAAATGGTGACCTCTGGGAAAGCTCACGCCGATCAGTATTCTCTGGGACCTCCATCACCAGTGTCCTTGCCCCCTCAGTGAGCCACACCCAACCCCCTCCTCCCCAGGAGACCCTCCAAGACCCCTAGGTAGGTCTGGCCCAGGCTGATATGGAGTCACGGCTTTGCCCTGGGTCCCAGTGCACGTGAAGCCTTGTGTGTCCCCTCCAAGAGTAGAGTCTCTGTTTCCCCCAGCCCTGTGGAGCTCTTACTCAAACCCTGCTGGCCTTCAAAGCCAAATGGTTTGAGGGCTCCTCCTCCTGATGTGAAGCCCCCAGGCTTGGGAGCCTGACATGGGGCTCAGAACTCTAACTCTTGTGGGAGAACCTTTGTATGAGAAAAGAATCGGAAAAAGAATGAATATATGTATATGTATAACTGAATCACTTTGCTGTACACCTGGAACTAACACAACGTTGTAAATCAACTATACTCCAATAAAATTTTAAAAAAAAAGAAAAGAAGCTCTGTTATAGAATCTTAGAAGGGTACTTAATCCATTCCTAATTTCCACCAAAGACCATCCATACATTATACTGAAGTGTTAATTGTGGAAAAGCAAGCACTATGCTCTAAATTTCCTAGTTGAATAGTTGAGGCTCCATCCCAACCTTTTCTCAGATTTGGTTCCCCTCATTTTCCAACTCTTACCTCTTTTCTTCAGTGAGACCCATCCCCTTCCTACCCCGGGTGCTCACGCCAGGCTCATTGTAACTGCCATGTCTTCACTCATGCTGCACAGCCTGGCTGGGGTCCTCTCTACCTCATGAAATCTCCCCACCTTTAAGACCTAACCCACACCTTCTTTGCTCAGTGAGGTCTTGCCTTTGCAGATTGTTCTCTCCTTATAGATCTGTCCTTGCTGGTGCTTGTGGTGGGCAGAACGATGGCTCCAAAGAAGCCCAAGTCCTGATTCCTGAAATCTGTGAATCTTACTTGGCAAAAGGGACTTTGCAGGTGTGATTAAGTTAATGATTTTCAGTTGGGGAGATTATTTTCTATTATTCAAGTGGGTCCAATGTAATTAAAAAGGGCCTTTAAAGATGGAAGAAGAGTCACAGCCAAAGAGAGAACCTGAGAATATGACCTTATTTGGAAACAAAATCATGGACTCGAAATTTGGTATGACTGGTGTCCTTATAAGAAGAGGGACACACAGAGAGAATGCCATTTAATGATGGAGACAGAGATTGGAATGATGCTTCTAAAAACTAAAGAATGTCAAGGTTTGTCAGCAACCCTGGAAGCTAAGAGAAAGGTATGAAACAGAGCCTTCAGAGAAAGCCTGGCCTTACCAACACAATTGATTTGGACTTCCAGCCTCCAGAATTTTTAGAGAATAACTTTCTATTGTTTAAAGCCACTCAGTTTGTGTTACGTTACTAAGAGAAGCCCCAGGAAACTAATCCACTACCTTGTATAATTGTCTTGAAGATTAAATTTAACAATACATGTAAAGTTCTTAGGCCATATCCTGGCATATTGGAAGTTTCAAATGAATGTTAGGTATCATTATTGCTTCACATGTATTAGATGTATTATCATTATTTTTTTTCTATTTTCCCTTAGACATTTTAATATTTTTTTATTGAAGTATAGTTGATTTAAAATACTGTGTTAGTTTCAGGTGTAAAGCAAAGTGATTCAGTTATACATATTTTCTTTTCAGATTTTCTATTATAGTTTATATCATTAATTTTTAAAATACTAGTAGAGTGACTACAGGCACTATTCTTTAAGCACCTCATGCGTAGAGATGGCGTCTCATACCTCCTCACTGATAATAAACCTTTTTAAGTTTTTCAGTTTTAATTTCTAATATGATAGACATTGCTATATCTCACATAAACAAAAGGTCTTGAGGGTCCTCAATAATTTTGAAAAGGGGTCTTGAGACCAAAATGCTTGAGAAATTCTGGAATAGGTGGTCTTGTTTATTTTTAATCATTCAGGCAGCTGGTCTTCATTCAATATATAGTTTTCAAAAAAAAATTGGTGGTGTCAACACTCTGTGGGGTTGGACTTGGCCAGTGAGATTCCAGAAAATTATTTTATGTTTCTTTAATACTGGCTGGGGTAAGAAGATACATATATTTAAGTGTGTGTCTGTGGATTTGTGTGTATATTTGTGTAAAGCAATCCCACCACTTAATGAACACACCCCAGTTGAAACTGAAGGAATGAGCAAGAATAAAACTAAAAGAAGAATCCAACTGGGATACACATCAGAGACAAGTTTAGTGGCAGGAAAGGAAGATAAATGAAGAGAAATGATGTTGACCACAAAGAGCCCACGATCCCCACATACAAGCATGTAGAGAGATTCACTGTGAGAATTTCTCACTTCTTTCCCTCTTTTCTCGTTATTTTAGGAAGCCATCAAAATTACTTTTAACTTTGTATACAATCCCAGAATCCAGTCAAAACTATCCAGACAGACATGTCACAGCTTAGACTATGGCAGGTTTTTCTTTCCTGCCTAAAATTCTCAGATAAGAATCCAGAGAAGCTAGATGTGGTATCTGAATTGAATATTTCTCAGCAAGAAGGCAGTCTCCAGAGTTTTAAAAGGGACTCCACGGTCCCCATACTGAAGTGCTCATTTCTCACACCCATCTTCAGTCTTAAGGAACCCGAAAGGGCGTCCACTCAGACACAGCCAGGCTGCCGAGGAGGCAGCTTCTGAATGCTGACCTGAATTTGCTCAGTCTACCTGAATTACACCAAGAGTCAGTAGATGCTTGTCAATGATTCAAGGCATTCAGGAGCCCATAAGCCTGAGGATGGGGACCTGGGTGTCTAGAGAGCTGCTGATGTTGAAGTTGGGAAAGGTTACATGAGGATGGACACACAGACCTGTTGAGACCCCCACTTAAGTTCCTCCAGTGGTGAGAGATCCTGCCTTTCCCAGTCAACATAGTTGGCTTATAGCATGGTCTGTCTAGGTCAAGTCCGCAATACCAGTTATAAACCTGAAGTGTATCAGCAATTCCTTGATAATATCATAATAATTTCCTTCAGCTACCACAAGTGCTCACAGGATGTGACCAGAAAGACTGAGAGTCCTTCTGTTCCAACACAAGGAGCAACACGGAGACCCAACTTTCCAACTGAATCCCTGATGGAACTCAGCACACCACAGCCTCGGAAATCCTGGTGAATTCCTCCTGGTAAACTGAAGGTGTTGGGCCAGATGACCTCTGCACTCACTGATTCTATGATTTCCAGAGTCCTTGCCTCAACTCCAACAGAAATCTTTCACTTTTATTTATTCCTGTCTCCAAGACTAAAAGCTGTACATCTAATTGGCCATCACCAAAAAAATTGGTAAAAAGAAATATTTAATCTTACGAAATGAGAGGCAGGGCTTACCACATTAAAGTGATGCAACCACACCATCTGAGCTCACCAGCATTTTACAGCTTGAAGGTCTCTTTCAGGTGGTGACACTCATAAACATGTCCCGTGTGAATAAGGGACATTATGTAGGATTGCCTTCTCCTGCTCCGTAAGGACTTTTTGTCTACCTATAATGTTAACAGAGTTGGTATCACTGCAAGAAGGTGGCATAGTGCTCCTGTGGCCCTCCACTCATGCTCCAATAACAGCTAGAAACTAATAAGCATTTAGCCAGGAAATTGGAGAACTGTCACAGAAAAGGAATACAATGATCTTACTGACAGTAAATTGTTTTTGTAAGACCGCTTGATTGTGAGATTGCCTGATAGGCCAGGTTGATTCTGGCTAGCCGTGACCAGGAGCATTTATTCAATCTACATGAAAGTAGATATGGATTATGAAAAAGGAGTGGGGATAGAGAACAGTAGCCAGTCAAAATAAGCCAAGATTTCTGCTAAAGGGACGCAAGATCCCTAGGTCCTGAGATCACACAAGGTCTTTCCAGTAACAAGTATGGTACTGGATGATCACAAACATCCACAGTCATCTTTATACACAAAGATTAGAGTCAAGTGCACATCCTTGAATACAATTGTGCACACACTGATTTATCAAAGAAGTTGTGAACCACAGGCATCTCTGGATACCGCAGGATACCGCAAACATCCAATGTCTCAAACCAGCCTGCCAACTGTACCCTGTTGCCTTGGCAACAGGATGCAAGCAGGCATGGAAAAATCCTGTTGCCTCAGCAACGGGATCTCAAAAAAAAGGAGTGGGAGCTGTGACTATGGCAAAGGCTGTAGGTTCAAGACAGTAGGTGAGCTTTTAGTCCCATTACAGTGAGAAATACGGAATTTATGCTAAGATAACAGTCATTCATCTATTAATTGACAAATATTTGTGGACTGGCCCCTATGTGCAATACACTGTGCCCTACGGAATGCAGAGATGGACCTGTTTGACTGGTCCACCACATAACTGGTATGTGCCAGCAAACAGTAATAAATATTAATGATGAATCAATGGATGTTCTTAAGAAGGTCATAATACAGTGACCAAAGCTTACTAGGACTTGAGTGTATGTGATAAAGAAAGTGAAACTCCTGTGTGTACTACCAAATTCCACTCTACAGGATAATTTATTTGTAAATTGAAATACAATGCTATGACACTGAATTAGAACCATCGACATATATATCAACTGAGTAAGGCTATAAAACCTAGACAGAAACTGGTAAAGGCCAAGCCCATTTGTAATTCTCTCCCAGCAAGTAGTAATGCAGGCAGAGGATTCTAGATCACTTAGATCACTGAAAATGATTAAAGTTGGAAATTTCAAAGAAAGTACTAATTATTGAATTTTAATTGCTTTTTTCTTGACACATTCCAGATTTTGGCTAAGTCTGTCAATATGCACAAAACATCAAACAAACATTAACAATAAGAATATTCATATCATATGATTATTTCAAGGTAGAATATTTTGTGAGAGTTTGACCACAAAAAGTGAATTGAATTTTCCCTCTTACTCCTTATGACTTTGGAGATGCACAAATCAAAGATGGTTTCCACAAATACAATAATTCACTTCAACCTCTCTCAATACACACATAGAGTTCAAAACTCTCAAACCGGGAATGTGAAAGGTACAACCGCTCTAGGAAACAGTTGGGCAGTTTCTTCAAAAGTTAATTATACACCTATCATATGACCCAGCTGTTTCACTTCTAGGCATTTACCCCAAAGGAAAACAAAGTCTGTGTCCATACAGACACAGATATTCATCACAGCTTTATTGATATTTTCAATAGCCAAGTATGGGAACTCAAATGTTCATTAACAGATGAATGGATAAACAACCTGTGGTGTACAATAGAAAACTACTTAACAATAAAAATGAATGAACTATTGATACACAAAACAACATAGACAGATCTCAAAGTAATGAGGCTGACTGAAAGAAGTCAGAGATATGAGAGTATGTGCTATATAACCCCATTTATATTGTTTTAAAATTAAAACCAATCTACAGTGCAGCAAGCAGATCAATGATTGTCTGGGGTGAGGCGTGAGTAGCACAAGCAAGGGGCACAAATGGGCAGCAGGACACTTTTGGATGGATGTGTTCACTGCCTTAATTGTGATTTCACAGGGATACACATACTCTAAACCTCAAATTTCACACTTTCAATAAATGCAGTTGATTTTGTGCGGATTACACCTCATTGACTCTTAAAATAACTTCTCACATTCTCAAGAAAAGTTACTCAAACAGACCATCACATGATCTGTATGCATTCATTAAAAGCAATATATAAAAAGACACCATGAACTTAGTTTTTGTCTGCCTCTTACTACTTACTAGATGGAACTTAAATGTAAGTCAGATTTAGTTATCGGTTGAAGCAAACATGCAGTTGAAGGAACATTTTAATTTTCTTTGTCTAGTCCTCTATTAGCTGTTCAATGTCTTCCTGCTTCTGTGCCTTAGAATTGTTCATTCCTGCTTCTTGGGTCCACCCTGGTCTGCTATCTTAGAACCTGAGATTGGAAGTGCTTTGGATACCCCTTGGCAGAGCTGAATGTGTGCTTCTCAGAAATGTTTCCAATGCCTAAGCTCTTACAAGGGGCTTCCAATACCAGCCTCAGTCCTGCCCATGCCCAGCCCTGATACAAACCTACGAGCACCTTTGGAGGCTCAAACCTTTCCTCAGAAACCCACACAACCTCTTTCATACCTCCTCCTTTTTCTGTCCCAACCCACAGATCCTTCTCCCTTAAATTATTCTCAACTGAGATCATTAGAAATGTACTTAAACACTCACAACTAGCTCGAGAAAAAGCAGCCAACTCAAGATTACAGAGATAGCTTGTAGGTGCCAAAAGCAGGATCTGCAACCAGGTCTATCTACTACCAATACCCGTCCTGTACTTTAAAAAATGACTCCTTGGGGCTTCCCTGGTGGTGCAGAGGTTGATAATCCACCTGCTAATGCAGGGGACACGGGTTCGAGTCCTGGTCCAGGAAGATCTCACATGCCACGGAGCAACTAAGCCTGTGCGCCACAACTACTGAAGCCCGAGCACCACAACTGCTGAAGTTCACGCACCTAGAACCCATGATCCATAACAAGAGAAGCCATCGCAATGAGAAGCCCATGCACTGCAACGAAGACCCAATGCAGTCAAAAATAAATAAATTAAAAAAAATTTTTTAAAACAGACATTGACTCCTTGATTTAAACAAATTTCAATCTTCCCTTGGTGTTTCAATGGAAATTTCAAGAATATAATTGTAAAATAAGTCATTGTGGGTTATTTCTGCTCATCATGATGATTCTAGAAAGTGACACATTGTTATATTTAAGGAATTCAACTGGCTATCTAGTTTAGGACACCTGGAATAAAAAAAAATTAAAATCTGAAAAAAACCCCATTCAATTTAAGGCTTTCTCCTCCTGTGACCCTTTCTATTCTTTTAGCTTGAGAGCCTTTCTTCATCTGAGGGTTGAGGCCATTACGATGTTTTCAAAAGGTGCCTCCAGCAAATACACAAACCTGTTAAAGGGAGTTGGGAGGGAAACGTGCAGCTTGAACAATGGAATCTGGCTGCTGTCATCAGTTTTTACTTTCTAACTACTTAAGATTTTTCTAGGAGTAGGAGAGGGAGTTAACTCACATCTGCATCTCTTAAGAAGGATGGACACATTCTGTGCACCAATATGGCAGCAAGGAGAAGACAGTGCAAACCAGACAAGAAAATTATCACTGATATGGGAATCATCACCATTATAGGAGACACTTCCTGTCCCAATGCTGGCACAATTATGGTTAGCTCGGTTTTGCTCATTATAATGTCATTTTTTTAATGTGTGCAGCAGATCATAATACATTTTCAGTTAAATAGTAATTCTAACAGTAACAGACTGACACTGCCCAAATTAACTGAGACAGTAGGGAAAGAATTAAGAGAGCCCATCTTATTAAGACTAGTGTAGTTTTTTTTTAAATTGCCCAGAATGTTAGTTTTATAGGAAGAGAGAGAAAGAAAAGCAAGAAACAAATATAAAGCATAACACCAGTTATATCTTGTGGAAGCTTTCCTTTAGAACCACAAACAATGCACTATTTCTTCTGTGTTCTGAAATATTCATATTCTATTTCAGTTATAGCTTTACCTAGTTTCTTCCATGCACTTTGTTAATAACTGTGACCTTAAATACATACATTTAGGGCTCTCTGGTGCTGGATGGAAGTTCATCTCACGGAGGTGATTGCTTCTCAGTGGCAAACCACATTCCATGCTTTTCATGAATGATAGCACAAAGAAAATTCAAAGTAGGAGACAGATCACTGACTGCATATTATTGTACATAAACTTAGTCCCTCAATTTCAAGGTATTAAAAAAACCAGCCAGTGTGGTCAGATGGCTGAAGGGGCCACTCTGGGAAACTGGCTTTGTCACTATGGACTCGTGGGCAGATGAAGCAAGCATGGAGCAGTTTGTTCACTATGTAGATGGAGATCTGTTAGCTCCAAAGTCATTTGAATTATATCATTGCCTAATTTTATTTATGAAGCCCTAAAACATGCTCCTTCTCCTGTGCCTCACTTATCAAGGAAAAGAGCAATATGTTCAAATTAAACCAGAAAAACTGGTGTCTGGAGCCCTGAAAATAGCTAAATCTATAAATATTATATAATGAAGGAAAATGTCCTCTTCAAGTTTAGATGTTAAGGGTTATTTTGCTTTGAACTTGAAAATAATTATACAAAGCTAAATATTTTGCTTTACTATAATTAAATACATATAATTATGATCTCACTATTATCATGATACTTTCTTAATTAGAACTTCTTAAAAGCACAAGAACATATTAATGAACTGTCACTAAATTAAAGAAATTAGAGAGTGAATTATTACAATTAGATCTAAAATTTGAGTATCAAATTTACCATACTTGATAATGTTTCACTGCCATCCCATAATTAACCTAGTATCCACAGTGGGTTCTCTATTAGTATTACTAATTCAAAGACAAGTTTTCAAGAAGCAATGATATTAATAAAGATGAGGAGAAGAATAGTGTCATAATCTGAAAACAAAACGTTAAAAATACAGAAGATATGGTGTACATCAACAGTTACTGACCACCATTTTGTTTGAAGACTACATATAAAAAAGGAAAATAACTGAATGTATATGTTAATGTTTCTAAAAGCAATTCAAGATGCCAGAATCAGGTAATTCCTCTCAGCTTATAGAAGAAACAATACACAGAGAATCATCAAGTGGTCAAGTTTAAGACATTCTAATTTGGATTGCTCAAAAACAAGAAATGCAACTGAAAACCAGCAACGCTTAAGGCATTAAACAGTCTGGAATTAGACATGAACACTGTAAATGAACCTCACAAATTAGAGCGACACTTACTCTTCCATTTTTAACTCAGAATTACACGAGGTCTAATTCTTGTTAAACTGCACACTTCGTACGTGACACCTAAACATCTAACTGATTGTCTGCGGGAAAAGAATTAAAAAATGAAGGAAAAAATTTAAAAATTACTATCATCTTTTGCCTGGTCCACTGCAATCTTCTCTTAACCAATCTCACTATTTCCGCTCCTGGCTCTTGGCAAGCTATTGCTAAACTGCAGCCAGATGTACCTTTTTAAAACATAATGTCACCTCCTTTCTCTAAACTCACATCCCTTGTCTATACCATGACGGATGGCCTCCTCACCTCCTGCTGTCTCTCCTGCTTCACTGCACTGAGCCACAGAGGCCTCCTTGCCCACTCCCTGGGCCTGTCGGGCATGTTCCACCTCAGGAGCCTTGAATTTGCTGTTCCTTCTGCCATCAATGCTGTGCCTCCAGGTATTTGCATGACTTGCCCCTTTAATGCATTCAGGTTTCTGCTCAAATGTCACATAATTACAGAGGCTTTCCCATTCCATTTTGACATTTCTATGTAAAATAGCCTGTCTGTCCATACCTACCAATTACTTTCTATTATCTTGCCTTTTTATATTTTTGTCCATAGCACTTAAATATATTTTATGTATCTATTATATGTCTCCCCCCCACTATGAAGGCAGGGGTTGTCAGCTGTATTGTTCACTGTTATAGCATTAAACTAGAATAGTCTCCAGAAGAGAATAGATGCTCAATAAATTGTGTTGAATAAATGAAATAAGAG
This sequence comes from Balaenoptera musculus, assembly GCF_009873245.2. Classification (NCBI taxonomy): domain Eukaryota; kingdom Metazoa; phylum Chordata; class Mammalia; order Artiodactyla; family Balaenopteridae; genus Balaenoptera; species Balaenoptera musculus. Next base: position 320,566 of record NC_045788.1, on the reverse strand, counting down.
ATTGATTAGTCAAAGTGTTGAAAAGATATTCTCCATGTTAAAACAAAGGGCAGAAATCAAAATTATAGCATGATTTTTCAAAGAAATTGTCAAATGGATTCTAAAGTTAATAAGGAAATACAACAGGCCTCAAAGAGCTAAATCAATCTTGACAAAGAAAAACAGAATGGGAGGACTTACACAATCTAATTTCAAGATGTATTACAAAGCTACAATGATCAAGACAATGTAGAATTGGCCTAAGAAGAGACATATAGATCAATGGAACAGAATAGAGTTCAGAAACAGATCCACACATATACTGTCAAATTATTTTCAACAAAGATGCCTAGTAAAATCGATGTAAAAAGATTAGACATTTTAAGAAATGATGCTGGAAAAGCTTGATACCCACATGGATACCCTCTTTATTATTCTATGTACAAAATTAAATCAAAATGGATCATAGACTAAACATAAAATCTATAGCCATAAATAATTTATTTTTTTAAAAAGAGCCTATTTTTGCAACCTTGGAATAAGCAACAATTTCTTTAATACAATGTAAAAAGCACTAACAGCAACAAAAACTAACAAAATTAATTGGACTTTAACAAAATTAAAAGTCTCTGTTCATCAAAAAAATACCATTAATAAAATCAATAATCAAGTCATAGACTGGGGAAAATATTTTCAATATGTATGTTTGACAACAGATTCATATCTGGGACATGTAAAGAACTCCTACATATCAACAAAAACAGACAAATAATTCAATAAAATAATGAGGAAAAGATTTGAGGGCTTCCCTGGTGGCGCAGTGGTTGAGAGTCTGCCTGCCAATGCAGGGGACACGGGTTCGAGCCCTGGTCTGGGAGGATCCCACATGCCGCGGAGTGACTAGGCCCGTGAGCCACAATTACTGAGCCTGCGCGTCTGGAGCCTGTGCTCCGCAACAAGAGAGGCCACGATAGTGAGAGGCCCGCGCACCGCGATGAAGAGTGGCCCCCGCTTGCCGCAACTGGAGAAAGCCCTCGCACAGAAACGAAGACCCAACACAGCCATAAATAAAATAAAAAAAAAAAAAAAAAAGATTTGAACAGATACTTCATTCACATACAAGTAGATATATAAATGGCCAATAAGCACATGTAAAGGTGTTCAACACCCATGGTTATAAGGGGAATGCAAAAAAAAAAAACAAAAAACAAAAAAACCTCAAAGAAATACCCTTTTACACCCACTACAAAGGCTAAAATAAAAAAGACTGACAATACCAAATGTTGGCAAGAGTGTGGAACAATTGGAACTCTCATACATTGCTCCTGAATGTTTTAAACAGTATAACTTTGGAGAATTGTTTGGTAGTTTCTTTTAAACATACAATACCTTATGACCCTGAAATTCTATTCCTAGGTATTTACCTAAGAGAAATAAAAATATATCCACCAGAAACTTATAGAAGAATCTTATTTATTATAAAAGCCCAAATCTGAAAAAAACATAAGTGTTCATCAACAGGAAAATAAGCAAAATGGGATACAGTCATATGATGTAATATTACCTAGCAGGATAAACAAATTTTTGATATTCACAACAACAACATAAATGAATCTCAGAGATGTTATATCATGTGAAAGAAGCCAGATGCTGAAGAGTAGTACACACTGTTGGATTTACATGAAGACAAACAATAGGCAAAAGTAATCTATAATGACAGAAATATTAAATCTGTCCATAGGCAGGGGATTGCACATTTTACTGTATATAAATTATATCTTAATAAAAGGGTGGTGTAGCATGGATGTGAGAATTGTATATATGTGTGGGAGGCTATAAAGCTTTGCTTTATTTTCTGAAAACATAACAAATATAGAACATTTCCAAAACAAGTCATGAGTTTTCCTGATATTTCTTTCACTACATCATTACTTGTTGCATTTTCACAGACTTGGGGGAAATTCAGCCAACAATTAACCAGACAATAAAGGCAAAGATGTTTACAAAAATATTGTCCTTTTAAAATATATCATTTTTGGGCTTCCCTGGTGGCGCAGTGGTTGAGAATCTGCCTGCCAATGCAGGGGACATGGGTTCGAGCCCCGGTCCCGGAAAATCCCACATACGTGCCGCGGAGCAACTAAGCCCGTGCGCCACAACTACTGAGCCTGTGCTCTAGAGCCCACAAGCCACAACTACTGAGCCCACGTGCCACAACTACTGAAACCTGTGTGCCTAGAGCCCGTGCTCTGCAACAAGAGAAGCAACGACAATGAGAAGCCCACGCACTGCAACGTAGAGCAGCCTCCGCTCTCTGCAATTAGAGATAGCCCACACACAGCAACGATGACTGAACACAGCCAAAAATAAAAACAAATAAATAAATAAATTTAAAATATATCATTTTCTACATGGCTTAATTTAATCTCTTAGCAGAGACCTGCAGACCCAAGCCTTCAGTGGCATGCTCAGCAATTTTAAATGACATATGGTATAATAAAAGTAAAGCAACTCAGATAAAACATTTTTAAAAATTTGCACTAAGAAAATGAGAATCAGGTGCTTACATATTTGCTCAATTCTTAAGTGGTTAACTTTAAAGATATGTGAAAATTTAAGAAAAAATACCAAATGCCTGTGAATAAAGTTTGCTAAGAACATATATTAAATGTATTATAAAACTACAATAAGAATTCTAAAAGTTAAAAAATTATAAAATTAGGAAATCCAAAAAAGAGGGGATATATATATATATATATGTATAGCTGATTCACTTTGCCATACAATAGAAACTAACACAACATTGTAAAGCAACTATACTCCAATAAAAACTAATTTAAAAAATTATAAAATTATTATGAAGGGCTTGTGAATTTAGAAAACAATCTTTGCTGATAAGTACTCTACTAGCTGCCTGGGCCCCCAAAGTAGATGGAATTTAAGATGATGATTATTTGTGCCATGTTTCAATAGTGTGACAATATCAGATTATCATAGAAATCTTTTTTATTTCAACAAAAGCTTAGAATAAATTTCTAGGACTCACTATATAAACATGTAGTTTATCCAGATCAGACGTAATTTTTTGAAAGATGATATTTGTGGTCACGTAGGGAGAGAGGGAGATGTTAGAAAACTGAGTGGAATGGATTCAATCTTTTGGAAGGTCCTCAAAGCAGAGCTGATGCTTCTCGGAGTTGAAAAAGAGATTATATCCGTGGACAGCAGTTTCATCCTGTCCCCACAGTTTCAGCCTTCCCTAGGAATTTCTGACCGCCGAGCTAGCCCCCCCTGTCATATAAGCCAATTCCTCACGATAAATCTCTGAATATGCATCTTCTACTGGCTTTGCTTCACACAGTTTGGGTAGGACTGTCCTGCACATGGTGTAGTATAAGCATCACTAGCTGCTGCCCCTTATGTATCAGTAGCGTTCAAGGTCATTGTGATAAACAAAATGGCACCCCTCAACACACACACCCATTTCCTATCGATCCCTTTTGGACAGTACAGAAGTGGTACCATCAATCACTGCTAGGGGTGGGGAAGAGACTAGAAGCAAGAAAGGTAGATACTGTAATGAGATAATAAAATAATGAGAATGAGATAATGAGATAATATCTCATGAGATAATGAGAATGAGAACGGAAATAAGATGGATTTGTCAGACATTTCAAAGATAGAATTGGTAAAAGTTTGCTAGTGAAATGGATGTAGGATTTGAGAGAGAGTGAATTGAAGAAGATGTCAAGGTTCTACTTTAGGTGATGAGGTGTAGAGCGTGACTAGGTTCAAGCCATCCACTGTGGGAGTTGCTGACTATGAGGTACCTGTTACACATGCAGGTAAACATCCAGTTCAAAATTTAGGTCTGGCACACAGGAGAGGCTGAGACCAGACAGATAGCTTTGGAGGTCTTCAGCATATGAGTATGGAAACCATGTTGTAAAACACACCCCAATGTATTTTGTTGTCTTAGAAAATGTTGTGTACTTCTCTTCCCATGGCCCTTATGCTATTGAGACCATGCCAGGAGGCTGAGGCTTATAAACCAAAGGGTAAGGAACACCCAGGGAGAGAGAAGTGAGTGATGGAAGGGCAATTTCTGGCAGAGTGGATGGGGAACTGGGGAGTCTTTCTGAAACTCAAAGAAGGCATCTGCTAGAAAGAAAAAGATGAGAAGACAGGTGCAAGCATCCTTGTTTTTCCTTTGCATACCCACTCCAGCATGGCTGAGCCCCGGGAGTGGGGTAGAAACACACAGAGGATTTGAGAGGGACAAACCAGGTCCAGCCAGAAAAAGCTAGAAGCTTCAGAGAAGCTTTGTGATGATAATGGCACTATATACTCTGTGGTTGGCATGGGCATTTAACATAAAGCTCGTGAGGGTAGACTCCTTGTCTGTTTTGTTCACTGGCCTAGCACATAGAATAGTGCCTGACACCTAGAAGGTATTCACTAAGTATTTGTTGAATGGATAATTGAATGACTGGCACATGGAATAGGAATATAGTTGGAAAGTATGAAAAAAGCACCTGGGCTGGTGGTGCCCCTGACTGCCAGGTTGTTCCCCTTGAGCTGTATGTGGATGGATGAGAATTCAAAGCTCCCCTGTACCCTACTGGGAATGTAGAAGATGGATGTGGTGCTAGCTAGCAAGTTCACCAGGCCATCATCGCTGCATTGTGGGGGGCAGGCACAGAGAAGACAGCTCAACCCACGAACACCAAGGTAGGTTCTCCAAAGCCACAGAGATGGGTTCACCCCACCTAGGGTCAGTAGAGGCCTGTAGAAGAAGGGGGTACAGAGCCCCTGGCCCTCTTCCAGTGGCGTGGGGATGCTGAAGCTTCCCCCTGCCCCCGTCTGCCATCTTGGGAGAAAGAAATGAAGAGGTGAACTCTTGAAAGAGACTTTTAGGCCAAAAGAGACTAATATAGGTGATAATGACTCCATTCACAATTTCTGCCATCAGCAGGAAAAGGAGTTCAAAACAAAATGATACATGATTATAAAAATACAGTTCCCATTTTGTACAACTGATTTTTATGCAAGTTCATATGAAATGAAAAACCACTGGGCTGGATGGATCTCACTTCTCAAGGGAAGAGCAAGAAGAGAAACAAAACATGTAAATTTAAGAAGCCAGGGTTGAAAGAAAAAATAAGAGACTATTCAGAAAGGTAAGATGGAAACCAGGACAGAGAAGTATAGTGGAAATCACAGCCAAAAAAAAAAAAAAAAAAAAAAAAAAAATCAAGAGGGGGATATGAACAATAAGGATGACTTAGCCTTCAGTTTGATAATGCAGTTAGTTGGTAGCTGTTTTGGAGAAATTCAACGTTTTAGTCCATACTACCCAGGATTGAATCTACACACCTTAACTTAGGCATTCACAAACATCTGCATCTAGCACCAGCCTGCTATCCCAGACTTTTCAAAATATATATATAAAAATATAACGCATTGTAAGTAAAAATATGCATTGTAAATCAGGAGACCCTAGTTTCAGTCCTAGGTCTGTCACTAACTAACTCGGTGACCTTGAATAAGTCTCTTAACATCATTGGAACAGAAGTGGTTAATCCCTGTGAATCTCACACGGAAGAACATGCTTTTCTCAGAAGTACTCTCCAGTCTCCCTGGAACATTCAACTCGGCTTCATTTGTACACATAGAAATATGCTTTATTCACCCTCATTAATATTAGTCTAAAGCTGGATTCAGAAAATCCCAATAACCTGAAGGACAATGAAGTTTTCCATTGATTAGACAGATTTTTCCAGGCTGGATTTTTTATTTTAAACACTCATCCTTATATTTGTTGGTGAAGTCTAAGTAGCACGCCCTTTAGAAATGTCTGTAACAAATTTTGCTGTCTGGGATATAAGATAATATCCAAAAGATAATTATGTTGAGTTTAACATGTTGTGTACAGTGTCAAAACACCAATTATGATTTTGATTATTAAAATGCCACAATACCTTCTATATTACAATAGCCTTTTATTACTACACATTTAAGTAAAAATTGTACCTCATTTTTCTCTGCTTACTTCTTGTCAGTTTGAGTCTGTGCTCTCCTTATTATCTCTCATTTTGAATTACAAAAATTAGAAAGCTTAACATCCTTCAAAATAAAAGTCTTGTTTCACTTTCATATATGATAAACCAGAGTACACAGGCGTGAACTTTATGAGTGAAGACTTCTCTGTCCTCTTGAAATATGTATCAATTTTATTTCTTTACTAGCCTGTTATGCAAATTGCCATTACTAAGAATAAGCTAACATGTGAAAATAAATAGCATATGTTCTATGAGACAGGAGCCCTTAATGTTTCTTATCAATTGTTTGCTTACCCACTAATGGATCTCCTTATTGGTACTGGGAATTTATACAGTTCTACTGAATCCATTAATTTCTTTCTTTTGACTATTATTCATCATTGGATTATGTACTTGTACTGTTGATATGAACTGCTCTGGGAAAACATTCCACTCTATTTGAAAGGAAACAATCATAATACCATAACACTGCTTAAGAAAAAAAGAAACATCAAATTTAATACCTATAACTTTTTCACCAGCAATGGTGTAAACGTAAGTTATAAAAAATAATAATTGGTACCCGGTTAAAATAATGCCAATTAACTACATGTTGTCCTTTGATAAAATATAATCATATTTCCTTCTCAGTTCTTTAATAAAGCTGCAATTTTTCCTCTTAGAAAACGTTTCATTAATCTTGAAATGAAAAAATTATCGGTATGCCTAAAATAGTACAAGAGAAGAAGGTATTTTAGGGCTCCTTAAAATAGGAGTATATATTTTGCTTTGAAGCAAAGTAGTTCTCTAGGGTCCCTATAAGATGAACACTCCATGAGGCATTGTGGCTGGCCAGTAGCCAGTGCTCAAGAAATATTTTTAAGCTGCAGGAATAACATACACAGATTTAGTACTAATGGGCCAGTTAGCACTAAATTAACAAGTTGCATCAACAAACTATTCTTCTAACATAGGCATTGCTCATTTTATAAATTGATGCTATCTTATAGTTTATGTCATTTATAAATTTTCACAGTATATTTAAACACATTAACTTATTTAATTCCAGTGCCCTCTGCAATAGGTAATATTTTCCCCCTAATTTACAGATGAATACAAAACCTCTAGAACTTCAAAAATCCCTCCATGACTGTAGCTCTCACCCTCATAGCCTGGGAGCTAGATTTCTCCAGTTAAAATGTCCCTGCAAACACATATGGAAATATTGATGGATAAAATGGTATGGAACTTTGCATCTGTTTCAAAATAATCTAGGAATAGTAATGATAAACGATTGGTCCAGAGTACCAAGTTTTTGGAGCTGGGGGGTGGGTACATAAAGCATTTCTCTTTACTTCTGTTAATGTATGAAATTTTTCACAATAAAGAGTTTTTTTTTTTAAAGCTGAGAAGAATAAATAAATAAATAGATCCTTCTCAAGGTGTTTTGCTAAAGATAAGAGGGTTTCTGCTATTCGATTTTAGATTAACTCTACCCACTCCCACATCAGCTACGTGACTCTAATACAAATCACTTCTCTTACATCCAACTGGAAATTGGCTAAGTAGCTTTGCAGTGCAGAACCTAATAGAAAACCCCCAAATACTTAAGATATAGAAATAGCTAAGTCTCTTGCATTTGAGTTTACTGGGAGTACTATACTCTGAATGCAACATGAGATCCAGAGAATGATGTGTTTCTCATTGTCGCCTAGTTTTTACAGAGTCTGGTAATACAATACCAAGCAATGTGCACTCTGACTCCCCTTGTATAACATTTAACTGGGCTCTGCAAGAGCTGTAACTCCAAGTTATATGCTCCTAGACATAAACCTGGGCCTTAGATATCATCATGGATTGTTCTGTGAAATTACAGCTGGGCTCAGCATTTAAGGCAATAAAGATAACAGAGTTTTCCCCCAAATAAAACTATATTGAATCTTTAATTTCTGGATTCCAAGTATGTCAAGATAAACCCACCAAACAGTAGTGCTTTCCTTCTAAAAAAATAGTAGTTTGCTATTCAAGGTATCAGAATGGCTCTTCTTTGAGACCAAATTCTTATATAATTTTCCCAGCTGAGGCAGAGCAGGTCCTTAGGATCCTGGAAAGGAATTTAATGACCAGGCACCCTGACCAAGAATGGGCATTATAACCCTGTTACTAGATCCCTGCCTTGGGGAAGCCCAAGGCATGACTGAAGGATGTTATGGGTCATGATACAACAAGGGCACACAGGAAGGGAGATAAGGCATAGCAACAAGAGCATCACCAATACCATCACTTGCACATGTGGAAATTTGTAGCTTTAGCTATGCTCAAAATAGCGTTAAATATCAGAATAATTTAGAGGTTACTGGCAATAAAAGCACATATTCTGATTTGAAGCATGATAACATTATTACCACCACAGATAGTAATGAAAGCAATTACACAATTCACTGCTATTTATGCAACGATCATATTATAAACTTAAATAATTTCTAAGAGATCTTATTGATACCTCTGGTTTTGTTATAGACAATAAATTGTGGGTTAGTCCTTTGGGGCACCAGTTATATTGACTTAATTTTAAGATATCAAAATGGATGAAAATATGTACCTATATAGTGGTGAAATATTACATGTAGCAATTAATATTTTTCTAACTTAAGATGAATTTTCCTTAAGACAATCATGAACAACTTCAGACAGCCCATCAGAATACATGCCGAAGAGACTGAAAGATTCCCACTTACCTGAGATCGCAGAGCCAGCTTGCGCTGACACGTGGGTGCGTTCTGGTTAACTTCCATAAAATACTCTGTGTGGACCTCCACTCTCCTTCCAACTTCTTCTCCAAGGCCAGCTGAGATGGCATAAATTGTCTACATACTTCATCATGACATCCGATATCATGGAGCTGACTTCTACAATATCTGGGCGGGCTTCTGCATCAGCAGTGGGGCATCTAAGAGAAGATAAGCTAATTACAGCCCGCTGGTCAAAGTCGGGACCAGGCCCCGTGATGTGAAGGGTCAAGGTTAAAATCTGCTGTGTGTCCACCATGGTGTTTGTACCCAAGAGAATCTGAGGTAAGATGGACATCAAGCATAGTTTTGAATCCAAGACTTCTCAAAAGGCATTTGGAAAGTTTGGGAAGGAGAGGGAGCTGCACGGCTCTCTTTGCAGTTGGGCTGGTGGGCAAGGGTTACAGGCTAGACAGGAAGCTGCTCCCAGTCTCAGCATGAGAGGGTGGGATCTGCATCTCCTGCATCTCAGTGGCCAGTGAAACAAAGAGGGGTCCCAATAATATAGGCCCTGATGATCACACGTGATACACCAAAAGGAAGGAAGGATTCTGGGGGTCACACTTACTGGCCTTTTCCAGCGGTCTGGGGGTAAAATCAACACAACTTGATTAGTGAGAGTCTTACAAAACATGACATCACAAAAATAAAACTCAACCCAGTTACTTAGAGGTTTAAGATGTGTGTAGTAATTTTTTTTTAAGTAGCAAGTTCGACACGTTGAATGGTAATACTTTCTGTGATTTTGGAGGTAGGGAACACCAGACATCCTACTAAAGGGAGCATTGTTCTTGTCACAGCTAAACCCTAGGAGAAGGCTATTCTAGATGCCTGTGGAACACATTATCAAGACCATTGGTTATCATGCTTTAAATACTTTTGGCACTCACTATTACATTTTGTCTATTTTTTAAATTCAAATTCTCAAACACTGAAGTCATGTGTACTTCTCAATAAAATTTAACTTATTTGGACTTTGAGAAAAAGATCTAATTTTCACATCTTTGATTTCACAACCCATAGTTAATACAACTTTCACCTGTACTGATGTCTCCAGGCAAGATTTAAAAATTATTATGCGAACCTCGAGACAAGATGGTGGAAGAGTAAGACGCGGAGATCATCTTCCTCCCCACAGATACATCAGAAATACATCTACACGTGGAACTGCTCCTACAGAACACCCACTGAACGCTGGCAGAAGACCTCAGAACTCCCAAAAGGCAAGAAACTCCCCAAGTGCCTGGGTAGGGCAAAAGAAAAAAGAAAAAACAGAGACAAAGAATAGGGATGGGACCTGCACCAGTGGGAGGGAGCCGTGAAGGAGGAAAGGTTTCCACACACTAGGAAGCCCCTTTGCGGGCAGAGACTGCGGGTAGCGGAGGGGAGAAGCTTCGGAGCCACGGAGGAGAGCGCAGCCACAGGGGTGCGGAGGGCAAAGCGGAGAGATTCCTGCACGGAAGCTCGGCGCCGAGCAGCGCTCACCAGCCTGAGAGGCTTGTCTGCTCACCCGCCGGGGCGGGCGGGGCTGGGAGCTGAGGCTCGGGCTGCGGTCGGATCGCAGGGAGAGGACTGGGGTTGGCGGCGTGAACACAGCCTGAAGGGGTTAGCGCACCACAGCTGGCCGGGAGGGAGTCCGGGAAAAAGTCTGCAGCTGCCGAAGAGACAAGAGACTTTTTCTTCCCTCTTTGTTTCCTGGTGCGCGAGGAGAGGGGATTCAGAGCGTCGCCTAAACGAGCTCCAGAGACGGGCGCGAGCCGCGGCCATCAGTGTGGACCCCAGAGACGGGCATGAGACGCTAAGGCTGCTGCTGCCGCCACCAAGGAGCCTGTGTGCGAGCACAGGTCACTCTCCACACCGCCCCTCCCGGGAGCCGGTGCAGCCCGACACGGCCAGGCTCCCGTGATCCAGGGACAACTTCCCCGGGAGAACGCACGGCACGCCTCGGGCTGCTGCAACGTCACGACGCCTCTGACGCCGCAGGCTCGCCCCGCCTCCGCCGTACTGCTCCCTCCCCCCGCCTGAGTGAGCCAGAGCCCCCGAAGCAGCTGCTCCTTTAACCCCGTCCTGTGTGAGCGAAGAACAGACGCCCTCAGGCGACCTACACGCAGAGGCAGGGCCAAATCCAAAGATGAACCCCGGGAGCTGTGTGAACAAAGAAGAGAAAGGGAAATCTCTCCCAGCAGCCTCAGAAGCAGCGGATTAAATCTCCACAATCAACTTGATGTGCCTGCATCTGTTGAATACCTGAATAGACAACGAATCATCCCAAATTGAGGAGGTAGATTTTGGGTGCAGTATATACTATTTTTTCCCCTTTTCCTCTTTTTGTGAGTGTGTATGTGTATGCTTCTGTGTGAGAATTTGTCTGTATAGCTTTGCTTTCACCATTTGTCTTAGGGTTCAGTCCGTCCTTTTTTTTTTTTTCTTTACTTAAAAATTTTTTTTCTTAATAAATTTTTCTTAATAATGTTTCTCTTATTTTTTATTTTAAAAAATTAAAAAAATTTTTTTCTTAATTTTTTTATTTTAAAAAATTTTTTTCTCTTAATAAATTTTTTCTTAATAATTTTTTATTTTTTATCTTAAAATTTTTTTTTCTTAATAATTTTTTTCTTAGTTTTTATTTTAATAGCTTTATTTTATTTTATTTTACTTTATTGTATTGTATTTTATTTTATCCTCTTTCTTTCTTTCTTTCTATTTTTTTTTTTTTGAAATTCACGTTCTTTTATTTACTTATTTATTTATTTATGACTGTGTTGAGTCTTCGTTTCTGTGCGAGGGCTTTCTCTAGTTGCGGCAAGTGGGGACCACTCTTCATCGCGGTGCGCGGGCCTCTCACCATCGCGGCCTCTCTTGTTGCGGAGCACAGGCTCCAGACGCGCAGGCTCAGTAATTGTGGCTCACAGGCCCAGTTGCTCCGTGGCATGTGGGATCTTCCCAGACCAGGGCTCGAACCCGTGTCCCCTGCATTGGCAGGCAGATTCTCAACCACTGCGCCACCAGGGAAGCCCTCTTTCTATTTTTTCTCCCTTTTATTCTGAGCCGTGTGGAGGAAAGGTTCTTGGTGCTCCAGCCAGGCCGCAGAGCTGTGCCTCTGAGGTGGGAGAGCCAACGTCAGGACACTGGTCCCCAAAAGACCTCCCAGCTCCATGTAATATAAAACGGCGAAAATCTCTCAGAGATCTCCATCTCAACACCAAGACCCAGCTTCACTCAACGACCAGCAAGCTACGGTGCTGGACACCCTATGCTAAACAACTAGCAAGACAGGAACACAGCCCCATCCATTAGCAGAGAGGCTGCCTAAAATCATAATAAGGCCACAGACACCCCAAAACACACCACCAGACGTAGACCTGCCCACCAGAAAGACAAGATCCAGCCTCATCCACCAGAACACAGGCACTAGTCCCCTCCATCAGAAAGCCTACATAACCCACTGAACCAACCTTAGCCACTGGGGACAGACACCAAAAATAACAGGAACTACGAACCTGCAGCCTGTGAAAAGGGGACCCCAAACACAGTAAGATAAGCAAAATGAGAAGACAGAAAAACACACAGCAGATGAAGGAACAAGGTAAAAACACACCAGACCAAACAAATGAAGAGGAAATAGGCAGTCTACCTGAAAAAGAATTCAGAATAATGATAGTAAAAATGATCCAAAATCTTGGAAATAGAATAGACAAAATGCAAGAAACATTTAACAAGGACCTAGAAGAACTAAAGAGGAACCAAGCAATGAGGAAAAACACAATCAATGAAATTAAAAATACTCTAGACAGGATCAATAGCAGAATAACTGAGTCAGAAGAACAGATAAGTGACCAGGAAGATAAAATAGTGGAAATAACTACTGCAGAGCAGAATAAAGAAAAAAGAATGAAAAGAACTAAGGACAGTCTCAGAGACTTCTGGGACAACATTAAATGTACCAACATTCGAATTATAGGGGTCCCAGAAGGAGAAGAGAAAAAGACAGGGACTGAGAAAATATTTGAAGAGATTATAGTTGAAAACTTCCCTAATATGGGAAAGGAAATAGTCAATCAAGTCCAGGAAGTGCAGAGAGTCCCATACAGGAAACATCCAAGGAGAAACATGCCAAGACAGATATTAATCAAACTATCAAAGATTAAATACAAAGAAAAAATACTAAAAGCAGCAAGGGAAAAGCAACAAATAACATACAAGAGAATCCCCATAAGGTTAACAGCTGATCTTTCAGCAGAAACTCTGCAAGCCAGAAGGGAGTGGCAGGGCATATTTAAAGTGATGAAAGGGAAAAACCTACAATCAAGATTACTCTACCCAGCAAGGATCTCATTCAGATTTGATGGAGAAATTAAAACCTTTACAGACAAGCAAAAGCTGAGAGAGTTCAGCACCACCAAACCAGCTTTACAACAAATGCTAAAGGAACTTCTCTAGGCAAGAAACACAAGAGAAGGAAAACACCTACAATAACAAACCCAAAACATTTAAGAAAATGGGAATAGGAACATACATATTGATAATTACCTTAAATGTAAACGGATTAAATGCTCCCACCAAAAGACACAGACTGGCTGAATGGATACAAAAACAAGACCCATATATATGCTGTGTACAAGAGACCCACTTCAGACCTAGGGACACATACAGACTGAAAGTGAGGGGATGGAAAAAGATATTCCATGCAAATGGAAATCAAAAGAAAGCTGGAGTAGCAATTCTCATATCAGACAAAATAGACTTTAAAATAAAGACTATTACAGTAGACAAGTAAGGACACTATATAATGATCAAGGGATCGATTCAAGAAGAAGATATAACAATTGTAAATATTTATGCACCCAACATAGGAGCACCTCAATACATAAGGCAAATACTAACAGCCATAAAAGGGGAAATCGACAGTAACACAATCATAGTAGGGGACTTTAACACCCCACTTTCACCCATGGACAGATCATCCAAAATGAAAATAAATAAGGAAACACAAGCTTTAAATGATACATTAAACAAGATGGACTTAATTGATATTTATAGGACATTCCACCCAAAAACAACAGAATACACATTTTTCTCAAGTGCTCATGGAATATTCTCCAGGATAGATCATATCTTGGGTCACAAATCAAGCCTTGGTAAATTTAAGAAAATTGAAATCGTATCAAGTATTTTTTCCAACCACAATGGTATAAGACTAGATATCAATTAAAGGAAAAGATCTGTAAAAAATACAAACACATGGAGGCTACACAATACACTACTTAATAACGAAGTGATCACTGAAGAAATCAAAGGGGAAATCAAAAAATACCTAGAAACAAATGACAATGGAGAAACGACGACCCCAAACCTATGGGAGGCACCAAAAGCAGTTCTAAGAGGGAAGTTTATAGCAATACAAGCCTACCTCAAGAAACAGGAAACATCTCAAATAAACAACCTAACCTTGCACCTAAAGCAATTAGAGAAAGAAGAACAAAAAAACACCAAAGTTAACAGAGGAAAGAAATCATAAAGATCAGATCAGAAATAAATGAAAAAGAAATGAAGGAAACAATACCAAATGTCAACAAAACTAAAAGCTGGTTCTTTGAGAAGATAAACAAAATTGATAAACCATTAGCCAGACTCATCAAGAAAAAAAGGGAGAAGACTCAAATCAATAGAATTAGAAATGAAAAAGGAGAAGTAACAACTGACACTGCAGAAATACAAACCATCATGAGAGATTACTACAAACAATTCTATGCCAATAAAATGGATAACCTGGAAGAAATGGACAAATTCTTAGAAATGCACAACCTGCCGAGACTGAACCAGGAAGAAATAGAAAATATGAACAGACCAATCACAAGCACTGAAATTGAAACTGTGATTAAAAATCTTCCAACACACAAAAGCCCAGGACCAGATGGCTTCACTGGCAAATTCTATCAAACATTTAGAGAAGAGCTAACACCTATCCTTCTCAAACTCTTCCAAAATATTGCAGAGGGAGGAACGCTCCCAAACTCATTCTACGAGGCCACCATCACCCTGATACCAAAACCAGGCAAAGATGTCACAAAGAAAGAAAACTACAGACCAATATCACTGATGAACATAGATGCAAAAATCCTCAACAAAATACTAGCAAACAGAATCCAACAGCACATTAAAAGGATCATACACCATGATCAAGTGGGGTTTATTCCAGGAATGCAAGGATTCTTCAATATACGCAAATCAATCAACGTGATACACCATATTAACAAATTGAAGGAGAAAAGCCATATGATCATCTCAATCGATACAGAGAAAGCTTTCGACAAAATTCAACACCCATTTATGATAAAAGCTCTGCAGAAAGTAGGCATAGAGGGAACTTTCCTCAACATAATAAAGCCTATATATGACAAACCCACAGCCAACATCATTCTTAATGATGAAAAACTGAAACCGTTTCCACTAAGATCAGGAACAAGACAACGTTGTCCACTATCACCACTATTATTCAACATAGTTTTAGAATTTTTAGCGACAGCAATCAGAGAAGAAAAAGAAATAAATGGAATCCAAATCAGAAAAGAAGAAATAAAGCTGTCACTGTTTGCAGATGACATGATATTATACATAGAGAATCCTAAAGATGTTACCAGAAAACTCCTAGGGCTAATCAATGAATTTGGTAAAGTAGCAGGATACAAAATTAATGCACAGAAATCTCTTGCATTCCTATACAATAATGATGAAAAATCTGAAAGTGAAAATAAGAAAACACTCCCATTTACCACTGCAACAAAAAGAATAAAATATCTAGGAATAAACCTACCTAAGGAGACAAAAGACCTGTATGCAGAAAATTATAAGACACTGATGAAAGAAATTAAAGATGATACAAATAGATGGAGGGATATACAATGTTCTTGGATTGGAAGAATCAACATTGTGAAAATGACTCTATTACCCAAAGCAATCTACAGATTCAATGCAATCCCTATCAATCTACCACTGGCATTTTTCACAGAACTAGAACAAAAAATTTCACAATTTGTATGGAAACACAAAAGACCCCGAATAGCCAAAGCAATCTTGAGAACGAAAAATGGAGCTGGAGGAATCAGGCTCCCTGACTTCAGACTATACTACAAAGCTACAGTAATCAAGACAGTTTGGTACTGGCACAAAAACAGAAACATAGATCAATGGAACAGGATAGGAAGCCCAGAGATAAACCCACGCACATGTGGTCACGTTATCTTTGATAAAGGAGGCAAGTATATACAGTGGAGAAAAGACAGCCTCTTCAATAAGTGGTGCTGGGAAAACTGGACAGGTACATGTAAAAGTATGAAATTAGATCACTCCCTAACACCATACACAAAAAATAAGCTCAAAATGGATTAAAGACCTAAATGTAAGTCCAGACACTATCAAACTCTTAGAGGAAAACATAGGCAGAACACTCTATGACATAAATCACAGCAAGATCCTTTTTGACCCAGCTCCTAGAGAAATGGAAATAAAAACACAAACAAATGGGACCTAATGAAACTTAAAAGCTTTTGCACAGCAAAGGAAACCATAAACAAGACCAAAAGACAACCCTCAGAATGGGAGAAAATATTTGCAAATGAAGCAACTGACAAAGGATTAATCTCCAAGATTTACAAGCAGCTCATGCAGCTCAATAACAAAAAAACGAACAACCCAATCCAAAAATGGGCAGAAGACCTAAATAGACATTTCTCCAAAGAAGATATACAGATTGCCAACAAACACATGAAAGAATGCTCAATATCATTAATCATTAGAGAAATGCAAATCAAAACTACAATGAGATATCATCTCACACCGGTCAGAATGGCCATCATCAAAAAATCTAGAAACAATAAATGCTGGAGAGGGTGTGGAGAAAAGGAAACTCTCTTGCACTGTTGGTGGGAATGTAAATTGATACAGCCACTATGGAGAACAGTATGGAGGTTCCTTAAAAAACTACAAATAGAACTACCATACGACCCAGCAATCCCACTACTGGGCATATAAGAAAAATCATAATTCAAAAACCTGAGAAAACCATAATTCAAAAAGAGAAAACCATAATTCAGAAAACCATAATTGAAAAAGAAAACCATAATTCAAAAAGAGTCATATACCAAAATGTTCATTGCAGCTCTATTTACAATAGCCAGGACATGGAAGCAACCTAAATGTCCATCATCGGATGAATGGATAAAGAAGATGTGGCACATATATACAATGGAATATTACTCAGCCATAAAAAGAAATGAAATGGAGTTATTTGTAGTGAAGTGGATGGAGTTAGAGTCTGTCATACAGCGTGAAGTCAGAAAGAGAAAAACAAATACAGTATGCTAACACATATATATGGAATCTAAGGGATAAAAAAAAAAAGGTCATGAAGAACCTAGTGGCAGAACGGGAATAATGACACAGACCCACTAGAGAATGGACTTGAGGATATGGAGAGGGGGAAGGGTAAGATGTGACAAAGTGAGAGAGTGGCATGGACATATATACACGACCAAATGTAAAATAGATAGCTAGTGGGAAGCAACCGCATAAGGCAGGGAGATCAGCTCTTTGCTTTGTGACCGCCTGGGGGGGTGGGATGGGGAGGGTGGGAGGGAGGGAGATGCAGGAGGGAGGAGATGTGGGAACATATGTATATGTATGACTGATTCACTTTGTTATAGAGCAGAAACTAACACACCATTGTAAAGCAATTATACTCCAATAAAGATGTTTAAAAAAAAAAGAATTATTACGCACAATTACTCTTCATAACAGAAGTCAAAATAAAACTCTAACTTGTTAATTTTTTAATTGTTCTTTCTCAAGTTTCCCAAGTTTATTAACCATGAGTAAAGTGTACACATTGTAATCAGATTTTAAGTCATTATTTTATCATTTTATGCTTTATCTATATGTTATTTCTTTTTAAGTCCTAAAGAAGTGGGCTAGCACATGGTTATGACAGGCACGTCTACAGTTGCTGAATTCATATTTAACAAAGTTCAGTCTATGCATTTATTATATACAAAGTAAGGCAAGAGATAGTGGAGACAGTGTCAGCTACATAATTTGTGGGGTGGCCCATGCAAAATAAAAATGTGGTACCCCAGCAGGGAGTGGGGAAGACAATCTCCCCTTCCCACATTCCAGCATCCCAACTGGAGGTAGATGAGAGAGCCCCAAGAGATGGCAACCTCCAGGCCTGCAGGACGTGGGCAAGAAGCCACCACTGAATTGCCCACCAAACAGGCCATGGTGCTGCCAGCCTGGTCAGGGATGGCCTCTTTTTTGCCCCACCCCAAGATGTCACAATGCAGGGCACTAGCTCCACCCTGACCTTCTCCTCACCTGCATTCATACCTTACAGGTGGAGGAGAGTAAAGGTGAAACACAGGTCTCTCCTGCTGACACACCCAATCACCATACCAGGTAGAGGGCAGCAGCAGTAATCAGACAGGGATGGGGAGCTGGAGCTGGAGGCTAGGCAGAGACCCAGGGGGCTGGGGGCAGATGGCCGAGAATCTAAGCCCAGGAGGGTGGGCGCTGGAGGGACCACGCATGAGCTAGGGTCCAAGTCCCCAATACACACGCTCCCTGTCCTATCAGACTTCACTTCCAATACACAGATTCAAAGATGAAATTATTAAGCATTTCATGACCTCAAATGCAGAGCCTTAAACCGCAAGCACAGGGCCATTCTGAGTGCAGGGGCCCTGTGCATTGGTCATAGCATGTGAAGCCGTCTTTTGTGGCAATGACATATCTGTATTAAAGTCTCTTACTTTTGCTCAAAATCACAAAAGAAGCTAAGTGTTGAATTTCATTTTATAATGAAATCAGGTTCTTCAACTACCTTCACTTAATTAGCAAAAGGGATTAAAGATGTTAAAAATGCCTCGCTGACCAAGTGTTGGTTATGACTATCATGTGAACAAAAAACCCCAGCATACAAGTCTTTCATGAATGCAGATATTCTCAATTCTTAGTCAGCAGATATTTAAACTGATTCAAGGTAATATCAGTTGAATTATCAGATGAGTTTTCTTTTTTTTTTTTTTTTTTTAATCCAAAAGGCAATGTAAGTTGGTTTTACAAATTATGTAGTTACATATGATGGTAAGTGGGAACCAGAATAGCCTCTGTTCTGTCATTTAGTCATCTCCTCTCCCACAGTTTGTCCTCAACTTCTACTGGCCATGAAAGGAAAAGGAACCACCTGGAAGATGCAGTTTACCATCATAATTAAGCCTGCAGGCCCTGGGTTCAGATTGCTGGGGGTTAAATCCCAGCTTACTCTTTATTAACTCTGATCTTGGGCAAGATTTAGCTTCTAAGTTTCAGATAGCCCAACTATAAAATGGGATAATCGTAGTGAAAGATGGTCCTTCCCCTCCATGTTCTCAGCCTAACTTTTGTCTGTGAATAAACTTTAGCCAAACAATAAGTTTAATCAAAGAAGTGAGAAAATGTAGAAACAAAGGAAAACAGTCCCACAAGACTAAATAATAATAGTTCAGTCATTAAGCAAACTCAAGGACTTTTAGTTCCTCCTCAAAGGCTATAGATAATATTGAGCCTTATCCTGTGAGCTGTCTTGTAGATACTAAGACCCCCATCAGGTGGAAGAAGTTAACTACATGATGACCAGACTGTAGCCATGACATAAGCTGTCACAATTCCAAGAATTGGCCTCAAAGAAATAGGAGCAAACCAATCCTGGAACTGAAGATTAACTGTACCTAAAACAATCAAGATGACGCTGATCAGACCAACGCATGACTAATTTCAAGGTGACCGTCAGAGCTGCCTGTGCTGTTTCTGCACGTAGCCCCCTCCCTCTGTCTATAAAAGCTCTTGCCCATGGATTGTCAGTGGCGGCAGTCGGCCTTTGGACAGGAGTGCCCCCACCCCCAGTTGCCAGTCTCTGAAATAAAACAAACTTTCCTTCCCACCAGCTTTGCCTCTTTATTGGCTTCAGAGCGGCGAGCAGCCGGACCCCCACTTTCGGTTACAGTTTTTTGGCACCCAGCGTGGGGCTGCAGTGCTCTAGCGATATCTGGATCCTGGGGTTTTCCGAGCAGAGCTGCAGCCATGACAAAGCTCTGGGATGGCTGTGAGGAGACCGCTGCTTACTGGCCCTGAGAGGGGATTTTGGGGAGACGTTCCTAGCAGTTGCCGAAACCATTTGTTTCGGGGATCCTCCCTGTTTCTCCCCTGCTCGACATTGACTGCCAAATGATGCTTTTCCTTGGTGGAACAGAAAGATGTTTCTGGATGAGCTGATGAGCTCCAGGACCAAGTAAGTCCACTGGTGTGCACCTGGGCTAACTTCTCTTTTGAGCACGAAGTGCTACTGGGCATTTTGCTGGTTGGTTCTTACGTGTGTCTGACGTTGAGGACCGTTTGTGAGCACTGAGTGTCATTTGAGCATTTTGCCAATTGGTTCTGATGTGTGTCTGACGTTGAGGACCATTTGTGTTGGAAAAGTGTTTGGGACTCCATATGCGTCATCCTCTTGGGAGATCTGTGACAGTTCTGTCTTCTGGTGTGTGAGTGTATATTCCACTTGTGTGATTGGTATCATTGTTGTCTTTTGTAAAATGGGAAATTCAGGTTCAATTCATTAGAAAAATTTTAGCTAAGAAATTATGACTAAAGAAAGAGGAAGATAATTTTTAAACAATGTATGACAACAGTATTCTTCAGACTCCAGAGAAAACTGGTTAAAATGAAATTCTTTTAAAGCTCCAAAACTGGTTCTTTTTGCATATGCAGTTGGAGAAAGCCAGCTTGATAAAATACTGTTTTCAGAATTCTGACCCTGACAGAATAAACGTAGGCCTAAGAGAAAGCTTGAAGTTAACTCTTATCATGTCCTTGAAATACAAACACAGCCCACGTTGCCTGAAACTTAAGCGTTGGGTTAATTAGTAGAACTTTAAAAGATGTTAGGGTTCACTAAACATGCATCTCATTCCACATTAAAGAGAAACTGTACTATGAGAAAAATGTATGTTTTTAGAGGTTATGGAATATGTTCTTAAGTTTGCCAATCAGAAAATGCTGGTATAATAGTTCAATTACTTGTCTCTTGGTTTTGTTAAGGTCTTTTAAAGGTAAAAAAATCATAATATGTAATTAAAGATACAAAAATGATAAGGGAAACAGTTCAGTGTGTAAAGCAAATAAGATATGTGTTGTTGGCAAGAGAAGATATAAAGACTGGAGATATTTTTGTAGAGGAAAAAAAGGAGAAAAATTTTATCCTGGAGCTGGTTGCTTATATATGGGGAAAATAAGGGACTAGTTAATATGGATCCAGAAAGTGATAAAATGTTTGTAAACAAGGAACTTTGAGAAAAGAATTTTGTACATTGTCAGGATTAAGATTAGATTGTATTTAATTAGATAAATGAATTTTGTTATTAATAAGAAGCTGGTGCAGGACTGGAATTTGGTTTTCTCTCTCTGTTAAGAAAACCAAAAGTGTTCCTGGAATATTAAAGTGCTTTTGATAACAAATTGTAAGTTTCTTCTCTAGCTAACTTTGAATATTCCTGAAGGCCCCTGAGCCATCTCAAAAGAAACATTAAAGTAACTAGGATTATTTGGTACATTAAGTTACATGGAAAACATTGTCAAATAATAATGATAAACATTCTTAGGTTATACTGAATAGGTAAATGTCATTAATATTAATGTTCTAAAAGTTATTAAACAAATACAGGTTTTTGATAACTTGCAGATCATACTGCTAAACTGAGTTAAAAATTTAAAGAATTTCAATAGAAAGTTATTATTTTGCTTTTAACCATATTTTTGATGCCAATATTTAGGATGGAAAAAAATTGTCTAGTGAAGTTGTCACAGAATATAACTAATTATGATGTGTATCACTGCTGGCTTAAAGTTTACTGCTTGAAGCACATGTACAATGTTTGTGTGACAATTGGGTATAAGTGATAAAATATATAGCCTATAAAATATTTCCCCATCAGCATACCTCTGTACTTGTTATGTCTGATTAGTTTCCCCCAAACATGGATGACTAGGCAAATATATAAACAAAACTGTAGGCCTAGCACTGAGGGACTTGAACGGACCCAGAGCAAGCAACTGAACCACTCTGGCAATGTTGGAAAAATATATTGATTACCAATGCTTTCTATGGAAAGATTTGCAATTAGAAGGGGAAAATGATGGAAGAAAATTTTACATATTGAAGTATGGGGAAGTCATTCTGGCTTATATATGATTTAATTTGAACTTTAGTCTAACCAAAACAGCCTGTCTGTGGCCTATTAAACATACACTGTACAACTGCTTTAACCATTAAGGGAAAAAATATTGACACATTCAGAGAATAATACAAAGATGCATTTTAATTATTATCCTCATTGTAATATGCCTACTAATTATCAAATGTCCAGGTACTATGACAAAGTAGTCAAAGAGAGAAGTAATGTTTTCATAATACAAAATATTGATGATAAGCTTGGAACCTGAGATTATTTCCAACTCTGTGTCCAGTCCCAAAATTAGTCAGGACTGAGCCCCACTTCAGCAGGAAGTAGCCAAGAGCAGTCATCACCCCAGCCCCATTCCCTCAAGAGTTGGGGAAAACTGAAAAAGATATGGAACTAAAACTGAGTTCCTCTGCCAAGTTTATGATTAACCTCTCTATTCGAAACTTTATTCCCTTTCTTGTTCTATACCTGTCCCTCCTCAAGATTGAGGAGTATCAAAGAAAAGGGAGGATTGAAATAGAGCAGGTCCCTCAGCCTGCATTTTGTCTGTGAAAAAACTTTAGCCAAATAATAAGTTTAATCAGAGAAGTGAGAAAATGCAAAAACGAAGGAAAACAGTCAAACGAGACCAAATAATATCAGTTCAGTCAAGGACCTTTAGTTTCTCATCAAGGGCTACAGGTAATATTCTGAGCCATATTCTTTGAGCTGTCTTATAGATACTGAAACCCCCACCAGGTGGAAGAATTTAGAATTTACATGATGACCAGACTGTAGCCATGACATAAGCTGCCACAATTCTGAGAACTGGCCTCAAATAAATGGGAACAAACCAACCCTGGAACTAAAGACTAACTGTACTTAAAACAATCAAGATGACACTGACCAGATCACTGCATGACAAATTTTAAGATGACTGTCAGAGTTGACTGTGCTGTTTCTGCATGTAGCCCCTTCCCTCCATCTTTAAAAGCTCTTGCCCCCTGATTGTCAATGGGGGTAGTCAGCCATTGAACAGGAGTCCGCCCTCCCCTCCAGCTGCTCACCTCCAAAATAAAACAAACTTTCTTTTCCACACCTTGCCTCTTTATTGGCTTTAGAGCGACAGGTAACCAGGCCCTACTTTCAGTAACAATAGTATCTACCACATCAAGCTGGTTTGGTGATTAAATGAAGCCTTCCCTGAAAAGTGCTGGCACATTGTAAAAGCCTAATAAATTAAAAAAGAAAATCCACAATTTTATTTCTCTTCCATACCCTTCCTCATTCAACTAACACCAAGTTCCATGGCTTCTACCACCTAACTATTTCTTGAATATCCTTCCCCTCTAATCCCATGGCTATTGGCCTATTACATTATCACTTGCTTAGACCATTGAAATAGTGTCCTAGATGACAGGCGTGTCTTTTGTTTACCTCTGATCCATACTGTAAACTGCTACCATGAAAATATTCCAAAACTGACGACATCACTCCTCTGCTCAGAATTCTTCAATATCTCCTCATGGCCCAAGAAGACAAAATTAAAACTCCCAGCATGCCACACAAGCCCCTCCTGAACTGGCCCTTAGCTCCCTCCACAGCCTCAACCCTTCTCCCTCCCCATCAGCAACACACCAAATGCTCCTACCTATTCTCTCCCAAACAGCCCATGACTGTCCTATGCCACCATTTCATGGTCATGTTATTCCCTCTGCTTGAATTTGGTTTGTGCTGATTGTATCTACCATTTCCCAAATCATATCCCTTATTTGCTTACCACTCTTTCCCAAGTCTCCACGAGGAAGTCTTCTTGGACCACCCTCAGATATACTTACTGTCCCACTTTTATATTTTCTCTTTGCACTGTCTATATTAAAGTACTTAAAACTGCTATAAGTTTTGTATTGCAACGATCTCTTTCACCATTAGAAATGGAAATTTCTTGAGATGAAGTACCTGTGTCTCCTTCACCATAATCTCACCAGCATGTAAAATGGGATATGAGTCCTGATGGGTACTCAGTGAAGGAATAAATGAATGAATGAATGAAAGCCTAACGTCTAAGAATTAACCTTCCATAACCTAAAATATTTGGCCACACATTTTGGGAATCCCAGGAACATTTCCTACCAGAAGTCCCAATTTACCTCATTGCTTTGAAATGCCTCCCTGCTTAGATATTTCAGAGAAATTCTTAAGAGCAACCCAATGCTTTAATGATTCTCTAATCAAATAAGCATAAAATCATGTTCTGGAGTGTTCCACTCACTCTACCTACTTTGTCCCCATTCTGCTCTGAGAGACCAGATGGAAACAATTAGAGGAATACAATGTCCAGCTGTATTCATTTCATGTTTTAAGAAACAAAAAGTTAAATGTAGGGTGAAAAATGTAAAGATCTACTTGTGCTTAGAACTAGCTGAAAGCATTAACTTTGTTAGTCATTATGATTGCCTCTGAAACGATGTACCAGACAGCTTATGCAACCAGGCATGGATAGAAAAAAATTAGGCAATTGGAATAAGTTGTGCATAGAGGGAAATGTTCTTCCTTTTAAAAAAGTAAACAGACAATACTCTCTTAACAGTGTACAGGAAGGTAAAAATAGTAATGCTGGTGTGGGGCAGAAATCTATTTACTTTTGTGGGGACAAAATCTATTTACTTTTCTGCCCCAAACTCTTCAGGGTTACTAACTTATTCTCCCAATTTAAAAAATTTCCTGCTAGGAAAGAAAAGTTCCAGTGACAAAATGTACTTGTACACCATATGAAGAAACAGGAAAAAGGAAAAATACTGTACATTAGAAAAACAAACTGTGAGCTCTACCTGACAAGGATATAGAAAGTAAAAATTAGAAGATAGTAAGGTGGAAGAAGAAAGAAGATATATGTGACTGGATACAACACCTAGTTTAAAATTAAGAATGAGTATAGTGACCTCTATCATTGGCTGTCTTATATTTCAAAGGCTCTATACCATTACTAGCGATTGGCTCTGAGCCTGATCTGCTGAGTCATACATGATTATTAAGAACACTTTTGCCTCTAGGTGTCCATTGCATCAATTTCCTGAAGAAAATGGGAAACAAAGAAAACAGGAAATTGAGTTTGTTCTCTAATTCTTTTGGAACTTTATTTTCAAAGTCTAAAAATTCAAAGCAAATTAAATATGTAATTGCATGCAACTCATGGTTGATTTTGGATTTATGTCAAATGTTCTAAAGATAAAACTATATTTGTGATGTGAACCTGATGAATCTCAAATAACTTTAAATGAAAACTACACCTCTTATAGACTGCACACCACAATCTTAATTGTTAGTCATTTATAAAATTGTTAGTTCTTATGTATTATGGCGTCTTAATATTTTAAATTAAAAGTGTACTCAGAAACATCTTTTAGAGTTCTCTAATAGTGATCACTCATCCTCTTAAACTCTCTGGTGACAGGGAACTCACTACCCATCCAGCAACTTGCTCCACTGTGTGTATCTCTAATTCTGAAACACACACTTCCTAATGGTGAGTTGCCCATGCCCCCCCCCACCCAGAATTCCCACTCCATGATCTTGTCTCCATTTGCTGAAGTTCCACATAATAAAACCAATTGTTTCTACATTTTCAATGTCATTAAATTTTCCCAGTTAACAGAAGTATTTTTTAATCCTCTTATGACTGTACTCCAAAACTTGACTTAACTTCCAACCCACAATGGAAACAACTCTACTTCTCTCCATCAACACCACCACTCCAGTCAAAGCCACCATCATCTCTCCACCATCATGCTTTTCCCTCCCACTCTCACTCCCTCCAATCTATTCCCCAGATATCAGCCAGCATGATTTTTGCTAAAGAAGAAATTTTCACTATGTCCCAACTGGTTAATAACCCTTCAGTCCTCTCCCCAGTACTGGAGATAAAAATTCAAAACCTTCAATGTGGCCTGTAGAACCTAGTCATCTGGAACCCTGTCAGCCTCGCAGGCCCTTTTACTGGATATTCTCTTCTTTACTTGACATGCTACATCTCCAATTTCTTTCGATTGGTTCTACAAGCTCTTTCACTCAGCAAGGCTTCACAGGTGTGGGTCTATTAAATCCTTTCTCCACTCTGTTTACTATTTGAGAACTAGTGAATGTTCAGTTCTCAGATTACATGTCCTTTCTTCATAGAAACTTTTCCCAAATCCCCAGACGAGACCAAGTCCTTCTGTAATCTTTCATTGCTCTCTTTAACATCCTTCATCAAATTTATCATAATTTTAATATACTTAATTCCATAAATAAAATAATATTATTAATAATAACAATACCTAACAATACTTAATGTATTGAGGGCTTACCACATGCTCTGTGCTAAGAGCATCAGAACCATTAACTTATTTAGGATTCAAAGCAAGCCCATGAGTAGTTACTATTGCTACCTATTCATCACAGATAAGAAAAGTGGGGCTTGAGAAGGTTAAGGTGAGTGGAAGAGTGGAGATTAGAATCAACTCAGTTCTAGAACCTATTGAGGTTCTAACCTTTTCATGATAATGTTGAACCTTCCACTAACCTCCTAGCCCCAAGAGGTTAGATACCAATAGCCAGGGAGCTGTCAGAAGGAAATTATGGGCCTGTTTGCCCAATGCCACAAAATCAAAATAATGTCTCTGTACTTTTTCTCTGCACTACCCTCCCTTGTTCTTTGTGGCACTCAAATACCTAAGAAAGGGAGAAATTAAATGAGTAAAACTAGTACTCTTATCTTGACATCTCTGGAGACTTCTTGAATTTTTTAGGTAGTTTCCAGAAAACAAATAGCAGAGAATAGGAACAAATCATGGAGATGAGCAGTTTAATTACATTTATCTGGATTCATTAGCAACGAATCCAATATACGCAAAATTCAGAATGACACAGTGAAGATTTAGCATGACCTCCGCACAACGATGGAACGTAAATCTGTGAAACATTCCATATTTTAGAGGCAGTAAGAAGACAGGCAAAAAGTGAGGACTATAGTTAAGTGCAGGATCATATGGTAGTTCTATTTTTAGTTTTTTAAGGAACCTCATTACTGTTCTCCATAGTGGCTGTATCAATTTACATTTTCACCAACAGCGTAGGAGGGTTCCACTTTCTCCAGACCCTCTCCAGCATTTATTATCTGTAGACTTTTTGATGATGGTTATTCTGACAAGTGTGAGATGATACCTCATTGTAGTTTTGATTTTCATTTCTCTAATAATTAGCGATGCTGAGCATCTCTTCATGTGCCTTTTGGCCATGTATGTCTTGTTTGGGGAAATGCCTATTTGGATCTTCTGCCCATTTCTTTGATAAGGTTGTTTTTTTTTTTTTAATATTGAGCTGCATGAGCTTTGTATATTTAGGAAATTAATCCCTTGTCAGTCACATCATCTGCAAATATTTTCTCCCATTCTATATTTTGTCTTTAATTTTGTTTATGGTTTCCTTTGCTCTGCAAAACTTTTTAAGTTTAATGAGGTCCCATTAGTTTATTTTTGTTTTTATTTCCACTACTCTAGGAGATGGATCCAAAAAGATATTGCAGAACATTCTCTAATACCATACACAAAAATGAACTCAAAATGGTTTAAAGACCTAAATGTAAGTCTAGATACAATAAAACTCCTAGAGGAAAACATAAGCAGAACACTCTTTGATATACTCTAGTTAATAAGGTTGTTTCCCATAAAGGTAAAGGCCTACAATTTTGATACTGTTATACATATATACCAGAATTGAACAATTAAGTAAACGGATGGCAGATGACAAATAGCCAGGTTTTTCTCTATCAGAGTGGAAGATTACAGATACTCAGGAAAGGAGTAGGGGTATTCTACAAGGGGGTAATAAATTAGAGTTGGAGACAACCATATAAACTTATGTTTAACTTAATATTGATACAGATGTTTACATATAGAAATATTTATGGATATATGTATATACACAGGTTAGTATGTGCATATATTTCCTTGTTCCATCAGACGAAAAGGCCTAGAAATGATGACATCCCAGTAGCAGTGAGCACACTTAGCACTAGATCTTGGTTTTGTTTTTTTGTTTGTTTGTTCTGTTTTTTATTTTATTTAAGACCTTTATTTCTAAATTTTTTTTTTGTCTTTCTCTGACTTGTTTTATTTTATTTCAATGTCTTTTTTTTTAACATCTTTATTGGAGTATAATTGTTTTTACGGTGTTGTGTTAGTTTCTGCTGTAGAACAAAGTGAATCAGCTATATGTATACATATATCCCGATATCCCCTCCCTCTTGCATCTCCCTCCCACCCTCCCTATCCCACCCCTCCAGGTGGTCACAAAGCACCGAGCTGTAGATCTTGGTTTTTAATACCATTGTCCAATAAAAAAAATCAGGACCTTGGAGAAATGACTGGCAAGGAATATACCAAATGAGCCTGGATCATCTTGTAGTTCCAGAAAGTTAGCATTCAAAACAAAATAAAACAAACTCACAATGACAGGAGTATATCAGAAGGATACAGAAGGCAGCTTAAAGAGCTCCAGTGGCCAAATGTAGAATAATTTGAGCAAAAAAATGAAATAGTGTATTAGCTTGTACTGCTATAATAAAATAACATAAACTGGGTGGCTTAAACAGAAATAAATAGTAATTTATTTCTTACAATTCTGGAAGCTGGGAAGTCCAAGATCAAGGTGTTGACTAATTCCATTCCCCAGTGAGGGCCCTCTTCCTGGCCTGCAGATGGTTGCTGTGCCCTCACTTGGCAGAGGGAGAAAGAGACAGACAGAGAGAGCTCTCTGGTGTCTCTTCTTATAAGACCATTAATCCCATCATGAGGTCCCCACTTTTGTGACCTCATCTAAACCTAATTAATTCCCAAAGGCACATCTCCAAATACCATTACATTGTGGTTTAGAGCTTTAACATATGAATTTTGGGGACACAATTTTGTCCATAGAAAGTATTATTAGATTATAACCCAGAGTACAAAATAAATATTCATGAGTCAATGCTAATATAAATAAAAGACTGAGTAAGTAAATAAATGGGGCACAAATAGACAAATATCTTGAAAAATGCAAAAAAAAAAAACACCCAAATATGTAGATGTGCCCCCTTAAGGAGATGAAGCATAACTCTCCACTCCTTAAGTTTGGGGTACATGTAGTTACTTTCTTTCAAAGAGAACCTTATAGAAAAAGAGGGGGAAAAGAGTAAGTTTACAGTGGGGAGACATGACAAACACTATCTCCAGCCAAGTGATCAAGATTAACATCCACAGTGATAAGTCATATTGATAGTATGTACTTGTGATAAGATGTAATGAGAATGGCACTTTACATCTGTGATCTTCCTCCCCCAAACACATTCCAGTCTCATCATTAGAAAAATACCAGACAAATCCGAGTTGAGGAAACTCTATAAAATACCTAGCCAGTGATCCTCAAAACTGTCAAGATTATTAAAAACAATAACAATCTGAGAAATTGTTACAACCAAGAGGAGCCTAAGGAGACATGTTTATCAAGTGTAATATGGTATGCTCGATGGGATCCTGGAACAGAAAATGATGTTTGAGGAAAACTGAGGAAATCAGAATAAAATATGTGCTCTAGTTAATAAAAATAGATCAATATTGGTCCATTCAATGATACAAATGTACCATACTAATGTAAGATGTTAATAATAGGGGAAGCTGGGGTGGGGGGAATATATGGAACTTTCTGTATATTCACAATGATTCTGTAAATCTAAATCTGTAAATCTAAAACTATTTTAAAATTAGAAGTTTATTTTTAAAAACTTTATCTTCTTTACTGAATTATCAGAAGAGGTTCCTTCTACTCTATTTCCCCCTTTCCTTTCTTCCTTCCACAAATATGTTATATATTTGTTCTGTGCCACGTACTGGAGCAGGTACAGAATCCCTGCACTTGTGGAGCTAACAGTGTAAATTGGTAAGAGACAGTAAACAAACTAAAACAAAAATGTGACTGGTGTCATAAAGAAAACATGGTACTGGGAGACAGCACAATGCGGGCATTAACAATGCAGAAGACAGGCACTGGGAAGACTTCTGAAGAGTGACACTTTTAGAAGAGATAAGAAGAAAGCATAGCCATTAGCCAGGAAGAGAGTTCTCCAAGCAACAATGCAGCATGGGCAAGAGGGTAGATGGAAATGCCATTTATGGAAATGGAGTTGGAAGATAAGTGAGCTTTTGGTAAGGAAGGATGGAGTCTGCCTTTGGGGTGGTTGATTTTGAGGTCTCTCTATGTGCAGATGTTGAAGCAGTAACTGAATGTCTAGATCTAGCATTCACAAGACCTGGGCTGTAGACAATACATCTAGGAGACATCAGCATAGAGAGACATTTACAGTCATGGGAGTGATTGATAAAGCCTGGAGAGAGGTGCAGAGAGCTAGAAGAGGGAGGCACAGGACTGATTCCTCATATTTATGAATCAGATGGAAGAGAGGAGTATAGAGCCTGAAAAAGTAAGAAACAGTCCAAGAAGCTGGATGGAGAACATTTATGAACTAGGAGGAAAAAGCCTTTATAAAAGAGCCCATGGTGAGCAATTGCTTCAAAGAAGTCAAATGTCTTTAGGATTAGGCACATGGAGCTCACTGGTGGTCCCAGTAAGAGAAATTTCAGTGTAGTGGTGGGTTATGGGAGATGAGGAGGCTCACCTATGCATGACAACATGGAATTTACCCGAGCCTGTGGTCCTGGAAAACAGCAATGATTAAAGGAAACCCTTCACCCATCCACCATTTTGTTTTGTTTAGTTTTACTGAAGTATAGTTGTATACAATATTATGTTAATTTCATGTGTGCAACATAGTAATACAACATTTAAATACATTATGAAATGATAACCACTATAGGTCTAGTAACCATCTGTCACCATGCAAATTACTACAGTATTGTTGACTATATTCTTTATGATGAACACTACATCATCATGACATTTATTTTATAACTAGAAGCTTGGACCTCTTAATCTCTTTCTTTTATTTCACAAACCACCCCACCCTCATGCTCCTCCACTCTGGCAATCACCAGTTTGTTCTCTGTATGTATGAATCTGTTATTGTTTGGTTTGGTTTGGTTGGTTGTTTTGGTTTTCTAGATTAAATATATAAGAAATTATATGGTATTTTTCCTTCTCTGTCAGACTTATTTATCATAGCATAACACCCTCTAGATTCATGCACATTGCCCCAAATCGCAAGATTACATACTTTTCTATGGCTGAGTAATATTTCATTGAGTGTGTGTGTGTGTGTGTGTAGCATTTATTGTTTGTAGATTTTTTGATGATGGCCATTCTGACAGGTGTGAGGTGATACCTCATTGTAGTTTTGATTTCCATTTCTCTAATGATTAGTGATGTTGGGCATCCTTTCATGTATTTGTTGGCAATCTGTATAACTTCTTTGGAGAAGCGTCTGTTTAGGTCTTCTGCCCATTTCTGGATTGGGTTGTTTGTTTTTTGATATTGAACTGCTTGTATATTTTGGAGATTAATCCTTTGTCAGTTGCTTGGTTTGCAAATATTTTCTACCGTTCTGAGGGTTGTCTTTTCATCTTGTTTATGGTTTCCTTTGCTGTGGAAAAGATTTTAAGTTTCATTAGGTCCCATTTGTTTATTTTTGTTTTTATTTCCATTTCTCTAGGAGGTGGATAAAAAAGGATCTTGCCATGATTTATGTCATACAGTATTCTGCTGATATTTTCCTCTAAGAGTTTTATAGTGTCTAGCCTTACATTTAGGTCTTTAATCCATTTTGAGTTTATTTTTGTGTTTGGTGTTAGGGAGTGTTCTAATTTCATTCTTTTACATGTAGTTGTTCGGTTTTCCCAGCACCACTTGTTGAAGAGGTTGTCTTTTCTCCATTGTATATTCTTGCCTCCATTATCAAAGATAAGGTGACCATATGTGCATGGGTTTATCTCTGGGCTTTCTATCCTGTTCCATTGATCTATATTACTGTTTTTGTGCCACTACCATACTATCTTGATTACTGTAGCTATGTAGTATAGTCTGAAGTCAGGGAAACTGATTACTCCAGCTCCATTTTTCTTTCTCAAGATTGCTTTGGCTATTCGGGGTCTTTTGTGTTTCCATAAAAATTGTGAAATTTTTTGTTCTAGTTCTGTGAAAAATGCCATTGGTAGGTTGATAGGGGTTGCACTGAATCTGTGGATTGCTTTGGGTAGTATAGTCATTTTCACAAAGTTGATTCTTCCAATCCAAGAACATGGTATATCTCTCCATCTGTTTGTATCATCTTTAATTTCTTTCATCAGTGTCTTATAGTTTTCTGCATCTGTCTCCTTAGGTAGGTTTATTCCTAGGTATTTTATTCTTTTTGTTACAGTTGTAAATGGGAGTGTTTCCTTAATTTCTCTTTCAGATTTTTCATCATTAGTGTATGGGAATGCAAGAGATTTCTGTGCATTAACTTTGTATCCTGGTACTTTACCAAATTCATTGATTAGCTCTAGGAGTTTTCTGGTAGCATCTTTAGGATTCTCTATGAATAGTATCGTGTTATCTGCAAACAGTGACAGTTTTAATTCTTTTCTGATTTGGATTCCTTTTATTTCTTTTTCTTCTCTGATTGCTGTTGCTAAAACTTCCAAAACTATGCTGAATAATAGTGGTGAGAGTGGTAACCTTCTCTTGTTCCTGATTTTAGTGGAAATGGTTTCAACTTTTCACCATTGAGAACGATGTTGGCTGTGGGTTTGTCATATATAGCCTTTATTATGTTGAGGTAAGTTCCCTGTATGCCTACTTTCTGGAGGGTTTTTATCATGAATGGGTGTTGAATTTTGTCAAAAGCTTTTTGTGCATCTATTGAGACTATCATATGGCTTTTATCCTTCAGTTTGTTAATATGGGGTATCACATTGATTGATTTGCATATATTGAAGAATCCTTGCATTCGTGGGATAAACCCCACTTCATCATGGTGTATGATCCTTTTAATGTGCTGCTGGATTCTGTTTGCTAGTATTTTGTTGACGATTTTTGCATCTAGGTTCATCAGTCATATTGGCCTGTAGTTTTCTTTTTTTGTGACATCTTTGCCTGGTTTTGGTACCAGGATGATGGTGGCCTCATAGAATGAGTTTGAGAGTGTTCCTCCCTCTGATATATTTTGGAAGAGCTTGAGAAGGGTAGGTGTTAGCTCTTCTGTAAATGTTTGATAGAATTTGCCTGTTGGAGGAGCTTCAAGATGGCAGAAGAGTAAGACGTGGAGATCACCTTCCTCCCCACAAATACATCTACATGTGGAACAACTCCTACAGAACACCTACTGAACCCTGGCAGAAGACTTCAGACCTCCCAAAAGGCAATAAACTCCCCACGTGCCTGGGTAGGGTAAAAGAAAAAAGAAAAAACAGAGACAAAAGAATAGGGACGGGACCTGCACAAGTGGGAGGGAGCCGTGAAGGAGGAAAGGTTTCCACACACTAGGAAGCCCCTTTGCGGGCAGAGACTGCGGGTGGCAGAGGGGGGAAGCTTCGGAGCCACGGCGGAGAGCGCAGCCACAGGGGTGCGGAGGGCAAAGCGGAGAGATTCCCGCACGGAGGCTCGGTGCCGAGCAGCACTCACCAGCCCGAGAGGCTTGTCTGCTCCCCCGCCGGGGCGGGCGGGGGCTGGGAGCTGAGGCTCGGGCTTCAGCTGTCGGATCCCAGTGAGAGGACTGGGGTTGGCGGCGTGAACACAGCCTGAAGGGGGCTAGTGCACCGCAGCTAGCCGGGAGGGAGTCCTGGGAAAAGTCTGGAGCTGCGGAAGAGGCAAGAGAATTTTTCTTGCCACCTGTTTCCTCGTGAGTGAGGACAGAGGATTAAGAGTGCCACTTAAAGGAGCTCCAGAGACGGGCGCGAGCCGCGGTTATCAGCACGGACCTCAGAGACGGGCATGAGATGCTAAGGCTGCTGCTTCAGCCACCAAGAAGCCTGTGTGCGAGCACAGGTCACTCTCCACACCGCTCCTCCCGGGAGCCGGTGCAGCCGCCACGGCCAGGGTCCCGTGATCCATGGACAACTTCCCCGGCAGAACACACATCATGCCTCAGGCTGTTGCAACGTCACGCTAGTCTCTGCTGCTGCAGGCTCACCCTGCACTCTGTATCCCTCCCTCCCCCCAGCGTGAATGAGCCAGAGCCCCCGAATCAGCTGCTCCTTTAACCCCGTCCTGCCTGAGCGAAGAACAGCCGCCCTCAGGCGACCTACACACAGAGGCAGGGCCAAATCCAAAGATGAACCCCAGGAGCTGTGTAAACAAAGAAGAGAAAGGGAAATTTCTCCCAGCAACATCAGGAGCAGCAGATTAAATCTCCACAATCAACTTGAGGTACGCTGCATCTGTGGAATACCTGAATAGACGACGAATCATCCCAAAACTGAGGCAGTGGAATTTGGGAGCAACGATATATATATTTTTTTCCCCTTTTTCTCTTTTTGTGTGTATGTGTATGCTTCTGTGTGTGATTTTGTCTGTATAGCTTTCCTTTTACCATTTGTCTTAGGGTTTGGTCTGTCCGTCTTTTTCTTTTTTTTTTAGTATATTTTTGGCACTTGTTATCATTGGTGGATTTGTTTTTTGGTTTGGTTGCTCTCTTCTTTCCTTCTATCTTTTTTTTTAGTACTTTTTCTTAATTTTTTTAAATAATTATTTTTTAGTTTTTATTTTAATAACTTTATTTTATTTTATCTTCTTCGTTCTTTATTTCTTTCTTTTTCTCCCTTTTATTCTGAGCTGTGTGGATGACAGGCTCTTGGTGCTCCAGCCAGGCATCAGGACTGTGCCTCTGAGGTGGGAGAGCCAAGTTCAGGACATTGGTCCACAAGAGACCTCTCAGTTGCACATAATATCAAACAGCGAAAATCTCCCAGAGATCTCCATCTCAACGCCAAGACCCAGCTCCACTCAATGACCAGCAGCTACAGTGCAGGACACCCTATGCCAAACAACTAGCAAGACAGGAACATAGCCCCATCCATTAGCAGAGAAGCTACCTAAAAGCATAATAAGGCCACAGACACCCCAAAACACACCACCAGATGTGCACCTGCCCACCAGAAAAACAAGATCCAGCCTCATCCACGAAAACACAGGCACTACTCCCCTCCATCAGGAAGCCTACACAACCAACTGAAACAGCCTTAGCCACTGGGGGCAGACACCAAAAACAACGGGAACTATGAACCTGCAGCCTGCAAAGAGGAGACCCCAAACACAGTAAATTAAGCAAAATGAGAAGACAGAGAAACACACAGCAGATGAAGGAGCAAGGTAAAAACCCACCAGACGTAACAAATGAAGAGTAAATAGGCAGTTTACCTGCAAAATAATTCAGAATAATGATAGTAAAGATGATCCAAAATCTTGGAAATAGAATGGAGAAAATACAAGAAACGTTTAACAAGGACCTAGAAGAACTAAAGAGCAAACAAACTGTGATGTACAACACAATAAATGAAATTAAAAATTCTCTAGAAGGGATCAATAGCAGAATAACTGAGGCAGAAGAACGGATAAGTGACCTGGAAGATAAAATAGTGGAAATGACTACTGCAGAGCAGAATAAAGAAAGAAGAATGAAAAGAACTGAGGACAGTCTCAGAGACCTCTGGGACAACATTACATGCACCAACATTCCACTTATAGGGGCCCCAGAAGAAGAAGAGAAAAAGAAAGGGGCTGAGAAAATATTTGAAGAGATTATAATTGAAAACTTCCCTAATATGGGAAAGGAATTAGTTAATCAAGTCCAGGAAGCACAGAGAGTCCCATAGAGGATAAATCTAAGGAGCAATATGCCAAGACACATATTAATCAAACTATCAAAAATTAAATACAAAGAAAACATATTAAAAGCAGCAAGAGAAAAACAACAAATAACATAAAAGGAAATCCCAATAAGGTTAACAGCTGATCTTTCAGCAGAAACTCTGCAAGCCAGAAGGGACTGGCAGGACATATTTAAAGTGATGAAGGGGAAAAACCTACAACCAAGATTACTCTACACAGAAAGGATGTCATTTAGATTTGACAGAGAAATTAAAACCATTACAGACAAGCAAAAGCGAAGAGAATTCAGCACCACCAAACCAGCATTACAACAAAAGCTAAAGGAACTTCTCTAGGCAGGAAAAACAAGAGAAGGAAAAGACCTACAATAACAAATGCAAAACAATTAAGAAAATCATAATAGGAACATACATATAGATACTGACCTTAAATGTAAATGGATTAAATGCTCCAACCAAAAGACATAGACTGGCTGAATGGATACAAACACAAGACCCATATATATGCTGTTTACAAGAGACCCACTTCAGACCTAGGGACACATACAGACTGAAATGAGAGGATGGAAAAAGATATTAAATGCAAATAGAAATCAAAAGAAAGCTGGAGTAGCAATTCTTATATCAGACAAAATAGACTTTAAAGTAAAGACTATTATAAGAGACAAAGAAGGACACTACATAATGATCAAGGGATCAATCCAAGAAGAAGATATAACACTTGTAAATACTTATGCACCCAACATAGGAGCACCTCAATACATAAAGCAAATACTAACAGCCATAAAAGGGGAAATTGACAGTAACACAATCAAGGTAGGGGATTTTAACAACCCACTTTCACCAATGGACAGATCATCCAAAGTGAAAATAAATAAGGAAACACAAGCTTTAAATGATACATTAAACAAGATGGACTTAATTGATATTTATAGGACATTCCATCCAAAAACAACAGAATACACTTTCTTATCAAGTGCTCATGGAACATTCTCCAGGATAGATCA
The DNA here is from genome assembly GCF_009873245.2 of Balaenoptera musculus. Classification (NCBI taxonomy): domain Eukaryota; kingdom Metazoa; phylum Chordata; class Mammalia; order Artiodactyla; family Balaenopteridae; genus Balaenoptera; species Balaenoptera musculus. The sequence continues at coordinate 283,671 of NC_045788.1, read as the reverse complement.
TATCTAAGTCAGAAATCAAGCCTTGGTAAATTTAAGAAAGTTGAAATCATATCAAGTATCTTTTCCGACCACAATGCTATGAGACTAGATATCAATTACAGGAAAAAATCTGTAAAAAATACAAACACATGGAGGATAAACAATACACGACTAAATAACCAAGAGATCACTGAAGAAATCAAAGAGAAAATAAAAAAATATGTAGAAACAAATGACAATGAAAACACGATGACCCAAAACCTATGGGATGCAGCAAAAGCAGTTCTAAGAAGGAAGTTTATAGCAATACAATCCTACCTTAAGAAACAAGAAACATCTCAAATAAACAACCTAACCTTACACCTAAAGCATTAGAGAAAGAAGAACAAAAAAACCCCAAAGTTAGCAGAAGGAAAGAAATCATAAAGATCAGATCAGAAATAAATGAAAAAGAAATGAAGGAAACAATAGCAAAGATCAATAAAACTAAAAGCTGGTTCATTGAGAAGATAAACAAAACTGATAAACCATTAGCCAGACTCATCAAGAGAAAAAGGGAGAAGACTCAAATCAATAGAATTAGAAATGAAAAAGGAGAAGTAACCACTGACACTGCAGAAATACAAACCATCATGAGAGATTACTACAAACAATTCTATGCCAATAAAATGGATAACCTGGAAGAAATGGACAAATTCTTAGAAATGCACAACATGCCAAGACTGAACCAGGAAGAAATAGAAAATATGAACAGACCAATCACAAGCACTGAAATTGAAACTGTGATTAAAAATCTTCCAACAAACAAAAGTCCAGGACCAGATGGCTTCACAGGCGAATTCTACCAAACATTTAGAGAAGAGCTAACACCTATCCTTCTCAAACTCTTCCGAAATATAGCAGGCGGGGGAACACTCCCAAATTCATTCTCCGAGGCCACCATCACCTTGATACCAAAACCAGACAATGATGTCACAAAGAAAGAAAACTACAGGCCAATATCACTGATGAACATAGATGCAAAAATCCTCAACAAAATACTAGCAAACAGAATCCAACAGCACATTTAAAGGATCATACACCATGATCAAGTGGGGTTTATCCCAGGGATGCAAGGATACTTCAATATATGCAAATCAATCAATGTGATACACCATATTAACAAACTGAAGGAGAAAAACCACATGATCATCTCAATAGATGCAGAGAAAGCTTTCGACAAAATTCAACACCCATTTATGATAAAAACCCTCCAGAAAGTAGGCATAGAGCGAACTTACCTCAACATAATAAAGGCCATATATGACAAACCCACAGCCAACATCATTCTCAATGGTGAAAAACTGAAAAAACATATGGGACCTAATGAAACTTAAAAGCTTTTGCACAGCAAAGGAAACCATAAACAAGACCAAAGACAACCCTCAGAATGGGAGAAAATATTTGCAAATGAAGCAACTGACAAAGGATAATCTCCAAGATTTACAAGCAGCTCATGCAGCTCAATAACAAAAAAACAAACAACCCAATCCAAAAATGGGCAGAAGACCTAAACAGACATTTCTCCAAAGAAGATATACAGATTGCCAACAAACACATGAAAGAATGCTCAACATCATTAATCATTAGAGAACTGCAAATCAAAACTACAATGAGATATCATCTCACACTGGTCAGAATGGCCATCATCAAAAAATCTAGAAACAATAAATGCTGGAGAGGGTGTGAAGAAAAGGGAACAGTCTTGCACTGTTGGTGGGAATGTAAATTGATACAGCCACTATGGAGAACAGTATGGAGGTTCCTTAAAAAACTAAAAATAGAACTACCATACAACCTAGCAATCCCACTACTGGGCATATATCCTGAGAAAACCATAATTCAAAAAGAGTCATGTACCAAAATGTTCATTGCTTCTCTATTTACAATAACCAGGACATGGAAGCAACCTAAATGTCCATCATTGGATGAATGGATAAAGAAGATGTGGCACATATATACAATGGAATATTACTCAGCCATAAAACGAAATGAAATGGAGTTATTTGTAGTGAGGTGGATGGAGTTAGAGTCTGTCATACAGAGTGAAGTAAGTCAGAAAGAGAAAAACAAATACAGTATGCTAACACCTATATATGGAATCTAAGGGAAAAAAAAAGGTCATGAAGAACCTAGTGGTAAGACGGGAATAAAGTCACAGACCTACTAGAGAATGGACTTGAGGATATGGGGAGGTGGAAGGGTAAGATGTGACAAAGTGAGAGAGTGGCATGGACATATATACACTACCAAACGTAAAATAGATAGCTAGTGGGAAGCAACCGCATAGCACAGGGAGATCAGCTCTGTGTTTTGTTACCACCTAGAGGGGTGGGATAGGGAGGGTGGGAGGCAGGGAGATGCAAGAGGGAAGAGATATGGGAACATATGTATAACTGATTCACTTTGTTATAAAGCAGAAACTAACACACCATTGTAAAGCAATTATATTCCAATAAAGATGTTTAAAAAAAAATGAAACCATTTCCACTAAGATCAGGAGCAAGACAAGGTTGCCCACTCTCACCACTATTATTCAACAGAGTATTGGAAGTTTTAGCCACAGCAACAAGAGAAGAAAAAGAAATAAATGGAATCCAAATTGGAAAAGAAGTAAAGCTGTCACAGTTTGCAGATGACATGATACTATACATAGAGAATCCTAAAGATGTTACCAGAAAACTACCATACCTAATCAATGAATTTGGTAAAGTAGCAGGATACAAAATTAATGCACCAAAGTCTCTTGCATTCCTATACCCTAATTATGAAAAATCTGAAAGAGAAATTAAGGAAGCACTCCCATTTACCACTGCAACAAAAAGAATAAAATACCTAGGAATAAACCTACCTAAGGAGACAAAAGACCTGTATGCAGAAAATTATAAGGCACTGATGAAAGAAATTAAAGATGATACCAATAGATGGAGAGATATACCATGTTCTTGGATTGGAAGAATCAACATTGTGAAAATGACTCTACTACCCAAAGCGATCTACAGATTCAATGCAATCCCTGTCAAACTACCACTGGCATTTTTCACAGAAGTAGAACAAAAAATCTCATAATTTGTATGGAAAGACAAAAGACCCCGAATAGCCAAAGCAATCTTGAGAAAGAAAAATGGAGCTGGAGGAATCAGGCTCCTGGACTTCAGACTCTACTACATAGCTACAGTAATCAAGACACTATGGTACTGGCACAGAAACAGAAATATAGATCAATGGAACAGGATACAAAGCCCAGAGATAAACCCATGCACATATGGTCACCTTATCTTTGATAAAGGCTGCAAGAATATACAATGGAGAAAAGACAGGCTCTTCAATAACTGGTGCTGGGAAAACTGGACAGCTACATGTAAAATAATGAAATTAGAAAACTCCCTAACACCATACACAAAAATAAACTCAAAATGGATGAAAGACCTAAATGTAAGGCCGGACACTATAAAACTCTTAGAGGAAAACATAGGCAGAACACTCTATGACATAAATCACAGCAAGATTCTTTTTGACCCGTCTCCTAGAGAAATGGAAATAAAAATAAAAATAAACAAATGGGATGTAATGAAACTTAAAAGCTTTGCCACTGAAGGAGAAAAACCACATGATCATCTCAATAGATGCAGAGAAAGCTTTCGACAAAATTCAACACCCATTTATGATAAAAACCCTCCAGAAAGTAGGCATAGAGCGAACTTACCTCAACATAATAAAGGCCATATATGACAAACCCACAGCCAACATCATTCTCAATGGTGAAAAAATGAAAAAAACAAATGGGGCCTAATGAAACTTAAAAGCTTTTGCACAGCAAAGGAAACCATAAACAAGACCAAAGACAACCCTCAGAATGGGGGAAAATATTTGCAAATGAAGCAACTGACAAAGGATAATCTCCAAGATTTACAAGCAGCTCATGCAGCTCAATAACAAAAAAACAAACAACCCAATCCAAAAATGGGCAGAAGACCTAAACAGACATTTCTCCAAAGAAGATATACAGATTGCCAACAAACACATGAAAGAATGCTCCACATCATTAATCATTAGAGAAATGCAAATCAAAACTACAATGAGATATCATCTCACACTAGTCAGAATGGCCATCATCAAAAAATCTAGAAACAATAAATGCTGGAGAGGGTGTGAAGAAAAGGGAACAGTCTTGCACTGTTGGTGGGAATGTAAATTGATACAGCCACTATGGAGAACAGTATGGAGGTTCCTTAAAAAACTAAAAATAGAACTACCATACAACCTAGCAATCCCACTACTGGGCATATACCCTGAGAAAACCATAATTCAAAAAGAGTCATGTACCAAAATGTTCATTGCTTCTCTATTTACAATAACCAGGACATGGAAGCAACCTAAATGTCCATCATTGGATGAATGGATAAAGAAGATGTGGCACATATATACAATGGAATATTACTCAGCCATAAAACGAAATGAAATGGAGTTATTTGTAGTGAGGTGGATGGAGTTAGAGTCTGTCATACAGAGTGAAGTAAGTCAGAAAGAGAAAAACAAATACAGTATGCTAACACCTATATATGGAATCTAAGGGAAAAAAAAAAGGTCATGAAGAACCTAGTGGTAAGATGGGAATAAAGACACAGACCTACTAGAGAATGGACTTGAGGATATGGGGAGGTGGAAGGGTAAGATGTGACAAAGTGAGAGAGTGGCATGGACATATATACACTACCAAACGTAAAATAGATAGCTAGTGGGAAGCAACCGCATAGCACAGGGAGATCAGCTCTGTGTTTTGTTACCACCTAGAAGGGTGAGATAGGGAGGGTGGGAGGCAGGGAGATGCAAGAGGGAAGAGATATGGGAACATATGTATATGTATAACTGATTCACTTTGTTATAAAGCAGAAACTAACACACCATTGTAAAGCAATTATATTCCAATAAAGATGTTTAGAAAAAAATGAAACCATTTCCACTAAGATCAGGAGCAAGACAAGGTTGCCCACTCTCACCACTATTATTCAACAGAGTATTGGAAGTTTTAGCCACAGCAACAAGAGAAGAAAAAGAAATAAATGGAATCCAAATTGGAAAAGAAGAAGTAAAGCTGTCACAGTTTGCAGATGACATGATACTATACATAGAGAATCCTAAAGATGTTACCAGAAAACTACCATACCTAATCAATGAATTTGGTAAAGTAGCAGGATACAAAATTAATGCACCAAAGTCTCTTGCATTCCTATACCCTAATTATGAAAAATCTGAAAGAGAAATTAAGGAAGCACTCCCATTTACCATTGCAACAAAAAGAATAAAATACCTAGGAATAAACCTACCTAAGGAGACAAAAGACCTGTATGCAGAAAATTATAAGGCACTGATGAAAGAAATTAAAGATGATACCAATAGATGGAGAGATATACAATGTTCTTGGATTGGAAGAATCAACATTGTGAAAATGACTCTACTACCCAAAGCAATCTACAGATTCAATGCAATCCCTGTCAAACTACCACTGGCATTTTTCACAGAAGTAGAACAAAAATCTCATAATTTGTATGGAAAGACAAAAGACCCCGAATAGCCAAAGCAATCTTGAGAAAGAAAAATGGAGCTGGAGGAATCAGGCTCCTGGACTTCAGACTCTACTACATAGCTACAGTAATCAAGACACTATGGTACTGGCACAGAAACAGAAATATAGATCAATGGAACAGGATACAAAGCCCAGAGATAAACCCATGCACATATGGTCACCTTATCTTTGATAAAGGCTGCAAGAATATACAATGGAGAAAAGGCAGGCTCTTCAATAACTGGTGCTGGGAAAACTGGACAGCTACATGTAAAATAATGAAATTAGAAAACTCCCTAACACCATACACAAAAATAAACTCAAAATGGATGAAAGACCTAAATGTAAGGCCGGACACTATAAAACTCTTAGAAGAAAACATAGGCAGAACACTCTATGACATAAATCACAGCAAGATTCTTTTTGACCCAGCTCCTAGAGAAATGGAAATAAAAATAAAAATAAACAAATGGGATGTAATGAAACTTAAAAGCTTTTGCACAACAAAGGAAACCATAAGCAAGATGAAAAGACAACCCTCAGAGTGGGAGAAAATATTTGCAAATGAAGCAACTGACAAAGGATTAATCTCCAAAATTTACAAGCAGCTCATGTAGCTCAATATCAAAAAAACAAACAACCCAATCCAAAAATGGGCAGAAGACCTAAATAGAATTTCTCCAAAGAAGATATACAGATTGCCAATAAACACATGAAAGAATGCCCAACATCATTAATCATTAGAGAAATGCAAATCAAAACTACAATGAGATATTACCTCACACCAGTCAGAGTGGCCATCTTCAAAAAAATCTACAAACAATAAATGCTGGAGAGGGTGTGGAGAAAAGGTAACTCTCTTGCACTGTTGGTGGGAATGTAAATTGATACAGCCACTATGGAGAACAGTATGGAGGTTCCTTAAAAACCTAAAAATAGAACAACCATATGACCCAGCAATCCCACTACTGGGCATATACCCTGAGAAAACCATAATTCAAAAAGAGTCATGTACCAAAATATTCACTGAAGCTCTGTTTACAATAGCCAGGACATGGAAGCAACCTATGTGTCCATCAACAGATGAATGGATAAAGAAGATGTGGCACATATATACAATGGAATATTACTCAGCCATAAAAAGAAATGAAATGGAGGTATTTGTAATGAGGTGGATGGAGTTAGAGTCTGTCATATAGAGTGAAGTAAGTCAGAAAGAGAAAAACAAATACCATATGCTAACACATATATATGGAATCTAAAAAACAAACAAGAAAATGGTCATGAAGAACGTAGGGGCAAGACGGGAATAAAGATGCAGATCTACTAGAGAATGGACTTGAGGATATGGGGAGGGGGAATGGTAAGCTGGGACAAAGTGAGAGAGTGGCATGGACATATACACACTACCAAACGTAAAATAGATAGCTAGTGGGAAGCAGCCACATAGCACAGGGAGATCAGCTTGGTGCTTTGTGACCACCTAGAGGGGTGGGATAGGGAGGGTGGGAGGGAGACGCAAGGGGGAGGAGATATGGGGATATATGTATATGCATAACTGATTCACTTTATTATAAATCAGAAACTAACGCACCATTGTACAGCAGTTCTACTCCAATAAAGATGTTAAAAAAAATTTTTTTTAATTAAAAAAAAAAGAATTCGCCTGTGAAGCCATCTGGTCCTGGGCTTTTGTTTGTTGGAAGATTTTTAATCACAGTCTCAGTTTCAGTGCTTGTGATTGGTCTGTTTATATTTTCTATTTTTTCCTGTTTCAGTTGTGGAAGGTTGTGCTTTTCTAAGAATTTGTCTATTTCTTCCAGGTTGTCCATTTTATTGGCATAGAGTTGCTAGTAGTAATCTCTCATGATCCTTTGTATTTCTGCAGTGTCAGTTGTTACTTCTTCTTTTTCATTTGTAATTCTATTGATTTGAGTCTTTTCCCTTTTTTTCTTGATGAATCTGCCTAATGGTTTATCAATTTTGTTTATCTTCTCAAAGAACCAGCTTTTAGTTTTATTGATCTTTGCTATTGTTTTCATTTCTTTTTCATCTATTTCTGATCTGATCTTATGATTTCTTTACTTCTACTATCTTTGGGGGGGGTTTTTTGTTCTTCTTTCTCTAATTGCTTTAGTTGTAACGTTACGTTGTTGCAGATTTTTCTTGTTTCTTGAGGTAAGATTGTATTGCTATAAACTTCCCTCTGAGAACTGCTTTTGCTGCATCTAGGTTTTGGGTCATCGTGTTTTCATTGTCATTTGTTTCTAGGTTTTTTTGATTTTCCCTTTGATTTCTTCAGTGATCTCTTCGTTATTTAGTAGTGTATTGTTTAGCCTCCATGTGTTTGTATTTTTTACAGTTTTTTTTCCTTTAATTGATATCTAGTCTTATACCATTGTGGTTGGAAAAAATACTTGATACGATTTCAATTTTCTTAAATTTACCAAGGCTTGATTTCTGACCCAAGATATGATCTATCCTGGAGAATGTTCCATGAGCACTTGATAAGAAAGTGTATTCTGTTGTTTTTGGATGGAATGTCCTATAAATATCAATTAAGTCCATCTTGTTTAATGGGTCATTTAAAGCTTGTGTTTCCTTATTTATTTTCATTTTGGATGAACTGTCCATTGGTGCAAGTGGGGTTAAAGTCCCCTAGTATTATGTGTTACTTTCGATTTCCACTTTTATGGCTGTAAACATTTGCCTTATGTATTGAGGTGCTCCTATGTTGGGTGCATAAATATTTACAATTGCTTTATCATTTTCTCTGATTGATCCCTTGATCATTAGGTAGTGTCCTTCTTTGTCTCTAGTAATAGTCTTTATTTTAAAGTCTACTTTGTCTGATATGAGAATTGCTACTCCAGCTTCCTTTTGATTTCCATTTGCATGGAATAGCTTTTTCCATCCCCTCACTTTCAGTCTGTATGTGTCCCTAAGTCTGAAGTGGGTCCCTTGTAGACAGCATATGTACAGGTCTAGTTTTTGTATCCATTCAGCCAGTCTATGTCTTTTGGTTGGAGCATTTAATCCATTTACATTTAAGGTCAGTATCAATATGTATGTTCCTATTACGATTTTCTTAATTGTTTTGGGTTTCTTATTGTAGGTCTTTTCCTTCTCTTGTGTTTCCTGCCTAGAGAAGTTCCTTTAGCATTGTCGTAAAGCTGGTTTGGTGGTGTTGTATTCTCTTAGCTTTTTCTTGTCTGTAAACCTTTTAATTTCTCTGTCGAATATGAATGACATCCTTCCTGGGTAGAGTAATCTTGGTTGTAGGTCTTTCCCTTTCATTACTTTAAATATGTCCTGCCACTCCCTTCTGGCTTGCAGAGTTTCTGCTGAAAGATCAGCTGTTAGTTAACCTTATGGGGATTCCCTTGTATGTTATTTGTTGTTTTTCCCTTGCTGCTTTTAATATTTTTTCTCTGTATTTAATTTTTGATAGTTTGATTAATATGTGTCTTGGCGTGTTTCTCCCTAGATTTATCCTGTATGGGACTCTCTGCACTTCCTGGGCTTGATTGATTATTTCCTTTCCCATATTAGGAAAGTTTTCAACTATAATCTCTTCAAATATTTTCTCAGTCCCTTTCTTTTTCTCTTCTTCTTCTGCGACCCCTATAATTTGAATGTTGGTGCACTTAATGTTGCCCCAGAGTTCTCTGAGACTGTCCTCAATTCTTTTCTTCTGGGAGCCACCTCTATGAGTTTTTAATATATTTTGGATATTAACCCCATTTTAGTTACATAAACTTTTAGTTTGATGTAGTCTCATTTATTTTTTCTATTGTTGTCCTTGCCTGAGAAGACATATCAAAAAATATTACTAAGACCAATGTCAGAGAGTTCATTGCATATGTTTTCTTCTAGGAGTTTTATGACTTAAAGTCTTACATTTAAGTTTTAAATCATTTTGAGTTTATTTTTCTGTATGGGGTTAAGGAGTGTTCTAATTTCAATCTTTTACATGTAGTTGTCCAGTTTTCCCAGCACCATTTACTGAAAAGGCTGTCTTTTCTCCATTGTATATCCTTGCCTCCTTTATTTTAGATTAATTCACCATATAAACATGGATTTATTTCTGGGCTCTCTATTCTGCTCCATTGATCTATGTGTCTTTTTGTGCCAGTACCATGCTGTTTTTATTACTGTAGCTTTGTAGTACAATTTGAAATCAGAGAATGTGATACCTCTAGTTTTGTTCTTTTTGCTTTGGCTATTTGGAGGCTTTTTTGTGGTTCCTTACAAGTCTTAGGATTATTTCTTCTAGCTCTGTGAAAAATGCCGTTAGTATTTTGATAGGGATTTCATTTAATCTCTAGATTGCCTTGATTGTATGGTTATTTTAACAATATTAATTTTTCGAATCCATGAGCATGGTATATTTTTCCATTGGTGTTCACTTCAATTTTTTCATCAATGTCTTACAGTTTTCAGAATGAAGGTCTTTCCCCTCCTAGGTTAGATTTATCATTACGTATTTTAGTCTTTTTGTGGCAATTGGATATGCAACTGATAGATTCACTTCTCTGATAGACTGCTGTTATACAGAAACAAAACAGATTTTTGCATATTAATTTTGTATGCTGCAACTTTACTGAATGTGTTTATTAGTTCTAATAATTTTTTGATGGAATCCTTAGAATATTCTATATACAGTATCAAGTCATCTGCAAACATTGACAGTTTTATTTCTTCCTTTCCAATTTGGATGCCTTTTATTTCTTTTTCTTTTCTGATGGTGTGGCTAGAACTTCTAATATTATGTTGAATAAAAGTGGCAAGAGTGGGCATCCTTGTCTTTTTCCTGATCTTAAAAGAAATGCTTTCAGCTTTTCTTATTGAGTATGATGTTGACTGTGGATTTATCATATATGGTCTTTATTATGTCAAGGTGCGTTCCTCTCTACCCATTCTTTGTTTATAGTTTTTATCATAAATGGTTGTTGAATTTTGTCAAAAGTTTTTTCTGCATCTGAGATGATCATATGATTTTTATTCTTCAATTTGTTAATATGGTGTATCACATTGATTGTGGATATTGAACCATCCTTGTCTCCCTGGGGTAAATCCCACTGGGTCATAGTGTTTGATCCTTTTAATGTATTGTTCAATTTGTTTTTCTAATATTTGTTAAGGATTTTTGCATATCAGTTCATCAGGAATATTGGTCAGTAATTTGCTTTTTCTCTTCCTTCCTTCCTTTCTTTCTTTTTTGTAGTGTCTCAATCTGGTTACATATCAGGGTAATGCTGGCCTCACAGTTTGGAAATGTTCCTTCCTCTACAACTTTTTTGAGCAGTTTGAGAAAAATAGGTGTTTAGGTATTTGGTAGAAATCATCTTTGACCACATACATCTGGTCTTGGACTTGTGTTTGTTGGGAGTTTTATGACTACCGATTCAACTTTATTCCTAGTGATCAGTCTGTTCATATTTTCTATTTCTTCCTGATTCAGTCTTGGATGATTGTATGTTTCTAGGAAGTTATCCATTTTTGGGGGGTTGTCCCATTTGTTGGCACACAATTGTGCATAGTTATCTCTTATGATCCTTTGTATTTCTGTAGTGTCAGATGTAACTTCTCCTCTTTCAATTCTGATTGTATTTATTTGGGCCCCCTCTCTCTCTCTCTCTTTTTTTTTTTCTTAATCAATGTGGCTAATGGCTTATCAATTTTGTTTATCTTTTCAAAGATCCAGCTCTTAGTTCATTGATCTTTACTATTGCTTTTTGCTTGTTAGTTTTTTAATATCAACTTCATTTATTTCCACTCTGATTTTCATTATTTCCTTCCTTTTACTAGCTTTGGGCTCTGTTTTTTCATCTTTTTATAGTACCTTTAGGTGTAAGGTTAGATTCTTTATTTGAGATTTTTCTTGCTTTCAGAGCTAGGCTTGTATCACTATAAACTTCCCTTTTAGAACTGTTTTTCTGCATCCCATAAACTGTGGATCTTTGTGTTGTCATTTTTTCATTTGTATCAAGATATGATTTGATTTACTCTTTGATTTTTTTTCCGTGACCCACTCGTCTTTAGTAGCATGATATTTAGACTCCATGGGTTTGTGTATTTTCGTTTATTTTCTTGAAATTGATTTCTAGGCTTTGTGGTAGGAAATGACACTTGATATGACTTAAATTCTTAAATTTTTTAGACTTGTTTTGTGGTCTAGTGTGTGACCTATCCTGAAATTATTCCATGTGCTCTTGATAAGAATGTGTATTCTGCTGCTTGCAGATAGAATTTTCTATATATAACTATTAATTACATCTGATCCAATGTGTAATTTAAGGCTAGTGTTTCCTTATTGATTTTCTGGCTGGATGATCTGTCCATTGATGTAAGTGGGGTGTTAAAAGTCCACTTCTATTATTGTGTTACTGTTCACTTCTCCTTTCATTTCCTGGATCTCTAAATGGATCATTGACCTAAACATAAGAACTAAAACTATAAAACTCTTAGAAGAAAATATAGGTATGTGTTCGTGACTTTGGATTTGGCAACTACTTCTTAGATATGACACTTAAGCATAGCATCTAAATCAATAAATTGGATTTTATTAAGCTTAAAAAAACTTATGTGCTTCAAAGACTCCTATCAAGAAAGTGAGAAAAGAATCCACTGAATGGAAGAAAATGTTACATCTGATAAGGGTCTGGTATACAGAATAAGTAAAAATTCTTACAATTCAATAACAACAACACAAATAATCCAATTTTAAATGGGCCAAGAAAAAAGTTGTTCAACATTATTAGTCACAAAGAAATGCAAATCAAAACCACAGTAAGATACTATGTCACATCCACTAGGATAGCTAGAGTCAAAAAGCCATAATACCAAGTGTTGGTAAAGATGGGGAGAGGTTGGAGTTTTCAGATATTGCTGGTGAGAATGTAAAATGGTGCAGCCACTTTAGAAGACAGTTCCTAAAAATTTAAACATTGGGGAGTAAAGCTCCAGGCCAAAATCCCATGTGTGATCATCCAGGTTCAACTACAGGCTTTTCCTGGCAGACCTTATAGGAAGGATCTGCTCTCCCCACACCAGACTTGGTGCATTGCCAGTGTGTTACAGTTTCTGGAGAGAGTTGCAGTAAAGAACTCAGCTTCCCTGCCAACCCCAATCAGCCATGTTCACATGCACAGCTGCATGCACAGCCCAGGCACTTCCATTCAGTGCCCAGAGGCCCTAGCTGGGGCTCCTGCCAGGAGCCTTGGCTGAGACAATCTTGTAAGGGGTCTTGGCTGAGGCAGGATGTTCAGCTGCTGGTGATACTCCTGCATGCTCTTAATGAATAGTTACACACATTATAAAAGTATAAAAACATAGAGAGGAATGATATACTCCAACCTCAGGATAGTGGTTACCTCTGGGGAGGAAGGGAAAATAGAATGATGAGCGGCCTTCAGTTGAATACAGAACATTATTTATTTTAAAATTTTTTCTTAAGTAAATATAATAAAGCTATTATTGTATTGAAACCAGTGTACATAAACAGATGTTTGTTAACTTATGAAATATTTCACAATAAAAAAAGAATTTAAAATATTGAAATAATTGTTAGCGATAGGTGATAGAATTATATTTGATTATAATTCTTTGATATATTTATATATTTTTCAAATCCTTCCAACCATCATAATTTTATTTTATAATGATAGACAATACATGTGTTTTTCAAAAGGCTATAATGACCAATAAATTTACTTAAACAAAGAGCTTTTAAAAATGAACCAGTATTAAAAATCTCATTTTGGTGTTTTTAATAGTTCAGGGCTGAGAAATGTTGTTTTAAATGCAAGCCAATATTTAAAGGTGAAATTTACATATATCCAAATTTTAAGTGCTAGTCAGGAACTGAAATGCAAATAATTACAGCTATAATAGTTATTCCTGTCAATTAAGTTCCTTCTGAAGACATGACCTTAAATAAACCAGGATTATCTGAATGAGTTTATTCAGGCTATTAGTGTACATTACTCTGTGTAGATCTATAGGTAATGACTGACTTTTTTTTAGAGCTGAAACATCTAACTCAATAGTTTTCAAAGATTTTCCAGAACTCTCTTTATATTAAATAATGGGCAAAATGTATGGAAGAGATCAAAACAAAGGCACTTTGTCTAAAGTAGGAGGCTGAGCCCTGAGTTCTTGCTTGCCCCAACAGATTATGCCCTCTCTCCCACCTTTAATCTCTTTCTCCATCAATGGGTCCTTCCACTCTGAACAAAAACATGCTCAAGTCTCCTGATTTCTAGCCATCAGCCTCACTCTCACATTCCTTCACAGCAGAGTTTTCTCTGCTAACTGTTGCCATAGTTCTACCTGCCATTGCTTGTCACCTCCCCTCCCCCCTGAAGTCTTGCCTCAGCCCTTACCACTTCTCCAAAACCACTCTTGATAATCATTGCCTATCTGCAAATCCAAGGGATATTCCTCAGTCCTTTCCACTGAGTCATGTAATCATTCTATGAAGATGAAAATTCTCAATAAACCTTTCTACAGTGCAGGATGCTGTTGACCTAAAAAAAGCATTGTGTTCCTTCTCAGAAACTTTCTCATGTCTTGTCTGACATTATTTTCTCTTGGCTTTTCTTCTTCTACCTCCTGTTTACCTACTCTTTTTCAAATCTCCCCAAGGCTTCCTCTCTCTGTGTCCGCCCCTTAAATGCTGTGGCCCCTCAAGGTCCCATTCAGCACTTGTCTGTTTCACAGCCAGTCCCACCTAGATACTGATGACTCTGTTTCCTCACCAGCCAGAAACTCTGCTGAGGCTCCCTAAACATACATGGGTTGCTTATTGGACATGACAGTCTTACTGCTTTAAAGCAACTCAAACTCAACATACTCAAAACTAAATTAATCACCCCCGTTTCTTTGCAAATTCTTAGCTATGTCTTCCTTAATTACATAGATGCTGTTGTGGGTTGAATTGTGTCCCCCAAAAGATATGTTGAGGTCTTAATTCCTGGTGTTACCAAGGAAGGGCTTGCTGCCCAAAATGCATAGAAGCCAACATCACGGCACCGGATTTTGAGAAAAGAAAAAGCTTTATTGGCAGGTTGACCAGCAATGAGACAGGAGGCAAAGCTCTCAAGTCTGTCTCTCGGATTTGGGGTTTGGTCAAACTTTTATGAGTTAGGGGTTGATATGCAGAAAAACTGGTGGGGCAGGTTTTGATTGGAGGGCTTTGGAACTTGGCCATTTATGGTAGGGTACGGGAAAAGGGGCTTTTCTTCCTGGAGAATGGACCCTTCACTTCTGAAAGTGAATCGTTAGTTAGAAAGATTAACTGGTGAACAAGTATCTGTAATGTTAGATAATAGGGTTTTTATTCTTAAAAGAAAGCGATATATAAAAAATGAAAATACTTCAAGCAAGAAAACAAATTACCCTTATCAAGTATATCCATCCATTGTACCACCAATTAATCTTATCCTCAAACATAGAATTCTAAAATTATGGGATATTTCCTCTCCTATGTTACATATACAATTTATATGGGAACAATACAGGAGTTAGGAGCACGACCCTCTACAAAGTTGAAAATCCTTGCATAACTTATAATCGGTCCTCCATATACTTGATTCTTCCATATACAAGGTTCCACATCTGGAGGTTCAACCAACTTTGGACGGTGTAGTAGTGTAATATTTTCTATTTAAAAAAATCCCCACATATAAAACAGATAGCTAGTGGGAAGCAGCTGCATAGCACAGGGAGATCAGCTCGGGGTGCTTTGTGACCACCTAGAGGAGTGGGATAGGGAGGGTGGGAGGGAGATGCAAGAGGGCGGGGATATGGGAATATATGTATACGTATAGCTGATTCACTTTGTTATACAGCAGAAGCTAACGCACCATTGTAAAGCAACTATACTCCAATAAAGCTGTTTTTAAAAAAATCCCCACATTTAAGTGAACCCATTCAGTTCAAACCCATGTTGTTTAAGGGTCAACTGTGTATAAAAGAAGTCACCATGGATTTAAAATTTTTCCTTCAAAGTTTATATACTACCTCCCCTTTTTTTATTTAAAAATTATTTTTAGAGCATTTTTAGGTTTACAATAAAATTGAGAGGAAGTTATGGGGATTTTCCATATACCCCCTGCCCCCACATCCCATCTCTCTTTTGTTCTCATTAACAGTAGGCTTAAATCAGCCTACACCTGGATTATCACAAAAGCCTTACTCCCTTAACTGCTTTCATTTGTTCATTTACTGAACAATTATTTACTGAGCACCTACTATATGCCAAGTCCTCTCTTTCAGAGTTTTGCTACAAAAGAACAGAGAAAACTCAGTCATTAGCTGGAAGAGAAAAAGAAGAATACAAGTTTTGTGCTTGTTTTTTAAGAAGGAAAACATGACAGTATGCTTGTCAATTGGTAGGAATGAGTCAGTGGAGGCAGAGAAATTAACGATGCAGAATTGAGAGGGCTGGCCTGGGGGAAATGGAGACGCAGGGGGAGGCTTGGGCTCCACTAGGACTGCAGGGGTGCTGGCCATTCAGAGACATGGGTGCAGGTAGACATGGCAGCAGAGCTTATGGGAGTTCTCTTCCGATAGCTCCTAGTTTCTCAGTGAAGTAGGGAGCAGTGTCACTAGTGTAAAGGTTAAAATTGAAACGCCTCCCTTTTGCTGTTAATCCAAATCTTACACAGTCAAACACCCCTCCACACAAGCCTTCAGCACAGATTGATTTCCTATTTCACTAATCTCTTGAAACCCCTTCAACTACCCTTGTCCTTCACCAGACTTGCTCTGCTGTTCCCCATTGATGCGGCCGCAGAGAGGGTTGTGATAAACACTGGGTTCTCTCAAATCACAGATTATTTGCCATTAATTCATTACTACAAAACTTGAAAATATATATCACTAGGTAGGTGATACTCATAATTAAGGAAACATAATTTTACTTATATGACAAGAGTACAAAAAGAGGATAATTAAAATCTTTTGTTAATTGTATATGAATAGATTAGGAGGAGAAACCTTGTTAACTGGAGAAGTGTTGTAGGGATGGCTACTTTTCCAGTGGCTAGGAATTTGGTCAAAAACTACCTAGACAAAAATCATTCAAGTTAACACTGACCTAGTTCAAACTCTGACACTGATACATATAAATGTATAGAAACTTCCAGCTAGTTATTTTTATTTCAGTGGTCAAGTAAAAATTCTGGTGAAAATAAAAATTTCTTTAAGAAAATGAGAAATTGATCACCAATTAATATTTGCTGTCATTGGATTTTCCACATATTCATAATTATTTTGCCATAAAAATTTTTGCCTTTTTATTTATAATTTATTTTTAGCTAATTATACATATCCTGTGTTATATGAATTAGAGAGAAGCTGGAAATCATTTGAATACCTTAAAAAAGGAGACTGGTTGAATAAATTATGATTTATCCAGATAATAAAATACAGATATTTTAATACAGTTTAATTACAGTTTAATACAGATATTAAAACTAAACATACAGGAAAGCATTCATTAACATCAGTGTGTGTGTGTTATTTGCATAGGAAAGGATTTGAAATTAGGACACCAAGTTGTTTCTTTGAGTTTTCTCCCCACTCTGGGTTAGTAGGATTATGAGTTCTCTTACCTGAATTTTTTTTCTTATTTTTGGCAATGAGAATTATAAAAGATAATTAACAGAAACCTCAGTTAAATAGAATCAGGAGACCAGAAGGGGGTGCTCTCACACCCTTCAACAATAGCAGAGCCCAACAGGAAGAAGAAAGACTCCTCTTCTTTCCTGGCCAGGACTCAGCCAATGACAAGCCCTGGACTCTTTGTTTACTACAGCCCTCCCAACTTCCTTTTCCTCTCTATACAAGTATTTTCATCCCCTTGCCCTGTGGGGACTTGCACATGGCTCACTGTGGTTGTAGACCCCAAACTGTAATTCTCTGCTGATCCCAAATGAACCCATCTTTGCTGGAGAAATAACTGGCCGTCTATTTGCTTTAGGTCAACGTTTCAGTGGCCCATACGGGGACCAGAGAAGACTCCCAATAGCTCCAGGTTTGGTGAACAAACAGGTGGGGTACCGACAATTGAGCCCATTGTCACTCACTACTTTTCTCACAGACACTGGCATTTGAAAGTACACCTTTCTTCTGGATCCAAGCTCATGGTATCTTTGCATTTGAAACTCTCCAGGCTTTATTTGGGATTTTTTTTAAAGGTTTCATCTTTTTACTTAAGGCCCTATTTTGTATGTAAGTACCTGTTTGGCACTTTGGTCTGATTTGAGATCAGACTGTTTCACTGAAATGGGCTGAGAAGTCTTCTGCCCATTCCCTTTGGAACAGAGGCTGCTTCTCCTGAAGCTGGCAAGTCTTTGACTCATTCCTTCAGGAACAGTGATTGTTTCTCTGAAATGGTGCTGTGTTTTTCAGCCTTTGGCCTATTCCTTTGGAAGGGCTGCCTCTGGAGACTTGCTTAAAAAGTAGCCTTCAGCCTGGCTGCTCCAGGCCCAAGCTGTTTCCTTAGGACTGGCTGGGATTGGCTTGCCAGCTGTTTGAATTGAGCTATTTGTGCTGGAAGTTGTTTGAACTGATTGAAAATTGTTCTTTATTCTACAGGAAAAACCTGTAGGAAATGGGATCCCAAATATCTAAGTATTTTGAGGGAACCCCCCCTTACAGGGACTTTGGCTGATTCTATGTTTAAAAACAGTGGTCCTTCCTCATGTGCATTTATAACTAAATGGACTGATCTGACCAAAGGCAGTTTAGAATATCTATGGCCATTATGGGAAACTTTTGAAATCCTCAAACTTAATTTTCTTAAAACTAGATTGGATCACAGTAGCTCAAAAATTTGCAGAACTGAGTGGGATGCTTATTTTTATTGGAATTTTGAGGCTTCCCAATGTTATGAGTCCAAAATTGCCTCTCTGCAAAATAATATTTTAAGGTTAACTGAAGCAAAAAAATGATTAAAGATAAAATGTCTCCAAAGACTCAGGCTCTTCTTCCTTGGCTTCTTTTTCTCAGGCTCTGTCTCTGCACCCTCTTGTCTCTCTCCCTCAGCTTGTGGCCACACTTCAACTCCAGCACCATCTTCCTCCTTCCCTTCTATGCCACCTACACTCTTCCGTACCCTCAAATCCCTCATACTAAGTGTTTCACCATACTTCCTCTTTTCCCTGAAACTCTCCCCACTCTTTTTTCTTCTGAACATGTCAGTACCTGTCCCTTCAAAATTAAGCCTTCTGATTATCCAAAGGCTAAACCCTTAATTTCTTATATTCCCTGGACTAAAGCTGAACTGCAAGCCATAGTCAAAGATTTTCCCAAAGTAACTGAAGATCCGATCTCACAGATTTGATGAGGAATTTAAAGTAGTCCTTCAAACTTAACAACTGGGTTCTGTGACTTACATAAGTTAGTTCATATGCTTGTCAATGAAGACAAAACCCAGCATTGGATGAAACCTTCTAGTTGGAAAAGTCTTGAAAGGTCTTTAGAATTACAGCTGTGAGACTAGCCCACTAATTTATTATAAGATCAGCCTCAGGCAATCACTAGGCAACTTCATTGAGCAATTCCTAGGGCTTTTCCAAAGCCTGTTGATAAGAACAAAATTCAGGCTTGCACACACACAAAATATATGATGAATCTGTTCACAATTATTACTGACTTCAGGTTGTTTTTAAAGAAAATTCTGGTCTTCCTTCCTTCAGATGTTGATTCCACCAGTAGCTTTTAAGTCTATATTTATTAATGGGCTGAACTGGGACCTCCCTCTTCTAGTAAAAAGGACCAGAATAGAATGGAAAAGTATGTCCACTCCAGATTGAGTTAATCTGGCAAACCAGCTCTCTCACACTCTAGATGAGTCACCTCAAAGGAAGACCACCAAAATTCTTAATCTTCAGCTTTAGCAAATGAAAGCTCCCAAACAAAACTAAAACCCTCCTAGTTTCTGCTATTACTGCAAAAAGCCAGGACATTGGAAAAGAGATTATTACAAATTTAAGCACTTAGATGCCTTCATCCCTCTAACCAGCCTTCCAACATCCTCCCAATCCTCAGTGATAGAGTTCTGAGGAACTACAGGGGCTTTTCCCAATCCTCCCTCTTAATCAGTTTGGAGAAACATTTCACCAGATTGGGAATTAACTTCTTCCAGTCCTAACTGACACCAGAGCCACATTCTTGGTGCTCAGCCCCACTACTATAAAGCTGCCCCTGACTCCGAGTACTAAAACAATTCAAATATTGGGGAGCTCTAATGAACCTCAAGAAGTTCCTGTCTCTGAACCTATTCCCTTTTGTTTAGGCTCCTTGAGAGATACACACACATTTCTCCTTAGTTTTTCTGCCCTGTCCATTTATTAGGCCAAGACTTCTTAGAGAAGTACCACTCCAGAATTTCTTTCTCCCAAAAAGGGGAAATAATTGTACACATTGACAATAGTCATCAAAGTAACTCTCCAGATGAATTAAATGACACTTTGACCTATTTTATTTGTCCCATCCCTGATGGTACTAGTGCTGATTCTGGAAATACTGATCATTTGTCCTGCTTGAATCAACTACCACTTTCCTTATGTGCAAAATCTCCAACCGATGTTGGCAAAATTCACAGTGTACCTCCCATAAAAATTCAAACAGACCCCTCAAAACCTCTTTCAAGGATTAATCAATATCCTATAATTAAAGAAGCCCTTCAAGGCATAAAGCCCATAATAGAAGATTACAAGGCTCAAGGCCTCATTTTCTCTTGTACCAGTTCCTGTAACTCTCCCATTTTACTGGTGAGAAAACCTAAGGGCTGAGGATGGAGATTTGTCCAGGACCTTCAAGCAAGAAACAATATTCTTATCCCATGACACCCTTTTGTTCCTAACCCTTATAAAGCTCTAACATCCATTCCCACTGAAGTAAATTCTTTACTATAATTGATTTATGCAGTGCATTCTTTAGTATTCCAGTTGATAAAGCTAGTCAATAATTTTCTGCCTTCACTTGGGAAGGCAGACAATTCAAGTGGACAATAATGACTCAGGGTTTTACTGGGAGTCCTTATTTCTCAAAAGTCCTGAAGGCTGGTCTGGATCATATAAAGTTCCCTAGAGTTTCTACTTTGTTGTAACATGTGGATAATATGTTTTTTGCTCTCCTTCTCAAGCCTTCTCACAGGAAGACAGCAAACCACTTGCTTTGAGCTAAGCCTTAAAGGAACATGAAGTCACCAAAGAAAAATTGCAGTTTGCTCAAACCTCTTTCTCTCTTTTGGCCAAATCTCTGTATGTTTTACTCAAAAATGGCAATCCTAATTTTATGGGAAAAACTGAACTACATAGCCTTCAAGGCCTTAAAGGAGAGTTTGATGAACTCACCTGCCCTTGGGCATCCCAATTATCAGGTTCCCCTTTTTCTTTCATATATGAAAAGGAAGGGAATGTCCTTGGGGTATTTACCTCCAAACATGGGAACTGCCATCAATCCATAGGGTAGTTTAACCAGGAACTGGACCTCTAATGCCTTAGAGCCATTATAGTGTCTGTCCTTTTGGTTAAGGTCACTGAGAAAATTGTTGTGAGATCCACTTTAACCATTTTTGTACCTCCTGTATTAGAAGCTATCCTGAATTCTCATCATGATCAATATTTCTCACCAATGGCCTCACCTCCTATGAAATCCTTTTGTTAAACTCCCCTTACATAACTCTTTTACATTGTAATAACCTTAACCCAGCTACTCTTCTCCCCTCTGTCACCAATGAAGTCCCTTATGACTGCTTAATGCTGGTGGACTACCTCCTGATTCCTCGTAATGATCTACAGGAAATTCCGTGGGTAATGTTGACTTCTTATGGTTCACTGATGGTTCTTATTTAAAAGGTGATAATGGAAAATACTGTGCTGGATATACTATTACAACTCCTTTTGATATTGTTGAGGCAGCATTTTTACCTGTGGCTATTTCAGCCTAACAGGCTAAATTATATGCTCTTACATGGGCCTGTACTTTAGCCACATACAAAACTGCCAAAATTTATACTGATAGTAGATATGCTTTCAGAGTAGCTCATGATTTTAGAATGTTGCAGAAGCAACGTGGCTTCCTTACTTCCTGTGGAAATAAAATTTTAAATGGCCCTTATGTTCAGAAATTGTTACATTCCATACTGTTACCTGCCATTTTAGCTATTAAAATTCTAGAGCATTCTAAACTTGGCTCTCTGGAAGCTAGGGGAAATCATCTTGATGACATTTCCACAAGGAATGCTGTCCTTAAAGGGATCCACGGCAGCTAAACGTCTGTCATGGCTCAAAGGGATATTTTCCCAAATGATGATTTAGAAAAACTGGCTAGAGAAGCCCAATAGTTGGCCTCTGAAAAGGAAAAACAAGATTGGAAATTCAACGATTTTTGGTTTGATAAAAAGAGAAAGCTCTGTTTTGGACCAAATAAAAACCCAGTCCTACCAGAGACTAAAATTCTCACTCCACACTGGTGAACATGCATTAAACGATTGGTCTACTGACACAATGACAGCCTTCATGAATCAGTATTGGTGGGGAAACATTAGCAAGGCTGCAAAAACTGCCTGCCTCATTTGTCTCACGTGTCCAAAGTACAACCCCAGGAAGTTCGTTCATACTGTTCCTGGATATTTTGAACTGCCTAATGGATCATTTGAAGTTTCACAAATGGATTTCATACAACTTCTTCCATCTCATGGATATAAATATATTTTAGTCATGGTCTGTATGTTTTCACATGGAACTGATGCCTTCCCTTGCAGACAGTCTACTGCCTCTTCTGTCGGTAAAATCCTTTTGGAAAAGTTTATCCCTACATGGGGAACTCCTCTCAAAATTCATAGTGATAAAAGGCCCCATTTTACTGGCCAGGTGCTTCAACATGCAGGTTCTGTTTGGCTGGTTATACAACTGCATTTACCATCCTCAATCCTCTAGTCAAATACAATAGTGGCATTATTAAGACTCAATTGGAAACATTCATAGAGGTCCTCCAAATACCTTGGCCAAAAGCATTGCCACTGGTCCTTTTAAACCTCAGATCCACCCCTCTTGGAAGTCATAATGCTCACCCTTTGAAATAGTCACAGGACCCCATGCACTTAGCTTCTACCCCTTTTGACCCACAATTGATAAAAGGAAAGTTACTTCCATATTGCAAAGATCTAACTGATCCTGTTAAAAATAACCATGTTTTGGTAGAGTAGTCTTTTCACAGTGTGCCCTTGGGAGATGAAGACCTTAAGCGTCACACCTTGCAACCTGGAGATTTCATCTACTGGAAAAGCCATCTCCAGAAGAACTTTCTTCAACCTACCTGGACAGGACCCTATCAAGTACTGCTAACCAACTCTTGTGCTACCAAACTCCAAGTAATAGGCTCTTGGGTTCACTGTACAGACCTAAAGAAATTGCCAAACCTTGACTGGACTTGCACAGTATCTGGTAACCTGAAAGTAAAGATTTCCCAGAATTGAAGCAGAGGACATCTCATGAGAGCTTTCCCAAGATATCTGAACAAGACCTGTTGGAAGTCTGTCATCCAACTGTTGATGATGACATAATGCTTTAGAAGATCTCCAGTGACTATGATCTTGGTAACATATGGACTTTAGATTAAAAGTGCTTGAGAGTTCTCCCTCCTACCCACCCTTGTTACTCAAATGTGCCCTTAATAGGTTTCCAATTTGTGTACTTTTTCTCTGACGTGAAACACTACATGCAGGAAAAGACCTTCTTAACACTGAAAGACCAAAAGTCACTGAAACTAGAACACCTGACTCATGATCAGTGATACTTTCAGAGAAAGATATTGATCAAAAGAGGGAAATGCAAAAATGAATAAACAGAAATCTCAATTAAATAGAATCAGGAGACCAGAAAGGGGAGCTCTCACACCGTGCAACAATAGCAGAGCCCAACAGGAAGAAGAAAAACTCCTCTTCTTTCCTGACAAGGACTCAGCCCATGACAAGCCCTAGACTCTTTGTTTACTATAGCCCTCTCAACTTTTTGTCTCCCAACCCCCAACCCCTGATATAAAAGTATTCTCCTTCCCTTTCTGTGTGCGGACTTTTCTGTGGCTAAACATGGTTGTACACCCTGAATTGCAATTCTCTGCTGATCCTGAATAAACCTATCTTTGCTGGGGAAACATATGGAAGTCTATTTTTTTCAGGTCAGTGGAATATACTGTTTCTGTAATAAAGAAACAATAGAAGAAACTTTAATCACCAAGTATTGAATTTTTCTGTAATATGAGGGTTTTGTTGGGTTTTTGTTTGTTTGTTTTGTTTACCTTTATTTATCACCCTTTAATTTTTAATTAACTTTTTGTCCATGAAGCCTCCAGAAATATTTTCCGATAATTCTGCTTTTAATGGGATCATAATATATATACTACCGGCAACCTATCTTTTCACTTAATAATATATTGCAGATATGTTTCTAGGTCAACAAACACATTACTGTACTACCACTTACCATTATTTACTTAATCAATCTTATCTGCCCCCCTATTTCACTGTAAAATAGCTGAAAATGAATTAAATGAAATATCAAATACACAGGGAAACAAAAAGAAAAATTAAAAATAAGTAAAAAATGATTGTGTCCAAAAATAATGTAAAGATTCCTGAAAATTGCCAATAAATTTTAGAAATCAGTGATAAAAATATTCATTTGTAGTAATTTCTTTATTTTGATTACATTATCACCACAACCAATTTACTTTTAACCAAGTTCTTTCCAAATTGTCTGAAGCTCAACTGATGTAGGGAAGCTCCAGGATTTGTAGTGAAAGGGCACAAATTAAATGGTCTTTTTCAGGTTTCTCTAATCCTACTGCTTTATAGTCTCTATTAAGAGGCCTATAATGGGAACCAATTAACTGTAAATACAGTGAGGAGTCTGGGCAATTAAACAAATGGATTACATTTACCCAGTGATTACACTCTAGCCATCAAATGATTATTAGGCACTGCCTACTGTGAGTCACAAATACAAATTAAATTCAGATCCAACAGCCTTGAAATTTCTCATTGTATATCAATTTCTGATTGTATATCAATTTCTCATTGTATATCAACTCATTGTGTATCAGCTGTATATCATTATCTCTAATGATGTATAAAAAGATAGCTGGCATACAGATTAACATCACGCATTCTGTATTTGTGTTCAAGCTAAATAACACCAGCTTTCAAAAATCAAGTATATAACTAAATAATTATGGTGATTTCACAAAGAAGGATAATACAATCTCTCAATTACAATATATCAGTATACAACATTTTCTCTAAATATAAAGTCACATAAAAATGTATATTCTGTCTTCTTAACAAAACACTGATTTTTAAAAAAAGAAGTCAAGCAACTTCCAAGTAAACAATGAATGGAGAGTCTTTATACAAGGAAGCAGAGACTGTCACAGAGAGAAGACTATTATCTGCTTGTGATTTACAGTTATTACTCTCACATCTATTTTTAAATGATAACTACATCATCAGCCTCATACTGCCATCCTATTTGCAAAGTCAGTTCCAGCAGTGGCAGCCCAGAACTATAGGAGACAGAAAGTTTCTCTGGATGAGACTGTGGGAAAAAAAAAAATTCTCAACTCCATCTAACTATGAAGAAAATCTAAGAACAACTGTCCGGGGTTTCTTTAATGACTTCCAACTATCAACATAGAAGAATATGTCCAGAAGGAGTTGGGAGAGTTTAGATATGTTTAGAGAACAGAAGAGGATCAGGCAAACAGCTTCTGCCTGGCTCACACAGAGGCTGTGAGGCCGTGCTGTAAGGGTGTCTGTAATGCACCAGTTCAGAGCTTTTTACCTTGTCAGTCCAAGCAGATGCTGTAGGTGTCCTGCCCACATTCCCTACCCTTACTTCTTCACAGCACACTGGCCTGAATGTCAGCCATTTGTAGTTTTGTCTGAGGATTTTCTTTAACTCCCTGGACCTTCTCTGCCTACAGCACAGCAAGCCTGAGGTGTTAGTGAATTCATGTACACCCAAAACAGCCCTTTACCAGTGAGAAGTATGAGCTGTTGTACAATCACCCTAATCTCCCCTTTTAGGTGGGGTCATTGAGTTATGCATTTAAACAGGCTCTAGCAGGTTTGAGATCCAGTGGTCCACAGTGGTAGTTTGCCATAAGAGATTCTTTATTAGCTGCCTTCCCTTCCCTCTCTCATGTCCCAACCCCCTACCCTTGTTTTCTAGGATCCCTTCCAGAATAAACCACTTGCACTTGAATCTTTATCTCAGAGTGTGCTTTGGAGGCCAACCCAAACTAAGAGACAAGTGAAAGGAGCCCAGCAAGGTCAGGCAAATAGAGGAATTTATTGAGAGGCTTCTGTCAGTACAGGAAGAAGAAAGCTGCAGCTGGGTCTTGGGGAGAATGTAATCTAGGACAGCACATGGCCTGACTCCTTCTCTTCTTCTCTCCAAGTGCTGGCCTCATTCTCTCAGACTGACCTCCTCCATGGCTGCAAACATGGCCACTGAACAGCCCTGGACCTTACAACCTCCAAGCTTTATCTTTTTACTGAGTCCTGCTAAATGCATTCTCAGGAAAGAATTTTAATTAGATCTGCTTGAATGAAGGAAAGACTCCTAGCATTTCTGCCAACAAGGGCAGAAATGCTAGAACTGGGAAGCCTGGGGACAAGTGCCAAGTCTGGACAAAGCAAATATGGCCCAAGAGGCAAATTCTCTGAAGCATGGGAGTCACTTGGAATGGAGTGAGGGGAAGAGTCATTTTCCTAAAGAATGAGACTGTTGCTCCCAGCATAATAGCAGTTAATCTTTATGGAATCCCTGCTATACTCCAGTGCTATTGCTATCTACCTCTATCTACCGCTATCTATCTATCTATCTATCTATCTATCTATCTATCTATCTATCTATCTATCTATCTATCATCTATCTGTCATTTATCTATCTATCTTTTTAATCCTCATAACAACCCTATGAGGTAGGAACTATCATTATCACCACCAGCGCCTCAGTTTCAAATAAGGACATTGGGACTTACAAATATTAAGTTGCCCAAATTCAAACAGGAAGGTGTAGAGCCAGGACTAAACCAAGGTTGTCCAGTTCTAGAGTCTGTACCGTGTCATATTGGCCCCTAAGGGGGAGGGACAGCCCTGCAGGCAAACCACTGACATCTCATTACTTCTCTCACTGCTACTGTTTGGGGCACTGTTTACTAAGTTTATGTAAGAAATACAAAGGATTATCAGAGATAGCTATGAACAATTATACACCAATAAAATGGACATACTAAGACATATGGATACATTCCTAGAAGCATACAATGTCCAAAAACTGAATCAGGGAGAGATAGAAAATATGAACAGACCAATTACCATTAATGAAATTGAATCTGTAATAATAATAATAACAATAAAAACTCATAAAATACAAAACTCCAGGAACACATGGCTTTATAGATGAATTCTACAAAACATTTAATGAAGAGTTAACACCTATCCTTCTCAAATTATTCCAAAAAAATGATGAGAAAGGAAAGCTTCTGAACTAATTCTACAAGGCCAGCATCATGCTGATAACCAAAACCAGACAAAGATGTCACACAAAAAAATTACAGGACAATATAAGTGATGAACATAAGTGAAAAAACCATCAAAAAAGTTAGCAAACTGAATTCAACAATACATTAAAAGGATCATACACCATGATCAAGTGGGATTTATCCCAGGGATGTGAGGATTGTTCAACATCCATAAATCAATCAATGTGATATGATACATTAACAAATTGAAGAATAAAAATCATGATCATCTCAAAACATGCAAGAAAAGTTTCTGACAAAATTTAACATCCATTTATGATAAAAACTCTCAACAAAGTGACTATAGAGGGAACATATCTAAACATAATAAATGCCATATGACAAACCCACATCCAACATCATATTCAGTGATGAAAAGCTGAAACTATTTCTTCCAGCTTTAGGAAAAAGACCTGGATGCCCACTCTTGCCACTTTTATTCAATGTAGTATTGGAAGTCATAGCTATAGCAATGCGACAAGAAAAAGAAAAGAAAGGCATCCGAATTGGAAAGGAAGAAGTAAAATTGTTACTTCTTCCAGACGACATAATACTATATATGGAAAATCCCCAAACAACCCAGTCAAAAAATAGGCAGAACATCTAAACAGACATTTCTCCAAAGAAGACATACGGATGGCCAACAGACACACTGAAATATGTTCAACATCACTAATCATCAGGGAAACGTAAATTGAAACCACAAATGATACTACTTCATACCTGCCAGAATGGCTATCATCAAAAAGACAACAAATAGCAAGCATTAACAAGGATATGGAGAAAAGGGAAACCTTGTGCATTTTTGGTGGGTTTGTGAATTGGTGCGTCTATTACAGAAAGATTATGGAGGCTGCTCAAAAAATTAAAAATGAAATTGCCATACAATCCAGCAGTTTTAATTCTGGTTATTTACCCTCCCAAACCCAAAAACACTAACTCAAAAACATGTACATGTACACCAATGTTCATTGTAGCATTTTTTACAAAAACCAAGATATGGAAGCAACCTAAGTTCCCATCCACGGATGAAGAAGATATTGTGTGTGTGTCTGTATATGTGTGTGTGTGTGTGTGTGTGTGTGTGTGTGTGTGTGTGTATATATATATATATATATATATAATGGAATATTAGTCATAAAAATATGAAATCTTGCCATCTGTGACAACATTAATGGATCTAGAGGCTATTATGCTAAGTGAAATAAGTCAGGCAGAGAAAGATCAATACCATATGATCTCATTTATATGTGTAGTCTAAAAACAAACAAACAAAACAAAATGATAAAACAGAGAACAAATATGTAGTTGGTGGTAGCTGGGGGAGGAGGGCAAAATACGTGAAGGGGATTAAGAGGTTCAGAACTCCAATTATAAAATAAGTAAGTCACTGGTGTGTAATATACAGCATAGGAATATGATCAATAATATTGTAGTAACTTTGTATGGAGACAGTTGGTTACTAGACTTATCATAATGGTCATTTCATAATGTATGCAAATGACAAATCACTATGTGGTATCCCTAAAACTAACATAATGTTGTAAATCAACTATATTTCAATGTAAATATAAAGGGAAAAAATAAAATAAAATTATATTTCCTAAACGGGGGAAGGGACAGGGATTTAATACTGGTATACCAAGGAGTTCTTCTACCATGTCACTTCCCATTGTTCCAAACTTCCTACCCAATGCAGACCCTACCCTGGATGAGATAGAGCGAATATATTTCTCTTTCTCAACAGCATCATTATTTGATTGATTTCTATTGGTGGGGTTATTATGATTGAAGCTTCAGGATGAAATTTAACACCTGACACAGAGTACTTTATGAATTCTGTATAACTCCATATCTATGATACAAGAACATCACTTCACTCTAGGACATCTATCAGTAGAAGGGATTATTGGGGACACCAATGTTCTTACTAAATACTGGCTCTTCTAAAATTATTTTTCAATGTGGAGTTTGTTTCTGATTACTCTTACTTGAGAAAATGGAACTTTACACAGAGTTCTAATATTAAGTAGGAGTGCTAAGGGTCAGATTCTTACAAAAGCAGGAAATCAGAGGTTCTCTCTCTCTCTCTGTCTCACACACACACACACACACACACAAAACACACACATATTGTGGCATGATTCTAGAATCTAAAAGAGTCCAATAGCTTCAGCACACTTATGAAGTTGGGCAGACTGATCAATCAGTTGTGTAGTACCATACACTGTTGAATTAGTCTCTGTAAAAATAGACACTCCCACCTACTCACCATGCTGCTTCAGAGAACACACTTCGGGGAAACTCACAGAATGAAAAAATAATGTGTCCAGAACACATCAGATTCTACTCCCTAGATTAAAAATTTCTCAGAGGATTAAATCATATCCCAATATGCCCATATGAAAACACACAATAAAATAACCTCTACTTTATTATCCTTCATCTTCAGTGTTTTTATATGGCCACATATATACCTAAAAGGCTTTATAAACCAAACATTGGGGAGTTTTTATTTCCAATTTTTTCCTGAGGTGGTGAAGATTTGGTGTCTCCATATTCTCTCTCCCAGACCACTGTCTCATCAGAATAACCTAACAATCAGCTGGCCCAGGGTTAGGAACCTGCCCTGCTCTTTCTCTCTACTATTGTTCTCATCTTTTCCTCCAAGCAAGTACTGTTCAATTCTCAGAATTGCAGAATGACCCACTAACAGTATGAGAATCTTATACAAAATTGGGTTTGACTGAATTTGCTTCAATATTTCTTCATTTTACATGACCCAATGGTAATATAAGGAAACTTGCTTTTTTTTTTTCTGTAACATGAAAGCTATATGAGAGAAATTCCAGAAATTCTATGGCTACCCTTCCAACAACAGATGCTATGAGGGAATGCAATACAAATGACTCAATATTCTATAGTATTTTGAGAGCACTCAAAGTTCTGTCAGCTCAAACTCAAATAGACACTATACCTGGTTTACAGGAAGTAGACCACAGAACAGGTTCAAAGCAAGATAGGTCAAGAGACCTACAAAAGCCACGAATAGAGTCATCATATACATATTTACCAGGCTATTTTACAGGTGTATGAGATAATATACATATAAAGACTTTGAGTTCCCTATCAGAAGAGCAAAACTAATTCCTTTCTCCTGTGAGGACACAGATTTCTCAGAAGCAGTTGAGCCAACCAACAATTAAAATCCTCTAATTCTCTAGAAACAATTAAAATGCCAAGCATTCTGGCAATACAAGACAGATCTAATTTGATTTCTCAAACTTTGCCGGTATTCAAGAAAGTAAAATCTTTCATTTCAATACTTTTGGTTACACGGTTTGCTGACATGACAGTGGGAACCACTTGTATCTTTCCCCATTTATGGACCCGATTTCCACCTTTATCTCCAATTCCTCCTGCATTAAAGCACTCTTTTTTTTTTTAACATCTTTATTGGAGTATAATTGCTTTACAATGGTGTGTTAGTTTCTGCTTTATAACAAAGTGAATCAGCTATACATATACATATATCCCCATATCTCCTCTCTCTTGCGTCTCCCTCCCACCCTCCCTATCCCACCCCTCTAGGTGATCACAAAGCACCGAGCTGATCTCCCTGTGCTATGCGGCTGCTTCCCACTAGCTATCTATTTTACGTTTGGTAGTGTATATATGTCCATGCCACTCTCTCACTTTGTCACAGCTTACCCTTCCCCCTCCCCATATCCTCAAGTCCATTCTCTAGTAGGTCTGTGCCTTTATTCCCGTCTTACCCCTAGGTTCTGTCATACAGAGTGAAGTAAGTCAGAAAGAGAAAAACAAATACCGTATGCTAACACATATATATATGGAATCTAAGAAAGAAAAAAAAAGGTCATAAAGCACTCTTTTCAGGCAATCTTAGCTATCATATCAAGACCTCGAAATTAATTCACTCACTTACTCATTCATTCTTTTATATATTTGTTCAATAAATATTAAGTACTCTCAGAGGAACAAAGTCAAGGAAATTGGTTTCCCTTACCTCAAGGAGGGGATGGCAATAAACCAATGTCTCAGGTGCTATGAGCAAGGCAAGCTCAATGTACTAAGGGAGCCCAGACTTGGAACCTATCAGATGTGGACATTAAAGATGCCACCTGGAGGAGTGGCATTAGAAGTGAGTAGCAGCAGGTCATTCCAGACAGAGAGCAACAATTTGGAAGCTGCAGAGCAATACAACCCCAGCCTGGTCCACTCGGGAAACAGCAATCTGTCCCATGAATCCAGGGCAAAGGGCAAGGGTGAGATGAGGAAGAAAGGGCCTTGAGTGCCCTAAGGAATCTAAACTCTATCTTAAAAGTCATGGGGAGCTACTTGAAGAGTTTTAACCAGGAATGGATATAATCAGATTTCTAAATCAGTATGTCTAAAATCCCACACCTTAAATTTCCTCACCCAATTCTCTTCCAATGATGTCACAATCCCACAAACTCAGACTCTTTCTCAACTGTTCTCACACCTCATTAACTGACCAGCAAATCTTTTTGATTCTGGGTCCCAATTAACTGCTGAATATAATCCTTCTGCCACATCCTCTTCTCCTTCTGCCATAGGTAAAACCCACATCATGTTTTTACGAAAACTGTCAAGAGGCTTTAGTGGCAAGTGCCATGAACTAGCTCTCCCAAAGTCATTGCCCAGCCCCACTCCCTCTCTCATCTGCAACTGTGGAGGCTGGGAGCTTACCTATAGGATCTCCTTTACAGCCGGGGCGGGGGGGGGGGTCACATAACTTGGCTTTGGCCAACAGAATGTAAGAAGTTTAACAAGGGCCTCTGTGAAAGATTTTCTTTCATGATAAAAGGAGGAGCCGTTAGAAGAGCAGAATATCTTTTCATCCTAGCTGCCACCCTGCTTCCTGTCTTTGAATTTGCTAATGATACCTGGAGATCTGGCCAATCTGCTGGGGAAAATGGAGAGAAAGGATAGAAAAACCTAGATTGTGACTGACCTCCTTGAGCTGCTGGACCAGCGCTGGCACGGCCCACATCCAGCCCTCTTGTGATGAGATAACTATGTGTCCCCGCGGATTAAACCACTGGTATTCTGGCTTTTTGCGCCCAAACGCATCCTAGCTGATACATCTCCTAAACTGGGGATCTGTCTCCAATCTTTCCCCACAGTGCCCCCTCACCTGCCATAACAGTGATCCCTCCATCCCAAATCTGATCACAGAATTTCCAGCCTGAAATCCTGACGGTAAACCTCTGAACAGAGGTCGGTGTCCCAGTTCTCACCCACCAAAAAGCCTCTATTGAGCGTCTCGCTAGCCCCTAGGCACACGGTACTACTTCAGGTCTCTAATCCTTTACATTTGCTGTACCCCTGCCTGAAACGCTTTTACCTCTCCTGGCCAACTCTTCACCAGAAGGCCCCCCCGGGCAGAGTTAGTCACATTTTTTCCCCTGTGCATAATAGTCGTGGAAGATTATATAACTGCTCACTCACATTCTTTCCGGGTGGAGGAACACATCCTCACCCTGGCAAACTTGGCTTGCTTTGACCAGTGAGCTCTGAGTAGAAGTAATATGTGACACTTTGGGGCAGAAGTTTTAGGAGTCGAGGCATAGTTTTCCATGCTGTCTCTTTCCTGCCTCTGATACGGAAGCAGGTGTGGAGGGCTTCAGCCAGTCTGGTCTCTTGAGCACAGCCCCCTTACTGACCTACAGTGCTGGTAGACAGACTTTTCCTATAAAGGGCCAGATGATGAATACGTAAGCTTTGGGGGGTCACATATGGTCACTGTCATATGTCACATATTTTTCCTTTTAGCACCATTTAAAAATATAAAACCCTTCTTAGCTCACAGGACATACAAAAACAGGCCACAGCTGGATCTGTCCCACAGGCTGTAGTTTGCCACTGTTTTAAGCTGCTGAGACTTTCAAGTTTCTTGTTACCACAGCAAACCATGGCCCATCCTGACTAATGTAACAGTATTTTGCCTAGACAATACTCTAGCCTTTATCACCCTATAATGCCACTATAAGCTCCATGAAGATAGTGATCATGTCTGGCATGTGTGTCTTGTTCACCGCAAGATGCTATAGTTGAATGAGTTTTGTTTTTTCCTTTTTCATCCTTTTTAATTCGGGAGCAGGGGGGAAAAGAGGACATGCAGGTTTTAGATTAAAATGTGTATTTGAAAAGGTCAAGAATGTAAACTGGTGGGTTCAGAGGCAAGTTCACTTTCAGCAGATTCCCTCCATCAGAGTCACTCTGTAATGGGATGGTGCAGCGTGGCACCTACTTGGCAGGTGTCAGCATTTAGGGCCAACTTTGTGCCTTACCCAGTCTGCCACTGTCCTTTGTGCCACAGTCAGGGTCTGTTCCCTTGTGTAGCCTCCAAGGCTGCAAATAAATTCAGGCGTGAGACCTGGGATGTTTCACAGCACAAATCATTAAAAGATACAGTCTTTTAAATGGAAATATATTTGGACATTAAATTAGATACCATTTGCAAAACCATACATCCCCAGTTATGTTATTACTTTCTACTCTGCTGCCTGAAAAACTCCAGCCAGTACACTTACTATATAAATAATAGCAAACCAGACTCAATCTTTAAAAATCTAATTTACCTACACCAAGAAAAAAAAGAAAAAGGGAAATTTTCATTTTTCTGAAACTTTTTTTTTTTTCTGGTCACATTTTCAATACGTTTTGTCTCATGTAGCTTAAACATCACTTGGCAATTCTGTGATCCTTTTCTGGCAGTAAATAAACCTAGCACAAGGAAAGAGAAAAATAAAATACGACAAGGCTGCCCCCTTGTGGTGATATGCTTTTGTGCCCACATGCACACACACACACCACAGCCTATTTTTACAGTCTCTATAAATTCCAGCTTTATTTAAACCTCCCCCAAAATATGATTTGGTTTCAAATCAATGCTATAAGATTTTAATTTAACCATAACCTCTCTTAAAATTAAGAGTCTATAATGTCCATATTTATATCAATAGTGATAGACACTGAAAAACATATTTCATCACTATTTTATTTAAAATATTTTAAAAAATCATGTCAGATTTCTGTGGATTATCTTCTTGTTTTATACTCACTGAAAATAATGGCACCTCATCAATGCCCTGTCCATACAATATCTTTAGTGGAGAGAAACTGGACCAGGATAAGATTCTGTTCTGAGATTTATCACTGCTTCTTTATTTGAAACTAGAAAAATACTGCCTCACTTAAAACTAAAAAGTCTTGAAAACCGAAAATAAAATTTAAATGAATAACCCCTGAGCATAAAATAGCAATAAAAATAAATAGTGATAAGTATAAGTTTAGGCAGAATGGCAATGAGGGGCAAGACAGAATCAAAGAAAGGTTTGCTTATTCATGTAAAATGAAGTAACTTTTTCTAGAGAACTTTTACAATTTGAGTGCAAGTAAAAATTATGTTTCCATTAAAGTTTGAGAGTAAACATGAAAGTGGGATATTTTGTTAAGTTTAACATGTAGACTTAATAATGTAAACTGCCTGCCCATTTTGGGTTAAAGGGTAGCTTGATTATATGCATTTATCTCATCTAGCTCTCAAAACCTTGCCAAAATGAAGGAAAAGAAATTTTCTTTGAAAAGTTACTCAGAGGGACAATGAGAATATGCTTGGTAACAACAGAGGATGAGATATTCCAATGAATTTTTGGAAGATGGAAAGTAGATGAAGAACAGAATTCCCAACCCTTGTGTCTGAGAATAGGAAGGCCCAAAGGGAGCCCATTTAGAGCCCAGGGATCTTCCCAAAGGAGAAATGAAGTAAAAAGCTAAAAACATGAAATCAAGATGAAGTCCCCAGGTCCCTTCCCAAACCCACACATGGCACTACCAGTAAACTGAGTTCCCTTTGCCACTAAGAGAAAAACAGATTGATTTTCCAAAGAAATTGAACCAGAAAGACACCAAGCAGAGAGAGGCTGAACTCATGGGAATTCAGTAACAATCTATCAATCGAATGTGGCTCTGTGAGATCTCTTCATCCACACTACTCCCAGAATGAGAGCAGACAGATGGACATTGCCTCAGGAAAGATATTGGAGGTGCATTATCTGGAAAAAGTTTAAATAATGACGTGGGAGATCTCCAAAGAAAAATGTCCACTGTGCTCTCCTGAAGTCCACCAGATGACAGCCTTAACTGGAACACACAGAATTTCCAACAGCCTTTTTAGTGTCTTCCTCATAAGCATTAAGGGCCAGCTTAGATCAACAGACATTTGAGGAAAATCTCCAACAGAAAATAGAGTGCAAATGAAACAGGAAAGAAAAAATAAATAAATAAAGACGGACCCAGAAGATACAGAAACAATGCAAGGTGCTGAAAAGTCTATATTATCCTGAGAGAGAATAAAAGCATCATTCCATGAAAATGGGATAAAGAACAGATGAAATTTGGGGGAATTAAAAATATGAT
This sequence comes from Balaenoptera musculus, assembly GCF_009873245.2. Taxonomy (NCBI): domain Eukaryota; kingdom Metazoa; phylum Chordata; class Mammalia; order Artiodactyla; family Balaenopteridae; genus Balaenoptera; species Balaenoptera musculus. Next base: position 248,015 of record NC_045788.1, on the reverse strand, counting down.
CATCAAAGTAAAATATTCAATAGAATCAGCAGAAATAACTCTAAAGTACTAAGGGCTGAAAACTAAGAGAAGAATTATTTTTTAAATTAGATAATTTAGGATACAACACCTAAGACTAATAGGAATTTTAGAAGAGGAAACAGAAAGCAGAGAGAAGAAAAGTAGTGAAGAAAGAATGAAGGAAAAATTCCAAGGACTGAAGTTTTAAGTCTCCAGATTGAAGACCACACCTAGTGCTCTAGATACATTGAATGGAAAGAGACCCATCCAAAGCAGTGGATACAAGGAATATCCTAACGTTTCCAGAGAGATAAACAACTCATGTATCAAACAATGGAAATAGGAATAGCATTGGATTTCTTAAGAGAAAAACTAGGTACCAGAAGACTGAAGTAAAGCCTTCAAAATTTGGAAGAATTATGATGTTCACTTGGGAATAGCACACCTAACCCAACTACCAACCAAATATGAGGGTTTCCAAAATATTTTGTGATATGCAAGCATCTAAAAATTATAACTTCAAATGGTGTTGGGAAAACTGGACAGCAACAAGGAAAAGAATGAAACTGGACCCTATCCTACACCATACACAAAAATTAACTCAAAATGGATTAAAGACTTGACCCAAAACTGTAAAACTCCTTGAAGAAAACATAGGTTCCTTGACATAGGTCTTGGGAATAAATTTTTGAACTGACACCAAAAGCAAAGTCACAAAAGCAAAAAACAAGTGGGACTTCATCAAACTAAAAAGCTTCTGCACAGAAAATAAAATCACTAACAAAATTAAAAAGCAGCCCACTAAATGGGAGAAAATATTTGCAAATCATATATCCAATAAGGGGTTAATGTCAAAATATACAAAGAACTCATACAACTCAATACCAAAAAAAAAAAACCCCCAAAAACCCTAACAATCCAATTTAAAAATGGGCAGAAGATCTGAATAGACCTTTTTTCTGGTCATATTTTCAATACACTTTGTCTCAGGCAGCTTAAACATCACTTGGCAATTCTGTGATTCTTTTCTGGGAGTAAACATAGCACAAGAGAAAAATAAAATATGACAAGGCTGCCCCCTTGTGGTGATAAGCTTTCATGTGTGTGTTTGCGTGCACGCATGCGCGCGCGCGCGCGCGCACACACACACACACACACACACACACACACCGCAGCTTTTTTTTATAGGCTCTATGAATTGCAGCTTTACTTAAATCTGCATAGATAAATACCATGAGAGTAACTCGGGTATTAATAAGTAAAGAAGGGCAGGAGAAAGCTAATACATCATTCTAAGTTAAGAAGTTAATTTTAAGTTATGATTGAGAATTAGACAACTGGGGGTGAAAAAACTAATTTTCTCATTTGTAAAATTTTATGTAGCATTAGGACGATCTGCTACAGTTGAAAATATTGTGATAAAAACTGAATGTTGATGTATTTTTTATAGCCCTTGATATGTGCATTTGTGACCCACATGTCATAGATTATTACATAGCTCAACAATGTGCTTATGTGGTGGTTGAAAAGCCTGTGTTCACGAAGTAGTGTTCTACAGAAAGAAAAAAATCTAGAAACCATTTATTTGGGAATTAAATGCTCAAGCATCCTAAGAGTACTTTATTCTCTCATTTGGGCAAAATACAACTCAGTCATTAAGAACTACACTAATCATTGTCCAATAAGTAGCCACTAGTCATATAGGGGTGTTTAAAGTAATTAAAATTTAATAAAATTCATATCCTCAGTCACACTAGCCACATTTCAAGTGCACAATAGTCACATGTAGTTAGCGGCTACCATATTAGACAATACAGATATAGAAAATGCCCATCAGTGCAGAAGAGTTGCAATGACATATATGTCATGGAGAAGTAATGTACAGCATGGTGCCTATAGTTAATAATAACGTATTACATATTTGTAAGTTGCTAAGAGAATAGATCTTAGAAGTTCTCAACACAAGGGAAAAAAATTGTAACTATGTAAGGTGATAGATGTTAACTAGACTTATTGTGATGATCACTTCATAACATATATAAATATTGAATCATTATGTCGTATACCTGAAACTGATATAATTTTGTATGTCAGTTAAACCTCAACAACACATTTAAATAAGAATTTTTTTATAAAATAAAAAGAAGATAATTCCAAAGCACTCTTTCTTAGGAAAGTACTAGAAGATACACTTCAGCCAAATAGGGAAGTTATAAAAGAAAAAGACACAAGATGTAAGAAATAGAGACTACAGTTGGATAGGGGCATGAAAGTTCCAGGACAGTGTCTGTGCAGCAGACCTGAAGTCAAACCCAGTCTACATGACAGCAAACAGGTACAGGAAATGAGTGTCCAGAAAAACAACGTTGAGAGTAACTGTCATGTTGACTATGTGGAAATAGTACGGAGAGGGTTTTTATAATCATTTTGGAAGATCTGAGAAGAAATAATAGGTACATAGAAAACTAGGAATACAAACAACAAAAAAGGCAATTATTAACCCCAAGAAAAACAAAATGGCCTATGAAGAAAGAAAGGTAATCAACATTGACCAGTAATTACACAGTAGTAATAATGTAAACATAGAATATTGATTTAACCCCAAATTGTGCTGTAACTGTATTACAGGATGGTAGATGGGGAAGGAGAGAAAATAAGAAAACTGAATCCTCAACTATCACAATGGAAAATCAAATACCAGAAGAAAGAGCTAAAAATAACTAAAAGTGGTTGTTTTAGGGAAACAGAACTAGGGGTTGCAACGGGGTAGGTTTTTCTTTATAAGCTTTTTAGCACTATTTAGTTTTGTAAACCATTTTGATGGATGGTACTAGTTAAAGAAAATAAATATAAAAATTACTTTAAATAAGTTTATAAAGAAAGTAAATCAGGCTACTGCTATAAAAGATTAACCTCAATGTATTTAAATGTACTCAAAGAAAATGAATACAGCTAACCTTAGCAAGAAAATGGAGTGTGGAGTCATCCGTTACTCAGAAAATATGGCCTGAAGAGTCATTTAAGAAGGGTTAAACAGATCTATTAAACAAGTCTGTTTTGTAGTGTTTAACATTATATATACTATTTGCTATGAAATTCAGACACAATTTGTAATAATTTTTATTAATATAAATTGAAATACCTACATGTGTATAAATAGTAAAAAATCTTAAGGAAACAAGTCTAATTTATATAAAGAAAAACAGTAAAAAGCTTATGGTAAACAAAATTATAATTAATTTCAAATAATTAAGCAAATGTGTATTCAAGATGAAAAGTCACAATTAATTGGTCTCATTTTATATTTCACGAAGTACTAGCTTGAAATATTTCCAAGTAACTTTGCATTGAAAGTCATCTATAGATTCTCTGTTTTTGGTTTTGGGTTTTTTTTTTTTTTTAAATTGATGTAGCATACTCTCCTTATAAAAATCTGGGCAGTAAATCTAATCATTGTTAATGAAGACACGGGTATGGTACCTGTGTACATTTGGAATTGCGTTCATGAGGAATCAGATTCTTCTAAAACTAAGAGACTCAGGTTTAAAGTTTTGTCATATGTCTTTTGCATCAGCAACTTTTAGGACAGTGGTCTGCAAAGCTCGGTGCCTAAGGCGATCCACTGGGGAGGGTACAGAAAAAATATCAAAGCCTCCATTTTGATTTTTAATGCACCACTCTATATTTTATTCCTGTAGACTTTATGTACTATAGAATAATTGTGCAATCATATAGGTATAGAATTTATAAATGAGCACACATATATTAGCTGTGTATTATCAAAAAATTTACTGATGGAATGACATGATTAAAAATACTTGCAAACCACTGATTTAGAGATTTCTCCCTACTGTTGTTGGTCAACTATTAATAGTCCATGAGGGTAATTGTTTTATCAATGAGATTTTTATGTAAGCCTCGTGGTAGTAAAAATCTAGAGTAGATTCAGGAAAACATAAAAAAATGGGGAATAGAATACCACAGATTTACAAAAGTAGGCAGAAACAGAGGGAAAAAGAATCAATGGGAATGCAAACAACCAGAAAGCAATCACTGAGATGGCAGCTGTCAGTCCTTACATTTCAATAACCGCTCTCAGTGCTAATGGAGTAAATTCAAACAGAAGACACGGGTTTGCTGGATGGATGGACATATATACACTACCAAACGTAAAATAGATAGCTAGTGGGAAGCAGGCGCATAGCACAGGGAGATCAGCTCCGTGGTTTTTGACCACTTAGAAGGGTGGGATAGGGATGGTGGGAGGGAGGGAGATGCAAGAGGGAAGAGATATGGGAACATATGTATATGTATAACTGATTCACTTTGTTGTAAAGTGGAAGCTAACACACCATTGTAAAGCAATTATACTCCAATAAAGATGTTTAAAAGAAAAAAAAAAAAGAAGACCCGACTATATGCTGCCTGCAAGAGATGCACTTCAGCTTTAAAGACACACAAAAGCTCAAAGTGAAGGGGTGGAAAAATATATTCAACAGGAGTGAAAATGAAAAGACAGTGGGGGTAGTAATACTTATATCAGCCAAAATATACTTTAAGCAAAAAACAGTAGCAAGAATCAAGGGAGGTCATTATGGCAAAGGGGTAATTACATCAGAAAGATACACCAATCATAAGTCTGTATATATACACCCAACATCGGCGCAGGTAAGCATTTTAAGCAAATATTAACAGATCTGAAGGAGGAAATAGACAACATTACAAAAATGTAGGGGACATCAACATCTATTATAGTAATGATCAGCAATGAATAGTAATATTATTATTAATTATTAACATAATATCAGTAATCATTAATAATATGGATGGTTGTTAATGATTATTAATAAAAATAAGCAATGGACAGATCATCCAGGCAGAAAATCAATAAGGAAATGTTGTAATTGAACCATACTTTAGACCAAATTGAATTAAGAGACACATATAGGACATTCCATCCAACAGAAGCAGAATACACATTCTTCTCAAGTGCACATGGAACATTCTCCATAGATAGATCATATGATAAGATACAAAACAAGTCTTAGCAAATTTAAGAAGACTGAAATCATACCAACTATATTTTCTGAACACAAGGGTATGGAACTAGTAATCAACAAGAGGAAACCTAGAAAATTTACAAATATGTAGAAACTAAACAATACACTTTTGAACAACCAACATATCAAAAAGTAAATCAAAAGGGAAATTTTAAAAATATATTGAAACAAATGAAAATGGAAGTACAACATATCAAATCTATGGCATGCTGCAAAGGCAGTTCTGAGATGATGTTTTAGTGTTAGATGCATATGTTGAGATATTAAAATGGTCTCAAATAAAGAGACTAAATTTACACCTCAAGAACTTGAAAAAAATTAAGCCCAATGTTAGCAAAATGAATAATAAATATCAGAGTGGAAATAAATGAAACACACACCAGGAAAACAATAGAAAGGATCAACAAAACTAAAAGCTGGTTCTTTGAGAACATAAACAAAATTGACAAATTATTATCTAGAATAACTAAGAGAGAGAGAGAGAGGTTTCAAATAAATAAAACCAGAAATGAGACAGGAGATATTACAACTGATACTACAGAAGTGTATAGGATCATCAGAAGCTACTGTGAAATATATGCCAACAAATTATATAATCTAAAAGAAATGGATACATTTCTAGAAACACACAACCTACCAAAGAAGAATTATGAACAGAAAATCTGAACAAATAACAAATAAAGACATTAAGTCAGTAATCAAAGATCCTCCAAACACAGAAAACCACAGGACCAGATGGCTTCACTAGCAATTTCTACCAAACATTTAAAAAAGAATTAACATAAATCCTTCTCAAAGTCTTTCAAAAACTTGAAGAGGAGGGAACACATCCAAAATTGTTCTACGAGGCCAGCATTACACTGATACCAAAGCCAGATAAGGACATTACAAGGAGAGAAAATGATAGCCCAATATAGCTGATGAACATAAATACAAAAAGTCTCAACAAAATGCAAAACTTTTAAAAAGAGCAGTGTCTCTCTGAAACAGGCAACTTAATATGTCTATTTAAAGTTGAACATAGAAATGGAACACACTTCTGTGTTTGCTGTGTGAAGTAAAACGTTATTCTTGTATGTTATCAAGTTGTAATTGTTGGCAATATTTGTATGAAATACCTGGGAAATAGTTATACTGAAATAAGTATTATTTATCTGACTTCATATTTGACGGAGTGTCTTGTACTTTAGGTGTAAACCAAAATCTACAGGAAGTGTGGCTCAACTGTTCAGGTTCAGCAGCAATGACCTCTAGAATCTCACTGGAAAAAGATGCCATTTGATAACCCAGCAGCTAATGTATTTTTCAGAATTATGTAATATTCACTTTCAAATCAGGGAGGGTAAGCTTTATATCTCATAGGGTGAGAGAAGACAATATTTAAATCCTTACCTGTTATTTTATCTATTTTATGATCTTTTTGGTAATGCTTTATAGTACATGCAGGATATTAATAAAAATTACATATATTATATACTTGTATATATATAAACACACATGTATGTATATTATATATGTAAATGTAAAACAGCATTGTGCATGGGCTACTATTATAGGTGTAATTACTTACATAATAGTAGTCCTGCGCAGTGTTCCTTTGCTGGTGCTTGGATGGTGATCCTTCAAACGTGGAGATTAGTGTGACTGTAAGTTTATATTTTCCTCTGGGTGCAACATGAAAGCAGAACCCAACATGCTGTGAGTAAAGCGTTCTGTTGCTGGCGTGTTGTGTTGTGTGGTGTTGGCAGTTGAGATAAAAGTGTCCCTTTACTACATTAAGCTTTTGAAGAAATAGAGACAACTGTTTAATCAAATATGCAATTTATCTTTTATAAACTCATACATATCAGAGAGTTTTAGAGCAATGTTCTCAGTCATGGATTTCTGAGTAAGAGTCAATAATACTAAATTACTTGCATTGCCTTACACATTTATATGAGCTACTATAGTTAGAAGTGACCTTGAAAACATAATTTAACACTTCCAACTCAGAAGATTCTGAGTGGATAAAATTGGATTTTCCAATTTTTTTTTTTTTTTTTTTTTACTGTCACATAAGTCCTAGGTTGAACCAAGTGTATAAAATAATTTTGCCTGTGTCAATGGCACATAACACAAGACAGTAATTGCTAAATTATTCAGTGAAATTTTACAGAGGGTTCTGATATCTTAAGACATGAGGGGAATTGTCTTCATTACTAGGGACTTAAGTGGTTTTTTTCTTTTTTTTTTAAGGCATGAGAGGATTTCCCTATATTAAGCACAGTCTCTAGAAAAAGATCACAATGTGATTACTTTGATGCAACTTCATAGACAACATAAAGAAAAAAAAGTCTCTTGAAAATTGAGAGCTGGGTCTATGCCACTGTCAGTCCTTTAATGTTAATCAGTTCTGATCAATCCATATGATATAAAATATATGACAGAATGCCATCATTTTTAATAAGTTAATTGTCTGAAAAATAGATTATTCTGTTATCAGTTAAATTATTTAAGAAGCACAGGATTAGCGATCTGATTTAAGTAAAATGTATAGGATTACACTTTTGATATGTCCAAATACTTTTGAAATGGATGCTGTAGAGTTTTCTGTGTGCTTTTTTAGTTCAATGCCCATGGTGGTCTAATATTCCCATATGTTTACAAGTTTCTTACTTTGATTTTTAGTTTCAGACCTTCATACAGGAAGACTTTTCTTTCTTTCTTGAATGTAGTCTTAAGAAGCTTCTGTTGGTAATCAAATCTCTTAGTGCTTTTTTTTCCTTATCCACTACAGATATTTTATCTAAGTATCCAATTCTGACAGTCTTAACCTGTATTTCTCTGTGTTTTGACTTCTAACAAGTCTGTGGAGATTTTGTTCTCAACTTTGCAGTTTATCTCTATCACTGCTTTTAAGTTTTTCCTTTCTTTTTTGGTGTTGTGCAGCTTGGCTATAATTTCTAATGTGTATTTCTTTATTTTTCTATTTTTGGAACAAGGCATATCTTAATTCAAGATTTGTGTCTGGTTTTTAAATGTAGAACTATTTACTATCTTGTGGCCCTTCATCCTGGTAGCATAGTTCCTTCTGTGCTCCATAATTTATAATAATTTAGTTCTTATATTTGGGAGCTCTCACATTTTGGATGTCTCAGATCAGTATATTTGTTTACTCCAGTTGACTTGGGACAAGATGATCAGTCTTGCCTTGTGATCAGTCAGTGAGGGGGCACTGGCTTCTCACTTTTATTACTCCTCTGAATCTTTCTCTTGACTTGTTTCTGGTATTTTAATTTCAGCTCTATTGGCCGCTTTAAGGATACTTGTTAATTCTGAGCTTTTTACTTGTCTACATTAAAATAGTTATCAGAAAATATATTATTTTTCTCTAAAAACATAAACATCCATATTGTTTACAAGAGTAAATACTTCACCTAGATATTTTCTAGCAGACAACAGTGTCTCAGGAGACATCCTTAGTTTCTTAATTTGAACACCACCCCCAGTTTACGGTATATTAAAATTATTTATAGTGTCATTATTTTCTTAGTATTTGAAAGTATTTTTATGTTTTGAATGCATTTTTGATACTATTATCTTCTGCTTTAATGAATACAAATTGTCCATGGCCAGAATGGATGTTTTTCTGTAACATTAAGTTAATATTGGTAGAATTAATTACATGAAAGTCCTTTGACTCTTTCTCCTTGGCACTTCATTGACTCTATAAGATAACCTCAGTTTGATTTTTATTTTTAATCCAATAGTGCTTTAAAATGATCTTAGGTACTTCCCCTGTGGTCTAGTGGTTAAAATTCTGCGCTTCCACTGCAGTGGGCACAGGATCAATCCCTGATCAGGGAATTAAGATCCAGCATGCCACATAGTGTGGCCAAAAAAAAAAAAAAAAGATCTTAGATAAAATTTGTATATTGCTAGGTATTACTTCTTGGTTGCATTTTAATCAATATCTTCTATTTTCATTTCATAGTGCAAGAAAATATGACATGTAGAATTTTTGTTTTCAAGAAGTTTATGACCTTTTTAGGCCTAAAACTTTTCCATTTTGAGAATCTCTGATATTTGAAAATAATGTATATCCTGTAATCACTGGGCAAAAATAATTTCTATTTGACTATCTTCTTAACTAGTCAAACTAACAAAGTTATTTAACACTATGTTTATTTATCTGTTATATATCAACACAGTTGATTTCTATGATATTCTTAATGTCACTGAATATTCTTTTTTTATGATGGGGGTGTGACGTAACTCACTATAGGGAGAACGCTGTTGTAGAAACAGCAAAGTTAGAGGGTACAAATTAGTATGTATTGTCAATCCTGTTCAGGGTGAAGTGCATTGATTCTAATGACTGGTTCCAGATGTCTAGACTGAAATACCCCTGCAGGAAAGAAGAATAACACCTCAAGATACGCTAATTTGATGTAAATCTCTTTTGTCACGCAGAATTTTCCTGTTGGGGCTCACTCAAGAGGATTTTGGTTTGTTATTTGGTCTCAGGAGTGCTCTGCCCTTCAACAAAGGAGTTGAGGCATAATTTACCTTCCATGATAAATTAAAAGCCATCATCTGATCTGCAAACCATTGTCCTATGTGCTTGGTTTGGGTAAATAATTTTCCGCTCTCTAATTGTTGTAAAGTAATAAAACCGATGTCTGAGTCTGAGCCTAAAGAGAGTCCCTGCTAAAACTCAAATATTTAGGAAACCCCATGTAAGCATAATTTGTCAGTCAGTATGTGTCTTTTTATTCCATATCAGCTTGACCTAACCAAAGTTCAAGGATTCTTCTAGACATTATTGATGACAGCGTCATAAAAACTTACCTCTATATGCAAAATCTTGTAAGCATTCAGAGCTGTCTCATTTTACCGAGAACAAGGGGTAAGACCTAATGCTAGAAGGTTGACCTCATTTGGGTGCTCAGGCATACTGTTCAACAAACACTGGACCAACTGACAGAAACAGAAGAAGCTTGGTCATTAAATTTTTTTTTTTTTTTTTTTACAATAAAAACTATTTTCAGAGAATTTTTAGGTTTTGCGAACAAAAAAAAGTACAGTGTCACTCATCATTCAGATATACAAGGCTTAAGTCACAACCCACCGCCGGGGCCCAGCAACAGTGTGCCCTGAGGGGAATTCAGGATAAAATAAACAAGTTGAGGCATTCTCTGCTGTGGAGAGCTGAGCTTCTAGAGAGCCAAGATGCATATCTAAGAGAGAACATCAATGACCTCAGATTCTGTTTAGAAAAACACTAAAATTATTAACTTGAGATATCTGTTCTTTGTGATTAGCAGTAATCTCTTACCAAGATGTATGCTTGACTACATGTATCTCCCAGACAAAAACTTGTATATATATGGTCCCTCCTCTACCTCTTCAGAGCAGTTTACTCAGAGCTCCTGAGTCGCTGTCTCCTCGGCTATAGTCCTCAGTAAGACCCCGAAAGAAAAAAACTAAAGCACAACTCTCATGGTGTGTGTTTTAAGGTTGACAGTTAACAAAGTAATTGGGAGAAAGGTACAGAGAGTTCCTGTGTACCCCCGTCCCCGCACATGCATGGACTCCCCCGTTAACAATATCCCCACCAAGTTGGTACATTTGATACAAGTGACACAACCTTGACACAACCCTAGTCCAGAGTGTGTATTAGGGTTCACTTTTGCTTCAAAAGTCCTCATTAAATGCTAGCAAACCAAATTCAACAACACATCACAAAAAGATTATAGGGCTTCCCTGGTGGCGCAGTGGTTAAGAACCTGCCTGCTTATGCAGGGGACACGGGTTCAAGCCCTGGTCTGGGAAGATCCCACATGCCGCAGGACAACTAAGCCCGTGCACCACAACTACTGAGCCTGCGCTCTAGAGCCTGTGAGCCACAACTACTGAACCCGCGTGCCAAGAGCCCGTGCTCCGCAACAAGAGAAGCCACCACAGTGAGAAACCTGCGCACCGCAACAAAGAGTAGCCCCCGTTTGCCGCAACTAGAGAAAGCCCGTACGCAGCAACGAAGACCCAACGCAGCCATAAATTAATTAATTAATCAATTTTTAAAAAGATGATACACCATGATCAAGTGAGATTTTTACCTGGGATGCAAGATTTGTTTAACTTACACAAATCAATCAGTGTGATAAACCACATTAATAAAATGAAAGATTAAAAAATGATTGTCTCAGGGAATTCCCTGGTGGTCCCGTGGTTAGGACTTGGTGCTTTCATTGCCAAAGGCCCGGGTTCAATCCCTGGTCGGGAACTAAGATCCTGCAAGCCACGTGGCACGGCCAAAAAAAAAAAAGATTGTCTCAATAGACGCAGGAAAAACATTTCACAAAGTTCAAAACCCAGGCATGATAAAACTGAACAACAAAACAGGTGCAGGAGGAACTTACCACAGTAAGTATAATAAAGCACCTTTATGAAAAGCCCAATCTCATGTTATTAACAAGGGGTAGCTGTAAGCTTTCCCTCTAAGTTCTAACTGAAGGCAAGGATGCCCACTGTCACCATTCCTATTCAGTACAGTACTGGAAGTCCTAGCCTGAGGCATCAAGCAAGCAAGAGAAATCAAACACCTGAATGTGTGCAAGGACCTTAAAGGCTGGAGGAAAGGGCTTGGAGCCCCTCCAGTGACAGCACACTTGCTGAGTTGGCTCCTGCAGGCCACAAGGGATGGTCCTGGTCCAGGCGCTCTTCTGCAAGCTTTCCATTTACCTGCCTGAGCTATCCCTCCTCTCCTGGCCCCCGCTGCTTTTCTCTTGCTTCCTCACCTCTGTCTGTGGAGAACTTACAACAGCAGGTGCGGGTGACACATCCTCTTCCTTAGCAGATGGCAGCCCAGCAACTCCTGTGAAAGGTCCAGCAGAGCCGCACACAGACCAGGCCCCCTATACAGCTATGGCCCCTCACTCCCAACTGCCAGACCAGCCCCGCAGCTGCTGACAGGGCCGGGAGCGTGGCCTGAGGTGCCCCTGTAGATGCTCCTGCCGCTTGGAGGGGATGTTTACAGACCTCCATCCAGGCACAGCTGGGGAGGGCTGGCCGGCAGGGTCAGGCTGCCCAGGTCAGCCAATCCACACCCATCAGGGGCTCACAGTTGCAGAAAATGGGTTTTGCTGTTCTGGCCCAGTACTAGGAACAGCTGTGGAGCTCTGAGTGTCAGGGTGACTATGGGGCTGCAGCTCTGGCTTGTTTTCTAATCAATTTAACTGGCCCAGGAGTGGGAGGTAACTTCCAGAAGACCCTCTCCTCATGAGAGAATTCAAGAAGTCAGAGCAAGGAGGGGTGGTGGGTGGAGACAGAGGCCTGGTGCCCCGGCTGCAGTGGAAGCCTCTGGAAGACCCGGTGGAGGGAGGCGGCACAGAGTGAAGCCCAGGGTCACAGACCTGTCGGAGCTGCTGTTTGTTAGTTCAAGCCCTGCTCTGAGGTGCTCTGTGTCAGCTCTGACCAACAGGTGAGCTGGGAGTGCTCTGCAATGAGGGCTATGTGCACGGTTCCTGTGTGCCCAGCCCTGCTGGGGTACCTGCCCAGGGGAGCTCCGTATCCAGGGAGGGGCCTGACCACAAGGGTCCCGTGAGCTGCTGGGTACCTGCCCAGGTGAGCTCCATATCCTGGGAGGGGCCTGCCCACGAGAGCCCCGTGGGCTGCTGGGTACCTGCTCAGGTGAGCTCCATATCCTGGGAAGGGTCTGACCATGAGAGCCCCGGGGGCTGCTGGGTACCTGCCCAGGTTAGCTCCATATCCTGGGAGGGGCCTAACCATGATAGCCCCATGGGCTGTTGGGTACCTGCTCAGGTGAGCTCCATATCCTGGGAGGGGCCTGACCACGAGAGCCCCGTGGGCTGGGAGGGGCATGTGAACAAGCGTCCTCTCTGTGCAGCCGGCGCAGAGCTACTTAGTGACTCACCCATGGGCAGCGCTGGGATGAGATGAGAACCGGGAGATGCTTCAGGCCTCTGAACGCCGCCCTGGCCCATCTAGAGCAACAAGGTCAGTTGGTGGGTGCTGGCTGCTGTACTGGGTGAGGACGACCCCACGGGAACCTCTCGTTTCTTCCATTTGAAAACATGGAGGCCTCCCAGGGACAGCCTGCCCTGGAGTGGGTGGGAGCTCCTGGTGACCCTGTTGGGGACAGAGGAGGGAGGGACCCGGCAGGAGGGGAGTGGGAGCCCAGGCAGAGCCATGGGACTCTGGGCCCGAGGGGGCCTTTCTGGGTCTGAGCTGGGAGTGGATGAGCAAGTATAGTGAGTGTGACCCAAGAAAGCTGCCCTGGTGACGTGGGCTGAACCCGCTTCAGGATGACAAGCCTCCCGGGTGACCCCAAAAATAGGGTTGAAAGTAATCTTGTTTAAAGGCTTTGTAACATGAATCTCACTGAAGGGGAGGTTTTGCAAAGCTAATCCCCACAAAGGGGTGACGTAGAGTCCGCCAGGAACGGGCAGACACCCCGGGTGGGCAGTGGGTGCAGACCACACTCTGCAGCCCCGCGTCTCGGCTTCTGGGGGCTTACGTGGCTTCTCAGAGCCTCAGCTTCCCAGTCTGCTCAAGGGGTGACGGCAACATGGATTGACTAGTAAGTTGCTCAGAGCGAGGTATTCAGAAAGGGGTCCTGTGGAAATTTCCCAGAACTGTGTCTTTAAGAGAATCCCAGATCCCGTTTCCTGTGGGTCTGCCTGTAGGATCAGGAGAGCGAATCCAAGCAGATCTGCAGCAGAGCCCAGGGATGGGCTCGGTTTGGTGGTCCTCCTGTTCCCTGAATCACAGACAGGGAGGCTCCAGTGTTCATCCCACGTCTGAAAGTGTCCGGACCTCAAGGCCCAGCAGCCCCTGAGCCCTGTGTCTGGGCCCCTGGGTGGTGGGCAGGAGAGGCTGGCTTCCTCCTCAGCCTCTTTCTTTCCCAGCACGTGCCAGGGCCAGGCTGTCTTCAGGGAGAAGCAGGGATGGAGGGACATCCCGTGCGGGAAGAGGCCACAGGGCAGCTTGTGTACACGGACGTCCACACCAGGAATGCTGGGCCGTGGAGAGGAACTCGGACACTGAGAGGTTTAGCTGGTGGGCCTGAGTAAGCAGATCGGGGTTGGAGGGGGGGGTCCCGTGGAGGGGGTGGGTTGAGCTTCACCGATGCCGGGCCTCAGACTCCACCGGCCTTTGCTCTCCTGGTCACTGGGGAGGAGGAGCTGAACGGTGCTGCTGAAGTGACCACTTTCATCCCCAGGCCCTGCCAGCGTGGGCCCCTCGGGTTATCGGGGAGCCCGGGGAGTGCGGGTCCAACCGTGCCCACCAGGGAGGCCTGGGTGGTCGGGTAGGAAGCACTGGTGTGGCCAGCACGTGTGCAGAGGCTTCTGAGCCCGTGTCCGGAGGGAGCTCTATCCCTGAATGTGTGTTGCAGGTCCACACCTGGAGATCAGCTTCTAGTGGGCTCGGTTTATTTTCTAGACACAAAGTCCTGACACCCTGTGTGTCCACTGCCCATGGAGAGGCACGTCTGATGTGGTGCCGGGTGCTGCCTCTGGGTCCTCCTGACTGAACCAGTGTCCCCATATCATGACTGTGTGTCAGGTGGTGTCGGGGGTGGGGGGGGAGATGAGAGCGAATGGTCCAGGCCCCCGAGGGGCTGCACTCTCCCTGGAGCCGGTGCTGTGGCTGTAGGTGTGCCCCCCACTCGCCCCACGGGCAGAGACCACCGTCCCCTTCCAGACGAGACGAGGCAGTCGGTCTGACACCTGCCTTGGGGCCTGTGGCCGCCACGTGGAGACAGTCAGCCGGGGACACGAGGTCAGGGAACGCTTTCAGTGTGTTTGCAGGGCAGATGTGAAAGCGGTGCAGATGCAGAGCTGCCTGCAGAAGCTTCTGTGAACACTCCTGAATTCTTTCCTGAGAATATCGGGGGGGCATTCAGGCAGCAGGGCAAACAGCCTGTCTGGTGGCTCTTGTTGGGGAGTGGGGGGCATAGGCAGGGGCTCAGCCGGCCAAACCCCAGAACCGCTCCCAGGATGCAAGAAGTGGGTCTTCCACCTACTAGACGTGGAGGGAAGGGGTGGGGTCTGCAGGGCCACCCTCACCTTCAGGGACCTGCTGGGAGGCTCATGGGGCTTAGCACACGCTCAGGTGCTTAAGGCTAAGATGGGTCACGGTGCACAGTGGGGGTGCACGGTTGGGGGGATCCCTGGGCCGGCTTCCTCGTGCCCCCTCCTCCCCTCTGGGGTCTCCAGAACGTCTCTTCCCCAATGACAAAGGGTAAAACCATGACATTTCTCCCCAGGGAAGCTCACTAGAGACTTGGCCCCTGGCTGGGGGCGGGTCACGTGGTGTTTTCTGCCCTCACCCTCCAAAATGCCAGTGCCCAGAAGGGGAGCCGGGGCTCAGCATGAACCACATGCTTTGTGCAAACAGTCTAGCTGCAGGGGGCTGCCCCTAATGGGAGGGAGGTTTAGATCAGGGCAGGGAGTTGTTCACCAGCTGTGTCAGCTTCCTGGAGTTTACATGACAGATGACCACAAACAGAGGCTCAGAGCAACAAAAACCCATCCTACCTGTGCTGGAGACCAGAAGACTGAGACCAAGGTGTCTCAGGGCTGAGCTCCCTCCAGAGGCTCCAAGAGAGGGTCCTCTCTGCCTCTTCCAGTTTCTGGAGTCTCCAGGCCTCCCTGGGCTTGTGGCCGCATCCCTCAAGTATCTGTCTCCATCTTCAGGTGGCTTCTCCTCTGTCTGTCCTCTTCTGTCTCTTATGAGGATACCTGTCACTGGGCCACCTTCATCTCCACGTACTTAACTAATTATAACTCCCAAGATCCTATTTCCAAACAAGGTTCCATTCTCAGGTTCTAGGGGTCAGGACATGGGCATAATTTTTAGGAGGGGGCATTCAACCCGCTACAGCAGCCCAGGTCCCAGATGCTGGCCTAGAGCCATCTGTGCTTTCTTTCTTTTTTTTTTTTAATTAATTCTTATTGGAGTATAGTTGCTTTACAATGCTGTGTGAGTTTCTGCTGCACAGGAAAGTGAATCAGCTATATGTATACATATATCCTCTTTTTTAGATTTCCTTCCCATTTAGGTCACCGCAGAGCATGAGTAGAGTTCCCTGTGCTGTACAGTCGGTTCTCATTAGTTGTCTGTTTTATACATAGTAGTGTGTATATGCTGACTGACTTCTTTAGGACATCAGCCTAGCGATGTTCTGTCTTTCTGCACAGAGGAATCTTTTGCTTCAGGCACTTGGGGGAGGAAGTGCTGGTGGCAGACCTTCCAGCCTTTCCAGGGACCATGCCGAGGTGTCATCTCTGGGAGTGGGGGAGCATGGCCAGGGCTCCAGGTACACACTCTACACTGACCTGACTGCTGGGTGGTCAGATACCTGCACCGGACTGGGCACCCTCAACACGCTGCACTGTTCCCTGCACCACTGCACCTTCTACCACATAGGCAGATGCACTGTGTGCGGACCTATGACCATGACGTGTGGACAGGCAAGTTGGGTGGGAGCCTTCCTGCCTGGAGTGTGGACTCCCACCCACCACAGAGTCTCCAGTCCTGCCGTGGACACCCCCATCCTGTCACGGACCCCGCTCCTGCTGTGGAGACCCCCAACCCATTAGCCCCCCAAAGAGGCCTGCTGGGAGGGGTGAGAACTCCACCTAAAAGAAGAGACAGGGCGGCCCTAAGCACAGCAGTAGGGGATTACTGGGAGTACTTGGGTGCTTGTCTTCCAAAAAATCCAGGATGTCAGTGTCCAAGCCATGAGGGCTCCAACTTGAGTGGTCCAACTCAGCCTGCAGCTGGGGTCACCTGGGGCAGGGGTCGCTTCAGGGAAAGCATGTCCTTGGGTGATTTTCCAACTCTACCTCCCCTCCCCCACCTTGGGCACCGCCCCCCAACCCCTAGTCCCCCAGGGCATTTCACAGAAGCCAGAGACTGGACCAAGGAGGGAGGGAGCTGGCCGCTCCCTGATTCACAGGGCTAAGGTGCTCCTTATATAGGAGGGCCCTGGACTCAGCTTAACTATAACTTGGGGTCTCCTACGCCTTACCTGGTAGAGGGGTCCTGCAGATTCTAGGGCTCTGAGACCACCCCTACTTCTGACCCTGACTGCAGGGCTGGGGGTCCTGAGACCACCCTGGGTTCTTTTTTACTTGGAGGCTCCCAGAACTCACTGAAGCTTTATACTCAGGGTCAGTGTTGGTTATGGTGAAAGGACGCAGATAAAATGAGCTGAGGGCAGAGGTCAGGAGTAGAGCTGGAGGTCCGTCAAGTTTGGCCGCCTAGGGAAGCTCACCTGAGTCCCGGGGTGCTGATTCAGAACATACACAACCTCCTGGAGAAAATGGACCCAACTTTGCCATGTCCTGCCACCTAGCTGGCCTGTAACGGAGTCACCAAAAGGTTTTGTTCTTTCCCTGATTCTTAATTCCTTTAGAATTCAATATTTTACTCTCATAAATGCTTAGTGTCCTTGTAATAAATCGTTAAAAAATAAATATGAACTAATGTACGTTAATTACTCCATAAATAAGTGATGAATGGATTACACTTAACATATAATTTAATTATTTTTTAGAATTATTAAAGTAATACACATTATAGAAAATGGAAATATCACCTAAAGGAGAAGAGGAGAGGTTTGCAAATCCCACCCCCAGAGGTGACTGTCTTGCATGGTTTGGTGCATCTCTCTTACAGTCTGTCTCTCTCCTTCTGTCTCCTTCTATCTCTGTCTCTCTCACACACACACAAACACACACACAAGCAGATTCATCTGCATCTATGTTGATTTCACATCCATGTGGTCTTAACGCATGGGATCCTGGATGTAGATGATTGGTCCTCGTGTGTCCCACATAGAAAACCCTGAGGTCTCCCCTGTCATCAGGTCGACACCCTGCCCCCACTTTCTCAGCTGCACAGCATTCATTCATTCAAGCGGACCAGAACTGTTGGATCCCATCCCCTCTCCATGAACATTCCTGTTGTTGCCAATTCCCTACTATTTCAACCAGTGCTCTGATGGATGCGCTTGAAAAGACATCTTTAAAAAATTGTTGAAGAATTTTAGTGGGATAAACTCTAAGGATCAGCGCTTCTGGGAAAGGGATACCCCTGTGGGGCTCTGAGGGGTTCTGCACACTGTTCTCCCAGAGAGGACTGTCGGTTCACTCTCCCCTCTAGGGGATCTGCTGGGGCCTCTGCTTCCTCACGTTGTCACCAGGGCTGGCGGTCACCAGACTGACAGCCAGTGTGCTGGTGACCAGTGCTGTCTCCATAGTGTTTACATTTGCGTGTGTCCTCAGCTGAGAGGTCAAGCATCTCTAACATTGACTGGCGGTATGTACTACCTCTCCTTGGAAATGCCTGTGTTTGTGCTGCTCCTTGTTAAAACATTGGTTTTCAAAAAGTTTTTGGACCAGCGGCATGTTAAATCTTTCTCTGGCCTTGGGTTATGAGGAATGCTTTTCCAGTTTATGGTTTCTCTTTCCAGTTGTCTGTCTTGGTTTCTTGTTTATTTGTTTAGTTGTTTACTTGTTTTTGATTGTTTCTTTGTTGTTTTGTTTTTATTTTTGCCACTGAAGAGCTAAGCATTTCCATTCTGTATTCTAGCTCTGGTGTCACACTTAGAAAATTAGAGTCTACTTCAAGATTATGTACACATTTACTAATAGGACTTCATTTTGTACATCTCCTTTTTAATCCAGCTGCGTTTTCCTTTCAAATAATAAAACAAAAACAGAAATTTACAAGTCACCTCTTAAAATATGTGGGCAGAAACAAAAAGCCACCTTTTGTATGGTTTTATTTATAGGAAACATCCAGAATAGGTAAAGAAACAGAGAGAGAGAAATGGGATTAGGTACTGTCAGGGGCTGGGGGAGGGAGCAATGGGGACTGTATGATAACTGATAAGTGATGTTGACCATCCTTTCATGTGTCTGTTGGCCATAAGTATGTATGCTTTAAAAAAATGTTCAGTCTTCTGCCAATTTTTTACTTGGGGTTTTGTCTTTTGAAGGTTGACTTGGGTGAGTTCTTGGTCCATTTTGGGTATGAACCCCTTTTTTAGATACATAGTTTGCAAATATTTTCTCAGGTTCAGTAGGCTGCCTTTTTATTTTGTGTATGATTTCCTTTGCCATTGGAAAACTTTTCAGTTGGATGCAGTCCCATTGGTTTATTTGGCTTGGTTTCCCTTACTTAAGGAGACAGGTCCAAAAAATATTGCTAAGAGCAAACTGCATACTCTGCAGTATGTTCTGCATTATCAAAGAGCATGGTGCCTATGTTTTCTCCTAGGAGTTCCATGGCTTCAGGTCTTACATGGAAGTATTTGATTCATCTTAACATTAGTTTTGTAGATGGTATGAGAAAGTAGTCCAGTTTGATTCTTGGGCATGTAGCTGTCCAGTTTTCCCAGCACCATTAATTGAAGAGGTTATCTTTTCCCTGTTATATATTCTCACCTCCTTGTCATAGATAAGTTGACCATAGAAGCCTAGGTTTATTTCTGGGCTCTCCATTCTATTTCATGGATCTATGTGTATTTTTTTGTGTGTGCCAAAACCATACTGTCTTGATGATTCTAGATTTGTAGTATCTTTTGAAATCAGGGAGGGTGATATATCCAGGTTTGTGCTTCTTTCTTAAGATTGTATTGACTATTCAGATTCTTTTGTGTTTCCATACACATTTTAGAATGCTTTGTTCTAGTTCTCCAAATAATTTCATTGCTATCTTGATATAAATAGCCTCAAATCTCTAGATTACCTTGGGGTGTGGAGAACCATTTGAGCAACACAAATTCTTCCAATTCATGAGCACAGCATATCTTGTCATTTATTCATGTGGTCTTCAGTTTCTTTCATCAAGGTCTTCCAGTTTTCTGAGTACAGGTCTTTTAACTCCTGGGTTAGGTGTATCCTTAGGTATTTTATTTTGGTTAATGTCATTTTCATTGGGTTTACTTTCTTTTTTTAATATTTATTTATTTGGCTGTATCAGGTCTTAGTTGCAGCATGTGGGATCTTCATTGCAGCATGTGGGATTTTTTTTAGTTGTGCCATGCGGGATCTTTAGTTGTGGCATATGGGATTTCATTCCCTGACCAGGAATCGAACCCGAGCTCCCTGCATTGGGAGCACAGAATCTTAGCCACTGGACCACCAGGGAAGTCCCAGGGTTTATTTTCTTAATTTCTCATTCTGATAATTTTTTGTGAGTGTATAGAAATGCAGCTGATTTCTATAGATTAATTTTGTATTCTTCAACTTAACTGAATTTTCTGATGAGGTCTATTTGATTTTGGGTGTCATTTTCAGGATTTTCTATGTAGAGTATTGTGTCATTTACCGACAGTGACAGTGTTACTTTTTCCTCTGCCATCAGATTACTTTCAGTTCTTTTTTTTTTTTTTTTTTCATTTAATTACTATGGCTAGGGCTTCCTAGACCATGTCAAATGAAAGTGGCTAAAGTGGTCAAGGTTAGAGTTAAGTTTAAGCATAACTTTTCCTCTTCCCCTTTGTCAATCAAAATAAGCAATAAATAATCAATATTAAAAATAGAATAAAGTTTTCTTTGAGCCAAACTGAAGACTAACCCAGAAAACTGCTTCCCAGATTACTCTAAGAAACTGCTCTAGAGAAGCACATTTTCAGCAGTTTCATTTTCTCAGAACAAAGAACACTAAACAAGTCAGGGATACATTTCTATATGGTTTCAAAAAACAGACCAGGACATAGAGGTACAGCACATACAGCATGGGCTTGGCACCTGGGAAGGGAGTCTTATCCTCAAAGGGGTACAGTCATTGGTGTCCCAGGAAGAGGGGCATTTAATCATGATTTTTAACATGTACATTATTTGTTTCTGGTCAGTGTGCTCTTTTCTTTAAGAATTAAAGCAGATATACACTGTATGTTTGATAGGCCAAAAACAGGCTATTTTTGTTAGCATAAAATTCAAGTTAACTCACGTATAAGCCAGAATGACTTCCCTATATTTCAGTACGTGAAAATTTCTTTTATCAATTCCCCCCATTTGATCATATATCTTTCAGTAGAAAGCATTAATTATCAAAAATTGTCCCTGGAGGCTGGGATGGTCATTGTTCCTGCCCTGGGTTCATCCCATCCCTCGGTGCTAGGCCTGCCTCTTTCCTCTTTTTTCCCTTAGGAATAGAGTTGCCTAGGTATTCTCCTTGGGGGGGCAGGTAATTAATTGAATGTAATGGATAAGCACAGAGATACATTGACAGGGAAGCATTTTCATAGTCTATACATTTTATCAGCCATATCAAATTGTCACACAAACATTGTGTGTGTGCTTTTATTAGCAGTAGACTGGGAGCACGCAATGATACATGTTATGAGAAGCTTGATAGCTAAGAAAAGAATAATATGTATTATGAAAATGATAATTATATGTAAAGCAGAGTGGAAAAAAATGTCTATTCCTGAAGGGAGCCAACTAAACAGGTCATTTAAAGTGTCAGTTTTGCTTACATTTGGCCTTTTGAGAAATTCTTTCTAGGTGTGTCTCAACTTCTCCAGAGGTATTAATATAAGTGCAACAAGTAGTATAAGCGATAGCACAAATACCTCCTTGTTTAGCCAGTAGAGGATCTAGTATTAATTGAGCTAAGAAATTTAGGGATGTCTGCTGTGCTACAATGTTGTTTGCAATCTTTTCAGTTATTTGACCAATGATGGCTGATAGATTTCTGAGCATAACTTTGTTGACATAAACTCTTGCATTAGGAGCCAAGATTCCCAAAAGATTTTTGCCACCAGATAACTTGGTATTTTGCTAACATGGATCTCCTGACTCTGTCTCTTGAAGAGAGAAAAGAGGGTCATCTATTTCCTGATGTATAGACAACGGGGTAACATAATGTCCTAATAAACATAAACCTGCTATCTGTCAGTTATTAAGACATTTATGTGTCCATCCTTGGGAAGGTGAGTCAATTCCAATACTACGTATAAAGACAAAACTGGGGTGGGGGTGGGGGAACAAGTGATCCCTCCCAGAATGTTCTCATTGATAGCCTCATTAATTGGGGGCTTTGTTCAGATGGTATTAAACCATGGGTCATTTCTCTTGCAGGCATTCCAAAAAACATGTCTATGGAATTTGGTATAAGGGAGTTGCTGGCATAATTTTCTTGCGTTTTTAAAGACATTTTTCAATTAAGTATGAGGCAGAGCAAAGGAGTCCTAGGGTGAGTTGTTCTCAGTCTCTAAGGACTGAGAATAGTATGAAACGATGGACATATTAATATGTTAAATAATTTGAACCAGAAAGGTTATGCCAGAGGGAGGTTGGTCTAGGTAAGTGGTTATATTAGTGACATCTGAAAAGTTGATGACAGGAATTATGAGGGGCTTCTATTGGTCTTATATTGACCGAGGACTTTGATGACAGATCTGACAATTGGTAAGATGGCCCCCAGTCACTATACTCTGTGACAACTTTACTAAAGAATTTTCTTTTCACCCTGTACATTGGGGCAAAGTATAGTCAGAAGTAAAACAGTAACTTTAAATTTTGATGAAGAGACAGACATTTGGTAAACAGTACAGTTAGGTTAGTAGGGTGAATCTTACAGGCCTGGTCCAGACTCTTGGGTTAGCTGTTTACTACTGCTGTCATCCTCTTCTCGTCCTGGCTTGGTGGCATTGATCTTAGTCAAAACCAGGTGTCAGACGTAGGGGATGAAGTCCATTCAGGTGGAAGGGTCTTTTTTAAAATAGAGATGTGAATCCATGAGTCTATGCCTTCTAATTTGGCAGTCCATGGATTAGTGATTAATACTTGGTAAGGTCCTTTCCAACGTGCCTGCAAAGAATCTTCTATTTTAGGTCTTTTCCAAAAAACCAAAATTTCCAGGTTGTAATCCATGATCCTTAAGGTCTTCATCTCCCAGGAGCTCACTGTGAAAGGAGTTAGCTACTAATTTTTCATTTTCCTTAAGTGTTTTACTAAGGCCCTGACAATAATGTAATATATCTCCTTGGAGTGAGGTTGGTTCATATACTTTTTCATCTAATCGCATAGGCCATCCTGCTATGATTTCAAAAGGAGATAGCTGACGTTTACCAAAAGGCATAGATCTAAGGTTGAGAAGCGGTAGCAGAAGAGCTTTTGGCCATGAGAGATTAAATGGCTCTGGGAGTTTTGCTAATTGCATTTTGATAGCGTCATTAGTCCTTTCTACCAATCTGGAAGATTGGGGATGATGAGTGCAGTGAAAATGAGGCATTATTGGCCAAATGTCACAAATAGATTTAATTATTTGTTCAGTTAAATTAGTTCCCCAGTCACTGTGTAATTCAGAAGGACTTCCCCAAATAGGAATTATATTTTCTAATAACAGTTTACCTACTGTTAAAACTTCAACCCAGTGTGAAAACATGCAGATCATTACCAATATATACTGACTTTTCTGACATGGTCGAATCTGTACAAAGTCCAATTGCCATACCCCAGAAGGTCCCTTAAGAAGGGGGAAGTTGGCCTTGTGACCCCTGAAGTGACTTTCCAGGATTATATTTAGGACATATATTACAACGAGCATATACTTTATGAGCCACCATGGGAGAAAGTTTCCAAATGTACTGTTTGCCCATAGAATCATTTTCTCAGGTGCCCAATTAGTTAAGGAATGTACAGTATATGCTGGAGCAAGAGCAATTGGGCTCTAACAGGTACTATAGGTTTAATATCAGGTCCAGACCATATCTGTGTGATAGGGTTAAAAATTCCCCCTCCCCACTTTTTTTTTAACATCTTTATTGGAGTATAATTGTTTTACAATGGTGTGTTAGTTTCTGCTTTATAACAAAGTGAATCAGTTATACATATACATATATTCCCATATCTCTTCCCTCTTGCATCTCCCTCCATCCCACCCTCCCTATCCCACCCCTCTAGGTGGTCACAAAGCACCGAGCTGATCTCCCTGTGCTATGCGGCTGCTTCCCACTAGCTATCTATTTTACATTTGGTAGTGTATATATGTCCATGCCACTCTCTCACCCTGTCACAACTTAACCCTCCCCTCCCCATATCCTCAAGTCCATTCTCTAGTAGGTCTGCGTCTTTATTCCCGTCTTGCCACTAGGTTCTTCATGACCTTTTTTTTTTTTTTCCCTTAGATTCCATATATATGTGTTAGCATACTGTATTTGTTTTCCTCTTTCTGACTTACTTCACTCTGTATGACTGACTCTAACTCCATCCACCTCATTACAAATACCTCCATTTCGTTTCTTTTTATGGCTGAGTAATATTCCATTGTATATATGTGCTACGTCTTCTTTATCCATTCATCTGATGATGGACACTTAGATCGCTTCCATTTCCTGGCTATTGTAAATAGAGCTGCAATGAACATTTTGGTACATGACTCTTTTTGAATTATGGTTTTCTCAGGGTATATGCCCAGTAGTGGGATTGCTGGGTCGTATGGTAGTTCTATTCTTAGTTTTTTAAGGAACCTCCATACTCTTCTCCATAGTGGCTGTATCAATTTACATTCCCACAAACAGTGCAAGAGTGTTCCCTTTTCTCCACACCCTCTCCAGCATTTATTGTTTGTAGATTTTTTGATGATGGCCATTCTGACCGGTGTGAGATGATACCTCATTGTAGTTTTGATTTGCATTTCTCTAATGATTAATGATGTTGAGCATTCTTTCACGTGTCTGTTGGCCATATGTATATCTTCTTTGGAGAAATGTCTATTTAGGTCTTCTGCCCATTTTTGGATTGGGTTGTTTGTTTTTTTGTTATTGAGCTGCATGAGCTGCTTGTAAATCTTGGAGATTAATCCTTTGTCAGTTGCTTCATTTGCAAATATTATCTCCCATTCTGAGGGTTGTCTTTTGGTCTTGTTTATGGTTTCCTTTGCTGTGCAAAAGCTTTTAAGTTTCATTAGGTCCCATTTGTTTGTTCGTGTTTTTATTTCCATTTCTCTAGGAGGAGGGTCAAAAAGGATCTTGCTGTGATTTATGTCATAGAGTGTTCTGCCTATGTTTTCCTCTAAGAGTTTGACAGTGTCTGGCCTTACATTTAGGTCTTTAATCCATTTTGAGGTTTATTTTTGTGTATGGTGTTAGGGAGTGTTCTAATTTCATTCTTTTACATGTACCTGTTCATTTTTCCCAACACCACTTATTGAAGAGGCTGTCTTTTCTCCACTGTATATGCTTGCCTCCTTTATCAAAGATAAGGTGACCATATGTGTGTGGGTTTATCTCTGGGCTTTCTATCCTGTTCCATTGAACTATGTTTCTGTTTTTGTGCCAGTACCAAACTGTCTTGATTACTGTAGCTTTGTAGTATAGTCTGAAGTCAGGGAGCCTGATTCCTCCAGCTCCGTTTTTCTTTCTCAAGATTGCTTTGGCTATTCAGAGTCTTTTGTGTTTCCATACAAATTGTGAAATTTTTTGTTCTAGTTCTGTGAAAAATGCCAGTGGTAGTTTGATAGGGATTGCATTGAATCTGTAGATTGCTTTGGGTGGTAGAGTCATTTTCACAATGTTGATTCTTCCAATCCAAGAACATGGTATATCTCTCCATCTATTTGTATCATCTTTAATTTCTTTCATCAGTGTCATAATTTTCTGCATGCAGGTCTTTTGTCTCCTTAGGTAGATTTATTCCTAGGTATTTTATTCTTTTTGTTGCAATGGTAAACTGGAGTGTTTTCTTAATTTCACTTTCAGATTTTTCATCTTTAGTGTATAGGAATGCTAGAGATTTCTGTGCATTAATTTTGTATCCTGCTACTTTACCAAGTTCATTGATTAGCTCTAGTAGTTTTCTGGTAGCATCTTTAGGATTCTCTATGTATAGTATCATGTCATCTGCAAACAGTGACAGCTTTACTTCTTCTTTTCCGATTTGGATTCCTTTTGTTTCTTTTTCTTCTCTGATTGCTGTGGCTAACACTTCCAAAACTATGTTGAATAATAGTGGTGAGAGTGGGCAACCTTGTCTTGTTCCTGATCTTAGTGGAAATGGTTTCAGTTTTTCACCATTGAGGACGATGTTGGCTGTGGGTTTGTCATATATGGCCTTTATTATGTTGAGGAAAGTTCCCTCTATGCCTACTTTCTGCAGGGCTTTTATCATAAATGGGTGTTGAATTTTATCAAAAGCTTTCTCTACATCGATTGAGATGATCATATGGTTTTTCTCCTTCAATTTGTTAATATGGTGTATCACGTTGATTGATTTGCGTATATTGAAGAATCCTTGCATCCCTGGGATAAATCTCACTTGATCGTGGTGTATGATCGTTTTAATGTGTTGTTGGATTCTGTTTGCTAGTATTTTGTTGAGGATTTTTGCATCTATGTTCATCAGTGATATTGGCCTGTAGTTTTCTTTCTTTGTGACATCTTTGTCTGGTTTTGGTATCAGGGTGATGGTGGCCTCATAGAATGAGTTGGGGAGTGTTCCTCCCTCTGCAATATTTTGGAAGAGTTTGAGAAGGATAGGTGTTAGCTCTTCTCTAAATGTTTGATAGAATTCGCCTGTGAAGCCATCTGGCCCTGGGCTTTTGTTTGTTGGAAGATTTTTTTTTAATTAATTAATTGATTTTATTTTATTTTTTGGCTGTGTTGGGTCTTCGTTTCTGTGCAAGGGCTCTCTCCACTTGCGGCAAGTGGGAGCCACTCTTCATCGCGGTGCACGGGCCTCTCACCATCGCGGCCTCTCTCGCTGCGGAGCACAGGCTCCAGACGCGCAGGCCCAGCAGCTGTGGCCCACGGGCCCAGTTGCTCCGCGGCATGCGGGATCCTCCCAGACCAGAGCACGAACCCGTGTCCCCCGCATTGGCAGGCAGACTCCCAGCCACTGCGCCACCAGGTAAGCCCTGTTGGAAGATTTTTAATCACAGTTTCAATTTCAGTGCTTGTGATTGGTCTGTTCATATTTTCTATTTCTTCCTGGTTCAGTCTTGGCAGGTTGTTCATTTCTAAGAATTTATCCATTTCTTCCAGGTTGTCCATTTTATTGGCATAGAGTTTCTTGTAGTAACCTCTCATGATCGTTTGTATTTCTGCAGTGTCAGTTGTTACTTCTCCTTTTTCATTTCTAATTCTATTGATTTGAGTCTTCTCCCTTTTTCTCTTGATGAGTCTGGCTAATGGTTTATCAATTGTGTTTATCTTCTTAAAGAACCAGCTTTTAGTTTTGTTGATCTTTGTTATTGTCTCCTTCATTTCTTTTTCATTTATTTCTGATCTGATCTATATGATTTCTTTCCTTCTGCTAACTTTGGGGTTTTTTTGTTCTTCTTTCTCTAATTGCTTTAGGTGCAAGGTTAGGTTGTTTATTCGAGATGTTCCCTGTTTCTTTAGGTAGGCTTGTATTGCTATAAACTTTCCTCTTAGAACTGCTTTTGCTGCATCCCATAGGTTTTGGGTCGTTGTGTCTCCATTGTCATTTGTTTCTAGGTATTTTTGATTTCCCCTTTGATTTCTTCAGTGATCACTTCGTTATTAAGTAGTGTATTGTGTCGCCTCCATGTGTTTGTATTTTTTACAGATCTTTTCCTGTATTTGATATCTAGTCTCATAGCGCTGTGGTCAGAAAAGATACTTGATACGATTTCAATTTTCTTAAATTTACCAAGGCTTGATTTGTGACCCAAGATATGATCTATCCTGGAGAATGTTCCATGAGCACCTGAGAAAAATGTGTATTCTGTTGTTTTGGGGTGGAATGTCCTATAAATATCAATTAAGTCCATGTTGTTTAATGTATCATTTAAAGCTTGTGTTTCCTTATTTATTTTCATTTTGGATGATCTGTCTATTGGTGAATGTGGGGTGTTAAAGTCCCCTACTATGTTTGTGTTACTGTTGATTTCCCCTTTTATGGCTGTTAGTATTTGCCTTATGTGTTGAGGTGCTCCTATGTTGGGTGCATAAATATTTACAAGTGTTACACCTTCTTCTTGGATCGATCCCTTGATTATTATATATTGTCCTTCTTTGTCTCTTGTAATAGTCTTTATTTTAAAGTCTATTTTGTCTGATATGAGAATTGCTACTCCAGCTTTCTTTTGATTTCCATTTTCATGGAATATCTTTTTCCATCCCCTCACTTTCAGTCTGTATGTGTCTCTAGGTCTGAAGTGGGTCTCTTGTAGACAGCATATATACGGGTCTAGTTTTTGTATCCATTCAGCCAGTCTGTGTCTTCTGGTGGGAGCATTTAATCCATTTACATTTAAGTTAATTATCGATATGTATGTTCCTATTCCCATTTTCTTAAATGTTTTGGGTTTGTTATTGCAGGTGTTTTCCTTCTCTTGTGTTTCTTGCCTAGAGAAGTTCCTTTAGCATTTGTTGTAAAGCTGGTTTGGTGGTGCTGAACTCTCTCAGCTTTTGCTTGTCTGTAAAGGTTTTAATTTCTCCATCAAATCTGAAGGAGATCCTTGCTGGGTAGAGTAATCTTGGTTGTAGGTTTTTCTCCTTCATCACTTTAAGTATATCCTGCCAGTCCTTTCTGGCTTGCAGAGTTTCTGCTGGAAGATCAGGTGTTAACCTTATGGGGATTCCCTTCTGTGTTATTTGTTGTTTTTCCCTTGCTGCTTTAAATATGTTTTCTTTATATTTAATTTTTGATAGTTTGATTAATATGTGTCTTGGCGTGTTTCTCCTTGGATTTATCCGTATGGGACTCTCTGTGCTTCCAGGACTTGATTAACTATTTCCTTTCCCATATTAGGGAAGTTTTCAACTATAATCTCTTCAAATATTTTCTCAGTCCCTTTCTTTTTCTCTTCTTCTTCTGGGACCCCTATAATTCGAATGTTGGTGCGTTTAATGTTGTCCCAGAGGTCTCTGAGACTGTCCTCAGTTCTTTTCATTCTTTTTTCTTTATCCTGCTCTGCAGTAGTTATTTCCCCCATTTTATCTTCCAGGTCACTTATCCATTCTTCTGCCTCAGTTATTCTGCTATTGATTCCGTCTAGAGTATTTTTAATTTCATTTATTGTGTTTTTCATCGTTGCTTGGTTCCTCTTTAGTTCTTCTACGTCCTTGTTAAATGTTTCTTGCATTTTGTCTATTCTATTTCCAGGATTTTGGATCATCTTTACTATCATTATTCTGAATTCTTTTTCAGGTAGACTACCTATTTCCTCTTCATTTGTTAGGTCTGGTGTGTTTTGACCCTGCTCCTTTATCTGCTGTGTGTTTTTCTGTCTTCTCATTTTGCTTATCTTACTGTGTTTGGGGTCTCCTTTTCACAGGCTGCAGGTTCGTAGTTCCCATTGTTTTTGATATCTGTCCCCAGTGGCTAAGGTTGGTTCAGTGGGTTGTTTAGGCTTCCTGGTGGAGGGGACTAGTGCCTGTGTTCTGGTGGGTTAAGCTGGATCTTGTCTTTCTGGTGGGCACGTCCATGTCTGGTGGTGTGTTTTGGGGTGTCTGTGGACTTATTATAATTTTAGGCAGCCTCTCTGCTAATGGATGGGACTGTGTTCCTGTCTTGCTAGTTGTTTGGCATAGGGTGTCCAGCACTGTAGTTTGCTGGTCGTTGAGTGAAGCTGAGTCTTGTTGTTGAGATGGAGATCTCTGAGAGATTTTCGCCATTTGGTATTACATGGAGCTCGGAGGTCTCTTGTGGACCAGTGTCCTGAAGTTGGCTCTCCCACCTCAGAGGCACAGCCCTGATGCCTAGCTGGAGCCCCAAGAGCCTTTCATCCACACGGCTCAGATTAAAAGAGAAAAAATAGAAAGAAAGAAAGAAACAGGATAAAAAAAATAAAATAAAATAAAGCTATTATAATAAAAAATAGGAAAAAAATTATTATTAAAATTTTTTTTAATTTTTAAAAATATATTTACTAATTTTTTATAATAAAAAATAAAAAAATTATTAAGAATAAAATTTAAGAAAAAAAAATTTAATTTTTTAAAATGAAAAATATGAAAAAACTTATTAAGAAAAAATATTTTTTAATTTTTAAAAATAAATATATTTTTTAAGTTAAAAAAAAAAACAAAACAAGCAAAAAAAACCAAAGAAAAACGGACGGACCAAACCCTAGGACAAATTGTGAAAGCAAAGCTATACAGACAAAATCTCACCCAGAAGCATACACATATACACTCACAAAAAAAGGAAAAGGGGAAAAATTAATATATCCTGCTCCCAAAGTCCACCTCCTGAATTTGGGATGATTCGTTGTCTATTCAGGTATTCAACAGATGCAGGTACATCAAGTTGTTTGTGGAGCTTTAATCTGCTGCTTCTGAGGCTGCTGGGAGAAATTTCCCTTTCTCTTCTTTGTTCATACAGCTCCCGAGGTTCAGCTTTGGATTTGGACCCGCCTCTGCGTGTAGGTCACCTGAGGGCGTCTATTCTTCGCTCACTCAGGACGGGGTTAAAGGAGCAGCTGCTTTGGGGGCTCTGGCTCACTCAGGACGGGGGGAGGGAGGGGTACAGAGGAGGCAGGGTGAGCCTGCGGCGGCAGAGACGTCGTGACGTTGCAGCAGCCCGAGGCGCACTGTGCGTTCTCCCGGGGAAGTTGTCCCCGGATCACGGGAGCCTGGCAGTGGCGGGCTGCACGGGCTCCCGGGAGGGGCGGTGTGGAGAGTGACCTGTGCTCGCACACAGGCTTCTTGGTGGCGGCAGCAGCAGCCATTAGCGTCTCACTGCCCGTCTCTGGGGTCCGCGCTGATAACCAGCGGCTCGCGCCCGTCTCTGGAGCTCGTTTAGGCGGCGCTCTGAATCCCCTCTCCTCGCGCCGTGAAACAAAGAGGGCAAGAAAAAGTCTCTTGCCTCTTCGGCAGCTGCAGACGTTTTCCCGGACTCCCTCCCGGCTAGCCGTGGTGCACTAACCCCTTCAGGCTGTATTCACGCCGCCAACCCCAGTCCTCTCCCTGTGATCCGACCAAAGCCCGAGCCTCAGCTCCCAGCCCCGCCCGCCCCAGCAGGGGAGCAGACAAGCCTCTCGGGCTGGTGAGTGCTGGTCGGCGCCGAGCCTCTGTGCGGGAATCTCTCCATTTTTCCCTCTGCGCCCCGTGGCTGCGCTCTCCTCCGTGGCTCCGAAGCTCCCCCCTCCGCCACCTGCAGTCTCCGCCCGCGAAGGGGCTTCCTAGTGTGTGGAAACCTTTCCTCCTTCACGGCTCCCTCCCACTGGTGCAGGTCCCATCCCTATTCTTTTGTCTCTGTTATTTCTTTTTTCTTTTGCCCTACCCAAGTACGTGGGGAGTTTCTTGGCTTTTGGGAGGTCTGACGTTTTCTGCCAGCGTTCAGTGGGTGTTCTGTAGGAGCAGTTCCACGTGTAGATGTATTCCTAATGTATCTGTTGGAAGGAAGGGGATCTCCGCGTCTTATTCTTCCGCCATCTTGCCCCCCTCCCCCTACATCTTCTTTATGCATTCCTCTGTCAATGGACTTTAAGGTTGCTTCCATGTCTTGGCTATTGTAAATAGTGCTGGAATGAACATTGGGGTGAATGTATCTTTTTGAAGTGTGGTTTTCTCCAGATATATGCACAGGAGTGGGATTGCTGGATCATATAGTAGTTCTATTTTTAGTTTTTTAAGGAACTTCCATACTGTTCTCTAGAGTGGTTGTACCAACTTAAATTCCCACCAACAGTGTAGGAGGGTTCCTTTTTCTCCACACCATTTCCAGCATTTATTGTTTGCAGAATTTTTGGTGATGGCCATTCTGACCAGTGTGAGGTGATAACTCACTGTAGTTTTGATTTGCATTTCTTTGAAAATTAGTGACATTGAGCATATTTTCTTGTGCTTTTTTGCCATCTGTATGTCTTCTTTGGAGAAGTGTCTCTTTAGGGGTTCTACTCATTTTTTGACTGGGTTGTTTGGGTTTTTTTTTTTTTTTTGCATAGAGCTGCATGAGCTGTTTGTATATCTTGGAGATTAATCCCTTGTCAGTAACTTCATTTGAAAACATTTTCTCCCATTCTGAGGGTTGTATTTTCATTTTGTTTATGGTTTCTTTTGTTGTGCAAAAGCTTTTGAGTTAAATTAGGTCCCATTTGTTTATTTTTGTTTTTATTTTCATTACTCTAGGAGTTGGATCAAAAAAGATATTGCTGCAATTTATGTCAAAGAATGTTTCTGGTAACATCTTTAGGATTTTCTATGTATAGTATCATGTCATCTGCAAATAATGACAGGTTTACTTTTTCTTTTCCAAAATCCCTTTTATGTTTTTTTTTTTCTTCTCTGATTGCTATGGCTAGGACTTCCCAAACTATGTTGAATAAAAGTTGTGAGACTGGACATCCTTGTCTTGTCCCTTGTCTTAGAGGAAATGTTTTCAGCTTTTCACCATTGAGTATGATGTTAGCTGTAGGTTTATCATATATGGCCTTTATTTTGTTGAGGTTGGTTCCCTCTATTCCCACTTTCTGGGGAGTTTTTATCATAAATGGGTGTTGAATTTTGTCAAAAGCTTTTTCTGTATCTATTGAGATGATCATATGATTTTTATTCTTCAATTACTTGACGTAGTGTATCACACTGATTGATTTGCAGGTATTGAAAAATCTCTGTCTCCCTGGGATAAATTCCGCTTGATCATGCTGTATGATTCTTTTAATGTATTGCTGGATTCAGTTTGCTAGTATTTTGTTAAGGATTTTTATGTCTATGTTCATCAGTGATATTGGCCTCTAATTTTCCTTTTTTTCTGGTATCTTTGTCTGGTTTTGGTATCAGGGTGATGGTGGCCCCATAGAACGAGTTTGGTAGTGTCCATCCTCTGCAGTGTTTTTTTTTGGAATAGTTTCAGAAGGATAGGTATTAATTCTTCCCTAAATGTTTGATAGAATTGCCCAGTGAGGCCATCTGGTCCTGGACTTTTGTTTATTGGGAGTTTTATTATTATTATTATTATTATTACTGTTTTTTGGCTATGTCATGCAACATGCAGGATCTTAGTTTCCCAACAAGGGATAGAACCTGCGCCCCATGCAGTGGAAGTGTTGAATCTTAACCACTGGACCACCAGAAAAGTCCCTGTTGGGATTTATTTAATCACACTTTCAATTTCAGTACTTGTGATTGGTCTGTTCATATTTTCTACTTCTTTGTTCAGTCCTGGGAGATTGTACCTCTCTAGGAATTTATCTTTTTCTTCAAGGTTGTCCATTTTATTGGCATATAGTTGCCTGTAGTAGTCTTTTATGATCCTTTGTATTTCTTGGTGCCCATTGTAACATCTTTTTCATTTCTAATTTTATTGATTTGAGCCCTCTCCCTCTTTTTTTTGATGAGTCTGGCTGAAGGTTTATAAGTTTTGTTTATCTTTTTAAAGAACCAGCTTTTAGTTTCATTGATCTTTTCTATTGTTTTCTTTGTCTCTATTTCATTTATTTCTTCTCTGATCTTTATTATTTCCTTTCTTCTACTAACTTGGATTTTGTTTGTTCCTATTTCTCTAGTTGCTTTAGGTGTAAGGTTAGATTGTTTATTTGAGATTTTTCTTGTTTCCTGAGGTAAAGTTTATATTGCTGTAAACTGCCCTCTTAGAGCTTTTGCTGCATCCAGTAGGTTTTGGATCATTGTACTTTTGCTTTCATTTGTCTCTAGGTATTTTTTCATTTCCTCTTTGATTTATTCAATGATCCATTGGTTGTTTAGTAGCATATTGTTTAGCTTCCACATGTTTGTGATTTTTATAGTTTTTTCTTGTAGTTGATTTCTAATCACATAACATTGTGGTTGGAAAAGATGCTTGATATGATATGAATTTTCTTAAATTTACTGAGGTTCAATTTGTGGCCCAGCATGTGATCAGTCCTGGATAATGTTCCATGTGCACTGGAAAAGAATATATATTCTGCTGCTTTTGCATGAAATGCTCTATAAATATCAATTAAGTCCATCTGGTCTAAAGTGTCATTTAAGGCCTGTATTTCGTTGTTGATTTTCTTTCTCGATGATCTGTTTATTGATGAAAGTGGGGTGTTAAAGTTCCCCACTATTATTGTGTTACTGTCTCTTTCTCCTTTTATGGCTGTTGGCTTTTGCTTTATATATTGAGGTGCACCTATGTTGGGTGCATATATATTTACAATTGTTATAACTTCCTTTTGGATTGATCCCTTGATCACTATGTAGTGTCCTTCTTTGTCTCTTGTAACATTCTTTATTTTAAAGTCAATTTTGTCTCCAGGTTTCTTTTGATTTACATTTGCATGGAATACCTTTTTCCATCTGCTCACTTTCAGTCTCTGTATATCCCTAGATCTGAAGTGGTTCTCTTATAGACAGCCTATATATGGGTCTTCTTTTGTATCCATTCAGCCAGTGTATGCCTTTTGGTTGGAGTATTTAATTCATTTACATTTAAGATAATTATTGATATATATATTCCTGTTGCTATTTTCTTAATTGTTTTGGGTTTGGTTTTGGAGGTCTTTTGTCTTCCTTCCTCTTTTGTTCTCTTCTCTTGTGATTTGATGACTAACTTTAGTGTTGTGTTTGGGACTCCTTTTTCTTTTTTGGGTGTTATATTATATATTATAGATTTTCTTTTTGCGGTTACCATGAGTTTTTGATATAGCAGTCTATGTATAAACAAGATTGTTTTAAGTTGCTGTTTTTTTAAATTTCAAATGTATTTCCAGTATCCTGCATCTGTGCTCCCCTCTTCTCACAAGAGCTCGTTTTAATATCATATTTGTGTTTGGATGATTTCCTACCTTTACTGTATGTTTGCCCCTACCAGTGGACTTTTCTGTTCATAATTTTCTTGTTTCTAGTTGTGGGCTTTTCTTTTCCACCTAGAGAATTTCCTTTAGCATTTGTTGCAGAGCTGGTCAGGTGGTGCTGAATTCTCTTAGCTTTTGCTTGTATGTAAAGCTTTTGATTTCTTTACTGAATCTGAATGAGAGCCTTGCTGGATTAAGTATTCCTGGTTGTAGATTCTTCCCATTCATCATTTAAAATATATCCGGCCACTCCCTTCTGTCCTGCAGGGTTTTTGTTGAGAAATGAACTGATCACCTTATGGGAATTCAGTGTACATTATTTGTTGCTTTTCCCTTGTTGCTTTTAATATTTTTTTCTTTGTCTTTAATGTTTGTCAATTTGATTACTCTGTGTCTCAGCATGTTTCTCCTTGGATTTATCCTGCCTGGGACTCTCTGCATTTCCTGGACTTGGGTGACTGTGTCCTTTGCCACATTAGAGAAGTTTTCAGCTGTTATCTCTTCAAATATTTTATTGGGTCCTTCTCTCTCTCTTCTCCTTATGGGACCCCTATAATGTAAATTTTGGTGCATTTAATGTTTTCCCAGCTATCTCTTAGACTGTCCTCATTTTTTTTCCATTCATTTTTCTTTATTCTGTTCCATGGCAATGATTTCCACCATTCTGTCTTCTGGCTCGCTTATCTGTTCTTCTGCCTCAGTTATTCTGATATTGATTCCTTCTAGTGCATTTTTCATTTCAATTATTGTACTGTTCATTTCTGTTTGCTTGTTCTTTATTTCATCTAGGTCTTTGCTAAACATTTCTTGTATCTTCTTGGTCTGTGCCTCCATTTTTTTAAGATCTTGGATCATCTTTCCTATCATTACTCTGAATTCTTTTTCATGTAGATTGCCTATCTCCACTTCACTTAGTTGTTCTTTTGGGGTTTTATCTTGTTGCTTCATCTGGGACATATTTCTCTGCCCTCTTATTTTGTCTAACTTTTTGTGTTTGTGGTCTCTGTTCCACAGGCTGCAGGATTCTAGTTCTTCTTGCGTCTTCTGTCTGCCCCTGGTGGATGAGGCTAAGAGGCTTGTGCAGGCTTCCTGGTTGGTGGGACTGGTTCCTGCCCACTGTTGTGTGGAGCTGGGTCTTATACTTCTGGTGGGCAGGACCATGTCAGGAGGTGTGTTTATCAGGCAACTGTGTGCTCAGGAAGACCTTAAGCAGCCTGTCTGCTGATGAGTGTGGCTGTGTTCTCACCCTGTTGGATTTTTGGCCTGAGGCATCCCAGCACTGGAGCCTACAGGCTATTTGATGGGGCCAGGTCTTGGTGGGAAAATGGCAGCCTCCAGGAGGGCTCACGCCAATGAATGCTCCTCAAAATTATTGTCAGCTGTGTCTTTGTCCTGGCAGTGAGACTTAACCACCCCCGTCTCTGCAGGATACCCTCCAATACTAGCAGGTAGGTCTGGCTCAGTCTCTTATGAGGTCACTGCTTTTTTTCCTGGGTTCTGGTGCACACAGTTCCTTGTGTACACCCTCCAGTACTGGAGTCTCTTTTACCCCCAGTCCACTGGAATCCCTGCATTCTAACCCCATTGGCCTTCAAAGCCAGATTCTCTGAGGGCTCTTCCTCCCATTGCCAGAACCCCAGGCTGGGGAGCCTGACGTGGGGCTCAGAACTTTCACTCCTGTGGGAGAACTTCTGTTGTATATTTATTTCCCAGTTTGTGGGTCACCTTCTCAGTGGGTATGGAATTTGATTTTATCACAATTGTGCCCCTCCTACTATCTCGTTGTGGCTCCTTCTTTGTCTTTGGATGTAGGGTATCTTTTATGGTAGGTTCCAGCACTTTTGTGTTTACAGTTGTTCAGCAGTTGTGATTTTGGTGTTTTTGTAAGAAGAGGTGAGCTCACATCCTTCTACTCTGCCATCTTGTTTCCATCAAGAATCAAAGCTCATGATTTAAGTGATGAAACCAAAGCTCATGTTTATTTTTTTGTCTATGTTTTCTTCTATAATTTTGAACAGTTTTGCATTTAAGATTGGCCTATGAATAATTGTCAGGGAATTTGGCGTAAGTTGTAAAGTTTGTGTCTGCATTCATTTTAGGCCAGACTGTTTCCAATTGAATGTTCCTTAACTATTGTTAGAAATGTTATGGGATATAGTCTCCATTTTAGTTTGAAAATCCAAAGTTAAATTGATTCAGCAGTTCTTCCAAAAAGGAGTGCTGTCTACAGGGATCTGTTAGGTAGGCAGGGCTTACACTTCCACCTCTGCCCACAGCGGGGCCAAGGCCACCTCTCTGACTCACAGGGCATGCACGTTCCACCCACGGACTTGGCTCCTCAGGCAGCTGAAATGAGTTCCGTCTCCTCAGACACCACTAGAGCTTCCATTCAGATGGTGCAGGTAAGCATCTATGCTGACAGGAGCTCAGTCTCCTTAGGACTTGCTGGGTTTTTGGCTTCAAGACAACACAGGTCTGTGTCCATGCTGACAGGAGTCTGGTTCTTCGAGACCAAATGGGGCTTCGGCTTCATGACAAGGTGTGACTGTGTCCACACTGACAGGAACTTGGTTTCCTGAAAACCCAGGGGACACCTAGAGAAAAGATGAGGAAAAAGGATAAGTGAGGTAAAGTGGGGAGAAGCTTATAAATGGAGTTGTAGAACAATATGTTAATTGTATATTAGTATTGTAAATATATGTTGCATCCTTTTCCATTTCCACAAGTAATATTTAAAGTTTCCAATTTCTTTGCATAGTTGCCAACATTTGTCATTTTTAGTTTACTTGAATATAACCATTTTAGCCTGTGTGAAGTAGTTATGGTATTGTGGTTGTAATTTGCATTTTCATCCTATCTTTTAATCTGCTTGTTGACCATCTACATGTCTTGTGTGGAGAAGGGTCTACATCAGTCATTTGTTCATATTTAAAATGGATTGTTTTTCTTGGTTAACAAGTTGTAAAAGTTCTTGAGATATACTGGTTAAAGACTCATCAGATATATACTGTGGAAATATTTTCGTCCATTCTGTGGGCTGTCTTTCACTTTCTGAATTGCATTTTTTAATGCAAAAAGTCTTTTCATTTTGAGGAAATCCAATTTATTTTTCTTGTTGTTGCTTGTATTTTGCTGTTAGATCAAAGAAAACATTGCTAAATCCACGGTTATGAAGGTTTATTCTCATGTTTTATTGGAGAGTTTACACAGTTGTCTCTTGATATTCGTGGGGGATTGGTTCCAGAGCATCCTGCAGACACCAAAAGTTGCAGAGTATCAAGTCCCTTATATAAAGTGGCAAAGTATTTGCACATAACCTGGGCACATCTTCCTGTATACTTTAAGATAACTCTGGGTTACTTAAAAGAAATAATACAATACAAAAGATATGTAAATGTTGTAAATACAATGTAAATGCTATGTAAATATTTGCTGGCAAGTGGAAAATTCAAGCTTTTCCTTTTGAAAATTTTGGAAAATTTTTTAAAATATTTGTGATCTGGAGTTTGTTGAATCCGTGGGTGTGGCCACATGGATACAAAGGACTGAGTGAAATTTTACTTTTTACATTTAAGCCTTTTATGTATTTTGAAATACTTTTTGTATGTGGTATGAAGTACTGGTCCAATGTCATTCCTCTGCATGTGGATAGCCAATTGCTTAGCATCATTTGCTAAAAACACCACTTTCTCCCAATTTAGTGCTGTTGACTGTTTTCTAAAATCTGTTCCTCATAGATGTATGGGTTTATTTCTGGGATCTCTTTTCACTACCATTCATTTATTTGTAAATCTTCATGTTTGTATCACAGTGTTTTGTTTACTGTTGTTATATACTAACATTTGAAATTGGAAATGTAAGTCTTCAATTTTGATTTTCTTTTTCAAAATTATTTTAACTCCTTGGTGTCTCTTGAAATTCCATATTCTGGGGTGTCCTATTCATCTCCCCTTCACATGGATGTACCCCTATTTGCTTATGCATTCATCTAATGAAGACCTCCTGATTCCTGTAAGGTTTAGACATTATGACTAGAGCTTCCATGCCTGATGGCATCCTTGTTTTCATTTGGATAGAGTTTTTCAAAGCAGTTGTGTGAATACTGGAGTTGTGATGGCTGGATCTCAAGATGCAAGACTTCTTTGACTTTGGAAAATATTGCCAAACTCTATCTCAAGAAGCTGTATTTGAGTTCCATCAGCAATGAGAGTAGCTCTGGTTCCCCATCCTCCAGTAATTGGTATTGTCATTTTTGGAGGAGGTTAACAGTTCTAATAGGGGTGTAGTGCTGTCTTGGTTTTTCAATTTGTAAGTCCCTAATGGTATATGATATTGATCATATTTTTGTCCACTTATTTATTATTTGTATATCTTCTTTGGCCAGGTGCCTTTTAAGATCTTTCTCAATTTAATGTACCTGTTATATACTTCTTTATATAATGTGAGTAAAAATTCTTTATATTTTGCAAAGATTTTTTCCCAGTTTGTTGCTTGCCTTTTTCTGAATAAGATATTTCAAGGAGCAGAAATTTTTTATTGGATAAAGTACGTCATTAATTTTTTTTTCCTTTTGTGTGTGGGATTTTCATGTTGTGTGTTAAAAGTCAAAGCTCATGATCTATGTCACCAGACCCATGGCCATGTAGATTTTCTTCTATGTTTTCTTCTACAATTTTTAGGGTTTCGTACTTTAAATTTGTTTATGGACAGTTTGGAGTGACTTTTGTTGTAAGCTGTAAAGTTTGTGTCTACATTTATTTCATTGCATATGGCTTTTAATTGTTCTGTAACTGTTTTTCTGAGAAGTCATGGGATATTTGCTTCCATCCATTTGAATTTCTAAAATGTAGTGAATTCAGCAGGACTGCCAGCAGGAAAATAGGCCTCCACTGAATTATGATTGGGTGTGGCCAGCATTTCCCAGATTTCCTGCAGAGAGCAATAAGCCTGCCTCTCTTACCAGTGCAGTACCTGACTGTTCTGTCCACAGACTTGGCTCTGTACACAGATGACAGGAGCTATGTCTCCTCAGGACTTGTCAGGGATTGGGCTTCCAGACAACTTGGGAATGCATGCACATTGAGAGGAGCTCGGTTTCCTCACAACCAGCTGGGAGATTCCACTGCAGGAGGAAAACTTGAAAAAGAATTTGGGAGAAATCTTCTGTGCAAGGCTGACTGATAGGGTTCCATCTTCAGAGGACCGAGCAAATAAAGGGCTTGGAAAGCTGTGGGTTTTAGTTAGTTTTGTGTGTGGTGCAGATGGTGTCCAGTGTCCTTTTTTGGCTTATGAGGTTCCGTTTTCCAGGAAATTTATTGAGGGGAATGTTCTTTCCCTGGTGTATGTCCTTGGCAGCTTTGCTATAAATTAATTGACAACAGATATGTGGGTTTATTCCTGGGCTCTCTCTTCCATTCCTCTGGCCTGTGTGCCTCTCTTTGTGCCATTTTTACGCTGTACCCTGTTTGTTTACTGTAGCTTCATAATATTGTTTGAGTTAGGGAGGGAGTTTCCTACCACTGCTGCTCTCCTTTCTCAGGGTCCCCGTGGCCCTTCAGGGTTCTTTAAGGTTCCATAGAAAAGTCAGTCCTTTCTCAGGGTCCCTGTGGCCCTTCAGGATTCTTTAAGATTCCATAGAAAACTGAATCTTTTCTCAGGGTCTCCGTGGCTCTTCAGGGTTCTTTACGTTTCCATAGAGAAGTCAAGATTGTTCAGTTTTTTGTGATAAATGCCATTTTCACAGGAATTGCATTGAATGTGTATAATATTTTGGGTAGAGTGGACATTTTACCACTACTAATTTTTTATATCCATGAGCACAGGATACCTTTCCATTTATTTTCATCTTCAATTTCTTCATGAGTATCAACATTTTCAGTGTGTGGGTCTTCCACAACTTGAGTGAAATGTATTCCTAGGTATTTGGTTCTTTTGATGTTATTGTAAATGGGGTTGTTTTCTTAATTTCTCTCTCTGATATTTCATTATTAGTGTATAGGAACTCTTAGTGTATAGGAACATATTAGTGTAGGTTTTTGTCTCTTGATTTTGTATTTTGCCACTTTACTAGATTCATTTATTAGTTCTAACAGTTTTTTGGTGGCTTGATGTGGAAAACTGGAATTAGAAATCCCACTGTTTCTACCACATCCAGGTGATCCACATCAGTAAAGACATAGTAGCTACTAATATCTTTCCACAGTGCCCCATAAAAACCTGTGATTTCATACAACAGGGAACTGCATCATCACTTTGGATCAACAGGATAAGCATAGGGCTCGGCCTCTGTAACAAAGCTTGGTATCTTTTCTACTTTTCTGTCCTGATATTGACATCATTGTTATAAAAGTAATTTATTTTCCAGTCATTTCAAATGTATAGAAAATTTTCAACAGCAGTACAAAGTACTCACATTTGCAACTTCACACAAAAATCTCCAGTAGGTTTTACACAAAATAGAAACTTCCAGGGAACTTCCCTCTTCCAGGGAATGAGCACATAACCTCTAAATGAGGAAATTATTATAGTTTCCACATTAGAATCCTAACCACAGGGCCACTTCAGCTTTCACCAGCTGCCCCAACTCTAAGGAAGTGACTTTTTTCATTCTGATCCAGTTTTGTTTTTCTGGAACCGTGACTGATACTTTCCCTCATGTTCACAACCGTGATGGATTGAAATTGCACAGGATATGTAGGATCTTGCTGACCTTTTATGTATGGTAACAGGTAGCAGTGCTTCATTCATTTTTAAAAATCTTAATGAAATGTACATAACATTTATGATTTAAACCATTGTAAGTGTACAGTTCTGTGGCGTTAACTACACTCACATTTTTGCACCAATATCTTCATCATCTATGCTCAGAAATCTTCCACTTTCACCAGTGAAACTCTGTGGCCATTAGACACTAATTTCCCTCAGCTCCTGGCAACCACATTCTAAATTCTGCCTTAGAAATTGACTTCTCTGGGGCTTCCCTTGTGGCTCAGTGGTTAAGAATCTGCCTGCCAATGCAGGGGACACGGGTCCAAGCCCTGGTCCAGGAAGATCCCACATGCTGCGGAGCAGCTGGGCCTATGTGCCACAACTACTGAGTCTGCGCTCTAGAGCCTGTGAGCCACAACTACTGAGCCCACATGCCAAAACTGCTGAAGCCCACGCGCCTGGAGCCTGTGCTCCGCGATGAGAAGTCACCGCAATGAGAAGCCCGTGCACCACAATGAAGAGTAGCCTTCATCTCACACCGGTCAGAATGGCCATCATCAAAAAATCTAGAAACAATAAATGCTGGAGAGGGTGTGGAGGAAAGGGAACACTCTTGCACTGTTGGTGGGAATGTAAATTGATACAGCCACTATGGAGAAGAGTATGGAGGTTCCTTAAAAAACTACAAATAGAACTACCATACGACCCAGCAATCCCACTACTGGGTATATACCCTGAGAAAACCATAGGTCAAAAAGTGTCATGTACCACAATGTTCATTGCAGCTCTATTTACAATAGCCAGGA
This sequence comes from Balaenoptera musculus, assembly GCF_009873245.2. Taxonomy (NCBI): domain Eukaryota; kingdom Metazoa; phylum Chordata; class Mammalia; order Artiodactyla; family Balaenopteridae; genus Balaenoptera; species Balaenoptera musculus. The sequence continues at coordinate 205,729 of NC_045788.1, read as the reverse complement.
CCTGGAAGCAACCTAAATGTCCATCGACAGATGAATGGATAAAGAAGATGTGGCACATATATACAATGGAATATTAGTCAGCCATAAAAAGAAATGAAATGGAGGTATTTGTAATGAGGTGGATGGAGTTAGAGTCTGTCATACAGAGTGAAGTAAGTCAGAAAGAGAAAAACAAATACAGTATGCTAACACATATATACGGAATCTAAGGAAAAAAAAAAAAAAAAAAAAGGCCATGAAGAACCTAGTGGCAAGACGGGAATAAAGACACAGACCTACTAGAGAATGGACTTGAGGATATGGGGAGGGGGTGGGGTGAGATGGGACAGGGTAAGAGAGTGTCATGGACATATATACACTACCAAATGTAAAATAGATAGCTAGTGGGAAGCAGCCGCATAGCACAGGGAGATCAGCTCGGTGCTTTGTGACCACCTAGAGGGGTGGGATGGGGAGGGTGGGAGGGAGGGAGATGCAAGAGGGAAGAGAAATGGGAACCTATTGTATATGTATAACTGATTCACTTTGTTATAAAGCAGAAGCTAACACACTATTGTAAGGCAATTATACTTCAATAAAGATGTTTAAAGAAAAAAAAAATACACTGTAATAAACCATAATGGAAAAGAATATGAAAAATATGGAAAAAAAAAAAAAAAAAGAGGAGCCTTGTGACCACCTGGGGGGGTGGGATGGGGAGGGTGGGAGGGAGGGAGATGCGGGAGGGAGGAGATATGGGAACGTGTGTATATGTGTAGCTGATTCACTTTGTTATATAGTAGAAACTAACACACCATTGTGAAGCAATTATACTTCAATAAAGATGTTTAAAAAATTAAAAAAAAAAAAGAGTAGCCCCCACTCGCCGCAACCAGAGAAAGCCCGCACGCAGCAATGAAGACCAATCACAGCCAAAAATAAACAAATAAATTAAATAATTAAAAAAAAAGATATTGACTTCTCTGGTTATGTTGTATAAGTGCAATCGTATCATTCTGTGTGTGTGTGACAGGGCTATTTTACTTCACATAGTGGCTTCAAGGTTCACACATGTTGTAGCATATGTCAGAGTTTCCTGAGTTTTTAAGGCTGAATGACATTCCTTTGTGTGTATACCACATTTATTTTAGCCATTCTTCCACTGATGGACAATTGGGTCACTTACGACTTTTGTGATTGTGGTTAATGCTGCTATAACTATGGGTATACCCATATCTCTTCCAGTGCCTGAATTCAATTTTTTGGGTAAATACCCTGTTGTGGAATTGGTAGATCATACATTAATTCTATGTTGAATTTTTTTGAGAACTGTCATACTATTTTCCACAGAGGCTGCATTATTTTACTTGATCCTTTTTATGGCAGAATAATATGGTGGGTTATGAATCAAACACCATATTGTTTATCTATTTACCCATTGGTGGACATTTGCATTGTTTCTAACATTTGACTATTGTGAAGAGTGGTGGTATCAATAGATTTGAGTGCCTGTTTTCCATTCTTTTTGGTATTTATCTAGGTGTGAATTCGTTGAACCATATGGTTGTTGTATGTTTATAGGGTAAATATAGGTTTCACTCTTTTCCATGTCCACCAGTAATGATTAAAGTTTCCAGTGTCTCCTCATTGTTTCCAATATTTGCTATTGTTAATTTTCTTGATTAAAACCATCTTAGAGTGTATAAAGGACTTATTGCATTGTGGTTTTAATGTGCATTTCCATCCTATCTTTTCACCTTCTTCTTGACCATTTTTCATATATTGTGTGGAGAACGGTCAATTTAATTCCTTCGTCCATATTTAAAATGAGTTGTTTGTTTTGTTGATGAGTTTGTAAAAGTTCTTGATATACAATGGATAAAGTCTCACCAGATAACATAATGTGGAATTATTGTCTTCCATTCTGTGGGCCCTCTTTCACTTTCTCAATTGCCTCTTTTGAAGCACACAGGCTTATTTTGAGGAAATTCAAACTATTTTTCTTGTGTTGCTTGTGCTTAGATGTCAGATCTAAGAAACACAATTGCTAATTACAAGGTCATGAAGGTTTACCCTAATGTTTTCTTGGAGATTTTACACTGCCATCCCTTGGTATCCATCGGGGATTGGTTCCAGGACAGCCAGCGATTACCAAAACCTGCAGATGTTCAAGTCTTTTATATAAAATGGTATAGAATTTGCAAATAAACTAACATATCTTCCTGTATGCATTTAATTATCTGTAGATTACTTTTAAGAAGTAATACAATATAAATGCTATATAAATATTATAAACACAATATATATGCTATGTAAGTAGTTCTTAGACTGTGGCAAATTCAAGTTTTTTTTTTTGAAACTTTTTGAATTTTCTAGTATTTCTGATTTGGAGTTGGTTTAATCCATGGATGTGCAACCCATGGATACAAGGGGTTGAGTGAAATTTTACTTTTTACTTAAAGTCTTTTATGTATTTTGAGATCCTTTTTGTATTTTGTATGAGGTAAGGGTCTAATTTCATTCCTCGGCATGTGGATGCCAATTGCCTAGCACCATTTGTTGAAAACATCATTTTCCCCCAATTTCATGCTGTTGACTGTTGTCTAAAGTTAGTTCATGCTAGACAGATGGGTTTATTTCTGGGATCTCCGTTCAATTTTATTCATCTCTATGTATAACTTCATGCCAGTATGACTGTATTTTATTTCCTGATGCTGTGTACTAATATTTGAAATCGGGGAAGTGTAAGCCTTCCTCTTTGCTTTTCTTTGTCAAAATTCTTTTAGCTCTTAGGGGTCTCTAGAAATTCTATGATTTGGGGTGTCCTCTTCTACAACCCTTCACATGGATGTACCCCAATTTGCTTTGCATTCATCTTCTGAAGATATCCTGATTCTTGTAAGGTTTAGGCATTATGAGCATAGCTTCCGTGCCTAGTACCATCCTTGGTTTTGTTTAGATATAGTTTTTCAAAAGAACTCTGTGAATACTGGAGGTGTGATGGATGGATCTCAGGGTGTGAGACTTGTTTGGCTTTGGACAATCCTGCCAAAGTGTATCTCAAGAGGCCCTGTATGTGTTCCGTCAGCAAGGAGAGTTGCTTTGGTTCCCCATCCTCCAGTAATCAGTATTGTCATTTCAGGAGGAGGTTAGCAGTTCTCATAGGTGTGTAGTGCTGTCTTATTGTGTTAATTCCCTAATGGTATTTGATGTTGATTGTATTTCTGTCTACTTATTTATTATCTGTATATCGTCTTTGGCCAGGTGTCTGTTCAGATCCTTACTCATTTTTAATGCAGCTGTTTGTTTTATAGTTCTTTGTAAAATGTGTGTACAAATTCTTTATCTGATATGTTTTGCAAATATTTTCCCCAAGTTGTTGCTTGTCTTTTGGTTTTTAGAATAAGGTATTTCACTGAATAGAAATTTTTAATTTTATAAAAGACACGTTATTAATTTTTTCCTCTTTTGTGTGAGGGCTCTTTGTGTTGTGTTAAATGTCAAAGCTCATGATCTATGTGACCAATTCCATGGCCATGAAGATTTCCTTTTATGTTTTCTTCTACAACGTTTATAGTTTTATATTTCAAATGTGTCTGTGAACAACTTGAGGGGACTTTGTTGTAAGCTGTGAAGTTTGTGTCTACATTCAGTTCAGTGCATATGGTTTCTAACTGTTCTATAACTTTTTCGAGAAGTCATAGGGTATTTGCCTCCATCCGTCTGTATTTCCAAATTTTATTGGATTCAACTGGACGGCCAGCAGGGGACTTGGCTTTCACCGAACTTGAGTGGCTACAGCCTGCATTTCCAAGTTTGCCAGCAGAGGGTGACAAGCCCCTCTTTTACCAGTGCAGGCCCTGCCTCTTCTTCTTCTTCTTCTTTTTTTTAAGCATCTTTATTGGAGTATAATTGCTTTACAATGGTATGTTAGTTTCTGCTTTATAACAAAGTGAATCAGTTATACATATACATATGTTCCCATATCTCTTCCCTCTTGCATCTCCCTCCTTCCCACCCTCCCTATCCCACCCCTCTAAGTGGTCACAAAGCACAGAGCTGATCTCCCTGTGCTATGTGGCTGCTTCCCACTAGCTATCTATTTTACGTTTGGTAGTGTATATATGTCCATGCCACTCTCTCACTTTGTCACAGCTTACCCTTTCCCCTCCCAATATCCTCAAGTCCATTCTCTAGTAGGTCTGTGTCTTTATTCCCGTCTTACCACTAGGTTCTTCGTGACTTTTTTTTCCCCTTTGATTCCATATATATGTGTTAGCATACTGTATTTGTTTTTCTCTTTCTGACTTACTTCGCTCTGTATGACAGACTCTAACTCCATCCACCTCACTACAAATACCTCCATTTCGTTTCTTTTTATGGCTGAGTAGTATTCCATTGTATATATGTGCCACATCTTCTTTATCCATTCATCTGATGATGGACACTTAGGTTGCTTCCATGTCCTGGCCCTGCCTCTTCTGCCCACAGTCTTGGGTCTGTGCACAGTGGCCAGGAGCTAGGTCTCCTCGATACCCTCCGGGAATTTGGTTTCGGACAAAGTGGGGCTTCATCCACATTGAGAGGCACTCAGTTTCCTCAGGACCAGCTGGGAGGTGCCATTGTGGAGGAAATGCTGAGGAAAACATGGGGAGAATCTTCCTGTGTGTGGCTGACTGTTGGTGGGCCCATCTCCCTCTTCAAAGGACCCAGCAAAGGAAGAGCTTGATGTGGAAAATTGGGGGTTTTAGTTAGTTTTGTGTGTGGTGCAGATGATGTCCAGAGTCCTTTTTTTGGATTGTGATATTCTGTTTTCCAGGCAATTTATTGAGGGGACTGTCCTTTTTTCTGTTGTATGTCCTTGGCAGCTTTGTCATAATTTAACTGACCATGTATTTGTGGGCTTCTTCCCAGGCTCTCAGTTCTATTCCTCTGGCCCATGTGCCTCTTTTTGTGCCATTTCTACAGTGTTTGGATTCTGTAGCTTTGCAATGTGGTTTAAAGTCATGGAGTGTGTTTTCTCCATGTTCTGTTCTTCTTTCTTAGGATCCTCTTGGCTGTTGAGGATCCTTTGGGATTCCATACAAATATCAGGATGGATTGTTTAGTTTCATCAACAATGCCATTGAAATTTTGGTAGGAACTGCATTGACTGTTGTAATAATACATGGCTTTAGACTAATGCATAGTGGCAAGCATCCAACACTGAAGTATCATATGGAATATTTCAAACCCCCTGCCATAACCTGTTTACCATCTCTGTTTTACCTTTTCCAGAATGCCATATAAATCGAGTCATACAGTGTGCGGCCTCCATAGACTGAATTTTTTCACTTAGCAATATACATGTAAGATTCATCCATGTTTTTTGCCCAGGTTGATAGTTTATTTCTATTTCTGAATGGTATTCTGTTGCATGTATGTAGAAGGAAAAATAATTTTCCTTCTAGTCTCCTAGGTTCTTGATTGAGGACTCCCCACCCCCCATAATAAAAGACAAACATAATTATACCGTCAAATGCAAATAGATATATCATCTTTCTTTCCAAAATTTTAGTCATGGTTCAGTAAAAGTGAGTAATACAAAATCATCCGTTTATATAAAATAGTAGGCTCTGAATTGTGTTTCTGTCAGATGGAACAAAAATCACTTGCTTAGTGGAAGCTGAAGATTTTTACCGACATTTGTGGAGAACACTTCAGATTTAGATTTGCCCTGATAGGTAATCTTATGGAGAATGTGGACTCAATTCTGGACACAGGCATTTTTGTAAATATTTTGTGGCCTTTTTGGTGTTATTTAAAGCCAATCTGAGTGGATAAACTATCCAGTTTGTCTACAATTAGAATTTTCCTTCCTAGTCTCAGGTAGTGATTTTAATGTTCTAAATTACTTTCAATGGCTGAGCAAGGAAAGGAAGAAAATACCTACGAGGTGTTTTATTTTGGGGAGGGTGGAGTGTAGGTGAAGGAGGTTTTAATTGCGCTTAATATGAGAAATAAATGTCTCCTATTTTATGACTGGAGGCAAGATGCACAATTAAAAGCAAGGCAAGCTCAAGTTAGTTATTTCCTTGGATGTTCACATTTACAGAGTTGGTTTTTAATTCTTCAAAGAATTACATATCCTACTCTATGATAACTTCAAGAGGCTGTTCTGTCCATCCAACTTCACTATCTTGAATTTGCTTCTTTATATCAAGGAGAAGATTGCCAACTATGATTTAAATCTAAAGATGCCTATGTCCAGACTTAGAACTTTTTGCTTTCGGATATTTTCATAGATCTTTCTACAAAGGACAGGTAGGGGACATAAGCTACCAAGGTGGGATCAGCACGGTGGCCTGGCCTGTGTTGACCTGCCCTGAGCCTTCCTGTTTTACCTTTGCATCCCTCTTGGCAAACAGCCAAAGTCATCTAGGGTGAAAACTGACCCAACTTCTCCAGAGTTGGTAAAGTCTCTCACTGCAGCCTATCCTGAGGCCACGGGCTCCAAACACAGCAGAACACATCCATTTGAGAGTCTCCAACCAAGGGAGCTGGGTAGGGGGCTTCTCTAGATTGCAGGTTCCTGGTTACCCAGGTTTCAAGTACTGTTGGGCTTTCTTGCCAGGGAAGTGAGGTAACTTCCTGAGGTCCACTTATCTGGGTTTCCTCCTTACACAAAGCTCCCCAGGGCCACCACTGGGATGTAGACTGCTCACCCTCTATCCCATGTCAATTCCAAGCACAGTGACACAACACAGCCCACCTTACAGCCAGGGGGAGGCCTAGGTTCAGCCAGGACCCCAGCTCTGAGGGCACAGCTGAGTTCAGACCCAGCTCCTCCTCCTCACCAGTTATGTGACCCTGGATAAGCCATGTGCCTCTTGGTCTCCCTAGTCTCCCATCTGCCCAGTGAGGGGTCATTCTGCCATCAACTTCCTAGGTAAGCCATTTGGTGTATAGACCTATAAACACCTAGAATGCCTGTAAAGCCCTTGGGCTGGTATCACATGGAGCTTATGCACAGACATAGCAAAGGAAAGAGAACATCAAGGGCTGGCATAGCACAGAATATAACTGAAACAGGCCTGGGTCTGCTCTGGCATCTAGGGGAAGTCACTCCCCTTCCTGCCTGTTTCCTAGTCCCCCCATGGGATTGTTGAAATTAAATAAAATTCAGACATTGTCCCCTCTGGCATACAAACTTCCAGGTCCTCCTTTTATGTTTAGACTCAGGTCCAAGTGTCTCGTCTTGGCCCTGGTGGTGGGCTGCCCTCACGATGGCTCCAGGCATTCTTGCTTCCTGGTCAAACATCCTTGTGTAATCCCCACTGATGGACTGGGTTCTAACATGTAGACTGATTGATGAGAATTTGGTGACTTCTACTCATTCCCTTTCTCCTGTGTTCATTCTCTTTCTCTGTTTCTCAGTGCCTCTCTCTGTCTCTCTCTCCTTCTCTCTCTCATTCTGCCTTTCTGTGTTTCTGTCTTGTCTCTCCCTTCCTCTGTCCCTACTTTCTCTGTTTCTCTGTCTTTTATGTACGTATGTGTGTATGTATGTATTGTTAGGGCACAGGGCATGTCACTTCAAAATATGCCTTACTGACATATTCCTTTAATTAATGTTACAGAAGGAAAGATCCATTCAAGAGACACTTTCCACCCCTGCCTATCTCCCTGAAAGCAGGAAATAAATCTCTCTTATGAAAGGTACACCACGTGGGGGATGAGGCCTGAGGGCTGAGGGCTCCAGGCATGTTGGCTCCTGCAAATCAATTCATTCTGGGAACCTACTTTTGGGACTACTGTGGTGCTGGTTAGCTTTGCAAAGACCAAAGGCAACTCCACTCTCTGCCTATTTCGGAGAATGGCATGTGTGTGTGTGTGTGTCTTCTTGGATGTGCATTTCCCTGATGATAAGTGATGTTGACCATCCTTTCATGTGTCTGTTGGACATGTGTATGCCTTCTTTGGGAAAATGTTTGGTCTTCTGCCAATTTTTTACTTGGGTTTTTGTCTTTTGAAGGTTGGGTTGAGTGGTTCTTGGTCCATTTTGGATATGAACCCCTTTTCAGATATATGGTTTGGAAATAATTTCTCACGTTCAGTAGGCTGCCTTTTTGTTTTGTGGATGGTTTCCTTTGTTGTTGAAAAGCTTTTCAGTTGGAAGTCCCATTGGTATATTTTGCTTTTGTTTCCCTCACTTGAGGAGACAAATCCAAAAACACATTGCTAAGACTGTCAAAGAGCATACTGTGTATGTTTTCTTCTATGAGTTTTGTGGCTTCAGGTCGTACGTTGAAGTATTTGATTCATTTTGAGGTTGTTTTTGTAGATGGCAGGAAAAAGGATTACAGTTTGATTCTTGTGCATGTAGCTGTCCAGTTTTCCCAACACCATTTATTGAAGTGGCTGTCTTTTCCCCATTGTCTAGTCTCACCTCCTTTGTCATAGATGAGTTGACCATAGAAGCATGGTTTTATTTCTGGGCTCTCAGTTCTGTTCCATGGATCTATGTGTATTTCTTTTGTGCCAATACCATGTTGTTTTGATGATTCTAGGTTTGTAGTACAGTTTGAAATCAGGGAGCATGATACGTACAGGTTTGTGCTTCTTTCTTAAGATTGCATTGACTCTTCAGGTTTTACTTTGTGTTTCCATACACATTGTAGAATGCTTTGTTCTAGTTCTCCAAATAATCCCATTGGTATTTTGGTAGGAATGGCTTTGAAGCTCTAGATTGCCTTGGGTGAGGAATCATTTTAACAATATGAATTTTTCTAATCCATGAGCACAGCATATGTTTCCATTTGTTCATGTCATCTTCAATTTCTTTCATCAGTGTCTTCCAGTTTTTGGAGTACAGGTCTTTTACCTCCTGGGTTAGATGTATCCCTAGGTCTTTTATTTTTGGTAATGTCATTGTCCATGGAGTTATTTTCTGAATTTCCCATTCTGATAGTTTGTTGTGAGTGTATAGAAATGCAACCGATTTCTGTAGATTAATTTTGTATCCTGCAACTTAACTGAATTTCCCAATGAGTTCTATTTGTTTTTGGGTGTCGTCTTCAGGATTCTCTATATAGAGTACCATGTTATCTACAATCTATTTTTTAATAGATGTACATCTATTTTTAATGGGGTTGTTTGTGTTAGAGTTCTTTTTATATTTCGAGACAAATCCTTTAATAGATATGTGTTCGCAACCATTTTTCTCCCGGTTGGTGATTTGTCTTTTGATTTTCTGAATAAGGTCTTTCACAGAGTCCAAATATTTATAAAGTCCACAGTATTCCTTGTTTTTCATTTCTGGATTGCTTTTATGTGTTGTGTGCTAAAGCTCAAAGCTCATGACCTACATGACCAAACCCAGGGTCCTGTCGATTTTCTTCTACCTTTTCTCCTATAATTTTTAATTGTTTTGCATTTAAAATTTGTCTATGAATAATTTTGAGTGAATTTGGCATAAGTTGTAAACTTTGCATCTGCATTCATTTCATGCCAAATGATTTCCAATTAATTGTTCTTTAACTATTCTTACAAAAGTTATGGGGTATAGTCTCCATTTCAGTGTGACTGCCTAAAGTTGAATGGATTCAGCAGTTCTGCCAGCAGGGATTGCTGTGACCAGTGACCTGTGAGGGATGCAGGACAAACACTTCCCTCACTGCCTGCAGAGGGGCCGAGCCTGCCTCTCTGACCCACAGGGCATGCATGTTCCACCCTGGGACTTGGCTCCTCAGGGAGCTGCAAGGAGTTTTGTCTCCTTAGGCACCATCAGGACTTGGGCTTGGGAAGCATCTCTGATGACAGGAGCTCAGTCTCCTTAGGACTCACCAGGGTTTTGGCTTCAAGACAACACAGGGCTGTGTCCACACTGATGGGAGCTGGGTTTCCTAAGGATGAAGGTGATGCTGGCAGAAAAAGGGAGGAAAAGTGTGGAGAAGCTTTCAGTGTACCATTGACTGGGGGGCCTGGGGGGGGATCCATCTTCACATGACCCAGGAAGGGCTTGATGTGGAAAACTGAGTTTTTAGTCAGTTTCATGTGTGATATAGATAGCATGTGGTATGTGCTGTCCAGTTTTCACAGCACTGTTTATTGTGAGGACTGTCCTTTCCCCTTGGTGTGTCCTTGGCCCCTTTGTCATAAATTAACTGACCCCATCCATGTGGTTGAATTTTGGGCTCTCTGTCCTGTTCCTCTGGTCTGTGTGCTTGCTTTGTTGCCAATTCTACACTGTTTTGGTGACTGTAGCTTTGCAATATCATTTGAAGTCAGAGCCTGAGATGCCTCCAACCTGTTCTCCTTTCTGAGGATCACTTTGGCTATTTGGAGTCCTTTGCATTTCCACAGGAATATTATGAGGATTTGCTCCATTTCTGTGCAAAATGCCATTGGAAGTTAGGCAGGGTTTGCATTCACAGTGTACATATCTTTGGGAAGAAGGGACATTTTAACAATATGAATTCTTCCATTCCATGAACATGGGATATCTTTCCATTTATTTGTGTCTTCTTCAGTTTCTTCATCAATGTCTTAAAGTGTTCAGTGTGCAGGTCTTTCAAGTCATTGGTTAAATTTATTCCTTAGTACTTTGTTCTTTTTTTTTTTTTTGGCTGTGTTGGGTCTTTGTTTCTGTGCGAGGGCTTTCTCTAGTTGTGGCAAGCAAGGGCCACTCTTCATTGCGGTGCTCGGGCCTCTTGCTATCACGGCCTCTCTTGTTGTGGAGCACAGGCTCCAGACGTGCAGGCTCAGTAGTTGTGGCTCACGGGCCTAGTTGCCCCGTGGCAAGTGGGATCTTCCCAGACCAGGACTCGAACCCGTGTCCCCTGCATTGGCAGGCAGATTCTCAACCACTGTGCCACCAGGGAAGCCCCTATTTTGTTCTTTTTGATGCAGTTGTCAATTGGATTGTTTTCTTTCTCTTTCTGATGGTTCATTACTCGTGTTTAGAAGTGCAATTTATTTTTGTATATTGATTTTGTAACTTTACTAAATTCATGGATTAGTTCAATGGTTTTTTGATGGAATGATGTAGAAAATTGGAAATCGAAAATTCCACTGTTTCTATAACATCCAGGTCATCCACAACATGGAAGACATAGTGGCTCCTACAATAACCTTCCCACAGTGCCTGTAAATTACATGTGGACTCCTACAGGGGCGATTAGGTTCCTGACTTTGTGTGAAGTGGAGTTGGGTAATAAGGCTTGGCGTCTATAAAGAAATATAATGTTTTCTCTGCTTTTCTGGTGTAGTATTGACATGGTATTTTGGAAAGTTATTGACTTTCTAGTAATTCCAAACCTACAGAAAACTTGCAATAGCAGAAGAAAGTACTGTGTATCTGCACGCTCAGATTCCCCAGCCATCCTTACTTCACTGCACTTGCCACTTCACACAAAATATTCCAGTGCATTTTACCCAAAACAAGGACACTCTTCCAGGGAACCAGCATATAACTTCCAAATGAGGAAATTAAGATGGTTTCCATATTACAATCCAATCCACAGGCCCACTTCAACTTTCACCAGCTGCTCCAACTCTAGGGAAACGTCTTTTCCCATTCTGATCCAGTTTTCTTTTCCTTGAACCATTACAGATACTTTCTCATTTTTATAACCTTGATGGATTTAAAGCACACAAGATGAGTATGATCTGGGTGGCTTTTCTGTATTGTAACAGGTATCAGTACTTCTTTCATTGTGTGTGTGTGTGTGTGATTAAATGTACAGATCATTTAAACCATTTTAAGTACATATTTCTATGTCATTAAACACACTCACATTGTTGTACAAATATCTTCACCATCCATGTTCGGAACTTTTCAATTTTCACCAGTGAAACTCTGTTGCCCTTAAACACAAATTCCCCTCAGCTCCTGCCAATGGCATTCTGCTTTCTGTCTTTGAATTTGACTTCTCTGGGTACCTCGTATAAGTGGAATCATGTCAGTTTGTTCTGTTTATGACAGGGTTATTTCACTTATCATAATGGCTTCCGGGTTCACGAATGTTGTAACATGTGTCAGAATTTCCTTAGCTTTTCAGGCTGAATTCCATACCTTGTGTGTATACCACCACATTTAGTTCATCCATTCATCCATCAATGGACAGTTAGGTCACTTCCAACTTTTGCTATTGTGATGAATACTGCTCTTAATATGGGTGCACCCATATCTCTTCCAGTCCCTGCTTTCAGTCTTTTCGGTCTGTACCCTGATGTGGAATTGATGGATTATATGTTAATTCTATGTTGAAGTGTTTGAAGAACTGCCATACTGTCTTTGACATGGGCAGCACCATTTCTCTTGATTCATTTTATGGCAGAATAACACGGCAGTGTATGGATCAATTGGTTTTCTTTATCCATTTACACATTGGTGGACATTTGCGTTGTTTCTTCCTTTTGGCTATGGTGAACAGCGCTGCTAGCAATATATGTGTACATCTGTTTTCAGTTCTTTGTGGTATATATCTAGGAGTGGGTTTGTTGAACCATATGGTAATTGTACATTCATATTGTAAACATAGGTTTACAATGCCCTTTTTCATTTCCGGAAGTGATGTTTAAAGATTCCAACTGCTCTGCATTGTTGCCAACACTTGATATTTTTAATTTTCTTGATTATAACCATTTTAGTGTGTGTGAAGGAGTTATTGCATTGTGGTTTTAATTTGCATTTCCATCCTATCTTTTCGTCTGCTGTTGACCATTTGTATGTCTTGTGTGGAGGAAGGTCGATTGAAGTCCATTGTCCATATTTAAAATTGTAAAAGTTGTAAAAGTTCTTGGCATACACTGGATACATCTCATCAGATATATAGTGCGGAAATATTTTCTTCCATTCTGTGGGCTGTGTTTCCGTTTGTTAGATTGCCTCTTTAGATACACAAAGGTTTTTATTTTTGAGGAAGTGCATTTTATTTTTTCTTTTCATTGCTTGCACCTTGCTGTCAGATCTAAGAAATCATTGCTAAATCCAAGGTTATGAAGATTTATCCCCACATTTTATTGGAGCGTTTATACAGTCATCCCTCGGTATCCATGGGGGATTGGTTCCAAGACACTGCGTGGATACCAAAATCCATGGATGCTAAAGTCTCTTATATAAAATGGTATGGTATTTGCAAATAACCTAGGCACATTTTCCTGTATGCTTTAAACCATCTCTAGATTACTTATAATAACTAATATAGTGTAAATGCTATATGCATTTATATTGTGATTACCATGTAAATACTATGTAAATAGTTGCTGGTACATGGCACATTCAAGTTTTTTTTTCTTTTGAAACTTTGGAATTATTTTTTAAAAATATTTATTTATTTATTTAGGCTGTGCCAGGTCTTCGTTGCAGCATGCGGACTCTTAGTTGAGGCATGCATGTGGGATCTAGTTCCCTGACCAGGGATTGAACCTGGGCCCCCTGCATTGGGAGCACAGAGTCTTACCCACTGGACCACCAGGGAAGTCCTGAAAATTTTTGGAATTTACTTTTTCTAATATTATTGATATGGAGTTGGTTGAATCCATGGCTTTGGAACCCGTGGATACAACGTGCTGACTGTAGTTTTACTTTCTACATTTAAGCTTTGAATGTATTTTGAGATACCTTTTTGTATGTGGTATGAGGTAAGGGTCCAATTTCATTTCTCTGCCTTTGGATAGCCAATTGCTTAGCATCATTTGTTGAAAATACCATTTTCCCCCAATTTAATGCTGTTATCTAAATCAGTTCTTCCTAGATGGATGGGTTTATTTGTGGGATCTCCATTCAAATCCATTCAACTCTATGTATATCTTTATGCTGTTATCACAGTGTTTTATTTGCTGATGCTTTGTACTAACGTTTGAAATTGGAAAGTATGAGCCTCCAACTTTGAATTTCTTTGTAAAAATTGTCTTAGTTCTTTGGAGTCTCTTGAAATCCCATAATTCAGGTAGTCATATTCTGCTCCCTTTCACATGGATGTCCCCCAATTGGCTTATGCATTCATCTACTGAAGACATCCTGATTCCTTTAAGGTTTAGATATCATGAGTAGAGTTTGTGTGCAGTGTAGCATCCTCATTTTTGTTTGGATATAGTTTTTTAAAGCAGTTGTGTAAATACGGCAGGTGTGATGGATGGATATCAAGGTGTGAGACTTGTTTAGCTTCAGAAAATCCTGCTGTACCTCAAGAGGTCTTTTATGCATTGCATCAGCAAAGAAGTAGAGTTTCTGTTGTTCCCCATCTTCCAGTAATTGGTATTGTCATTGTGGGAAGACTTTAGCAGTTCTCATAGGTGTGTAGTGCTGTATTGTTGTTTTACTTTGAGTCCCTAATGATATAAGATATTGCTCATATTTTTGTCCACTTATTTATTATCTGCTTATCTTCTTTGGCCAGATGTCTGTTCAGATCTTTACCCATTTTTAATGTAGTTATTTTTGGTATATCTCTTTGTATAATTTCAGTACAAATTCTTTATCAGATATGTGTTTTGCAAATATTTTTCTTCCAGTTTTTTGCTTGTCTTTTGGCTTTCTCAAGAAGGTATTTCATAGAGTAGACATTTTTAATTTTATATGTTATTAACTTTTTTCCTTTTGTGTGTTGGCTTTTTGTGTTGTGTGTTAAAAGTCAAAGCTCATGATCTATGTGACCAAACCCATGGTCATATAGATTTCTTCTATGCTTTCTTCTATCATTTTTTTATAGTGTTCTATGTTAAATGTGTCTGTGGGCAATTTTGCATGACTGTTGGTGCAAGCTGTGAAGTTTGTTTCTACAGTCAGTTCTTTGTATATGGTTTCTAACTGTTCTGTAACTGTTTTCGGAAAAGTTATGTGATATTTGCCTCCGTCCATTTGAATTCCCAAAGGTGAGTGGATTCAGCAGGACGGCCAGTCTCCTGGGAACTTGGCCTCCACTGAACTGTGGGGGTTGCAGCCTGCATTTCCCAGTGTTCGCCAGCAGAGGGCGACAAGCCCGCCCCTCTTACTAGTGCAGCACCTGCCTGTTCTGCCCACAGTCTTGGCCTCCTCAGGACCCGCCTGGGATTTGGCTTCAGGACAGCGTGGGGCTCTGTCCACACTGAGAGGCACTCAGTTTCCATGGGAGGAAAAGGTGAGGAAAGTGGGGAGAAGTTTCCTGTGCATGGCTGACTGCCTGGGGGAGGGGGTCCATCTGCAGAGGATCCAGCAGAGGAAGGGCTTGATGTAGAAAATAGTGGTTTTATTTAATTTTGTGTGTGGTGTAGACATTTTGACATGGTGTGCTTATGTAGTTCCATAATATGGTTTGAAGTCAGGCAGTGAGTTTCCTCCAGCTGCTGTTCTGCTTTCTAAGGATCTCCTTGGCAGTTTGGGGTCCTTCATGATTCCACATAAATGTTAGGATTGTTTGTTCAGTTTCTGTGAAAAATGCTATTGGAATTTTAGCAGGAATTGCTTTGAATGTGTATGTTTGGGTAGAATGGACATTTCAGAATGACCAATTCTTTCCATCCATGAGCACAGGATCTCTTTCCATTTATTTGCATCATCAATTTCTTCATCAATATCTTAACATTTTCATTGTGCAGGTCTTTCACATCTTTGGTTAAATTTATTCTTAAGCATTTTGTTCTTTTGATGTTATTGTAAATGAGTTTTCTTAATTTCCCTCTCTGATGGTTCATTACTAGCTGTCTAGGAAGATAAATGATTTTTGTCTATTGATTTTGTATCCTGCAGCTTTCCAGAATTCATTTATTAGCTCTCACTCCTGTGGGAGAACTTCTGTGGTATAATTTATTCTCCAGTTTTGTGGTTTGCCCACTGGGTGGTATGGGATTTGATTGTATCACGAGTGTGCCCCTCCTACCATCTCATGGTTTCTTCTTTAAGTCTTTGGTTGTAGATATCCTTTATTGGTAGATTCCACTCCTTTTGTATCAGTGGTTATTGAGCGGTTAGTTGTGATTTTGGTGTGCTTGTGAGAGGAGGTGAGCGCAAGGTCCTTTTACTCTGTCATCTTGTCCCAAATGAAATCAGTTTTTTAAAATACTTCTCTCTTCTGTCCCAGAGCTTTTTCCCCATTGTCTGCATCCAGGCTCCCAATAGAGCATGGAGAATTATCTCCATGCATTAGTAACTTTCAGGTATTGAAAATACTCCCTTTGTGAGAGATGAAGACGGGAAGGCATGGATATCCAAGATTCCCAGTGCTATGGGGTTCACTGCTGGGATCTTCAGAAAGTAGGGGGAAATGTAATGGTTAGTTTACAACTGGATGCTACATCAGCTATTTGAAACAGGATTAAGAAAATACTCATATATACAGATGACCTTAATGGTCTTGAATTCTTCAGAGAGTTCTAAAAATAAATAGTATGAGAGAACATTCTCTATATTGGTAAGAAAGACTATTTAAATGCGCTATTAGGAATACAGAATATGGGAGGTATATTTGGGTTGAAATTTGCTTAAACCTAACATTTTTCATGATAGATTCAGATTATGATTTTCCTTATTGTGGCAAAAATACCCAAGTAGAGATAGTGTGTCTTTCATTCTGCTTCAGTCACCTGCTATTTATTTCTCCTATTACACCTGATATTTGCTGGTTCAAGGTGCTTTCTGTGACCTTCCAGGACTAAGAAATTCATTCTTTTTTCCTATTTATCTTTAATAAGAGTCTTGAAATATTTAGTGAGGTATGTGCATAGACCATACCAGTCATTGTAGAAACACCATTTCTTTTTAGTTTCTCTTTGCTTGTCGTTGGCTTTGAAATATGAACTCTCAACTGTGTTGAGTAGAGATACTTCACTTTGTAAGTGGAGGTTTTCACTAGTCAAACCTATGTTCTGATAGTATTCATTATACTCAACACTCATATCTCAGATTTAATATTCTTTATCACATCTTTGCATTTTCCAAAAATTTTACAAGAATCATATTACTTAAATAGGTTCAACAGTGTTCAGTTTCTGAAATATAGCTCAGCACAAATGATAGTTTTTCAAAGAAATAAAAGACTCAAAAACAAGAGCACTAATTTATATCATTGTGTATGTTCTCACCCTAGTGTATTTTAAAAACAAAGAATATAATCCACAAATAGATTTTTAAGAATAACTCAATTAAAAATGACTTTGATTTCACCAACACGAACATTTTCCTCAGTATGACTTTTAATATGTACAAAGTGCCCATTTAAATGTATGTCTGTATGTATGAAATGTCAACAATATTTAATCCACTTTTTCTTGTTTCTCTTATTCTTCCTAGTTAAAGAAACTTCTGTAAACATTAATTAGGGTTGTCTTTGTCTATTTCTGTGTTTTTAGATAAATTCTACTTCAGGTAAACTGGAGTAAAACCGAAGCTCTAATATTTATTGAGGGTTTGACAAAATATCTCAAAAAAGAGGAATTGTAATATTATTTTTCTTAAACTATAAAAACTATTCATGTGGTGCATTCAATACTTTTCAAAAATTGTTATAAAGATATATAGTACATAGTAAATATTAAAAAAGGATTGTTGCTGTTATACTTACTATTCTATTAAACATGTAAATCCATAAAACTTTCAGTTTCAAGTTAACTATGAATTCTTACTTTTTGTTCCTATCTCTGCTATTCAAAATTGTGGTTAATCAATCAGAGCCTGTGGCATCACTAGCTAAAAATGAGCTTGTTAAAAAAGTGGAATTCAGGCCTGACCCCAGAACTACTGAATCGGAATCTGCATTTTTACAGTATCCCTAGTGTACATGTATACCCATTAAAAATTGAAAGGTATCTTTCTAACTCACAATGTCTTTACCATCTGAGAAATATACAAATTTTATCCAATATGATATAAACAAAACAGTCAAAAATGCATATGCCTGTGTTGAGACCATCACTTTACAATTTTTCTTCCAGATAAGTACAGTCTCTACAGTAGTTTTGTGGATCACATGTCATCTCCTTTTCTTGTAGTTAGAAACATAGTAGAGAATATTACTTTGTAAACAATTATATTATTGGATAATACATGACACTCTCATAATTAAAACCAGTTATCTTAACTTGCCATTTTCATCTTGGGTCCCATTATGAATTCTTCCTATGGCCCACTATGCCCACATGGCATATGTACTTTTCTAAATTAATTTTTATTGGAGTATAGTTGCTTTACAATGTTGTGTTAATTTCTGCTGTACAGCAAAGTGAATCAGCTGTACATATACATATATCCCCTCTTTTTTGGATTTCCTTCCCATTTAGGTCACCACAGAGCACTGAGTAGAGTTCCCTTTGCTATACAATAGGTTCTCATTAGTTATCTGTTTTATATTTGGTAGTGTATATATGTCAATCCCAATCTCCCAATTCATCCCACCTTACCCCCTTGGTATCCATATGTTTGTTCTCGATGTCTGTGTCTCTATTTTTGCTTTGCAAATAAGTTCATCTGTATGATTTTTCTAGGTTCCACATATAAGCGATACTATACAATATTTGTTTGTCTCTTTCTGACTTACTTCACTCTGTATGACAGTCTCTAGGTCCATCCACGTCTCTGCAAATGGCACAATTTTGTTCCTTTTTATGTCTGAGTAATATTCCATTGTATATATGTACCACATCTTCTTTATCCATTCCTATGTTGATGGACATTTAGGTTGCTTCCATGTCCTGGCTACCGTAAATAGTGCTGCAATGAACATAGGGATGCATGTATCTTTTTGAATTATGGTTTTCTCTGGGTATGTGCCCAGGAGTAGGATTGCTGGGTCATATGGTAGTTCTATTTTTAGTTTTTAAAGGAACCTCCACACTGTTCTCCATAGTGGCTGTAATAATTTACGTTCCCACCAACAGTGTAAGAGGGTTCCCTTTTCCGTATACACTTTTTATTTCAGGGACTATTGACATCCAGGACGTGGCTATAGATTTCTCTGAAGAGGAGTAGGAATGATTGGACATTGATGAATGGGAATTGCATAGGGATGTGATGTTAGAGATCTATAGGAACCTGGTCTCCTTGGGCGAGGATACCTTCCTTTCAGAATTCCTTATCCACCCACAGAGTCAAGGTCCCTTCATTTGTAGAATGTCTCCTGGAATCTTCTGCTTCCTACAGTAGAGTTTCAGATCCAAAGTTTTTGGGAAAATTCAGCAGTCTGTGGGTATAGATAGAAGGGCTTGGTGATAATTCATCATAATTCTAATCTTTCTCTTACTTGAGGTTATCTGCATCCTTCACTTTAGATTAGTGGTAATTCTATAGGATCATTTGTATAAAATAGTGTTCCCTCCATTTTAAAATAAGATTTCCACCCATAATTTTGACTCAGCATTACTTGAACATAGATCCCAGGATCTGATTTTTTGCTGTTGCCTACTATAATAAAGGTTCTTTCAAAAAACAGTATTTTGGGAAATCATATTCTAGACTATTTTACTCTTCCTTCTCTTATCACCTGATCATAATACTGGACTGGAAATAGAAAAACCTCCAGCAAAACGTATGTTGCTTTTTCTGTTGAAGAAGTCTTGCTGTTACTAAGTCACAACTGGTCACTTTTTTTCTTTTTGTGCTGTGTCCAGCTACAAACCATTCTTAGTGCCCACTGTTCTGAGCACTGAGCATAGAAATAGCCACTTCCTCTCTGACCCAATGTCACAGGTGCAGCAGACCAGCTGCACTCCTGGGGCCAGAAGGTCTGGCATCTGCAGGGCAGTATCCCCTCCCTTTCACCCACTGGAACTGATCACCTTCATGGAGCAAAAGAAGGATCCTTAGATTTGAAGGGAAATAAGACAATAGCCATAGACCCAGGTACGTGTGAATGGATAAAGTGTATTTGTCCCAAATTCACACTGCTAAAATAATGTGTATCTATTTAGTCTTACAATGCTTTCTTTGCAGATATATGGAATATATTTATTATTCGTATTGAATGAAATATTTTAAAATTCCATATTGCTTTATAACAATAGTAGGGGGTTTTAACACCCCCTCTTACACCAGTGGATAGATCATCCAGACAGAAAATTAATAAGGAAACACAAGCCTTAAATGACACATTAGACCAGATAGACTTAATTGATATTTATAGGACATTCCAACCAAAAGCAACAGAATAAACTTTCTTCTCAAGTGCACATGAAATATTCTCCAGGATAGATCACATCTTGGGTCACAAATCAAGCCTTGGTAAATTTTTTAAAATTGAAATCATATCAAGCACCTTTTCTGGCCACAGTGCTATGAGATTAGAAATCAATTACAGGATCAAAAAACTGTAAAAAACACACACATGGAAGCTAAACAATATGTTACTAAATAATCAATGGATCACTGAAGAAATCAAGCGGATTTTAAAAAATACCTAGAGACAAATGACAACAAAAACACAACAATCCAAAACCCATGGGATGCAGCAAAAGCAGTTCTAAAAGGGAATTTTATAGCAATACAATCTTACCTCACGAAACAAGAAAAATCTCAAATAAACAACATATCCTTAAACCTAAAGCAACTAGAGAAAGAAGAACAGACAAAACCTAAAGTTAGTAGAAGGAAAGAAATCATAAAGATCAGATCAGAAATAAATAGAGATGAAGAAAACAATAGCAAAGATCAATGAAACTAAAAGCTCATTCTTTGAGAAGATAAACAAAAGTGATAAACCTTTAGCCAGACTCATCAAGGAAAAAATGGAGAGAACTCATATCAATCAAATTAGAAATGAAAAAGAAGTTACAGCCAACACCACAGAAATACAAAAGATTATAACAGACTACTACAAGCAACTATATCTCAATAAAATGGACAACCTGGAAGAAATGGACAAATTCTTAGAAAGGTACACCCTTCCAAGACTGAACTGGGAAGAAATAGAAAATATAAACAGACCTATCACAAGTAATGAAATTAAAACTGTGATTAAAAATCTTCTAACAAACAAAAGTCCAGGACCATATGGCTTCACAGGCACTATCAAACATTTAGAGAAGAGTTAACACCTACCCTTCTCAAACTATTCCAAAAAATTGCAGAGGGAGGAACACTCCCAAGCTGATCCTAAGGGGACACCATCACCCTGATACCAAAATCAGACAAAGATACCACAACAAAAAGAAAATTACAGGTCAATATCTCTGATGAACGTAGACGCAAAAATCCTCCACAAAATACTAGAAAACAGAATCCAAAAGCTCATTAAAAGAATCATACACCATGATCAAGTGGGATTTATCCCAGGGATGTAAGGTTTTTTCAATATATGCAAATCAATCAATGTGATACACCATATTAACAAACTGAAGAATAAAAACCATATGATCATCTCAATAGATGTAGAAAAAGTTTTGACAAAATTCAACACCCATTTATGATAAAAACTCTCCAGAAAGTGGGCATATAGGGAACCTACCTCAATATAATAAAGGCCATATATGACAAACCCACAGCAAAAATTGTTCTCAATGGTGAAAAATTGAAAGCATTTCCTTTAAGATCAGGAACAAGACAAGGATGTCCACTCTCGCCACTATTATTCAACATAGTTTTGAAACTCCTAACCATGGCAATCAGAGAAGAAAAAGAAAAAAGAAATCCAAATCAGAAAAGAAGTAAAACTGTCACTGTTTGCAGATGACATGATACTATACATAGAAAATCCTAAAGATGCTACCAGAAAACTACTACAGCTCATCAATGAATTTGGTAAAGCTGCAGGATACAAAATTAATACACAGAAATCTCTTGCATTCCTATACACTAACAACGAAAGACCAGAAAGAGAAGTTAAAGAAACAATCCCATTTACCATCACAACAAAAAGCATAAAATACCTAGGAATAAACCTACCTAAGGAGGCAAAAGACTTGTACTCAGAAAACTATATAAGATACTGATGAAAGAAATCAAAGATGATACAAACAGATGGAGAGATATATCATGTTCATGGATTGGAAGAATCAATATTGTGAAAATGACTGTACTACAAAAAGCAAGCTACACAGATTCAATGCAATCTCTGGCAAACTACCAATGGCATTTTTCACAGAATTAGAACAAAAAATTTTACAATTTATATGGAAACACAAAAGACCCCGAATAGCCAAAGCAATCTTGAGAAAGAAAAATGGAACTAGAGGAATCAGGCTCCCTGACTTCAGAATATACTACAAAGCTACAGTCATCAAAAGAGTATGCTACTAGCACAAAAACAGAAATATAGATCAGTGGAACAGGATAGAAAGCCCAGAGATAAACCCACATACATATGGCCACCTAATCTATGATAATGGAGGCAAGAGTATACAATGGAGGAAAGACAGTCTCTTTGATAAGAGGTGCTGAGAAAACTGGACAGCTACGTGTAAAAGAATGAAATTAGAACACTTCCTAACACCATACACAAAAATAAACTCAAAATGGATTAAAGACCTAAACGTAAGGCCAGACACTATAAAATTCTTAGAGGAAAACATAGGCAGAACAGTCTGACATAAATCACAGCAAGATTTTTTTTGATCCACCTCCTAGAGTAATGAAAGTAAAAACAAAAGTAAGCAGATGGGACCTTATTAAACTTAAAAGCTTTTGCACAGCAAAGGAAACCATAAACAAGACGAAAAGACAACCCTCAGAATGGGAGGAAATATTTGCAAATGAAGCAACTGACAAAGGATTAATCTCCAAAATATACAAACAGATCATGCAGCTCAATATCAAAAATATTATCCAATCAAAAACTTGGCAGAATGTCTAAATAGACATTTCTCTGAAGAAGACATACAGATGGCCAAAAAGCACATGAAAAGATGCTCAACATCATTAATTATTACAGTAATGAAATCAAAACTACAATGTGGTATCACCTCTCACCGGTGAGAATGGCCATCATCAAAAAATCTACAAACAGTAAATGCTGGAGAGGGAGGTGGAGAAAAGGGAACCCTCCTACACTGTTGATGGGAATATAAATTGGTACAGCAACTATGGAGAACATTATGGAGGTTCCTTTAAAAACTAAAATAGAACTACCATATGACTCAGCAATCCCACTCCTGGGCATATACCCAGAGAAAACCATAATTGGAAAAGATACATGCACCCCAATGTTCATTGCAGCACTGTTTACAATAGCCAGGACATGGAAGTAACCTAAATGTCCATCAACAGAGGAATGGATGAAGGAGATGTGGTACATATATACAATGGAATATTACTCAGCCATTAAAAAAAAACAAGACAATGCCATATGCAGCAACATGGATGGACCTAGAGATTGTCATACTGAGTGAAGTAAGTCAGACATGGGAAGACAAATATATGATATTGCTTATATGTGGAATCTGAAGAAAACGGTACAAATGAACTTATTTACAAAACAAGGTACAGTCACAGATGTAGGAAACAAACTTATGGTTACCAGGGGATAAGGGGGGGGGAGGATAAATTGGGAGATTGGGACTGACATATACAAACTACTATATATAAAATAGATAATTAATAAGGACCTATAGCACAGGGAACTCTACTCAATACTCTGTAATGCCCTATATGGGAAAAGAATCTTAAACAAAAAAAAAGTGGATATATGGAAAAAAAAAACATGGTATCTTGAGTACAATTGCAAGGAGTATGAGATCTGTAAAAAAGCATTTCTTTTCTGTTTTGCTTGGATGCTAATTGGGCATTTTTGCAAGAGAGAGATTTCAGGATGCAAATCTCATGTCTCTATTGTAGAAAGTTAATTCATGGTGGAACAGTCTATTAATCTTGCAAGGGTGGAGAAATATTTCTTTGGAGGGAAGAAGTCATGTATCTGGTTTTTATGAAGTTAGTGGTTTATAATTTATCAAATGAGCAAAATGGCTATTTCTGAACTTTAGGGAAAAAAAGTTTTCTGCATTTATATTATGAAGCTGATGCAAAATATCAAAAATTCTTTATTTTGAGAAACAAATTAATGTAACATAATTGGTATATATTGAACCTTTTGTACACAAAAGGAAAACATGCATTTTTTTTGCATTTAAAATTCTTTTGCATTATAGTTGATTTACAATGTTGCATTAATTTTGGCTGTACAGCAAAATGATTGAGATACATATATATATAAAGCATATATATAAAATTAAATATACATATTCTTTTTCATGTTATTTTCCATTATGATTTATCACAGAATATTAACTATAGTTCTCTCTACTATACAGTAGGACCTTGGTGTTTATCCATTCTATATATAATACTTTGCATCTGCTATTTCCAAACTCCCAATCCTTTCCTCACCCCTCCTTGGCAAACACAAGTCAGTTTTCTTTATCTGTGAGGCTGTTTCTGTTTCATAGACATGTTCATTTGTGTCATGTTTTAGATTCCACATATAAGTGATATTGTATGGTATTTGTCTTTCTCTTTCTGACATAATTCACATAATATGTTAATCTCTGGGTGGTTTCCATGTCTTGGGTATTATAAATATTGCTGATATGAACATAGGGGTGAGTGTATATTTTTGAATTATAGTTCTGTCTGGATATATGCCCAGGAGTGAGATTGCTGGATCATAGTTTTAGTTTTTGAGAAACCTCCATACTGTTTTCCATAGTGGCTGCAGTAATTTATATTGCCACCAACAGTGTAGGAGAGTTCCCTTTTCTCCACACACCCTCCTGCATTTGTCATTTGTAGATTATTTTTTAACATACTTATTGGAGTATAATTGCTTTACAATGGTGTGTTAGTTTCTGTTTTATAACAAAGTGAATCAGTTATACATATACATATGTTCCCATATCTCTTCCCTGTTGCATCTCCCACCCTCCCACCCTCCCTATCCCACCCCTCTAGGTGGTCACAAAGCACCAAGCTGATCTCCCTGTGCTATGCAGTTGCCTCCCACTAGCTATCTATTTTACGTTTGGTAGTGTATATATGTCCATGCACTCTCACTTTGTCCCAGCTTACCCTTCCCCCTCCCCATATCCTCAAGTCCATTCTCTAGTAGGTCTGTGTCTTTATTCCCGTCTTGCCACTAGGTTCTTCATGACCTATTTTTTTCCCTCTTAGATTCCATATATGTGTGTTAGCATACTGTATTTGTTTTTCTCTTTCTGACTTACTTCATTCTTTATGACAGACTCTAACTCCATTCACCTCACTACAAAAAACTAAATTTCGTTTCTTTTTATGGCTGAGTAATATTCCATTGTATATATGAGCCACATCTTCTTTGTCCATTCATCCGATGATGAACAATTATTGCTTCCATGTCCTGGCTATTGTAAATAGAGCTGCAGTGAACATTTTGGTACATGACACTTTTTGACCTATGGTTTTCTCAGGGTATATGCCCAGCAGTGGAAATGCTGGGTCGTATGGTAGTTCTATTTTTAGTTTTTTAAGGAACCTCCATACTGTTCTCCATAGTGGCTGTATCAATTTACATTCCCACCAACAGTGCAAGAGTGTTCCTTTTCTCTACACACTCTCCAGCATTTATTGTTTCTAGATTTTATGATGATGGCCATTCTGACCGGTGTGAGATGATATCTCATTGTAGTTTTGATTTGCATTTCTCTAATGATTAATGATGTTGAGCATTCTTTCATGTGTTTGTTGGCAATCTGTATATCTTCTTTGGAGAAATGTCTATTTAGATCTTCTGCCCATTTTTGGATTGGGTTGTTTGTTTTTTTGTTATTGAGCTGCATGAGCTGCTTGTAAATTTTGGAGATTGATCCTTTGTCAGTTGCTTCACTGCAAATATTTTCTCCTATTCTGAGGGTTGTCTTTTGGTCTTGTTTATGGTTTCCTTTGCTATGCAAAAGGTTTTAAGTTTCATTAGGTCCCATTTGTTTATTTATTTATTTTTATTTCCATTCCTCTAGGAGCTGGGTCAAAACGGAGCTTGCTGTGATGTATGTCATAGAGTGTTCTGCCTATGTTTTCCTCTAAGAGTTTTATAGTGTCTGACCTTACACTTAGGTCTCTAATCCATTTTGAGTTTATTTTTGTGTATGGTGTTAGGGAGTGATCTAATTTCATACTTTTACATGTACCTGTCCAGTTTTCCCAGCACCACTTATTGAAGAGGCTGTCTTTTCTCCACTGTATATGCTTGCCTCCTTTATCAAAGATAAGGTGACCATATGTGTGTGGGTTTATCTCTGGGCTTTCTATCCTGTCCCATTGATCTATATTTCTGTTTTTGTGCCAGTACCATACTGTCTTGATTAATGTAGCTTTGTAATATAGTCGGAAGTCAGGGAGCCTGATTCCTCCAGCTCCATTTTTCGTTCTCAAGATTGCTTTGGGTATTCGGGGTCTTTTGTGTTTCCATACAAATTGTGAATTTTTTTGTTCTAGTTCTGTGAAAAATGCCAGTGGTAGTTTGATAGGGATTGCATTGAATCTGTAGATTGCTTTGGGTAGTAGAGTCATTTTCACAATGTTGATTCTTCCAATCTAAGAACATGGCATATCTCTCCATCTATTTGTATCATCTTTAATTTTTCATCAGTGTCTTATAATTTTCTGCATACAGGTCTTTTGTCTCCTAAGGTAGGTTTATTCCTAGATATTTTATTCTTTTTGGTGCAATGGTAAATGGGAGTGTTTTCTTAATCTCACTTTCAGATTTTTCATCATAAGTGTATATGAATGCAAGAGATTTCTGTGCATTAATTTCATATCCTGCTACTTTACCAAATTCATTGATTAGCGCTAGTAGTTCTCTGGTAGCATCTTTAGGATTCTCTATGTATAGTATCATGTCATCTGCACACAGTTAAAGCTTTACTTCTTCTTTTCCTATTTGGATTCCTTTTATTTCTTTGTCTTCTCTGATTGCTGTGGCTAAAACTTCCAAAACTATGTTGAATAATACTGGTGAGAGTGGGCAACCTTGTCTTGTTCCTGACCTTAGTGGAAATGGTTTCAGTTTTTCACCATTGAGAATGATGTTGGCTGTGGGTTTGTCATATATGGCCTTTATTATTTTGAGGAAAGTTTCCTCTATGCCTACTTTCTGCAGGGCTTTTATCATAAATGGGTGTTGAATTTTGTCGAAAGCTTTCTCTGCATCTATTGAGATGATCATATGGTTTTTATTCTTCAATTTGTTAATATGGTGTATCACATTGATTGATTTGCATATATTGAAGAATCCTTGCATTCCTGGAATAAACTCCAGTTGATCACGGTGTATGATCCTTTTAACGTGCTCTTGGATTCTGTTTGCTAGTATTTTGTTGAGGATTTTTGCATCTATGTTCATCAGTGATATTGGCCTGTAGTTTTCTTTCCTTGTGACATCTTTGTCTGGTTTTGGTATCAGGGTGATGGTGGCCTCGTAGAATGAGTTGGGGAGTGTTCCTCCTTCTGCAATATTTTGGAAGAGTTTGAGAAGGTTAGGTGTTAGCTCTTCTCTAAATGTTTGATAGAATTCGCCTGTGAAGCCATGTGGTCCTGGGCTTTTGTTTGTTGGAAGATTTTTAATCACAGTTTCAATTTCAGTGCTTGTGATTGGTCTGTTCATATTTTCTATTTCTTCCTGGTTCAGTCTCGGCAGGTTGAGCATTTCTAAGCATTTGTCCATTTCTTCCAGGTTGTCCATTTGATTGGCATATAGTTGCTTGTAGTAATCTCTCATGATCGTTTGTATTTCTGCAGTGTCAGTTATTACTTCTCCTTTTTCATTTCTAATTCTATTGATTTGAGTCTTCTCCCTTTTTTTCTGGATGAGTCTGGCTAATGGTTTATCAATTTTGTTTATCTTCTCAAAGAACCAGCTTTATTTTTATTGATCTTTGCTATCGTTTCCTTCATTTCTTTTTCATTTATTTCTGATCTGATCTTTATGATTTCCTTCCTTCTGCTAACTTTGGGGTTGTTTTGTTCTTCTTTCTCTAATTGCTTTAGGTGCAAGTTTAGGTTGTTTATTTCAGATGTTTCCTGTTTCTTAAGGTAGGATTGTATTGCTATAAACTTCCCTCTTAGAACTGCTTTTGCTGCATCCCATAGGTTTTGGGTTGTCGTGTCTCCATTGTCATTTGTTTCTAGGTATTTTTTGATTTCCCCTTTGATTTCTTCAGGGATCCCTTCGTTATTAAGTAGTGTATTGTGTAGCCTCCATGTGTTTGTATTTGTTACAGATCTTTTCCTGTAATTGATATCTAGTCTCATAGCATTGTGGTCGGAAAAGATACTTGATACAATTTCAATTTTCTTAAATTTACCAAGGCTTGATTTGTGACCCAAGATATGATCTACCCTCGAGAATGTTCCATGAGCACTTGAGAAAAATGTGTATTCTGTTGTTTTGGGGTGGAATGTCCTATAAATGTCAATTAAGTCCATCTTGTTTAATGTATCATTTAAAGCTTGTGTTTCCTTATTTATTTTCATTTTGGATGATATGTCCATTGGTGAAAGTGGGGTGTTAAAGTCCCCTACTATGATTGTGTTACTGTCGATTTCCCCTTTTATGGCTATTAGTATTTGCCTTATGTATTGAGGTGCTCCTATGTTGGGTGCATAAATATTTACAATTGCTAGATCTTCTTCTTGGATCAATCCCTTGATCATTGTGTAATGTCCTTCTGTGTCTCTTGTAATAGTCTTTATTTTAATGTCTATTTTGTCTGATATGAGAATTGCTACTCCAGCTTTCTTTTGATTTACATTTGCATGGAATGTCTTTTTCCATCCCCTCATTTTCAGTCTGTATGTGTCGCTAGGTCTGAAGTGGGTCTCGTATAGACAGCATATATACGGGTCATGTTTTTGTATCCATTCAGCCAGTCTGTGTCTTTTGGGTGGAGCATTTAATCCATTTACATTTGAAGTAATTATCAATATGTATGTTCCTATTACCATTTTCTTAATTGTTTTGGGTTTGTTATTGTAGGTCTTTTCCTTCTCTTGTGTTTCCTTCCTAGAGAAGTTCCTTTAGCATTTGTTGTAAAGCTGGTTTGGTGGTGCTGAACTCTCTCAGCTTTTGCTTGTCTGTAAAGGTTTTAATTTCTCCATCAAATCTGAATGAGATCCTTGCTGGGTAGAGTAATCTTGGTTGTACGTTTTTCTCCTTCATCACTTTAAATATGTCCTGCCACTCCCTTCTGGCTTGCAGAGTTTCTGCTGAAAGATCAGCTGTTAACCTTATGGGGATTCCCTTGTGTGTTATTTGTTGTTTTTCCCTTGCTGCTTTTAATATGTTTTCTTTATATTTAATTTTTGATAGTTTGATTAATATCTGTCTTGGCGTGTTTCTCCTTGGATTTATCCTGTATGGGACTCGCTGTGCTTCCAGGACTTGATTAACTTTTTCCTTTCCCATATTATGGAAGTTTTCAACTATAATCTCTTCAAATATTTTCTCAGTTACTTTCTTTTCCTCATCTTCTTCTGGGACCCCTATAATTCGAATGTTGGTGCA
Source organism: Balaenoptera musculus (assembly GCF_009873245.2). Taxonomy (NCBI): domain Eukaryota; kingdom Metazoa; phylum Chordata; class Mammalia; order Artiodactyla; family Balaenopteridae; genus Balaenoptera; species Balaenoptera musculus. Next base: position 176,336 of record NC_045788.1, on the reverse strand, counting down.
TTTAATGTTGTCCCAGATGTCTCTGAGACTGTCCTCAGTTCTTTTCATTCTTTTTTCTTTATTCTGCTCTGCAGTAGCTATTTCCACTCTTTTATCTTCCAGGTCACTTATCCGTTCTTCTGCCTCAGTTATTCTGCTATTGATCCCTTCTAGAGAATTTTTAATTTCATTTATTGTGTTGTTCATCATTGCTTGTTTCCTCTTTAGTTCTTCTAGGTCCTTGTTAAATGTTTCTTGCATTTTGTCTATTCTATTTCCAAGATTTTGTATCATCTTTACTATCATTATTCTGAATTCTTTTTCAGGTAGACTGCTTATTTCCTCTTCATTTGTTAGGTCTGGTGTGTTTTTACCTTGTTCCTTCATCTGCTGTGTGTTTTTCTGTCTTCTCATTTTGCTTATCTTACTGTGTTTGGGATCTCCTTTTCACAGGCTGCAGGTTCGTAGTTCCCGTTGTTTTTGGTATCTGTCCCCAGTGGCTAAGGTTGGTTCAGTGGGTTGTGTAGGCTTCCTGGTGGACGGGACTAGTGCCTGTGTTCTGGTGGATGAGGCTGGATCTTGTCTCTCTGGTGGGCAGGTCCACGTCTGGTGGTGTGTTTTGTGGTGTCTGTGGCCTTTTTATGATTTTAGGCAGCCTCTCTGTTAATGGATGGGGCTGTGTTCCTGTCTTGCTAGTTGTTTAGCATAGGGTGTCCAGCACTGTAGTTTTCTGGTCGTTGAGTGAAGCTGGGTCTTGGTGTTGAAATGGAGATTTCTGGGAGATTTTCGCCATTTGGTATTACATGGAGCTGGGAGTTCTCTTGTGGACCAGTTTCCTGAAGTTGGCTCTCCCACCTCAGAGGCACAGCCCTGATTCCTGGCTGGAGCAACAAGAGCCTTTCATCCACAGAGCCTCTAAAATCGAGTCCATCGACTTGTAGAAGTTTGTCAGTTCCTTGCTTCAACTGCCAAGTGCTGGGGTAGTGGGTGCTGCTTCAAGGAATCTTGAAGGGAAGATCCTCAGGGCAAATAATCCTGACAGCTGCCAGGGCCTTGCCCCAATATTCCCTGACTGGTGCTGGCTAGCCATGAGCAGCAAGGCTCCTGGCTGGCTAAGCCAAATTTTTTACCAAGTCCAAGATCACTCTGCTCACTGCATGACAGGCCAAAAAATCAGGAGATGAGGTGTTGAGGCAAGAGATAGAGACTTTATTTGGAAAGCCAGCAGATGGAGAAGATGGCAGACTAGAGTCCCCAGAAAATCATCTTCTGTAGATTTTTTAATGATGGCCATTCTGGCCAGTATGAAGTGGTAACTCACTGTAGTTTTGATTTGCATTTCTCTAATAATTAGTGATGATGTGCATCTTTTAATGTGCCTTTTGGCCATTTGTATGTCTTCTTTGGAGAAATGTTTATTTAGGTCTTCTGCCCATTTTTTGATTGAGTTATTTTTTATTTTGTTGAGTTGTATGAGCTGTTTGTATATTTTGGAAATTAAGCCCTTGTCAGTATCATCATTTGCAATCGAAGACCATGGGACACTGTTCCATTTCTTTGAATCATCTTCAATTTTTTTATTAATGTTTTTCTCAGCATATAAGTCTTTCACCATTTTGGTGAGGTTTATTCCTAAGTAGTTTATCTTTTGATGCGATTTGAAAGGGACTGTTTGTTTACATTCACTTTCTGATATTTCATTGTTAGTTTAAAGAAATGCAAACCATTTCTGATTGTTAATCTTGTATCTGCTACTTTGCTGAATTCATTTATTAGTTCTAGTAGTTTTGTGTGGAGTCCTTAAGATTTTCTATATATAGTATCATGTCATCTGCATATAATGAAAATTTTACCTCTTCCCTTCCAACTTGGATATCATTCATTTCTTTTTCTTGTCAGATTGCTGCGGCTAGGACAGCCAATACTATGTTGAATAGAAGTGCTGAGAGTGGGCATCCTTGTCTTCTTCCAGATTTTAGTGGGAAGGCTTTTAGCTTTTTACTGCTGAGTATTGTATTGGCTATTTTGTCATAAATAGCTTTTATTATGTTGAGATATGTTCCCTCTATACACACTTTTATAAGTTTTTTTTATCATTAATGGATGTTGAATCTTATCTAATGCTTTTTCTGCATCTATTGAGGTAATCATTTGGTTTTTGTTTTTCTTTTGTTGATGTGGTGTATCACATTTATTGATTTGCATATGTTGAACAATCCTTGTGACCCTGGGATGAATCTAACTTGGTCATGGTGTATAATTTCTTTTATGTGTTGTTGGATTTGGTTTTCTAATATTCTGTTGAGAATTTCTGCATCTATATTTATCAAAGATATTAGCCTGTATTTTTTTTTTCTGTTTTTGGTAGTGTCTTTGCCAGATTTTGGTATCAGGGTGATGGTGGCTTCATAAAGTATCACTGGGAGTGTTCCTTCCCTTCAAACTTTTGGAAGAGTTTGAGAAGGATCATGTAAGTTCTTCTTGGTGTATTTGGTAGAATTCGCCTGTGAAGCCATCTGACCCTGGACTTTTGTTTATAGGGAGGTTTTTTCTTATTATTATTACAGATTCTATTTCAGCTCTAGTGATCAGTCTATTCAAGTTATTTATTTCTTGATTCAGTTTTGGTGGGCTGTAAAAAAAAAAAAAAACAACATTTTTAGATTGGTTAGTACCTAAGTATTTACCATGTATTAGACCACAAAAGTGCAAAGAAAAAAATTGAAATATTTTTTCAAATAAAAAAGTATTGAAATATTGTTCAAGAAATTGGGTTAATAATGCCAATTACAATAATGGCAAATTGTTTAAGCTTTAAAACTACTTTATCTAAGATGTATATTATACGGTAATTGTTTTATTGGTTTTAATTACAAGGAATGTATTTTCCTTTCCACTTTAATTCTTTATTTTACCTGTATCTTGTGAAAAATGTTTAATTGCACATAATATTAAAAAATACACTTTAATAGAAGATATTAGTCTATTTACATTTACTCTACTACTGTACATATTTAGGTTTAGATTTACCATGTTATTGTGTGCTCTTTTTTAAACCTAGTCTATTCTCATTATTTTCTATCTTAACTATTCTGTATTAATTTAAAAAAATCAATTCTCCTTTCTACCCTTCCTCTTTGTGGATTAGATATGAAGTATATCCTTTTTATTAATCTCAAATTTTCAGCTTACTTTTAAAAAGTAATCACAGTGTCAAGTATTTAATACTTCTCACTTCCACCTTGACAAAACATGGATATTTAAATGCTAATATAATTACCTTCCCTACCCTATATTATTTATTAGTGATATGTATAAAAAACAACTAAAGACATGCAAGGTTTATAAGGAAATGACAAATTTCAGAAAATTTAGAATCTAAATACACTCTATACATAGCTCCAAGATAAAGACAGAGAGAATTGTTAGACACGCAGTGGCCCCCTGGCTCCCATTCTAGTCACTACCCTTAAGGTTTACTATTGTTCTGGTATCTAACAAAAAAATCAGTTTTCCTGTGTTTTATATTTTATATAAATGAAGTGACACAGCATTAACTCTTTTGTATTTGGCTTTTTTATTACTTATGTTGTTTGTAAATATACTTATATGGTTGCCTATTGTTGCAATAATGCATTGCTGTCGTTGTATATGATTCCATAGTGTAAATATTTAACTATTAATTTATTCCAATGTGTATTACAATATGAGTGATTTTCAGTTTGTGTCTATTGAGAATAGCACTGGTATTTAAATTCTAGAACTTGTGCTTTGGTGATATGTGTATAAATTATTGTTCATTATATATGTAGTAGTAAAATTTTCAAGTCATAAGTTTCATGTGTTTATCTGTTTTAAATACTTTTAAATATTTTCCAAACATTTTTATGAATTTCCATACTCACCAGCAGGGAGTGAGATTCATGGATTATACACATTTTTGCCAGAACGTGATAATTCCTGTCATTTTCACTTCAGCTTTCTGGCTGATGAGTGATAATTCCAGATATTGGTTTTGTTGCATTTCATTGGTTACAAAAGAAGTCAAGCATCTTTTGATATGTTTACTTAACATTTTGTATTCTCACTTTTGAAATACCTTTTGGTATGTTTTCCACATTTTTCCTATTGCATTAACTTCTTATTGAAGGACTTCTTATTTAGGAGTTCTTTATATATGTTTGGTATGTGTTCTTCTCTCTTTCTGTCTCTCCTCCTCTGTCTTCAGATGATTGTCAGTTTTTAATTTCGATAATTTCTAATTTGTTACTTTCCCCTTTATAGTTAGCCTTTTTTTTCACACACACACACTGTATTTTATTTTTACAAGAGATAAATAGACTGACACCAAGCATTGTAAATGGATGACCACAAAAAAAGCAACAATGATTGCAATTACCAAACACGAAACACACTCATGCTATGTCATAATATTGACATTCAGTCCAGTAATCCTCCGCTGTAACAGCTCCTTTACTTTGCAGTGAAAATTGATTTGTATATTCTTTGCCTCTGAATCGTTGTGGGATTTTTTTTTTAATTCAAACAGAAAGTCACAAAAATTATAATCATCCTCATCAGTTCACTCAGTCCCATGTAATTAATTTTTTTATCTTGATCTTTTGTTAGCACTTTTATGAGTTCATCAGTTTTTCATTAGAGTTCTGAAAATACTTATCCATTCAGTTCAGCAGTACAGTCAGTTACTAGAAATCTGTACTTGTCAGAGTCTTTTCCATGAATTCTTTGAAGATGAAACCCTTTTATAGGAACATATTTGCAAAAGCATCACAGAACACCCAGAACTGCCTGTAAATGACAAAAGACTTAAAAATGACCACGGTTAAAGATTTGATGAAAGTTCATAACAATGCAATTGACAAGGAAATTTAGTTATTTCTGAGATATACATTTTAAAGTAATAACTAGAATTATCACATGACATTATACCAGAACATATAAGATTTTTAGAAATTTCATGTAATGTCTGAAACATTTATATTAACATATTTCCATACAAATAACCCAATGAAAGTTTAGTATTAGTTGTTTTTTTTGTTTTTTTTATACTGCAGGTTCTTATTAGTCATCAATTTTATACACATCAGTGTATACATATCAATCCCAATCGCTCAATTCAGCAAACCACCATCCTCACCCCACCGCAGTTTTCCCCCCTTGGTGTCTATATGTCTGTTCTCTACATCTGTGTCTCAACTTCTGCCCTGCAAACAGGCTCATCTGTACCATTTTTCTAGGTTCCACATACATGCATTAATATACGATATTTGTTTTTCTCTTTCTGACTTACTTCACTCTGTATGACAGTCTCTAGATCCATCCACGTCTTAGCAAATGACTCAATTTGGTTCCTTTTTATGGCTGAGTAATATTGCATTGTATATATGTACCACAACTTCTTTAATGATTCGTCTGTTGATGGGCATTTAGGTTGTTTCCATGACCTGGCTATTGTAAATAGTGCTGCAATGAACATTGGGGTGCATGTGTCTTTTTGAATTATGGTTTTCTCTGGGTATATGCCCAGTATTGGGATTGCTGGATCATATGGTAAATCTATTTTTAGTTTTTTAAGGAACCTCCATACTGTTCTCCATAGTGGCTATATCAATTTACATTCCCACCAACAGTGCAAGAGGGTTCCCTTTTCTCCACACCATCTCCAGCATTTGTTGTTTGTAGATTTTCTGATGATGCCCATTCTGACCAGTGTGAGGTGATACCTCATTGTAGTTTTGATTTCTCTAATAATTAGTGATGTTGAGCATCTTTTCATGTGCTTCTTGGCCATCTGTATGTCTTCTTTGGAGAAATGTCTATTTAGGTCTTCTGCCCATTTTTGGATTGGGTTCTTTGTTTCTTTAATATTGAGCTGAATGAGCTGTATAAATATTTTGGAGATTAATCCTTTGTCCGTTGATTGGTTTGCAAATATTTTCTCTCATTCTGAGGGTGGTCTTTTCGTCTTGTTTATGGTTTCCTTTGCTGTGCAAAAGCTTTGAAGTTTCATTAGGTCCCATTTGTTAATTTTGTTTTTATTTCCATTACTCTAGGAGGTGGATCAAAAAAGATCTTGCTGTGATTGATGTCAAAGAGCATTCTTCCTACGTTTTCCTCTAAGAGTTTTATTGTGTCCAGTCTTACATTTAGGTCTCTAATCCATTTTGAGTTTATTTTTGTGTATGGTGTTAGGGAGTGTTCTAATTTCATTCTTTTACATGTAGCTGTCCAGTTTTCCCAGCACTACTTATTGAAGAGACTGTCTTTTCTCCATTGTATATCTTTGCCTCCTTTGTCATAGATTAGTTGACCACATGTGCATGGGTTTATCTCTGGGCTTTCTATCCTGTTCCATTGATCTATGTTTCTGTTTTTGTGCCAGTACCATATTGTCTTGATTACTGTAGCTTTGTAGCATAGTCTGAAGTCAGGGAGTCTGATTCCTCCAGCTCCGTTTTTTTCTCTCAAGACTGCTTTGGCTCTTCGGGGTCTTTTGTGCCTCCATACAAATTTTAAAATGATTTGTTCTAGTTCTGTAAAAAATGCCATTTGTAATTTGATAGAGATTGCATTGAATCTGTAGATTGCTTTGGGTAGTATAGTCATTTTCACAATATTGATTCTTCCAATCCAAGAACATGGTATATGTCTCCATCTGTTTATATCATCTTTAATTTCTTTCATCAGTGCCTTATAATTTTCTGCATACAGGTCTTTTGTCTCCCTAGGTAGGTTTATTCCTAGGTATTTTATTCTTTTTGTTGCAGTGGTAAATGGCAGTGTTTCCTTAATTTCTCTTTCAGATTTTCCATCATTGGTGTATAGGAATGCAAGAGATTTCTGTGCATTAATTTTGTATCCTGCAACTTTACCAAATTCATTGATTAGCTCTAGTAGTTTTCTGGTGGCATTTTTAGGATTCTCTATGTATAGTATCATGTCATCTACAAACAGTGACAGTTTTACTTCTTCCTTTCCAATTTGTATTCCTTTTATTTCTTTTTCTTCTCTGATTGCCATGGCTAGGACTTCCAAAACTACGTTGAATAATAGTGGTGAGAGTGGACATCCTTGCCTTGTTCCTGATCTTAGAGGAAATGCTTTCAGTTTTTCACCATTGAGAATGATGTTTGCTGTGGGTTTGTCATATATGGCCTTTATTATGTTGAGGTAGGTTCCCTCTATGCCCACTTTCTGGAGAGTTTTTATCATAAATGGGTGTTGAACTTTGTCAAAAGCTTTTTCTGCATCTATGGAGATGATCATATGGTTTTTATTCTTCAGTTTGTTAATATGGTGTATCACATTGATTAATTTGCGTATACTGAAGAATCCTTGCATCCCTGGGATAAATCCCACTTGATCGTGGTGTATGATCCTTTTAATGTGTTGTTGGATTCTGCTTGCCAGTATTTTGTTGAGCATTTTTGCATCTATATTCATCAGTGATATTGAATGTAATTTTCTTTTTTTGTAGTGTCTTTGTCTGGTTTTGGTATCAGGGTGATGGTGGCCTCATAGAATGAGTTTGGGAGTGTTCCTTCCTCTGCAATTTTTGGGAAGAGTTTGAGAAGGATGGGTGTTAGCTCTTCTCTAAATGTTTGATAGAATTCACCTGTGAAGCCATCTGGTCCTGGACTTTTGTTTGTTGGAAGATTTTTAATCACAGTTTCAATTTCATTACTTGTGATTGGTCTGTTCATATTTTCTGTTTCTTCCTGGTTCAGTCTTGGAAGGTTATACCTTTCTAAGAATTTGTCCATTTCTTCCAGGTTGTCCATTGTATTGGCAAAGAGTTGCTTGTAGTAATCTCTTAGGATGTTTTGTATTTCTGTGGTGTCTGTTGTAACGTCTCCTTTTTCATTTCTAATTTTATTGATTTGAGTCCTCTCCGTCTTTTTCTTGATGAGTCTGGCTAATGGCTTATCAATTTTATTTATCTTCTCAAAGAACCAGCTTTTAGTTTTATTGATGTTTGCTATTGTTTTCTTAGCTTCTATTTCATTTACATCTGCTCTGATCTTTATGATTTCTTTCCTTCTGCTAACTTTGGGTTTTGTTTGTTCTTCTTTCTCTAGTTCCTTTAGGTGTAAGGTTAGATTGTTTACTTGAGATTTTTCTTGTTTCTTTAGGTAGGCTTGTATAGCTATAAACTTCCCTGTTAGAACTGCTTTTGCTGCATCCCATAGGTTTTGGATCATCGTGTTTTCATTTTCATTTGTCTCTAGGTATTTTTTTATTTCCTCTTTGAGTTCTTGAATGATCTCTTGGTTATTTAGTAACGTATTGTTTAGCCTCGATCTGTTTGTGTTTTTTACGGTTTTTTCTCTGTAATTTATTTCTAATCTCATAGCATTGTGGTCAGAAAAGATGCTTGATAATGATTTCAATTTTCTTAAATTTACTGAGGCTTGATTTGTGACCCAAGATGTGATCTATCCTGGAGAATGTTCCATGCGCACTTGAGAAGAAAGTGTAATCTGCTGTTTTTGGATGGAATGTCCTATAAATATCAATTAAATCTATCTGATCTATTGTGTCATTCAAAGCTTGTGTTTCCTTATTTATTTTCATTTTGGATGATCTGTCCATTGGTGTAAGTGAGGTGTTAAAGTCCCCCACTATTACTGTGTTACTGTCAATTTCCTCTTTTATAGCTGTTAGCAGTTGCCTTATCTCTTGAGGTGCTCCTATGTTGGGTGCATATATATTTATAATTGTTATATATTCTTCCTGGATTGATCCCTTGATCATTATGTAGTGTCCTTCCTTGTCTCTTGTAACATTCTTTATTTTAAAGTCTATTTTATCTGATATAAGTATAGCTACTCCAGCTTTCTTTTGATTTCCATTTGCATGGAATATCTTTTTCCATCCACTCACTTTCAGTCTGTATGTGTCCCTAGGTCTGAAGTGGGTCTCTTGTAGACAGCATATAGATGGGTCTTGTCTTTGTATCCATTCAGCAAACCTGTGTCTTTTGGTTGGAGCACTTAATCCGCTCACGTTTAAGGTAATTATTGATATGTATGTTCCTATGACCATTTTCTTAATTGTTTTGGGTTTGTGTTTGTAGGTCCTTTTCTTCTCTTGTGTTTCCCACTTAGAGAAGTTCCTTTAGCATTTGTTGTAGAGCTGGTTTGGTGGTGCTGAATTCTCTTAGCTTTTTCTTGTCTGTAAAGCTTTTGATTTCTCCATCAAATCTGAATGAGATCCTTGCCAGGTAGAGTAATCTTGGTTGTAGGTTCTTCCCTTTCATCACTTTAAGTATATCATGCCACTCCCTTCTGGCTTCTAGAGTTTCTGCTGAGAAATCAGCTGTTAACCTTATGGGAGTTCCCTTGTAAGTTATTTGTTGTTTTTCCCTTGCTGCTTTCAATAATTTTTCTTTGTCTTTAATTTTTGCCAGTTTGATTACTATGTGTCTCGGTGTGTTTCTCCTTGGGTTTATCCTGTATGGGACTCTCTGCACTTCCTGGACTTGGGTGGCTATTTCCTTTCCCATGTTAGGGAAGTTTTTCCATTATAATCTCTTCAAATATTTTCTCTGGTCCTTTCTCTCTCTCTTCTCCTTCTGGGACCCCTATAATGTGAATGTTGTTGCATTTAATGTTGTCCCAGAGGTCTCTTAGGCTGTCTTCATTTCTTTTCATTCTTTTTTCTTTAGTCTGTTCTGCAGCAGTGAATTCCACCATTCTGTCTTCCAGGTCACTTATCCGTTCTTCTGCCTCAGTTATTCTGCTATTGATTCCTTCTAGCGTAGTTTTCATTTCAGTTATTGTATTGTTCATCTCTGTTTGTTTGTTCTTTAATTCTTCTAGGTCTTTGTTAAACATTTCTTGCATCTTCTCAATCTTTGCCTCCATTCTTATTCTGAGGTCCTGAATCATCTTCACTATCATTATTCTGAATTCTTTTTCTGGAAGGTTGCCTATCTCCACTTCATTTAGTTGTTTTTCTGGGGTTTTGTCTTGTTCCTTCACCTGGTATATAGCCCTCTGTCTTTTCATCTTGTCTATCTTTCTGTGAATGTGGTTTTTGTTCCACAGGCTGCAGGATTATAGTTTTTCTTGCTTCTGCTGTCTGCCCTCTGGTGGTTGAGCCTATCTAAGAGGCTTGATGGGAGGCTCCGGTGGTGGGTAGAGCTGGCTGTTGCTGTGGTGGTCAGAGCTCAGTAAAACTTTAATCCACTTGACTGTTGATGGGTGGGGCTGGGTTCCCTCCCTGTTGGTTGTTTTGCCTGAGGCAACCCAACACTGGAGCCTACCTGGGCTCTTTGGTGGGGCTAATGACAGACTCTGGGAGGGCTCACACCAAGGAGTACTTCCCAGAACTTCTGCTGCCAATGTCCTTGTCCCCATGGTGAAACAGAGCCAACCACCGCCTCTGCAGGAGACCTTCCAACACTAGCAGGTAGGTCTGGTTCAGCCTCCCCCAGGGTCACTGCTCCTTCCCCTGGGTCCTGATGCACACACATTTGTGTGCATCCTCCAAGAGTGGGGTCTCTGTTTCCCCCAGTCCTGTCATAGTCCTGCAATCAATTCCCACTAAGCTTCAAAGTCTGATTCTCTATGAATTCCTCCTCCCGTTGCCGGACCCCCAGGTTGAGAAGCCTGACGTGGGGCTCAGAACCTTCACTCCAGTAGGTGGACTTCTGTAGTATAAGTGTTTGCCAGTCTGTGAGTCACCCACCCACCAGTTATGGGATTTGATTTTACTCTGATTGCGCCCCTCCTACCGTCTTATTGTGGCTTCTCCTTTGTCTTTTGATGTGCGGTATCTTTTTTGGTGAGTTCCAGTGTCTTCCTGTCGATGATTATCCAGCAGCTAGTTGTGATTCTGGTGTTCTCGCAAGAGGGAGTGAGAGCACGTCCTTCTACTCCGCCACCTTGGTTCCTCCTATAGTTAGTCTTTTTACCTGTAGCAAAACTAATTTTTTTAATTTTAAACCACAGAGATGTTTTCTTTTCTTCAATAAATTTAATTATTAAGCTTTAAATTTAATTTAGCTTTCTAAACAAAATCAAATTGTTGTATCATAGTGAGAATTTTTTTCAATTCTGGCTAGAAAATTACCTTTATTCAGAAAATGTTGTATTCAGCTTTCTTTTCATTTGCTTCTACCTCTCATTGATTCACAGAGGTAAACATCACTTCATCCATGGACCCTCACTTTTCTCTGATTTCTCATGGTCATTCTCACTAATTCGTCTTGCCTCCTGAAATCTTTAGCAATCCCATTATTCCACAGAAGCAAAAACCTTCCTTGGGCCTTTTTCCTCAGAAGATTGATTATTCCCACATTTTAAATGGGAGATTGCAATAAGTTAGGAGAAAATGCCACAAGGGTCTCTCATTTTTTTTTTCACATCCTGTATCAGCCTCTGCTTGCACTCTCTGTTCAAAGATATTTGTGCAACACATTGATGGAAGATGCCACTTGTTTCTCTCCTTGGGGAAAAGACAGATTAATTACCTAACAAATAAAATAAAGAGAGTGTCTTGCTCTTTTCAAATGTTGGACAGGATTGCTTGCATCCTAATTTAAATGTTTCAGGTGACTGAAGCTTAAGATTCCTAAGCTTTAATCCATACTTGCACCATGCACAGCACCCAACAGGAGAGCTTTACATAACCCCATGAGACACTTGTGTGCAAGTGGAACAGATAAAAATATAAAACTATTGCTGTCTTTTTGTGTCATAAAAATGATTTTTTGTCTCATTTAAAATATTTTTTTCTAAAATCCAAAAACGTGTCAGGCTAAAATATTGTTATTTCAAATATGGTAAAATCGAAGACCCTTCAAATTTCTTTCCAGTTTTGTTGATGATGGGATGCCGTCAGAGATATGACTTCATTAAACACAATAGGTAAGATTCCTTCATAGGCCTGATTGGGGAATATGAAAATAAACCCCAGAAAAATCTGGACATTTTCTAGTTCTCAAATATTGGTTAAGATGGTAGAAAGGGCCCTTCATTGTCCTATATGTTAATGCAGATCAATTGTGAGAGGTGGGGATAAAACAAGCAGCCTAAATATCCTTTATGTTTGTTGTACTACTAGTAGAAAGAGGAAGGGTCAACATGTCACCATGGTTGATATAGCAAATAAGCTGCTTGAAACTACACAGAAATGTACCTGCTTGTATTTTCTGTGCAGTTACCCTCTCTTTTGGTGTGCCCTGATACCTCCCTCAACTTATGTACCAACTCCAGCAGCATTAAGCAGAAATCCAAAGAAATCTATTCTTTGGAATTATGAGGAAGGGAAGAGTCAAACATTTTATAACATGCTCTATACAAGGATACACGTCACCATCCTTATCTATGTCATGCCATGCATGGAGGGTCAGTAGGTTCAGGGGATTCTGGAAGCACCAAGTTCTGTGGGGTTAATCACAGTTGCATTCATGGGCAGTAAAAGAGAAGGGCCTTATCTTGGTCACTTTCTCAATGCTAGTAGCTACAAAAAGAAGAGGATAGCAGACATCTTAGGGAGAAGAACCAACATTAAATGAAATGTCCTAATTACTCTAGGCAACCTCTCATGGTGGCCTCCCATAGCTCCTCAAATCCCTACATACTTGCACAAGGGATAGTGTAATATTACTGGAGTGTCTGACTGCAGATTAACATTATTTTGTTGAAAAAAATAAAAATAGGTTCAAGTGATAGGGTTTGAAAAGGGTTCACAGTGTGAGGGAAACTATTGTAACAATGTGGACAGAACCCTTTGGATGGATTCATCATGTTTTTTTTTTTTTTTTGCTGCTTCAGAATCTGTAGTAGCGATTGGTGTGTTCCATGATACATCCCCGCTTCTTATAAGTTTTAGATGGAATACCCCATTAGGAAGAAGTGCACGTAAGGAAGATTAGTGAGTCAAACTCCTCTGCCCTCTGTCAGCAGTGGGTGCAAAGGGATTTAGACCAAGTGCTTTCATCCTTTGATTTGCAAAGTTTTCACTATATGAATGATGTTTTGTTTGTTTGCAGGTCAGGAGCCTTGGTCTCAATATCCCTGTTTAAAAAGTGTTATCACGTGTCTGCCAGAAAGAATTGCTGATGATACTGGGAAAAATTGAGAGTTATCCTTAACAATTAAGGGTTTTGTAGCAACATGGATGGACCTAGAGATTGTTATACTGAGTGAAGCAAGTCAGACACAGAAAGACAGATATCATATGATATTGCTTATATGAGGAATCTAAAAAAGAAAAAAAAAGGTACAAATGAACTTATTTACACAACAGAAATAGAATCATGGATATAGAAAACAAACTTATGGTTACCAGGGGATAAGTGGGGAAGGGATAAATTGGGAGATTGGGACTGACTTATACACACTACTATATATAAATAGATAAGTATGATAAAGACCTGCTTTATAGCACAGGGAACTCTACTCAGTGGTCTGTACTGGCGTATACGGAAAAAGAATCTTATAAAAAAAAACAAGGGTTTTGGGATTATATAATAAATATAAATGTGCAAACCTTTAACATGAAAGGAAAAATCAGTTAACTCTGTGGTCCCTGTTATGGTGTAAATATTTTGTACCTCTAATTTTAAAATTTTGAAACCCAGCTCCCATGTTGATGGTATTAGGAGGTGGGGCTTTTGGGAGGTGATTAGGTTATGAGGCCAGAGACCTCAAACATGGGATTAGTGACCTAATAAATGTAGCACACAGAAGATCTTATGCCCATTCCATGATTTCATTGCCGAGCGAGAAGACCCACATTATGAACCAGAAATTGGTCCCTCGCCAGACACTAAGTCAGCTGGCAACTTGTTCTTTTTTAAAAAAATTAATTAGATAATTAATTAATTAATTTTTTGGCTGTGTTGGGTCTTTGGTGCGGTGCAGCGGGCTTCTCATTGAGTGGCTTCTCTTGTTGCGGAGCACGGGCTCTAGGCGTGTGGGTTTCAGTAGTTGGTTCAGTAGTTGTGGCTCACGGGCTCAGTAGTTGTGGCCTGTGGACTCTAGAGCACAGGCTCAGTATTTGTGGTGCACGGGCTTAGTTGTTCCATGGCATGTGGGATCTTCCTGGACCAGGGCTCGAACCCTTGTCTCCTTTATTGGTAGGCAGATTCTTAACCACTGCACCTCCAGGGAAGCCCCTGGTTACTTGTTCTTGAACTTTTCAGCCTCAGCAATTATGAGAAAACAAAAATATTCTGTTGTTTATAAAATACCAAGTCTCTCGTATTTTGTTTTAGCAGTCAAAGAGCTGGCTGAGGAGAAATATCTGTGAGCTTGAAGACATATCAGAGAAACCTTTAAATCTCAAAAGAAAGAGAAAATGGGCAGGAAAGAAATCAACAGAACAGAGTAATCAATAATTGTGGAACAATGAAAAATGCTGTGACCTATACATAATGGGTATAGCAGGAGGAGAATAAAGATAATAAAGAACAGAAAATATTTTTTAAAAATGACTGAGAATCTCCCCAAATGAATGTCTGACACTAAATCCACAACATCCAAACTTAGAAGAACATATGAATAGTAAAGAAAACTGACCAATATCTCTCAGGAACATCAATGCAAAAATCCTCAACAAAATATTACCAAATCGAATCCAACAATATTTTGAGAGAATTTTATATCATGAATGAGAGGAAATAATCCCAGGTATGAAAGGCTGGTTCAACATTCTAGAATCAAATAATTATATCCATCATATCAACACCTTAAAGACAATCATTAGCATATCAATAGATTCAGAAGACCTTTGAAAAAATCTAACACCCATTCTTCATAAAAACTCTCAGTTAAAGAAATAGACTGGAGCTTTCTCAAGTTGATAACAAAGATTTACAGGAAACTTTTATCTTACATCATGATTAATGGTCAAAACCATGAAGCTTTTCCACTAAGTTCAGGTAAAAGCAAGGATGTCCCCTTTCATGACTCCTTTTCCATATTTTACTCCAAGTCCTTGCTAATGCAATAAGGCACGAAAATAAATAAAACAAATACAGATTGGGTAGAAAAAAATGAAAGCAACCTAAATAAAATGTGGACCAATATACTTTATGGACACCTCACCAAAGAAAATAGACACTATGCATATAAGTATACAGAAGAATAATCCAGATTACATGCTGCCATGAAAAAGCAAATTAAAAATACAATTACATACCACTATGTAACACTTAGAATGGCTAAAATGTGAACAATGACAAGAACAAATTCTGTAGGAGATGTGGAACAATAGGAAATGTCATTTGTCATTGGTGGAAATGAAAAATAATACAGCTACTTTGGTAGTCTGATTGACACTTGCTAGAATATTGAGCATTCCCTTACTGTACAATCCGTCAAGTGTTCTCATGGATATTTACTGAAAGTAGTTTAAAACATACTTCCAGAGGAAAACCTGCATATGGATATTTATAGCACGTTTATTGAATATTGTTAAAATGTGAATGAAACCAAGGTGTCCTTCAGTAGATGAATGAAAACATAGAGTATATCCTAAGAATGGAGTAATATTAAGCACCAAATAAGTAAGCTATCAAGCCATAAAAATACATGGAGAATTCTTTTTTTTTTCCTTTGAGGTATAGGCAATTTTTTAAAATTTAAATTTTATTGGAGTATAGTTGATGTACAATGTTCTGTTAGTTTCAGGTGTACAGCAAGTAATTCAGTTATATATACAAATTTATAAATATATTCATTCATTTTCATATTCCTTTTTTAAAAAGATTTATTTATTTATTTTTGGCTGCGTCGGGTCTTAGTTGCAGCACTCAGGATCGTTGTTGAGGCATGTGGAATCTTTCGTTGCAGGGTGTGGGCTTCTCTTCTAGTTGTGGCATGCGGGTTTTCTCTTCTCTAGTTGTGGCATGGACTGCAGCACACATGGGCTCTGTAGTTTGTGGCACATGGACTCTCTAGCTGAGGTGCATGAGCTCAGTAGTTGTGGAACGTGGGCTTAGCTGCCCTGTGGCATGTGGGATCCTAGTTCCCCAACCAGGGATCGAACCCACATTCCCTGCATTGTAAGGTGGATTCTTTACCACTAGACCACCAGGGAAGTCCCATTTTCGTATTCTTTTCTCATACAAATTATCCCAGAATACTGACTAGAGTTCCATATGCTATACAGTTGATCTTGTTGGTTGTCTATCCTATATCTATCTTATATATAGTAGTGTTTGTATGTTCATCCCAAACTCCTGATTTATCCCTACCCGCCAATTTTTCCCTTTGATAACCATAGTTTGTTACTGAGACTCTGTTTCCATTTGGTAAATTAATTCATTTGTATCAATTTTTAGATTCCACCTATAAGTGATATCATATGATATTTGTCTTTCTCTGTCTGACTTACTTCACTTAGTATGATTGTCTCTAGGTCCGTCCATGTTGCCACAAAGGGCATTATTTCATTCATTCTATGGCTGAGTAATATTCCATTGCATATATGTACCACATCTTCTTTATCCATTCGTCTGCTGGTGGACATTTTGGTTCCTTCCATTTGTTTGCCATTGTAGTAGTGCTTCACTGAAGGTTGGGGTGCATCTGTGTTTTCTAATTATGGCTTTCTCTGGATATATGCCCAGGAGTGAAACTGCCTGATCATCTGGTAGCTCTATTTTTATTGTATTGTATTGTATTGTATTGTATTGTATTGTATTGTATTGTATTGTATTGTATTGTATTGTATTGCAGTATAGTTAATTTACAATGTTGGTTACTTTCTGCTGTACAGCAAAGTGAATCAATTACACAGATACATATATCCACTCCGTTTAGATTCCTTTCCCATATAGGTCATTAAAGATATAGAGTTCCCTGTGCTATACAATTGATCATTATTAGTTATCTATTTTATATATAACAGTGTATATGTCAATCCCAATCTCACAATTTATCCCTCCCCCCTTTCCCACCTGGTAACCATAAGACTGTTTTCTGCATCTGTAACTCTATTTCTGTTTTGTAAATAAGTTCATTTGTACCTTTTTTTTTTTTTTAGATTCCTGCTATAAGCGATATCATACGATGTTTCTCCATAATTTTCAGACTTATTTTACTCAGGATGACAATCTCTAGGTCTATCCATGTTGCTCAAAATGGCATTATTTCATTATTTTTTATGGCTAAGTAATATCCCATTATATATATGTATCCATATCTTCTTTATCAATTAATCTATTGGGAAACATTTATGTTGCTTCCATGTCCTGGCTATTGTAAACAGTGCTGCAATGAACATGGGGGTGAAATAATTTTTCAAATAGCGCTTTTCTCTGAGTATACACCCAGGAGTGGAATTGCTGGATCATATGGTAGCTCTATTTTCAGTTTTTTAAGGAACCTCCATACTGTTTCCATAGTGGCTGTTACCAGTTTACATTCCCACAAATGGCGCAGCAGGGTTGAATTTTCTCCACGCTTTCTCCAGCACTTCTTTTTGTAGACTTTTTGATAACGGCCATCCTGACTGGGGTGAGGTGATACCTCATTGTAGTTTGGATTTCCATTTTGCTATTAATTACCGATGTTGACAACCTTTTCATATGCTATTGCTTTTAAAACAGTGTAAGTAAAAATTACCTCTTGATATTGGATTCTTAAAAGTCAGCCCGGTTCTGAATTCCTTTTCCATTACATACACTAAGATATTTTTTGAGGGCATTTGTCACTTATAGCCCCCAGGAAGGCCCCCAGGCCTTCCAAATATGAAGTGGCCATAAGCACCAAGATTAAAGTTGTTGTTACAGGGATCTGACACAAGACAGCAGAATGTCTTCAAGAACAACACTTTACTGGGAAAACCAAGGCCTTAGGGAAAGTCCTGTAACTAGTTTGCAATTTAGAGTGGAATGTGCCTGATAAAACACCCAAGGACTGTGTCTCATTACTTCTTCTCCCTTACCCTACATGCCCCAGATAAATCACAACCCCTGCAAAACCGCCTGTTGAGGGTGTTAATTTCCAGAGGTGTGGCAACTCAAATAAAGGAGGATGGAAGAGAGAACACCACAACAAGGGGATGTGGAGACCAAGTAAATTTTCAAAGCACTTTCATCCCAGATGGTCCACCAGCTTTGGGAGCCCACGGCTGGGTTTGGCTGTAGAAGGTCCAACATGAACCTGAATATTGTGGTCCCATGCAGAGGGGACCCAGCACTACAGGTCCAAGGGGGGGGGGTGCATTTCCTGGCATATTCTCAAGCTCCCTCAAACCCATGACAGTCCAGCCTTGGGCCCAAGCGTGCTCTGACTCCAGGGATGTGACACCGGCCTGGGTCACCAGTACTTAGGGGGATTCAGTAACCATATCTTAATCTTTTAATTTCTACATTATATTGGACTATAGTTGATTTATAATGTTCTGTTTCATTTTCT